>NC_085989.1:48756865-50214365 GCF_030014385.1 Trichomycterus rosablanca
TCCTCACCAACTTTTAATGCTCAGCAAACCCCCGTCCTGTCATCCTGGAGGAGATCGCTGCTCCTCTGCCTCGTGTCCGTACACCGTGTGTCTGAAAGTATGTGGACGCCCCTTTAGTTTATGGAGTTTATGGGATCAAGACAGGGTTCCACAAGGGCAGTTCTGGAGGAACCTTAGAGTTCTGCACACAGCCCTGACCTCAACCTCTATTTCTGTCTGCTTATTTTATCTTGTCTTTATAATTTAGGCTATTTTTATCAAGGAATAGCTTTGAAATAAACCGAGACGTCGATTGCTAGAAAAACGTGGGCACAAATTCCTACAGACAGTCCAAAATCTTGCACAAAGTCTCTCCAAAAAGCAGAAGAGCGCCGCTCAGGTGGCGCAGCGGTAAAAAGACACGCTGCAACCAGAGCTGGATTCTGAGTACGTGGTATCAAATCCAGCTCCGCTTCACCGGTTTGAGGCCGAGTGGCTGTATGAGCAACGATTGGCCGGTTGCTCAGTTGGGGGGCGGGACAAAGAACCGGATGTGGGTCTCTCTCCGTCAGAATGCGATTACGACCCCTGCCGGCTGATTAGAGGCGCCTGCACAGAGATGAGGAAGAGTGCACTTAGGGTGTGTCTCTCAGCACACAACGCTAGGTGGCGCCAAACTTATCAATGTTTCGGAGGGGATATGGGTTAGCTTCGATCTCCTCGGTCAGGGCAGGGTTCGGCATAGACAGAGAGGAAACACGATGCAAACTGAACAATTGGATGCGCTAAAGGGGGAGAAAAAGGGAAAAAATAAATAAAAAAATTTAAAAAGCAGAAGAGCACCTCTATACTGAAGCCGAACAAGCTCATGGTCGAACGTCCACATACTTTCTGATTGGTTAGGTTTCCTGGTGTGTGTACTCACTCTGTTTCTGCAGTCGGGTTCTCCTCTTCTCCTCCAGCTCCTTCTGGATCTTGTAGATCTTCTCGGCCAGCAGGTGGTAGTACTCCGCCTGGTCAAGGACCAGAACAGAAACGATCAGAACTTAGTGGTGCTATCGACCTGACCAGGCGCCCGACAGACGATTTTGAAGGTCAGGTCTGAGAGAGGGAGGCTCATCACCTCTGCTGTCTGGTCGAGGCACCTGCACGAGCAATGGACCCGACAGTCCGAGACTCTCCTCGGCCAGACAAGAGGCGAGAGGATCGCAAGAGGGAACTGGATATGTTTAAAATAAAATTTCCAAGAGCCCCTAATTCCACCAGGATCTTTATTGCTCTCAAAAAGTTTATCCAAAGTGACTTACAGTACTGTGACAGTATGTTGTCTAAGCAATCAAGGGTTAAGGGCCTTGCTCAAGGGTCCAACAGTAGCAACCTGGCAGTAGTGGGGCTTGAACCAGCAACTCTCTGATCTATATTTATATAGTGTTGCTGGTTGAGGTCTAGCTGAACCTGATTACCAGTTCAGTTCGGTTCACTGGTTGGGTAAATCAGGGGGCAAATACTTTTTACACCGGGTCAGTGTGTGTGTGTGTGTGTGTGTGTGTGTGTGCTCACCCTGCTGTTGGCCGACTCGTACATGTCTCCCTCCACCTTGCGAGCGTAGGCCACCAGGTTCTCCATCCGCCTGTCCTTCAGCGCCGCGGGATCAGGTGTGGGAAAGATCGCCTGAACACTGTACACACACACACACACACATACACACACACACACACACACACACACACACACACACACACACACACACACACAGGTTAGATCTCGGGGTTATTCCAGGTCACACTGGCTTCAGCAGCTTCATCCAGCTGCAAAGCACGCTTGAACGTGTGCAGTATCACCTGTGCTCTAGTCAGACTTTATTTCGGAGGGTTCTTGGATCACAGCCCACCATCTGGACTCATTTTCTGTTTTTTTTTTTTTTTTTTTTTTTTAATACCTTGACAAGAGACCATTGTTCCATGTGCTTCTTAATGAGTCTAACTAGCCACACTGTGTGTGTGTGTGTGTGTAAAAGTGTCTGTGTTTGAGTGTGTGTATGAGTGTGAGTGAGTGGATGGGTGTATGTGTGAGTGTGTGTGTGTGTAAGTGTTAGTGTGTATGTGTGTGTGTGTATGTGTGAGTGTGTATGTCCGAGTGTGTGTATGAGTGTGTGTGTGTGTATGTATGTGTAAATGAATGTGTGTGAGTGTGTATGTGTAAGTGTTAGTGTGTGTGTGTATGTATGTGTGAGTGAATGTGAGTGTGTGTGTATGTATAATTGTGTGTAAGTGTAAGTGTGTGTCATGCCTAGTTCACACTACACGATTCTTGCCCTGATTTTCGCTCGGCGACCGGATCGAGTTTTCTAGCACGTCAGATATCTGATCTCAGATGTGCGACTGGGAATGAGTGACATGTCGAACAGCCAATAAGAACGCAGGATACGGCGTGAGGGGAAACGCAAGAGACGAGTGTAAACAGGTGGTACAGGGGCGTAATTAACATAGTTTATATCAGAATACAGCGGCACACACGCGTTTTACAGTATTTCTGACTTGATCGTCCTCTATTATTTAATAAATTATTAATTAACCTCCAACTTACTACAGAACAAGCCATATACCGTTCGTGTTGCCAAATCCACTCAGATTCATTTATTTTTCCTCCTCGATTTCATCACGTCAGCGCACAAACTTTGATCTCTCGCTTTTTGTTGACGTGCATTTTTGGACGTGGTGTCATTAAACTTCTCGTCACTTCTCACGTGTGTTTTAAAAAAAAAAAAAAAAAAAAGGGAGACCAGAGAAGCTCGCCTGCGATTCCAGTTGGTGATGGATCGTGTAGTGTGAAATATACACCGACTCCCGAGTGCAGGAGATCCAGTCGTGTAGTGTGAACTTGGCATAGGTGTGCATGTCCGAGTGTGTGTGTGTGTGTGTGCGCGACTCACAGTTTGTGTACCAGGTGGTTGCGCAGGTCCTGTGTGATGTCATCGTGCCAGTTCTTCCGTACCCCAGCCGAAGTGGGCGTGGCCACAGGAACAGAACTCAGAGCCCCTCCGACGTCGTTCATCAGACTAAGAGACGCAAAGAGGGGCACGAACGTTACCGCATTTGGACTGGACTGGCTTCATGTGAGCAGCTGGACTGATGTGATCATTACTAGAGTACACTACAGGAGCAAAAGTATTGGGACGCCTGACCATGAGCTTGTTGGACTGTGTTGAACCAGAGTGACCACTACTCTGTGTGATCTTTTCAGCTAGAACAGCCGCCACTCTTCTGAGGAGGCTTCTCATTAGACTTTGAAGTTTGTCTGTGGGAATTTGTGCCCACTCATTTAAAAGATGCCAGCATTTGCCAGCAATACAATCAGGAACCCTCGACCTCCCTCCCTCCCTCAGACACAGCCAACTGTACCCATTACCTGCACAGAGCCTTTGATCTAGTATGCTAGCCCACTGTTGCAGAGACCCGGGTTTGACTGCAATGAGGAACCCCTGACCTCCCTCAGACACAGCCAAACTTATCTGCCTTTGATCTGTTACGCTAGCCCACTATTGCTGTAAGGAACCCCTGACCGACCTCCCTCCCTCCCTCAGACACAGCCAAACATATCTGCCTTTGATCTATTACGCTAGCCCACTACTGCAGAGACCCGGGTTTGAATGCAATGAGGAACCCTTGACCTCCCTCCCTCCCTCAGACACAGCCAAACATATCTGCCTTTGATCTGTTACGCTAGCCCACTATTGCTGTAAGGAACCCCTGACCTCCCTCCCTCCCTCAGACACAGCCAAACATATCTGCCTTTGATCTATTACGCTAGCCCACTACTGCAGAGACCCGGGTTTGAATGCAATGAGGAACCCCTGACCTCCCTCCCTCCCTCAGACACAGCCAACTGTACCTGTTACCTGCACAGAGCCTTTGATCTATTACGCTAGCACACTATTGCAGAGACCCGCGTTTGAATGCAATGAGGAACCCTTGACCTCCCTCCCTCCCTCAGACACAGCCAAACATATCTGCCTTTGATCTGTTACGCTAGCCCACTACTGCAGAGACCCGGGTTTGAATCTCAGCGGCTGTCCATGCAGGCATGAACGGCTAGACGCCCTGCACAGTGTTTCTGAAAGGGCAAATTCCCACAGACACACTGCAAAAACGGATAAAAAGCACTCAGAATGTAGAGCGGAGGCTGTTATTGCAGTAAAACACAAGAACAATAGGGCGACCAACTAGGCGTCCATATACTTTTGAACAATATGACAATATTAACTGATCGTTTGCAGCCCACAGTCACAGAATACAACCTTGTGCAAAAGTTTGTGCACCCCTGATCATATTACATACTCCATAGCAGCCTCAGGAGTGCTAGCGACCTGGCCGGGCTCCCAACAGACACAATTAGACACGCCTGATGAAGGGAGAGGCAGACGGGAGGGCTGGTCGAGACGGGCTGGGGACCCGGCGAGGGGGCATGATAGTCAGAACTGGGGCAGAGGAACTACAACAGGGAATCGGACACGACTAAATCTGGCTCGACTGAAAGAGGGAAGGTGGGATTGGTGAGACTCGTCTAGTGACCACTACAGCAACTCAAAGCTACTTGTCTGGTGAAAAGTAGTGGTCACTGGCTACATGTGCAAGCAGAAGGGCCTAAGGGCCTTGCTCAGGGGTCCAACTGCTGCTGCTCACCAGGTGAGAGGCTCGAACCCTCTGCCTTATTACCCTCTGACCCCGCCCGGTGTGACCTGTACTGACCTGTGCACGTTCATGTTTTGGTGTAGGAGCGAATCCGGCAGTAGGTTGTGCTGCTGGGTTTGAGCCTGGACGCCACCGACTCCGCCGCCAGCACCGTTGCCGTTCACACCCATCTGATTAGCACCTGCACACACACGGAGAATGTTACTCAATGACCGTACGACCAGGAAACATAGTCACATGACACAAGGGTCAATCTCTGAAGTGCCAGCAATTGAGTGTAAGGGGCCTCGTTTGAGGGCCCAACAATGGTTTATTTATTTAAAGTTCATTTCAAACGTACACTATGTGGCCAAAAGTATGTGGACGCCCCTCCTAACGATTTAATTTAATTGCTTCTGAGGCATCCATTGCTAACAGGTGCATAAAACAACACGAGGTATGCCAACAGTTTGGGGAAGCCCCATTTTCTCTTTCAGCCCATACAGTCAATAGAGTTGAATGTTAGAAGAGGAGGCCTGGCTCACGGTCTGAGTTCAATTCATCCCAAAAGTGCTGAGTTGGCTCGCTTTGTGCTAAAAGAAAAAAAAAAAAAAGAGGGGGACTTCCCCAAACTGTTGCCACAATGCATACCTTATGTAATTTACAGTGAGGAAAATACAGTAAGTATTTGATCCCCTGCTGATTTTGTAAGTTTACCCCCTTACAAAGACTTGAACAGTCTATAATTTTTATGGAAGGTTTATTTTAACAAAGAGAGACAGAATATCAACAAACAATCCAGAACAAAAACATTAAATAAAAGTTATAAATTAATTTGTATTTAATTAAGGGAAATAAGTATTTGATCCCCTACCAACCAGCAAGAATTCTGACCCCCACAGACCGGTTATGTGCCCATGAGGCACACAAATTAGTCCTGTCCCTGTATAAAAGACTCCTGTCACAGAATCAGTTTCTTCCGTTCAAATCTCTCGACCACCATGGGCAAGACCAAAGAGCTATCAAAGGACGTCAGGGACAAGATTGTAGACCTGCACAAGGCTGGAATGGGCTACAAGACCATCAGCAAGAAGCTTGGTGAGAAAGAGACCACTGTTGGTGCGATCATTCGAAAATGGAAGAAATACAAGATCACAGTCAATCACCCTCACTCTGGAGCTCCATGCAAAATCTCACCTGGTGGGGTAAGAATGATTCTGAGAAAGGTGAGGTCAGTCCAGAATTACACGGGAGGAGCTTGTCAATGATCTCAAGGGAGCTGGGAGCACAGTCACCAAGAAAACCATTAGTAACACACTTCGCCGTAATGGATTGAGATCCTGCAGTGCCCACAAAGTCCCTTTGCTCAAGAACGCTCATGTACAGGCCCGTCTGAAGTTTGCCAATGAACACCTTAATGATTCAGAGAAAGCTTGGGAGAATGTGATATGGTCAGATGAGACCAAAATTGAGCTCTTTGGCATCAACTCCACTCGCCGTGTTTGGAGGCAAAGAAATGCCCAGTGGGGATGGTGTTCTTGGGGTCATATCCAGCATTTCTCTGCTCCCAGCTCCCTTGAGATCATTGACAAGCTCCTCCCGTGTAATTCTGGACTGACCTCACCTTTCTCAGAATCATTCTTACCCCACCAGGTGAGATCTTGCATGGAGCTCCAGAGTGAGGGCGATTGACTGTGATCTTGTATTTCTTCCATTTTCAAATTATCGCACCAACAGTGGTCTCTTTCTCACCAAGCTTCTTGCTGATGGTCTTGTAGCCCATTCCAGCCTTGTGCAGGTCTACAATCTTGTCCCTGACGTCCTTTGATAGCTCTTTGGTCTTGCCCATGGTGGTCGAGAGATTTAAACGGAAGAAACTGATTCTGTGACAGTAGTCTTTTATACAGGGACAGGACTCATTTGTGTGACTCATGGGCACATAACCGGTCTGTGGGGGTCAGAATTCTTGCTGGTTGGTAGGGGATCAAATACTTATTTCCCTTAATTAAAAACAAATTAATTTATAACTTTTATTTAATGTTTTTTTTCTGGATTTTTTGTTGATATTCTGTCTCTCTCTGTTAAAATAAACCTTCCATAAAAATTATAGACTGTTCAAGTCTTTGTAAGGGGGTAAACTTACAAAATCAGCAGGGGATCAAATACTTATTTTCCTCACTGTATATCATTTTATGCAACTGTTAGGCAGGAGGGGTGTCCACATACTTTGTGGGACGCCCCGGGGTGCAGCGGGACTCACCTGGTGTGGTCAGGCCCGACTGGCCGGTGTAGCTGAGGCCCAGCGCGGCGTACGCCCTCTCGATGGAGCTGGGGTCGATCTGACCGGTCGAGTTCAGACTGGCCGCCGAGGGAGGGGTGCAGGGCGCAGAGCTGCCCACGGACCCGCCCATGGACATGCCAGCCCCGACCAACAGAGCTAAACAAGGGAAAAAAGAGAGAGAGGTAGAATTAGCCGTACGCGTGAGACGCACGTGGAAGCGGGCGTGGCGTGAGCCGACTGCTGATTGGTTACTCACACTGCTGGTTGCGCTTGTCTCCGGCGTTCTTGAGCGGCAGGCAGACGGGGCAGTCGTGCCGGGTGCAGTTCTTCCAGTGGGAGATGATCTGCCTCGACGAGGCACAGTGAGCCACTGCGGAGAGGAGGAGGAATTAGTGCGTGAGTACTGCTGCGACCTCGAGCTCTCGGGTTCGGATCTCGTTCGTGAAATCGTGCGGCCGCGTCTGTGAGGGCGGGAGGGCGCTGACTGTCCTCTGCCCCGAGTGTGACATGTACTGACTGTCGTCTAGACTTGTGTGCCGTAGCTATGCTGCTCTCTGTGTGACCCTGTCGCTGCCTGGTGACCCTCATCGGCCAGCGTAAGGTCATCAGGGCCTGCAATCAGGGTCTAGGAACGTCTAGGGACTTCTAGGAACATTTCAAAAGGTCTAGGAACATCTAGGAAGGTCTAGGAACATCTAGTAACGCCTAGGAAGGTCTAGAAACATCTAGGAACGCCTAGGAAGGTCTAGGAATATCTAGGAACGTCTAGAAAGATCTAAGAATGTCTGGGAAGGTCTAGGAACATCTACGAATGTCTAGAAAGATCTAAGAATGTCTAGAAAGGTCTAGGAACATCTAGGAATGTCTAGAAAGATCTAAGAATGTCTAGGAAGGTCTAGGAACATCTAGGAATGTCTAGAAAGATCTAAGAATGTCTAGGAAGGTCTAGGAACATCTAGGAACGCCTAGGAAGGTCTAGGAACATCTAGGAACGTCTAGAAACATCTAAGAATGTCTAGGAAGGTCTAGGAACATCTACGAATGTCTGGGAAGGTCTAGGAACATCTAGGAACGTCTAGAAAGATCTAAGAATGTCTAGAAAGGTCTAGGAACATCTAGGAACGCCTAGAAAGATCTAAGAATGTCTAGGAAGGTCTAGAAACATCTAAGAATGTCTAGGAATGTCAAGGAATGTCTAGGAACATCTAAGAATGTCTAGGAATGTCAAGGAATGTCTAGGAACATCTAAGAACACATAGGAAGGTCTAGGAACACCTAAGAAGGTCTGGGAACATCTAGGATGGTCCAGGAAGGTCTAGGAACATCTAAGAACGTCTAGGAAGGTCTAGGAATGTTTTAAGAAGGTATAGGAAAGTCTAGGAATGTGCAGGAACATCTAAGAAGGTCTAGAAACACCATGGAAGGTCTAGAAACATCTAAGAACATCTAAGGTCTAGGAACATCAAGGAAGGTCTAGGAACATCTAGGAATGTTTAAGAAGGTCTAGGAAAGTCTAGGAAACAACATCGGCTCAACAACATCGCATGGTAAAAAGTAGTGGTCGCCGGCTACATGTACAAGCAGAAACTATCCGAGCGACTCTGAACTAAGGGCCTCACTCAGGGGCCCTACTGCTGCAGCTTGGCAGTAGTGAGAGGCTTGAACCCTCTGCCTTATTACCCTCAGATATAATCTGTACTGACTGTAGTCTAGACTTGTGTGCTGTACGCTATGCTGCTCTCTGTGTGACCCCGTCTCTGCCTGGTGACCCTTGTCAGCCAGCGTAAGGTCATCAGGGTCTGCATCAGGGTCTAGGAACATCTAAAAAGGTCTAGGAATGTTCACCAAATTCCAAATAAGGGAACAGTTGAAGCGCTAATAGCTGAAACACTGACTGACCACTGCCCTCAAGTGTGACCTGTACTGACTGTAGTCTAGACTGTATGCTATGCTGCTCTCTGTGTGACCCCGTCTCTGCCTGGTGACCCTTGTTGGCCAGCATAGGGTCATCAGTGTCTGCATTAGGGTCTAGGAACATCTAGGAAGGTCTAGGAAGGGCTAGGAATCTTCACGAAATCTAGAATAAACAACATGTTCTCAGCTGACAGGAAGGGAATAGATGAAGAGCTAATAGCTGAAGCGTTGACTGACCGCTGGCCCAAGTGTGACCTGTACTGACTGTAGTCTAGACTTGTGTGCTGTACGCTATGCTGCTCTCTGTGTGACCCCGTCTCTGCCTGGTGACCCTCGTCGGCCAGTGTAGGGTTGTCAGGGTCTGCATCAGGGTCTAGAAACATCTAAAAAAGTCTAGGAAGATCTAGGAATGTCTATGAAGGTCTAGGAACCTCTAAGAACATCTGGGAAGATTTAGGAACACCAAGGAAGGTCTAGGAACATCTAAGAACATCTAGGAACATAGAGGAATGTCTAGGAACAACTAGAAAGATATAGGAAGGTCTAAGAACGTCTAGGAACATCTAAAAAGGTCTAAGAACATGTAAAAAGGTCTAGGAACATCTAGGAAGGTCTAGGGACATCTAGGAACATTCAAGAAGGTCTAGGATGATCTAGGAATGTTTAAGAAGGTCTAGGAACATCTAGGAACGTTCAAGAAGGTCTAGGAACATCTAGGAACAACATTGGCTCAGCCATGAAACCTTGAGGAGGAGTGGGCCCAAGTAGCCATGATGTAAGGATGTAGCCATGAACTGGACATTGAGGGTGGGGGCAAATCTTCCAGGATTGAGGAGGGGGTAACAATTGACAGATCCTGACATCACAACAGTTCTGAATATTGGGGGGGGGGTACATATATACTGATGTAAAGCTGGAGCAGTAGAAACTAGGGTTAGAGGGTAATAAGTCTAGCTTTGCCACTTTGCACTAGGGCCAGGAGAAAACTAACTGTGCTAGCTGTGAAGTTTGGTGGAGGGAGATTTGATTATCTAGAACTGTTTCTGATGGTTCTGGCAACCCAGAATGCTCTTTGTGCACCTTCGGTGGTGATATTTTGAAGTAATATGTTCAGTTGTCCACATACTTTCGATCATACGGTGTGCCCTTTTCGTCCCACAGCGTTTTCCTTATATGGTCGTTGTTTCCTGTTTTAATTAGTCTGACCAAATAAAGCAAAGACAGAGAGAGGTTTAGGACAGAGAGACACGGGGGGTATTGCGACGTACCCTGGCAGGTTTTTCCGGCCTGGCAGTGAGTCATGTGGTTGAGAACGTTCTTCATGGTCCTGCAGTGAGGCAGGTTGCAGTGTAGAACCTCGCCGTTGCTCTGCTCGCGGCGCTGACACTTGTGGGCGTGTAGCAGCAGAACCAGCTGCTGCTGGATCAACTTCCTCTTCTCCGGGTCGGCCACAGGGGGCGCTCCAGCCTGAGGACGGAGAAAAAAAACACCACGTCATGGGGTCTCTGGGATAAAGACGCCGCTCATTCATGGAATTATTAAATCAGCCAGTCATTAAACAAAAAACATCCAGTAAGCGGCAGTTCTGCATTGATAAGAAAGGTTCTGCTACATCTGGTTCAGGTCCCTTCAGCCTAGAACAGGAATTTGAGGCTACAGTGGGCACAGGAACATCTAGGAACGTCTAGGAACATCTAGGAAGGTCTAAGAAAGTCTAGGAATGTCTAGGAGGGTCTAGGAACATCTAGTAAAGAAGGTCTAAGAAGGTCTAGGAAGGTCTACGAAGGTCTAGAAACAACTAGAAAGGTATAGGAACGTCTAGGAAGGTACAGGAATGTCTAAGAACACCTAAGAAGGTCTAGGAAACTATAGCAACGTCTAGGAATGTCTATAAAGGTCTAGGAACATCTGGTAAAGTCTAGAAAGGTCTACAAACAACTAGAAAGGTATAAAAACATCTAGGAATGTATAGGAACATCTAGGATGGTCTAGAAAGGTCCTGGAACCTCTAGAAATTTCTACGAAGAGCTAAGAAAGTGTAAGAACACCTAGGAAAGTCTAGGAAGGTCTAGTAAAGTCATGAACTAGACATGGGGGGGGGGGACTTAAAGTCTAGTAATGTCTAGGAAGGTCAACTAACATCTAGGAAGGTGTAGGAAAATATAGCAACGTCTAGGAATGTCTATGAAGATCGAGGAACATCTAGGAATGTCTAGGAGGATCTAGGAACATCTAGGAGGGTTTAGGAATGTCTAAGAAGGTCTCGGATAGTCTAGAAAAGTCTAGAAACAACTAGAAAGGTATAGCAATGTCTAGGAATGTCTAGGAAGGTACAGGAACATCTAGGAAAATATAGCAACGTCTAGGAATGTCTATGAAGATCGAGGAACATCTAGTAAAGTCTAGGAACATCTGGGAAGGTCTAGGAACGTCTAGGAGGATCTAGGAACATCTAGGAGGATCTAGGAACATCTAGGAGGGTTTAGGAATGTCTAAGAAGTTCTCGGATAGTCTAGAAAAGTCTAGAAACAACTAGAAAGGTATAGGAATGTCTAGGAATGTATAGGAATGTCTAGGAAGGTACAGGAACATCTAGAAAAATGTAGCAATGTCTAGGAATGTCTGTAAAGGTCTAGGAACGTCTGGTAAAGTCTAGAAAGGTCTAGGAAAGTCTAAAAAGGTCTATGAACAACTAGAAAGGTATAAAAACGTCTATGAATGTATAGGAACGTCTAGGATGATCTAGAAAGGTCTAAAAATTTCTACGAAAGGCTAAGAAAGTGTAAGAACATCTAGGAAGGTCTAAGAAGGTCTAGCAAAGTCTAGAAAGGTATAGCGGCATCTATGAACATCTAAGAAGGTCTAGAAAGGTCTAAGAAAATATAGCAATGTCTATGAATGTCTATGATGGTCTAGGAACATCTAGTAAAGTCTAAAAACACCTAGGAAGGTCTATGAACGTCTAGTAAGTTCTAGAAAGATCTAGGAAAGTCTAGAAAGGTATAAAAATGTCTAGGAAGTCTAGAAAGGTCTAGGAAAGTCTAGAAAGGTATAAAAATGTCTAGGAAGTCTAGAAAGATCTAGGAAAGTCTAGAAAGGTATAAAAACGTCTAGGAAGTCTAGAAAGGTCTAGGAAAGTCTAGAAAGGTATAAAAATGTCTAGGAAGTCTAGAAAGATCTAGGAAAGTCTAGAAAGGTATAAAAACGTCTAGGAAGTCTAGAAAGGTCTAGGAAAGTCTAGAAAGGTATAAAAATGTCTAGGAAGGTCTAAAAAAAATTAAAAAGGTATAGCAACATCTAGGAATGTCTATGAAGGTCTAGGAAAGTTTTAGAAAGTGTAGTAAAGCCTAGGAAGGTCTAGGAAAGTCTAGGAAGGTTCACCAAATCTGGTGTAAACAACATGTTCTCGGCTGACCGGAGGGGAACCGGAGATGCTTTTGCACTCACCTCTGATGTCAATAATTGGTAGTTTTAGTTTCAAGGCTTTTTCTAGCACAACCTGCTCTGACCCAGTCATTACTGAGGCATTTTCACATGGAGAATTGCCGCTCACTGGACGTTTTTGTGATGTTCTGCACTATTCCGCAAAACGTGTGAGCAGAACTGCATTTCCCATGATGCATCAGCTTACCATGCCAGGGACGCTGGGACCGGGCTGGGTTTTCTTCTCCATGCCGAACTGGTTGAGGTTCTGAGGCGCTTTATTCTGGAGAGCAGGACCGAGAGACGATCCGCACTGAGAGTAGGGCGGGGTGAAGGGGGCGGAGCCGGCACCACCCATCATGTTCATCTGAAACACAGAGAGGGGGACAGACAGAGCCAGGTGAGCTTCCCAAATTTTTAATGACTTAATATTCTACTGGTTTACATTTTAATACGGGGCTTCATCCTCGTCTGGCAGCCTGTGAACACACGACTACGTAAAGCTGGCTTGACTGTGGACGGTCACCTTTCACCTTTATTCCAGCAGCTTCTCATTTATGACCTGTTTATAGCACTGAGAAATTTCCTCTCTGCATATAGTGACAGTCTGTGTTTTCCTTCCCAACCTTGGCAAAGAGACAACTGTTCCATGTACCTAGTAAACCGGACCTATTAAATTGTACATGGAACAGTGGTCTCTCTTCCAAGGTCAGGAAGGAAAACACAGACTGCTGCCTTATGCACAGAGGGAATTTCTCAGGTTGGTTATCAAAGAAGCATCATAAGCAGGTCATAACATTAGAAACTGTTGGAATAAAAGTGAAATCTGACTGTCCACAGTCAAGCCAGCTTTACGTATCCATGTGTTTACAGGCTGCCAGACGAGGAAGAAGCCCCGTGTCAAAATTGGCACCTGAACCTTGAATGCTTGGCGCTTCTTTCTTGCATGGCAGCCTATGTCCGAATGCATGGTGACCGAATCCGTAGACCAATAAAAACTGCTGGAATTAAATTGGGTTCTAATACCAAACTGCACCAAATACTCCATGTCCGGCTGCACTACACTGTGTTAAATTAGCTTAACAATTTAGCTACGCTACACACTGAAGAACAGTATGGCTGGTAATAGCAGTTTGAAGGGTTCCTTGGCAAAAAGTCTGGAAGCTCAAGAACCAGGGTGACCAAATACCACACGTATGAGCTGTGGAGGCTGTGTTGGCGTGGTTTTTGGGAATCTTTGGGATCCCAAGCTAGCCAGAAAAGACAGTTTTGGATAATAATGGGTAAATTTAAGGCTCTTTTTAGTCGTCTGGTTGAGGCCCCGGATCCTAATGTCCAGGCTCATCAAGCGCTACTGATCTTCATTATGTTCTCAATGTTTTGTTTATTTTCTCAACTATTAAAAACTTGTGTCTTTTACCCTGCAATCAAATGATCAAGTCTTAACTAGTTCTAACCATATAACAGTTTAGACCAAGACTTTTTCAATCAAGATGGGGGGAAAAAAAAGTAGTTATTGGTCAAGATGACACCTGAACTTTTAGGTCTTTGTCGTTTTGTCTGATATTATGTTGTTTTTATCTTGTAATTAAATGTTCTGGTCATGTTTTGGTCTCAAACCATTAAAGGTTCTGGTCATATTTACATATAAGCGCTACTGATCTTCATTATAATCTTAATGTTTTGGTATCAATCATTAAAAGTTCATCAAACCTTCCAGTCTTGGTATTAGGCAATAAACCTTCTGGTCAGGTTTTGATCATTTACATTTTTGGTCTTTCTTGTCTCTGCTATCGAATAATCCAGACCAAAAAAACACCAGAACTCTAAATGGACGAGATGAGTCTTAAACTATTTAAGGTCCTGGTCATTTTTTTGTCTTTGATATTAAATGTTTTGATCTGGCCTCGATTATTAAAAGTTCTGGTCATATTTTGGTCTTAAACCATTAAATGTTCTCATCATGATTCTTTACATTTTTGGTCTTAACTAGTCTTAACCATAACGACTTTGTCTTGGTTGTTTTTGTCACTGCGATTAAAATGTTCTGATCTTGTCTTGATTATTTAAATTTTCAATAATCAAAAGTCTTTCTTGTATCTGCTATCAAATCTAGTCTTGACTTGGTCTTGACTGCTAATCAAGATTAAAAAAAGAGTAATCATTAAGGTCTTGGTCGTTTCTGTCTCCGATATTAAATGTTCTGATCTTGTCTTGATCATTAAACGTTTTGGTCGTGTTTACATATAAGTGCTCTTGACCTTCATTATGTTCTTAATGTTTTGGTATCAAATCATTCAAAGTTCTGGTCATGATTCTTTACATATAATATTACCTATAATGAAATGATCTAATCTTCACTAGTCCAGACCACATAGCAGTTTAGACCAAGACACAAAAAAAGAGATTTAATGATGAAGATGAGATCCAAACTTTTAAGCTCTTGGTTGTTTTTGTCTCCTATATTAAAGTTCTGATCTTATTTTGGTCTCAAACCATTGAAAGTTGGTCATGTTTACATATAAGCGCTCTTGATGTTTTGGTATTAAATCACTAAAAGTTCTGGTCTTGCCTTGGTATCAACCAATAAAATAAACCTTCTGTTCAGGTTATAATAATTTACATTTTTGGTCTTTCTTGTCTCTGCTATAAAATGATCTAGTCTTAACTGTTATATAATAGAACAAAGACTTTTTAATCAATACTTTAATCTTGATCATTAAAGCTCTTGGTTGTTTTTGTCTCAGATATTAAAAGTTCTGGTCTTGATTATTTAAATTTTTGGTCTTCATTGTGTCTGCAATTAAATGATCTGGACTTGACTAGTCTTAACCGTATAACGGTTTAGACCAAAAAAAGACCCAAACCTTTAATGGTGAAGATGAGACCCAAACCTTTAAGGTCTTGGTAATTTTTCACTCTGATATTAAACATTTCATGATTATTAAAAGTTCTGGTCATGTTTTAGTCTCAAACCATTAAATGTTATGGTCATATTTAGATGTTTAACAAATCTACATTAAATCCAGTCCAGTCTGGTCTTGGACTAGAACGTTACATGGTTAAGACAAAGATCAGGCCTTCAATCAAGATGAAAAGAAAAACTTAGTTTAATGGTGAAGATGACACCCGAACTTTTAGGTCTTTGTCATTTTTGTCTGATGTTAAAGGTTTTGATCTTGTAGTTAAACGTTCTGGTCTTGTTTACATATAAGCGCACCTGATCTTCATTATGATCTTAATGTTTTGGTATCAGTTATTAAAAGTTCTGGTCTTTCTTGCCTTGGTCTCGTCCATCAAACCTTCCAGTCTTGGAAATAAACTGGTCAGGTTATAATAATTTACATTTTTGGTCTTTCTTGTCTCTGCTATCGAATAATCTTGTTTGTTTGTTTATTAGGATTTTACCGTCATGTTTTACACTTTGGTTACATTCACAACAGGACCTGTAGTTATTCATTACACAAGATTCATCAGTTCACAAGTTTATATAAAACACGGTCATGGACAATTTAGTATCTACAATTCACCTCACTTGCACGTCTTGGGACAGTGGGAGGAAACCAGAGCACCCGGAAGAAACCCACGCGGACACTGGGAGAACATGCAAACTCCACACAGAAAGGACCCGGACCGCCCCACCTGGGGATCGAATTTTTGGTCTGCATTGTGTCGGCAATTAAATGATCTAGACTTGGCTAGTCTTAACCATATAATGGTTTAGACCCAAACTTTTAATGGTGAAGATGAGACCCAAACCTTTAAGGTCTTGTCTCTGATATTAAACATTTCATGATTTAGTCATGTTTTAGTCTCAAACCATTAAAGGTTAGAGGATAGAAGATGATATATTATTTGTCATATATACATATACACATGTACAGTACAATGAAATTCTTTCTTCGCATATCCCAGCTGGTGTTGGAAGCTGGGGTCAGAGCGCAGGGTCAGCCATCAAACGGCACCCCTGGAGCAGACAGGGTTAAGGGCCTTGCTCAAGGACCCAACAGTGGCTGCATAGCAGAGCCTGGATTTGAACCACCAATCTTCCGGTTGATAGCCCAAAGCTCTACCTACTAGGCTACTACTGTCCTTAGTGGGGTTCTGGTCATATTTAGATCCAGTCCAGTCTAGTCTAGTCTTGGTCTAGAACGTTATATGGTTAGGACAAAATGACTGTTTCTAATCAAGACCAATAGTAGTTGAGACCCAAACTTTGAAGGTCTTGGTAGTTTTTGTTGTTGCTATTAAAGGTTCTGGTCTTTTTTTGGTCTCGATTTTAAAAAAAAGTGTTTTTTTGACATTTTAAAGTCTCAATAATTAAAAATCTTGGTATTTTATTAGTCTTAACTATTAGGTATTGGATTAAGTCTGGGCTTTGTTTAGCTCTCTGTGGTTAAAAGTCCTGCTCAGCATCACTGACCATTAAGTGTCCTTGTTTTAACCATTAATGGTTATTTCATGGTCTGGACTGCAGTGATCTTGACCACACCCGTCGTTTGGAGCTTCGTTATTAGTGGTAATGACCGTTACCTTGTTAGCGCCTCCTGCTTGCTGAGCTCTGAACTGCTGCTGCTGGAGAGGGTTCACCATGTTGGCACTCATGTTGGCGTTAGCGTTGGGGTTAGGGTAACCCATCCTGGGCATGCCGTTCATCATGGCCTGCCCTGCCATCATGCCTTTGACCTGTCCCATGGCGGCCTGACCCGTCATCATCTGCCTGTTCATGCCGGCCGGTGGCATCATGCCCGCCTGCTGCTGCTGCGAGGAGGAACACAGGAGGTCCGACAGCTGTTTGTGTTTGGTGGCGGCGTCCTGCATGGAGCCCAGCGAGGGCGACGGGTACACGTCCGAGCCTCCGTTGGGCAGGTCGGACGAGTTGATGAGCTCATCGGGGAGGTCGTGCTCCAGGTCGAACAGGGAACCGAAGTCTGAGGATCAGAGGAGGGAAAACGATGAATAAACGTGAACGGGTGCGCTGTATATATAACGGGTCTGTCCGGCAGAGATGGGGACTCGAGTCTGCGACACACAGCGACTTCACACTCGACTCGGACTCGTTTCAAATGACTCGGACTCGACTCGTAACACGCAAAAAATGACTGAAGTCAGCAACATTAGTTATGTGTGACAATACCCTACGTAGTGCACTTCGCTGCAACAGCTGGGGTGAATGGAACGCTCCTACAGAATTGGCGCTAATGATTGTAAGAACCACTTTCTGAACCAATCAGAGCTTCTGATTTTAACTGTTAGTAAGAAATGCTGTTATTTGCATTTATTTAGTTTGTGTCACACGGCTTTCTAACGAGTTCGTGTTTTACTTCACAACCGGGAAAAGTTTGGAGGTTTTTAATCATGAGCACATTTATAAAATAACGGATTCTATTCCTAATTGGACACATGCTTATACATTTAATAGCATCTGGAAGAATATAAGCTCAGGTAAGCAGTGGTTATGATTTTTTGCTGTGTTTTGGATTTTGGCCGCTGTGCCATGATTTTACGCACACTTTTGTTTTGCAATGAAAACAAAACGTATCAGTTTAAGCTTTTAACTGGAACCTAGGAAAGTAAAGGCACAAAGTAAAACAAACTCGTGATTTGACTCGGACTCTAGCCTAAAGACTCGCGACTGGACTCGGACTCTAGCCTAAAGACTCGTGACTCGACTCGGACTCTGGCCTAAACACTCGTGACTCGACTGGGACTCTAGCCTGAAGACTCGTGACTTGACTCGGACTCTAGCCTAAAGACTTGTGACATGACTCGGACTCTAGCCTAAAGACTCGCGACTGGACTTGGACTCTAGCCTAAAGACTCGTGACTCGACTCGGACTCTAGTCTAAAGACTCGTGACTCGACTCGGACTCTGGCCTAAAGACTCGTGACTCGACTCGGACTCTGGCCTGAAGACTCGTGACTCGACTGGGACTCTAGCCTAAAGACTCATGAATTGACTCGGACTCTAGCCTAAAGACTCGTGAATTGACTCGGACTCTAGCCTAAAGACTCGTGAATTGACTCGGACTCTAGCCTAAAGACTTGTGACATGACTCGGACTCTAGCCTAAAGACTCGTGACTTGACTCGGACTCTAGCCTAAAGACTTGTGACATGACTCGGACTCTAGCCTAAAGACTCGTGACTTGACTCGGACTCTAGCCTAAAGACTCGTGACTCGACTCGGACTCCGGCCTAAACACTCGTGACTCGACTGGGACTCTAGCCTGAAGACTCGTGACTTGACTCGGACTCTAGCCTAAAGACTTGTGACATGACTCGGACTCTAGCCTAAAGACTCGCGACTGTACTTGGACTCTAGCCTAAAGACTCGTGACTCGACTCGGACTCTAGTCTAAAGACTCGTGACTCGACTCGGACTCTGGCCTAAAGACTCGTGACTCGACTCGGACTCTGGCCTGAAGACTCGTGACTCGACTGGGACTCTAGCCTAAAGACTCATGAATTGACTCGGACTCTAGCCTAAAGACTCGTGAATTGACTCGGACTCTAGCCTAAAGACTCGTGAATTGACTCGGACTCTAGCCTAAAGACTCGCGACTCGACTCGGACTCGCATTTTGTGACTTGTGAACATCTCTGCTGTCCGGTCCCAAACAGTCTGGTCAGGCCGGCACTGAAAGGTTTTAGCCAAAAAAAGCTGTCAGTATTCTGTTAGTAGTGGGTTCCATTATTTTATCCTAATGTATGTATTATTATAATGCATTATAATGCCACATGTTTACCAAAAACCAAAAAACAGAGTCCTCACAATTCTGTACAAATGACCGCATCATGCTAGCAGAGTTGCAAAGCTACCAAGCCAACTTAAAATAATTGCAAATTTTTTACAATTCTTCCAATTTAGTCATATCCAATTCCTTCAATGTAACTGAAAAGAGCCTCAGATTATTTATTACATGTCCCCGTCTCTCATCCGTCTCTCGTACAGGCACCTCGACTGGGAATGAGGAACCCCGCTCGACCGCCCCTGCCTCAGGTGCCAAGTCGATCGATATCACAGCGGATGAAGCTATAGGACGTAGCGCTTTAACTTGACAATGTACGTGATAAAAAGCACAAACGTAAACTGCAGTATGGGTTATAACGTGGACCTATTAGCCATAACACTGCTCGGCCTTTGCACTGAGGCTGAAGTGTGTCTGTACTTCCTGCTAAGATGTTTACGCATCACGGCTATACAAGTAGCATAACGTCATAAACTTCTGCTCAATTGCTGTAATTCCTTTATTTCTCCTGCAAGTCTTTGGAATTTCACCCTCTAGGTACTTCATAAGCAAAAAGATTATGTAAAGATTCTAGCTAAACCCCATAACCGTATAGCACAAGTACGCTAGCTTTTTCTTTAGTGAAATACCCTTAAACAGCTACATTTCCACTGGAGTCAAAACGATCACTCTTACCAATCACAGTCCTTCTGAGGATTAAAACGGCCTAACGTTTGTGGCTACATTGCTAGGCGATAGTGCCACTGTGGCTTACACACCTCAACCAAACCTTCCTGTTTACCACGCAACGCCATTAATAACGTTAGCTTCGATAGCAAATGGGTTTATACATTACCAAGAGTCCGTCTGTCCTCAAACTGCACATCAAATTACATGATCTTGTCTTGTATTTGGCTAGTAGTTGTTGCTAATTTGATATCCGCTAACGTGCTTGTTGCTAGCTATGTTATGCTATAAACGTACACGCTTTCAGTCAATGCAAATTTACCTTTAGTGGACTTACAACAGTGACTAAATGCAGTGCAAGTAACAGAGTGAAGGGCTTTGCTCAGGAACCCAATGGGTTACCTTGGCAAAATTGGGACTGGAACCAGTGACCTTACAATCAACAGTCCAGTACCTTAACCACGGAGCTACAGCTGCTCATTCTTGACGTGAAATCCATCACCGTTTTAACACGCCAACCGAGAACTACAGTTACTAAGCTGTACAGAGTTGATCAACTACTAGCAATTAGTTAATTAGCGAATCTGGCATCTTCATCCGGTTAGCTTTGAGGCTGGCGCTGCCCTAAAAGCTGGACCGGTACCAGAACTGAACCAATCCACCGACAGTTCACGCTAGAGGAACGTCTACATCAGATCAGTATCGGTATCGAACGATATCATGAGCCTTGTTATCGCCAATGTATTAAACTGGAGGAAATCTGTTTAGGGTTGTTTCCTTAAGGTTCTGGACTAGTAATCAGAAGGTTGCTGGTTCAAGCCCCACCACTGCTGCTGTTGGGCCCTTGAGCAAGGCTGTTAACCCTCAATTGCTTAGACTGTATACTGTTACAGTACTGTAAGTTGCTTTGGATAGAAGCGTCCACTGAATGCAAAAAGTATATAAATGTTCCTACGAGATTGGAGAGGTTGGAAGTAGCTAGCTTTGCAGCTAGCTGTATTACAGTGTAGTCATACTAGCCATTCATCAGGAAAGTTTACTACGTGTAAGAGACACTACGTGCAACACAACGTGAATACGGTGTTTACGTGAAGACGTCAGTTTAGTATCGATCATCATCAGCATTTAGCAGACGCTCTTACCCAAAGCGACTTACAGTACTGTGACAGCATACAGTCTAAGCAGTTGGGGGTTAAGGGCCTCGCTAGAGGGCCCAACAGCGACCTTTTGATTACCAGTCCAGTACCTTAACCGCTAGGACAGTGGTCCCCAACCACCGGGCCACACAGAAAGAATAAATAATTAGAGATCGCTACAAGAGCAATTATATTTCCAACACACTTTGGGTTTTATTGTCCCCAATCACCACTATGTGGGAGCAGAGTCTCATTGCAGTAAAAAAGCTCAGGATTCACACTGATCTTCTATTCTATAGTTATTCTATATTAAATCCTCCCGCCTCTGCCAGTCCGTGAAATTGTATCTTATTTGAAAGAGGTCCCTGGTGCTAAAACAGTTGTGGACCGCCGCACTAGGTTACAACTGCCCTGCTCTACGCATCAACAGGTACATTCAGGACCGTGCTGTGGTAACTTCGGACAAGCTTTAACATCGAAACTGAATACATCTAGAAGTCAGAAACTGTGGAACTAGCCTTGGATAACCTCATAACCTAACCTAATGCGCTGTCTGATTTGGTGGCAATTTGGAATTTAAATGGACAAAATTCACGATGCCCAATTCACAGTATACAGTCTAAACAATTGAGGGTTAAGGACCTTGCTCAAGGGTCCAACAGTGACAATCTGGCAGTAGTGGGGCTTGAACAAGTGACCTTTTGATTACCAGTCCAGTACCTTAACCACTAGGCTACAACTGGTACCTTCAGAACTGTGCTGTAGTAACTTTGGACAAGCTTTAACACCGAAAACAAATGAGAAACTTCAAATCTAGCCCTGGATAAACTCATAACGTAACCTAATGCACCGTTTGACTTGGTGGCAACTTGGAATTTAAAAGGACACAGTTCACGATGCCATCCTTACTGGAGGGAAAACACGAGACGTCTCCATAAACGCTGGACGCTTCATTCTTGGTTCATTCCAAGAATCAGAGCTAAGAAGATTCTTAAAGATTAAGAACAGATATATAGTACACGTCACTCAAAACAAGGTGTGGATATTTGCTGATCTATAACCAATACGACACTAATCACGTTAAAAAACCTCACTATAATATAACTTTCAACAGACCGACCAAGATAATACAATTATAATAGACAATAAAAATGGATTTTTAATATAAAATAATAATATCTGATATAATAATAATTATATAACGTATCGAGCTGGAGCATCTATATTTACATTTACGCCTTTATCCAAAGCGATTTACACCGATCAGCCATAACATTAAAACCACCTCCTTATTTCTACACTCACTGTCCATTTTATCAGCTCCACTTACCATATAGAAGCACTTTGTAGTTCTACAATTACTGACTGTAGTCCATATGTTTCTCTACATTCTATTTTAGCCTGCTTTCATGCTGTTCTTCAATGGTCAGGACCCCCACAGGACCACCACAGAGCAGGTATTATTTGGGTAGTGAGGTGGTGGTGTGTTAGTGTGTGTTGTGCTGGTATGAGTGGATCAGACACAGCAGTGCTGCTGGAGTTTTTCAATACCGTGTCCACTCACTGTCCACTCTATTAGACACTCCTACTCCTACCACTCATCTATTGCTGCTGTTTGAGTCGGTCATCTTCTAGACCTTCATCAGTGGTCACAGGACGATGCCCACTGGGTGCTGTTGGCTGGATATTTTTGGTTGGTGGACTATTCTCAGTCCAGCAGTGACAGTGAGGTCTTTAAAAACTCCAGTAGCGCTGCTGTGTCTGATCCACTCATACCAGCACAACACACACTAACACACCACCACCATGTCAGTGTCACTGCAGTGCTGAGAATGATCCACCACCTAAATAATACCTGCTCTGTGGTGGTCCTGTGGGGGTCCTGACCATTGAAGAACAGCATGAAAGGTGGCTAACAAAGCATGCAGATTAACAGATGGACTACAGTCAGTAATTGTAGAACTACAAAGTGCTCCTATAAGGTAAGTGGAGCTGATAAAATGGACAGTGAGTGTAGAAACAAGGAGGTGGTTCTAATGTTATGGCTGATCAGTGTATATGTTAGGTATATTCTATAGCCTGAGTGTCCTGGAGAGAAATGTAAGTTAGACCAGGTAACTCCGACTTCTAATACTAGTCAACAATGAGAGTTTCATTTAGTTTGTTATGAAAACGGATACAAAATTATCGTTAATCAACTGATTAAAATGTCCAAGCTCGTCTCTGCTGAAATTTTCAGTGGAAAAAAACTTTGACCAAGTTCTACGTAAATTTTGACATGCAAATTTACATTGTTGATCAATTTCAGGGTTTCTGCATTGATTGTGATTGTTATAATCATTTTTCAGTTCATTTCTCACTGTAACACATACTGGACGGGACGCCAAACCTCACAAATCGAACCCTGAACCCCAACGGTAGTGGGTCAGCGTAAATTACGCCTGTGCCACCTGAGCGCATTAGTTTTTAGTATGTATAGTGTTGCAAAATTGCAATTTAGAAATAAACGTCTACTTAGTTTGACTGGACGGTTAACTTCATTTAGACTTGTACGATGCTTCAATTTACACCAAATCCATCCAATGATTTGACACGTTCGTCTTTCTCCTAATGAACAGTTTATAAATCTGAAATTCTCCATATATTTAATGAGTTTTCTGAAAATACACTTACAGACCCTCCCACGATTCATTTGTTGGTTTAAGAACTCATTTACTTGTGACAATTCTTAGTAACCAAGATTGACTATAGCTGGCGACTTTTTATATTAACAAGCTGGTTTGAATTCACTCGTGTTAAAGTAAATGGAACAGTGGTCTTTTGCCAACGTCTGCAAGAATACCTGAATTGTTACCTTCTGCTGAGATTAAATGACATTACACACTGGTGGGATGCAATCCTAGTACCACCTACAACAGGTCTGCCATGACACTGCTGACAGTCGAACGAGTTTTACACTTCATGAGAGTTAAAGGCTCGTCTTGAAAAACCATGCTGGACATGAACGATCATTCACACATGGTCATGTAAAACTTACTCGACTGTGGAGAGCATCACCTAAACTCCGGGCACGAGTAATTCTTGGCAGATCTTTTTCAATGATTCTTGGAAGGTTTTGAGTTTTTCTTCTCCAAATTGTAAGAAAACCAATAATAAATAATTGATAAATTAATGATAAAAAAGAATAGA
This sequence comes from Trichomycterus rosablanca, assembly GCF_030014385.1. Taxonomy (NCBI): domain Eukaryota; kingdom Metazoa; phylum Chordata; class Actinopteri; order Siluriformes; family Trichomycteridae; genus Trichomycterus; species Trichomycterus rosablanca. The sequence goes on from NC_085989.1 coordinate 48,780,874, forward strand.
TTTTTAATAGACAACTATAATAGATTTTAATAAATATTTAATAGATAATACTAATAGATTTATGAGAATAATAATACATTTTAATAAATAGTAATTAGTAGCAGATTTTAATAGATAATAATTATAGATTTTTAATTGATAATAGATAATCATAGATCTTTAATAGATAATTGTTTTGACAAAGACGCGCATTCTAAACCTTTCATTTTTAATTTACGACACTGCACAATTGTTCATCGTCAAAATCACTGCAATTACTAAAGAACCAACAAAATACATTTATTCATGTTACTTTTAAATATGTATTTAAAAAACATGCTGGTAGGGTATCGAACCCGAAAAAAAACAGGTGACTTGTGGAGCAGCGACATGTCCTTTTAGAAATACTGGGGGGAATAATTTTGGATTGGTGGGTAGGCTGGTACAGTTGACCATTTCAGGTGGTACGACCGATAAGAAGTAATATTAGATCTTCTACAAATACTAAATAAATAAAAATCAGTCCAAATGAAAAACGTCTTAGTAGCTGTAAATTGTAATCAATTCTGTAAACGTGTGGTTGTGCCGCTTGACGTTTTTTGGTTGGCGAAGTAAATTTTTTTAAACACTTTTAAAAGCCCCTGCTATAGTAATATAGTAACGAAAGTATACTTTACCATTGGCGTCGCTCGTAGAACCAGACAGAGCCGGGGAAGACAATTTCGGCCTTTTGGCTGAAGATGGCCCCGGATCCAGAACATTATCAGCCATATTTTTAAAGCCAGTTCCAGTTATTAAACATAAATCTCCGCCGAGGATCTTCCACCTCTTTTGTCTGAAGTCGTCCTAAGTGCCCGGGTAATTCCAGAGCCGTAGAACACTTTCATGGAGGGAAACGAAATAAATCCCCAACCGAAAAAAATTACGACTCAGATCTGGATCAAGTGCACTCCCAAAGCATCATGGGTGACGGAGACGTTGGGCTGACGTTTCTCAGACTTTCTGACATCGTCTGTCGGGATTCCGATCGAAGGACATTCAAAGGAAAGTCAACCGAGTCGTTTGAGGTTCTAACAAGACCTAGAACTTCTCCACTTGTAGAACGTCAGTCTGTGGCACCTCATTTAGACCCAAAGCCAAGAACTTTTCGAGACGTGCAAAGGGCCAATAGTTAATTAACAGTTCACCAATTTACAAAACAGTAAAAGAGAATTTAGACGTGGTCGATTGAGGTGGTGGATGTTGGAATTTGTGCTTCTGCAGTACAGAAAACCTCAGCCGAGAAGAACCGTCCACTCGGATGGACCACCAACTCCATTAACATTCGGGTTTCTGGACTTCAGTTCGTTGGAAGCACTGGTGGGAATCCACTCTGAGGTTATCGATGCACCTATGTATTGCTTTGGAGAGAACGTCCAAACGTAACGTTCATGCACGCACGGGTCAAGATTTATGGCTCGATATTAGGAAAAAGACCCAAAAAATCGTCCAAATTCGCTCAGCTATGGACGGTTCGGTTTTATCGTTGGATGGTGAAGAATCTGGACTTAATTCGAAGCATGCGACGTTGGATCTTCTCACTTTTGTCCTGCAAGTGTTGACCAAACCTGGCGAGAAGAAATCTGGTCGGAATTAGGAGGAAATGCAAGACATGGAAGGAGAGATCCTGCAGAAAGCGAGCAAGCAATGAGGCAAGCGAAGGAGCAAGCAAGGAAGGAAGGAAGGAAGAAGAGAAATCAGTGATGGAGATGAAATGGGAGAGATTGAATGCAGTTGCATCGATGGTTTGAAGACCTCAGATCAAATCCGAGACAATTCCAACATTTTGGGGCTTCAGATGGAGATGCCCTGGTGTTTTGTGGTGCCCTGACCCCCCGTGATCCTTCATTTCTCCCTCTTTCTTTCTTTCTCTCTTGTTCCTCTCACTTCTTCAGCTCGGATCGGTTCTTCACTTTGTTTGATCGTCCTTCATGTCCTCCTCGGCGCTTCCATTGTGCGAGCAGAACCGCCTTCAGAAAGAAAGAGAAAACATCGTGCGAACGGAGGAAAAAACGGGAAACCTTTTCTTATTTTCCTCCGACTGCTTTCCCCTTTTCTCCTCCCGGTTTTTTAAATCTTCCTCCAGCCTCTTCCGACTCCGATCTCTCGGTTTTTCTCCTCTCCGCCGCCGGTTTTCGATCCTCTGCTCCGGCTCGGATCGCTTCTACAGAACCTAGCGGCTCTCGGTAGTCGGTGTAGCCGCCGTACGAGCGTCTCTGGCCGGTGTGGCTCTCTCTCCAGCCTCCGCCGGTCTCTCTGGCCGCACTAACAAAATGGCGGCTTGTTGTTTCTCCTCCTTTCGGCATCGGAGTGAGAGTGAGAGAGAGAGAGAGGGAGGGAGGTGAAGGGAGGGAGGAGGAGGCTGGAGCTTCATTAAAGGGGGAAAAGGGGAAGGACGGTTTCTACACACTACAATACCGCGATACTTCTACTACTAATGCTCATTTAGTACATATAAACATACCGCCATGCTAACGCTAATAATGCTCACTGAGTACATGTAAACATACCGCGATACTAATAATGCTCACTGAGTACATGTAAACATACCGCGATACTAATAATGCTCACTGAGTACATGTAAACATACCGCGATACTAATACTAATAATGCTCACTGAGTACATATAAACATACCGCGATACTAATACTCATAATGCTCACTGAGTACATGTAAACATACCGCGATACTAATACTAATAATGCTCACTGAGTACATATAAACATACCGCGATACTAATACTAATAATGCTCACTGAGTACATGTAAACATACCGCGATACTAATACTAATAATGCTCACTGAGTACATGTAAACATACCGCGATACTAATACTAATAATGCTCACTGAGTACATATAAACATACCGCGATACTAATACTAATAATGCTCACTGAGTACATATAAACATACCGCGATACTAATACTCATAATGCTCACTGAGTACATGTAAACATACCGCGATACTAATACTAATAATGCTCACTGAGTACATATAAACATACCGCGATACTAATACTAATAATGCTCACTGAGTACATATAAACATACCGCGATACTAATACTAATAATGCTCACTGAGTACATGTAAACATACCGCGATACTAATACTAATAATGCTCACTGAGTACATATAAACATACCGCGATACTAATACTAATAATGCTCACTGAGTACATGTAAACATACCGCGATACTAATACTAATAATGCTCACTGAGTACATGTAAACATACCGCGATACTAATACTAATAATGCTCACTGACTACATATAAACATACCGCGATACTAATAATGCTCACTGAGTACATGTAAACATACCGCGATACTAATACTAATAATGCTCAATAAGTACATGTAAACATACCGCGATACTAATAATGCTCACTGAGTACATGTAAACATACCGCGATACTAATACTAATAATGCTCACTGACTACATATAAACATACCGCGATACTAATACTAATAATGCTCACTGAGTACATATAAACATACCGCGATACTAATACTAATAATGCTCACTGAGTACATATAAACATACCGCGATACTAATACTAATAATGCTCACTGAGTACATGTAAACATACCGCGATACTAATACTAATAATGCTCACTGAGTACATGTAAACATACCGCGATACTAATACTAATAATGCTCACTGAGTACATATAAACATACCGCGATACTAATACTAATAATGCTCACTGAGTACATATAAACATACCGCGATACTAATACTAATAATGCTCACTGAGTACATATAAACATACCGCGATACTAATACTAATAATGCCCACTGAGTACATGTAAACATACCGCGATACTAATACTCATAATGCTCACTGAGTACATGTAAACATACCGCGATACTAATACTAATAATGCTCACTGAGTACATATAAACATACCGCGATACTAATACTAATAATGCTCACTGAGTACATATAAACATACCGCGATACTAATACTAATAATGCTCACTGAGTACATGTAAACATACCGCGATACTAATACTAATAATGCTCACTGAGTACATATAAACATACCGCGATACTAATACTAATAATGCTCACTGAGTACATGTAAACATACCGCGATACTAATACTAATAATGCTCACTGAGTACATGTAAACATACCGCGATACTAATACTCATAATGCTCACTGAGTACATGTAAACATACCGCGATACTAATACTAATAATGCTCACTGAGTACATATAAACATACCGCGATACTAATACTAATAATGCTCACTGAGTACATATAAACATACCGCGATACTAATACTAATAATGCTCACTGAGTACATGTAAACATACCGCGATACTAATACTAATAATGCTCACTGAGTACATATAAACATACCGCGATACTAATACTAATAATGCTCACTGAGTACATGTAAACATACCGCGATACTAATACTAATAATGCTCACTGAGTACATGTAAACATACCGTGATACTAATACTAATAATGCTCACTGACTACATATAAACATACCGCGATACTAATAATGCTCACTGAGTACATGTAAACATACCGCGATACTAATACTAATAATGCTCACTGACTACATATAAACATACCGCGATACTAATAATGCTCACTGAGTACATGTAAACATACCGCGATACTAATACTAATAATGCTCACTGAGTACATGTAAACATACCGCGATACTAATACTAATAATGCTCACTGACTACATATAAACATACCGCGATACTAATAATGCTCACTGAGTACATGTAAACATACCGCGATACTAATACTAATAATGCTCACTAAGTACATGTAAACATACCGCGATACTAATAATGCTCACTGAGTACATGTAAACATACCGCGATACTAATACTAATAATGCTCACTGACTACATATAAACATACCGCGATACTAATACTAATAATGCTCACTGAGTACATGTAAACATACCGCGATACTAATACTCATAATGCTCACTGAGTACATGTAAACATACCGCGATACTAATACTAATAATGCTCACTGAGTACATGTAAACATACCGCGATACTAATACTAATAATGCTCACTGAGTACATGTAAACATACCGTGATACTAATACTAATAATGCTCACTGAGTACATGTAAACATACCGCGATACTAATACTAATAATGCTCACTGAGTACATGTAAACATACCACGATACTAATACTAATAATGCTCACTGAGTACATATAAACATACCGCGATACTAATACTAATAATGCTCACTGAGTACATGTAAACATACCGCGATACTAATACTAATAATGCTCACAGAGTACATGTAAACATACCGCGATACTAATACTAATAATGCTGACCGAGTACATATAAACATACCGCGATACTAATACTAATAATGCTCACTGAGTACATATAAACATACCGCGATACTAATACTAATAATGCTCAGTGAGTACATATAAACATACCGCGATACTAATACTAATAATGCTCAGTGAGTACATATAAACATACCGCGATACTAATACTAATAATGCTCAGTGAGTATATATAAACATACCGCGATACTAATACTAATAATGCTCACCGAGTACATATAAACATACCGCGATACTAATACTAATAATGCTCACTGAGTACATGTAAACATACCGCGATACTAATACTAATAATGCTCACTGAGTACATATAAACATACCGCGATACTAATACTAATAATGCTCACTGAGTACATATAAACATACCGCGATATTAATACTAATAATGCTCACTGACTACATATAAACATACCGCGATACTAATACTAATAATGCTCACTGAGTACATGTAAACATACCGCGATACTAATACTAATAATGCTCACTGACTACATATAAACATACCGCGATACTAATACTAATAATGCTCACTGAGTACATATAAACATACCGCGATACTAATACTAATAATGCTCACTGAGTACATATAAACATACCGCGATACTAATACTAATAATGCTCACTGAGTACATATAAATATACCGCGATACTAATACTAATAATGCTCACTGAGTACATGTAAACATACCGCGATACTAATACTAATAATGCTCACTGACTACATATAAACATACCGCGATACTAATACTAATAATGCTCACTGAGTACATATAAACATACCGCGATACTAATACTAATAATGCTCACTGAGTACATATAAACATACCGCGATACTAATACTAATAATGCTCACTGAGTACATATAAATATACCGCGATACTAATACTAATAATGCTCACTGAGTACATGTAAACATACCGCGATACTAATACTAATAATGCTCACTGAGTACATATAAACATACCGCGATACTAATACTAATAATGCTCACTGAGTACATATAAACATACCGCGATACTAATACTAATAATGCTCACTGAGTACATATAAACATACCGCGATACTAATACTAATAATGCTCACTGACTACATATAAACATACCGCGATACTAATACTAATAATGCTCACTGAGTACATATAAACATACCGCGATACTAATACTAATAATGCTCACTGAGTACATATAAATATACCGCGATACTAATACTAATAATGCTCACTGAGTACATGTAAACATACCGCGATACTAATACTAATAATGCTCACTGAGTACATATAAACATACCGCGATACTAATACTAATAATGCTCACTGAGTACATATAAACATACCGCGATACTAATACTAATAATGCTCACTGAGTACATATAAACATACCGCGATACTAATACTAATAATGCTCACTGAGTACATATAAAAATACCGCGATACTAATAATGCTCACTGAGTACATATAAACATACCGCGATACTAATACTAATAATGCTCACTGAGTACATATAAACATACCGCGATACTAATACTAATAATGCTCACTGACTACATATAAACATACCGCGATATTAATACTAATAATGCTCACTGACTACATATAAACATACCGCGATACTAATACTAATAATGCTCACTGAGTACATATAAACATACCGCGATACTAATACTAATAATGCTCACTGAGTACATATAAACATACCGCGATACTAATACTAATAATGCTCACTGAGTACATATAAAAATACCGCGATACTAATAATGCTCACTGAGTACATGTAAACATACCGCGATACTAATACTAATAATGCTCACTGAGTACATATAAATATACCGCGATACTAATACTAATAATGCTCACTGAGTACATATAAACATACTCACCATGTAGAAGCACTTTGTAGTTCTACAAATACTGACTGTAGTCCATCTGTTTCTTTGCATGCCTTTCATGCTGTTCTTCAATGGTCAGGACCCCCACAGGACAACCACAGAGCAGGTATTATTTAGGTGGTGGATGATTCTCAGCACTGCAGTGACACTGACATGGTGGTGGTGTGTTAGCGTGTGTTGTGCTGGTATGAGTGGATCAGACACAGCAGCGCTGATGGAGTTTTTAAACACCTCACTGTCACCGCTGGACTGAGAATAGTCCACCAACCAAAAATATCCAGCCAACAGCGCCTGTGGGCAGCGTCCTGTGACCATTGATGAAGGTCTCGAAGATGACCAGCTCAAACAGCAGCAATAGATAAGCGATCATCTCTGACTTTACATCTACGAGGTGGACCAACTAGGTAGGAGTGTGTAATAGAGTGGACAGTGAGTACAAATGATGGTTGTCCCCACCGTCACCTGTGATCAAGAGCTTTGGGTAATGACGAATATTGTTGGTAGGTCAGATGCAGCGTCGGCAGTAATGTTGTCGCTGTATCAGATCGTAGTGAAGAGGGAGCTGAGCCTTAAACCAAAACTCTCAATTTACTGTCCCTACTCTCACCTATGGACAAGAGCTTTGAGTATGTACGTTCCATGTCCCCACCCTCACCTATGGACAAGAGCTTTGAGTATGTACGATCCATATCCCACCCTCACCTATGGACAAGAGCTTTGAGTATGTACGTTCCATGTCCCCACCCTCACCTATGGACATGATCTTTGGGTACATACGATCCATGTCTCCACCCTCACCTGTGGACATGATCTTTGGGTACGTACAATCCATGTCCCCACCCTCACCTATGGATATGAGCTTTGAGTATGTATGATCGATGTCCCCACCCTCACCTATGGACATGATCTTTGGGTACGTACGTTCCATGTCCACACCCTCACCTATGGACATGATCTTTGGGTACATACGATCCATGTCCCCACCCTCACCTGTGGACATGATCTTTGGGTACGTACGTTCCATGTCCACACCCTCACCTATGGACATGATCTTTGAGTACGTACGATCCATGTCCCCACCCTCACCTATGGACATGATCTTTTGGTACGTACGATCCATGTCCCCACCTTCACCTATGGATATGAGCTTTGAGTATGTATGATCGATGTCCCCACCCTCACCTATGGACCTGAGCTTTGAGTACGTACGAACCATGTCCCCACCCTCACTTATGGACATGAGCTTTAAGTACGTACGATCCATGTCCCCACCCTCACCTATGGACATGAGCTTTGAGTACGTATGGTCCATGTCCCCACCCTCACCTATAGACATGAGCTTTGAGTATGTACAATCGATGTCCCCACCCTCACCTATGGACATGAGCTTTGAGTACGTATGGTCCATGTCCCCACCCTCACCTATGGACATGAGCTTTGAGTATGTACAATCGATGTCTTCACCCTCACCTATGGACATGAGCTTTGGGTACATACGATCCATGTCCCCACCCTCACCTATGGACATGAGCTTTGAGTATGTACAATCGATGTCTTCACCCTCACCTATGGACATGAGCTTTGGGTACATACGATCCATGTCCCCACCCTCACCTATGGACATGAGCTTTGAGTACGTATGATCGATGTCCCCACCCTCACCTACGGACATGATCTTTGAGTACGTATGATCGATGTCCCCACCCTCACCTATGGACATGATCTTTGAGTACGTACGATCCATATCCCACCCTCACCTATGGACATGAGCTTTGAGTACGTACGATCCATGCCCCCACCCTCACCTATGGACATGAGCTTTGAGTACGTACGATCCATATCCCACCCTCACCTATGGACATGAGCTTTGAGTATGTACGATCGATGTCCCCACCCTCACCTATGGACATGAGATTTAGGTACGTACGATCGATGTCTTCACCCTCACCTATGGACATGAACTTTGGGTACGTACGATCGATGTCCCCACCCTCACCTATGGACATGATCTTTGACTACGTATGATCGATGTCCCCACCCTCACCTATGGACATCATCTTTGAGTCATGTCAAGTCAAGTCAACTTTATTTATATAGCGCTTTTTACAATAGACATTGTCTCAAAGCAACTTTACAAAATCCAGGACCAACAGATACAAAAACCCCTGTTGAGCAAGCCGAGGGCGACTGTGGCAAGGAAAAACTCCCTGAAAATTACAGGAAGAAACCTTGAGAGGAACCAGACTCAGCAGGGCCCATCCTTCTTGGGTGGCCTGGAGGATACTTTAAATAAATACACGATTTACACAAAGCATACAAACACAGAATTAAATTATCTAAAAGTTATAACTGGTAATAAATAGATAAATAAAGTACGTATGATTGATGTCCCCACCCTCACCTATGGACATGATCTTTGAGTCTGTATGATTGATGTCCCCACCCTCACCTATGGACATGATCTTTGAGTCTGTATGATTGATGTCCCCACCCTCACCTATGGACATGAGCTTTGGGTACATACGATCCACGTCCCCACCCTCACCTATGGACATGATCTTTGAGTATGTACTATCCATGTCCCCACTCTCACCTATGGACATGATCTTTAAGTACGTATGATTCATGTCCCCACCCTCACCTACGGACATGATCTTTGAGTACGTACGATCCATGTCCCCACCCTCAACAATGGACATGAGCTTTGAGTACGTACGATCCATGTCCACACCCTCACCTATGGACATGAGCTTTGAGTACATACGATTCATATCCACACCCTCACCTATGGACATGATCTTTGAGTACGTACGATTGATGTCCCCACCCTCACCTATGGACATGATCTTTGAGTACGTACGATCCATGTCCACACCCTCACCTATGGACATGAGCTTTGAATACGTACGATTCATATCCACACCCTCACCTATGGACATGAGCTTTGAGTACGTACGATTGATGTCCCCACCCTCACCTATGGACATGAGCTTTGAGTACGTACGATTGATGTCCCCACCCTCACCTACGGACATGATCTTTGGGTACGTATGATCGATGTCCCCACCCTCACCTATGGACACGAGCTTTGGGTACGTATGGTCGATGTCCCCACCCTCACCTATGGACATGATTTTTGAGTATATACGATCCATGTCCCCACCCTCACCTATGGACATGAGCTTTGAGTACGTACGATTGATGTCCCCACCCTCACCTATGGACATGATCTTTGAGTACGTACGATCCATGTCCACACCCTCACCTATGGACATGAGCTTTGAGTACGTACGATTCATATCCACACCCTCACCTATGGACATGAGCTTTGAGTACGTACGATTGATGTCCCCACCCTCACCTACGGACATGATCTTTGGGTATGTATGATCGATGTCCCCACCCTCACCTACGGACATGAGCTTTGAGTACGTACGATCGATGTCCCCACCCTCACCTACGGACATGAGCTTTGGGTACGTATGATCGATGTCCCCACCCTCACCTATGGACATGAGCTTTGAGTACGTGCGATCCATTCCACACCCTCACCTATGGACATGAGCTTTGAGTACGTACGATTCATATCCACACCCTCACCTATGGACATGAGCTTTGAGTACGTACGATTGATGTCCCCACCCTCACCTACGGACATGATCTTTGGGTACGTATGATCGATGTCCCCACCCTCCCCTATGGACATGAGCTTTGGGTACGTATGATCGATGTCCCCACCCTCACCTATGGACATGATTTTTGAGTATATACGATCCATGTCCCCACCCTCACCTATGGACATGAGCTTTGAGTATGTACGATCCATGTCCCCACCCTGATGATTGGGGAGAATCTCAGAGTAGAACTGTTGCTCCTTCATGTTGAGAGGAGCCAGTTGGCATGGCCAACTGGAAGGAGGCCCCGGGGTGGACCCAGGACACGCTGGAGGGAATATATCCCCTGTCTGGCCTGTAAATGCCTGGAGATCTCAAGTAGCAGTTGTGGTGGACAAAGACGTCTGGGCATCTTTGCTTGCCCTGTAGCCACAGTGACCTTGAAATCAAGTGATGATGATGATGTTTAAATGAAGAGGAAGAAATTGAAAGTGAGGGTTCTTCTTTTCTATTTCTATTCTTCATCTTCCTCAACAGTGATCACTGCCATAAAGGCCTGATGTATGAAGCGCTAGAGATGACAGTCCATCCAGCAGGTTCTCCCATCTCTGCACAGGACCTCTGGAGCTCTTTTAGAGTGACCAAGACTCTTCGGTCAACTCTACAAAGGTCCAAGGTTGTTCCAAGCTTCTTCCATTCCAAAATGAATGAGGTCACTGTGGTCCTGGGAACACCCAAAGCCTAGGTTTTAATCCAAAGAGGTCACATCCCCAAAACCAGCTCTCCTGTACACTAAAACGTTGTGTATGTGTGTGGTAGTATATGACAAAAACAGATTAATATTACACATACACCGATCATGCATAACATTATGACCACCTTTCAGCATTAACTTCTTCAGCAGTTTGAGCTACTGCAGCTCGTCTGTTGGATCGGACCACACGGGCCAGCCTTCGCTCCCCACGTGCATCAATGACTCTGTCGCGGGTTTACCACTGTTTCTTCCTTGGACCCCTTTTGATAGATACTGACCACTGCAGACCGGGAACACCCCACAAGAGCTGCAGATTTGGAGATGCTCTGACCCAGTCGTCTAGCCATCACAATCTGGTCCTTGTGAAACTGGCTCAAATCCTCACGCTTGTTCATTTTTCCTGCTTCTAACATCAACTTTGAGGATAAAATTTCCACTTGCTGCCTAACGGCTTGGTAACGTCATGTTTATAAAACCTGGGCGGAGTGATGTATTATGATTATGCCATAATACAAAATAGAATCCACTAAACAACTGCAAACTATACCAGCACCTAAATTACTTCCAAGCCTTTCAAGATAACGTTCTCTGGACCAATGAGGTGAAAGTGGATCTTTATGGAAGACAGGGGTCCCATTACATCTGGAGTGATGCTAACACAGCACTTCATAGCATCGTAGCAACAGCCAGACATGCTAGTGTGATAGCGACGGGATGATTGACCAGACCATCAGTTCTGCCCTTCACCAGAAAATCCTGACAATCCATGATGTCCGGTCATCATGATCAGGTTACAGAACGAGACAGTGAACAATATGAAGGACCAGAGCAAATCCACCAATAAACAGCTCAGAGGAAAATAAATAATAATAATAAATAATTTCTAAATCTATTCATTCATTCACACATGTATTCATTCAGTCATTAAGTTATATTAAGTTCATGTTTCAGACATTAATTCATCCCTCAATTAACTGATCAATCCATTCATTAATATATTCAACCATCCATTCATTTGTTCATCCATTCATTCAATCATTCATTCATTCACTTCTTGATCCATTCATTCATTCATTCATTCATTTCAATCCATCCATCCATTCATTCATTTCTTGATCCATCCATTCATTCATTTCTTGATCCATCTATTCATTCATTCATTTACTTCTTAATCCATCCATTCATTTACTTCTTGATCCATTTATTCACTCATTCATTCATTTCTTGATCTATCCATCCATCCATCCATTCATTCATTCATTTCTTGATCCATCCATTCATTCATTCACTTCTTGATCCATTCATTCATTTCTTTATCCATCTATTCATTCATTCATTCACTTTTTGATCCATTCATTCATTTACTTCTTGATCCATTCATTCATTCATTCATTTACTTCTTGATCCATTCATTCGTTCATTCATTTACTTCTTGATCCATTCATTCATTCATTCACTTTTTGATCCATTCATTCATTCATTTACTTCTTAATTTATTCATTCACTCATTTACTTCTGATTTATTCATTCATTCACTTATTGATCCGTTCATTCATTCATTTACTTCTTGATCCATTCTTGATCCATTCATTCATTTACTTCTTGTTTCATTCATTCATTCACTTCTTGATCAATTCATTCATTCATTTACTTCTTGATTCATTCATTCATTCACTTCTTGATCCATTCATTCATTCATTCACTTATTGATCCATTCATTCATTCACTTCTTGATCCATTCATTCATTCATTCATTTACTTCTTGATCCATTCATTCATTCATTCACTTTTTGATCCATTCATTCATTCATTTACTTCTTAATTTATTCATTCACTCATTTACTTCTTGATTTATTCATTCATTCACTTCTTGATCCATTCATTCATTTCTTTATCCATCTATTAATTCATTCATTTACTTCTTGATCCATTCATTCATTTACTTTTTGATCCATTCATTCATTCATTTACTTCTTGATCCATTCATTCATTCATTCATTTACTTCTTGATCCATTCATTCATTCATTTACTTCTTGATCCATTCATTCATTCATTCACTTTTTGATCATCCATTCATTCATTCATTTACTTCTTAATTTATTCATTCACTCATTTACTTCTTGATTTATTCATTCATTCACTTCTTGATCCGTTCATTCATTCATTTACTTCTTGATCCATTCTTGATCCATTCATTCATTTACTTCTTGTTTCATTCATTCATTCACTTCTTGATCAATTCATTCATTCATTCATTTACTTCTTGATTCATTCATTCATTCACTTCTTGATCCATTCATTCATTCATTCACTTATTGATCCATTCATTCATTTACTTCTTGATCCATTCATTCATTCATTCACTTCTTGATCCATTCATTCATTCATTCACTTTTTGATCCATTCATTCATTCATTTAGTTCTTAATTTATTCATTCACTCATTTACTTCTTGATTTATTCATTCATTCATTTCTTGATCCATCCATTCATTCATTCACCTCTTGATCCATTCATTCATTTCTTTATCCATCTATTCATTCATTCATTTACTTTTTGATCCATTCATTAATTCATTTACTTCTTGATCCATTCATTCATTCATTCATTTACTTCTTAATCCATTCATTCATCCATTCACTTTTTGATCCATTCATTCATTCATTTACTTCTTAATTTATTCATTCACTCATTTACTTCTTGATTTATTCATTCATTCACTTCTTGATCCGTTCATTCATTTACTTCTTGATCCATTCATTCATTCATTCATTTACTTCTTGATCCATTCATTCGTTCATTCACTTCTTGATCCATTCATTCATTTCTTTATCCATCTATTCATTCATTCATTCACTTTTTGATCCATTCATTCATTTACTTCTTGATCCATTCATTCATTCATTCATTTACTTCTTGATCCATTCATTCGTTCATTCATTTACTTTTTGATCCATTCATTCATTCATTTACTTCTTAATTTATTCATTCACTCATTTACTTCTTGATTTATTCATTCATTCACTTATTGATCCGTTCATTCATTCATTTACTTCTTGATCCATTCTTGATCCATTCATTCATTTACTTCTTGTTTCATTCATTCATTCACTTCTTGATCAATTCATTCATTCATTTACTTCTTGATTCATTCATTCATTCACTTCTTGATCCATTCATTCATTCATTCATTCACTTATTAATCCATTCATTCATTCACTTCTTGATCCATTCATTCATTCATTCATTTACTTCTTGATCCATTCATTCATTCATTCACTTTTTGATCCATTCATTCATTCATTTACTTCTTAATTTATTCATTCACTCATTTACTTCTTGATTTATTCATTCATTCACTTCTTGATCCATTCATTCATTTCTTTATCCATCTATTAATTCATTCATTTACTTCTTGATCCATTCATTCATTTACTTTTTGATCCATTCATTCATTCATTTACTTCTTGATCCATTCATTCATTCATTCATTTACTTCTTGATCCATTCATTCATTTATTTACTTCTTGATCCATTCATTCATTCATTCACTTTTTGATCCATTCATTCATTCATTTACTTCTTAATTTATTCATTCACTCATTTACTTCTTGATTTATTCATTCATTCACTTCTTGATCCGTTCATTCATTCATTTACTTCTTGATCCATTCTTGATCCATTCATTCATTTACTTCTTGTTTCATTCATTCATTCACTTCTTGATCAATTCATTCATTCATTCATTTACTTCTTGATTCATTCATTCATTCACTTCTTGATCCATTCATTCATTCATTCACTTATTGATCCATTCATTCATTTACTTCTTGATCCATTCATTCATTCATTCACTTCTTGATCCATTCATTCATTCATTCACTTTTTGATCCATTCATTCATTCATTTAGTTCTTAATTTATTCATTCACTCATTTACTTCTTGATTTATTCATTCATTCATTTCTTGATCCATCCATTCATTCATTCACCTCTTGATCCATTCATTCATTTCTTTATCCATCTATTCATTCATTCATTTACTTTTTGATCCATTCATTCATTCATTTACTTCTTGATCCATTCATTCATTCATTCATTCATTTACTTCTTAATCCATTCATTCATCCATTCACTTTTTGATCCATTCATTCATTCATTTACTTCTTAATTTATTCATTCACTCATTTACTTCTTGATTTATTCATTCATTCACTTCTTGATCCGTTCATTCATTCATTTACTTCTTGATCCATTCTTGATCCATTCATTCATTTACTTCTTGTTTCATTCATTCATTCACTTCTTGATCAATTCATTTATTCATTCATTTACTTCTTGATTCATTCATTCACTTCTTGATCCATTCATTCATTCATTCACTTATTGATCCATTCATTCATTCATTTACTTCTTGTTTGATTTATTTATTCACTTCTTAATTTATTCATTCATTCATTTACTTCTTGATCCATTCATTAACTTCTTGATTCATTCATTCATTCACTTCTTGATCAATTAATTAATTAATTCATTTACTTCTTGATTTATTCATTCATTCACTTCTTGATCCATTCATTCACTTCTTGATCCATTCATTCATTCATTCACTTCTTGATCCATTCATTCATTCATTTACTTCTTGATTTATTTATTTATTCACTTCTTGATTAATTTATTCATTCACTTCTTGATCCATTCATTCATTCACTTCTTGATCCATTCATTCATTTATTTCTTTATTCACTTCTTGATTCATTCATTCATTCATTTACTTCTTGATTTATTCATTCATTCACTTTTTGATCCATTCATTCATTCACTTCTTGATTCATTCATTCATTCACTTCTTGATCAATTCATTCATTCACTTCTTGATTCATTTATTCATTCATTTACTTCTTGATTCATTCATTTACTTCTTGATTCATTCACTTCTTGATCCATTCATTCATTCATTCACTTCTTGATCCATTCATTCATTCATTCATTTACTTCCTGATTTATTCATTCATTTACCACTGCAGACCGGGAACACCCCACAAGAGCTGCAGTTTTGGAGATGCTCTGACCCAGTCGTCTAGCCATCACAATTTAGTCCTCGTCAAACTCTGAACAACTGCAAACTACTTCTTGATTCATTCATTCATTCACTTCTTGAGCCATTAATTCATTCATTTACTTCTTGATTCATTCATTCACTTCTTGATTCATTCATTCATTTACTTCTTGATCCATTAATTCATGCATTCATCTACTTCTTGATTCATTCATTCATTCACTTCTTGATCCATTCATTCATGCATTCATTTACTTCTTGATTCATTTATGTATTCATTTGCTTCTTGATCCATTTATTCATTTACACATTTATGAACTGATTTATTCATTCACCCATACAATGATTTATTTATGTTTATGTGTGAGAGATTGTGTGTGTTTGTGTGTGAGAGATTATTGCTGCAGACATTAGTTAATTCCCCAATTAACTGGTCAATCCATTTATTAATATATTCAACCATCCATTTATTTGTTCATCCATTCATTCATTCATTTACTTATTAATTAATTCATTCATTCATCCATTTACACATTAATGAAGTGATTTATTTATTCACCCATACAATAATGTATTTATCTTGATCAGTCTCTGTATCCTGGTTTTGGTCACGGTGGGTCTGGTGTTTATTCTGGAAACACTGGGCACAGGAATTCAGTCAGCTGATCTCCAATCCCTCATCATAAATACTCGTTTAGATCTTACATACTCACAGCTAATCCACCTACTGTCATGTCTCTGAGTGGGAGTAACCAAAGGAGGTGTTGATTGACCCCAGCTTGTCCAAACTAGCCCACAACGGACGATGCAAAAGCAATAATTTAAATGTAAAAACAGGTTAAAATTGTAAAAACTAGATTTTATTGTGAGTAAACGATCACAGTTTCAGATGAACACGCCGCCCACACTAGAGCATTTACATTCACTCACTGGCTCATGTTTAATTATGGCTGTGTGGAGGCTCTCCAGCAGATGCAGCAGGTTGTCAGTAACGAGCCTCCCAACACCTCCGAGTCCAGTTCAGCAGCTTCTCCAGCAGGAGGGTTTCAGACTGTGTATGATGGGTGAGGAACCTCAGCCCTGCCGTGTACAGGCCCTCTCCACATCACACACGGTTTTTGGGGTGAGTGAGGAGAGCACCAGGGGGCCGCCCCGTTCCTGAATCACCACGTCGTCCTCGATGCGCACGCCGAGGCCCCGGAACCGCTCCGGACACGATTCGTCCTCCTGGCTGAAGTACAGACCTGTAGAGACATGATCATGTGATCACACTGACCGCTGTGTGTGTGGAGCTTAAGTTCCAGTCTGTAATGGGTGTACGGCCACTTTATTAGAAACACCTCTGGCTTTATGAGCTGCACCTATTATATACATGCATGGTGGGTATACAATTACTGACTGTAGTCCAATTGGACCACAATAAGCAGATACTATTAGGGTGGTGGACCATTCTCAGCACTGCACTGGCACTAATATGATGATAACATGGTAGTGTGTGTGTTCTGGTATGAGTGCATCAGTTACAGCAGTGTTGTTGGGATTTTAAACAGCTCAGTGTCATATACACACACACATACATACAAACACACATACATACGTACACATACAAACACTCATACATACAAACACATACTCTCACACACTCAAACATACGTACACACACAATCTCACATACACACACATACATACGTACACACACACACTCATGTACATACATACGTACACACACACATACTCTCACACACATGCTCACACACATACAAACACATACATACACAAAAAACACACACAAACACACATATACACAAAAAATCTCTCTTACACATGCACACAAACACACATATATATATACTTTATATATATACAGTGTATCACAAAAGTGAGTACACCCCTCACATTTCTGCAGATATTTAAGTATATCTTTTCATGGGACAACACTGACAAAATGACACTTTGACACAATGAAAAGTAGTCTGTGTGCAGCTTATATAACAGTGTAAATTTATTCTTCCCTCAAAATAACTCAATATACAGCCATTAATGTCTAAACCACCGGCAACAAAAGTGAGTACACCCCTTAGTAAAAGTTCCTGAAGTGTCAATATTTTGTGTGGCCACCATTATTTCCCAGAACTGCCTTAACTCTCCTGGGCATGGAGTTTACCAGAGCTTCACAGGTTGCCACTGGAATGCTTTTCCACTCCTCCATGACGATATCACGGAGCTGGCGGATATTCGAGACTTTGCGCTCCTCCACCTTCCGCTTGAGGATGCCCCAAAGATGTTCTATTGGGTTTAGGTCTGGAGACATGTTTGGCCAGTCCATCACCTTTACCCTCAGCCTCTTCAATAAAGCAGTGGTCGTCTTAGAGGTGTGTTTGGAGTCATTATCATGCTGGAACACTGCCCTGCGACCCAGTTTCCGGAGGGAGGGGATCATGCTCTGCTTCAGTATTTCACAGTACATATTGGAGTTCATGTGTCCCTCAATGAAATGTAACTCCCCAACACCTGCTGCACTCATGCAGCCCCAGACCATGGCATTCCCACCACCATGCTTGACTGTAGGCATGACACACTTATCTTTGTACTCCTCACCTGATTGCCGCCACATATGCTTGAGACCATCTGAACCAAACAAATTAATCTTGGTCTCATCAGACCATAGGACATGGTTCCAGTAATCCATGTCCTTTGTTGACATGTCTTCAGCAAACTGTTTGCGGGCTTTCTTGTGTAGAGACTTCAGAAGAGGCTTCCTTCTGGGGTGACAGCCATGCAGACCAATTTGATGTAGTGTGCGGCGTATGGTCTGAGCACTGACAGGCTGACCCCCCACCTTTTCAATCTCTGCAGCAATGCTGACAGCACTCCTGCGCCTATCTTTCAAAGACAGCAGTTGGATGTGACGCTGAGCACGTGCACTCAGCTTCTTTGGACGACCAACGCGAGGTCTGTTCTGAGTGGACCCTGCTCTTTTAAAACGCTGGATGATCTTGGCCACTGTGCTGCAGCTCAGTTTCAGGGTGTTGGCAATCTTCTTGTAGCCTTGGCCATCTTCATGTAGCGCAACAATTCGTCTTTTAAGATCCTCAGAGAGTTCTTTGCCATGAGGTGCCATGTTGGAA
The DNA here is from genome assembly GCF_030014385.1 of Trichomycterus rosablanca. Classification (NCBI taxonomy): domain Eukaryota; kingdom Metazoa; phylum Chordata; class Actinopteri; order Siluriformes; family Trichomycteridae; genus Trichomycterus; species Trichomycterus rosablanca. The sequence goes on from NC_085989.1 coordinate 48,800,693, forward strand.
CTTTCAGTGACCAGTATGAGAGAGTGTGAGAGCTGTACTACTAAATTGAACACACCTGCTCCCTATGCACACCTGAGACCTAGTAACACTAACAAATCACATGACATTTTGGAGGGAAAATGACAAGCAGTGCTCAATTTGGACATTTAGGGGTGTAGTCTCTTAGGGGTGTACTCACTTTTGTTGCCGGTGGTTTAGACATTAATGGCTGTATATTGAGTTATTTTGAGGGAAGAATAAATTTACACTGTTATATAAGCTGCACACAGACTACTTTTCATTGTGTCCAAGTGTCATTTTGTCAGTGTTGTCCCATGAAAAGATATACCTAAATATCTGCAGAAATGTGAGGGGTGTACTCACTTTTGTGATACACTGTATATATATATATATATATATATATACACACACATACACACACTCATTTACATACACAGACACATACACTCACACACACACATACATACACAATCTCACATACACTTACACATACATACATTCACACACCACACACACACACATTCACACACAGTCACACACACACACACACAAACAAACATACACACACACTCAAACATACACAATCTCACATACACTTACACATTCACACACATACACACACACATACATACATACACACACACACACACTCAAACACTCAAACATACACACAAACATACACACACACACTCAAACATACACAATCTCACATACACTTACACATTCACACACATACAGTGGGGCCAAAAAGTATTTAGTTAGCCACTGATTGTGCAGGTTCTCCTACTTAGAAAGATGAGAGAGGTCTGTAATTTTCATCATAGGTACACTTCAACTATGAGAGACAAAATGAGGAGAAAAAAATCCAGGAAATCACATTGTAGGATTTTTAAAGAATTTATTTGTAAATTATGGTGGTAAATAAGTATTTGGTCAATAACAAACAAGCAAGATTTCTGGCTCTCACAGACCTGTAACTTCTTCTTTAAGAAGCTCTTCTGTCCTCCACTCGTTACCTGTATTAATGGCACCTGTTTGACATCATTATCTGTATAAAAGACACCTGTCCACAGCCTCAAACAGTCAGACTCCAAACTCAACCATGGCCAAGACCAAAGAGCTGTCGAAGGACACCAGGAAGAAAATTGTAGACCTGCACCAGGCTGGGAAGAGTGAATCTACAATAGGCAAGCAGGTTGGTGTAAATAAATCAACTGTGGGAGCAATTGTAAGAAAATGGAAGACATACAAGACCATTGATAATCTCCCTTGATCCCGTGGGGTCAAAATGATCATGAGAACGGTGAGCAAAAATCCCAGAACTACACGGAGGGACCTGATGAATGACCTGCAGAGAGCTGGGACCAAAGTAACAAAGGCTACCATCAGTAACACACTACGCCGAGAGGGACTCAAATCCTGCAGTGCCAGACGTGTCCCCCTGCTTAAGCCAGTACATGTCCAGGCCCGTCTGAAGTTTGCCAGAGAGCTTATGGATGATCCAGAAGAGGATTGGGAGAATATCATGTGGTCAGATAAAACCAAAATGGAACTTTTTGGTAAAAACTCACTCGTCGTGTTTGGAGGAAGAAGAATGCTGAGTTGCATCCCAAGTACACCATACCTACTGTGAAGCATGGGGTGGAAACATCATGCTTTGGGGCTGTTTTTCTGCAAAGGGGACAGGACGACTGATCCGTGTTAAGGGAAGAATGAACGGGGCCATGTATCGTGAGATTTTAAGCCAAAACCTCCTTCCATCAGTGAGAGCACTGAAGATGGAACGTGGCTGGGTCTTCCAGCATGACAATGATCCCAAACACACCGCTCGGGCAACGAAGGAGTGGCTCCGTAAAAAGCATTTCAAGGTCCTGGAGTGGCCTAGCTAGTCTCCAGACCTCAACCCCATAGAAAATTTGTGGAGGGAGTTGAAAGTCTGTGTTGCCCAGCGACAGCCCCAAAACATCACTGCTCTAGAGGAGATCTGCATGGAGGAATGGGCCAAAATACCAGCTACGGTGTGTGCAAACCTGGTGAAGACTTACAGGAAACGTTTGACCTCTGTCATTGCCAACAAAGGTTATGTTACAAAGTATTGAGTTGAACTTTTGTTATTGACCAAATACTTATTTTCCACCATAATTTACAAATAAATTCTTTAAAAATCCTACAATGTGATTTCCTGGATTTTTTTTCTCATTTTGTCTCTCATAGTTGAAGTGTACCTATGATGAAAATTACAGACCTCTCTCATCTTTCTAAGTAGGAGAACCTGCACAATCAGTGGCTGACTAAATACTTTTTGGCCCCACTGTACATTCACACACATACACACATACACACACTCAAACATACACAATCTCACATACACTTACACATTCACACACATACATTCACACACACACATACACACACACACATACACTCAAACATACACACACATACACATACACACGCACACACACACTCAAACATACATACAGTGTATCACAAAAGTGAGTACACCCCTCACATTTCTGCAGATATTTAAGTATATCTTTTCATGGGACAACACTGACAAAATGACACTTTGACACAATGAAAAGTAGTCTGTGTGCAGCTTATATAACAATGTAAATTTATTCTTCCCTCAAAATAACTCAATATACAGCCATTAATGTCTAAACCACCGGCAACAAAAGTGAGTACACCCCTTAGTGAAAGTTCCTGAAGTGTCAATATTTTGTGTGGCCACCATTATTTCCCAGAACTGCCTTAACTCTCCTGGGCATGGAGTTTACCAGAGCTTCACAGGTTGCCACTGGAATGCTTTTCCACTCCTCCATGACGACATCACGGAGCTGGCGGATATTCGAGACTTTGCGCTCCTCCACCTTCCGCTTGAGGATGCCCCAAAGATGTTCTATTGGGTTTAGGTCTGGAGACATGCTTGGCCAGTCCATCACCTTTACCCTCAGCCTCTTCAATAAAGCAGTGGTCGTCTTAGAGGTGTGTTTGGGGTCATTATCATGCTGGAACACTGCCCTGCGACCCAGTTTCCGGAGGGAGGGGATCATGCTCTGCTTCAGTATTTCACAGTACATATTGGAGTTCATGTGTCCCTCAATGAAATGTAACTCCCCAACACCTGCTGCACTCATGCAGCCCCAGACCATGGCATTCCCACCACCATGCTTGACTGTAGGCATGACACACTTATCTTTGTACTCCTCACCTGATTGCCGCCACACATGCTTGAGACCATCTGAACCAAACAAATTAATCTTGGTCTCATCAGACCATAGGACATGGTTCCAGTAATTCATGTCCTTTGTTGACATGTCTTCAGCAAACTGTTTGCGGGCTTTCTTGTGTAGAGACTTCAGAAGAGGCTTCCTTCTGGGGTGACAGCCATGCAGACCAATTTGATGTAGTGTGCGGCGTATGGTCTGAGCACTGACAGGCTGACCCCACACCTTTTCAATCTCTGCAGCAATGCTGACAGCACTCCTGCGCCTATCTTTCAAAGACAGCAGTTGGATGTGACACTGAGCACGTGCACTCAGCTTCTATGGACGACCAACGCGAGGTCTGTTCTGAGTGGACCCTGCTCTTTTAAAACGCTGGATGATCTTGGCCACTGTGCTGCAGCTCAGTTTCAGGGTGTTGGCAATCTTCTTGTAGCCTTGGCCATCTTCATGTAGCGCAACAATTCGTCTTTTAAGATCCTCAGAGAGTTCTTTGCCATGAGGTGCCATGTTGGAACTTTCAGTGACCAGTATGAGAGAGTGTGAGAGCTGTACTACTAAATTGAACACACCTGCTCCCTATGCACACCTGAGACCTAGTAACACTAACAAGTCACATGACATTTTGGAGGGAAAATGACAAGCAGTGCTCAATTTGGACATTTAGGGGTGTAGTCTCTTAGGGGTGTACTCACTTTTGTTGCCGGTGGTTTAGACATTAATGGCTGTATATTGAGTTATTTTGAGGGAAGAATAAATTTACACTGTTATATAAGCTGCACACAGACTACTTTTCATTGTGTCAAAGTGTCATTTTGTCAGTGTTGTCCCATGAAAAGATATACTTAAATATCTGCAGAAATGTGAGGGGTGTACTCACTTTTGTGATACACTGTACACATACACACATTAATTGAATTGTGGGGCAGTGGTAGCTCAGCGGTTAAGATACTGGACTAGTAAACAGAAGGTAGCCTGTTCAAGCCCCACCATCGGCAAGCTTCCACACTTGGGCCCCTGAGCAAGGCCCTTAACCCCTTAAATGTTTTTGTTTTTTTTGATAAAAGCACCTGCTAAATGCTGTAAATGTTAACATGCTCACCGGGTTCGACGGTGATGACCATCCCAGGCTGCAGAGGCTGAGAGCGAGACAGATCCGGGGTGTCGTGAACGTCCATGCCCAGATAATGACCCACGTGGTGTGGACAGAACCGCCGGGCAGCCTGGACGTCCCGAAAACAGACAAAGAGACAGAGAGATGCGATTAGTGGACAGAATGTGGCATTAGAGCGTCCAGTACTGAGTGACCTCCAGCGCCCGTTTATCACATCGACCAATTAGGAGCGGCTTACTATGGGACCAAATCGGACGAACGTTTACCATCACTACCCAAATGTATTAAAAGCTTTCAAACCCTGGCAGCTTTTCAATCATTCACTCTTCTTGGAATGTGCCTGTTGGAATTTGTGCCCATTTTGCAGTCTAACACCCTAGCTCATTGTTGAGGAGCGCTCTAGCTCTAGACGGTCAGGTATACTCGGTCGTGTCTGAGGGAGGGGAGGACGGATGAAGGCTGGGGTTAAAGCACAGCACGATGAGAACGCACACCTCGGACAAGGTGCGTGATAGTCTGTAGCTCTCCTCGGCCAGAACGGAAAGAGCATTTGTGATTTTATGCACTAATTTTAAACACAAGTGATTCCAATTCGTCCCAAATGTTTCCAATTTGGTTGAGGTTCATGGACACCGATCCAAATCTTTATGGTTCACGCTTTGTGGATGGAGAAATAGTCACGCTGGAACATGACCATACAGGAAAGGACCTTCCCCAAACTGTCGGTTCAAAGTCAGAAGCACGTCGTACCTATAAGCAAAACCTGAGCTCAGTAATTAGCAGGGGTGTCCAAACTTTTGCACAGAAGAGTTTTGCGTGAACCACGTACCCTGACGGCGTCTGCGTCGTTGGCATCAGGTGGCACCACTCGTAGTCGCCGGAGCTGTTTGGCCAGCAGGGTGAGCATGGTGGAGTAGATGTGATCCAGACTGACCCCGGGAGCACAGAGAGACAAACACGCCAGCTGGACCTCCAGCACGGCCTCGTACACCTCCCGCTGCACCTCGGTGAACCTGCCGCATCCCAAATTCAGACATCAAACGCTTTAAACATCACAGGAGGAAGGTCACGCTATGCTCTCTGTGTTTGTCCACCGCTCTGCCAGGCCAATGGCAGCACTGAGACTCGAACCCAGGTCTATGCAGTAGTAGGCTGGCATTAAACTACGTAGTATTGACATTTTTTTAAAAAGTGCTGGGGTTCAGGGTTCAAATTCCCAGTTGTGCCATGATCATGTCATAAAAAAAAAAAAACAACAACATTCGTTCATTTTTGGCTACTAATTCATTCTGATCAGTGTCGCAGTAGGTCCAGAGGCAGTCACATCTAGCATTCAATCCACCTCCATCCAGCAACAATTTACCAGGAACTGAATAAGTAATTCCCACAGACACATTCCAATCTTGTGGAAAGTCCTCCCAGAGGAGCGTTGGCTTTTCAAATGGGATGTCCAAGTAGATCAAGAGTGTCCAAACTTTTCTTGTTAAAAACTTTTCTTTTTTCTTGTGCCTATGATTGACTTCAATTTTTTTTTGCTATTACCCTCATTTTACCATATTTCTTTTAGTTTTTCATGCTCTTAATAATTCTTTTTATAGTGTACATTCTAAATTGTAGTGTATATTTTACTATATTTTCTTTTAGTTTTCATGTTGTAATTGCTTATCTCTTGTTTTAATTTCGTATTTCCCAAATTGTAGGGCATATTTTACAATATTTTCTTTTAATTTTTCATGTTCTTAATTTTTTATCTCTCGTTTGAATTTCATGCTCTCTTAATTGTAACTAAATGTTTGCAAGAAGTCTTTCTGAGGTTCTAGATCTCAGGAATGTTTTAATGCTTTTAATTAACTTTTTTTCCTTATGTAAAGCACTTTGAATTGCCACTGTGTATGAAATGCTATACAAATAAACTTGCCTTGCCTTGCCTTTTCTTGTGGTAAAATATACAAACACAGGGCCCCAGAGTCTTTAGCAATAAAACAAATATAACAGAGCTCCTGATTACTAACAATAACGCGTCCTTTTATTTGAGTGATTCATGATCTATCGTCCACAGTGTCTGTAAACTCAGATTTTGCCGATTTCACTCACCAGTTCATGAACACGTCGTGTTTATCCAAAAACTGGGGAACGTTAATGTAGGTGTAACGTTAATGTTTTCAGTCGGGGGAAAGAAGACGGGGAGAGTTTTAGATCCGCAACACCCAGAGGTCAAACAAATTTTTTTAACCTAATTAATAGCGGCACAACTTCTAATTCTAAAATACATGCGAGCTGTTTTAACAAACGGTAACAGGCCGTAGTTTGGACACACCTGAAGTCGATCATGATCAGGTGTCTTACAGCGACATACAGTGCATCAGCAACAGCAGTGGGCAAAGGGCAGTGATAGCTCAGTGGTTAAGGTACTGGACTAGTAATCAAAAGGTTGCCGGTTCAAGCCCCACCACTGCCAAGTTGCCACTGTTGGACCCTTGAGCAAGGCCCTTCACCCTCAATTACTCAAAATTGTGTTCAGTCATAACTGTAAGTTGCTTTGGATAAAAGCGTCTGCTAAACACCGAAAATGTAAATGTAAATAGCAGCTTAAAAGTTAAGAAACGCTTTATGACAGTTTTAAAGGAGTTGAGTAAATGATTTATTTTTTATATATACAGGGGTTGGACAAAATAATTGAAACACCTGTCATTTTAGAGTGGTAGGTTTCATGGCTAAATTGGACCAGTCTGGTGGCCAATCTTCATTAATTGCACATTGCACCAGTAAGAGCAGAGTGTGAAGGTTCAATTAGCAGGGTACGAGCACAGTTTTGCTCAAAATATTGCAATGCACACAACATTATGGGTGACATACCAGAGTTCAAAAGAGGACAAATTGTTGGTGCACGTCTTGCTGGCACATCTGTGACCAAGACAGCAAGTCTTTGTGATGTATCAAGAGCCACGGTATCCAGGGTAATGTCAGCATACCACCAAGAAGGACAAACCACATCCAACAGGATTAACTGTGGACGCAAGAGGAAGCTGTCTGAAAGGGATGTTCGGGTGCTAACCCGGATTGTATCCAAAAAAACATAAAACCACGGCTGCCCAAATCACGGCAGAATTAAATGTGCACCTCAACTCTCCTGTTTCCACCAGAACTGTCCGTCGGGAGCTCCACAGGGTCGATATACACGGCCGGGCTGCTATAGCCAAACCTTTGGTCACTCGTGCCAATGCCAAACGTCGGTTTCAATGGTGCAAGGAGCGCAAATCTTGGGCTGTGGACAATGTGAAACATGTATTGTTCTCTGATGAGTCCACCTTTACTGTTTTCCCCACATCCGGGAGAGTTACGGTGTGGAGAAGCCCCAAAGAAGCGTACCACCCAGACTGTTGCATGCCCAGAGTGAAGCATGGGGGTGGATCAGTGATGGTTTGGGCTGCCATATCATGGCATTCCCTTGGCCCAATACTTGTGCTAGATGGGCGCGTCACTGCCAAGGACTACCGAACCATTCTGGAGGACCATGTGCATCCAATGGCGGTGCCGTGTATCAGGATGACAATGCACCAATACACACAGCAAGACTGGTGAAAGATTGGTTTGATGAACATGAAAGTGAAGTTGAACATCTCCCATGGCCTGCACAGTCACCAGATCTAAATATTATTGAGCCACTTTGGGGTGTTTTGGAGAAGCGAGTCAGGAAACGTTTTCCTCCACCAGCATCACGTAGTGACCTGGCCACTATCCTGCAAGAAGAATGGCTTAAAATCCCTCTGACCACTGTGCAGGACTTGTATATGTCATTTCCAAGACGAATTGACGCTGTATTGGCCGCAAAAGGAGGCCCTACACCATACTAATAAATTATTGTGGTCTAAAACCAGGTGTTTCAGTTATTTTGTCCAACCCCTGTATATATATATTTATATTTTTTCCCCCTCCTTTTTCCCCCAGTTTTTATCCCTCAGTCTAGTCGTGTCCAATTACCCTGATTGCTCCTCTATACTGATTCGATCCTTCACCGCTGACTAAGAACGCCTCTCAACCGACATGCGTACGTACAGTCAGTACAGACTGCATTTTTTCACCTGCACGAGTCGAGTTCATACACTTGACGGGCACTGTGCATGGGGGGGCCACACCCCCATCAGCACCATTCCTCAGCCCTGTGCAGGCGCCATCAGTCAGCCAGCAGGGGCCGCAGTCGCACCAGTTATGAGGACCTATGATCCGACTTTTTACCCCTAAACCTGAACAACAGCCAATCGTTGTTCATGCTGCCGCCCAGCCCAGTGAGTAAATGATTTCTGTAACAGTTCTCTTTTTGTGACTGAATGAATGACTTTTGTTAACCATAAGCCAAGTTCAATCAAACTTCTTGGGTTTTTTTTGGTCTGAATTTTTTCAGTCCAGTCCACAAATTCGGCCAAATCCGGACCGTGTGGATATAATATTTATATTATATTAGATTTGTCATTAAAAACTGTTTCACTGTCCGGTTGGATGCAATTCCCCCCTAAGATCCTACCTCCCTACAGCCTGTAAGAAAGTAAAGCAGTCACACAGCAAAATACTACCACCACCATGCTTTACAGTAGGTGCAGAGTTGTTGGGTTTGAATGCCTCACCTGCACTACTATTTTTTGATGCATTTTCTGTCCTTTTCTCCCAGTTTAGTCGTAGCCGATTACTCTTCCGCTGATGGGGAGGGACTAAGATGGCGTCTACGGAGGGTATATTTGCCTGACACACACTCCCGTATTTCTCTCTTATTTGCCCGTATTTCTGTGGATTGGCGTGAGGTCGGTCTCACGCACAGAGAGTCACATGTTGATCTCCACGTTCCTCCACTTCTGACCAGGGTCCTTACACAGCGTCGAAGGCAACACCCACTTTTTAGCCCAGTTTTTTCCCGTCCAGCAGATTGATAGCAGAGCTGAGATTTAAACTCGGGGAGTCCAGAATCCCAGCGCTGGTGTGCTAGTGGAATATTCCACCGCTCCACCTGGGCGCCTCCAGCACCTCTTCTAAATTTTACATTTTCAGCATTTTGCAGACGATTTGTATCCAAAGTGACTTACAGTACTGTGACAGTATGTTGTCTAAGCAATTGAATGTTAAGGGCCTTGCTTGAGGGCCCAACAGTGGCAAGCTGACAAATGTGGCCTTCCAATTACTAGTCCTACCTTAACCACTGAGCTACACCTTCTAAGGAACTGAGGTAATCTGGCTTCTGTGAGGCACCAGTAAAGCAGCCATACAAAACAAAAAATACTACCACCACCACTCTTTACAGTAGGTGCAGTATTGTTGGGTTTGAATGACTTGTCTGTGCGTTTTCAAACACGCTTCTGATCATCATGGACAAATCCTCTTTGATTACCTGATGAACTTTACACAGTCCACAGGATCAGCAAAAACCTCAGGAGAACTTTAAAGTACCACTTTATAAGCAGAAGATTCGAACAGACGAACAGTTTACCATCCAGGTCAATTTGTGTTGACTTCCCATCCTTGGCAAAAAGACTACTATTCCATGTGATTTGTACTTATAAGCAGTTTGTACAATAAGTGTTTGTGATGATCTTGGGACCTGAAGTTGTTTAAAAAATGACTCCAGCTCAGATTTCTGTGGATCAAAGAGTACAATGACTGACTGGTGATCTGTGGCACACGTCACATTTTATTTCAGGTTTATTTACCATGGGACCAAGGGTGCCACTAATTTCTCAAGTTTGTGTCTGGAGTTTCACAGTAATTACTGCACGTTAGCAATGCAATACAAAAGTGTATTAAGAATGACGGCGGGAGGTGGCGCAGCGGTAAAAACACACGCTGGAATTAGAGCTGGGATCTCGAATACATCGTATCGAATCTCAGCTCTGCCTGTCGGCTAAGGCTGAGCGGCCACACGAACAACGATTGGCCTGTTGTTCAGATATGGGCGGGACTAAGCCGGATGGGGTCTCTCTCCCATGACTGCTGCAATTACGACCTCTGCTGGCTGATTGATGGCGCCTGCACAGAGATGAGAAAAGAGTGCTCTTAGGGTGTGTCTCTCCGTACACAACTCTGAGCTGCACTGCACTGGTCAAAGTGTAGGTGATAAGATGCATACGGTTGCTGCCCACGTGTCGGAGGGGGCGTGGGTTAGCTTCGTTCTCCTCAATCAGAGCAGGGATCGGCATTGGTGGAGAGGAAGCATGACACAATCAGGCAATTGGACACGCTTAAAGGGAGAAAAAGGTGAAAAAATGCATAAATAAAAAAATATATATAAAAAAGAATGACGGTGGGATATTCCTATAGCGCACCAGCGCTGGGAATCTGGACTCTCTGAGTCTGTTGAACATCGTCTCTGCTGTCGGTCAGCTGGGCACCCCCTAGTGGACACAAGTGACAAAATCAGCTGGATGGGGGAAAATGGACTAAAAAGTGGGCGGGGTCAGTAAGGACCCAGGTTAGGCGCCTGTACAGAAGTGGAGGAACGTGGAGATTAGGTCGTGACTCTCCATGCACAAGACCGGCCTCACGCGCCAATCCACCGAAGTAAGAGCGAATAAGAAGGGACGACAGAGGGACGGCGTGTCAGGTGAATATACCCTCCTCAGACGCAATATGGGTCTCCAGCAGCAGAAGAGTAACTGGCTATGACTAAATTCATCATCTAGATGACTAAAATCATCTCCCCTAACAAACTTGTTTGAAGTTCTTATCTCTGACATAGCCAATAAATGTTCATCTGATAAAACTAGTATGTTTAAGCTGGTTACTGTTTATCGACCCCCTGGTCCTTACTCAGAATTTCTTAACGAATTTGCCGATTTTCTTTCTAAATTAGTTTTATCAACTAAAAAAGCTTTAATTGTTGGTGACTTTAATATTCGTTGAGTGTAATCCACTCAAAATTGCTTTTGATTCTATTTTAGAATCAAAGGACCCACTCACCGCTGTAAACATACCTTAGATTTAATACTTACTTATGGTATAAACATAGACAACCTGGTAATCGTACCACAGAATGACTTAATCTCTGATCACTCCCTACTAATATATGAAGTGTCCCTGTCCAATAATATACAGCAACCAAATCGTTTTAAATGTAAGCGCACTATTACATCTGCAACTGCAGCAGCGTTCATAAACTGCCTACCAGAATTACCAAATATACCAGCATCAGAACCTAAAGAACTAGATCAGGCAACTCAAAACCTAGAGACCGTACTGCGCACAACCTTAGATAACGTAGCCCCACTCAAAACTAAACTGATTAGGGAGAAAAAACTTGCTCCTTGGTACAATGACCACACATGCGCACTTAAACATGCAGCACGGAAATTAGAACGCAAGTGGCGTCACACTACACTGGAGGTGTATAAGATTGCTTGGAAAGATGCTCTAACTGAGTATAAACATGCACTTATAAAAGCTAAATCTTTATATTATTCGTCCCTAATAGAGAAAAATAAAAACAATCCCAGATTCCTTTTTGAGACAGTGTCCAAATTAACTAAAAACGCCAATGAAACTGAATCTAATATACCGCCTGACTGTACCAGCGATGATTTTTTAAAATTCTTTAATGACAAGATAGAAAAAATACGACTTCAGAGTCAGAGTGTGTCACTTGCCAATGTTAAGTATGGACTCACTCCGAGCAGCATTGGTGATAACAGTGATGATAACAGTAACGAGTTAATCCAACTAAATTCCTTTAATCCAATCTCCCAAAATGAACTAACTGTGTTGATTAAATCATCGAAGTCATCATCGTGTATACTCGATCCTGTTCCAACTCGTTTACTTAAAGATTTACTCCCAGCTATTGTAGAGCCCCTGCTTACATTAATCAATGCATCCCTTAGCCTTGGGTATGTACCTAAATTGTTTAAAAGTGCCGTTATTAAACCCCTGATTAAAAAACCTAATCTTGATCCACATGTTTTATCTAATTATAGGCCAATTTCAAACCTTCCTTTTGTCTCTAAGATATTAGAAAAAGTCGTTTCCAAACAATTATGTTCTTATTTGAATGAAAATTGTATTCATGAAAAATTTCAATCAGGGTTTAGACCCAATCATAGTACCGAAACCGCATTAATTAGAGTAGTTAACGAGTTGTTAATGTCTTCTGATAATGGATGTGTCTCTTTTCTTGTTCTATTAGATCTTAGTGCAGCGTTTGATACGGTCGATCATAACATCTTACTGGAGAGGCTAGAAAATACAGTAGGTGTTAAAGGACTCGCACTCTCTTGGTTTCAATCATATTTGACTGACCGCTCGCAATTTGTTTATGTAAATAATAAATGCTCGGAAACTACAAAAGTAAATTGTGGTGTTCCACAGGGGTCAGTACTGGGACCGCTATTATTTACACTCTATATACTTCCACTAGGTGAAATTATTCATAAACATGGCATAAAATGTCACTGCTATGCAGATGACACACAGCTGTATATATCAGCCAAACCAAATGATACCGACACAATCAGTAAGATAGAAGATTGTGTAAATGACATAAAAAACTGGATGTCGTGTAATTTTCTTTTACTTAATTCAGATAAAACAGAGGTTTTACTTGTTGGCTCTAAAGCTGCAAGAGACAAGTTGTCTAACCTGGTGCTAAACCTAAACACTTTCTCTGTTACTCCCAGTCCAGATGTAAAAAACTTGGGTGTCACAATAGATTCAGATCTCTCCTTTGATACACACATTAATAATATTACTAGAGTTGCTTTCTATCATTTGTGTAATATCTCTAAAATAAGAAATATACTATCTGTTAATGACGCTGAAAAACTGATCCATGCGTTTATAACTTCTGGGTTAGATTATTGTAATGCTCTTCTAACTGGATGCTCTGGTAGATCCATACACAAACTCCAGTTAGTTCAAAATGCAGCAGCTCGAGTGCTAACTAGAACTAAAAAATGTGATCATATTACTCCTGTTCTATCATCTCTACACTGGCTGCCAGTTAAATTTCGCATTGATTACAAAATACTTTTACTAACTTATAAAGCGCTACATGGTCTGGCTCCACAGTATCTGAGTGAACTTATTAATCACTACAACCCAGCACGTCCACTTCGTTCACAAGATGCAGGGTTACTTATAGTTCCTAAAATTAAAAAGACCACAGCTGGTGGAAAAGCATTTTCTTACAAAGCTCCACAACTTTGGAATAATCTTCCTGCCTCTGTTCGGGATTCGAACACGTCTCAATGTTTAAGTCTAGACTGAAAACATATTTATTTTCTCAGGCTTTTGATTAGTATAGACAAAGGCGCAGAGCTTGGGGGTTCTTGGTCATAGAAACTTGTGGTGATCAGGGATGTTGGGTCGCTGTCGTTCTGCCTCTCTTGTCCGATCACTCCGGTTTGGGTAGGAGAGGTGGGCGCTGATGTCCTGTGAAAGCCTTCATGATCTTGTTACCTGCTCGCTCTCCCTTTTGGTTATGCTGTAATAATTAGGGCTGCCGGAGTCTAAAACTCTCTGTAAAACTGTTTTACTCAACTAGCATTGTACATTATTAACTACATTCTCTATTGTTTTAGGGCATTCTGATGGAAACCTGTTTACCCGCCGAGGTTAAGGATTAAAGTCGAAACTGCCGTAACAACTATGCTGCTCCTGCCGGATGTGACGGGTCGGGAGTAATTGCACCAAGAATGACAAGAACTCACTACAGACTTTATTGAAGACTAGAGCGAATAACAACTCTATTATTATTTATTTATTTATTTATTTATCTATTTATTACCAGTTATAATTTTTAGATCATTTAATTCTGTGTTTGTATGATTTGTGTAAATCCTATTTATTTAAAGTATCCTCCAGACCACCCAAGAAGGATGGGCCCTGCTGAGTCTGGTTCCTCTCAAGATTTCTTCCTGTAATTTTCAGGGAGTTTTTCCTTGCCACAGTCACCCTCGGATTGCTCAACAGGGGTTTTTGTATCTGTTGGTCGTGGATTTTGTAAAGTTGCTTTGAGACAAAGTCTATTGTAAAAAGCGCTATATAAATAAAGTTAACTTGACTAAATTTAAAGAAAAAGGGAGTAAATACAGAAATAAAATGAGGTGGAGCAGTTCACTTACTTTCCATTAACCGGCCACGTACGTGTAACATCACTGACGTAGCCGAAATATTCACATCCTCCATCTAACAGCACCATCTCACCATCCTGAGAGAGTAAATAAGAGAGGACTAATTAAGAAAGTCAAGTTTATTTACATAGTACAGTAGTGTAGTGTCATTCAGAGTGATGTGAAAACTGGTAGCTGGTGTATAAGCCAGCAGAGTGTAAATTCTTTACCTTGATAACCTGGTTGTTACTGATGTAGTGAAGAGTATTGGCTCGATTCCCGCCAGCGACCACCGGCGGATACGCTAGGAAGTTCGCACCATGCGCCCTACACTCAAAATCAAACTGAGAGACAGAAAGACGGACATCAGACACGTGAACACGGCATTAGACTTCACGCCCCTTCTAATTACTGAATTCACGTGTTTCAGCCACAACAATTACTAACAGGTATAATCAATCAGTTATATAAAGGAGATCACATGCTTTCGACATTGCAGCAACAGTTTAGGGAAGGCCCTTCCTGTTCCTGCTCTGTAAAGACATGAAGAAGCTGCACAGAGACCCTGACCTCAGCCCCACTCAACAGCTTTGGAATGAACCGCAACATCAACATCAGCACCCGGCCACCCTGGCTCTCGACTGATGTTCAGTTCATCCTAAAGAGTTGATGCCTGTGCAGACCAGTGGAGGTTCATATATTTATGGACACGCACAAACTGGAACACTCTTCTAGAAATCTTCCACAAAGTTGGAAGCGTATCCTGTATATTATACGATCAATTTAATACACATAGGGCAGTGATAGCTCAGTGGTTAAGGTACTGGACTTGTCCAGAAGGTTGCCGGTTCAAGCCCCACCACTGCCAAGGCCCTTAACCCTCAACTGCTCAAAATCGTGTTCAGTCATAATTGTAAGTCGCTTTGGATAAAAGCATCTGCTAAATGCCAAAAATGTAAATGTAATACACACTGGCAGTGGGTGTGGCTAAAATACCTGACGTCCAGAATTAGAAGGTGTGTCCACATACTTATTTTTTTTTTATATATATCATTTTACCCCTTTTTCTCCCACTTTAGCACATCCAATTTCATCCCGTCAATCATCCTCTCACTAATGCTGGTCCCTGCTCCTGATTGGCGAGGACGAGGCTGCTCCACGCCCCCTCCGACACGTGCACAGCAACTGACCCGTCTCATCACCTACACTTGACCAGTGCAGTGCGGCAGAGCACTGCGCACAGAGGATCACACTCTCTACCAATCGGTGTTCATGCAGCCACTCAGCCCCAGCCGGCGAGGAAGAGCCGAGATTCGATACGATGTATTCGAGATCTCAGCTCTGGTGAACAGCGTGTGCTTTACCGCTGCGCCACCTGAGCGCCGTCCACATACTTTTGACCATGCAGTATATAGTATAGTAAGGTCCTACCTAATTAGTGGCCAGTGAAATTCTAAATGTAAGGTTTGTGTTTGTCCTCGCAAGCCTACGGCAATTCAGTTAGCAATCGGTTAGTCAAAATGTCCAAGATGTGGAAGTAAAGCAGCTAAAATCACGACTCAGGTAACTGAGTTTGGAAAGCTAACAACCGATTATGTGGACGCAGGAGGGGGTCAAAACAAGGACGAGAATTTCATATTTGAGACAGAATATAAAGTCTCGCACCGTCGTTGGATATTCTAGGTTTACATTCAACTATTAAGGTAGCTTGTGTATCGTAGCTTCTATTTATTCTATCATTGAATTTATGAGTGACGTGAAATTTAATGATAGACGTGACATAGTAGGACCCAGGGCAGCACGGTGGCTAAGTGGGTAGCACTGTCGCCTCACAGCAAGAAGGTCCTGGGTTCGATACCCAAGTGGGGCGGTCTGGGTCCTTTCTGTGTGGAGTTTGCATGTTCTCCCCGTGTCTGTGTGGGTTTCCTCTGGGTGCTCCGGTTTCCTCCCACAGTCCAAAGACATGCAAGTGAGGTGAATTGGAGACACTAAAATGTCCATGACTGTGTTCGATATAAACTTGTGAACTGATGTTGTTGATGCTCATCAGGCTGGAAAAGGTTACAAAACCATCTCTAAAGACTTTGGACTCCACCAATCCACAGTCAGATGGATTGTGTACAAATGGAGGAAATTCAAGACCATTGTTACCCTCCCCAGGAGTGGTCGACCATCAAAGATCACTCCAAGAGCAAGGCGTGTAATAGTCGGCGAGGTCACAAAGCACCCCAGGGTAACTTCTAAGCAACTGAAGGCCTCTCTCACATTGGCTAATGTTAATGTTCATGAGTCCACCATCAGGAGAACACTGAACAACAATTGTGTGCATGGCAGGGTTGCAAGGAGAAAGCCACTGCTCTCCAAAAAGAACAGTGCTGCTTGTCTGCAGTTTACTACAGATCATGTGGACAAGCCAGAAGGCTATTGGAAGAATGTTTTGTGGACGGATGAGACCAAAATAGAACTTTTTGGTTTAAATGAAAAGCGTTATGTTTGGAGAAAGGAAAACACTGCATTCCAGCATAAGAACCCTATCCCATCTGTGAAACATGGTGGTGGTAGTATCATGGTTTGGGCCTGTTTTGCTGCATCTGGGCCAGGACGGCTTGCCATCATTGATGGAACAATGAATTCTGAATTATATCAGAGAATTCTTAAGGAAAATGTCAGGACATCTGTCCATGAACTGAATCTCAAGAGAAGGTGGGTCATGCAGCAAGACAACGACCCTAAGCACACAAGTCGTTCTACAAAGAATGGTTAAAGAAGAATAAAGTTAATGTTTTGGAATGGCCAAGTCAAAGTCCTGACCTTAATCCAATCGAAATGTTGTGGAAGGACCTGAAGTGAGCAGTTAATGTGAGGAAACCCACCAACATCCCAGAGTAGAAGCTGTTCTGTACGGAGGAATGGGCTAAAATTCCTCCGAGCCGGTGTGCAGGACTGATCAACAGTTATCGGAAACGTTTAGTTGCAGTTATTGCTGCAAAGGGGGTCACACCAGATACTGAAAGCAAAGGTTCACATACTCACAAATATGTAATATTGGATCATTTTCTTCAATAAATAAATGACCAAGTATAATATTTTCATCTGATGATGTTTATGCAGAAATATAGAAAATTCTAAAGGGTTCACAAACTTTCAAGCACCACTGTATACCTCTGCCTGTGGTGCATCGCCCAGGGGCAACAGGGTGAGAACTCGTGGTGTATAATTACCTTAGCATAGATGAGCGCCTCGTCAACGTCTCCTCTACACGTAGCCATCGTTTTCCTAAAGGCCTAAAACACACAAAGTGTTCAGTCTAAACTGTTACAGCACAGAGGCTTCAATCACAATTCAGATCACGTGCTGAACATTTGGAAACCACCATGGATGGAGTCTTAATGGTGCTGCCAACCTGTCTGGTGCTTGACAGGCACACTTGACTATGTGAGTTGGAAGCGGAAACGGTCTTTAAAAACTCCAGCAGCGCTGCTGTGTCTGATCCAGTCATATAAGCACAACACACACTAACACACCACCACCATGTCAGTGTCACTGCAGTGCTGAGAATGATCCACCACCTAAATAATACCTGCTCTGTGGTGGACTTGTGGGGGTCCTGACCATTGAAGAACAGGGTGAAAAGCATGCAGAGAAACAGATGGACTACAGTCAGTAATTGTAGAACTACAAAGTGCTTCTATATGGTAAGTGGAGCTGATGAAATGGACACTTGACTATGTGAGTTAGAAGCGGTTCAGTAGTTCTGCTTTACTTCCTTTATTGTATTTCTGCCTTTCCCTTAGCCGTATCCAATTCCCCAGCTGTATCCCCTCGACATGTGTAGTAGCCACTCACTTCATTTAACTGCCCAAGGCAGGTTCACACAGAGATCAGTATCTCATACAGAGAGTCAGGCACTGCTCTCCGTTTTTCATCATCTCTGTGCAGTGCCACGACCAGCCTGCAGAGGCCGCTATTGCAGCAGCAGCAATGAGGAATTCTCTGGCCTGCCCAGCCTCAGACACACAGGGTCTGTCTAAAAACCCAGTAGACGTATTTTACATCATCCTACGCTCCAGAGAAGAGGGCGTGTCTAAGTTCTTAGATCCCTTAAATGCTCCTACTGAGGTGCCTTAATTCTGAGTGATAATCTGACTGAATAACGAGGGAGCGTCCGACACTTCCTCAGCGCTGAAGGCAATCCCAGCATTCAGTGCGGCACAACTTTTCTCACAATGACAAACATGGCGGACGGACTCGGAGCAACCAACAGAGTTCTTTTCAAATGTAAATGAATTCTAATTGATGTTTAATGTGTATAAAGGTAGAATTAGACGAGTGTCATTTATTTGTAAATTCAGGCTCGTCAGGGACAGTTTAACCGTTTTCAGTACACAGAGGGAGACGTTAGCTGGCGTGCTAGCGGGTTGTGCCGCCACAGCCGTTCGGTCTGAATGTCCTGAGGCTAACTGTGTTAGCTTAGTAAGTAAAAATACTCACGTGTGCGGTGATGCTTCCCGCCTGCTTCATCAGCTCCACCTCGGCGGGACTCTTGATGGCCCGGAGCGAGTGTGTGAGCGGCCGGAGAGGGCGCACCGAGGCCTGTCCCTCCAGCAGGGGGCGCACGTGGTTCTGATGCAGCCGAGGGTGGGAGGGCTGAGAGGTGTCGTACCAAACCGTCGATCCTGACAAAATAAAAAAACGACCTTTTCATTATACACCGATCAGCCATAACATTAAAACCACCTCCTTGTTTCTACACTCACTGTCCATTTTATCAGCTCCACTTACCATATAGAAGCACTTTGTAGTTCTACAATTACTGACTGTAGTCCATCTGTTTCTCTACATGCTTTGTTAGCCTGCTTTCACCCTGTTCTTAAATGGTCAGGACCCCCACAGGACCCCCACAGAGCAGGTATTATTTAGGTGGTGGATCATTCTCAGTACTGCAGTGACACTGACATGGTGGTGGTGTGTTAGTGTGTGTTGTGCTGGTATGAGTGGATCAGACACAGCAGCGCTGCTGGAGTTTTTAAACACCTCACTGTCACTGCTGGACTGAGAATAGTCCACCAACCAAAAATATCCAGCCAACAGCGCCCCGTGGGCAGCGTCCTGTGACCACTGATGAAGGACTAGAAGATGACCAACTCAAACAGCAGCAATAGATGAGCGATCGTCTCTGGCTTTACATCTACAGGGTGGACCAGCTAGGTAGGAGTGTCTAATAGAGTGGACAGTGAGTGGACACGGTATTGAAAAACTCCAGCAGCGCTGCTGTGTCTGATCCACTCATACCAGCACAACACACACTAACACACCACCACCATGTCAGTGTCACTGCTGTGCTGAGAATTATCCATCACTTAAATAATATCTGCTCTGTGGGGGTCCTGTGGGGGTCCTGACCATTGAAGAACAGAGTGAAAGTAGGTTAAAAAGGTATGTAGAGAAACAGTCAGTAATTGTAGAACTACAAAGTGCTTCTATATTGTAAGCGGAGCTGATCTCCATTATCCCCAGCAAAGGGTGTAACTGCAGCAGTTATGAGAAATCCCTATCGCTGTCCGTGTAGGCGCCCCACCTGCCAGTAGCAGAGCTGAACCAGAGATGTCAGAGCTCTGGTGCGCCACCCGAGTGCTCCAATTGGATTTTAAAACATGACTGCTGGCACTGATGTTGGCAATTTGGCACTGATACTGGCAGTAAGACCTGGCTCACAATCTGCATTCTGATTCATCTCAAAGCTGTTGGAAGTTGAAGTCGGGCTGTGTGCAGGCTTTCATGCCATCTCACCAAGCCATTTATCAAGTTAATAAAACAAAAAAGGGCATTCCCCAAACTGTTGGAACAAAGCTGGAAGCACACGGTTCCCCAGCATGTCAGTGTATACTGAGGGAGACATTTCCTTTTTTAACTAGCTCTTGATGATGATGATACACCCTCCACCAAACTTCACAGGTGGTACGATGGTAGCGTGCTGTAGCGCTCTCCAACCAGATTTGTCAGTCGGGCTGGCAGAGAACTTGTTTCAGTGCTTCAGGGTCCAAGAGAAGTGTGCTTTACACTGCTCTGTTATGTGCATGTTGATCTTAGACTCTATTATGACTTTTAGTTCATTCTATAGCTAGTGCGTGGCTGTACGTCTTACTATAATGGTCGTCCACATACTTTTGACCACGCTACCATGCTGTTTGTGTATTTTACTCTGTTTGTTTACCTTTGACACCACTGAGAACGGTCCCGAGCTCCTCGATGCTGTGGACGTTCTCGATGCCGGTCAGAGCCGCCGCCCCGTCTCGTCCCGACCTGGGACCGTCCCATAATTCCCGCGCGGGGTCTCTGGGCGGGACGAACAGCAGGACGCGGTCGGGTCTGGGCGAGCCGAACATGACCAGGGCGCAGTCGGGCTCCAGCACGCCGGTCAGGTACAGGAAGTCCTGGTTCTGGTGGAAGGGGTAGGGGATGTCATTGGTCATGTAGCGCACCGGGTGAGACAGGACGATGAGGACGTGGGACGAGTCGGGGACGCGAGACTCCACCACGGACGCCAGACGCTGCCGACGCAGCTCGTACTCCGTCTGAGTCAGACCGGGAGTCACTTCACCTGAGAGAGAGAGAGTCGGGTTTAGTTAGCTAGTTCTAGTTAACCAATCTAGTGAGACAGGACAGACAGACAGACAAGTGGACGACCAGACTGATAATTAAACGTTATGTAGATACGACATAGGATGATTGGAACACATGGACACACAATGGAATGACACATAGACTTGATATAATGATAGATGATGAGAGGACAGACAGATGGACAGATGGGTAAATGGATGAATTAACTGACTAATGGCTGGATGAATCAATAGATAAATTAACAGATTAGTGGATGAATGGGTGAATAGTTGGATGGATGGATGAATGAACACAATGACGGATGGATGGATCAATCAGTAGATGAGTTGATAAGACAACTGGATGGAAATGAACAGAGAGAAAGACAGATGGGTGAATAGATGAACTGCTGGTTGGATGAATCAATAGATGGATTAATTGACAGGTCAATGGATGGATGAGTGAATATGTTGGATGAATCAATAGATGGATTAAATTACATGTGAATGTATGGATGAATGAACAGACTGACTGTTGGTTGGATGAATCAACTGGTGACTAAATTAACAAATCAGTGGATGGATGAGTGAATGTACACAATGACAGTTAGATGTAGGGCTGGGCGATATGGATCAAAAGTAATATCTCGATATTTTTAGCTGAATGGCGATATATGATATATATGTGGACATACTGTATGTATGTGTATATAAGTATATATACTGTAAGTATATGCGTGTATACTGTTTTATATGTATATGTATGTATATGTATAGATTAGTATTTGTGTATTTATTATTTATCACATCTGTATAGCATTATGTAGCATTATGTTCTGCACTACTTGTCACTTTACTTTACACACTTGTTCACTTTAAATTGCCCTTTGTAATTATATTGTTAATTCTTCTAATGTTCACTTTACTTTAAATTGCTCTTTTTAATTATATTGTTAATTGTTCTAATGTTTCTAGATTCTTACTTTTAAAAACATTCTATATTTTTTGTATAATATATATTTGTAACTATTTTGTAGTTTTTGTAATTACTGTGGCGGAGCAGTCACTAAAGCATTTCACTGCCAGTTGTACTGTGTATGACCATGTATGTGACAAATAAACCTTGATTTGATATATCTCGATATTTTTAGCTGAACCACGATATACGATATATATCTCGATATTTTTTCATCCCATAAGGTAATAACAAAAAGACACTTCTGAGACAAAGCTACATGTTCCAAATTTTATAATAGCTTCACACAAGAACAATTTTTCCTTAAAAAAAAAAAAAAAGAAAAAAAAAAAAGAGCTATTCTTGTTGTTTTATAACGTATCACCTGTTGTGTAATGTGAATTAAGAATGTTAAGTGCACTATAGGGCGCAGGGAGCGAGTGTGTAGGGAAGATATCAGAACTTATCGTCTCCAGCTGTGCTCATGTTCTTCTGTTGTTTTGCACTGAGCTTGTATGACATTAAAAGTAGCATTTTCGTTAAACCCCCCCCTCACATGTTTGGACTTTTGTTTGTTATTTTACATCACCGTCGCTACAACATTAACATTTACATTAATATTTTTTTTTTTTTTACCGTATAGAACTCAGTTCTCTAATCCAGGCAGAACTAATCGTTCATGTTACTGTGTAACTATTACAATATATAATGCATTTTAATCAGCGTTCTGCTTCATGCACTTTATTATTATTTAACAGCTTTATTTGTTGTTTAATTGCTGTTTGCTCCTTGTTTACTGTAGATTTCGTTCATGCAATTTTATTTATGTTTGGTTGTTTATTGGCCGACAACAAGAAATACTATAATACAAGATAAATAAATAAATGACGTGTTGGACGTCGGGTGATCATCCAGTATAAACTAACACGACCAGGTACAACATCCAGTACAGAAATCACTCCCCTAATGTTTGTTTTTTACAGATAGAGCAAATATCTGCACATCACATATACAAACACAAGAGTCAGAACAACAGGAGACGCACCGTTACGTTATTATTACTGTTTATAACACTTGTGCATGATTTACACCGTTTATATATGAAGTAAATACGTGCATGTCAGCGCCTGCATGCGCTTGTATGTATTTCTGTTTTCCAATATTGGTTATTGAAATGAATAACGACTCGTTTTCTTGTTGATCAACTTTGGGATTTGAAGTGAAAAACGAATGAAGGTACACGGAGCTGGAACCTTTTGTCTGGACTTGTTTTCAGCATTCTCTACAGAATACATTATTCTGCTGCTCATCTGACACTTTGAATCCGAACCATCTCCAAATAACTGAGCCATTATTATTCTTTTTACTAACCGGCTCCTTCACCGTCTCCATGCTATCACCTGAGTTTTACTTACAGAAATGTGTTCTGAGGGCAGAAAGAATTGGCGGTGGGGAGGGAGGGGCGAGTTGTGTTCAGTGAGGGAGAGGGGCGGGGCAGTGAGGGAGAGAGTTGTGTTCAGTGAGGGAGAGAGGCGGGGCAGGTGAACATGTGCAGAGAAAAAACTGGGAGAAGAGAAAGACAAACTGTCGGATCTAATTGGAACGCAACATCTACAGAGGTTGGACAAAATAACTGAAACACCTGGTTTTAGACCACAATAATTTATTAGTATGGTGTAGGGCCTCCTTTTGCGGCCAGTACAGCGTCAATTCGTCTTGGAAATGACATATACAAGTCCTGCACAGTGGTCAGAGGGATTTTAAGCCATTCTTCTTGCAGGATAGTGGCCAGGTCACTACGTGATGCTGGTGGAGGAAAACGTTTCCTGACTCGCTTCTCCAAAACACCCCAAAGTGGCTCAATAATATTTAGATCTGGTGACTGTGCAGGCCATGGGAGATGTTCAACTTCACTTTCATGTTCATCAAACCAATCTTTCACCAGTCTTGCTGTGTGTATTGGTGCATTGTCATCCTGATACACGGCACCGCCATTGGATGCACATGGTCCTCCAGAATGGTTCGGTAGTCCTTGGCAGTGACGCGCCCATCTAGCACAAGTATTGGGCCAAGGGAATGCCATGATATGGCAGCCCAAACCATCACTGATCCACCCCCATGCTTCACTCTGGGCATGCAACAGTCTGGGTGGTACGCTTCTTTGGGGCTTCTCCACACCGTAACTCTCCCGGATGTGGGGAAAACAGTAAAGGTGGACTCATCAGAGAACAATACATGTTTCACATTGTCCACAGCCCAAGATTTGCGCTCCTTGCACCATTGAAACCGACGTTTGGCATTGGCACGAGTGACCAAAGGTTTGGCTATAGCAGCCCGGCCGTGTATATTGACCCTGTGGAGCTCCCGACGGACAGTTCTGGTGGAAACAGGAGAGTTGATGTGCACATTTAATTCTGCCGTGATTTGGGCAGCCGTGGTTTTATGTTTTTTGGATACAATCCGGGTTAGCACCCGAACATCCCTTTCAGACAGCTTCCTCTTGCGTCCACAGTTAATCCTGTTGGATGTGGTTTGTCCTTCTTGGTGGTATGCTGACATTACCCTGGATACCGTGGCTCTTGATACATCACAAAGACTTGCTGTCTTGGTCACAGATGCGCCAGCAAGACGTGCACCAACAATTTGTCCTCTTTTGAACTCTGGTATGTCACCCATAATGTTGTGTGCATTGCAATATTTTGAGCAAAACTGTGCTCTTACCCTGCTAATTGAACCTTCACACTCTGCTCTTACTGGTGCAATGTGCAATTAATGAAGATTGGCCACCAGACTGGTCCAATTTAGCCATGAAACCTCCCACACTAAAATGACAGGTGTTTCAGTTATTTTGTCCAACCCCTGTATATCGATATACGCGATATTGTCTTATCTTATATCGTGTATGAAAATATATCGATATTTTATAAAATTTCGATATATCGCCCAGCCCTAGTTAGATGTATGAATAAATGATAGATGGATAGGCAGATGAATTGATAGACAAATGGATGGATGGTAAATGAACAGAGAGAAGAAAAGACAGATGGGTGAAAAGATGAATGGATGGATCAATAGATGAATAAACTGACAGATCAGTGGATGGATGAGTGAATAGAAGGACTGATAGATAAATGAATGAACACAATAATAGTTGGATGAATCAGTCAGCAGATGGATAAATAAATGATGGAGCGATTGGATGGAGGGATGGATCAATAGATGAATTGATAGACGTTGATGAAAGGGTGGATGAATGAACAGAGAGAAGGACAAACAGATGAATTGATTGGTAAACAAATGAATGAATAAATAAACTCACGTTTTGGTTGGATGAATTAATAAATGAATACATTTACAGATCGATGGATGAATGTATAGATTGACTGATGAATCAGTAGATGGATAAAATGACAGATCAATGGATAGATGGGTAAATAAATGGATGAATGAATGAACACTTTGAATGAATTAAATAGTTGGATGGATCAATCAACTATTGGAGGGAAAGAGCGTTGGATGGAGGGATGGATAGAGAGATGAATTGATAGATGAATGAATGGATGAACAGAGAGAAGGACAGACAGGTGAATAGATGGATGGACTGACTTTTAATTAGATTAATCAACAGATCAATGGCTGAATATGTGAATAGATGTATGTAATAATAATATAATATAATAATAATAATAATGATGTGTGTGTGTGTGTGTGTTTCTCACCAGCTTTGACCAGATGTGGGTGTGTGTAGGGACTCGGCTGTCCCAGGTAGCGCTGAGGTATTTTCTCGCTCTTCCATCCTCCTGGTTTGACCCACACACTCCTGCGTACACACTTAAACACACCTGCACACACAACAGAGCCTTCATTCACTCATTCATCTTCACCAAATGCTTTATCCTGGTCAGGGTGGCAGTGGGTCTGGTACAAACCAATTACAGAACATCACACACTCATCTATACATTTAATTACTTTCAGGGCAGTTTAGAGCAGCCAATCCACCTACTGCAAGAAAATGCCAAACCCAGGTCTCCTGGAGTCAAGTTGCTGCGCAGCACCGACTCCACCAAATGCACCAGTGATGTCACAACCAACCTGGATTCTGGAACATGCTATTGGGATTCACTTCCATGCATCTAGCTTTAGTGAGGTGGGTCAGTGGCAGTTGATGCCGATTTGTTCCAGTCATTAGTTAGAAGCTGTGGGAACATGGGTGATACTGTGCACAGTCAAGCAAGCTTTAAATGCTGCCGTGCATGAGAAAATTTACATGTAATAAATTCCTTTGAGATTAATTAACTATGTAAGTAAGTAAGTATTTACTTACCTCTCTAATCACCTACCTACCTCTCTATCTACCTACATACCACCTACCTACTCCTACCTATCTACCTACCTCTATCTACCTACCTACTCCTACTTCTCCAACACCTACCTCTCTATCTACCTACCTACCTACTCCTACCTCTCCAACTACCTACCTCTCTATCTACCTACCTACCTCTCCATCTACCTACCTACCTACCTCTCCATCCACCTACCTACCTCTCCATCCACCTACTGTACCTACCCCTCTATCTACCTACCTACCTACTCCTACCTCTCCAACTACCTACCTTTCTATCTACCTACCTACTCCTACCTCTCCAACTACCTACCTACCTACTTCTCTATCTACCTACCTCTCTATCTACCTACCTACCTACAGTGGGGGAAATAAGTATTTGATCCCCTGCTGATTTTGTAAGTTTACCCCCTTACAAAGACTTGAACAGTCTATAATTTTTATGGAAGGTTTATTTTAACAGAGAGAGACAGAATATCAACAAAAAATCCAGAAAAAAAACATTAAATAAAAGTTATAAATTAATTTGTATTTAATTAAGGGAAATAAGTATTTGATCCCCTACCAACCAGCAACAATTCTGACCCCCACAGACTGGTTATGTGCCCATGAGGCACACAAATTAGTTCTGTCCCTGTATAAAAGACTCCTGTCACAGAATCAGTTTCTTCCGTTCAAATCTCTCGACCACCATGGGCAAGACCAAAGAGCTATCAAAGGACGTCAGGGACAAGATTGTAGACCTGCACAAGGCTGGAATGGGCTACAAGACCATCAGCAAGAAGCTTGGTGAGAAAGAGACCACTGTTGGTGCGATCATTCGAAAATGGAAGAAATACAAGATCACAGTCAATCGCCCTCACTCTGGAGCTCCATGCAAGATCTCACCTGGTGGGGTAAGAATGATTCTGAGAAAGGTGAGGTCAGTCCAGAATTACACGGGAGGAGCTTGTCAATGATCTCAAGGGAGCTGGGAGCAGAGAAATGCTGGATATGACCCCAAGAACACCATCCCCACTGGGCATTTCTCTGCCTCCAAACACGGCGAGTGGAGTTGATGCCAAAGAGCTCAATTTTGGTCTCATCTGACCATATCACATTCTCCCAAGCTTTCTCTGAATCATTCAGGTGTTCATTGGCAAACTTCAGACGGGTTTGTACATGAGCCTTCTTGAGCAGAGGGACTTTGCGGGCACTGCAGGATCTCAATCCATTACGGCGAAGTGTGTTACTAATGGTTTTCTTGGTGACTGTGCTCCCAGCTCCCTTGAGATCATTGACAAGCTCCTCCTGTGTAATTCTGGGCTGACCTCACCTTTCTCAGAATCATTCTTACCCCACCAGGTGAGATCTTGCATGGAGCTCCAGAGTGAGGGTGATTGACTGTGATCTTGTATTTCTTCCATTTTCGAATGATTGCACCAACAGTGGTCTCTTTCTCACCAAGCTTCTTGCTGATGGTCTTGTAGCCCATTCCAGCCTTGTGCAGGTCTACAATCTTGTCCCTGACGTCCTTTGATAGCTCTTTGGTCTTGCCCATGGTGGTCGAGAGATTTGAACGGAAGAAACTGATTCTGTGACAGGAGTCTTTTATACAGGGACAGGACTAATTTGTGTGCCTCATGGGCACATAACCGGTCTGTGGGGGTCAGAATTCTTGCTGGTTGGTAGGGGATCAAATACTTATTTCACTTAATTAAATATAAATTAATTTATAACTTTTTTTCTGGATTGTTTGTTGATATTCTGTCTCTCTCTGTTAAAATAAACCTTCCATAAAAATTATAGACTGTTCAAGTCTTTGTAAAATCAGCAGAAAATCACAAAATCTCTCTATCTCTCTATCTCTCTGCCTGCCTGCCTACCCAACTGTCTTTTTACCGCTTTCCTTGCGATTAGATATCATGAAGTAATATTTTTGTTCATAATTCAATGTAAAAAGGTAAACTGTCATTGTATATTCATTACATGTGTTTCAAGCTTTTTTTTTTATTTCATATGATAATGTGAGATTCTGGATTTTTACTATATAAGCTATAAGCTATACTGATTAAAAGTGAAACCAAAGAGTTAGAAATGTCAGTTTTCATGTAATTAATTAAAAATATGACCGCTTACCTCTTGATGAGGTGACATGAAATGAAATAATGACATGAACTTTTCATGATATTCTGATTACCTGAAGTGCACTAGTGTACTGCACATCTTGTCTTATTTGTATCTTAATGTATGTTTCTAATATATACTGTATATAATATATGTATATAATAAGACCTTTTCTCGTCCAGACCGCTATTGAGAAGGACTAGACATTTATGACTTGGGTAATGTTTGTAAATCCAATTTCCAACGACAGCAACACGAGTTCCTTAAGTTTTCCACAAACAGAATTTATTTTAACTTTCTTCTTACATTGACTTATCCGTTAATCCAAGTTTCTTATAAAAACTCACTATGTTCGCAATTGGCGTATAACAAACAAAACTACGATCATAAATCTGTTGCTCCACGTCCTCTTTCTTTCAGTGTATTTGATAAATATTGTCGGTATATAGAGTCAGTACAATTCTGTCTCTATCTATCTATCATATATCTATCTGTCTCTCTCTCTATCTATCTATCATCTACCTACCTACCTCTCTACCTACCTACCTACCTCTCTGTCTGTCTGTCTGTCTGTCTATCTATCTACCTACCTCTCTACCTGTCTGTCTATCTATCTATCTATCACCTACCTCTCTACCTGTCTGTCTGTCTGTCTGTCTGTTTATCTATCTATCACCTACCTTCCTCCCTCCCTACCTACCTGTCTGTCTATCCGTCCGTCTATCTATCTATCTATCATCTACCTACCTACCTACCTACCTCTCTATCTATCTATCTATCTACCTGTCTGTCTATCTATCTATCACCTACCTCTCTACCTGTCTGTCTGTCTGTCTGTCTGTTTATCTATCTATCACCTACCTTCCTCCCTCCCTACCTACCTGTCTGTCTATCCGTCCGTCTATCTATCTATCTATCATCTACCTACCTACCTACCTACCTACCTCTCTATCTATCTATCTATCTATCTATCTATCTATCTATCTATCTATCTATCTATCTATCATATATCTGTCTGTCCGTCCGTCCCTCTCTATCTACCTACCTCTCTCTCACTCTCTATCTCTGTCTGTCTGTCTGTATGTCTGTCTGTCTGTCTACCTACCTACCTACCTACCTATCATCTACCTACCTACCTCTCTGTCTGTCTGTCTGTCTATCTACCTACCTGTCTGTCTGTCTGTCTGTCTGTCTGTCTGTCTGTCTGTCTGTCTGTCTGTCTATCTATCTATCTATCTATCTATATATATATCTATATATCTATATATATATATATCTATATATATATCTATATATATATATATATATATATATACAGTGTATCACAAAAGTGAGTACACCCCTCACATTTCTGCAGATATTTAAGTATATCTTTTCATGGAACAACACTGACAAAATGACACTTTGACACAATGAAAAGTAGTCTGTGTGCAGCTTATATAACAGTGTAAATTTATTCTTCCCTCAAAATAACTCAATATACAGCCATTAATGTCTAAACCACCGGCAACAAAAGTGAGTACACCCCTAAGAGACTACACCCCTAAATGTCCAAATTGAGCACTGCTTGTCATTTTCCCTCCAAAATGTCATGTGATTTGTTAGTGTTACTAGGTCTCAGGTGTGCATAGGGAGCAGGTGTGTTCAATTTAGTAGTACAGCTCTCACACTCTCTCATACTGGTCACTGAAAGTTCCAACATGGCACCTCATGGCAAAGAACTCTCTGAGGATCTTAAAAGACGAATTGTTGCGCTACATGAAGATGGCCAAGGCTACAAGAAGATTGCCAACACCCTGAAACTGAGCTGCAGCACAGTGGCCAAGATCATCCAGCGTTTTAAAAGAGCAGGGTCCACTCAGAACAGACCTCGCGTTGGTCGTCCAAAGAAGCTGAGTGCACGTGCTCAGCGTCACATCCAACTGCTGTCTTTGAAAGATAGGCGCAGGAGTGCTGTCAGCATTGCTGCAGAGATTGAAAAGGTGGGGGGTCAGCCTGTCAGTGCTCAGACCATACGCCGCACACTACATCAAATTAGTCTGCATGGCTTTCACCCCAGAAGGAAGCCTCTTCTGAAGTCTCTACACAAGAAAGCCCGCAAACAGTTTGCTGAAGACATGTCAACAAAGGACATGGATTACTGGAACCATGTCCTATGGTCTGATGAGACCAAGATTCATTTATTTGGTTCAGATGGTCTCAAGCATGTGTGGCGGCAATCAGGTGAGGAGTACAAAGATAAGTGTGTCATGCCTACAGTCAAGCATGGTGGTGGGAATGCCATGGTCTGGGGCTGCATGAGTGCAGCAGGTGTTGGGGAGTTACATTTCATTGAGGGACACATGAACTCCAATATGTACTGTGAAATACTGAAGCAGAGCATGATCCCCTCCCTCCGGAAACTGGGTCGCAGGGCAGTGTTCCAGCATGATAATGACCCCAAACACACCTCTAAGACGACCACTGCTTTATTGAAGAGGCTGAGGGTAAAGGTGATGGACTGGCCAAGCATGTCTCCAGACCTAAACCCAATAGAACATCTTTGGGGCATCCTCAAGCGGAAGGTGGAGGAGCGCAAAGTCTCGAATATCCGCCAGCTCCGTGATGTCGTCATGGAGGAGTGGAAAAGCATTCCAGTGGCAACCTGTGAAGCTCTGGTAAACTCCATGCCCAGGAGAGTTAAGGCAGTTCTGGGAAATAATGGTGGCCACACAAAATATTGACACTTCAGGAACTTTCACTAAGGGGTGTACTCACTTTTGTTGCCGGTGGTTTAGACATTAATGGCTGTATATTGAGTTATTTTGAGGGAAGAATAAATTTACACTGTTATATAAGCTGCACACAGACTACTTTTCATTGTGTCAAAGTGTCATTTTGTCAGTGTTGTCCCATGAAAAGATATACTTAAATATCTGCAGAAATGTGAGGGGTGTACTCACTTTTGTGATACACTGTATATCACTGCCACTTGTAGCTGATCATATGGACACGGAAAAAGAAAAACAGGAGCTTCTATCTCAGCCTAGCCAAGGTAAACCTAACGTAAGGCTCACTTGACAGTGGACAGTGACAAGTGTTCCAGCTGTGTGTAACTCATAGCAGGCCTGGGCTGTTCTCGTGATTCCAGGATTACATTTCACACAGATACATTTCCACTCAGCACAAAGTGATAGTTTGGAGTTTCTAAGCGACATTGGCAAGAGACCACTGATCCATGTGCTTTTTAAATGGTGCGGTTAAGCTAGCAATATTTAAATGAGTAAAGAAGGATGTGTCAGAGATATGTTATTATTGTTATTTTAAATGAATGAAGTGAATAAAGCTCCTACCTGATCTGAGATCAGAGACACACCGAGCTGAACATCTCAGTAACACACTGCAGCACGGCAGCATTCTCCTCACTATCACACACACGATTAATCATCCGACTGTCAAGCTTTTATAACAGAAACAAACATCATATTATTATGTATTAACATAAAGAGAGAGCGGAGTCACTACATAACATCCAACCCTGAGGACACGGACCATGTGAGCGCTCAGTGAGGAGTGCGCATGCGTCAACAAGGTCAGATCCGCACCCCCCCCCCCCCCCCCCCCCCCCTCAAAATCGCAACCGGATATAAGCAAAACGTTCAAAATAAACTTAATAATAATAATAATAATAATAATAATAGTAATAATAATAATAATGATAATAATAATAGTAATAATAATTATAACAATAATAGTATAAAACAATAATGATTATAATAATAGTAATAATAATAATAATAGTAATAATAATTATAGTAATAAAAGTAATAACAATTATGATAATAACAGTAATGATAATTATAGTAATAATAGTAATAATAATAATAATAATTAATAATAGTAATAATAGTATAAAATAATAACGATAATAGTAATAGTAATAAAAATACTAATTATAGTAATAATAGTAATAATAATAATAATAATAATAGTATTAATAATAATAATAATAATAATATCAATAATAATAATAATAGTAAATAATATTAATGATAATAGTAATAATAATAATAATAATAATAGTAATAATAATAAAAAAGTAATAATAATAATAATAATAATAAAGTAATAATAATAATAATAATGATCATAGTAATAGTAATAATAATAGTAATAATAATAACCATAATCGTAATATAATAATAATAATAATAATAATAATAACAATGATAAAATTAATACTACTAATAATAGTAATAATAATAATACTAGTAATAATAATAACAATAATAATAATAGTAATAATAGTAACAATAATATAAGTAATAATAATAATAACACTACTACTACCACTAATAGTAATAATATTAATGAAAAATATTGATAATGTGAAAATAATAACATAAATAACAAAAGCAATAATAACGTATAATGAAAATACAATGAATAATAAAAAAATATAAAAAATAAATACTATACTAATAAATACTAAATAAATAATAAATAATATAAAAAAATATAATAAACAATACTAATAAACAATATTGATCATGTAAAAACAATGACATAAATAATAAAAAATAAAATGTAACAATAAATGATCATTAAAAAAGAAAAATATGTTAATAGTAATAAGAAAAACAAATGTGTAAAAGTCTTCGTTCCACTTACAACAAAAAATTTCAGTGGACCTGTTTTGAGGAATATAAGGATTTATTTTTATAAATTAATCTATTAAGCGTATATGTTATTTTATATAAAACATTAAAAGCGACTGTTTATCTTTATTACTCTTAAGGAAGGACCCGTGTTCTAGAGGTGAATCCGCGCATGCGCACCACTCACCTCTCTGATCCACCACGACGTCGGTTGGACTGAGTTTGGATTTTTCTGGCGAACTGAAACTCGGAAGCGAAGAGAAACAGAAGCGTAACGATTCACCGTTAATCCAGGTAACACCGCGATACTAAACCGAGCACTTTAACGTTCATACAACGCTTATTTACGCTGATAAACACTGAGCGGTTTAACGGTCGATTCCAGAAGCTTCTGCTCGACACGAGCGTGAGCGCGCGCACTATCAGCACAGTGCACCGATTATAAACTATATATTTATATTATTACTGTTTATAAACTACATATTCACATCATGCACCGATTATAAACTATATTTATATTATTACTGTTTATAAACTACATATTCACATCATGTACTGATTATAAACTATATTTATATTATTACTGTTTATAAACTACATATTCACATCATGCACCGATTATAAACTATATATATATTATTACTGATTATAAACTATATTTATATTATTACTGTTTATAAACTACATATTCACATCATGTACTGATTATAAACTACATATTCACATCATGTACTGATTATAAACTACATATTCACATCATGTACTGATTATAAACTACATATTCACATCATGTACTGATTATAAACTACATATTCACATCATGTACTGATTATAAACTACATATTCACATCATGTACTGATTATAAACTACATATTCATATCATGTACTGATTATAAACTACATATTCACATCATGTACTGATTATAAACTACATATTCACATCATGTACTGATTATAAACTACATATTCACATCATGCACTGATTATAAACTACATATTCACATCATGTACTGATTATAAACTACATATTCACATCATGTACTGATTATAAACTACATATTCACATCATGCACTGATTATAAACTACATATTCACATCATGTACTGATTATAAACTACATATTCACATCATGTACTGATTATAAACTACATATTCACATCATGTACTGATTATAAACTACATATTCACATCATGTACTGATTATAAACTACATATTCACATCATGTACTGATTATAAACTACATATTCACATCATGTACTGATTATAAACTACATATTCACATCATGTACTGATTATAAACTACATATACACATCATGTACTGATTATAAACTACATATTCACATCATGTACTGATTATAAACTACATATTCACATCATGTACTGATTATAAACTACATATTCACATCATGTACTGATTATAAACTACATATTCACATCATGTACTGATTATAAACTACATATTCACATCATGCACCGATTATAAACTATATTTATATTATTACTGTTTATAAACTACATATTCACATCATGCACCGATTATAAACTATATTTATATTATTACTGTTTATAAACTACATATTCACATCATGCACCGATTATAAACTATATTTATATTATTACTGTTTATAAACTACATATTCACATCATGTACTGATTATAAACTATATTTATATTATTACTGATTATAAACTACATATTCACATCATGCACCGATTATAAACTATATATATATTATTACTGTTTATAAACTACATATTCACATCATGCACCGATTATAAACTATATTTATATTATTACTGTTTATAAACTACATATTCACATCATGCACCGATTATAAACTATATTTATATTATTACTGTTTATAAACTACATATTCACATCATGTACTGATTATAAACTATATTTATATTATTACTGATTATAAACTACATATTCACATCATGCACCGATTATAAACTATATATATATTATTACTGTTTATAAACTACATATTCACATCATGCACCGATTATAAACTATATTTATATTATTACTGTTTATAAACTACATATTCACATCATGCACCGATTATAAACTATATATATATTATTACTGTTTATAAACTACATATTCACATCATGCACCGATTATAAACTATATTTATATTATTACTGATTATAAACTACATATTCACATCATGCACCGATTATAAACTATATATATATTATTACTGTTTATAAACTACATATTCACATCATGCACCGATTATAAACTATATTTATATTATTACTGATTATAAACTACATATTCACATCATGCACCGATTATAAACTATATATATATTATTACTGTTTATAAACTACATATTCACATCATGCACCGATTATAAACTATATTTATATTATTACTGTTTATAAACTACATATTCACATCATGTACTGATTATAAACTATATATATATTATTACTGTTTATAAACTACATATTCACATCATGCACCGATTATAAACTATATATATATTATTACTGTTTATAAACTACATATTCACATCATGTACTGATTATAAACTATATTTATATTATTACTGTTTATAAACTACATATTCACATCATGCACTGATTATAAACTACATATTCACATCATGCACTGATTATAAACTACATATTCACATCATGTACTGATTATAAACTACATATTCACATCATGCACTGATTATAAACTACATATTCACATCATGTACTGATTATAAACTACATATTCACATCATGTACTGATTATAAACTACATATTCACATCATGTACTGATTATAAACTACATATTCACATCATGCACTGATTATAAACTACATATTCACATCATGTACTGATTATAAACTACATATTCACATCATGTACTGATTATAAACTACATATTCACATCATGCACTGATTATAAACTACATATTCACATCATGTACTGATTATAAACTACATATTCACATCATGTACTGATTATAAACTACATATTCACATCATGTACTGATTATAAACTACATATTCACATCATGTACTGATTATAAACTACATATTCACATCATGCACTGATTATAAAACTACATATTCACATCATGTACTGATTATAAACTACATATTCACATCATGTACTGATTATAAACTACATATTCACATCATGTACTGATTATAAACTACATATTCACATCATGTACTGATTATAAACTACATATTCACATCATGCACCGATTATAAACTACATATTCACATCATGTACTGATTATAAACTACATATTCACATCATGCACTGATTATAAACTACATATTCACATCATGTACTGATTATAAACTACATATTCACATCATGTACTGATTATAAACTACATATTCACATCATGCACTGATTATAAACTACATATTCACATCATGTACTGATTATAAACTACATATTCACATCATGCACTGATTATAAACTACATATTCACATCATGTACTGATTATAAACTACATATTCACATCATGTACTGATTATAAACTACATATTCACATCATGTACTGATTATAAACTACATATTCACATCATGCACTGATTATAAACTACATATTCACATCATGCACTGATTATAAACTACATATTCACATCATGTACTGATTATATACTACATATTCACATCATGTACTGATTATAAACTACATATTCACATCATGCACTGATTATAAACTACATATTCACATCATGTACTGATTATAAACTACATATTCACATCATGCACTGATTATAAACTACATATTCACATCATGTACTGATTATAAACTACATATTCACATCATGTACTGCTTATAAACTACATATTCACATCATGTACTGATTATAAACTACATATTCACATCATGTACTGATTATAAACTATATTTATATTATTACTGATTATAAACTACATATTCACATCATGCACTGATTATAAACTACATATTCACATCATGCACTGATTATAAACTACATATTCACATCATGCACTGATTATAAACTACATATTCACATCATGTACTGATTATAAACTACATATTCACATCATGCACTGATTATAAACTACATATTCACATCATGTACTGATTATAAACTACATATTCACATCATGTACTGATTATAAACTACATATTCACATCATGTACTGATTATAAACTACATATTCACATCATGTACTGATTATAAACTACATATTCACATCATGTACTGATTATAAACTACATATTCACATCATGCACTGATTATAAACTACATATTCACATCATGTACTGATTATAAACTACATATTCACATCATGTACTGATTATAAACTACATATTCACATCATGTACTGATTATAAACTACATATTCACATCATGTACTGATTATAAACTACATATTCACATCATGTACTGATTATAAACTACATATTCACATCATGTACTGATTATAAACTACATATTCACATCATGTACTGATTATAAACTACATATTCACATCATGCACTGATTATAAACTACATATTCACATCATGTACTGATTATAAACTACATATTAACATCATGTACTGATTATAAACTACATATTAACATCATGTACTGATTATAAACTACATATTCACATCATGTACTGATTATAAACTACATATTAACATCATGTACTGATTATAAACTACATATTCACATCATGCACTGATTATAAACTACATATTCACATCATGTACTGATTATAAACTACATATTCACATCATGCACTGATTATAAACTACATATTCACATCATGTACTGATTATAAACTACATATACACATCATGTACTGATTATAAACTACATATTCACATCATGCACTGATTATAAACTACATATTCACATCATGTACTGATTATAAACTACATATTCACATCATGCACTGATTATAAACTACATATTCACATCATGCACTGATTATAAACTACATATTCACATCATGCACTGATTATAAACTACATATTCACATCATGTACTGATTATAAACTACATATACACATCATGTACTGATTATAAACTACATATTCACATCATGCACTGATTATAAACTACATATTCACATCATGTACTGATTATAAACTACATATTCACATCATGTACTGATTATAAACTACATATTCACATCATGCACTGATTATAAACTACATATTCACATCATGTACTGATTATAAACTACATATTCACATCATGTACTGATTATAAACTACATATTCACATCATGTACTGATTATAAACTACATATTCACATCATGCACTGATTATAAACTACATATTCACATCATGTACTGATTATAAACTACATATTAACATCATGTACTGATTATAAACTACATATTCACATGTACTGATTATAAACTACATATTCACATCATGTACTGATTATAAACTACATATTCACATCATGTACTGATTATAAACTACATATTCACATCATGTACTGATTATAAACTACATATACACATCATGTACTGATTATAAACTACATATTCACATCATGTACTGATTATAAACTACATATTCACATCATGCACTGATTATAAACTACATATTCACATCATGTACTGATTATAAACTACATATACACATCATGCACTGATTATAAACTACATATTCACATCATGTACTGATTATAAACTACATATACACATCATGTACTGATTATAAACTACATATTCACATCATGCACCGATTATAAACTACATATTCACATCATGTACTGATTATAAACTACATATTCACATCATGTACTGATTATAAACTACATATTCACATCATGCACTGATTATAAACTACATATTCACATCATGTACTGATTATAAACTACATATTAACATCATGTACTGATTATAAACTACATATTCACATCATGTACTGATTATAAACTACATATTCACATCATGCACTGATTATAAAC
This sequence comes from Trichomycterus rosablanca, assembly GCF_030014385.1. Taxonomy (NCBI): domain Eukaryota; kingdom Metazoa; phylum Chordata; class Actinopteri; order Siluriformes; family Trichomycteridae; genus Trichomycterus; species Trichomycterus rosablanca. Next base: position 48,839,683 of record NC_085989.1, read on the forward strand.
TACATATTCACATCATGTACTGATTATAAACTACATATTCACATCATGCACTGATTATAAACTACATATTCACATCATGTACTGATTATAAACTACATATTCACATCATGTACTGATTATAAACTACATATTCACATCATGCACTGATTATAAACTACATATTCACATCATGTACTGATTATAAACTACATATTCACATCATGCACTGATTATAAACTACATATTCACATCATGTACTGATTATAAACTACATATTCACATCATGTACTGATTATAAACTACATATTCACGTCATGTACTGATTATAAACTACATATTCACGTCATGTACTGATTATAAACTACATATTCACATCATGTACTGATTATAAACTACATATTCACATCATTTACTGATTATAAACTACATATTTATATTATTACTGATTATAAACTACATATTCACATCATGTACTGATTATAAACTACATATTCACATCATGTACTGATTATAAACTACATATTCACATCATGTACTGATTATAAACTACATATTCACATCATGCACTGATTATAAACTACATATTCACATCATGTACTGATTATAAACTACATATTCACATCATGTACTGATTATAAACTACATATTTATATTATTACTGATTATAAACTACATATTCACATCATGTACTGATTATAAACTACATATTCACATCATGTACTGATTATAAACTACATATTTATATTATTACTGATTATAAACTACATATTCACATCATGTACTGATTATAAACTACATATTCACATCATGTACTGATTATAAACTACATATTCACATCATGCACTGATTATAAACTACATATTCACATCATGTACTGATTATAAACTACATATTCACATCATGCACTGATTATAAACTACATATTCACATCATGTACTGATTATAAACTACATATTTATATTATTACTGATTATAAACTACATATTCACATCATGTACTGATTATAAACTACATATTCACATCATGTACTGATTATAAACTACATATTCACATCATGCACTGATTATAAACTACATATTCACATCATGTACTGATTATAAACTACATATTCACATCATGTACTGATTATAAACTACATATTCACATCATGCACTGATTATAAACTACATATTCACATCATGTACTGATTATAAACTACATATTAACATCATGTACTGATTATAAACTACATATTCACATCATGTACTGATTATAAACTACATATTCACATCATGCACTGATTATAAACTACATATTCACATCATGTACTGATTATAAACTACATATTCACATCATGCACTGATTATAAACTACATATTCACATCATGTACTGATTATAAACTACATATTCACATCATGTACTGCTTATAAACTACATATTCACATCATGCACTGATTATAAACTACATATTCACATCATGTACTGATTATAAACTACATATTCACATCATGTACTGATTATAAACTACATATTCACATCATGCACTGATTATAAACTACATATTCACATCATGTACTGATTATAAACTACATATTCACATCATGCACTGATTATAAACTACATATTCACATCATGTACTGATTATAAACTACATATTCACATCATGTACTGATTATAAACTACATATTCACATCATGTACTGATTATAAACTACATATTCACATCATGTACTGATTATAAACTACATATTCACATCATGTACTGATTATAAACTACATATTCACATCATGTACTGATTATAAACTACATATTCACATCATGTACTGATTATAAACTACATATTCACATCATGTACTGATTATAAACTACATATTCACATCATGTACTGATTATAAACTACATATTCACATCATGTACTGATTATAAACTACATATTCACATCATGTACTGATTATAAACTACATATTCACGTCATGTACTGATTATAAACTACATATTCACATCATGTACTGATTATAAACTACATATTCACATCATGTACTGATTATAAACTACATATTCACATCATGCACTGATTATAAACTACATATTCACATCATGTACTGATTATAAACTACATATTCACATCATGTACTGATTATAAACTACATATTCACATCATGCACTGATTATAAACTACATATTCACATCATGTACTGATTATAAACTACATATTCACATCATGTACTGATTATAAACTACATATTCACATCATGTACTGATTATAAACTACATATTCACATCATGTACTGATTATAAACTACATATTCACATCATGTACTGATTATAAACTACATATTCACATCATGTACTGATTATAAACTACATGTTCACATCATGTACTGATTATAAACTACATATTCACATCATGTACTGATTATAAACTACATATTCACATCATGCACTGATTATAAACTACATATTCACATCATGCACTGATTATAAACTACATATTCACATCATGTACTGATTATAAACTACATATTCACATCATGCACTGATTATAAACTACATATTCACATCATGTACTGATTATAAACTACATATTCACATCATGTACTGATTATAAACTACATATTCACATCATGTACTGATTATAAACTACATATTCATATCATGTACTGATTATAAACTACATATTCACATCATGTACTGATTATAAACTACATATTCACATCATGCACCGATTATAAACTACATATTCACATCATGTACTGATTATAAACTACATATTCACATCATGTACTGATTATAAACTACATATTCACATCATGTACTGCTTATAAACTACATATTCACATCATGTACTGATTATAAACTACATATTCACATCATGTACTGATTATAAACTACATATTCACATCATGTACTGATTATAAACTACATATTCACATCATGTACTGATTATAAACTACATATTCACATCATGTACTGATTATAAACTACATATTCACATCATGTACTGATTATAAACTACATATTCACATCATGTACTGATTATAAACTACATATTCACATCATGTACTGATTATAAACTACATATTCACATCATGCACTGATTATAAACTACATATTCACATCATGCACTGATTATAAACTACATATTCACATCATGCACTGATTATAAACTACATATTCACATCATGTACTGATTATAAACTACATATACACATCATGTACTGATTATAAACTACATATTCACATCATGTACTGATTATAAACTACATATTCACATCATGCACTGATTATAAACTACATATTCACATCATGTACTGATTATAAACTACATATTCACATCATGTACTGATTATAAACTACATATACACATCATGTACTGATTATAAACTACATATTCACATCATGTACTGATTATAAACTACATATTCACATCATGCACTGATTATAAACTACATATTCACATCATGCACTGATTATAAACTACATATTCACATCATGTACTGATTATAAACTACATATACACATCATGTACTGATTATAAACTACATATTCACATCATGTACTGATTATAAACTACATATTCACATCATGTACTGATTATAAACTACATATTCACATCATGTACTGATTATAAACTACATATTCACATCATGTACTGATTATAAACTACATATTCACATCATGTACTGATTATAAACTACATATTCACATCATGTACTGATTATAAACTACATATTCACATCATGTACTGATTATAAACTACATATTCACATCATGTACTGATTATAAACTACATATTCACATCATGTACTGATTATAAACTACATATTCACATCATGTACTGATTATAAACTACATATTCACATCATGTACTGATTATAAACTACATATTCACATCATGTACTGATTATAAACTACATATTCACATCATGTACTGATTATAAACTACATATTCACATCATGTACTGATTATAAACTACATATTCACATCATGTACTGATTATAAACTACATATTCACATCATGTACTGATTATAAACTACATATTCACATCATGTACTGATTATAAACTACATATTCACATCATGTACTGATTATAAACTACATATTCACATCATGTACTGATTATAAACTACATATTCACATCATGCACTGATTATAAACTACATATTCACATCATGTACTGATTATAAACTACATATTCACATCATGTACTGATTATAAACTACATATTCACATCATGTACTGATTATAAACTACATATTCACATCATGTACTGATTATAAACTACATATTCACATCATGTACTGATTATAAACTACATATTCACATCATGTACTGATTATAAACTACATATTCACATCATGTACTAATTATAAACTACATATTCACATCATGCACTGATTATAAACTACATATTCACATCATGTACTGATTATAAACTACATATTCACATCATGCACTGATTATAAACTACATATTCACATCATGTACTGATTATAAACTACATATTCACATCATGTACTGATTATAAACTACATATACACATCATGTACTGATTATAAACTACATATTCACATCATGTACTGATTATAAACTACATATTCACATCATGTACTGATTATAAACTACATATTCACATCATGCACTGATTATAAACTACATATTCACATCATGCACTGATTATAAACTACATATTCACATCATGTACTGATTATAAACTACATATTTACATCATGCACTGATTATGAACTACATATTCACATCATGTACTGCTTATAAACTACATATTCACATCATTTACTGGAGTACTATTGGCCTAGGCACTGCTATGCATCCACTGTTGGGCTCTTGAGCAAGGCCCCTAACCCTGTCTGTTCCAGGTGCGCCGTACAATGACTGACCCTGCGTTCTGACCCCAGATTCCAAACAAGCTCTGTATATGTGAAAAAAGCATTTCATTGTACAGTACATGTGTGTGTATATGATCATTAAAGACGTTCCTATTCCAGTGTTGGAGATGGACCCACAGAAACTGACCGAGCTGAAGGGCTTCGTAAGCTTGTGTAAGGAGAACCCGGCCGTGCTGCACCTACCTGAGATGGGCTTCTTCCGCTCCTGGCTGCAGGGGTAAGAACTCATGACCACACACTCAAATCATGCTGTGGTGTCTGGTACAGACCAACAGAAGATCTACTGTGGCTCAAATTGGAGACCGTTTTAATCCTGGTGAGGTTAATGTGGTCACTGTACATGGTCACACAGACCTGGAGCAATAGACCACTGAAGTCGTGCATTATTCTGTAGTCCTCGTTATGCCCATATTTGGAGACCCGGGTCTAAGCCCGATTTCCAATGGCAAAAATGTGTGACCCTCCATGACCCACCATGACCCTGACCAGGTTAAAGTGGTGGTGAAACAGACAGTGAATGAATAAATGAATATATTTTCATGCACAGAGAAGTTTCAATTACTGTCATTTCATCCTGCTTGATATTAGACCTGTGTGTGTGTGTGTGTGTGTGTGTGTGTGTGTTTCACTTTCAGACTAGGTGCAACTATCCCACCTCCACCCAAAAACACCGGCTCCTCCTGCAAGGTAAACACACACACACACACACACACACACACACACGTTTCTGTGCAACCAGAAGTTTGTGAACAGCTCACACGTACACTTCAGTATGCAATATCAGTGATAGCTCAGTGGTTAAGGTACTGGACTAGTAATCAGAAGGTTGCCGGTTCAAGCCCCGCCACCACCAAGTTGCCACTGTTGGGCCCCTGAGCAAGGCCCTTAACCCTCAATTAAAAAAAAAAAAAAAAACGTGTTCAGTCATAACTGTAAGTCGCTTTGGATAAAATCGTCTGCTAAATGCCGTAAATGTAAATGCAAATACCAAGCCTCATTCTTTCCACTAGATGTTGGAACATGACTGTGGGGATTTGCTTCTCTTTAGCCACAAGTTATAAGTACAATGACAGCATTCAGCATTACAGTTGTGACCGTCTACAGTACAAGCTTTACCCTCTGATCACCTATCCTGTACCACAACCACTAAGCTTCCACTGCACACAAGTAAAACTGGGCGCTGGCTCACAGTCAGCATTCCAGTTCAAAGCAGCTAGATTGGTATGCGGTCAGGGCTCCGTGTGACCCATCACCAGTCTCACCAAACCATATTCTTTTTAATCAATCCGATCACTCACTCACTCACTACCTTAACCGCTTATCCAATCAGGGTCGCACGGGGGGCATTTGGGCTGCTGGAGCCTATCCCAGCTTTTCAATGGACGCAAGGCACACAGTAACACCCTGGACGGGGCGCCAGCCCATCGCAGGGCACACATATACACACACCCATTCACCTATAGGGCAATTCAGTGTCTCCAATTAACCTGACTGCATGTCTTTGGACTGTGGGAGGAAACCGGAGCTCCCTGAGGAAACCCACGCAGACACGGGGAGAACAATGTTCAGCACAGAAAGGACCCGGATCACCCCGCATGGGGATCGAACCCAAGACCTTCTTGCTGTGAGCCATCGTGCCACCCTTCAATCCAATTACCCGATCAAATTTCGCTTTCTCTACCGATGCTGACCTCCACTCTGATTAAGGAGAGCCGTGACTAACACACGCCCCCTCGGACACTCGTGCAGTTCTGACCGCTACTTTTCACCTGCACGAGGAGGGTTCACAATTTGAAATGTTATCAGTCATGAAGAAGCCCCTCCGACATTCCCTATCTAATGGACGAGCCCATCACTGTCTGTTTGGGCACCCAGCTTGTCGGTAGCAGATCTGAGGTTGGAACTCGTAAGTTTGAGATACTGCCGAGCCACCCACGTGCAGGAACAGGCATTCCCCAAACTGTTTCCAGGTTAAGTCCCTGATGTCTGCCGAATCCAGACTCCTTTTGGTTAGTAGAGTCTTTTTGTATTACTCTGGAGTTTCCACTGCTCAAGATTCCAGAGCTGCTGTGCTTTACACCAGGCTTTCTTTAAATCCAGAGCTGGAGGTCGACGGCTCTTCAGAGTTCCAGGTTTCTCAGCTCTGGACTAGTACTGGACTTGTAATCAGAAGCTACTTCTGTGATTGGCTGAGATTAAAACACACCCGGATTAACATGTCTGTTGTTCTGTACAGGGAAGCTGTCCGTGTGATGAAGGACCAGCCCACAAAACGACCCCGCCCCCTCAGCCAGAGCCGGCTCGGCCCTCCGAGAGCGAGGAGAGTGACCTAGGTGCGGCGGCGTTTCCACGATGCTAATTTCTCTCTGATTTGTAGCATAACGTTCTGACCGGCGGATGTGACTCTGTGTCTCATCTGTGCAGAGTTCGAGATGGACGGAGTGATCGAGCCGGACACAGACGACGTCCAGGAGATGGGCGACTACGAGAACCTGGAGGTAACGACCGGCACAGGCAGGGCATCGTGGTGACCCGAGTCGGGTGTGGACGGTAAAATAAACTCTGCTGATTTTTTAGGTGACTGAAGAGATGATGGAGCAGGCCAGCGAGAAGAAGATGCAGGCTATCGATGCTCTGGGAGAGGGTGAGGAACGCTTTTTGGAACCTTTCTGTTCCTCTATCGTGGCGCTCTCACGCTAAACCTTCCTGTTGTACAGAATAAGAATTATTCAACCTGAGTTCTGGTGGTTTGGGCACTGGCTTACAGTCAGCATTTCAAAACTCCTCTGTTTGACCCATCATCAGTCTCACCACACTATTTTTATGCATGAGATTTTCGCTCGGCGACTGGTCGGCGCTAGATTTGCCGGCTCGGGAGCAACTCGGCGTTCGCTCGGTGATCGAAACTCGGCTCTCAATCGCTATGTGTGAACTCCTCAACAACTCGATCCAAGACGCTCGGCGACCGAAGAGAGATATCTAGCTTGTCAAATGTCTGGATCTGAGTTGCCCGACTGGCAATAAGTGCTTTGTCGAACAGCAAATGAGAACGCAAGATACGGTGTGAGGGGAAACGCAGGGGAGGAGTGTAAGAGGTGGTACAGGGGCGTAATATAGTTTATATCAGAATACATCAGCACACACAAGTTATACAGTATTTCTGACCTTATCGTTCTCTACTAAACATAACACCCACGCTGCATTGCAAATAATATTTATTAACCTCCAACTCACTATAGAACAATCCAAGCAAAATTCACTCAGATTCTTTTATTTTTTCTCCTTGATTTTATGCTGCACATTAGAGCACAAACTTTGATCACTCACTACTTGTTGACGTTCATTTTTGGACGTGGTGTCATTAAACCTCTCGTCACCTCTTGCGTTTTTGTGACAAAATGTAGTTTGGGAGACCAGAGAAGCTCGCCTGCGATTCCAGTTGGTGATAGATCGTGTAGTGTAAAACCCCCTATCACCGATCAGTCGTGTAGTGTGAAAGCCACACCGACTTGAAAGACTCCCGATTACAAGAGATCCAGTCGTGTAGTGGGAACCGTACAGCGACCCGACCACTTGGAAAGTCGTGTAGTGTGAACTTGGCATTACCGGACAAAATCTGGAAAACCGAACGTCTGAAGTGTGTGAAGACCAGTATTTCAGTAATCGTCCTCTAGACGCCGCACGTCTCTCTGTTTACATGAGTGAGAGGTTTTGTTTTGTCATGAGTCTCGCTTTGTTCTCGCCTTTATGCTTCATTTTTGCATGTTAGGGTGCTTAGTTATGGCTTTGAAAGACAAAAGAAGTGGTTTAGCGAGAAAGGGCGCGTTTAGGTCAAGGATGGGCAAACTTTTTTGCTCAAGGGCCACACTGGGTTTTAAAATTTGACAGTAGCAGATGGGATGGGGGTGAACTAATATACACCGATCAGCCATAACATTAACACCACCTCCTTGTTTCCACACATTTTATCAGCTCCACTTACCATATAGAAGCTCTTTGTAGTTCTACAATTACTGACTGTAGTCCATATGTTTCTCTGCATGCTTTTTTAGCCTGCTTTCATGCTGTTCTTCAATGGTCAGGACCCCCACAGGACCCCCACAGAGCAGGTATTATTTAGGTGGTGGATCATTCTCAGCACTGCAGTGACACTGACATGGTGGTGGTGTGTTAGTGTGTGTTGTGCTGGTATGAGTGGATCAGACACAGCAGCACTGCTGGAGTTTTTAAATACCGTGTCCACTCACTGTCCACTCTATTAGACACTCCTACCTAGTTGGTCCACCTTGTAGATGTGAAGTCAGAGACGATCGCTCATCTATTGCTGCTGTTTGAGTCGGTCATCTTCTACACCTTCATCAGTGGTCACAGGACGCTGCCCACGGGGCGCTGTTGGCTGGATATATTTGGTTGGTGGACTATTCTCAGTCCAGCAGTGACAGTGAGGTGTTTAAAACTTCCAGCAGCGCTACTGTGTCTGATCCACTCATACCAGCACAACACACACTAACACACCACCACCATGTCAGAGTCACTGCAGTGCTGAGATTGATCCACCACCTAAATAATACCTGCTCTGTGGTGGTCCTGTGGGGGTCCTGACCATTGAAGAACAGCATGAAAGGGGGCTAACAAAGCATGCAGAGAAACAGATGGACTACAGTCAGTAATTGTAGAACTACAAAGTGCTTCTATATGGTAAGTGGAGCTGATAAAATGGACAGTGAGTGTAGAAACAAGAAGGTGGTTTTAATGTTATGTTATGTTTAGGACCTTAGTGCTGGATTCCTCTGTATGACTTGGCGGATTCGACTGTGGGTTCTCGGCACAGCGTCCACCTGGCTTAGGAGCTACGTATGCAAACAAGGATGATTCTGATTGGCTAAGCTTTCAGCGGTCTATCGGAGTACTCACACCCCCTTCCAACACCTCCAGGGCACAAACCGAATTCGTCACCACAACCACACCCCTTTAATATTTTCTATTTAAATTAATATATATATGTGTGTGTGTGTGTGTGTGTGTGTGTGTGTGTGTGTGTGAACAGGTGAGCTGCAGAAAGCTCTGGATTTGTTCACCGAGGCCATCAAACTGAACCCACGCTCGGCCATCCTGTACGCCAAGAGAGCAAGGTGAGTCGCCAACAAGCTCATCTGTTATTATGCTAATTCAGCAGTGATGAGAGGTTGCTGTTTTGACTAAGTGTGTGTGTGTGTGTGTGTGTGTGTGTGTGTGTGTGTGTGTGGAACAGTGTGTATATAAAGATGCAGAAGCCCAACGCTGCGATCCGAGACTGCGTCAGAGCCATCGATATAAACCCCGACTCGGCTCAGCCGTATAAGTGGAGAGGAAAAGCACACAGGTGGGTCGAGACCTCGGAGATCCAGGTTTGAACCTCAGCTGTTCTATCTTTGCAGACATGACTGGCTGTGTCTGAGGGAGGGAGGGTGGTGGCTGAACAGTCTGACCATTGGGGTGCACTTGTCTAGGACTTTCGCCCCTAAGCCCGGATACCATAAGGAGGGTTGGGTCAGGAAGGGCATCGTGGGTAAAAACTGTGGGATGGCACCGGATGGCACTCTCTGTCTATTTGAATTATATACTTAAAAATATGGACTTTCACGTTTGACTTTTGCATCATTTATTGGCTGCTTTTATCCAAGCGACTTACAATTGTTACTGAATAAAACTAAAGGAATTAAGGGCCTTGCTCAGGGGCCCAACGGTGGCAGCTTGGCAGAGGTGGGGCTTGAACCAGCGACCTTCTGATCATTAGTCATTTACATTTATGGCATTTAGCAGATGCTCTTATCTGAAGCATGGCAGTATACAGTCTGAGCAATTGAGGTTTAAGGGCCTCGCTCAAGGGCCCAACGGTGGCAGCTTGGCAGAGAAGAGGCTTGAACCAGCGACCTTCTGATCATTAGCTATTTACATTTTTGCTTTTTAGCACATGCCTTTATGCAAAGCATGGCAGTATACAGTCTGAGCAATCGAGGTTTAAGGGCCTCGCTCTAGGGCCCGACAGTGACAACCTGGCAGAGGGAGGTAGGGCTTGAACCAGCGACCTTCCGATCACTAGTCCAGTACCTTGACCACTAAGCGACTGCTGTCCAAGCTGCTGCATCATTTTTTTTATTCCCCGTTTCATTTCGATTTATCCTGGTCAGGGTCGCTGTGGGTGCCAATCCATCGCAGGGCTTCAGCCGTCCTCTCTTCTTTAGACAAAGCCAGTCGTGTCTGCGTGGACGCCCGGTCGGTCGCTAGCACTACTGCGATTCAAACCCGGATCAGAAAGGTGCTGGGAATTATAATGCTAAACATCCCAGTCACAGTGCTGGAACCCGAGACCAGTTTACGTACTGGTTTAGCCTCTAAACCAGTGAAATCATGGCAGGTATTAAAGCTGCATCATGTTGAGTTCCCAGTTCCACACCAGATATCACAGTGGTCTTATTTAGTGGACCAGTACAGAACAGGTCCAGATTAGCGCCTGGTTGGTTGAAAGGATGTGCGGTATCAACGTCTCATGCCGTCAGGTGTGTTTGTTTCTCTCAGGTTGCTCGGTCACTGGGAGGAGGCAGCTAAAGATCTGGCCACAGCCTGCAAACTGGACTACGATGACGACGCCAGTGCCATGCTTAAAGAGGTTCAGCCCAAAGTATGTACACCCCCCCATACACACACACACACACACACACACACACAGCAGCCTACAGTCTCTTCAAAGCGTTTCAGTATCATTACAGTACACACAAATACACACACACCTAGACCTGACTGCATGTCTTTGGACTGTGGGAGGAAACTGGAGCACCCGGAGGAAACCCACACAGGCAGAACATGCAAACTCCTGGGAATCAAAACACAGTGCTACACCGGGGAGGGGGGGGGAAATGTCTACAGCCAAGCAAGCTTTACACTGATCAACCATAACATTAAAACCACCTCCTTGTTTCTACACTCACTGTCCATTTTATCAGCTCCACTTACCATATAGAAGCACTTTGTAGTTCTACAATTACTGACTGTAGTCCATCTGTTTCTCTACATGCTTTGTTAGCCCCCTTTCATGCTGTTCTTCAGTGGTCAGGACCCCCACAGGACCACCACAGAGCAGGTATTATTTAGGTGGTGGATCATTCTCAGCACTGCAGTGACACTGACATGGTGGTGGTGTGTTAGTGTGTGTTGTGCTGGTATGAGTGGATCAGACACAGCAGCGCTGCTGGACTGAGAATAGTCCACCAACCAAAAATATCCAGCCGACAGCGCCCCGTGGGCAGCGTCATGTGACCGCTGATGAAGGTCTAGAAGATGACCGACTCAAACAGCAGCAATAGATGAGCGATCGTCTCTGACTTTACATCTACAAGGTGGACCGACTAGGTAGGAGTGTCTAATAGAGTGGACAGTGAGTGGACACGGTATTTAAAAACTCCAGCAGCGCTGCTGTGTCTGATCCACACATACCAGCACAACACACACTAACACACCACCACCATGTCAGTGTCACTGCAGTGCTGAGAATGATCCACCACCTAAATAATACCTGCTCTGTGGTGGTCCTGACAATTGAAGAACAGCATGAAAGGGGGGTAACAAAGCATGTAGAGAAACAGATGGACTACAGTCAGTAATTGTAGAACTACAAAGTGCTTCTATATGGTAAGTGGAGCTGATAAAATAGACAGTGAGTGTAGAAACAAGGAGGTGGTTCTAATGTTATGGCTGACAGGTGTAAAGCTTGCTTGGCTGTAGACATTTTGCACTTAAGGCCACTGTTGGGCCCTTGAGCGAGGCCCTTAACTCCTCAATTGCAGGTTGCTTTGGATAAAGCATCTGTTTAATGCAGTAGATGTAGTCACAGACAAAGACCTGTTGCGTAAATGCTATGACATGAAGTGCACACGGATGTGGACTGTGCTCACCCGTGTGTGTGTGTGTGTGTGTGTGTGTGTGTGTGTGTGTGTTTCTCAGGCCAACAAGATCATCGAGCACCGGCGTAAGTACGAGCGCAAGCGTGAGGAGCAAGAGATCAAAGAGAGACAGGAGCGAGTAAAGAAGGCCAGAGAGGAACACGAGAGAGCACAGAGGGTGAGAGAACCTCGAGAACCTTGTACACCAGTGGTTAAAGTACTAGACTAGGAATTGAAAGGTCACTGGTTCCCACCACTGTCAGATTAAGCAAGGTCCTTAAACCTTAATTGTTTAGACTGTGTACTGTCGCAGTACTGTAAGTCGTTTAGGATAAAAACGTCTGCTAAAGCACCGGGGGGTCGACAGGGGCCGGGAAAAACTCCCTAAATATTATCAGGAAGACGCCTCGACAGGAGCCAGACTGCTCAGTCGTTGAAGCTCTGGTGTTTTTTTTTTTAGCTTGTGTAAAATCCTCAGTGAGCAGTCACGTATCAGCCAATGAGAGCAAGCATCAGAGTGCAAGTAATATTTCAATAAAAGCAGCAAAGCAGAACTGCTGTGTCCCAAAAACCACAATGTCCACTAGACAAATTAGTTATTCGCCAAACACTGTAAAAAAAAAAAAAGTATGAGATTTGAAACGCAGCCCTTCAGATCACCAGCTGAAGCAGCGCCTCTCCTCTCTATGTGTAGCTCATACCATGATTAATGAAAATATGTACCGGGTTCCTAATAAAGTGCTCAGTGGGGGGAGTGTTTGACTAATAAATGAGCTACAGGAGGATGACCGATTGGTAACAGTCAGTAATTGTATACCACAAAATCTCATCTGTATTGTACGTGTAGCTCATACAATGATTAATGAAAATATGTACCGGGTAGGTGTTCCTAATAAAGTGCTCAGTGGGGGGGGGGGGGGGGGGGGGGGGGGTGTTTGACTGATAAATGACGTACAGGAGGATTACAGATTGGTAACAGTCAGTAATTGTATACCCCCAAAATCTCATCTGTACTGTATGTGTAGCTCATTCGATGAATAATGAAAATATGTACCGGATAGGTGTTCCTAATAAAGTGCTCAGTGGGGGGGAGGTGTTTGACTGATAAATGAGCTACAGGAGGATGACAGATTGGTAACAGTCAGTAATTGTATACCCCAAAATCTCATCTGTATTGTACGTGTAGCTCATACAATGATTAATGAAAATATGTACCGGATAGGTGTTCCTAATAAAGTGCTCAGTGGGGGGGGGGTTTGACTGATAAATGAGGTACGGGAGGATGACCGATTGGTAACAGTCAGTAATTGTATACCCCAAAATCTCATCTTTATTGTACGTGTAGCTCATACGATGATTAATGAAAATATGTACCGGGTAGGTGTTCCTAATAAAGTGCTCAGTGGGGGGAGTGTTTGACTGATAAATGAGCTACAGGAGGATTACAGATTGGTAACAGTCAGTAATTGTATACCCCAAAATCTCATCTGTACTGTACGTGTAGCTCATACAATGATTAATGAAAATATGTACCGGATAGGTGTTCCTAATAAAGTGCTCAGTGGGGGGAGTGTTTGACTGATAAATGACGTACAGGAGGATTACAGATTGGTAACAGTCAGTAATTGTATACCCCAAAATCTCATCTGTATTGTACGTGTAGCTCATACGATGATTAATGAAAATATGTACCGGATAGGTGTTCCTAATAAAGTGCTCAGTGGGGGGAGTGTTTGACTGATAAATGAGGTACGGGAGGATGTCCGATTGGTAACAGTCAGTAATTGTATACCCCAAAATCTCATCTGTATTGTACGTGTAGCTCATTCGATGATTAATGAAAATATGTACCGGATAGGTGTTCCTAATAAAGTGCTCAGTGGGGGGAGTGTTTGACTGATAAATGACGTACAGGAGGATGACCGATTGGTAACAGTCAGTAATTGTATACCCCCAAAATCTCATCTGTATTGTACGTGTAGCTCATACGATGATTAATGAAAATATGTACCGGATAGGTGTTCCTAATAAAGTGCTCAGTGGGGGGGGGGGGGGGGGGGGGGGTTTGACTGATAAATGAGGTACGGGAGGATGTCCGATTGGTAACAGTCAGTAATTGTATACCCCCAAATCTCATCTGTATTGTACGTGTAGCTCATACGATGATTAATGAAAATATGTACCGGATAGGTGTTCCTAATAAAGTGCTCAGTGGGGGGAGTGTTTGACTGATAAATGAGCCACAGGTGAATGACTGAGATTGGTATACAGTCAGTAATTGTATACCAGTGTGCTCAATCAGTTATTCGCCAAACACAAAAAAAAATAGTACGAGATTTGAATAGCGCAGCCCTTTTGAATAGCGAGTTTTGAATAGTAAACCCAGACGTTTCATCCCGAACGACTACATGCACCCTGTGAAACACTCCTCGTTCCTGTAGTGTTCCTTCATTTGGAGTTATAATATGTAGTGGGGCATAGCGTGCTAGCAAACAACTGCGGGGTGTCGCGCCCAGCAGAGCCACCGACCAGACCGCGCGTCCACACGAACCCGATTGCTCGTGTTTGATGAAGGGCTGGCCGGACGGCGTCTCTTCCCACTGTTCCTGCTATATGTGACCGGTCCAGGCCCCTGTGCGAGTGTGTGTGGGGTCACATGGAGGTGAGCGTGGGAACCGAATGCTGGCAGGTGAAAAGAAGCGGTTGCATATTGGACACGTGTCGAAGCGGAGGTGAGGTGAACCGGCTCTCGCACTCTTGATCAGATCCAGGGTTTGCAGGAATTGCATATGACTAAATTTGGGGGGGGATAAAGGGGGAAAACTTCAGATTGGAAAGGGGCGTGGTTGTTGAGTGCAGTTACCAAGCGCTTCTTTTCACCTACCAGGGGGGGGGGGGGGGGGGTCTCACAGAGTGCAGCATCTCATACAGCTCTCGAGTTCGTATCGCAGCCAGACAGCAAATCACTATCTGTGACTGTGATGGTAGAAATAATAACAGTCAGTACTTGATCCTCTGATCCTCTGTTATCAGTAATGAAAAGGGTAAATAAAAATAAAGTGTCGAGTTATTCTGCATCCCTAGTGTGTTCTAGTGTGGGGTGTGTTATTATCTCATGCTCTGTGTGTGTGTGTGTGTGTGTAGGAACAGGAAAGTCGGCAGCAGGCAGGAGGAGCACAAGGAGGTTTCCCAGGATTCCCAGGTACTAATTATAGAAGCACAGACAGGTCACGGTGTTCCTAAAACAGTCACGTCTGGGTCTCTTGGGTAGCGCAGCCGCCTAATGAGATCAAGTTCAGATCTCGGCGGTGCTACCAACCTTAGTACGTCCGAATACACGGTGTACACAAAGAGGTACGCGAGAAGTACCCGGATGACCTACTTATTGTGCAGCCACGTTTGAGTATGCAAGCGGTGCACACTTGCGGTCCGCGAATGTATCCCATAATGCAACTGGAGCTGCGTAGGCGTTCGAAACGGAATAAGAAACAAGAAAGATGGCGGAAAACGGAGAGTCCTCTGTTCACAAGTGTAAGTAAGATCAATAAAATAAAAATTTGAAAGACAACACGATAAATATCCAAAATATTGGCGAGTGGGGTTCGTAATGAGTCTGTAACCATGGTGATATTACGTCATCACGTCATCACTTGACGTTGGTAAGATGGCGGACGTAGTACATAGCGGTGTTGTGTGCATACTGCACACTTCTGTACTGAGAGTATGTACTTCTTTACCGGCCGAGTAGTGCATACTTCCTCCAATCTAGTACGTACTCTGTAAGTATGCGATTCCGGACGCAGCTCTGGTGTAACTCTGAGTGAGGGGATCCACCGCTGGCTGGCGTCAAAAAAGGAAGGTGTTGGACATCGTATCGAGACTCAGCTCTGCCTGCCGGCTGAGGCTGAGCGGCCACACGAACGACGATTGGCCTGTTGTTCAGATATGGGCGGGACTAAGCCGGATGGGGTCTCTCTCTCTCATGACCGGTGCAATTACGACCTCTGCTGGCTGATTGATGGCGCCTGCACAGAGATGAGAAAAGAGTGCTCTCAGGGTGTGTCTCTCCGTACACAACGCTGAGCTGCACTGCACTCGCCAAAGTGTATGTGATAAGATGCATACGGCTGCTGCCCACGTGTCGGAGGGGGCGTGGGTTAGCTTCGTTCTCCTCAATCAGAGCGTGGATCGCCATTGGTGGAGAGGATGCATGACGCAATCGGGCAATTGGCCGAGCCAAAGGGGAGAAAGGCTGTGACTCCGCCCACATTCAGTTCCAGAAGCAGTCGTGCTATAAGAAGGAAAGTCGAAAGCATTACACTATATGGCCAAAAGTATTCGGACGCCTGACCGTGAGCTTGTCGTATTAAAACAGAGTGACCTCTCTGTAACCTTGTGTGTCTGTGGGAATTTGTGCCCATTCGGTCAAAAGACGGAAGCATGTGTATGGGTGGGCACTGAGGCACAGAGTTGTTCAGTGTGGATGAGGTCAGGGTCTCTGTGCAGCTTTCCTTCATGTCTTTATAGAGCAGTCATGCTAGAACAGGAAAGGTCCTTCCCTAAACTGTTGCTGCAAAGTCTGAAGCTTGTAGTTTCCTTTATATAACTGGTTAGTAACTTGTATGGGCGCTGTGTGAATCCTCCAGGTGGCGCTGGTTTCCCAGGCGGCGCTCCGTTCGGCATGCCCGGCCTGCAGGAGCTCTTTAATGACCCGGAGGTGCTCATGGCCATGAAGGTACGGAGCCGAACACACACACACACACACACACACACACACACACACACCGAGCACTTTATTAGGTACGCCTGTCTGCATCATTCATTCACAAGGTTTAAAAATCCCAACAACACTGCTGCACCTGCTACACTATACCACTGTTATCATGTTAGGTGTTATTGCAGTGCTGAGAATGATCCACCCTATAATATCTGCTCTGTGAATGGGTGGGGGGGGCTTTTGACTGGAGGATGACACATTGGTAACAATCAGTAATTGTATACCCCAAAATCTCATCTGTATTGTGCGTGTAGCTCATACTGTGATCAATGAAAATATGTACCGGATAGGTGTTCCTAATAAAGTGCTCAGTGGGGGGGGGGGGGGGAGTGTTTGACTGATAAATGAGCTACAGGAGGATGACCGATTGGTAACAGTCAGTAATTGTATACCCCAAAATCTCATCTGTATTGTACGTGTAGCTCATACTGTGATCAATGAAAATATGTACCGGATAGGTGTTCCTAATAAAGTGCTCAGTGGGGGGGGGAGTGTTTGACTGATAAATGAGCTACAGGAGGATGACCGATTGGTAACAGTCAGTAATTGTATACCCCAAAATGTCATCTGTATTGTACGTGTAGCTCATACGATGATTAATGAAAATATGTACCGGATAGGTGTTCCTAATAAAGTGCTCAGTGGGGGGGGGGGGTTTGACTGATAAATGAGGTACGGGAGGATGACCGATTGGTAACAGTCAGTAATTGTATACCCCAAAATCTTATCTGTATTGTACGTGTAGCTCATACGATGATCAATGAAAATATGTACCGGATAGGTGTTCCTAATAAAGTGCTCAGTGGGGGGGGGGGGGTTTGACTGATAAATGAGGTACGGGAGGATGACCGATTGGTAACAGTCAGTAATTGTATACCCCAAAATCTCATCTGTATTGTACATGTAGCTCATTCGATGATTAATGAAAATATGTACCGGATAGGTGTTCCTAATAAAGTGCTCAGTGGGGGGGGGGTTTGACTGATAAATGAGGTACGGGAGGATGACCGATTGGTAACAGTCAGTAATTGTATACCCCAAAATCTTATCTGTATTGTACGTGTAGCTCATACAATGATCAATGAAAATATGTACCGGATAGGTGTTCCTAATAAAGTGCTCAGTGGGGGGGGGGTTTGACTGATAAATGAGGTACGGGAGGATGACCGATTGGTAACAGTCAGTAATTGTATACCCCAAAATCTTATCTGTATTGTACGTGTAGCTCATACAATGATCAATGAAAATATGTACCGGATAGGTGTTCCTAATAAAGTGCTCAGTGGGGGGGGGGGGGGTTGTTTGACTGATAAATGACGTACAGGAGGATGACCGATTGGTAACAGTCAGTAATTGTATACCCCAAAATCTCATCTGTATGGTACGTGTAGCTCATACGATGATTAATGAAAGTATGTACCGGATAGGTGTTTCTAATAAAGTGCTCAGTGGGGGGGGGGGGGGGGGGGGGGGGGGTTTTGACTGGAAATGAGGTACAGGAGGATGACCGATTGGTAACAGTCAGTAATTGTATACCCCAAAATCTCATCTGTATTGTACGTGTAGCTCATACGATGATAAATAAAGTGCTCGGTGTGTGTTAATCACTAAGGCGTGTGTGTGTGTGTGTGTGTGTGTGCGCGTGTGTGTGCGCGTGTGTGTGCGCGTGTGTGTGTGTGTGTGTGTGTGTGTGTGTGTGTGTGTGTGTGTGTGTGTAGGACCCCGAGGTGATGGCAGCCTTCCAGGACGTGGCGCAGAACCCGGCCAACATCTCCAAGTACCAGAGCAACCCCAAAATCATGGCGCTCATCAACAAACTCGGCTCCAAGTTCGGCGGCCCTCAGGGCCAACCGTAGCCGCGTTCGTACGGGTGTACAGGGGTGGGTGTGGCGAGGCAGGCGAGATTAGTGGGTCAGGGTTCAGTTTCTTTCTACAGTCCCTTTATTTTCCCTTTACACACACACACACACACACACACACACACACACACACACACACACACACACACACACACACACACACACAGAGACAGCCAGCACCACCACAGCAGGGTTAGGGGGGACAGGAGGGAGGAACTGGGGATGGGCTCTGGTTTTCGGGGTGTGGTGTTGTATAGATAATCGATGTAAAGCACTAACACTGCCTTCAGGTCCTGGCAGGTTCAAAATCTCTGCTACGTTAGTGTGTGTCTTTCTTAAATGATGGGACGCTGCTCGTTCGCTGCTTTCCCCACACAGACCAGAACGTGTAAAGAACTGTGATAATCAAATGAAACCTGTACTGGTGTGTGACGTCCATATCGACAGGCATCATGTGACCATTACACAGGTACACAGCGGCTCCCTGAGCATCGGGGCGAAAGTATTCGGACACCTGACCGTCAGACTACCTTTAGACTTGACCAATTCTGAGTGTTGACTGACCGCCTGGGATTTGAAAATACACTGTATGGTCAAAAGTATCTGGACGTCCCATTTCAAATACAAATGGTATTAAAATAGACTGACCTCTGTGTGATCTTTTACATTTACAGCATTATTCTTTTATCCAAAGCGACTTACAGTACTGTGACAGTATATTTACGATTAAGGGCCTTGCTTAAGGACCCAACAGTGGCAACCTGGCAGTGGTGGGGCTTGAACCAGTAACCTTCTGATTACTAGTCCAGTACCTTAACCGCTAGGATACAACTGCCTCTTAAACTCTTCTGAAGTATGCCTATAAGAATTTGTCCCCATTCGTAAGTGTACGGCTGGGCGTTGATCGATCAGTTGATGTTCCGGTTCATTCCAGAGCTGTTGAGTGCCAGAACAGGAAAGGGCCTTCCCTAAACTGTTGCTACAATGCAGAAGCAGGTCATTTTCCTTATTTAGTTGATTTATTACATGACCGTTGAGGCTGAAACACTCAGTACATTCAGTAATTAGACGGTGGGCGGCACTGTCGTCTCACAGCAAGAAGGTCCCGGGTTCGATCCCCAGGTGGGGCGGTCCGGGTCCTTTCTGTGTGGAGTTTGCATGTTCTCCCCGTGTCCGTGTGGGTTTCCTCCCACAGTCCAAAGACAGTGAATTGGAGACACTAAATTGTCCATGACTGAATGAATGAGTAACTACCGTTCCTGTCATGAATGTAACCGAAGTGTGAAACATGACGTTAAAATCCTAATAAACAAACACACAATCAGACGGGGCGTCCCAATACTTCTGTCCACATAGTGTATCACAGACAGGACCTGAAGGCAGAATCGGTGGACGCTGGGCTCTCGTACGTCAGATGTTCTATCACTGATCACAGATTTAGTCCTTAATAACGCAGTATGAACCTGGACTAGAGCCTCAGATCAAACAGAATCAGGTTTAGATCGAGGGTTGATCGTTATGGGTGATTTAGTCGCTGTGATTAAACTGGACCGGTCATTAGTATTCTTGTGACCTTCGAGGGAGCGTCCAGCTGCAGACGTTTGGTGGAAGTTTCTCCTCATCACATTCTCATCTTCTAATAAACACAATCTCATGGACGAATGGTTTAAAATCAATAATCAATAAAAGATGTGATTGTACAGAATTCGTCTGGTTCTTATACTGGATATACATCATCTGGACAAAAGTATTGGGACACCAAACGTTTTATCTACAGGAGCTTTTATGACTCCCCTTTTTCGAGGGTGTATATTCGCCCGACACTCACTCCCTCGGACGTGTGCGCAGTTCACCAATCCCTTCTTGTTCACCCATACTTCGGTGGATTGGCCCGGCTTTGCGCCCATCTCTGTGCTCCTCCACTTTCTGTACAGGCGCCCTGCGCCACGGCATTGATGACCCCAACTTTTAGTCTGGTTTTTCCCACCCAGCGGACTGAAGGCCAATCGCGCCTGCTAGACGGCGCCCGGCCGACCAGGTGTCAGATTTTCTCCCTCTTTTTAGCGCATGAAATTGCTCGACTGCATCGTGCTTCCTCTCCGTCTATGCCGATCCTTGCTCTGATCGAAGCTGACCCACGCCCCCTCCGTCACGTGAGCGGCAAGCCGCATGCATCTCATCACCCGCACGTCGACGGGCGCTGCGCCGCCCAGCGTTGTGCACGGAGGGACACACCCCTCTCTGCGTAGGCGCCTCCAATCAGCCAGCAGAGGTCGCAACCGCACCACTCCGACAGAGACAGACCCACCCACGTCCGGCCCCCAGTCCCGCCCATCTGAACAACAGGCCAATCGCTGTTCATGTAGCCGCTCAGCCCAAGCCGGCGAGGCAGAGCTGAGATTCGATGTCGTGTATTCGAGATCTCAGCTCTGGTGATTTTAATCGCCTGATTTTAAATCCATAGGCATTAACATGGAGTTGGGGCGGTCCGGGTCCTTTCTGTGTGGAGTTTGCATGTTCTCCCCGTGTCTGCGTGGGTTTCCTCCGGGAGCTCCGGTTTCCTCAGTCAGGTTAATATGGAGACACTGAATTGCCCTATAGGTGAATGTGTATGTGTGTGTCTGCCCCGTGATGACTGGCATCCTGTCCAGGGTGTTACTGTGTGCCTTGCGCCCATTGAAAAGCTGGGATAGGCTCCTGATTGGATAAGCGGATAAAAAAAATGAATGAATGAATAATATGGAGTTGGTCTTCACTGTTAGGCTATAACAGATGAGAGGGTCGACTTGAAGGTGTTCGATAGGGTTAAGGTCTTCCACACCAGACTCCAACCATGTCATTAAGGAGCTTTGTGCTTTGAGCACTGGCACACACCCATGCTGGAAGAGTAAATGTCCTTCCCCAAACTCTTTCCTCAAAGTTGGAAGCATACAATTGCTCATAATGTCCTTGTATGCTAAATCATTAGGATTTCCCTTCACTGGAACTTATGGGACTAAGCCAACAGGTCTATTATTAATACATCAGTGAATAAAACACACAAAAGGCTGAACGCTTGAATACTGTTTACTTCTATTGTTCGGTCAGGGGTTTAATTGTGTAACAGTGAGAAATTAAGCTTAAACACTTGGGGTTTGAACAGGAATGTCTGACACCAACTTTATTCATAACTTACAACAGTGTTGCGCTTTGAAAATACCAACAAATGTTCATGCCACCTTAAAACTAAAGCACAGGGGAGATTCCTCTGAAGCGGTGAGTACAGAAACACGGTGCCGGGATTAAACCTAGTCTCAGACTAAAATCTAACAAGGACTTTTAATGGTGTTGAGTTTATTTTAGTTTAGTCTGAGACTAGGACTAATCCTGATCCAGGAAAGCCCTGCATGGTGGATCTTACAGAGGAGAATTCAGGCTGCAGTCGGTGTTCAGTGACCGTACCTGGAAAACAACACACACAAAAAATAATAAGCATTAATAAACATACCGTGTGCATATTTTTAGTCATTGCCAATTCCCCTGTTGCAACTTGTACTATCCTGCATGACTGTGGAGCGGAGGCAGCAGAGGCAATGAATGCTGCACGTCATGCGACACAGACCTGTGCATTGTACGGCCCTCGAGCCATCCCCAACCGGCCAGCATGAGGTCGGTGGCAATGTTTTTATTTTGACGGGAGCGCTTTGTCCTTACATTTCCGTAAGTTTCGATTTACGTGTGCGAGTGTACTCGGCTTCACCGTAATGTGTCGGCGAACTGAACCGAGTGTGATTGATAGAGACGGTGGAGTTTTTAACAAGACTGATGTAAAGCTGTTTGAGGATCACAATTTAAGGTTTAAATCGCTGTTACGGTACTAAACAGAGAAATACAAGAACATGAACGATGCGGAGCGGCACACCTGAAGCTGCGCTAACTAAACTGCAAACCAAGCGAGGACTTTATATAAAAGTTTAACACATCCGGGACCGGCCGCTCAGGTGGCGCAGCGGTAAACTACGCTAGTGCACCAGAGTTGGGGTTTCGAATACATCGTATCGAATCTCAGCTCTAGGGGTGGGTTTATAAAATCGATTTTTCGATTCGAATCTATTCTTATTTGAACGATCCGATATCGATTCATATAAACGCGAGATCGATCTTTTAAATACGCCCCTTTTTACGGTGTACACTGAAATCTGTTACCATGGTTACCCCCTTTAATTTCGCGTGACCAGCCAGTGTTTTTTTGCGCAACGAGATCTGACCTGCACATCAGTTTAGCATGGCAGAAGCTCAGGTTATGACCACTACACAACTTTTTGCACTGATTTTCGCTCGGCGACGGGTCAGCGCTAGGTTCAGGAGGAACTCGGTGTTCGCTCTGCGATCAAAACTCGGCTCTTGATCAATGTGAGAAACAGCGAGGGGAAACACAGGGGAGAGGTTGTAAACAGGTGGTGGAGCGCAATATAGTTTCTATCAGAATACATCAGCACACGCGAGTTTTACAGTATTTCTGACCTGATCGTTCTCTACAAAACAAAATATTTATTAACCTCCAACTCACTATAGAACAAGCCATGCTGCTCGTGTTGCCAAATCCACTCAGATTCATTTATTTCATCAGCGCACAAACTTTCATCTCTCGCTACTTGTTGATGTGCATGTTTGGACGTGGTATCATTAAACCTTTCATCACTTCTCACGTGTGTTTTCGTGACAGAACGTAGTTTTGGAGAGCAGAGAAGCTCGCCTGTGATTCCCCCTGGTGATAGATGGTGTAGTGTAAAACCCCCCATCGCCGATCAGTCGTGTAGTGTGAACATTACAGCGACCAGGTGTTAATCAGAAAGTCGTGTAGTGTAAACTTGGCATAAGCTGTTCAACAGCCAGGTGTGTGTTTACATTACATTTACAATGTTGTAGCGTGTCAGACATATAAAATAATAATAAAAAATGAATGTTACTGTTTTCTGTTTTGGATTAATTATTTATGTAAACAAAATACACAAATATTTTTAATAATGAAAATATTATGTACTTTGTACAATTATCACATTTGTTCTGTGAACATCTTTACATATTTAAACAAAACCTGTTAATGTAACTCAAATATGCCTAAATGTGTTGAATCGAAATGAATTGAATTGGAAATCGAATCGAATCGGGACCTTGTGAATCGAATCGAATCGATCCAGGAAATTAGTGGGGATACCCAACCCTACTCAGCTCTGCCTTTCCGACTGGGCTGGGCGGCTGTATGAACAACGATCGGCTGTTGTTCAGGGTTAGAGGGTGAGAAAGTCGGATCATAGGTCCTCATAACTGGTGCGACTGCGGCCCCTGCTGGCTGACTGATGGTGCCTGCACAGGGCTGAGGAATAATGCCGTACACAGTGCCCGTTAAGTGTACGAACTCGACTCATGCAGGTGAAAAATGCAGTCTGTACTGAGGGGGCGTCAGTCAGCGGTGAAGGGTCAAATCAGTATAGAGGAGCAATCAGGGTAATTGGACACGACTAGATTAGGGGAGAAAATTGGGGGAAAAATGTAAAGATCCAGAACTGATGCAGTCAAGACCAGCTGTGTGATTAAAAAAAAATAAATAACAATAACAAAGGACTGAAACACAGCAAATGAGGTAAATTAGACTCCAATCAAAATAGCAAGAAAAGTTTAAAAACCTGCACATTTTGTTCACATTTGTTGTTGAGAAATTAGTTGATTAAATAGTGAAATGTTGATGTTTTTACTCTTGTTTTTAAGTTCACCCTATTGGTCCGGCCCTCCACAAGTCCCAGTTTCTTATGTGGCCCCTTGGAAAATGTAATTGCCCACCCCTGTATTAACATCTTGTAAATACAAATGTATTTCAAATGAGTCTATACATGACAGTTTTACCCAATTGATATTTTTTTCTGTTCGTATTGGCTGAAAACGCTGTAAAGTCGTTAAAATAAAGGAAGTTGCATATCAGTAGATAAGTCATTAGAAAGCACAGTAAGATTCGTTGATGCCACTTCAGGTGGAAATGTAAACTGTGTAAACCGAGATCATATGAAATCATATTTAGCACTGACTTGCCAATTGGACAGTCAGTTGGAGGGTGTGTGTGTGTGGTGACTTACTTTTGGAACTCCCACTCTCTGTTATCCAGGGGACACACCTGCCTCGTCTTCAGCCAGCGAGAGATGCAGTGGAAATGAAAGGCATGCTGGGGAAAATAAGAAAGGTTTTAATGAACAGAACATGAACGGCAGGGACCGACACTGATCAGTGAGAATAGACTGGATTTTATTCAAAACACTAGATGTTATACTAATACATCAATATTATTTAATGATCATTTATATTTTCATTAGGGCGCTATCACACGAGAAGCCGCAAATCCGCTTTTGCGCCGGCTGTGCCGTCATTTTCTATGGTGTGTTGGGCTCACGATTTTTGCTCTTGCTGCAGCACTTA
Source organism: Trichomycterus rosablanca (assembly GCF_030014385.1). NCBI lineage: Eukaryota > Metazoa > Chordata > Actinopteri > Siluriformes > Trichomycteridae > Trichomycterus > Trichomycterus rosablanca. The sequence goes on from NC_085989.1 coordinate 48,865,553, forward strand.
AAGAACTGTTTGATATGAGGCAGTAAAAGCGACTCAGGCTGTACGTTCAACGCTTAACGTGACTTTTTATAATAAACCAGCGAGTGAGGAATGTGATTAGTGGAGAAACTTATGAGCAGTAATAATTAAGAGAAGTTTAGTGCTCCTGTCTCCTTCTTTTACTACATTAAACCACATTAAGCTTTAGTTTAAACGATAAGCGTTTTAGACTCTGGGAGAAGCTGATTCTGATTCTCAGTGTTTCTCAGAACCTCGAGCTGTAACACAAGTTTAAAAGTGAAACAGTGAGGAGAATCCAGATAAACACAGATACATGTAGAGCTTTCAGACTGGATCTGATGGTTATTTGACACAAATGCAGATACCGCACCGCTCAAGCCGAGCACTGAACAAAGCGACGATTTGTGCCGAGGCTCACGGTTAGCAAACGCTTCTCATGAGCCCTTGGTCTAATCCGCTGGAGAACGTCATGTACTAATGTGATTAACCAGTGTGTGTGTGTGACTGTGTGTTTCTTACATTACACACTCCCCAAGCCACTGTGCATTCCTCCGATGTAGCAGAAGCCTGGTTGGCCTGGCACTCTATACCTGTAAATGAGAGGCAGGTGAGTAAAGCTGCATTCACACATGAACATTTTACCTGATCAGGACCGAGTATTATTACAGGGTTAATGTGAAACACTGAGGGGACTTTTAGTTTACAAGCACAAACTGAACAATCCAGCATAAACATTTGGATATCAGAGGTCTGGAACCCTGCAGAGGAGCAGTAATGTTCGGTGGAGGAGGTAGCTCAGCGGTTTACGGTACAGGACTAGTGCTCAGAAGGTTGCTAGTTTGAGCCCCACCAATTACAAGTTGCCCTTAACTCTCATTTGCTTGAACTGTAAATTACATTGGATAAAAGCATTTGCACAACATATTATAATGTATTAGATAGATAGATAGATAGATAGATAGATAGATAGATAGATAGATAGATAGATAGATAGATAGATAGATAGATAGAAGGATGATAGATAGATAGATTAGATAGATAGATAGATAGATAGATAGATAGATAGATAGATAGATAGATAGATAGATAGATAGATAGATAGATAGAAGGATGATAGATAGATAGATTAGATAGATAGATAGATAGATGATAGATAGATAGATAGATAGATAGATAGATAGATAGATAGATAGATAGATAGATAGATAGATAGATAGATAGATAGATAGAAGGATGATAGATAGATAGATAGATAGATAGATAGATAGATAGATAGATAGATAGATAGATAGATGATAGATAGATAGATAGATAGATAGATAGAAGGATGATAGATAGATAGATAGATAGATAGATAGATGATAGATAGATAGATAGATAGATAGATAGATAGATAGATAGATAGATAGATAGATAGATAGAAGGATGATAGATAGATAGATAGATAGATAGATAGATAGATAGATAGATAGATAGATAGATAGATAGATAGATAGATAGATAGATAGATTGATAGAAGGATGATAGATAGATAGATAGATAGATAGATAGATAGATAGATAGATAGAGATAGATAGATAGATAGATAGATAGATAGATAGATAGATAGATAGATAGATAGATAGAAGGATGATAGATAGATAGATAGATAGATAGATAGATAGATAGATAGATAGATAGATAGAAGGATGATAGATAGATAGATAGATAGATAGATAGATAGATAGATAGATAGATAGATAGATAGATAGATAGATAGATAGAAGGATGATAGATAGATAGATAGATAGATAGATAGATAGATAGATGATAGATAGATAGATAGATAGATGATAGATAGATAGATAGATAGATAGATAGATAGATAGATAGATAGATAGAAGGATGATAGATAGATAGATAGATAGATAGATAGATAGATAGATAGATAGATAGATAGATAGATAGATAGATAGATAGATAGAAGGATGATAGATAGATAGATAGATAGATAGATAGATAGATAGATAGATAGATAGAAGGATGATAGATAGATAGATAGATAGATAGATAGATAGATAGATAGATAGATAGATAGATAGATAGATAGAAGGATGATAGATAGATAGATAGATAGATAGATAGATAGATAGATAGATAGATAGATAGATAGATAGATAGATAGATAGATAGAAGGATGATAGATAGATAGATAGATAGAAGGATGATAGATAGATAGATAGATAGATAGATAGATAGATAGATAGATAGAAGGATGATAGATAGATAGATAGATAGATAGATAGATAGATAGATAGATAGATAGATAGAAGGATGATAGATAGATAGATAGATAGATAGATAGATAGATAGATAGATAGATAGATAGAAGGATGATAGATAGATAGATAGATAGATAGATAGATAGATAGATAGATAGATAGATAGATAGAAGGATGATAGATAGATAGATAGATAGATAGATAGATAGATAGATAGATAGAAGGATAGATAGATAGATAGATAGATAGATAGATAGATAGATAGATAGATAGATAGATAGAAAAAGAGACACACAGAGACAGACAGATAGATACAGAAAGAAAGAAAGACAGACAGACAGAAACAGACAGAATCTATTTGTATATCTTCATTAATCCCGAAAGGAAATTAAGGCCTCAATAGCTTGTTACATACAACAAGTTGGTATTGTTTGCACATGTTCTGTGTTCCTGGAGGAATTGTATTTTTTCTTTTTCTCCCTTTTAGCGCGTCCAATTGCGTCACGCTTTCTCTCCACCAATGGCGATCCCCGCTCTGACTGAGGAGAACGAAGCTAACCCACGCCCCCCCTCCGACACGTGGGCAGCAGCCGTATGCATCTCATCACCTACACTTTGACGAGTGCAGTGCAGTGCAGCTCAGCGTTGTGTACGGAGAGACACACCCTGAGAGCACTCTTTTCTCATCTCTGTGCATACGCCATCAATCAGCCAGCGGAGGTCGTAATTGCACCAGTCATGAGAGAGAGAGACCCCATCCGGCTTAGTCCCGCCCATATCTGAACAACAGACCAAGAGCTGAGATTCGATATGATGTATTCGAGATCCCAGCTCTGGTTCCAGCGTGTGTTTTCACCGCTGCGCCACCTGAGCTGCGTTTATTAGGATTTGAACATCATGTTTTACACACTTTGGTTCCATTTATGACAGAACAGGCAGTTACTGCTTACATAAGTTGTTAATGTCAAACACAGTCATGGACAATTTAGTGAATTATTGGGAAACTGAAACTAAAACTCAAAGTAAAATGCAGTGTTATTTGGCCCTAAACAGACACTACAGTGCAGCAGATTATCTGAGCACAGTATCCAACCCTAAATTAAGAAACACCCTGACGAGGTACAGACTGAGCGCACACGACCTGGCCGTGGAGACGGGGCGACACACCCGGTCCTGGCTGCCCCGGGAGGAGAGGTTGTGCCAGCACTGCACTCTCAGTACAGTAGAGACGGAGCTGCACTTCCTCACCCGGTGTACCAAGTACCACCACGTCCGCTCCCAATTCTTCCCTAAATTTAACATCATCCCTGAGTTTACCTCCCTCCCAGACCCCGATCAACTGCCCCACCTACTGGGGGAGCACTGGGGGAGCACAGAGAGAGCTGCACACTAGCAGCACTCTATACTCACACCTGCCACCAGGTGAGGGACAGTGGGTGACCATGTCCCATACACACACACACACACACACAAATCGTTATTACTACCTCATTATTGTAAATATTATACTTTTTATTGTTCTTATTTTGCACTGTTTTTATTAATATTTTATATTTTTTGCACATGTAACTATTCTGTATATATTTGTTTTTTCATATTGTTATTATTTCTCTGTAACTTGCTTTGGCAATACGAATGTCCTTATTTGTCATGCCAATAAAGTTTCTTTTGAGTTTGAGTTGAGTCTCCAATTCACCTCACTTGCACGGTCTTTGGACTGTGGGAGGAAACCCACACAGACACGGGGAGAACATGCAAACTCCACACAGAAAGGACCCGGACCGCTCCCACCTGGGGATCGAACCCAGGACCTTCTTACTATGAGGCGACAGTGCTACCCACCGAGCCTGATCTGAAGTGGGAACGAAGTTGCTGGGGTTTGTGAATGAGCGTGAGTGAGACACATAAAAGTGAAACGATACTTACAGAGATCCATAATGTGGTTTCTGCAGATGGCACAGTTATCCACCACGATGTCCCAGGCCCACAGAGCCACTGCATTCCACTACGAGAGAGAGAGAGAGAGAGAGAGAGAGAGAGAGAGAGAGAGAGACATGTCAGTATGTCCCCACAGTCATGATATAAACACAAGTAAGGGGGGATTAATGAAACACATAATTCATTTCCTACAGAACCTTCCAGATCATTTCCTACCCTCATGTTTACATCTATATTACTAATAGTTACATTATAAACACGACACATATGATATAAGAGTAATTATATTGTAATAATGTTAGTGTTTATAATCTGCCTACTCATTCACTACCGCAGCGGTTTACCCCCCCCCATGCTAATGCTAACAGCATTCACAAAATGACAGAAACTCCTCTCTAATGCTCCTAACACGAGCTTTAACGTCAGAATAACACTAAACATTCCTTATTTTAGCACCACAGTTAAATAATATCGACCTTTTTCACTTCGAAGCGCTTCTTACTCGCCCCGCTGTTTGTTCCGCTCGGGCTATCAACATCCATCGCAGCCGCCATCTTTCCTCTCTGTTACCAAGTCTCGCGTCTTAAATCTCGCGAGAGCTTCCTTCATGACTGAAATGATTCTGAATCGAATCTAAGTCGGCTCACTGAATCAGTTCAGATCACCGATCAGCCATAACATTAAAACCACCCCCTTGTTTCTACACTCACTGTCCATTTTATCAGCTCCACTTACCATATAGAAGCACTTTGTAGTTCTACAATTACTGACTGTAGTCCATCTGTTTCTCTGCATGCTTTTCACCCTGTTCTTCAATTGTCAGGACCACCACAGAGCAGATATTATTTACGTAGGTGGTGGATCATTCTCAGCACTGCAGTGACACTGACATGGTGGTGGTGTGTTAGTGTGTTGTGCTGGTATGAGTGGATCAGACACAGCAGCGCTGCTGGAGTTTTTAAATACCGTGTCCACTCACTGTCCACTCTATTAGACACTCCTACCTAGTTTGTCCACCTTAAAGATGTAAAGTCAGAGACGATCGCTCATCTATTGCTGCTGTTTGAGTCGGTCATCTTCTAGACCTTCATCAGTGGTCACAGGACGCTGCCCACGGGGCGCTGTCGGCTGGATGTTTTTGGTTGGTGGACTATTCTCAGTCCAGCAGTGACAGTGAGGTGTTTAAAAACTCCAGCAGCGCTGCTGTGTCTGATCCACTCATACCAGCACAACACACACTAACACACCACCACCATGTCAGTGTCACTGCAGTGCTGAGAATGATCCACCACCTAATAATACCTGCTCTGTGGTGGTCCTGTGGGGGTCCTGACCATTGAAGAACAGCATGAAAGCAGGTTAAAAAGGTATGTAGAGAAACAGATGGACTACAGTCAGTAATTGTAGAACTACAAAGTGCTTCTATATGGTAAGTGGAGCTGATAATAAGTCCCTGTTGAGTCTGGTTCCTCTCAAGGTTTCTTCTTGTAATTTTAAGGGAGTTTTTCCTTGCCACTGTCGCCCTCGGCTTGCTCAATAGGGGTTGTTGGTTGGATTCTGTAAAGTTGCTTTGAGACAATTTCCATTGTAAAAAGCGCTATATAAAAACATTTGACTTAACTTGACTTGACTCTTGTGGTTGAATTCCAGCAGTCATGTTCCAAAAACTAGTACAAAGCCCTTCAGAAAGGAGAAGGCGTGTGATGGCAATAAAGAAGCACCACTTCCATATTAATTCTCATTAAAATTGCGCTGTATGAAACCAGCTATAAACATCAGCAGTGACCCCTCACATCCTCACTGTGGACTGTTTTCCCTGCTGGCTTCTAGAAAAAGGTTCCGGAGCATTCGGTGCAGGACCACCAGGTTCTGTAACAGTTTTTTCTGCCTCTGTGAATATATATGAACAATTTTTAACTCCACAGGCCACTTTTTCACTACTGCACTTTATAATATTTTTTTTGCTGTTGTATATTCATATACCTTTATATTTTAATTCCATGCTGCTATTTATATATACAGTACCAGTCAGAAGTTTGGACACACCTTCTCTTCGATGGTTTTTCTTGATTATTTTTATTTTCTACATTGTAGATTAATACTGAAGACATTCAAACTATGAAGGAACACATATGGAATTATGTAATGAACAAAAAAGTGTTAAACAAACCAGAAATATGTTTTATATTTTACCAACTCTACCTCTGCACAGCACAACTGATGGTCTCAAACACATTAAAAAAGCAAGAAATTCCAGAAATTAACTCCTGACGAGGCACAAATGTTAAGTGAAACCCATTCCAGGTGGAAACTTCATGAAGATGATTGAGAAAATGCCAAAAGTGTGCAAAGCTGTCATCAGAGCAAAAGAAACTTTGAAGAATCTAAAATATAAAACATATTCTGGTTTGTTTAACACTTTTTTTTGTTTACTACATAATTCCATATGTGTTCCTTCATAGTTTGGATGTCTTCATTATTGATCTACAATGTAGAAAATAAAAAAAAAACTCAGGAATGAGAAAGTGTGTCCAAACTTTTGACTGCTACTGTATATATATATATATACAGTATATATACAGTGTATCACAAAAGTGAGTACACCCCTCACATTTCTGCAAATATTTTATTATATCTTTTCATGGGACAACACTATAGAAATAAAACTTGGATATAAGTTAGAGTATTCAGTGTACAGCTTGTATAGCAGTGTAGATTTACTGTCTTCTGAAAATAACTCAACACACAGCCATTAATGTCTAAATAGCTGCAACATAAGTGAGTACACCCCACAGTGAACATGTCCAAATTGTGCCCAAAGTGTCAATATTTTGTGTGACCACCATTATTATCCAGCACTGCCTTAACCCTCCTGGGCATGGAATTCACCAGAGCTGCACAGGTTGCTACTGGAATCCTCTTCCACTCCTCCATGATGACATCACGGAGCTGGTGGATGTTAGACACCTTGAACTCCTCCACCTTCCACTTGAGGATGCGCCACAGGTGCTCAATTGGGTTTAGTCCATCACCTTTACCTTCAGCTTCCTCAGCAAGGCAGTTGTCATCTTGGAGGTTGTGTTTGGGGTCGTTATCCTGTTGCAAACTGCCATGAGGCCCAGTTTTGGAAGGGAGGGGATCATGCTCTGTTTCAGAATGTCACAGTACATGTTGGAATTCATGTTTCCCTCAATGAACTGCAGCTCCCCAGTGCCAGCAACACTCATGCAGCCCAAGACCAGGATGCTACCACCACCATGCTTGACTGTAGGCAAGATACAGTTGTCTTGGTACTTCTCACCAGGGCGCCGCCACACATGCTGGACACCATCTGAGCCAAACAAGTTTATCTTGGTCTCGTCAGACCACAGGGCATTCCAGTAATCCATGTTCTTGGACTGCTTGTCTTCAGCAAACTGTTTGCGGGCTTTCTTGTGCGTCAGCTTCCTTCTGGGATGACGACCATGCAGACCGAGTTGATGCAGTGTGCGGCGTATGGTCTGAGCACTGACAGGCTGACCTCCCACGTCTTCAACCTCTGCAGCAATGCTGGCAGCACTCATGTGTCTATTTTTTAAAGCCAACCTCTGGATATGACGCCGAACACGTGGACTCAACTTCTTTGGTCGACCCTGGCGAAGCCTGTTCCGAGTGGAACCTGTCCTGGAAAACCGCTGTATGACCTTGGCCACCATGCTGTAGCTCAGTTTCAGGGTGTTAGCAATCTTCTTATAGCCCAGGCCATCTTTGTGGAGAGCAACAATTCTATTTCTCACATCCTCAGAGCGTTCTTTGCCATGAGGTGCCATGTTGAATATCCAGTGGCCAGTATGAGAGAATTGTACCCAAAACACCAAATTTAACAGCCCTGCTCCCCATTTACACCTGGGACCTTGACACATGACACCAGGGAGGGACAACGACACATTTGGGCACAATTTGGACATGTTCACTGTGGGGTGTACTCACTTATGTTGCCAGCTATTTAGACATTAATGGCTGTGTGTTGAGTTATTTTCAGAAGACAGTAAATCTACACTGCTATACAAGCTGTACACTGACTACTCTAAGTTATATCCAAGTTTCATGTCTATAGTGTTGTCCCATGAAAAGATATAATAAAATATTTGCAGAAATGTGAGGGGTGTACTCACTTTTGTGATACACTGTATATATATATATCAGTGGCGGCTGCTGGTCTTTAAAAGAGGGGAAGCTCATTGTCGGCTTACATCATAAAATTTGTCAATTTATTTACACATAAATTCTGCCCTTTGTTCCTTTTGGCCTGAATGGGATGCAGTTTGTCTTTCGACTTCACTCGCAAAATCCGCGATGGGACTGAACCTCCCAGTGATTAAGTGACTAATGAAGTGTATTGCTTTGGCAAAAAAGAATGTCCCTATTTGTCATGCCAATAAAGCTTCTTTTGAGTTTGAGTTTGATAAGTGACGGTGTAGCACTCAAACTAGCTGTCAATCAAAACGGGATTCAGCCTTTCCACTGATCCTCCAATCATCTTGCAGAAGCTCAGCGTCCACACCCGCCCACAGCTCCATTCACCCCCAGAGACGCTCAGCGTCCGGGGGCGGGACAAAATCGAGGCATTTATCCAATGACCAGCGAGTTTCGGAGCATTAAAAAAAAAAACTCAACTCAGTCCCATAGCAGTAAAGAGACGCTCAGCTTCTGCGGGCAAATGCATTGACGCTACGGGAATGTATGAGTTAAGTTAAGAAAATCGAGTCGATTTGTGATAAGTAGCTGATTCTGAACGAACTCGTCTTCGAGATGAACGCGTTCTAACGCATTTGTAGTCAATGAAATGTTAACACAACTGTACATATTTCACCATTTAATTTTTGACATTTTAGGGGAAGCTGAGCTTCCCTTGCAGTCTTAGAGAAATCGCCACTGATATATACTTTTATTTTTTAATTATGTGCTGCCATCTATACCATATACTTCTTTAGTTTAAATCTGTACTGCTGTACATTTCATTTTGTAGAGGGTTAGAAAACTGCCTCCATCTGTAGTTTTATTAAAACAGACACCTCCCACTTATTTTTTTATTTTGTTTATATTATTTTAATAATCAGAACCATTCTAAAAGCTTTTCAAGCCATTCCTACTTGTTTTACATGGTGTTACACCACTCAACCGCTAGATGGCGCTTCATCCCAGTGAGTCGCACGGAGAAAACACTAAAATTCGAGGTCTGAGCATGCGCAGTTCAGAAATAAACTCGCGCTGGCTTCGAACAAGCTGTTTACTGCTTGGTGTTCTCTATTGACTTCCAGATACAGTTATTTCAGTAATGCTCAGTGCTGCTCAGTCTGTGTATCCCTTGCTGCTGGCCCAGAAACCCCTAGACCTGGCGCCGGCAACAATTTCATATACTTTTATATTCTAAATTCTGTGCTACCATGTATCAAAGCTTTCTTCACCTACTTTTTAAATTCGTTCTGCGTACACTTGTGTATAATGATAGACAATAAAGTTTGTATAAGTTTAAGAACTAGTAAAGAGAAAATTCAGGTTCCACCGAGATTTGAACTCGGATCGCTGGATTCAGAGTCCAGAGTGCTAACCATTACACCATGGAACCGCATGGTGGCGAGGAGTAAATGAACAGTGAAAGCATTAACCACTCCATACACACCTCAGATAAAAGCCATTATTTTATTTACAGATTTATAATTAATACACCTTGTGACCAAAAGTATTCGGACACCTCACCATGAGCTTGTTATTAAAATAGAGTGACCTTTATGAGATCTTTTTAACTCGAACAGTAGCCGCTCCTCAGAAGACTCCTCACAACACTTATCTGTAGGTTCGGCCAAGATTGCAAATCTTCTACATTTTTACCATTTATTAGATTAATTTAGGGTTTAGGGACATGAATTACTTCAAATAAGACAAACACAGTGTTAATAGCAAACATGCTTTATTACAAACAATATCATGCAAGAACGAGCTGTTTTTAAAAGTGCTGTGGTGGCTGTACACATGGTTAAAAATAGTTATTTATTTATTAGGATTTTAACGTCATGTTTTTTTTATATATATATATATATATATATTTCTATATGCATTTTCTCCCTTTTTAAACTCGTCAAATTGCCCGATTGCATCATGCTTCCTCTCCACCAATGCCGACCCCTGCTCTGATAGTGGAGAACAGAGCTAACCCACGCTCCCTCCGACACGTGGGCAGCAGCCGTATGCATCTTATCACCTACTCTTTGACGAGTGCAGTGCAGCTCAGGGTTGTGTACAGAGAGACACACCCTGAGAGCACTCTTTTCTCATCTCTGTGCAGACGCCATCAATCAGCCAGCAGAGGTCGCAACCGCACCAGTCATGAGTCACCAGTAACCCAAAATGTTCGTATGGTAAACGGTTCGTAACCCAAGGGTCTACTGTATAATGGAAAATTGAATGTAGGTTGGATCTGCTTTTTCCAGTGTGGGCCTTTCCTTCCAGTGAAATGGACATCACAAAGAGTGACGCTTCTTGTGGAAGTGACTGCTAAGCGAATAAGGTTATGATTCTTTCTGAAGAGTTAACACCACACAGAGCTTGTGTGTCTTGTAATTACTGTTGCAATGTGGACCGTTTCGTGTAGGAAATTGAACTTCATAAGCATGCTTTTGTTGGTTGTTGTGGCTGTGATGGCTGAGAGGTTAAGGCATTGGACTCGAAATCTAATGGGGTTTCCCAGCGCAGGTTCAATTCCTGCTCACAGCGTTGTGTCCTCTAATCTCTAGTAAATACAAAACCTAGAGTAGGTACTAACTACTGCCTGTCAATAACACCCAATAAGACTTGATTTGAATATGATCTGTCCCAGTCTTCTACACATTATACTTTGGCCTTATCAAAGTCACTTTTACTCGATGCTTGGTGTTTTTTCTGCTTCCAACACCGTATTTTTGAGAACTGACCGTTTACTGGCTGTCCAATATTTTCCACTCAGTATCAGATTCCATTTTCTGAGACAATCAGTGTTCTTCACTTCAGCTGTCAGTTGTTTTAATGTTGTGGATGATCAATGTACATGCAGGTTCAGCTGGCTAGAAAGTGAGAAACTTGTCTGTGCTGGTGTTAACGTTGGGTTACTGAGTGGTGTTTGTACGTTTATTTAAGACTGTGTGTGTGTGTTTGTGTGTGTGTGTGTGTGTGTGTGAGTGTGTGCCTTGTGAATGCTTTTGCAACTTGGAACTTTTCTTATAGGAAATTGATTATCAAAAGCATACATTGTTTCTTGTGATGGCTGAGAGGTTAAGGTGTTGGACTCTAAGTCCCCTGAGGTTTTCCTGCACAAGTTTGAATCCTGCTCACAGTGTTGTAGCTTCAAATCTTCAGAAAAGACAAAACAGAGAGTGGATCTTTAAAAGTGTCCACTGTAGACATGAAGCAGACTAGTTAATATATCTCTTTATTGCTGGGTTTTTATGAACAATGTACAATGTTATTGCGGGGTTAAATGGTGAAGGTGTTTTTGCTTTGTGCTTAACAGTTTGGTATCAGTCCCAGTAGTGTGTTTGTTGCTTCAAATAATGTTTGCTGGTGGCTGTGATGGCCGAGAGGTTAAGGCGTTGGACTCGAAATCCAATGGGGTTTCCCTGCGCAGGTTCGAGTACTGCTCACAGCGTCCTAGCTAGTGATTTTTCAACTCTCCATTGAATACACATTGTACTGGAAAGCTTGCATGGTGTTCATATGTGTGGACAGTCCTTTCAAAAAATTATGTTAAGGCGTTGGACTCGAACTCCAATGGGGTTTCCCTATTTCCCCTGCTCACAGTGTCCCAATAATTTGGTTCATGATCCTCCCTTAAATAGTTGATATAACTGAAGGCTCACATATGGTTTTATATGTTTGTGGCAGATTCCCTTATAAAAAATAAACATTAGTGACTGCTAAGCGGATAAGGTTATGATTCTTTCTGAAGAGTTAACACCACACAGAGCTTGTGTGTCTTGTAATTACTGTTGCAATGTGGACCGTTTCGTGTAGGAAATTGAACTTCATAAGCATGCTTTTGTTGGTTGTTGTGGCTGTGATGGCTAAGAGGTTAAGGCGTTGGACTTGAAATCCAATGGGGTCTCCCCGCGTAGGTTCAAATCCTGCTCACAGCGTCCCAACCGGTGAAGTTATGATGAAAGTTTGCATGTGGTTTATATGCTTGTGGATCATTCCTTCCAAAAATGAACATTGTCCAGAAGACTGATGCCTTCCTGTGGCTGTGATGGCCGAGAGGTTAGGGAGTTGGACTTGAAATCCAATGGGGTTTCCCCGGACAGGTTCGAATCCTGCTCACAGAGTACCAGTCAGTCTATGATCTTCCCTTGAGTAGTTGACTTAATTTGAAAGTTTGCATGTTGTTGTATATACTTGTGGATCATTCCTTCCACAAAATGAACCTTGTCCAGAAAAGCACACATTGTTGTAGCTGAGATGGCTGAGGGTTTAAGGTGTTGGACCTGGAATCCAATGGGGTTTCCTCACGCAGTTCTTCTAATCTTCAGTAAAGACTAAACAGAGAGTGGATCTTTTAAACAATCCATGTTGGACATCTCCTAATTGCTGGGTTTTTAGGAACAATGTACTATGTTATTGAGGGGTTAAATGGTGAAGGTGTTTTTGCTTTGTGCTTAACAGTTTGGTATCAGTCCCAGTAGTGTGTTTGTTGCTTCAAATCATGTTTGCTGGTGGCTGTGATGGCCGAGAGGTTAAGGCGTTGGACTCGAAATCCAATGGGGTCTCCCTGTGCAGGTTCGAGTACTGCTCACAGCGTCCTAGCTAGTGATTTTTCAACTCTCCATTGAACACACATTGTACTGGAAAGCTTGCATGGTGTTCATATGTGTGGACAGTCCTTTCAAAAAATTATGTTAAGGCGTTGGACTCGAACTCCAATGGGGTTTCCCTATTTCCCCTGCTCACAGTGTCCCAATAATTTGGTTCATGATCCTCCCTTAAATAGTTGATATAACTGCTGGTGTTAACGTTGGGTTACTGAGTGGTGTTTGTACGTTTATTTAAGACTGTGTGTTTGTGTGTGTGTGTGTGTGTGTGTGTGTGTGTGTGTGTGTGTGCCTTGTGAATGCTTTTGCAACTTGGAACTTTTCTTATAGGAAATTGATTATCAAAAGCATACATTGTTTCTTGTGATGGCTGAGAGGTTAAGGTGTTGGACTCTAAATCTCCTGAGGTTTTCCTGCACAGGTTTGAATCCTGCTCACAGTGTTGTAGCTTCAAATCTTCAGAAAAGACAAAACAGAGAGTGGATCTTTAAAAGTGTCCACTGTAGACATGAAGCAGACTAGTTAATATATCTCTTTATTGCTGGGTTTTTATGAACAATGTACAATGTTATTGGGGGGTTAAATGGTGAAGGTGTTTTTGCTTTGTGCTTAACAGTTTGGTATCAGTCCTAGTAGTGTGTCGTTTATTGCATTCAGCTGAGTTTGTGTATCTGGTAAAAGCTGCAGAAGCAGATACTTAAAAAACATGCTGCTGTTGTGTGCCATAATGATCCAGCAGTTACAGCTTTGGCACAAGTTTGTTACATTCTTGTGGCTGTGATGGCCGAGAGGTTAAGGCGTTGGACTCGAAATCCAATGGGGTCTCCCCGCGCAGGTTCGAATCCTGCTCACAGCGTCCCAACTAGTACCTTTATGATGCTCACTGAGTCCCAACCTGTGGGTTTATGATCCTTCCTTGAGAAGTTATTGTAATGTAAAGTTTGCATGTGGTTTATCTGCTTGTGGATCACTCCTTCCGAAAAACTAACCTTGTCCAGAAAACCAAGCTTTATTTCAGGTGTAATGGTCGAGAGGTGCTTCTAATCTTTAGTAAAGACTAAACAGAGAGTGGATCTTTTAAACAATCCATGTTGGGTTTTAGGAACAATGTACTATGTTATTGGGGGTTAAATGGTAAAGGTGTTTTTGCTTTGTGCTTAACAGTTTGGTATCAGTCCCAGTAGTGTGTTTGTTGCATTCAGCTGAGTTTGTGTATCTGGTAAAAGCTGCTTCAAATCATGCTTGTTCGTGGCTGTGATGGCCGAGAGGTTAAGGCGTTGGACTTGAAATCCAATGGGGTCTCCCCACGTAGGTTCAAATCCTGCTCACAGCGTCCCAACCGGTGAAGTTATGATGAAAGTTTGCGTGTGGTTTATATGCTTGTGGATCATTCCTTCCAAAAATGAACACTGTCCAGACTGATGCCTTCCTGTGGCTGTGATGGCCGAGAGGTTAGGGAGTTGGACTTGAAATCCAATGGTGTTTCCCCGGGCAGGTTCGAACCCTGCTCACAGTGTACCAGTCAGTCTATGATCTTCCCTTGAGTAGTTGACTTAATTTGAAAGTTTGCATGTTGTTGTATATACTTGTGGATCATTCCTTCCACAAAATGAACCTTGTCCAGAAAACCACACGTTGTTATGGCTGAGATGGCTGAGGGTTTAAGGTGTTGGACCTGGAATCCAATGGATTTTCCTCACGCAGTTCTTCTAATCTTCAGTAAAGACTAAACAGAGAGTGGATCTTTTAAACAATCCATGTTGGACATCTCCTAATTGCTGGTTTTTTAGGAACAATGTACTATGTTATTGAGGGGTTAAATGGTGAAGGTGTTTTTGCTTTGTGCTTAACAGTTTGGTATCAGTCCCAGTAGTGTGTTTGTTGCTTCAAATCATGCTTGTTAGTGGCTGTGATGGCCGAGAGGTTAAGGCGTTGGACTTGAAATCCAATGGGGTCTCCCCGCGTAGGTTCAAATCCTGCTCACAGCGTCCCAAACGGTGAAGTTATGATGAAAGTTTGCATGTGGTTTATATGCTTGTGGATCATTCCTTCCAAAAATGAACATTGTCCAGAAGACTGATGCCTTCCTATGGCTGTGATGGCCGAGAGGTTAGGGAGTTGGACTTGAAATACAATGGGGTTTTCTCGGGCAGGTTCGAATCCTGCTCACAGAGTCCCATTCAGTCTATGATCTTCCCTTGAGTAGTTAACTTAATTTGAAAGTTTGCATGTTGTTGTATATACTTGTGGATCATTTCTTCCACAAAATGAACCTTGTCCAGAAAACCACACATTGTTGTAGCTGAGATGGCTGAGGGTTTAAGGTGTTGGACCTGGAATCCAATGGGGTTTCCTCACGCAGTTCTTCTAATCTTCAGTAAAGACTAAACAGAGTGGATCTTTTAAACAATCCATGTTGGACATCTCCTAATTGCTGGGTTTTATGAACAATGTACTATGTTATTGGGGGGTTAAATGGTGAAGGTGTTTTTGCTTTGTGCTTAACAGTTTGGTATCAGTCCCAGTAGTCTGTCGTTTATTGCATTAAGCTGAGTTTGTGTATCTGGTAAAAGCTGCTTCAAATAATGTTTGCTGGTGGCTGTGATGGCCGAGAGGTTAAGGCGTTGGACTCGAAATCCAATGGGGTTTCCCTGCGCAGGTTCGAGTCCTGCTCACAGCGTCCTAGCTAGTGATTTTTCAACTCTCCATTGAATACACATTGTACTGGAAAGCTTGCATGGTGTTCATATGTGTGGACAGTCCTTTCAAAAAATTATGTTAAGGCGTTGGACTCGAACTCCAATGGGGTTTCCCTATTTTCCCTGCTCACAGTGTCCCAATAATTTGGTTCATGATCCTCCCTTAAATAGTTGATATAACTGAAGGCTCACATATGGTTTTATATGTTTGTGGCAGATTCCCTTATAAAAAATAAACATTAGTGACTGCTAAGCGAATAAGGTTATGATTCTTTCTGAAGAGTTAACACCACACAGAGCTTGTGTGTCTTGTAATTACTGTTGCAATGTGGACCGTTTCGTGTAGGAAATTGAACTTCATAAGCATGCTTTTGTTGGTTGTTGTGGCTGTGATGGCTGAGAGGTTAAGGCATTGGACTCGAAATCTAATGGGGTTTCCCAGCGCAGGTTCAATTCCTGCTCACAGCGTTGTATCCTCTAATCTCTAGTAAATACAAAACATAGAGTAGGTACTAACTACTGCCTGTCAATAACACCCAATAAGACTTGATTTGAATATGATCTGTCCCAGTCTTCTACACATTATACTTTGGCCTTATCAAAGTCACTTTTACTCGATGCTTGGTGTTTTTTCTGCTTCCAACACCGTATTTTTGAGAACTGACCGTTTACTGGCTGTCCAATATTTTCCACTCAGTATCAGGTTCCATTTTCTGAGACAATCAGTGTTCTTCACTTCAGCTGGCAGTTGTTTTAATGTTGTGGATGATCAATGTACATGCAGGTTCAGCTGGCTAGAAAGTGAGAAACTTGTCTGTGCTGGTGTTAACGTTGGGTTACTGAGTGGTGTTTGTACGTTTATTTAAGACTGTGTGTGTGTGTGTTTGTGTGTTACTTGGAACTTTTCTTATAGGAAATTGATTATTAAAAGCATACATTGTTTCTTGTGATGGCTGAGAGGTTAAGGTGTTGGACTCTAAATCTCCTGAGGTTTTCCTGCACAGGTTTGAATCCTGCTCACAGTGTTGTAGCTTCAAATCTTCAGAAAAGACAAAACAGAGAGTGGATCTTTAAAAGTGTCCACTGTAGACATGAAGCAGACTAGTTAATATATCTCTTTATTGCTGGGTTTTTATGAACAATGTACAATGTTATTGGGGGGTTAAATGGTAAAGGTGTTTTTGCTTTGTGCTTAACAGTTTGGTATCAGTCCTAGTAGTCTGTCGTTTATTGCATTCAGCTGAGTTTGTGTATCTGGTAAAAAAACATGCTGCTGTTGTGTGCCATAATGATCCAGCAGTTACAGCTTTGGCACAAGTTTGTTACATTCTTGTGGCTGTGATGGCCGAGAGGTTAAGGCGTTGGACTCGAAATCCAATGGGGTCTCCCCGCGCAGGTTCGAATCCTGCTCACAGCGTCCCAACTAGTACCTTTATGATGCTCACTGAGTCCCAACCTGTGGGTTTATGATCCTTCCTTGAGAAGTTATTGTAATGTAAAGTTTGCATGTGGTTTATCTGCTTGTGGATCACTCCTTCCGAAAAACTAACCTTGTCCAGAAAACCAAGCTTTATTTCAGGTGTAATGGTCGAGAGGTGCTTCTAATCTTCAGTAAAGACTAAACAGAGAGTGGATCTTTTAAACAATCCATGTTGGGTTTTAGGAACAATGTACTATGTTATTGGGGGTTAAATGGTAAAGGTGTTTTTGCTTTGTGCTTAACAGTTTGGTATCAGTCCCAGTAGTGTGTTTGTTGCATTCAGCTGAGTTTGTGTATCTGGTAAAAGCTGCTTCAAATCATGCTTGTTCGTGGCTGTGATGGCCGAGAGGTTAAGGCGTTGGACTTGAAATCCAATGGGGTCTCCCCACGTAGGTTCAAATCCTGCTCACAGCGTCCCAACCGGTGAAGTTATGATGAAAGTTTGCGTGTGGTTTATATGCTTGTGGATCATTCCTTCCAAAAATGAACACTGTCCAGAAGACTGATGCCTTCCTGTGGCTGTGATGGCCGAGAGGTTAGGGAGTTGGACTTGAAATCCAATGGTGTTTCCCCGGGCAGGTTCGAACCCTGCTCACAGTGTACCAGTCAGTCTATGATCTTCCCTTGAGTAGTTGACTTAATTTGAAAGTTTGCATGTTGTTGTATATACTTGTGGATCATTCCTTCCACAAAATGAACCTTGTCCAGAAAACCACACGTTGTTATGGCTGAGATGGCTGAGGGTTTAAGGTGTTGGACCTGGAATCCAATGGATTTTCCTCACGCAGTTCTTCTAATCTTCAGTAAAGACTAAACAGAGAGTGGATCTTTTAAACAATCCATGTTGGACATCTCCTAATTGCTGGTTTTTTAGGAACAATGTACTATGTTATTGAGGGGTTAAATGGTAAAGGTGTTTTTGCTTTGTGCTTAACAGTTTGGTATCAGTCCCAGTAGTGTGTTTGTTGCTTCAAATCATGCTTGTTAGTGGCTGTGATGGCCGAGAGGTTAAGGCGTTGGACTTGAAATCCAATGGGGTCTCCCCGCGTAGGTTCAAATCCTGCTCACAGCGTCCCAACCGGTGAAGTTATGATGAAAGTTTGCATGTGGTTTATATGCTTGTGGATCATTCCTTCCAAAAATGAACATTGTCCAGAAGACTGATGCCTTCCTATGGCTGTGATGGCCGAGAGGTTAGGGAGTTGGACTTGAAATACAATGGGGTTTTCTCGGGCAGGTTCGAATCCTGCTCACAGAGTCCCATTCAGTCTATGATCTTCCCTTGAGTAGTTAACTTAATTTGAAAGTTTGCATGTTGTTGTATATACTTGTGGATCATTTCTTCCACAAAATGAACCTTGTCCAGAAAACCACACATTGTTGTAGCTGAGGTGGCTGAGGGTTTAAGGTGTTGGACCTGGAATCCAATGGGGTTTCCTCACGCAGTTCTTCTAATCTTCAGTAAAGACTAAACAGAGAGTGGATCTTTTAAACAATCCATGTTGGACATCTCCTAATTGCTGGGTTTTATGAACAATGTACTATGTTATTGGGGGGTTAAATGGTGAAGGTGTTTTTGCTTTGTGCTTAACAGTTTGGTATCAGTCCCAGTAGTCTGTCGTTTATTGCATTAAGCTGAGTTTGTGTATCTGGTAAAAGCTGCTTCAAATAATGTTTGCTGGTGGCTGTGATGGCCGAGAGGTTAAGGCGTTGGACTCGAAATCCAATGGGGTTTCCCTGCGCAGGTTCGAGTCCTGCTCACAGCGTCCTAGCTAGTGATTTTTCAACTCTCCATTGAATACACATTGTACTGGAAAGCTTGCATGGTGTTCATATGTGTGGACAGTCCTTTCAAAAAATTATGTTAAGGCGTTGGACTCGAACTCCAATGGGGTTTCCCTATTTTCCCTGCTCACAGTGTCCCAATAATTTGGTTCATGATCCTCCCTTAAATAGTTGATATAACTGAAGGCTCACATATGGTTTTATATGTTTGTGGCAGATTCCCTTATAAAAAATAAACATTAGTGACTGCTAAGCGAATAAGGTTATGATTCTTTCTGAAGAGTTAACACCACACAGAGCTTGTGTGTCTTGTAATTACTGTTGCAATGTGGACCGTTTCGTGTAGGAAATTGAACTTCATAAGCATGCTTTTGTTGGTTGTTGTGGCTGTGATGGCTGAGAGGTTAAGGCATTGGACTCGCAATCTAATGGGGTTTCCCAGCGCAGGTTCAATTCCTGCTCACAGCGTTGTATCCTCTAATCTCTAGTAAATACAAAACATAGAGTAGGTACTAACTACTGCCTGTCAATAACACCCAATAAGACTTGATTTGAATATGATCTGTCCCAGTCTTCTACACATTATACTTTGGCCTTATCAAAGTCACTTTTACTCGATGCTTGGTGTTTTTTCTGCTTCCAACACCGTATTTTTGAGAACTGACCGTTTACTGGCTGTCCAATATTTTCCACTCAGTATCAGGTTCCATTTTCTGAGACAATCAGTGTTCTTCACTTC
This sequence comes from Trichomycterus rosablanca, assembly GCF_030014385.1. Lineage (NCBI taxonomy): Eukaryota > Metazoa > Chordata > Actinopteri > Siluriformes > Trichomycteridae > Trichomycterus > Trichomycterus rosablanca. The sequence goes on from NC_085989.1 coordinate 48,885,271, forward strand.
AGCTGGCAGTTGTTTTAATGTTGTGGATGATCAATGTACATGCAGGTTCAGCTGGCTAGAAAGTGAGAAACTTGTCTGTGCTGGTGTTAACGTTGGGTTACTGAGTGGTGTTTGTACGTTTATTTAAGACTGTGTGTGTGTGTGTTTGTGTGTTACTTGGAACTTTTCTTATAGGAAATTGATTATTAAAAGCATACATTGTTTCTTGTGATGGCTGAGAGGTTAAGGTGTTGGACTCTAAATCTCCTGAGGTTTTCCTGCACAGGTTTGAATCCTGCTCACAGTGTTGTAGCTTCAAATCTTCAGAAAAGACAAAACAGAGAGTGGATCTTTAAAAGTGTCCACTGTAGACATGAAGCAGACTAGTTAATATATCTCTTTATTGCTGGGTTTTTATGAACAATGTACAATGTTATTGGGGGGTTAAATGGTGAAGGTGTTTTTGCTTTGTGCTTAACAGTTTGGTATCAGTCCTAGTAGTCTGTCGTTTATTGCATTCAGCTGAGTTTGTGTATCTGGTAAAAAAACATGCTGCTGTTGTGTGCCATAATGATCCAGCAGTTACAGCTTTGGCACAAGTTTGATACCTTCTTGTGGCTGTGATGGCCGAGAGGTTAAGGCGTTGGACTCGAAATCCAATGGGGTCTCCCCGCGCAGGTTCGAATCCTGCTCACAGCGTCCCAACTAGTACCTTTATGATGCTCACTGAGTCCAAACCTGTGGATTTATGATCCTTCCTTGAGAAGTTATTGTAATGTAAAGTTTGCATGTGGTTTATCTGCTTGTGGATCATTCCTTCCGAAAAACTAACCTTGTCCAGAAAACCAAGCTTTATTTCAGGTGTAATGGTCGAGAGGTGCTTCTAATCTTCAGTAAAGACTAAACAGAGAGTGGATCTTTTAAACAATCCATGTTGAACATCTCCTAATTGCTGGGTTTTAGGAACAATGTACTATGTTATTGAGGGGTTAAATGGTGAAGGTGTTTTTGCTTTGTGCTTAACAGTTTGGTATCAGTCCCAGTAGTGTGTTTGTTGCATTCAGCTGAGTTTGTGTATCTGGTAAAAGCTGCTTCAAATCATGTTTGTTAGTGGCTGTGATGGCCGAGAGGTTAAGGCGTTAGACTTGAAATCCAATGGGGTCTCCCCGCGTAGGTTCAAATCCTGCTCACAGCGTCCCAACCGGTGAAGTTATGATGAAAGTTTGCATGTGGTTTATATAAGACTGATGCCTTCTTACGGCTGTGATGGCCGAGAGGTTAGGGAGTTGGACTTGAAATCCAATGGGGTTTCCCTGGACAGGTTCGAATCCTGCTCACAGAGTCCCAGTCAGTCTATGATCTTCCCTTGAGTAGTTGACTTAATTTGAAAGTTTGCATGTTGTTGTATGTACTTGTGTATCATTCCTTCCACAAAATGAACCTTGTCCAGAAAAGCACACATTGTTGTAGCTGAGATGGCTGAGGGTTTAAGGTGTTGGACCTGGAATCCAATGGGGTTTCCTCACGCAGTTCTTCTAATCTTCAGTAAAGACTAAACAGAGAGTGGATCTTTTAAACAATCCATGTTGGACATCTCCTAATTGCTGGGTTTTATGAACAATGTACTATGTTATTGGGGGGTTAAATGGTGAAGGTGTTTTTGCTTTGTGCTTAACAGTTTGGTATCAGTCCCAGTAGTCTGTCGTTTATTGCATTAAGCTGAGTTTGTGTATCTGGTAAAAGCTGCTTCAAATCATGTTTGCTGGTGGCTGTGATGGCCGAGAGGTTAAGGCGTTGGACTCGAAATCCAATGGGGTTTCCCTGCGCAGGTTCGAGTCCTGCTCACAGCGTCCTAGCTAGTGATTTTTCAACTCTCCATTGAATACACATTGTACTGGAAAGCTTGCATGGTGTTCATATGTATGGACAGTCCTTTCAAAAAATTATGTTAAGGCGTTGGACTCGAACTCCAATGGGGTTTCCCTATTTCCCCTGCTCACAGTGTTCCAATAATTTGGTTCATGATCCTCCCTTAAATAGTTGATATAACTGAAGGCTCACATATGGTTTTATATGTTTGTGGCAGATTCCCTTATAAAAAATAAACATTAGTGACTGCTAAGCGAATAAGGTTATGATTCTTTCTGAAGAGTTAACACCACACAGAGCTTGTGTGTCTTGTAATTACTGTTGCAATGTGGACCGTTTCGTGTAGGAAATTGAACTTCATAAGCATGCTTTTGTTGGTTGTTGTGGCTGTGATGGCTGAGAGGTTAAGGCATTGGACTCGAAATCTAATGGGGTTTCCCAGCGCAGGTTCAATTCCTGCTCACAGCGTTGTATCCTCTAATCTCTAGTAAATACAAAACATAGAGTAGGTACTAACTACTGCCTGTCAATAACACCCAATAAGACTTGATTTGATTATGATCTGTCCCAGTCTTCTACACATTATACTTTGGCCTTATCAAAGTCACTTTTACTCGATGCTTGGTGTTTTTTCTGCTTCCAACACCGTATTTTTGAGAACTGACCGTTTACTGGCTGTCCAATATTTTCCACTCAGTATCAGGTTCCATTTTCTGAGACAATCAGTGTTCTTCACTTCAGCTGTCAGTTGTTTTAATGTTGTGGATGATCAATGTACATGCAGGTTCAGCTGGCTAGAAAGTGAGAAACTTGTCTGTGCTGGTGTTAACGTTGGGTTACTGAGTGGTGTTTGTACGTTTATTTAAGACTGTGTGTGTGTGTTTGTGTGTTTGTGTGTGTGTGTGTGTGTGTGTGTGCCTTGTGAATGCTTTTGCAACTTGGAACTTTTCTTATAGGAAATTGATTATCAAAAGCATACATTGTTTCTTGTGATGGCTGAGAGGTTAAGGTGTTGGACTCTAAATCTCCTGAGGTTTTCCTGCACAGGTTTGAATCCTGCTCACAGTGTTGTAGCTTCAAATCTTCAGAAAAGACAAAACAGAGAGTGGATCTTTAAAAGTGTCCACTGTAGACATGAAGCAGACTAGTTAATATATCTCTTTATTGCTCGGTTTTTATGAACAATGTACAATGTTATTGTGGGGTTAAATGGTGAAGGTGTTTTTGCTTTGTGCTTAACAGTTTGGTATCAGTCCTAGTAGTCTGTCGTGTATTGCATTCAGCTGAGTTTGTGTATCTGGTAAAAAAACATGCTGCTGTTGTGTGCCATAATGATCCAGCAGTTACAGCTTTGGCACAAGTTTGATACCTTCTTGTGGCTGTGATGGCCGAGAGGTTAAGGCGTTGGACTCGAAATCCAATGGGGTCTCCCCGCGCAGGTTCGAATCCTGCTCACAGTGTCCTAATTAGTACCTTTATGATGCTCACTGAGTCCCAACCTGTGGATTTATGATCCTTCCTTGAGAAGTTATTGTAATGTAAAGTTTGCATGTGGTTTATCTGCTTGTGGATCATTCCTTCTGAAAAACTAACCTTGTCCAGAAAACCAAGCTTTATTTCAGGTGTAATGGTCGAGAGGTGCTTCTAATCTTCAGTAAAGACTAAACAGAGAGTGGATCTTTTGAACAAGCCATGTTGGACATCTCCTAATTGCTGGGTTTTAGGAACAATGTACTATGTTATTGAGGGGTTAAATGGTGAAGGTGTTTTTGCTTTGTGCTTAACAGTTTGGTATCAGTCCCAGTAGTGTGTTTGTTACATTCAGCTGAGTTTGTGTATCTGGTAAAAGCTGCTTCAAATCATGTTTGTTAGTGGCTGTGATGGCCGAGAGGTTAAGGTGTTGGACTTGAAATCCAATGGGGTCTCCCCGCGTAGGTTCAAATCCTGCTCACAGCGCCCCAACCGGTGAAGTTATGATGAAAGTTTGCATGTGGTTTATGCTTGTGGATCATTCCTTCCAAAAATGAACATTGTCCAGAAGACTGATGCTTTCCTGTGGCTGTGATGGCCGAGAGGTTAGGTAGTTGGACTTGAAATCGAATGGGGTTTCCCCGGGTAGGTTCGAACCCTGCTCACAGTGTACCAGTCAGTCTATGATCTTCCCGTGAGTAGTTGACTTAATTTGAAAGTTTGCATGTTGTTGTATATACTTGTGGATCATTCCTTCCACAAAATGAACCTTGTCCAGAAAACCACACATTGTTGTAGCTGAGATGGCTGAGGGTTTAAGGTGTTGGACCTGGAATCCAATTGATTTTCCTCACGCAGTTCTTCTAATCTTCAGTAAAGACTAAACAGAGAGTGGATCTTTTAAACAATCCATGTTGGACATCTCCTAATTGCTGGGTTTTTAGGAACAATGTACTATGTTATTGAGGGGTTAAATGGTGAAGGTGTTTTTGCTTTGTGCTTAACAGTTTGGTATCAGTCCCAGTAGTGTGTTTGTTGCTTCAAATCATGCTTGTTAGTGGCTGTGATGGCCGAGAGGTTAAGGCGTTGGACTTGAAATCCAATGGGGTCTCCCCGCGTAGGTTCAAATCCTGCTCACAGCGTCCCAAACGGTGAAGTTATGATGAAAGTTTGCATGTGGTTTATATGCTTGTGGATCATTCCTTCCAAAAATGGACACTGTCCAGAAGACTGATGCCTTCCTACGGCTGTGATGGCCGAGAGGTTAGGGAGTTGGACTTGAAATCCAATAGGGTTTCCCTGGACAGGTTCGAATCCTGCTCACAGAGTACCAGTCAGTCTATGATCTTCCCTTGAGTAGTTGACTTAATTTGAAAGTTTGCATGTTGTTGTATGTACTTGTGGATCATTCCTTCCACAAAATGAACCTTGTCCAGAAAACCACACATTGTTGTAGCTGAGATGGCTGAGGGTTTAAGGTGTTGGACCTGGAATCCAATGGGGTTTCCTCACGCAGTTCTTCTAATCTTCAGTAAAGACTAAACAGAGAGTGGATCTTTTAAACAATCCATGTTGGACATCTCCTAATTGCTGGGTTTTTATGAACTATGTACTATGTTATTGGGGGTAAAATGGTGAAGGTGTTTTTGCTTTGTGCTTAACAGTTTGGTATCAGTCCCAGTAGTCTGTCGTTTATTGCATTAAGCTGAGTTTGTGTATCTGGTAAAAGCTGCAGAAGCAGATACTTAAAAAACATGCTGCTGTTGTGTGCCATAATGATCCAGCAGTTACAGCTTTGGCACAAGTTTGATACCTTCTTGTGGCTGTGATGGCCGAGAGGTTAAGGCGTTGGATTCGAAATCCAATGGGGTCTCCCCGCGCAGGTTCGAATCCTGCTCACAGCGTCCCAACTAGTACCTTTATGATGCTCACTGAGTCCCAACCTGTGGATTTATGATCCTTCCTTGAGAAGTTATTGTAATATAAAGTTTGCATGTGGTTTATCTGCTTGTGGATCATTCCTTCTGAAAAACTAACCTTGTCCAGAAAACCAAGCTTTATTTCAGGTGTAATGGTCGAGAGGTGCTTCTAATCTTCAGTAAAGACTAAACAGAGAGTGGATCTTTTGAACAAGCCATGTTGGACATCTCCTAATTGCTGGGTTTTAGGAACAATGTACTATGTTATTGAGGGGTTAAATGGTGAAGGTGTTTTTGCTTTGTGCTTAACAGTTTGGTATCAGTCCCAGTAGTGTGTTTGTTACATTCAGCTGAGTTTGTGTATCTGGTAAAAGCTGCTTCAAATCATGCTTGTTAGTGGCTGTGATGGCCGAGAGGTTAAGGTGTTGGACTTAAAATCCAATGGGGTCTCCCCGCGTAGGTTCAAATCCTGCTCACAGCGCCCCAACCGGTGAAGTTATGATGAAAGTTTGCATGTGGTTTATGCTTGTGGATCATTCCTTCCAAAAATGAACATTGTCCAGAAGACTGATGCTTTCCTGTGGCTGTGATGGCCGAGAGGTTAGGTAGTTGGACTTGAAATCGAATGGGGTTTCCCCGGGTAGGTTCGAACCCTGCTCACAGTGTACCAGTCAGTCTATGATCTTCCCGTGAGTAGTTGACTTAATTTGAAAGTTTGCATGTTGTTGTATATACTTGTGGATCATTCCTTCCACAAAATGAACCTTGTCCAGAAAACCACACATTGTTGTAGCTGAGATGGCTGAGGGTTTAAGGTGTTGGACCTGGAATCCAATTGATTTTCCTCACGCAGTTCTTCTAATCTTCAGTAAAGACTAAACAGAGAGTGGATCTTTTAAACAATCCATGTTGGACATCTCCTAATTGCTGGGTTTTTAGGAACAATGTACTATGTTATTGAGGGGTTAAATGGTGAAGGTGTTTTTGCTTTGTGCTTAACAGTTTGGTATCAGTCCCAGTAGTGTGTTTGTTGCTTCAAATCATGCTTGTTAGTGGCTGTGATGGCCGAGAGGTTAAGGCGTTGGACTTGAAATCCAATGGGGTCTCCCCGCGTAGGTTCAAATCCTGCTCACAGCGTCCCAAACGGTGAAGTTATGATGAAAGTTTGCATGTGGTTTATATGCTTGTGGATCATTCCTTCCAAAAATGAACATTGTCCAGAAGACTGATGCCTTCCTACGGCTGTGATGGCCGAGAGGTTAGGGAGTTGGACTTGAAATCCAATGGGGTTTCCCTGGACAGGTTCGAATCCTGCTCACAGAGTACCAGTTAGTCTATGATCTTCCCTTGAGTAGTTGAATTAATTTGAAAGTTTGCATGTTGTTGTATGTACTTGTGGATCATTCCTTCCACAAAATGAACCTTGTCCAGAAAACCACACATTGTTGTAGCTGAGATGGCTGAGGGTTTAAGGTGTTGGACCTGGAATCCAATGGGGTTTCCTCACGCAGTTCTTCTAATCTTCAGTAAAGACTAAACAGAGAGTGGATCTTTTAAACAATCCATGTTGGACATCTCCTAATTGCTGGGTTTTTATGAACAATGTACAATGTTATTGGGGGGTTAAATGGTGAAGGTGTTTTTGCTTTGTGCTTAACAGTTTGGTATCAGTCCTAGTAGTCTGTCGTTTATTGCATTCAGCTGAGTTTGTGTATCTGGTAAAAAAACATGCTGCTGTTGTGTGCCATAATGATCCAGCAGTTACAGCTTTGGCACAAGTTTGATACCTTCTTGTGGCTGTGATGGCCGAGAGGTTAAGGCGTTGGACTCGAAATCCAATGGGGTCTCCCCGCGCAGGTTCGAATCCTGCTCACAGCGTCCCAACTAGTACCTTTATGATGCTCACTCAGTCCCAACCTGTGGATTTATGATCCTTCCTTGAGAAGTTATTGTAATGTAAAGTTTGCATGTGGTTTATCTGCTTGTGGATCATTCCTTCTGAAAAACTAACCTTGTCCAGCAAACCAAGCTTTATTTCAGGTGTAATGGTCGAGAGGTGCTTCTAATCTTCAGTAAAGACTAAACAGAGAGTGGATCTTTTGAACAAGCCATGTTGGACATCTCCTAATTGCTGGGTTTTAGGAACAATGTACTATGTTATTGAGGGGTTAAATGGTGAAGGTGTTTTTGCTTTGTGCTTAACAGTTTGGTATCAGTCCCAGTAGTGTGTTTGTTACATTCAGCTGAGTTTGTGTATCTGGTAAAAGCTGCTTCAAATCATGCTTGTTAGTGGCTGTGATGGCCGAGAGGTTAGGGAGTTGGACTTGAAATCCAATGGGGTTTCCCTGGGCAGGTTCGAATCCTGCTCACAGAGTCCCAGTCAGTCTATGATCTTCCCTTGAGTAGTTGACTTAATTAGAAAGTTTGCATGTTGTTGTATATACTTGTGGATCATTCCTTCCACAAAATGAACCTTGTCCAGAAAACCACACATTGTTGTAGCTGAGATGGCTGAGGGTTTAAGGTGTTGGACCTGGAATCCAATTGATTTTCCTCATGCAGTTCTTCTAATCTTCAGTAAAGACTAAACAGAGAGTGGATCTTTTAAACAATCCATGTTGGACATCTCCTAATTGCTGGGTTTTTAGGAACAATGTACTATGTTATTGAGGGGTTAAATGGTGAAGGTGTTTTTGCTTTGTGCTTAACAGTTTGGTATCAGTCCCAGTAGTGTGTTTGTTGCTTCAAATCATGCTTGTTAGTGGCTGTGATGGCCGAGAGGTTAAGGCGTTGGACTTGAAATCCAATGGGGTCTCCCCGCGTAGGTTCAAATCCTGCTCACAGCGTCCCAACCGGTGAAGTTATGATGAAAGTTTGCATGTGGTTTATATACTTGTGGATCATTCCTTCCAAAAATGAACATTGTCCAGAAGACTGATGCTTTCCTACGGCTGTGATGGCCGAGAGGTTAGGGAGTTGGACTTGAAATCCAATGGGGTTTCCCTGGACAGGTTCGAATCCTGCTCACAGCGTCCCAACTAGTACCTTTATGATGCTCACTCAGTCCCAACCTGTGGATTTATGATCCTTCCTTGAGAAGTTATTGTAATGTAAAGTTTGCATGTGGTTTATCTGCTTGTGGATCATTCCTTCTGAAAAACTAACCTTGTCCAGAAAACCAAGCTTTATTTCAGGTGTAATGGTCGAGAGGTGCTTCTAATCTTCAGTAAAGACTAAACAGAGAGTGGATCTTTTGAACAAGCCATGTTGGACATCTCCTAATTGCTGGGTTTTAGGAACAATGTACTATGTTATTGAGGGGTTAAATGGTGAAGGTGTTTTTGCTTTGTGCTTAACAGTTTGGTATCAGTCCCAGTAGTGTGTTTGTTACATTCAGCTGAGTTTGTGTATCTGGTAAAAGCTGCTTCAAATCATGTTTGTTAGTGGCTGTGATGGCCGAGAGGTTAAGGTGTTGGACTTGAAATCCAATGGGGTCTCCCCGCGTAGGTTCAAATCCTGCTCACAGCGCCCCAACCGGTGAAGTTATGATGAAAGTTTGCATGTGGTTTATATGCTTGTGGATCATTCCTTCCAAAAATGAACATTGTCCAGAAGACTGATGCTTTCCTGTGGCTGTGATGGCCGAGAGGTTAGGTAGTTGGACTTGAAATCGAATGGGGTTTCCCCGGGTAGGTTCGAACCCTGCTCACAGTGTACCAGTCAGTCTATGATCTTCCCGTGAGTAGTTGACTTAATTTGAAAGTTTGCATGTTGTTGTATATACTTGTGGATCATTCCTTCCACAAAATGAACCTTGTCCAGAAAACCACACATTGTTGTAGCTGAGATGGCTGAGGGTTTAAGGTGTTGGACCTGGAATCCAATTGATTTTCCTCACGCAGTTCTTCTAATCTTCAGTAAAGACTAAACAGAGAGTGGATCTTTTAAACAATCCATGTTGGACATCTCCTAATTGCTGGGTTTTTAGGAACAATGTACTATGTTATTGAGGGGTTAAATGGTGAAGGTGTTTTTGCTTTGTGCTTAACAGTTTGGTATCAGTCCCAGTAGTGTGTTTGTTGCTTCAAATCATGCTTGTTAGTGGCTGTGATGGCCGAGAGGTTAAGGCGTTGGACTTGAAATCCAATGGGGTCTCCCCGCGTAGGTTCAAATCCTGCTCACAGCGTCCCAAACGGTGAAGTTATGATGAAAGTTTGCATGTGGTTTATATGCTTGTGGATCATTCCTTCCAAAAATGAACATTGTCCAGAAGACTGATGCTTTCCTACGGCTGTGATGGCCGAGAGGTTAGGGAGTTGGACTTGAAATCCAATGGGGTTTCCCTGGACAGGTTCGAATCCTGCTCACAGAGTACCAGTTAGTCTATGATCTTCCCTTGAGTAGTTGAATTAATTTGAAAGTTTGCATGTTGTTGTATGTACTTGTGGATCATTCCTTCCACAAAATGAACCTTGTCCAGAAAACCACACATTGTTGTAGCTGAGATGGCTGAGGGTTTAAGGTGTTGGACCTGGAATCCAATGGGGTTTCCTCACGCAGTTCTTCTAATCTTCAGTAAAGACTAAACAGAGAGTGGATCTTTTAAACAATCCATGTTGGACATCTCCTAATTGCTGGGTTTTTATGAACTATGTACTATGTTATTGGGGGTAAAATGGTGAAGGTGTTTTTGCTTTGTGCTTAACAGTTTGGTATCAGTCCCAGTAGTCTGTCGTTTATTGCATTAAGCTGAGTTTGTGTATCTGGTAAAAGCTGCAGAAGCAGATACTTAAAAAACATGCTGCTGTTGTGTGCCATAATGATCCAGCAGTTACAGCTTTGGCACAAGTTTGATACCTTCTTGTGGCTGTGATGGCCGAGAGGTTAAGGCGTTGGACTCGAAATCCAATGGGGTTTCCCCGCGCAGGTTCGAATCCTGCTCACAGCGTCCCAACTAGTACCTTTATGATGCTCACTGAGTCCCAACCTGTGGATTTATGATCCTTCCTTGAGAAGTTATTGTAATGTAAAGTTTGCATGTGGTTTATCTGCTTGTGGATCATTCCTTCTGAAAAACTAACCTTGTCCAGCAAACCAAGCTTTATTTCAGGTGTAATGGTCGAGAGGTGCTTCTAATCTTCAGTAAAGACTAAACAGAGAGTGGATCTTTTGAACAAGCCATGTTGGACATCTCCTAATTGCTGGGTTTTAGGAACAATGTACTATGTTATTGAGGGGTTAAATGGTGAAGGTGTTTTTGCTTTGTGCTTAACAGTTTGGTATCAGTCCCAGTAGTGTGTTTGTTACATTCAGCTGAGTTTGTGTATCTGGTAAAAGCTGCTTCAAATCATGCTTGTTAGTGGCTGTGATGGCCGAGAGGTTAAGGTGTTGGACTTGAAATCCAATGGGGTCTTCCCGCGTAGGTTCAAATCCTGCTCACAGCGTCCCAACCGGTGAAGTTATGATGAAAGTTTGCATGTGGTTTATATGCTTGTGGATCATTCCTTCCAAAAATGAACATTGTCCAGAAGACTGATGCCTTCCTGTGGCTGTGATGGCCGAGAGGTTAGGTAGTTGGACTTGAAATCGAATGGGGTTTCCCCACGCAGGTTCGTATCCTTCTCACAGAGTCCCAATCAGTCTATGATCTTCCCTTGAGTAGTTAACTTAATTTGAAAGTTTGCATGTTGTTGTATATACTTGTGGATCATTCCTTCCACAAAATGAACCTTGTCCAGAAAACCACACATTGTTGTAGCTGAGATGGCTGAGGGTTTAAGGTGTTGGACCTGGAATCCAATGGGGTTTCCTCACGCAGTTCTTCTAATCTTCAGTAAAGACTAAACAGAGAGTGGATCTTTTAAACAATCCATGTTGGACATCTCCTAATTGCTGGGTTTTTATGAACAATGTACTATGTTATTGGGGGTTAAATGGTAAAGGTGTTTTTGCTTTGTGCTTAACAGTTTGGTATCAGTCCCAGTAGTCTGTCGTTTATTGCATTAAGCTGAGTTTGTGTATCTGGTAAAAGCTGCTTCAAATCATGTTTGCTGGTGGCTGTGATGGCTGAGAGGTTAAGGCGTTGGACTCGAAATCCAATGGGGTTTCCCTGCGCAGGTTCGAATCCTGCTCACAGCGTCTCAACCAGTGATTTTATTAATTCTCCATTGAATAGACATTATAATGGAAAGCTTGGATGGTGTTGATATGCGTGTAGACAAGTCCTTTTAAAAAATGAATCTTGTCCAGAAGAACGATGCCCTCCCGTAGCTGTGATGGCCGAGAAGTTAAGGCGTTGGACTTAAAATCCAATGGCGTCTCCCTGTGCAGGTTCGATTCGACACAGTAGCTTCATGACTACAAGTTATACACAATCCTCTAATCTTTAGGAAACACTTATTAGATATTTAAAACTGTCCACAGCAGACACACAGCAGGCTAGTTAACAATTTTCCACGTCACTGGATTGTACACCCAAAGTACTATGTTAGTGGAGGGTTAAATGGCAAGATGCTTGGGACTTTCAATTTAGACCACATTACGTTTAATCATGGACACTGGTTTTACTTTAGAATGCCTAAGGTCACGATGCATGAGTAATATCTTCCAGACAGGACTACTCATTTCTCAACAGCAGACCCAAGTATCCACTGCATCAATACCGTTTGAAGGTATTCCTCCTGAAAATGCTAATTTTGCAACAAAGGTGTATAATTGCTGCTAAACTATTGCAGTGTGAACCTTCTCCTTCCAGAAAATCAAACATTGTCAAGAGGATAGCTTCAAATGGCTGTGATGGCTGAGAGGTTTAGGTGTTCCAGGTGAAAGTATAAATCCCTGCTCAGTAACAGCCAGGTTTTAATATTTCTTCAGTCTTTTGTATATAGACTTAACTGAGCATATTTCACTACACTGATCTTAAAAAGTGTCCAGAGCTGATATGCAGCAGGCTACATGTTTGCCGGTTTGAATATGATCTGTCCAAGTCTTCTAGAAATTACAATTTGGCCCTCATCAGTCACTCAGATTATACACATCCAGCGTTCCAGTAGCTGTGATGGCCGAGAGGTTAAGGCGTTGGACTCGAAATCCAATGGGGTTTCCCCGCGCAGGTTCGAACCCTGCTCACAGCGTCCCAAGCAGTGATTTTTCAATTCTCCATTGAATAGACATTGTAATGGAAAGTTTGCGTGTGGTTTATATGCTTGTGGATCAGTCCTTCCAAAAAATGAACCTTGTCCAGAAAATCACATTTTATAGTGGCTGTGATGGTGGAGAGGTTAAAGCGTTGGACTCGAAATCCAATGGGGTCTCCCCATGCAGGTTAGATTCCTGCTCACAGCGTCCCAACTGGTGAATATATGATGAAAGTTTGCATGTGGTTTATATGCTCGGGGATCATTTCTTTTAAAAATGAACCTTGTCCAGAAGAACGAGGTCTCAGAATCCAACAGGGTTCCCAATGCAGGTCTCAAACTCATCTCTGGATTTTTTGCCCAATGCAGCGTGTTTTTGGGGCGAGGGGTGGGTATTAAACGGTCAAGAGCTTTTGATTTACAGAAAGCCACTGGTCTATCAAGGTCATCACATCAGTGAGCATTGGGTGACTGTGATCCTGTCACTAGTTTGCAGTTTTTCCTTCCTTGGGCCACTTTTGATAGGTATGTACTTCTGCGTGCCAAAAACACCCAAGAACACCCAGTCTTCTACACATTACAGTCTGTGCCTCGTCAAAGTCACTCAGATTCTACGCTTTCCATTTTTCTGCTCCCAACACCTTAGTTAGGAGAACTGACTGTTCACTTCAGCCGTCAGTGATTTTATTGTTGTGGCTGATCGATATACATGTAGGTGTCAGTTTGCTAGACAGTGAAAAAACTGACTCTGCTGGTGTAAACGTTGGGTTACACGGTGTTATTTGTAAGTTTATTGTAAACTGAACAGATACATTTCATAGGTAAGAAGAGATACAAACATTTCATTCCAAAAAGACAGAGGCAGCAGCTTAATAAAGTTTTATGTACATGAATGGCTGATCGGAGTGAGCGGGAGTCTAGCGCCCCCTCTTGAAGCCGCCTCCCCTGCCTCTTGACGAAAACTTTCCTCCCTTCACTTTCTTGCGCACACCGCTGGACTGTTCAGCATCATCTCCTTCTTCCTCTCCACCTCTCCTCTTTCTCTTTTCTCCTTGTTCCTTCATCTCCTGCTCACAGAGAGAAAGAGACAGAGCAGCAATCAGTCAATTAATACAGAACAATTAATACCGACCTGGTCACCTTAAACTAAGGCTGGGTAAAGTGTGTTTGTTTATTAGGATTGTAACGTCATGTTTTACACTTTGGTTACATTCATGACAGGAACGGTAGTCACTCATTACACAAGATTCATCAGTTCACAAGGTTATATCAAACACAGTCATGGACAATTTAATGTCGCCAATTCACCTCACTTGCACGTCTTTGGACTGTGGGAGAAAACTGGAGCACCCACGCAGACACGGGGAGAACATACAAACTCCACATAGAAAGGACCCGGACCGTCCCACCTGGGGATCGAACGCAGGACCTTCTTGCTGTGAGGCGACAGTGCTACCCACTTATCCACCGTGCCGTCCCGGCTGAGCAAAGAGGACAAAACTCTGCACGGCAATATTAAACACTTCATATACAGAGGTACCTTGAAACCAGACGTCCCCTAAGCTCAAAATCTTTGAAACTCAACCCCCTTCTTGGTAACATTTGTACTCTTAAACTGGACATGTTCAGCCTTTTTAAAAATATATATTTATTTAATTTCAAATTAACAATGTACTGCTGCTTTGTTCAGCGCTCAGCTTAAGCGGTAAAACCTCATCAAAGTGTGAATATGAGACGAATCTGCATTTGTGTGGAATAACCATCAGATCCAGTGTTACAGCTCAACATGTATCTGTGTTTATCTGGATTTTCCTCCCTGTTTCACTTTTAAACTTGTGTTACAGCTTCTTCCAGAGTCTAAAACACTTCTGGTTAAAAATAAAACTTAATGTGGTTTGATGTACTAAAAGCAGGAGACAGGAGCACTAAACTTCTCCTTATTATTACTGCTCATACGTTTCTCCACTAATGAAATTCCTCACTCAGTCACGTTAAGTTTTGTGCACCGCCGTCACACTTCATAGGAAATAACGGCACAGCAGCGCAAAAGCAGTTTTGTCACTTCTCATGTGAATGCACCGGTACTGAACGGTATACGGTATTCCAAGATCAAGCATCTCCACCATTAAGAAGCATAAGGAAACAATAAAAAAGTAAAGCTTTTATTGTATTTCAGTGTTTTATATCATAGTTGGGTTATTTTCAGTGTATTAGAATAAAAAACAACCTCATTATTTTACTAAATAACTGAAAGTATATGCAGTTCCAGGGGACCATGGACGCATTAACAAGTTTCCCAAACATCCTTATGGGAAAAATACTTTTAAAACTTGACGCCACTTTCAGAACCAATCGATGTTGAGTTTCAAGGTACCGCTGTACAGTAGTTGTATCTACAGAGCTGTAAGACAGTGAGAGAACAAAACCGATACGTACGATTCGAGCAAATCTCTGCGCCTCGCTCACTCGCTCCACCAGCATCATCACTTCCTCCTCTTGTGTTGGGAACGCGGGAAGTTTCTTCCCAATCAAAGCTTCGATACGCTGGAAAAGTTCAACGTCGTACCTGGACACACAACAGCAAACCGGTTTGAACCTCTGGACTGGGATTTGTGGTCCGACCGTGGTGAATGTGATTGATTTACTTACTGTGTAACGAATGTGATGGATTTTCCAGATCGTCCTGCTCGAGCTGTTCTGCCCACACGATGGATGTAGTCCTAAAACACACACACACACACACATTAATACCAGACACAATAGATTTTTTTTAAGTGAGTCCTGTGCTCAGGTGTACGCATGTTACCTTCGAGTGTGTGGGAATGTCAAAGTTGATCACACAGTCGACGTGAGGAATGTCCAAACCACGAGACGCCACGTCAGTCGCCAACAGCACAGAGCGCGACTTTGACTTGAACTTATTCAGAGAGCCTAGACGCTTATTCTAGACACACACATACACACATACATACACACTCAGGTCAGTGGTCGAGAAAGTTGAATTGAGGCCTGGGCACACCAGAAACTTAATGTTTGTTTGTTTGGATTTTAACGTCATGTTTTACACCCTTCTGTTACATCCACGACAAAAACGGTAGTTATGTATGTTTATGGACTGTGGGAGGAAACTGGAGCACCCGGAGGAAAGCCACACGGACACGGTGAGAACATGCAAATTTCACACAGAAAGTAGAACCCCACCTGGGGATCGAACCCAAGACCTTCTTGCTGTGAGGCGACAGTGCTACCCACGAGCCAACATTGCAAAGCAACATGAACTGTGTGTTTTGATTTATTACACGAAAAAAAGAACACAGTGGTACCTTGAAACTTTCAAACTCAGATTTTGGGCAGAATTTCAGTTGTTCCTCTAATCCAAAACAATACATGCACATTTTTTTGGGATTTCTCCAATGTGCATCATTTAGGTGAACTGGCAACGAAAAAATATCTCCCTTTATCGATTGTAGAGGTACAAGTGACAGCTTACCAAGCTAACAAATTACCAGTTTCAGCTTTTAACCGGGAAAGCAGAGATAATAAATGATCAGAATAAAACGGTTTTGGTTACTTTGCTGGACAAACACAGTTGAATGTGGATTTATATATTCTGGAATTATTCTGGAAATGTACAATGTGGCAGGATATAGATCTGGTCTGAATTTAAAGAAGAGAAGCTCAGGTAAGCAGCGATTATGATTCTATGCTGCTGTGTGGTTGATCTGGGTCGCGGTGCTGCTGTTTACCGTGCCCTTACATTTTGCAAAAATAGCAAAGCATCATGAAATATTGATCCTTTTCAGGATTTTTTTTTTATTGTTAATTTATTTGAAGTAAAACTGACAGCATAAATGCACACGCCGAATTTAAGGGTTCATATTTCTCCACGAAGGGCGAATTACAGGGTACCACTGTAATTATAAATGTCTTATAAATACAGACAGAAGAGAAAACTAATAATTGACACTGTAATGTAGGTATGTGTCTTTCTCTCTCTCTCTCTGTGTGTGGGTGTGTGTGTGTGTGTGTGTGTACCTGACTCATTTGTCCGTGCAGTGGAATGGCAGTGATGCCCAGGTTCCGGAGTAAGAGCGCCACCCGCTGTGTGTTGTTACAGGTGCTGCAGAAAACCATGAAGGAGTTTCCTGCTAATTCGTTTAATATGGAGACCAAGTAACAGTCCTGAAACACACACACAAACACAATTATATAGGAAGGTAAGTGTGAGACATTGTGTTTAGCTGGGGGGTAATAAATAATAATCAGTGGCAAGAGATAATAGACAAAAAATTAACTCAATCTGCCTAAAACAGGGGTCTCAAACTCAATTTATCTGGGGGCCGCTGGAGGTAGAGTCCAGGAGCGGCTGGGCCGCATCAAGTATTCCACAAAAAAAGGGTTTCAGGTATTCCAAACAAAAGTACAATTGATCCAAACTTCTCAATCTTTATTAATAACAGTTCAGAACATGAACAATTCTTCAGAACATAGGCTTCTTTTACCTACTCTTTGCTGCCAGAAACCTAAAGATCCAGCTACCTTCAAAGATCTATTATTCCCAGAATTGTCTTACATCTTGAAGGTTTTCTTTGGGTCATTTAGTGAAAGTCACAACACCTGTAACCGTGACTTGTTTTGAGTTATGAGATCTGCAGTAGGATGTTGTTTGGTATTTGTTGGTGATGAAAAGAAGGCTGCTCTATAGAATCCACAATTAATGCCAACTTCTGTGGTCATACAGTTTGAAAATGTTTTATGGGATGATCTGTACTAAAATAACACATTACATTCCTAAATGCTTTAAATCTTCTATCAACATGTTTTTTCCATTATATTTCAATTAAAAACAACTATTGTGAGATATATCCACTTGTCCTGTTTGCATTACACAGGAGAGACCCCCCCTGCTGTTAAGAATTTTTGTTTACTAACACAAGTAACGAAGTAACGTTTACTCTGAGTACGTTTTAAATTAGTTCCTTTTTTACTTGAGTAGGTTTTTAGACTAGTAATTTTACTCGTATTTCAGTAAAAATTATTTAAAGTAGTAGTACTTTTACTTGAGTACAATATTTTAGTACTCTTTCCACCTCTGCCCAATACCTGAGTGTTTGGGATATTATTCAGAAAGAACTTTCTATATATTCTGAGAGGAATTTGAAAATTTTATCATTGTTCATAGCTTTTTTGAGCAATTCGTTTTTCTTATCATTATTAAATTTATCTCTCAGGTGTTTATACATTTCACATTCATAAATAAAGTGATCTAGATTTTATTCTTTTTGTTTACATCCTACACATCCTTCTGCTCTACCAAATCTCTCTGCTACTGAGCTAACTCTGGTGTCCATGTTACTTCACCTCTCTTAATTCTTAATATCAAGTGCATTGTCTGTTTTATACATTTTAAATTCTTGCTCTTTTTGATTAAATTGTTCTTGGTAAATTTGTTTTCTGTCCTCTATCTCTTGCACTGGCTGACAGGATATATTTTCCTTCCACTTGGTGTCGCTCTGAATCACGTTTCAGCCAAGTGACGTTGCTAATACGTTGCTAAGTGAAAAAATAATGAGTTGCGCAACGACTCGGCAAAATAGGTGCGTGTGAGAAAACCGCGCGGGCCGCACTAACAATGAACTTTGACGTTAAGTCGGGGGCCACAAAATATCGGCCTGCGGGCCGCAATTGGCCCGCGGGCCGCGAGTTTGAGACCCCTGGCCTAAAATCTTCAGGAGGGGAGGAATTTTAAGCACATTGATCAATAGTAATACAGTGCAATTGTGCATTTACAAAAAATAAAACAGGTCCATTGACTGATAGAGTAACCACCACTGGGGTCAAAATGAAACTGTGGAGCTTTTTTTAACTACTAAAGCACCTACTATTGACTCATAGGACCGGTGAGTGTCAGTCGACATTCAAAAGAATGGACTACACCAGTGGTCCCCAACCACCGGCACTCTGAAAGATGAATTCTCAATAAGTTCCCAATCACAATCAATGACAGAATGAGATGGAATGGATCCACGACCCATTTGTAAACACACCTGCTGCATTGAGCACATGCTGGAAGAGGATCAACGGCTGGAGATCCCAAATGCCGGTGGCCTTAAAAGTATGATTCAGCCAACTTCAAACCTGCCAGCTTTTAGGATTAAAATCAAGGCAGAATATCCAGAGATTGCTACCAAAGCAATGAAAACACTGCTTCCATTTCCAACATCCTACCTTTGTTCTGGTTGCCATCACTGCAGAAAATCCAGCTTCACAAAGTCGTGTAGACTGGACATAAGGAACACACTTCGGGTGTTAATGTCTCCCCTATAATATCACCCCTAAGTAGGAGCGTCTCATAGCAGCGAAACCCCTCAGGGTTCCCACTGATTTTCCATCATTTGTGAGTAGAATCGTTCTGCACTTTGGGTTCTTTATTATGCTAGTCACAAAATATTATTTTAAAGGTTCATAACTGCATAACTGCAAAGACCTTCTGATCCAACATCAGCATGCCTACAAGAGCTCTTCTCCACAGACACACTTCAGAATCTTGTGTAAAGCTCTTCTGGACGAGTAAATGCTGTTATATGTGGAAGGCAGGGAGTAACTCCATATTAGTGCTCATGGTTAGGAACGGGACATCCAACAAGCTCATCCTGATGAATCCGAATGCTCTTGGTCGAGTATTGTTAGCTAGTAAAGGCTGGTATGTGTGGTACCTTGTATTTAGCAGGGATAAATACGTAGTACTGCTGGAGTTTCTCCACTGTGGCGTATTTGGTGGACACGGCACATTTCACTGGATCCTTCAACGCAGCTCTTTGTAGTTTCTGAACCTAAACACACAAACACACACGTGAAGTGAACAAAGCACAGTTATTAACACAAATCACAGCACATAAAACTTATAAAAGAAGAAGAAATGAAAAACTGTAACAGAAATACTGTTTGTTTACCTTTTTCGTCATGGTGGCAGAAAACAGGAAGGTGTGTCTCTCTCTGGGAATCACCTTCAAAATCTTATCTACCTGAGAGACACAGATGGAATAAGAGAGTTAGATACAAATCTCCACAGTCAAACACTGACAGCAGAAGGGATCTGGCAAAGACCAAAAGCCCTATTACCATTGGTACAGTACTTTTTCTTTCAATTTGTGATCCCACATCTACTGCAGCAGTCCCCAACCTCAACATGGACCGGTTTCATATAAGATATAACTTCAGAGACTGGCGGGGGTGGGTGATTTAAGATAAAATAACTATAGAATGAAAAAATCAGTGTGAAGCCTGAGCTTTTTTCACAGCAACGAAATACTGCTGCCATCTAGTGGTGATAGTAGACAATAACAGACATCTCTAATTATTGATCCTTTCTGTACCCAGTAATAAATGACCCACAGACCGGTACCGGTGTGCATCTCGATTGTTGGGGACCACTGGTCTACTGTACCTACATGCAAATGTTAAATAAAATCACCCTTCTTGACCAGGGAGCAAATAAGCCATGCTGAAGCAGGCTGTGTGGGTGGAGCCGAAGGCATCGCAGACTGTCGACTGACCAAATGTAAAAATATAAGAACAGTATTTAAAACCAGTCTACGATCAGTACAGTTTGCTTCACTGTTATGACGGAGCCTTTTAAGAAATATAGTGTTAAACTTTGAGAACTGTTTTTGATCAGCTAATGAGACGCAAGCTTTCATCAAAGTGTGATCAGAACAGAACGAGCATAATTGTTAAAAACAGTCCATATTCGTAGCTGAACAGCCTCTCTAAACGATGTGAGTTTGTAGGCTCTACACCAGGGGTGCCCACACTTTCATGGTCTGAGATCTACTATATTAGTCGACAGGTCGTTAAGATTTACTTTTTAAAAAGGTTCACCTCATCATTTTTCAAAAAAGCTTTGTAGTTTTTTAAATGCGCTTCAGTTCCTGTATTAATATTTAGCTTTACAGGGCGACCACACTAACATTATTCTGATGATTTACACTGAATGGTGTCAGTCAGGTTTATATAGTCTGGACTGTAGCTGCTGATGCCAACTCTCAATCAGGCTTCCCAGCGTTCATCAGTGAGTGCGGACCCATATTTACACTTTATTATTTTAATATGGGAAAATTCTGATTCACACAAGTATGCTGATCCAAAAATGCTGTCAAATACAGGGGTTGGACAAAATAACTGAAACACCTGTCATTTTAGTGTGGGAGGTTTCATGGCTAAATTGGACCAGTCTGGTGGCCAATCTTCATTAATTGCACATTGCACCAGTGAGAGCAGAGTGTGAAGGTTCAATTAGCAGGGTAAGAGCACAGTTTTGCTCAAAATATTGCAATGCACACAACATTATGGGTGACATACCAGAGTTCAAAAGAGGACAAATTGTTGGTGCACGTCTTGCTGGCGCATCTGTGACCAAGACAGCAAGTCTTTGTGATGTATCAAGAGCCACGGTATCCAGGGTAATGTCAGCATACCACCAAGAAGGACAAACCACATCCAACAGGATTAACTGTGGACGCAAGAGGAAGCTGTCTGAAAGGGATGTTCGGGTGCTAACCCGGATTGTATCCAAAAAACATAAAACCACGGCTGCCCAAATCACGGCAGAATTAAATGTGCACCTCGACTCTCCTGTTTCCACCAGAACTGTCCGTCGGGAGCTCCACAGGGTCAATATACACGGCCGGGCTGCTATAGCCAAACCTTTGGTCACTCGTGCCAATGCCAAACGTCGGTTTCAATGGTGCAAGGAGCGCAAATCTTGGGCTGTGGACAATGTGAAACATGTATTGTTCTCTGATGAGTCCACCTTTACTGTTTTCCCCACATCCGGGAGAGTTACGGTGTGGAGAAGCCCCAAAGAAGCGTACCACCCAGACTGTTGCATGCCCAGAGTGAAGCATGGGGGTGGATCAGTGATGGTTTGGGCTGCCATATCATGGCATTCCCTTGGCCCAATACTTGTGCTAGATGGGCGCGTCACTGCCAAGGACTACCGAACCATTCTGGAGGACCATGTGCATCCAATGGCGGTGCCGTGTATCAGGATGACAATGCACCAATACACACAGCAAGACTGGTGAAAGATTGGTTTGATGAACATGAAAGTGAAGTTGAACATCTCCCATGGCCTGCACAGTCACCAGATCTAAATATTATTGAGCCACTTTGGGGTGTTTTGGAGAAGCGAGTCAGGAAACGTTTTCCTCCACCAGCATCACGTAGTGACCTGGCCACTATCCTGCAAGAAGAATGGCTTAAAATCCCTCTGACCACTGTGCAGGACTTGTATATGTCATTTCCAAGACGAATTGACGCTGTATTGGCCGCAAAAGGAGGCCCTACACCATACTAATAAATTATTGTGGTCTAAAACCAGGTGTTTCAGTTATTTTGTCCAACCCCTGTATGTGGCACATATTTTACCTCAGCCAGCAAGTTCCAAAACTGTCCAGCAGAGGCTCTTAACTTCATATGAATGTCAGATTGTAGGTTAAGATTGAACGAAACAGGCGTCTCTGCAGTGTTTTTGGTTTCTTTGTGCTTGGTTGCTCACTCATCTTCACAAACCGTGTAGGTTAAAAAAAGAAAAAATGCAAAAACGGCACAAACTGGCTACTGATGAATGAAAACTTTCTAGATTCGTGGTGCTTTAGGCGGGCTGAGGCATCGCTATGGTAACAAAACGCAAATTAAAGAAACAGCGGCCACATTTCATGTCAATCTCGCTGATCTTTTTGAATGAGGCACGACCTACCAGTGTATAAATTCCACAATTTAAATCATTTGACATGTACAGTGAATGGATATTCACTTTAAACAGGAGAGGGCACTGGCACTATTCACCTCGCCTGGTTGCCAGATTCCAAATTAGGCTTAATTCAAAATTGTTTTGCATAGTTTGTAGCTACCTCAGAAATAAAAGGACGTTCATTATTTAGATAAATAAAAGATAATCACAAATACAGTATTTTATTTTTTTTAAAGAGAAATAATAAAAGGAAACTTAATTTAATGTGTCTTCAATTTCAGTTAAAAAAAAAGAAAAAAACGGGGAAAAAATCGTATCGTGAATCGTAACATCCCCAGCATGCACTGTGCGATCAACTGGTAGGTCGTGATCGACATATTGAGCACCTCTGCTTTATACCAACAAAATAATAAAAGCACAACCATAAAAGACTAGGGATGTAACGATACACTCTACCCATGATAGAATTTTTTCCCGATTTTTTAAAACTGAAATTAAAGACAAATTATGACGAGGTTTCCTTTTATTATTACTCCTAAAAAAATGAAATAAAATACCGTATTTGTGCTTATCTTTTATTTATCTAAATAATGAATGTCCTTTTATTTCTGAGGTAGGTACAAACTATGCCAAACAATTTTGAATTAAGACCAATTTGGCTGAAAAGCCACGAATCTGGCAACCAGGTATATATAGCGCCAGTAACTTAAACCAGGTGAGGTGTATAGTGCCAGCGCCCTCTGCTGTTTAAAGTGAATATCAATTCAGTTTACATGTCGAATCAATTTGAATCGTGGAATTTTTTAATCGCTTATTAACCGTCTTGTGGTGCATCGTTACATCCCTATAAAGTAGCAAAGCTGTGTCATTTCATGATCAAATATAACTAATCAAACATTTGATCTAGTTATAATAAAAAGTACCTCAGACTCAAAGTCCATGTTCAGGATTCGATCTGCTTCATCCATCACCAGGAACTTCAGAGCTCGGAGATTGAATCCCTTGGTGTTCTCCAGATGATCAATTAACCTACCGGGGGTAGCTAATACACACACACACACACACACACACACACACACACACACACACGTTAAAATCATTCAGAGCTTCATATTTAACTTCATCTGGGAGCGTCTGAAACACACTCACCGACCACTACATGAGGTTTCTTTGCCAGTACCAACGCCTGCGACATCATATCAATCCCACCAACGATAACGGCTGCAACAAATCAACACACACAATTACCTTCTTTATTAAAGAAAAATGTGGCGACATTTTTCCAGCGTCGGACCATTTATTGCCATCAGCAACAAATGGTTTTGGTTGAGCTCGTAGCCACTGATGCAGCGCTGCTTCCACATCATCATCACATGAAAATCTTCTTCCTCTTAAAGCTTCTTTGAGCGTCCAAAAAGGTGGAAATCAGATGGAGATAAATCCAGACTATAGACGTCTCTCAGACACGACCGATTACTCCTCCTACCACCCTCACCAGTTATAAAAGTGCAGAAACTTTCTGAAGCTCCCTCGTAATGAATGTATTTGCTTTTATTAACTTGTGTATCTGTTTGATTCTGTAGCACTCTGAGGTATGTGTGACTACCCGATCTCATGAGCGCATTACAATCAATCGGAATCCTCAATAAAACATTTATAATTAAAGTTGATTCCTCATGACCCGAGGCGGTTACCTGTCTTGACCCCGATGCTGGAGCCCAGAGCCTCGAACTGCTCTGAGATCTGGAAGGCCAGCTCTCTGGTGGGCGTGAGGACCAGCGTGTGCAGGCGCTGTGGAGACGACAGCAGAGTCTGCAGGATGGGCAGAGCGAACGCGGCCGTCTTACCCGAACCCGTCTCCGCCAGGCCGATCACGTCCCTCCCTGGGAAGGTCGTACAGGACGTTATAAATAGAAATTTACTTTATTATTATTATTATTATTAAACAGACGGGAGCGGTTCTCACCCTGCAGGGCGACAGGAATCGCCTCGATCTGGATCTTGGTGGGACATTTCCATCCTAACTGATCACACGCTTCACACAGCACCTCTGTTACTCCCTGCAACACAAACACACACACATTCCATTCCATCAACAGGAGAACAATGGCTGGCTGGCTGGGTGTGAAGCTGCAGCTGTAAAGTGTGGTGGAGGAGAAATTTTATGATAATATATCATATATCAACATATAAGCATAATATATGAAGTTTATTGGCTCTCGACGTTGTGGCAAAACGTTGGGAATGTCTTTTCTTTAGGGCAGTTGTAGCCTAGTGGTTAAGGTACTGGACTTGTAATCGAAAGGTCACTGGTTCAGGCCCCATCACTGCCAGGTTGTCACTGTTGGGCCCTTGAGCAAGGTCCTTATTCCTCAATTGCTTAGACAATATACTGTACTGTCACAGTACTGTAAGTCGCTTTGGATAAAAGCGTCCGCCAAGTGCTGAAAATGTAAAATGTCTTCAGTCTTTTAGTCCTGACTGTGACCTGGGGTGTCTTTAAATAGTATTATGCATCCTTAGGTTTATTCACGGTCTGTTTTTATCACCGCTTCATCCTACTTATGGTCGCGGTGGATACAATTCACTGGGCAAAAGGGTGGAAACATCTGGGACAGGTCGCCTGTCCATCACAGGGCAAACACACACACACATTTTTAGCATCTTCAATTAACCTGACTATGTCTTCCGGCGCTCCAACCCGCACAGACATGGGAGAACATGCAAACTCCATGAAGCCACTGTTGGGCCCTTGAGCAAGGCCCTTAACCCTATCTGCTCCAGGGTGCCGTCTGATGGCTGACCCTGCACTCTGACTCCAGCTTTCAAACAAGCTTGGATATGTGAAGAAAGATTTTCATTGTACTGTACACCATGATAAATAAAGGCATTCTATTCTACATCATATAAAATACATCATACCAAATACTAAAATTAATATACATTTTGTTCAAAATGCAACGTCATGAGATACTTTGTATTAAATTTGATGAAAATGCTAAATAAGTATTTTACAAGAGGTCTCATACTTTTGGACCCCACGGTAGGTATGTACACTATATTGCCCAAAGTATTCACTCACCATCCAAATAATTGAATTCAGGTGTTCCAATCACTTCCATGGCCACAGGTGTATAAAACCAAGCACCTCGGCATGCAGACTGCTTCTACAAACATTAGTGAAAGAACGGGTCGCTCTCAGGAGCTCAGTGAATTCCAGCGTGGTACCGTGATAGGATGCCACCTAGCCAACAAGTCCAGTCGTGAAGTTTCCTCACTACTAAATATTCCACAGTCGACCGTCAGTGGTATTATAACAAAGTGGTCGGCCATGTAAAATGACAGAGCGGGTCAGTGGATGATGAGGCGCATAGTGCACAGAGGTCGCCAACTTTCTGCAGAGTCCATCACTACGGACCTCCAAACTTCATGTGGCCTTCAGATTAGCTCAAGAACAGTGTGTAGAGCTTCATGGAATGGGTTCCATGGCCGAGCAGCTGCATCCGAGCCTTACATCACCAGTGGTGTAAAGCACGCCGCCACTGGACTCTAGAGCAGTGTAGACGTGTTCTCTGGAGTGACGAATCACGCTTCTCCGTCTGGGTCTGGGTTTGGCGGTTGCCAGGAGAACGGTACTCGTCTGACTGTAAAGTATGGTGGAGGGGAGATTATGGTGTGGGGTTGTTTTTCAGGAGTTGGGCTCGGCCCCTTAGTTCTAGTAAAAGGAACTCTTAATGCTTCAGCATACCAAGAGATTTTGGACAATTTCTTGCTCCCAACTTTGTGAGAACAGTTTGGGGATGGCCCCTTCCTGTTCCAACATGACTGCACACCAGTGCACAAAGCAAGGTCCATAAAGACGTGGATGAGCGAGTTTGGTGTGGAAGAACTTGACTGACCTCCACCTGATAGAACACCTTTGGGATGAATTAGAGTGGAGACTGTGAGCCGGGCCTTCTCGTCCAACATCAGTGTCTGACCTCACAAATGCGCTTCTGGAAGAATGGTCAAAAATTCCCATAAACACACTCCTAAACCTTGTGGAGAGCCTTCCTAGAAGAGTTGAAGCTGTTATAGCTGCAAAGTGTGGGCCGACATCATATTAAACCCTATAGATTAAGAATGGGAGTCACTCAAGTTCATACGAGTGCGAATGTTGTGAGAACTCGGAGGACAATCACAGTAATAATATCGTGGTAATACTATCATTATTTCTACTCTAACGATGGGTAGAAAACACTTCACCTCGTACCTTGAAGCAAATGTATTTATTAGGATTTTAACGTCATGTTTTACACTGTGGTTACATTTATGACAGGAACGGTAGTTACTCATAACACAAGATTCATCAGTTCAAGTTTTAATATCAAACACAGTCATGTACTTGCATGTTTTTGGACTGTGTGAGGAAACCGGAGCACCCGGAGGAAACCCACACAGACACAGGGATAACTCATTTATATTTTTGGTATTTAGCAGACGAACATGATTTTTAAGCAATTGAAGGTTAAGGGCCTTGCTCAGGGGCCCAACAGTGGCAACTTGGTGGTTGCAAGGCTTGAACCAGCAAACTTCTAATGACCAGTCTAGTACCTTAACCACTAGGGTACTCCACACAGAAAGGACCCAGACTGCTCCATTTGGGAATCGAACCCAGGACCTTCTTGCTGTGAGGCGACAGTGCTACCCACCGAGCCACACTCCTTAAAGCTAATGGACCACAAGAGAAAACCACATGTTATTCCATATTTATGACCAGGCAATACCACAAATGACACGTGTACTGACTGTAAGAATGAAACCTGGGTTCACTAACTCTCTCTGACCTGCTGTGGTAGTGAGATGAAGCCTGTAGATGTTTGTTTAGGTGAAAGCAGTTTATTTAAATTTAATCTGAGTATGTAGAGCTGGTCTGGTGATGAACCTCCATCAGATCTGAACTGTTTACTCTCACACTGAACACAAACCAACCGCATTCTCTCTTATTTCTACATAAATAACCATATAACCGGTACCAGATCTTTGAACGTCTTCTTCTGCTCGTCTGTTTGCTCCTCATTCTGAACATCCAGCTCATCTTCACTCGATTCTGCTCCACTTATTTCTGGATTAGCTTCCCCGGTTCTCTCCTCGGTGTCTGCCATGTTTCTGCATCCACGTGTTATTAATCACAACTGCGCAGGCGCTGAACGGTGTGGGCGCAATGGTGTCTGGGAAATGAAGTCTCAACAGCTTGTTGCGGTTTCACTTTCTGCAGTAATTCGCTTCGGATTCAGATGTAAATCAGCCTTTTTATTAGTGTTTAGAGTGTAATTTATATACGTATACACATCAGAACACAGTGCTGTATTTATGTAAAATAATCAAACATTTGTCATATAGACAAATCACTTACTAGCGTCTCATCCGGGTACGCAGGCCAGCAGGTGTTTATGGAATATGTAGTTTTTATACAGTGATTGTACTACAATCCGAAGCGTTTAGATTGTTTGTTTTTTTATTGGGATTTTAACGTTACATTCATGACAGGAACGGTAGTTACTCATTACACAAGATTCATCAGTTCACACATTTATATCAAACACAATCATGGACAATTTTGTATCTCCAATTCACCTCACTTGCACGTCTTTAGACTGTGGGAGGCAGACACGGGGAGAACATGCAAACTCCACGCAGAAAGGACCCGGACCGCCCCACCTGGGGATCGAACCCAGGACCTTCTTGCTGTGAGGTGACAGTGCTACCCACTAAGCCACCGTGCCGACCTGAAATGTCTAGAAAACGCCGCCAAAACTAAACTATAATTAGAAATGAATAAATAAATAATAATAGAACAAAATGAGGTACAAAAAAACGTAAATCCAAAGAGCACCATCGTGGTGTTATCGACCAGCAGGGCAACTTCTACACGTACATGATGTCTGAGGGGGTATCTAGCAATATAATTGGTATTAATAATATAGTTGGCCAGTGATAGCTCAGTGGTTAAGGTACTGGACTAGTAAACAGAAGGTTGCTGGTTCAAGCCCCACCACCACCAAGTTGCCACTGTTGGGTCCCTGAGCAAGGCCCTTAACCTTCAATTGCTCATTGACGATAAAAGTGTCTGCTAAATGCTGAAAATGTAAACGTAAATATAATGTGGGACACGACTAGGGTTGCCAACTTTCAGAAATGGAAATAAGGAACACCCTGGGTTGGCGGAAGGCATAGGGTGGGGGGTGGAATGGCGGGTGTTTACCTGAGCGGGAGCAGGGGGTTGGCGGAAGGCATAGGGTGGGGGGTGGAATGGCGGGTGTTTACCTGAGCGGGAGCAGGGGGTTGGCGGAAGGCATAGGGTGGGGGGTGGAATGGCGGGTGTTTACCTGAGCGGGAGCAGGCGGTTGGGGTTGCACTTATACAAAATATAACAGGTCTTACACAGTCATAGGAACATTATCAAAATGTTTTATTTAGGCTGTTTAACTTTTATTATTTTCATTCTTTATAATAAATCAGAACCATATTTTAGGCAAAACAACATTTTTACATAATCCATCTTCACACTGACATGCAGCCCCGGTTCTGGACTGCAATGCTTGGAAGGGCAGTGAGAAAATCTAGGGGAACAATGCCAACCCCAGCGCCCCCATAGCACCGGCCCTGCTTGAGTTTTGCCCTAAGCCGGATTCAAACCTAGGGCGGAAAAATATGCGTGATGCGCTCTGTCCACTGCGCTACACAAACAGCGGAGGAATGAACACAGCATTACTAAGACTAAAAGTAAAAACTACTTACAATAATAACCAAACGCTTTCTAATTCCCACGGTAGCAGCAGTTTCCTTCTGTTTCATACACATCACCCTGTCTCAGTCTAATCTGCAGCATTTCTCTCTCATTGATAGAAATACAGAACAAAGCGCGTCCAGTATCAGTTCAATACGGAACGTGACATTTAGTTTTCAAATAAGGAACGATTCTGTATTTTACGGGACGGTTGGCAACCCTAGACACGACCTTTCAAGTAAACTGGAACCAGCTTGATGTAGATTAGTGTTTTTCATACTAGATTAGTGAAGTTCATACTCATGTCACAGGCTGAGAGACAGTGGGTACTAAACACCACATTCTTTAAAAAGGTTACTATTTTAAATAAAATCAAATCACTTTTATTGTCACATCACATTAACACAGGTGTGAAAGGTGAGTGAAAATCTTGGGTGCATAGTGCCTCACAGTTTTAACACACATTTACTTACATAAACTAGCACCATCTGTTCAATATATATATTCATTCCAGTGGCGGCTGCTGGTCTTTCAAAGAGGGGAAGCTCATTGTCGGCTTACATCATAAAATTTGTCAATTTATTTATATATAAATGTATAAATTCTCCCCTTTGTTAGTTTTCAAGAAAATGGCATGAAATGGGTTACAGTTTGTCTTCCGACTTCACTCGCAAAATCCGCGATGGTACTGAAGCTCCCAGCGACAGCTGTCAATCAAAACGGGATTCAGCCTTTCGACTGATCCTCCAATCATCTTGCAGAAGCTCAGCGTCCACACCCGCCCACAGCTCCATTCACCCCCAGAGACGCTCAGCGTCCGGGGGCGGGACAAAATCGTGGCATTTATCCAATGACCGACGAGTTTCGAAGTCCCACCCATGCAGCCCCATAGAAGCAAAGAGACGCTCAGCGGGCAAATGCATTGACGCTCCGGGAATGTATGAGTTAAGTTAACAAAATCGAGTCGATTTGTGATAAGTAGCTGATTCTGAACGAACTCGTCTTGAAGATGAACGTGTTCTAACGCATTTGTAGTCAATGAAATGTTAACACATCTGTACATATTTGACCATTTAATTTTTGACATTTTAGGGGAAGCTGAGCTTCCCTTACAGTCTTAGAGAAATCGCCACTGATTCATTCATTCATTCATTCTGAGAGATGGTTATAGTGCGGGTTTAGCTCCATCTGATTTCCACCTTTTTGGACACCCAAAAAGTGCATCAGTGGTACGACGCTGAGAAAAATGCATTGGAAGGTGATGATGTAAAAAAAGTGATGTCAGAAACTTTTTGAAGAACGCTTATATATATATATATATACTGATCAGTCATAACATCCTCCATGTTTCTACAATCACTGTCCATGTTATCAGCTCCACTTACCATACAGAAGCATTTTGTAGTTCTACAATTACTGACTGTAGCCCATCTGTTTCTCTGCATGCAGTGAGTGGACATGGTATCTGATCCACTCGTACCAGCACAACACACACTAACACACCACCACCATGTCAGTGTCACTACAGTGTTGAGAATGATCCACCACCTGAATAATACCTGCTCTGTGGTGGCCCTGTGGGGGTCCTGACCATTGAAGAACAGGGTTAAAGAGGGCTAACAAAGCATGTAGAGAAACAGATGGACTACAGTCAGTAATTGTAGAACTACAAAGTGCTTCTATATGTTACTGGGTGAATTTCTTGTTCTCAGTGTTTCCAGGACGGTTCTGGACCAGCTGAGATGACAAATGTTACGCTGTAACATACCTGTAAAATACCTGTACGCTGATTGACCAAACGCTGGCTGAGTAAACTGGATCAGCTTTTCTCTGTAACCCAAAGTAAATTCAGTACTCAGAACACAGTGGAGGAAGCTGACAGGGTGTTTATTCAGAGTTCAGACACAAACATTCATTCGATGTTGCTCTGATATTTAACACTGAGGCTCCACTAAAACATCTACTTACAGAACAACAAACTCAATAAAAAAATCTCTCACTTCTGATTCCTTTAGGGACCGAAATGCAAAGCAAAACAACTTCTGCACTAATGGAGGCACAGAAACGCTGCTAATAATAATAAAACCCCTCCCGTTGGTGTCACAGTAACCCTTCCATCTCTCTCATGAACGCCTCGTACATCTGGTCCTTGGTCTTCATGCTGGGCGGGGCCGAGGTTGTACCCATCTTGGCGGGGTTTGCCATGGGCATGGCCTTGAGACCGTGGCCACCCCTTTCCTCTTCCCTCCGAGGCCCTCTCTGGACGGGCGCCGGCGCCTGGGGGCCCGGCCGGTCCCGGCGCACGCGCAGAGCCGTGGGTACGAAGCGCGTCACTTCCGATTTGGGGTTGATGATCTGCGGCTTGGCCGAGATGGTGGCGGCGCCCGGTTGGCCGGCCGAGCCGGCGACGCTGGTGATGTTGGCGCGCTTCTCGATGGTGTGGGTGGGAGGGTTGGCGGGGGCGGGGACGGTGCCCGGAGGCGGGGGTAACTGCATAGAGGGAGCACGAATGGAGATGGAGGGAGGGGCCAGGATGGAGGGATCGCCCGAGGATGATGCGGGGGGTTTCTGACGTGGATTGATGGTGGGCGGGGCGCTCAAAACGTTGGGGTTTAGAGGGGGCGGGAACATTGTAAGGGGAGGAGCCATGCGAGGAGGGCCGGCACGAGGCGGAGGAGGGGGCATACCTATAGAAAAACACATATAAGGGTTAGAGCAGAGAGGACATTTAAATGTGAGATACAGTCGTACCTTGTAACCCGACGCATTCGTACCTGGTGGTGCCGGGGGTGGCATCCTGGGCGGTGGTCCTCTCGGAGGAGGACCTGGAGGCAGGCCTGGAGGTGGGCCGGGTGGCGGACCGGGAGGACGACCCGGCGGCGGACCAGGGGGCAACATGCGTGGTACCGGCCCCCTCATGGCCCCCGGTAGAGTGGGAGGTCTCAGGAACGGAGGGGCACCTGTACACACAAATTGATTGGAATCAGAACCAGATCACTTCCATATCTGTGAATGCGCTGATGTGTTTACCGACCTGGTGGTGGCCCTGGGGGCGGACCTGATGGTGGGCCCGGAGGTCTCATCGGAGGAGCCGGAGGCGGGCCTAAAGGAGGAGGGCCTCCGATTGGTGGAGGCTGCATGTGGGGAGGTGGCTGCTGCTGCGGGGGCTGCGAGCCCATCGGTGCGGTCGGAGGCGGGAGTCTGTTCATCAAAGGAGCCGATTGGTCGTCACCGGGTGGTTCTATGCCCTCGCTGTCAGACTGATCAGAGTCTGTGTAATCTTCCTCATCGCCCTCGTCCTCCTCCTCAGGAATAGACTGACCTGCATGCAAACACACACCGTACGGTCTATAGAAGTCAGAGTAGAGCGGTCATGAATACACCTTTTTATATGTAAAAGAATTATGGGTTACAAATAGGGTTACAAATAGAG
The DNA here is from genome assembly GCF_030014385.1 of Trichomycterus rosablanca. Classification (NCBI taxonomy): domain Eukaryota; kingdom Metazoa; phylum Chordata; class Actinopteri; order Siluriformes; family Trichomycteridae; genus Trichomycterus; species Trichomycterus rosablanca. The sequence goes on from NC_085989.1 coordinate 48,917,600, forward strand.
ATGCACCAATCAATAACATTAAAACCACCTCGTTTCTACACTCACTGTCCATGTTATCAGCTCCACTTACCATATAGAAGCACTTTGTAGTTCTACAATTACTGACTGTAGTCCATCTGTTTCTCTACATGCCTTTTTAACCTGCTTTCATGCTGTTCTTCAATAGTCAGGACCACCACAGAGCAGGTATTATTTAGGTGGTGGATCATTCTCAGCACTGCAGTGACACTGACATGGTGGTGGTGTGTTAGTGTGTGTTGTGCTGGTATGAGTGGATCAGACACAGCAGCGCTGCTGGAGTTTTTAAACACCTCACTGTTACTGCTGGACTGAGAATAGTCCACCAACCAAAAAAATATCCAGCCAACAGCACCCCGTGAGCAGCATCCTGTGACCACTGATGAAGGTCTAGAAGATGACCGACTCAAACAGCAGCAATAGGTGAGCGATCGTCTCTGACTTTACATCTACAAGGTGGACCGACTAGGTAGGAGTGTCTAATAGAGTGGACAGTGAGCGGACGCGGTATTTAAAAACTCCAGCAGCGCTGCTGTGTCTGATCCACTCATACCAGCACAACACACACTAACACACCACCACGATGTCATTGAAAATGTGTGGCGCATTATGAAGCGCAAAATACGACAACGGAGACCCCGGACTGTTGAGCAACTGAAGTTGTACATCAAGCAAGAATGGGAAAGAATTCCACCTACAAAGCTTCAACAGTTAGTGTCCTCAGTTCCCAAACGCTTATTGAGTGTTGTTAAAAGGAAAGGTGATGTAACACAGTTGTAAACATGCCCCTGTCCCAACTTTTCTGGAACGTGTTGCAGGCATCAAATTCAAAATGAGCGAATATTTGCAAAACACAATAAAGTTTATCCGTTTGAAGATTAAATATCTTGTCTTTGTAGTGTATTCAATTGAGTATGGGTTAAAAAGGATTTGAAAATCATCGTATTCTGTTTTTATTTATGTTTTACACAACGTCCCAACTTCATTGGAATTGGGGTTGTACATAACACTGAAATACAACTGAAAATAGCTGGAAAAAAAATTACAATAAAAGCTGCACTTTACTTCTTTATTGTTTTCTTATGCTTAATCGTGGAGGTGATTAATCTCGGAATACCATAATCCCTTCAGTGCCGGCGCATTCACATAAGTAGTGACAATTTAACAGCGCACAAAACTTCACATGGGAAAAAAGTAGAAAATGTGAATGTGCCGGTTGTATTTCAGTGTTTTTATATTATGTGTGTTATTCTCAGTGTATAAGTGTCAAAAACAACCTCATTATTTTACATTAACCTAAAATATTTGCAGTTCCACAGGACCATGGAACACATTAACATGTTTCCCAAACATCCTTATGGGGGAAAATACCTTGAAACTCAACGCCACTCCCAGAACCCACCGACATCGAGTTTTAAGGTACCACTGTATTAGGTTTAGGGGGCAATTACTTGAGTTTTGAATCATTTTAGATTAAAGTGCTCACCTGCCATCCTCAACATCATGGCCTGTAGAGGCGTGATGGCCTTCGTCTTCTTCACCACCCTCTTCTTCCTCTTCTTCTCAGGCTCTGAAATATCGGCAAAACGCACCATGCGACCTGAACGGAGGAACAAACCGTCAGTACAACCTGAACCAGAGTTCATCACCACTGACCGACCGACCGTCTGTCTGTCTCTCTCACTCACTTCGTTCTCGGTCGTCCTCTCGGTCACGCTCATCTCCCATGATCCTCTTCTCCGGGGGTTCATCCAGGTCGTCGTCGCTGTGCTCGTCCGAGTCGCTCTCGTCCTCGCCTCTGTCCGAGTCGCTGTCGGTGTCTCGCTCGGCCGTGTCCATCCGCTCGCCCTCCAACACTGCGTCTACACACACACACACACAATCAATCCTAACACACCAACTTCAAAGTTGCTAGCTTCCCTTTGCTTAAATGAATCATCTTACTGTCCCTACAATTAGACGATGAGGCCAAAAGTATGTGGACACCCCACCATAAGCTTGTTGAAATCTCATTTCTAATCCGATTTCCTTATTTGGACCTGTAGTACTTCTCTGAGGAGGCTGTAGGAATCTGTGCCCAAAGAAGCAGCTGTAGCACAGCCCCACTCAACAGCTCTCAACAGCTGTAGCCTAGTGTTTAAGGTACAGGACTAGTAATCAGAAGGTCGCTAGTTCAAGCCCCACCACTGCCAGGTTGCCACTGTTGGGCCCTTGAGCAAGGCCCTCAACCCTCAATTGCTTAGACCATATACCGCAACTGTAATGTAAGTCACTTTTGATTAAAGCGTCTCCTAAATGCCAAAGATAAATGTAAATTTAGCACTAGTTTTGGGCGGGAAGGCCTGGCTCACAACCAGCATTCCAATTCATCCCAAAGGTGTTCAGTGGGGTTGAGGTTAGGGCTCTGTTCAGGCCACTGGTGTCTTTATGGACGTCACTTTGTGCACTGGAACATGGAAGGGCCTTCCCCAAACTGTTGCCCCAAAGGTGGAAGTGTTTCATTTATTTTACACAACTGATTTGCAACACCTTGTGATTCCATAATTCAAAACTATATGGCCAAAAGTATGTAGACGCCCCTTCTAATCTTTGGATTTAGTTGCTTAGACCACATCTATCGCTAACAGGTGTATAAAATGATATAAAGTAAATGATATGCTTTTACATTGTGGCAACAGTTTGGGGAAGGTCCTCTTTCTCTTTCAGCATGATTACGTTTACATTTTTGGCATTTAGCACACGCCTTTATCCAAAGTGACTTACAATGGTGTGACAGTATGCAATCTGAGCAATGCTCAAGGGCCCAACAGCAGCAACCTGGCTGGCAGTGGTGGGTCTTAAAACAGTGACCTTCTGACTACTAGTCCAGTACCTTAACCGCTAGGCTACAGCTGCCCTACATTACACATGATGTTCAACAAGCTCATGGTCAGGTGTCCCAATACTTTTGTCCATATTGTGTATATAGTACGGTGTGCTAGCAAATACTGGGTTGCTTTCATAGTTACAGCTAACAGTCGGGTCTAAGGTCGCCTCACAGCAAGAAGGTCCTGGGTTCGATCCCCAGGTGGAGCAGTCTAGGTTCTCCCTGTGTCTGTGTGGGTTTCCTCCCACAGTCCAAAGACGTGCAAGTGAGGTCAATTGGAGACACTAAATTGTCTATGACTGTGTTTCATATAAACTGATGAATCTTGTGTAATGAGTAACTACCGTTCCTGTCATGACTGTGACCAAAACTTGGACCTCTGGAACCTGGACCTTAACATGTGCCTTAGTACCTAGTTTATAGAGCAGGAGTATCTGAGGTGGAGGGGGGCCGGGTGGAGGTCCAGGAGGTTTACGTCCAGGTGGTAACCGAGGAACTCCAGAAACGGCTGCCGGTGGAGCCGCGGTTCCTTTACTGAGGAAAAAACAACAGGGTGTATTAAATCAGCCGCTCTCAACTCGACACGGGTTATAATAATAATGATAATATAATAATGTAGGGCAGATGGAACATGTACCAGCAATGTACAGACTACTCGTATAGTAACCCACCACTGAGCTACATATAGAGTGGAACCTCGTAATTCGACGTCCTATATCGAGAAATGATTCGTCACTCCAGAGAACACGTCTCCGCTGCCCTAGAGTCTAGTGGCGGCGTGCTTTACACCACTGCATTGCGCTTGGTGATGTAAAGCTTGGACGCAGCTGCTCGACCATGGAAACCCATTCCATGAAGCTCTACACACTGTTCTTGAGCTAATCTGAAGACCACATGAAGTTTGGAGGTCTGTAGCGATCGACTCTGAAGAAAGTTGGTGACCTCTGCGCGCCATGTGCCTCAGCATCCGCTGACCCGCTCTGTCATTTTACGTGGCTAACACTTCGTGTCCGAGTTGCTGTCGTTCCAGATCACTTCCACTTTGTTATAATAGCACTGACAGTCGACTGTGGAATATTTAGTAGTGAGGAAATTTCACGACTGGACTTGTTGCACAGGTGGCATCACGGTACCACGCTGGAATTCACTGAGCTCCTGAGAGCGACTCGTTCTTTCACTAATGTGTGTAGAAGCAGTCTGCATGCCGAGGTGCTTGGTTTTATACACCTGTGGCCATGGAAGTGATTGGAACACCTGAATTCAATGATTTGGATGGTGAGTGAATACTTTTGGCTATACAGCGTACCTTGAAACTCAACACCACTCCTCCTAACTTAAATGGAGACGAGTGTATGTAAACTTTTGACCACAACTGAATAGATCCTTGTTTCTATCTGACTTTCGTCTGGGCAGTCCAGTTTCCTTCCACCACTGTGAACTAGAGCTCTATGCAGATTTATCCCTACCCTGAGCTTGGTGTAACCACTAAAGACTCCAGACACACCTAGACCCTGACCAGGCTATAACTGAGAACGAAAGAATAAAAATCGTTTTTTTATTACCCGAAGGTCACGGTCTTTTTGAGGATGGACGGCGGCTGCGCTCCCGGCAGCGGGATGTCCTGAATGAGGACGCTGGACGGGGCGTGAGGCATGTCAGGAAGAGGAATACTGTCCACCTCCACAGACTCCGCGTTCTAACAGCCAGACGGACAGACAGAGAGAGACAGACCGGTCGATTAAGTGTCTCTGGTCATAAAACATGCCATTAGGTAGTAAAGCACATTAGAGTTCCACACACACACCTTAACAGAGTCGAAGTACATGGAGAGCTGTCCTCGCTTGGTCTCGTACTCCAGCTCCAGTTTGCGCAGTTCTTTGTACATCTCGGGATTCTCTCGCTCGTACAGACGGACGATCCGCTCGAAGGTCTCGCGCAGCTTTTTCCTCTTGTCGCGCAGGACTTTATCATTCAGTAAGGGCTGCTGCACTGGGTTAAACTCTGAGGGGGGAAATAAAGACACTTTGTTAAACACACTCATGCTTTGACCAAATGATCGAGTTATTTGTGAGCTTTTTTGACGTAACTACGTATTAGTAAAAGCTGGGAGTGTGTGGACTAGAATTCAATGTTCTTTGAAAGGGTCTGGGACATCATAACCCTACTGAGTGTAACTTTACTAGGAGCAAAACCCCAGATAGATAGAGATATACTTTATTTGTCATATATACATATACAGATGTACAGTACAATGAAATTCTCTCTTCACATATCCCAGTTTGTTTGGAGGCTGGGGTCAGAGCGCAGGGTCAGCCATCGTACGCCGCCCCTGGAGCAGACAGGGTTAAGGGCCTTGCTCAAGGACCCAACAGTGGCTGCATAGCAGAGCCTGGATTTGAACCACCAATCTTCCGGTTGATAGCCCAAAGATCTACCCACTAGGCTACCACTGTCCTATCAGTGTATCCTTAATGGGATTAAGACCACAAGGAGTCCACCCTTGTGAAGATGGAAACTGAGTCTAAACCTTTATGAGACCAAATGGGCCCACATCACCCCCATTCAATAGAAACTTCTGCTCTTTACATTTAAATCATTCCATAGTTTGGCCCTGGCCTATCTTGAAGAGCTCCTACATCTCACTCTCTAAAGTCCTTTGGTGGTAGGTGCCTCTCTACGCCTCTTACTAGACTTTCCTTTATAGCTCCTAAGCTCAGGAACGCTCGGCCTCAACCTGTGTGTGACTATTCTACTGTTTCTTCCTTTAACTCCCTCCTAAAGACATTTTCTTTTTAATCAGTAGTTCTGTCCCTCCTCTACTGTAAAGCAACCTTGAGATTGTAAGAGGAGCTATATAAATAAAACTTATAATAAAAATTATTATTATTATCCTGAATATTGTATATCTTATGGGGACAATGACTGTGTGTGACTTTATAAAGTTCAGGATTGAGTGTAACCTCGGTCACACACAAATACACCTACCCATCTCGTCCAGTTTCTCCATGTCTTTGATGATCTGTCTGGGATCTTTCATCTTCAGCACAGCAGCTCTCACCATCATTCTCTGCTTCTTGTTCTGCAACACACACACACACACACACACACACTTATCATGCTGCTACAATATTCTACAAAGACAGAAATGTCTCGATGATCTTGATCAACACATGAAATAGATAAATTATGACTGTACCTTCTTGAGTTCCCTTTTCCTGGCCTCCTTTCCTGCACACACACACACAGTTTGTAATATAGTGAATGAATTCAAAAAACACTGTAATAAACTGTAAGGTGTGTTTATACTCACGGGCCTGGTCTGTAGGGTTCATGAATTTTCCACTCTTGGTGGACGAGGTGGATCGGCGCCCCATGACTGCTCACACACCTTCACCTGAAACAAAGTAATCCGAATGACCAGTGATGACATGTGATCATTAGCAGATAGAGTACTGATATTAAAAGTACTAGACGTGTCACTATTTCCTTTAATTTGGTGTAATAAAACCAATGGGAAAACTCAGGACTGTCTCCTCCACCCCAAATTAGACTTATGACGTCATATCAACATTTTTTAACACCTCACTGTCACTGCTGGACTGAGAGTAGTCCACCAACCAACAGCGTCTAGAAGATGACCAACTCAAACAGCAGCAATAGATGAGCGATCGTCTCTGACTTTACATCTACAAGGTGGACCAACTAGGTAGGAGTGTCTAATAGAGTGGACAGTGAGTGGACACGGTACTTAAAAACTCCAGCAGCGCTGCTGTGTCTGATCCACTCATACCAGCACAGCACACACTAACACACCACCACCATGTCAGTGTCACTGCAGTGCTGAGAATCATCCAGCACCTAAATAATACCTGCTCTGTGGTGGTCCTGACCATTGAAGAACAGGGTGAAAGCAGGCTAAAAAGTATGTAGAAACACAGATGGACTACAGTCAGTAATTGTAGAACTACAAAGTGCTTCTATATGGTAAGTGAAGCTGACAAAATGGACAGTGAGTGTAGAAACAAGGAGGTGGTTTTAATGTTATGGCTGATCAGTGTATAATATAATAGATATGCCAGTGTCCAGTTTTTTTGGTCAGACATGGGTAGCGACCCTAACAGCAGGTGATGTAAGTACATATAATTACTGTATGGATTACTGTAACACTATCAGGGGTCTTACAAACCAACTACAAGCGACTCTTTATAGCTAACTGCTAATTAGACTGCTACCTGCTAATTCTTAAAAAAATAGACGGTTACTCTAATCATCTAAATATGTAAACCTGGAATTAATGCACATAAATTATAATGAGAAATAAAATGCAACACAAGCACACACACACACGCTTATCAATGTGTGTGTAGCTAACGATCTGTGGCTAACGCTAACAATGCTAACATGCTATGTTATCATAATAAACAGAACGTTACTGTACCTCAGTCACACAGAGAACAAGTAGAGAGATTAAATCTCTCCCTATAGATTCACGTCAGTACAGATGAACTACACACATTTATAAAGAAAGTGTTTAATAACAGCTAATATAACGCTGCTAATCCGCCATGTTTACCAACGCGCTAACCGTGCTTCTTCTTCAGCACTGATTGTCCTGTAGAACTGAGAGTTTAATGCACAGCAGCGCCGCCCTGCCGGCTTTAAGGAGCAGCGGCCTCACTGGCTGCAGCATTACACCTACAGTGTCATCAACATCAATACACACACGGTGGCACCACTGCAACATTATACCTGCACCAGGGCTGCCCCCACTGTCGTGGCTTGAGATCTAGTGGATTGTCAGTTCCTATATTTCAAACTCAAACTCAAAGAAGCTTTATTGGCATGACAGATAAGGACATTCGTATTGCCAAAGCTCAGTTACAGAGAAAAAGAACAATAACAATAAGAACACATAAATACAACACAGTTACAGGTGCAAAAATATAAAATAGAATAAAATAATAATAAAAACAGTGCAAATAATAACAATAAAAATTACAACATTTACAGTTATGAGTTAGCCATAGAAATTAGATTGTGTGTGTGTGTGTGAGAGAGACATGGTCACCCACTGTCCCTCACCTGGTGGCAGGTGTGTGTGCACTGGTGGCTCCTGCCAAATCTCTCAGGGGGGACAATTGTTGCGATGATAGCCAGGGTGACCCGTTCAATTTGTAAATTAAAGCTTAAATAATTAACATCTTAAGTCATCTGTCAGTTTGCCCTCACAAATAACTTTGAACATGGAGAGAGAGAGAGCAGCTTTACCATCAATCATAAAATAAAGTAAAGCTTCACACTAACAATTTAATTCAGTCTTCATCAGATAACATTTTATATTAGGTGCAGCAGATCCAGAATAAAGATTAACATCGGGGCTGATGTGCAATGAATTAAACAGGGGAGATACAATAAGTGCAATCACAATTCACAATTTAAAAATGACATTACTTACTTGTAATTTACTTGTAACTTATATGATTTACTGGCTTGATGTTCAAATTTGGTCTGGGTGACCCTAATCCTTTAGTATCTAATTTATCCTGATTATTGCAATGACTGAACGGCATTTCCCTTAATGACACGATGGAGTTGCTCCGAACTGAGGTAACGGTAGTCATGGTGACGAGATCACGACACCAGGTTACATTTGATGCAAGCACGTAAGTGCAAGCCCTCCCGGAACCCATTCAGAATATATTGCAGTGCCTGCAGTTCGAAAAAAGTGCCTTAACATGAGAGTCTATGAGAGCAATCCGGGGTGATGTTCAGTCAGACTGAAATCGCCCCAAAAGTGGCGGTACTGTACGGAACACAACTCGACGCTGATTGGACTACGATATTCAGAGGCAAGACAGACTCCAGAACAGTCACAGCTGTGATGGAAAAAATGTCTTCCCTTTCGCCCTTTGGTGGTGCGTTGCCCGATCGCCCTAAGGAACGAGCCGCCCCTGGCCATAACAATTAGATTGTGTGCATGTGTGTGTGTGTGAGACAAGGTCACCCACTGTCCCTCACCTGGTGGCAGGTGTGTGTATAGAGTGCTGCTAGTGTGCAGCTCTCTCTGTGCTCCCCCAGTAGGTGGGGCAGTTTGTCGAGGTCTGGGAGGGAGGTAAAGTCGGGTGTGATGTTATTAAATGTAGGGAAGAATTGGGAGTGGATGTGGTGGTACTTGGTACACTGGGTGAGGAAGTGCAGCTCCATCTCTACTGTACTGAGAGTGGTGTTTCTTAATTTAGGGTCGGATACTGTGCTCAGATACTCTGCTGTACTGTGGTGTCGGTTTAGGGCCAAATAGCAAATAACAACAAATAACAACAAATAACAACAAATAACTGCATTTTAATCTGGACTTTCAGTTTCCCAATAATTTAGATATTTCAGTTTTTGTGTAATTTGGTTTATTCTAATTGGGTTTGCAGATTTCTTATGTTCCTGAGTCTGTAATGTGTCTGTGTGTGTTAGTGGTATATCGGTGTGTTAGTAATGTGTCTGTGTGTATATTGATATTCAGCTTTACAGGGCAACATTATTCTGATGATTTACATTGAATGGTGTCAGTCAGGTTTATGTAGTCTGGACAGGAGCTGCTGATGCCAATTCCCAATCAGCCTCCAAATGTTCATTGATGAGGGTGGACCCCAGTGGCGGCTGCTGGTCTTTCAAAGAGGGGAAGCTCATTGTCGGCTTACATCATAAAATTTGTCAATTTATTTATACAGAAATTCTGCCCTCCGTTCCTTTTCCAGAAAATGGCCTGAATGGGATGCAGTTTGTCTTTCGACTTCACTCACAAAATCCGCGATGGGACTGAAGCTCCCAGTGATTAAGTGTAGATCTCAAAATAGCTGTCAATCAAAACGGGATTCAGCCTTTCGACTGATCCTCCAATCATCTTGCATAAGCTTCGCGTCCAGACCCGCCCACAGCTCCATTCACCACCAGAGACGCTCAGCGTCCGGGGGTGGGACAAAATCGTGGCATTTATCCAATGACCGGCAAATTTCGGAGCAATGAAAAAAAAAACTTTCCATGCAGCCCCGTTGAAGTGAAGAGACGCTCAGCTTCTACGGGTAAATGCATTGACGCTCCGGGAATGTATGAGAAGTTCAAGTCAGTCGATTTGTGATAAGTCGCTGATTCTGAACGAATTCGTCTTCGAGATGAACGTGTTCTAACGCATTTGTAGTCAATGAAATGTTAACACAACTGTACATATTTGACCATTCAATTCTTGACATTTTAGGGGAAGCTGAGCTTCCCTTTGCAGTCTGGTGGACCCATATTAAGAATTAATTAGTTTAATGTGGGAAAAGCCTGATTCACACAACAGAAAATAAGATGCCTTTATTTGTCATATAAACATATACAGTACAATGAAATTCTTGTTTGGAAGCTGGGGTCAGAGCGCAGGGTCATCCATCTTACAGCACCCCTGGAGCAGAGAGGGTTAAGGGTGGATGCAGGCAGAGCTGGGTTTCGAACTCTCAACCTTATAGTTGATAGCCCAAAGCTCTACCTACTAGGCTACAAATGCTGTCAAAATTTGTGGCACATTTTTATATGTTTAGATATTTTTCCTCAGCAAGCAAGTTCCAAAATTATCCATCAGCTTCTTCCACATATGAACAAAACAGCGCCTTTGCAGCTATCTTGCCCTGATCGAAATGATCGTTTCTGGTTTCTTTGTGCTTGGTTGCGCACTCATCTTTATGCCAAGATCGAAACTCGGCTCTCAAACGCTATGTGTGAATTACTCAACAACTCGATCCGAGCGGCTCGCTGAGCGCTCGGCGATTGAAGAAATACAGTGTATCACAAAAGTGAGTACACCCCTCACATTTCTGCAAATATTTCATTATATCTTTTCATGGGACAACACTATAGACATGAAACTTGGATATAACTTAGAGTAGTCAGTGTACAGCTTGTATAGCAGTGTAGATTTACTGTCTTCTGAAAATAACTCAACACACAGCCATTAATGTCTAAATAGCTGGCAACATAAGTGAGTACACCCCACAGTGAACATGTCCAAATTGTGCCCAAATGTGTCGTTGTCCCTCCCTGGTATCATGTGTCAAGGTCCCAGGTGTAAATGGGGAGCAGGGCTGTTAAATTTGGTGTTTTGGGTACAATTCTCTCATACTGGCCACTGGATATTCAACATGGCACCTCATGGCAAAGAACTCTCTGAGGATGTGAGAAATAGAATTGTTGCTCTCCACAAAGATGGCCTGGGCTATAAGAAGATTGCTAACACCCTGAAACTGAGCTACAGCATGGTGGCCAAGGTCATACAGCGGTTTTCCAGGACAGGTTCCACTCGGAACAGGCTTCGCCAGGGTCGACCAAAGAAGTTGAGTCCACGTGTTCGGCGTCATATCCAGAGGTTGGCTTTAAAAAATAGACACATGAGTGCTGCCAGCATTGCTGCAGAGGTTGAAGACGTGGGAGGTCAGCCTGTCAGTGCTCAGACCATACGCCGCACACTGCATCAACTCGGTCTGCATGGTCGTCATCCCAGAAGGAAGCTGACGCACAAGAAAGCCCGCAAACAGTTTGCTGAAGACAAGCAGTCCAAGAACATGGATTACTGGAATGCCCTGTGGTCTGACGAGACCAAGATAAACTTGTTTGGCTCAGATGGTGTCCAGCATGTGTGGCGGCGCCCTGGTGAGAAGTACCAAGACAACTGTATCTTGCCTACAGTCAAGCATGGTGGTGGTAGCATCATGGTCTTGGGCTGCATGAGTGTTGCTGGCACTGGGGAGCTGCAGTTCATTGAGGGAAACATGAATTCCAACATGTACTGTGACATTCTGAAACAGAGCATGATCCCCTCCCTTCGAAAACTGGGCCTCATGGCAGTTTTCCAACAGGATAACGACCCCAAACACATCCTCCAAGATGACAACTGCCTTGCTGAGGAAGCTGAAGGTAAAGGTGATGGACTAAACCCAATTGAGCACCTGTGGCGCATCCTCAAGTGGAAGGTGGAGGAGTTCAAGGTGTCTAACATCCACCAGCTCCGTGATGTCATCATGGAGGAGTGGAAGAGGATTCCAGTAGCAACCTGTGCAGCTCTGGTGAATTCCATGCCCAGGAGGGTTAAGGCAGTGCTGGATAATAATGGTGGTCACACAAAATATTGACACTTTGGGCACAATTTGGACATGTTCACTGTGGGGTGTACTCACTTATGTTGCCAGCCATTTAGACATTAATGGCTGTGTGTTGAGTTATTTTCAGAAGACAGTAAATCTACACTGCTATACAAGTTGTACACTGACTACTCTAAGTTATATCCAAGTTTCATGTCTATAGTGTTGTCCCATGAAAAGATATAATGAAATATTTGCAGAAATGTGAGGGGTGTACTCACTTTTGTGATACACTGTATATCTAACATGTCAAATATCTGAATCTGAGTTGCCCAACTGGCAGTGAGTGCTATGTCAAACAGCCTCATTGTGAACTAAAACAGCTATGTGAACTACAGCTCCTGGAAGAAACCCGGGGAGAACATGCAAACTACGCACAGAAAGGACCCGGACCGCTTCACCTGGGAATCGAACCCAGGACCTTTGACGTAACGACCTTTAAAATAACACAGCAATTCACACCTAATAGTTCAGAGAGAAGTCATTTTATTGATCATAGTCAAAAATAGATTTAAAATAAGACGTTTAAGAGTAAACTATGATGTAATAATGTGATAAGAATGTTTGTGTAGTATAATAAGGTATGATATGCTGTAAGTCTCATTACATCCAACATTTCTGATCTCATCTGATCAAACCCAGACGTGTAGAATCTTCAATACATCTGATTTAATCTGATCTAATGCTGTCATCTAATCTGTTTTAATCTGATCTCTTTTTTTACACCAATCTAGTTAAATCTAGTCTGACTTGATCTATTTTCATCCACACGTGGTTTGATTTAGTTGATCTAGTTTATTTATTTGAATCCATTACCATTGTCCATCAGAAAAATACAAATAAAAACAATGAGTGTGTGTAATATAGATGAATATAACATGGTTGAGATTATAAGAATATGAAATATAAGATCAGTCTGTGTTCGATACGTCCACAGTGTGTGTTCGTCTCAATCTTAGTAGCGGTGGCGGTTGTTGAATAGAGGATTTCCGAAGTAGGTGTTATACGCCCTCTGGGAACCGTAGCGATACGCCATCACTCGACATGGGTTGTAACTCTCACAAATCTCAGAGCGCTGTTCTGCTGGAGACTTAAACCTGAATCACACACACACACAAATTAGTATTTGTATCAATAATTACAACAGAAGACCTAGTTCACGCATAACATTAGTGTGTGTGTGTGTGTGTACCTTCTGTAGTAGTTGCGATTTGCAGCACCAATGAATGTATTTGCTCTGTTGGGCCTCAGGAACAGATCTGTGACACACACACACACACACACACACACACACACAAAGAAAGCAAGACTAAGCTTCATGCGCATTACGGTTATAACACACAGCATGTATAATAAATAATTGCAACGTCCAACATAATTGTTATCCAATTTAAAGTTTGTAGCTATGCTTATCCTAGGTGGTTGCTAGGGTGTTGCTAGGGTAAAAACCAAAATCATTATATTGACCACCTAGCAACATCACTCATACTACCCAGAGCACCACATCAAATAATGAGCAACATCCTAGCAATCACCTAAGATAACAAAGTAAGCTCTAATCGACATATTAGCAACCACTTGGCAATACCCTAACAACCACCGGTACAACCACACAGCACACTAAGCAACAACCACCTAGAACCTCATAGCAAGAGCTTAGAAATATCTTACCAACCACCTGCAACAGGTCTTTTAGAAGCCGCCTGGAATGTCATAGCAATAAGCTAGCAAAAGCCTGGCAGCTACATAGAATATCACAGCAGCCAGCTAGTCACACTCTATCAACTGCCAAGGATACCAAAGCAACCACTGATCAACACAAAAGATAGCATAGCAATGCTAAGCAATAACCTGAAATCACCTAGAACACCACAGCAACCACCCAGCAACATCTCAGGTTAGGATTAGGGTTAGAGAGATACATACACTTAATAACATCCTACCAACCAGAAGAAACACCATAACAACCATTTAGCCACAACCTAGAAACCACATGGATCACCATGTACATGCCACACATGATGCTCTATACCTCCAAAACTAATCCCAGTACATGAGCTTAGTTTTATATTTACCTTCATATGACTCGTTACTCTCAGCAGAGTCTGTAGAGAAACAGAGAATACATTAATTAGTGTGTGTGCTATTACACGTGCTGTATGTAAATATGTAGGATGTTACCAACCATAACAAACAGCAACTGCCAGGATGGCAAACAAGGTCAGACACTGGAGGGTGGACTGCATGGTTCTCACCTGTAACAAGCACATAAAGGATAAAGTAGAGTTGTGAGTTCTAATCATTACACGTTACAGTTACACGTTTACGTCTTGCACAATGATTTCCAAACTGAAACCCAACTGACATTAAACATGCAGGGTTCAGGGTTCAAATCTCAGCAGTGCTATCGTGTCTACACAAACGTTATTGGTTATGGGAGGTGACTGACCAGCCTACCCACTGGCTGGTGCACTTGTCAGTGTGCTCTCAGTGCAGATCCCAAGCCTGGATAAAATTAATTGGGGTTATATCAGGAAGGGCATCCAGTGTAAGAACTGTACCAAATGAAGTATGTAGGCCAGAATGATTTACTGTGGTGGCCCCTAAATACAGGAGCAGCTAAAAGGAAGAAAAAATCTGGTTTATGTGACAATCAATCAGGCACCCAGGAGCCATGCTACATGATACCAATCTACTCTATGTTTAAAATGGCACCACATTTCAACTGCTTTACACAATACTTGGTAAATTCACAAAATATCCTGACATTTTTGTGCACTTTATGGATTTGAATCCACAAAAACATACTTTTTCAACACAACAGTGAACCAAAGTATAGAGCCAGAACAACACTGGAGTGACTTCAAGGCAAGTTTGTGAAAGTCCTCTTAGAAATAATGGGATAAATCGCCTAAATCCAGGTGTGCAAAGCTTGTCGAGACGTATTCAAGATGACCTGCAGCTGTAATTGCAGCTGTAAATGGGCTTTACATGGTATAGGAAAATATCTGAATACCTATAAACAAGATTTATATATATATATATTTGGAATGAAGCTGATATATATGGAATAAAAACGATATATAGAAAATGAAACTGATATGTATGGAATGAATACTGATATATATATATCAGTTTTCATTTTATATATATCAGTTTTCATTATATATATATCAAGTTTCATTTTATATATATCATTTTCATTCCATATATATCTAACTAACATGTTATTTTCAAACGTAAATAAATTATTATTCATTTTGAATTTGTATAAACTTGCGCAAGTGTTTTTATTTGCAAGTTCGGGCTTGTCAGCAAATTTAAACATTTTCGGTACATGAAGAGGGACGTTAGTTGACATGCTAGCGCGCTGTGCCACCTCATCCCATTGGTTTGAATGGCATGATGCTAATTGTGTTGGCTTAGTAAGCAAAAGTAGTGTTTTCAAATAACCTGCCTTATAAGTCCATGATCTATTAGAATCCTCTCTACTGAGGCAGCTGCCTATGTAGGCAGTAAGACAGCAAGGCGGCTCACTAGGTTTTCGAACACACCCATAGTCACATAGTCAATCGAAGGATGTTGTAGCCTAGTGGTTAAGGTACTGGACTAGTAAGCTGCTCAGGTGGCGTACATACATCATATCGAATCTCAGCTCTGCCTTCCGACTGGGCTGGGCGGCTGCATGAACAATGACTGGCTATTGTTCATAGGGGTGAAATATCGGATCAAAGTCATCATAACTGGTGCGACTGCGGCCCCTGCTGGCTAACTTATGGCGCCTGCACAGGGCTGAGGAATAATGCTGATGGGGGTGTGGCCCTCCACACACAGTGCTCGTCAGTGTATGAACTCGACTCGTGCAGGTGAAAAAATGCAGTCTGTACTGACTGTACATGCCGGAGGGGGCGTGTGTCAGTTGAGAGGCGTCCTCAGTCAGCGGTGAAGGGTCGAAT
This sequence comes from Trichomycterus rosablanca, assembly GCF_030014385.1. Taxonomy (NCBI): domain Eukaryota; kingdom Metazoa; phylum Chordata; class Actinopteri; order Siluriformes; family Trichomycteridae; genus Trichomycterus; species Trichomycterus rosablanca. The sequence continues at coordinate 48,933,604 of NC_085989.1, forward strand.
CAGTATAGAGGACGCAATCAGGGTAATTAGACACAACTAGACTGGGGGGAAAAAGGGGGGGGGTACTGGACTAGTAATCAGAAGGTCACTGGTTCAAGCTCTGTTGCTGCTTTTGGGCCCTTAACCCTCAATTGCTTAGACTGTATGCTGTCACAGTACTGTAAGTCACTTTGGATAAAGGCGTCTGCTTAATGCCTATAATGTAAATGTGAATGTACAGTGTATCACAAAAGTGAGTACACCCCTCACATTTCTGCAAATATTTCATTATATCTTTTCATAGGACAACACTATAGACATGAAACTTGGATATAACTTAGAGTAGTCAGTGTACAACTTGTATAGCAGTGTAGATTTACTGTCTTCTGAAAATAACTCAACACACAGCCATTAATGTCTAAATGGCTGGCAACATAAGTGAGTACACCCCACAGTGAACATGTCCAAATTGTGCCCAAAGTGTCAATATTTTGTGTGACCACCATTATTATCCAGCACTGCCTTAACCCTCCTGGGCATGGAATTCACCAGAGCTGCACAGGTTGCTACTGGAATCCTCTTCCACTCCTCCATGATGACATCACGGAGCTGGTGGATGTTAGACACCTTGAACTCCTCCACCTTCCACTTGAGGATGCGCCACAGGTGCTCAATTGGGTTTAGTCCATCACCTTTACCTTCAGCTTCCTCAGCAAGGCAGTTGTCATCTTGGAGGTTGTGTTTGGGGTCGTTATCCTGTTGGAAAACTGCCAGTTTTCGAAGGGAGGGGATCATGCTCTGTTTCAGAATGTCACAGTACATGTTGGAATTCATGTTTCCCTCAATGAACCGCAGCTCCCCAGTGCCAGCAACACTCAACACAGCCCAAGACCATGATGCTACCACCACCATGCTTGACTGTAGGCAAGATACAGTTGTCTTGGTACTTCTCACCAGGGCGCCGCCACACATGCTGGACACCATCTGAGCCAAACAAGTTTATCTTGGTCTCGTCAGACCACAGGGCATTCCAGTAATCCATGTTCTTGGACTGCTTGTCTTCAGCAAACTGTTTGCGGGCTTTCTTGTGCGTCAGCTTCCTTCTGGGATGACGACCATGCAGACCGAGTTGATGCAGTGTGCGGCGTATGGTCTGAGCACTGACAGGCTGACCTCCCACGTCTTCAACCTCTGCAGCAATGCTGGCAGCACTCATGTGTCTATTTTTTAAAGCCAACCTCTGGATATGACGCCGAACACGTGGACTCAACTTCTTTGGTCGACCCTGGCGAAGCCTGTTCCGAGTGGAACCTGTCCTGGAAAACCGCTGTATGACCTTGGCCACCATGCTGTAGCTCAATTTCAGGGTGTTAGCAATCTTCTTATAGCCCAGGCCATCTTTGTGGAGAGCAACAATTCTATTTCTCACATCCTCAGAGAGTTCTTTGCCATGAGGTGCCATGTTGAATATCCAGTGGCCAGTATGAGAGAATTGTACCCAAAACACAAAATTTAACAGCCCTGCTTCCCATTTACACCTGGGACCTTGACACATGACACCAGGGAGGGACAACGACACATTTGGGCACAATTTGGACATGTTCACTGTGGGGTGTACTCACTTATGTTGCCAGCTATTTAGACATTAATGGCTGTGTGTTGAGTTATTTTCAGAAGACAGTAAATCTACACTGCTATACAAGCTGTACACTGACTACTCTAACTTATATCCAAGTTTCATGGATATAGTGTAGATGCTCGACCGGCCAATAGCACAGCTAGGGATTAGAACCCTTGATCCCAGTGGAAGTGGGTTCACATAATTTACCGCTGTACTACTCAAGCTACTAAACAAAATCTGATCCTGGATTGGTCTAATTTTTGTAAAATGCCATCCTCTATAGCAGTTTTGGTCTGTTTGCATAGCCATGTGACCCTGTTCGTGCAATGCATAGTGTTGAAAGATACATATGGAACCAGTATGTTCCACAAGGGCAAGTCGTAGCATAGTGGTTAAGGTTCTGGACTAGTAATTAGAAGGTCACTGGTTTAAGCCCCATCACTGCCAGAATACTGCTTTTTTTTGCTTTTAACCCTCAATTGCTTAGACTGTATACACTGCCACAGTACTGAAAGTCGCTTTGGATAAAAGGATAAATGTATATTTTTCTTGCAAATGTGGTTCATTCACCTGCAGTCAGAAATGCTGAGACTGTGTTTCTTAAAATGTTATATGAATGTGTGATAGACTGCTACACCAGTTTTGATCACCCAGGAAAAAATCTCCTTTTTATGACTTCTTTTTGGTGTGCAGTCCATAATTATGGTGTAGTTTTAGTATCTCAATGTCCTCCTGGACCCCCTGTGTTTAGAATTTTCTGGGACCCCACTGATATTACTCTTTTAGCAAGGATGACAGGTGTTGGTGTTGTGATTCTGTTTTGCGTGTAAACATGTCTGTGTGTGTGTACGTGTGTGTGTTAAATCCAGAATCCATATGAGTGTCTCCGGTATACGTTGCTCGGCTGCAGAGTTATATACGGGTAGTGTTTGTCCTGACTCTGGAGTTTGTGGGTTTTATGTGAGTGTGTTTGTGTTTATTTTCGAGGCTCGGAGGCTTTATGTGAGCACATTTCGGGTTCGCCTCAGCAGGTGCTGCATTTCTGACTGCACTTTTATACACAGGGTTTATATTTAACACTGGAGTGGTGCAACAGAGGTTATGGGCTGCTGTTAAAATGGACAATTAGCATCATGGTGATGAGTGAATAAACAAGGTTCAAAGCATAGCGGTATCAGTGGAAACAGAAATGAGCTGGAGATATATTATAGGGCCAAAAGTATGTGGACACTGTGCTCCAGCCAGCTCTATTGCTAATTAGTGTTTAAAACCAAACCTATAAAATCTATGCTTAAAGCTTTGAAGCAACATTATGACTGTGGTCCTGTGCACCAAGCAAGGTCCATAAAGATATATGGTTTGGTGTGGAGGAGCTCCAGTGGCCTGCACAGAGCCCCGATTTGAACCTCAATGAACGCCTTTGGGGTAAGCTGGAATGCTGAATGTGAGCCAGGCCATCTGGTAAAGCATCAGCGTCCGACCTCACAAATACACTTTTGGCTGAAGTGACACAATTTGGTGGTTAAGGTACTGGACTAGTATTCAGAAGGTTGCCGGTTCAAGCCCCAGCACCACCAAGTTGCCACTGTTGGGCCCCTGAGCAAGGCCTGTAACCCTCAATTGCGTCCTAAAGATGAAGATTACACCAGTTGCCTTTTGCAAGAAGATATGAGCCTTTATAAAGCGGTTAGACACACAGAACCAATCAGGCATAACATTATGACCACCTTCCTAATTATGTGCCCCATATGCAACAAACCGATGCTCTGTGCATTCTGACACCTTTCTATCAGAACCAGCATTAACTTCTTCAGCAGTTTGAGCTACAGTAGCTCGTCTGTTGGACCACACGGGCCAGCATTCGCTTCCCACATGCATCAATGAGCCTTGGCCCATGGCCCATGACCCTGTCGCCGGTTTACCACTGTTCCATCCTTGGACCACTTTTGATAGATACTGACCACTGCAGACTGGGAACACCCTACCAGAGCTGCAGTTTTGGAGATGCTCTGACCCAGTCGTCTAGCCATCACAATTTGGCCCTCATCAAACTCGCCCAAATCTTCACGATCGTCCATTTTTCTTGCTTCTAACATCAACTTTGAGGATAAGATGTTCACTTTCTGCCTAATATATCCCCCCCACTAACAGGTGCCGTGATGAAGAGATAATCAGTGTTATGTACTTGACCTGTCAGTGCTCATAATGTTATGCCTGGTCGGTGATTTGTGTTCTTTATCTGTGACTGAATGATTAGAACCCATACTGTGGATATTGGTGTTGAAGATTTTCTGACCGCTTGACTTTTTTCACACTTTACTGTGTTGTGGATTTGATTTTGAATGGATAAAATAGCCATTTGATGTGCTGCAGATGTTGTTGTTTATCAAAGAGGATCCTCCATTTCTGCACAGGACCTTTTGGGACCTTAAATTTTGGGAGCTATAGACTCAGGTGTGAATTTCCTATTGAACTATGTCCAATCAATCATATCTTTTTTTGTTGTTGTTGCTATTTTGTTTATGCATTTTTCCCCTTTTCTCCCAATTTAGCGAAATCAATTCGTCTTCCACTGCTGGAGACTCCGGTCGTGTCCGAGGAGGATATCTGGGCCACGTCCAGATCTCCGTGCTCCTCCACTTACTGTACAGGCGCCTCGGGCTACTAACCAAGGTCCTTACACAGCATTGAAGACCCCACCACCTTTGTAGTCTAGGGCTGCATCCGAAATCACATACTTGAACAGTACGTACTAAACTTGAGGCAGTGCACACTACGCCGGTAAAGCAGTACGTTCTTTCAGTACGCAAGTGTACAGTATGCACGCAACCTCGTATGTATTACGTCCGTCATCTTACCAACGTCACATGATACATGACATCACATCACCACAGTTATAACAATTTTAACATTAGACAAACTTAATTCTGTTTTTCTCCATAAAGCTGCTCATAACGTTATTCAGGGTTGTACTAAATCATAACATCTTTAATGTTTGTCTTCACTACGAACGTCTTTGCAGCTCCAATTGAATTATGGGATAGATCATCGGACCGTAAGTGTGCATCGTTTGCATACTCAAAAATGGCTGGCCAGGCAGTAGGTCATCCGGGTACTTTTCACGTACCGTTTAATGTATACTACGTATTCGGACACACTAACCGCTCTCGCGTACTGCTCTCGCATACTGTTCAGTATGGAAGTATGAGATTTCGGATGCAGCCTAGGCGTTTAACCACCAGGCAGACTTTTAATAGCCTATTTTGTCTGCTGCAGGTACTGCCAATTATGCCCGCTAGAGGGCGCCCAGCCGACTGGTAGCAGATCAGAATCTCAGCGCTGGTGTGCTAGGGGATTAACAATTTGGAGTGGCACAGCAAATGGTCAGACTAGGACAAGTTAGTGCAGTGGTAGCTCAGCGGTTAATGTACTGGACAGAATGTTGCCAGTTTAAGCCCCACCACCACCACCACAATGCCACTGTTGGGCCCCAGAGCAAGGCCCTGAACCCTCAATTGCTTAAATTGTAATAAGTCATAATTGTTAGTTGCTTTGGATAAAAGCTTTTGCTAATGCCAAGTTCACACAACATGACTTTCCAAGTCATCAGGTCGCTGTACAGTTCACATTACACGACTGGATCTCTTGTAATCGGGAGTCTTTCAAGTCGGTGTGGCTTTCACACTACACGACTGGTCGGCGATAGTGGGTTTCACACTACACCATCTATCACCAACTGGAATCGCAGGCGAGCTTCTCTGGTCTCCCAAACTACGTTCTGTCACGAAAACAAACGCGAGTGATGAAAGGTTTAATGACACCACGTCCAAAAATGCACGTCAACAAGTAGTGAGCGATCAAAGTTTGTGTGCTGATGTGCAGCGTAAAAACAAAGAGGAAAAATAAATGAATCTGAGTGGATTTGGCAACACAAACAGCATGGATTGTTCTATAGTAAGTTGGAGGTTAATAAATATTTTTTGCAATGCAGTGTCGGTGTTTTGTAGAGAACGATCAGGTCAGAAATACTGTAATACTTGTGTGTGTACTGAAGTATTCTGGTATATTAAGCCCCTGTACCACCTTTTACACACCTCCACTGCGTTTCCCCTCACACCGTATCTTGTGTTCTCATTGGCTGTTCTACATAGCACTCATTGCCAGTTGGCCAACTCAGATCAGATATCTGACATGCTAGAAATCTCGATTCGGATCGAGTTGTTGAGTAGTTCACACATAGCGATTGAGAGCCGAGTTTCTATCACCAAGCAAATGCCGAGTTGCTCCCGAGCCGGCAAATCTAGCGCCGACCAGTCGCCAACGAAAATCAGGGCATAAATTGTGTAGTGTGAACTAGGCATAAATGTCATAAATACAAATGGATTCAAAATCACTTCATCATTGTGAGTGATTAAGGGCAAATTGATGGTAAAAACAGTCTTTAAATTCACTCAAAATCAAATCCACAACACAACAAAGCTGCTGGAATGCAAGTGATACAAGTTGCATTAAAGTAAGGTGTATATTTTTGACCCAGCAAATTCTTAGAAATCCCACAATAATTTGAATTCAAGAAAGCAAAATAATTTGTTTCAATCATTCAGTCACAGATACAAAAACAGTAAAATGCAAAGACTGTCATGAAATAAAAGTCTTATACAAGTTTATATACACTTTATACAGCAGTGTGTGTGTGTGTCTTTAACTTACCTCTGTGTGAAGCCTGGTGGAAAACTCTGTGTTTATGTGGTAGATTCTGTTGCCTTCTGCAAGAAGATCTGAGCCTTTATAAATCAGTTAGACCCCCACCCCTCAACACAGAGACACCCACCAACCCACACACACCCACACACACTTTCTGTCTCACTTTCTTTCCTCTGTCTACATTCCTTCATTCCTTCTATCAGCCTTTTCCAGCTCCAGCCTTTAGTGAATCACACCAGACTATTACCTCACACACACACACACACTCACTCAGACACACACATACACACACACACACACACACACACACACAGTACCCGCCCAAAATATAAATAGGGACTATATGACATACACTTTATGGACAAACGTATTGGGACGCCACTTCTAAATAATTCAATTCATGTGTTTTAGGCACAACAGTTGCTAACGGAAATGAAATGCCTCCAACTTTGCAGCAACAGTTTAGGGAAGACCCTTTCCTGTTCCAGCATGACTTGTCCTGTGTGCACAAAGCAAGCTCTATAAAGACGTGAAGAAAAGCTGCACAGAGACCCTGGCCTCAGCCCCACTCAACAGCTTTGGAATGAACTGGAACATCGACTAAGGCTTTCTTGACCAACATCATACAAATGCTCTTAGAACTGAATGGTAACAAATTCCCACAGACATATTTTGTGAGAAGCTTTCTCAGAAAAGTGGTTGTTGTTTAAGCTGAAAAGATCACACAGGGAGGTCACTCTGTTTTAATATACTGTATTTTGAGTTTGAAATGAAACAACAAGGTCATGGTCAGGCATCTAAATACTTTTGGCCATATAGTGTATAAACTACAATAGAACTGAGATTTCTATTGTATTATTAATAATTACTATTGTCTTAAATGTGCTACCGAATAAGATGATTCCAGCATGGCCTTCTTAGTATCAGGGCTCCTGCCCAAATCTCTTCCACCTCCTCTTTACTACTGGATGGTACGATGTTACACACCACAATGGTGCAGGGGGTCGCGCTGTTGCCTCACAGCAAGATGGTCCTGGGTTTGATTCCTCAGCTGGGTATCCAGAATCCTTTCTGTGTGGAGTTTGTTCTCCCTGTGTGTGTGTGGGTTTCCTCCGGGATCTCCGGTTTTCTCCCACAGTCCAAAGACATGCAGTCAGATTAACTGAAAATACTAAGCTGCCCTAGGTGGTGTGTGTGTGTGTGTTTTGTACTGTGATGGACTGGTGACCTGTCCAGAGTGTTTCCTACCTTTCACACAATGAAACAGACCCACCGTAACTCCTCGGTTCAAAAATCGGCGTTGCCACTGGTCGGCAGGGCACCGTCTAGAGGGCATAATTGGCAGTGTCTGCAGCAGACATGTCTCTTGGTGAATGAATTAATAACAATAAAGATTCTTTATCAAAGGTTTGATTATAGATACTTCTGTAGAAAGAGGATTTTTAATGGACTGTCTGAGCTGAATGTGATTTCATCCAGTTGAAATTCCCCTCTCCACTCCCATTAATACTTTATGCAGTTGTATTTTTGCCATTAATAGTATAATTAAGTAAGCTGATTCGTTCCCTCTGAAAGCCTGTAATATTCCCGCTGGAGAAGGATGTAATGCTCTAAGAAATCTGCCAGCTGTTCCGCTTCATTTTCCTCCCGTTTTGAAATCTGTGGACATGATGCCGATGTGTTTTCTCAGTCTTGTTGAGGAAAAGGCATCAGGACTTTTGGCATCACATTACTGGGAAAATATAAGAACAGCATCTCTTCAAACAGACAACGCCCCTGGACGGGCAATGAGAAATGGATTTTTGGGTGTAACTCCAGTTTCAAGGAGTGGGCTTTAAAAGAACTGGCACCATTTGTCCCCTCTTGTCCTTAACACATTTTAACACACATTTTAACATGTGTGAAGTGATTACACAGCTTTCTTTTAAACTCCATCAGGCATACAGTTATGTCTTTTTAACAGGCATCCGGGATACCTTTAACTTTCTCTGCTTGTTGAAGAGTATAGTCTGGGCGAGTGTTGATCAAGTTAGGTTGAAGTGAGCATCCCTACTGGGTTCATCTTGAGCACTCTTTGTGTTTTAGTACAGATTAGGCTTTTAAACATCCTGGGTAAAGAGCAGTAGTTGTGGTGCATTAAACTGAGCTTCTTTTAAGCTCCAGCAGAGATGCATTCATCATCTAGCCTGATGCACCTGTCTGAATCAGGATTACCTAGAATTATTATGATTATTATTATTCTTACTATTACTATCATTATCATCATCATCATTATTATTATTATTATTATTATTATTATTATCATTACTATCATTATTATTATTATTACTGCTACTATTATTATTATTATTATCATTATTATAATCATTATTATTATCATTATTATTATTATTATCATTATTATAATCATCGTTATTATATTATAATCATTATTATTATTATTATCATTGTTATTATTAATATTATTATCATTATTATTACTATTATTATTATTATCATTATCATTATTATTATTACTTTTATTATACTTATTATTACTATTATTATTATTATAATTACCATTTTCCCCAGTTTCCCTCTCAATCTAGTCGTAGCTGATTACCAGATTGTTGTAGCAGTTGTAGCCTAGTGGTTAAGGTACTGGGCTAGTAATTGAAAGGTTGCTGGTTCAAGCCTCACCTCTGCCAGATTGCCACTGTTGAGCCCTTGAGCAAGGCCTTTAACCTTCCATTGCTTAGACAGTACACTGTCACATTACTGTGAGTCACTTTGGATAAAAGCCTCTGCTAAATGCTATAAATGTAAATATTTTGCTTCCTCTCTACTGCTGCTGACCTCTACTACTGGCCGTGACTAACACACGCTCCTCCAATATGTGTGCAGTAACCTGATCTTCATGCTCCCCCATCTCTGTGCAGCACCACTGATCAGCCAGGTCTTAACTGCATCAGTAATGAGGAATCTCCTTTGGCAGTGGTTCTCAAACTGTGGTACGCGTACCACTGGTGGTACGTGAAGCAGCACGAGGTGGTATGCCAGATAATCTCGGAAAAGTAATTACATGCACCAGAAAAATAAATAATTTAAAAATTATGAATAAAAAAAATAATATGAAACAAATTGTGTAAATTACTAATAAAATCTGTTTCAAAGTTTTTATAATTCTGTTTTAATAAAATCAGTTTAATGAAAACAAATTGTATTAAAACTAATGTGTTTTTAAAATATTCGGGGCTACGCAGCCACCGTACTTCATTACGTCTATACTTCACGTTCGCGGTTTCCATCTCGGAATTTCCGAAACTTTATCAGTAAAGTTATCAGTAGCTCTCTCACTTTTATCAGGGCCAGATCTGTGTTTGAAGCTCACTGATCTCGTTTATGACATCACAAGGCTGTGCTCCGCTAAACAGGCGCATCCCTCTCACTGAAATACTAACTGCAGATATACTAGTGATGGGTCGTTCGCGAACGATCCGATTCTATTGAACGGATCTTTGAAATGAACGAAAGGAACCGAGCCTTTTATTTCTGCGCAGTTCTTATCGGCTGTAATCCACCCATTCAGCTTCCATCAGTAGAGGGAATTAATCGTAAGTCGTAATAAGAGCTGTTTATTGTCGATATTCAAATCCGAAACACTTTCAGTATCGCGGAGAGCGAGCGAGCGAGACACACACACACACACAGAGAGAGAGATAGAGAGAGAGAGAGAGAGAGAGAGAGAGAGAGAGAGAGAGAGCTAGTAGTATAATGACAAATAATTGAGAAATAAACTATAAACTTGTTTAATTGTGTTAAATACAAGAGAGGATTTTTCTGAAACTTAATGAAATGCAACCACAGTCTGTCTCTTCTCTGTAGTTTTTTTTACTTTTAAAATAAATCCTTTTTTTCTTATTCAAGTGTTGTTTGAAGGTAGCAACATTTGATATTAATATCTGGGTCTTATAGTTTACCCAGTAGCGCCTCCCGAAGAACGAAGAGCCATTTTTTTGAACGTCTCTTTAAAAGGAACCGAGCCAAAAGATCCGACTCCCTTCAAGAAGCCATAATTCCCATCACTAATATATATATACACACACACCTAATTAATGTGTGCCATATGTGGTTCTGTGATGATTAACGTAGGTGGTACTTGGAAGTTTTGGTTTGATAATGGGTGGTACTTGGTCTAAAAAGTTTGAGAACCACTGCCCTTTGGTATCCAACCCAACGGATGAGCCAATCGTTGTGTTTAACTGCTGCACCACCTGAGCGCCCAATATAGCTTCTTTTAAGCTCTTGCAAAGATGAAATAATTCCATCTAGCCTAACGCACCTGCCTGAATCATGATGTCCACCAAGTATTAGTATTTTTTTCCCAATCTAGCCGTTACCCCCACCCATCTCTGTGCAGATGGCATTGTGCCTGAGCGTCAATGATCTCCACCAATTATGGGATTTGATTCCACAGTACTGCAGATTGTTTGAAGTGAGTGCCAGTACGAGTTTTTCTGTTCATCATATGCACTAACAGCTTTTACAGTTGATACAACATGTGACAAGTGGGCAGGGACAAGTTCCCTCTCAGTGGGACCCTCTTTCTTGCTTCTTGTAGAAGTTTTGCAAGTTCTCCTACTTTTGCCAGATATAGTCACGTTTTGGGAAAGAAGCTGTACAGGTGGAAATTTGTCCGAGGTTTCAGGGCCCATTGTTTTGTTTTGAGCTGCAGGATGAACTCCCCATCTCTGAACTATGCTACACTAACAGCTAATGCTAATTTTAGGACACAAAAAAACTCAATCAGAGCGGGGATCAGCATTGGTGGAGAGGAAGCTTATGCAATCGGGCAATTGGACGCGCTAAAAAGGCAGAAAAAGGGGAGAAAATGCATAAAACAAAACAAAACAATAAAAAGGTCAAGGTTGAACCACAAAGCTGCTTCCAGAAACAGTTCCTGCAACAAAGTACTAATAGAATTTCTTTACTTTATTATTTTTTTAACATATTTTTGTCTGCACTGGTGACCTGTTCAGGATAAAGAGGTGGTGAAACAGACAATGAATTAATTAATAAATGAATAAATAATCAAAAATGAATATTTTAGTAATAAATGAAAAATCTTGATTCAAAAACAGAATCCGACTTGTGAAAACGTCATTGCACCTTTAATTCAACAACTGGTTTTACCACCAGGTGTAGTGTGTGTGTGTGTGTGTGTGTGTGTGTGTGTGTGTTTTGACTGTGCGTGACACACCATCAACTGTCTGGATCTGAATTTCATAAACATGGAAAGGTAGAGTCAGAGGACCTGAAAGTCAGACAGGGATTGAAGCCGATGTTTATCACGCATGTGTGTGTGTGACCTGTGTGTGTGTGTGTGTGTGTGTGTGTGTGTGTGTGTGTATTAGGGTGGGTGGCCCATGGCTGGCATAGGGTCTGTTTAAAGGAACTGAATGTAATAAACATGGAGAATTTGAGAGATGGCGAGATTAAAAACACAGATGCTTCTTTCATGGTTCTGAAGGAATTTTGATTCAGGTGAGTAAAACCAAATCGTTATAAGAACAACACACACACACACACACACACACACACACACACACATGACAGATCATCCAGCCAGGTTCACACACATGTGAAAATGAAAAGACTTACACAAGCTTGAGCTTGGAGAGTTCACAAAAACATTCTCCAGCAGCGGAATAGTGGCAGCAAATACAAACCAAGCCCAAGTACTTTGGAAATGTCACTTCAGTGTAACTAAATGCTGGTCTGACTGAGGCTGGTTTGAATAATCATGATGGGTTAGGACATGAGGAAGACACTGAGGTTATGTGGTCATTCTGTATATGTGGCCTGTGGGCAAAATGTGGTGTGGAAAACCCAAATTAAATTCCCACAAACCCAATTCCCTGAAAAAAGTGAATTCCCACAAAGCTGTTTGCTAAAAACATGAATTCCTATCAAAACAATTCCGAAAAGGTTAGTAACAAAGTATGATGTGTAAAAAAACATACAGCAGTGTTTCTTATATTCACTTTGACTTTTATTTGATGTCAGACAGGATGAACCTGAGATATTTCATGTTGTATCTGCTCAACTTCATTTCATTTATTAATAAACATCTATTCCTGCATTTCAGGCCTGCAACACATTTCAAACAAAGTTGAGACGGGGGCAATTTAGGGCTAGTAATGAGGTGAAAAAACTAAATAATGATGTGATTTTAAACAGGTAATTATAATCATGGTTTGGTACAAAAGCAGCATCCAGGAAAGGCGTCCAGTTTGTCAACAAATGTATGAAAAAATTATTGAAATGTTTAAAAACAATGAACCTCAAAGAACGATTGGAAGGGATTTGCATATTTCTCCCTCTACAGAGCATAATATCATTAAACCATTAAAGGAATCAGGAATTTTAGTGCGTAAAGGCCAAGGACGCTCTTACCAAGTGTTCAACCGGTGTTCCTCAGGGCTCTGTACTTGGTCCACTTCTTTTTGCTATCTACACTCGCTCTCTGGGTAAGGTCATAGCCTCCCATGGCTTCTCTTACCACTCCTATGCAGATGACACTCATTCTGTCAGATGACGCTCATTCTGTCATTTCCTCCTTCAGACACACAAGTCTCAGCTCGCATCTCAGCATGTCTGCACGGTATCTTACAATGGATGTCAGCTCATCATCTAAAACTCAATCCCAGCAAGACAGAGCTGTTACTCATTCCTGGAGATCAATCTCCAACCCAGGACCTAGTCATGTCTCTTGATGACTCCCGGATCAGACCATCTTATAATGTAAGAAGCCTTGGTGTTGTCCTGGATAACCAGCTGACCTTCTCTCCGTGTGTAGCAAGCATGACGAGAGCGTCCCGGTTCCTCCTCTACAACATCAGGAAGATTCGACCATTTCTCTCGTTTCTACACTCACTGTCCATTTTATCAGCTCCACTTACCATATAGAAGCACTTTGTAGTTCTACAATTACTGACTGTAGTCCATCTGTTTCTCTGCATGCTTTGTTAGCCCCCTTTCACCCTGTTCTTCAATGGTCAGGACCCCCAAAAGACCACCACAGAGCAGGTATTATTTAGGTGGTGGATCAATCTCAGCACTGCAGTGACACTGACATGGTGGTGGTGTGTTAGTGTGTGTTGTGCTGGTATGAGTGGATCAGACACAGCAGCGCTGCTGTAGTTTTTAAATACTGTGTCCACTCACTGTCCACTCTATTAGACACTTCTACCTAGTTGGTCCAACTTGTAGATGTAAAGTTAGAGACGATCGCTCATCTATTGCTGCTGTTTGAGTTGGTCATCTTCTAGACCTTCATCAGTGGTCACAGGACGCTGCACACAGGGCGCTGTTGGCTGGATATTTTTGGTTGGTGGAGTATTCTCAATCCAGCAGTGACAGCACTGCTGTGTCTGATCCACTCATACCAGCACAACACACACTAACACACCACCACCATGTCAGTGTCACTGCAGTGCTGAGAATGATCCACCACCTAAATAATACCTGCTCTTTGGTGGTCCTGTGGGGGTCCTGACCATTGAAGAACAGCATGAAAGGGGCTAACAAAGCATGCAGAGAAACAGATGGACTACAGTCAGTAATTGGAGAACTACAAAGTGCTTCTATATGGTAAGTGGAGCTGATAAAATAGACAGTGAGTGTAGAAACAAGGAGGTTTTAATATATGGCTGTGTGCTTGATTTCATTTATTAGTAGGTGAAGCCAAAATAAAATACACTTTCTATAATAATTTATTCCGTGACCACATCAGGGCAAAACATCTAAATATTTGAGAGGAGTCTGGAAATATTCTGTAATCGCACACAGAAAAACACTTCACACTAACGCTCAGTGATTTAGGAGATTCATACCAGTAATGAATGTGATCTTTGTTTGTAGGAACTGCTAAAAATATCACACCCTGTTGCACAAAGCGGTCTGTGTTACATTCACCTGATTTGTTTTTAACTCACACTGATCAACATCTGGACAAAATATCATAAAAATAATCATAAAAACATCCTAATAACATAAAGTCCTTGTTAGGATAGAGTGATGTAGTGTCTGGAAGACTCTGTACCATATGTGTGTGTGTGTGTGTGTGTGTGTGTTGTGGTACCTAAATGGGCACTAAACTAATTAAACTATGGTTGAAGTCATAAGTTTATATATGCCTCAGCCCCAGTCATAAACAGTTCCTGCACTTTAATCCTGGTCCATATTCCCTTTTTTGGGTCAGTTAGGATTACAACTATATGTTAAGAATGTAAAAAGTCAGAATAACATAAGAGACTATTATTTATTTCAGCTTTTATTTTTTCCTTTACATTCTTAGTGGCTCAGAAGTTTACATACACGTGGTCGGTATCTGGGAACGTTACCTTCACATTGTTTGACTTAAATTGAATTAATTGTTTGACTTGAATTAAAGTCAGGACATTGTGTTGGCCACTCCATTACATGTACATTTACATTTTCAGCATTTAGCAGACGCTTCTTGAACCGCTTGAACCGGCAACCTTCTGATTACTAGTCCAGTATTTTAACCACTAGGCTACAGCTGCCCATTACCTTCAATGTATTGTTCTTAAGCCATTTTGCCACAACTTTAAAAGTATGCTTGGGGTCATTGTCCATTTGGAAGACCCATTTTTACCCAAGCTTTAACTTACTGGTTGATGTTGAGATTTTGCTTCAAGATGGTCATTATGGCTGGAAACACAAAGCGAAACATAAATAATTAATACAAATGGTGGCAATCTGGTCCCACTGTGGTTTACAAGATGTAACATAAAGCCTCCACAAGGAGGTGTTCATGTACAAGTTTATTCGTTGGTGCATGTTAAAATTTGTTGATTCAATTATTATTAGTTACGACCCATTTTTTTTGTCTAGAGACACACTAAAGGGTAGCCACTGTTGGGCTCTTGAGCGAGGCCCTTAACCCTCAATTGCTTAGACAAATACTATTACTGTATTGTAGGTTGTTTGGATAAAAACTGAAAATGTAAATACACCAGTTCACCAAATGTAACTGATTTAGTTACCAGAGACGCAAAGTTTCCATGTAAATTCATTCATTAAATAACAAAGACAAAATGTTTCACAAATAATTGTTGGGCAACTCGGTGGCCTCACAGCAAGAAGGTCCTGGGTTCGATTCCCAGGTGGAGCAGTCCGGATCCTTTCTGTGTGTGTGTGTGGGTTTCTTCCGGGAGCTCCGGTTTCCTCCCACAGTTCCACGGTTCAAAATCAAGTTTTGCTGTTTAAACCTACCTGATCAGCTGCCTCAGTAGAGAGGATTCTAATAAGACATGGAACTCATAATCAGATTATTTAGACGCTCTACTTATACAGAGATTACACCGATTATGTCACTGCAGTTTTATCTTACTAAGCTAACACAGTTAGCCTCAGGACGTTCAAACCTGCTAGCACGCCAGCTAACGTCTCCCTCTGTGTATCGAAAACAGTTAAACTGTCCTGGACGAGCCTGAATTTACAAATAAACAACACTCGTGCACATTTATAGAAATTAAACATAACTGACAATTTATTTATATTATAAATTGAAAAGAACGCCATTGGTTGCTTCGCATTCGTTTGTAGTTTTTTTGTGAGAAAAGTCATGCTGCACTGAATGCTGGGATTGCCTTCAGTGCTGAGGAAGCGTAGGACATTCATTTACATTTTCGGCCTTCTTCCAAAGCGACTTACATTACAGTTACAGTATACAGTCTGAGCAATTGAGGGTTAAGGGCCTTGCTCAAAGGCCCAACAACAGCAACCTGGCAGTGGTGGGGCTTGAACCAGCAACCTTCTGGTTACTAGTCCAGTACTTTAACCACTAGGCTACGGCTTGCCCCTATTTTCACTCAGAATTAAGGCGCCTCAGTAGAAGCATTTTGAGGGATATAAGAATTTAGACACGCCCTCTTCTCACAAGTGTAGGATGACGTAAAATGCATCTATGTAGAGAGATCACAAGGTTTTCGGACAGACCCCCGAAACTTTTATTGATGTCAGACAAGATGAATCTGAGATATTTCATCTTTTATCTGCTCAACTTCATTTCATTTATTAATAAACATCCATTCCTGCATTTCAGGCCAACACATTCCAAAAAAAGTTGGAACAGGGGCAATTTAGGGCTAGTAATGACGTGAGAAAACTAAATAATGATGTGACATGCTACACACATTACAAAGACATGGCTGAGGAAGAAGAGAGTACGGGTACTGGACTGGCCTGCCTGCAGTCCTGACCTGTCCCCAATATAGAATGTGTGGAGAATTTTGAAAGGGAAAATGCGACAGCGACAACCCCCCGTACTGTTACACATCTAAAGACGTGTTTGCAGAAAGAACGAGACAAAATAAAAGCCGAAACACTTAATCACTTGGTCTCCTTGGTGCCAAAATATCTTTTAAGTGTGGTGAAAAGGAAAGGCAACATTACAAAGTGGTTAATTCATTACCGTCCCAACTTTTTTGGAATGTGTTGTAGGCCTGAAATGCAGGAATGGATGTTTATTAATAAATGAAATGAAGTTGAGCAGATAAAACATGAAATATCTCAGTTTCATCCTGTCTGACATCAAATAAAAGTCAAAGTAAATGTAAGAAACTCTGTGTTTTTATTTTTATTATTTACATTTTCCATACTGTGCCAACCTTTTCTGATTTGGGGTTGTATATTAGTTGGTCTTTTCATTAATCAAACCCCCTCACATTCATAAAAGTTCCACCCAATTCTTACATTGATTGTTTGTGTAGAAGACAATCTAATAACTGTATTGCTGCTATTAAGTGTATCTGTAAAATAAGGCTCCATTTTGTGTATGTGTGTGTGTGTGTGTGTGTGTGGCATTTGGTGTATCAAAACAGTCTGAGTGGTGCCAGTACCACTCTGCTTGTTTGGCACTCACTTACAGACTCACACACCATTACACACAGTGTGTGTGTGTATTAAAATATTTGTGGTTCCAGTAAAAGTCTAACAGACCCCCCCACACACACATACGATACGGTTTTGTCCCGTCTCACCACGCTTTTTAATACCCCAGCACTTTTAGCACCAGCTCATCTCGCTCGACCACCTCTTCAAATGGCCAATTTTGTCTCTGGTACTTTCGGAAGTGCCTAATTTTGTCTGCACCACTGTCTGCCCTTCCTGCACTGCTCAATTTATCTTCACTTTCCATGATGCCTGAATTTGTTGAGACCTGTTTTTACCTATTATGGCACTGTGTCCACTTTAGTCCTTTCCTTTTTTTGTACCTAAATATCATATTTTGTCCTCACCTTCATATATTCTTCTTTTTCTATTTGTCTGGATGTTTATTATCTCCCTATTTAGTCAGTTCCAAATTCCCAAGTGTGAATCCGCTGTCGCTTTCACAACCCCTGATCTAATCTAGGACAGACGGCTCACCACGCGCCCTTTCAGACACGTGTCCGATCTGCAGCCACTTCTTTTTTTTATTATTCTATTTATACATTTCTCCCCTTTTTCTCCCTTTTTAACTCGTCCAATTGCCCGATTGCGTCATGCTTCCTCTCCACCAATGCCAATCCCTGCTCTGATTGAGGAGAACGAAGCTAACCCACGCCCCCTCCGACACGTGGGCAGCAGCCGGATGCATCTTATCACCTACACTTTGACGAGTGCAATGCGGATCAGCACTGTGTACGGAGAGACACACCCTGATCAGCGCACTCTTTTCTCATCTCTGTGCAGGTGCCATCAATCAGCCAGCAGAGGTCGTAATTGCATTAGTTGTGAGAGAGAGACCCTATCCAGCTTAATCCCGCCCATATCTGAACAACAGGCCAATTGTTTTTCATGCAGCTGCTCAGCCCAGCCGGCAGGCAGAGCTTAGATTTGATACGATGTATTCGAGATCCAGCTCTGGTTCCAGCATGTGTTTTTACCGCTGCGCCACCACTTCTTATCACCTGCCAGTGTTGGGTTCCCACACAGAGTCGCATCGCGTACAGAGAGCCACGCTAAGCTCAAGTGAGTCCATTTGTTCTTACCTGTTTACTTTTGCTTACTTTTAAACCAGTTCAAAAAAGTTGGGACATGGAAAATGTAACTAGAAACAGCAATTGTTTATTATTGATTATTTGCAAATCATTTTGGCCAGACAGAACAAAGACATTTAATGCTTCAACTTATCAACTGTGTTACATCACATCTCCTGTTAACTGAGGACACCAATTGTTGTAGTTGAAAGTGGATTTTTTCCTCATTTTTTCCTATTTTATTTATGCATTTTCTCAATTTTTCACCCAATGTAGCGTAGCCAGTTAGTCTTCCACTGCTGGGGCCCCCATTCACGTCTGAGGAGGGTATATTTGCCAGACATGTGGATTTGGGCATGATGCCGGTCGCATGGAGAGTCTTTTCACTGCGTTGAGGAACCGCCCCCCTTTTTAGTCCAGACTAGTGGCCAATTTTGTTCGGCATTTAGCAGTCGCTCTTATCCAGAGCGACTTACAGTAGTGCTTCCATAGTAAACATTACCTTACTCTAGTTTAAGTAAACAACAGTCCAAGAGCACAAATCAGCTGAAACCTGTTAGAACCAAAGTGTTTTTTGTTTTTTTTTGCAGGAAATGAATGAGTGTTAGTACAAGTCAGTTTAAATGCTTAGTAAAGAGGTGATGAGGGTTTTTAATTGTCTTTTAAAGACAGCAAGAGACTCAGATGTTCGGACAGACAGAGGAAGCTTGTTCCACCACTTGGGTGAAAGTACAGAGAAGAGCCTTGATGCTCATCTTCCTCGAGTCCTGGGTGGAGGATCAAGTCGAGTGAGATTAGTGGCTCGGAGGTTGCGTGGTACAGAGTTGGGTTTGATTAGACCTCAAAGGTAGTTTGGGGCTGGTCCATTTTTGACTTTGTAGGCGAGCATCAGTGTTTTAAACTGAATGTGTGCAGCTACAGGAAGCCAGTGAAGAGAATGCAGCAGTGGGGTGATGTGGCAGTGTTTAGGTTGATTAAAAACCAGATGGGCAGCTGCATTTTGAATGAATTGCAACGGTTTAATCGTGGACATTATAGCACCTTCTAGGGGGGAGTTGTAGTAGTCCAACCGTGAGATTACAAGTGACTGCACAAGAATCTGAGTAGCTTCCATGGAGAGAAATGGACGAATCTTGCTGATGCTGTAGAGGAGGAACCGGCCTGCTCTTGTCATGCTGGCTACATGAGGAGAGAAGGTCAGCTGGTTATCCAGGATGACACCAAGGCTTCTTACATTATCAGACGGTCTGATCTGGGAGTCATCAAGAGAGATAACTAGGTCCTGGGTTGGGGATTGTTCTCCAGGAATAAGTAACAGCTCTGTCTTACTGGGATTAAGTTTTATATGATGAGCTGACATCCATTGTGAGATATCGTGCAGGCATGCTGAGATTCAAACTTGGGTAGTTCAAAATCTCAGCGCTGGTGTGCTAGTGCTTGATACGACACTTCAGCTGCTCAACTGACAAGGTGTCTCAAGAGTTGTCTAATGTATTCCCAAGCCTATGTGTTCTAACTTATTTGGTAAGTGTCGCAAACTTTAAATTAGGAATTACAATATATTTACACAAATCAATAATGCTGATAAAGTAATAACATCATTAAATATCATTTTTGTGCTGTTTTAAACTAAGTTTGGGTAAAAGGTAGTATTTAAATCACAGCAATTGTATTTAAATCACAGCAGTTGTATTTAAATCACAGCAATTGTATTTAAATCACAGCAGTTGCACTGGGAAACACTAGAATCAAGGCAGGAATACCATCAACAGAGCACCAATTCATCATAAGGGGTTCAGCCCCAACTCCAGACATAACTAATCTTTTCTATCTGGACACTCGGCCAGCCAGTAGCACCTCTGAGATTTGAACCTTGATACTTGGCTAGCATAACAGTCTGCTACACCACCTTTTTTTTTTTTTTTAGCAATTATATTTCCCCAGCAACATTTAGTATCCAGTAATAGTCATTCCAGTGCAGAAAAATGTACCAAAATAAATAAATAAAGTGCTAAGTGCCATAACCAGTGACCAATTAAATATGGAGCCAACTCTTTAGCGCAGTTCTGTATATAGGAAGTGACCAGGGGTTCAGCGTAGCTCTGAATTAAGAAAGCTATCACAGGTTTAGTTCTAATACATATTTAGGTGGTGGTTGTACTGTAGTTATGACCATAGTTTACTGCTAATGAATTGTGAACTTACTGACATTGTGTCCTACTGACTATCCAGATTTCATAATTTCTTCATTTCCTCCAGCACCTTTAAAACCGTCAAAACAAACGTACCCCTGTCTATACAAACATGTATTTAGAGGTTTGGAAAGTTCACACTGTGGTTTACCCAAAATGCAGCCTAGAGTAAAGAGTGAACTTTACTTTAAGGTTATACTGACACCTACAGAGGACACACCTCCTAACTGGGACTGACCCAGACAGAGACCGTGTATGTCTGGGACTGATGGGTACAATGGACACACCTCCTAACTGGGGCGCATACAGACAGAGACTGTGGCTTCTTTCCTGATACTGACAGGTACAAAGGACACATCTCCCCAATGGGGACTGAAATGAACAGCCATCATGCCCTCCAAACTAGGACAGGTCCAGAGGACGCACTGCTCGTCTAGGCTTTTTTGCTGCCTTGTGCTTAGGTCTCTAGGTAGGCTCACTATGACTTTGAGTAGCGCAGTGATTGGGCAGTGCTAGCTCAGTGGTTACAGTACTAGACCAGTGATCAGAAGGTTCCTGATTCAATCCTGTTGGGCCGCTGAGCGAGGCCCAGGAATAACATTTTAACCACTGACAGGTGAAGTGAATAACACTGATTATCTCTTCATCACGGCACCTGTTAGTGGGTGGGATATATTCGGCAGCAAGTGAACATTTTATCCTCAGAGCTGATGTTAGGAGCAGGAAAAATTGACAAGTGTGAGGATTTGAGTGAGTTTGATGAGGGCCAAATTGTGATGGCTATATGACTGGGTCAGAGCATCTCCAAAACTGCAGCTCTTGTGGGGTGTGTCCCGGTCTGTAGTGGTCAGTATCTATCAAAAGTGGTCCAACGAACGAACAGTGGTAAACCAGTGACAGGGTCATGGGCGGCCAAGGCTCATCGATGCACGTGGGGAGAGAAGGCTGGTCCGTGTGGTCCAATCCAACAGACGAGCTACTGTAGCTCAAATAGCTGAAGAAGAAAGATGTCAGAATACACAGAGAATCACAGTTGCAGGGCTGTTTTGGCAGCAAAAGGGCGACCAACATAATATTGGGGAGGTGGTCATAATGTTATGCCTAATCAGTGTGTATATATTTATAACACCTGTTAGCAATTGTAATTAATGTTATTGTTATTCCATATTTACATAGAAGAAGTGTTGCAAAACCTTTGTCCATACGGTGTATTTGTGACATAAATTAAAGATGTAAAGTGAAGTCTATCACTCGTACTTGTACTTTTAAAATGCCATAAAAAATATCCCATCACATATGGCATACTTGCAAATGTAAATATTTAAAATACTTGATCTTAGCTATTTCTTCCAGTTTTTTTTAAGTCTTAAGTTTTATTTTATACTTAACATAGTTATTTTTATATATATTTTATTATGTTACACACACTGAGACCTAAGTAACTGCATTTTGTTCTAATCATATACATGGTTTTGAATGACAATAAAGCTGAGTCTAAATCTGAGTCTGATAAAACAAACACAGACTGTGGTGTGATGTTTCGCTGCTATAGAACTGGTCAACTTGTCATAACTAACAAAAAAATTCAGGTAATCAATATACAATCTTAAGCTAAAGCAAAATTTGGCTTTGCAGCAAGATACTGTATCAATATAAAGCAACAGAGCAAGTCCTGCTACAATGGCTCAGAAGAAGCATAACTAAAGTTTTAAAGTGGCCTAGTCAAAGTCCTAACTAATCCCAGTGAGATGCCATAAGATGACCTCAAATGTGCAACTCAAAAGCCCTCCAGTGTAAATAAGCTCCAGTGGGCCAGACTTTCTCCACAGCAGTGTGAAAGGTGGGAGAACAGCTTGCACAAAACACCAGTCCAGTTCAGGACTCATCCCATTCACACAGTTATGTGACTCACTCAGTCACTCACATCAAGGGACAGTGTTATGTAACTAGTCCACCTGCTGTCCACCTTTATGGAAGGTGGAAGGAAAATTGGCCTTTGTATGCACAGTTGACTGTGGCCTAGTTGATTACATAAGATTACATAATTATGAAGAGGTAGCACTCTTTAAAACCAAGGAGGCTTTCCTTCGTGAATAGAAAGCGGACGTGAGGGGGGCAACCCTAGATGTGATGTTTTGTCGAACCCAACAAACTCAGGAGCCAACAGTTTTTTGCAGCATTGACACTTCCAGCTATGCTCCTCTTCTGCTCTTAATTAGCTCCTGTTTTTTGAATAAGTGCAATTCTCCTAAACTTTAGGCACCCATAAATAGGGCCCTATTAATTCTTTGTAAGGGCATCCAGTTGCAAAACAGATGTACTTAGAAATGACGTCAAACACACACACATACACACACAGTTGACTTGTACAGATGTGATAGGTAAGGGTAATCTGCAGTGTATGAACAATAAATTATAAAACAAATGAGTGAAAGTCTGGCACCCCGGTAATAATGAACCAGTGTTTCTATTTAGGTTGCTCATTAAAATGATTTCAGTGCCTCTATCTGTGTGTGGGTGTTTGTGTGTTGGGGTGGTGGATGGGTGTGTTCCCGCCCGCCACATCTGATGCCAATCCCAGCATTCCACATTCACCCTTTAGACTGGTACTGCCAAAGACCACAGGATATCAATGAACGTTCAGTTTCTGTTGAGAGAAAGAGGCGGATGAAAATAAACATTGAAAGGTCGTGTTATTGGTCCATTACAAAATCTAATAAAAAAACATGGTTAAAATATGATTACTGCAGACAGGGTGTAACATACACTCACACTAACACACAGGTTCCAAACTAAATACTAATTTAAAAGCAGGGAAAAGATGTTAATCTGTTTCAGAAGGGTCAAATTATTGGCATGCATCAAGCAGAGAAAACATCTAAGGAGAAGCTGAAACTACTAAAATCGAGTTAAGAACTGTCCAACGCATTATTAAAAAGTGGAAGGACAGTGGGGGGGAAACATCATCTTCCAGGAAGGAATGTGGTCGGAAAAAAATCTTGAATGAACGTGATCGGCGATCACTTAAACGTTTGGTGAAATCAAATGGTAGAAAAACTACAGTAGAACTCAGGGATGTTTAATAGTGAAAGTAAGAGCATTTCTACACGCACAATTCGAAGGGAACTCAAGGGATTGGGACTAAACAGTTGTGTAGCCTTAAGAAAACCACTTGTCAGTGAGGCTAACCGGCAAAAACCGCTTCAATTTGCTAGGGAGCATAAAGATTGGACTCTGGAGCAATGGAAGAAGGTCATGTGGTCTGATGAGTCCAGATTTACCCTGTTCCAGAGTGACGGGCGCATCAGTGTAAGAAGAGAGGCGGCTGAAGTGATGCACCCATCATGCCTAGTGCCTACCGTACAAGCCTGTGGGGGCAGTGCTATGATCTGGGGTTGCTGCAGTCGGTCAGGTCTAGGTTCAGCAACGTTATAAGCCCAAAGAATGAGGTCAGCTGACTACCTGAATATACTGAACCACCAGGTTATTCCATCAGTGGATTTTTTCTTTCCTGATGGCACGGGCATATTCCAAGATGACAATGCCAGGATTCATCGGGCTCTAATTGTGAAAGAGTGGTTCAGGGAGCATGAGACATCATTTTCACACATGGATTGGCCACCACAGAGTCCAGACCTGAACCCCATTGAGAATCTTTGGGATGTGATCTTTTGGGAAAAATGTTTGCAACTCTGGACAGAAATAAATGTTGTGACATTGCAGAAGCTTGTGGAAACGATGCCACAGCGAATGCGTGCCGTAATCAAAGCTAAAGCGTCTGTGGTAATGGAGTACAGTGTAAATGTAGATAGACATTATAAATATACAGTATATATTTAGCATTTTAAACACCAAACACAGAATTTAGCCTCCAAGAAAAACAACAAATTGTCCAAGACTTAAAAGACAGACTGCAATCACAGCAGGATACGTTACAATCTGCCCTTTGAGGACCACCATGATGCAGATGTGGCCCTCAGTAAAAATGAGTTTGACACCCCTGCTATAGATAGTAAAACACATCTTGTTTATTAAGTGCAGTTAAACAAGCTGTAGTCAGACATGAACTGAACACACACTCTTAAGGTTGTTCTAGAGCAGGGGTGGCCCGCTACCCTTTCTGAAATGGCCTGTGAGGTTTTTTAAAAGTGGCCCACAGGTCTAAGGTCTAAAAGAAGTCATTCCTAGTTTGAACACTGGTTGTCGCTATCACATAAAACCAGTCTAAAACTTACCACAGCATCTTGTTTCATAAGTCAAAACAGTAACGACGTTACACCTGCATTAATGTTCCTGAACTTCATGGTGGCTCCAAAGAAAGATTTGTCACAGATTTCAAAGGGAAGTGTGTATGTTTAATTGGTCAGGAAACAGTTGCTTTAATGAAGGAGTGTAATAATCTCATTCAAATAAAAAGGACGTGTCATTTATAGTAATCGAGTAGGCCTATTACACAGACGAGGCATAACATTATGACCACTGACAGGTAAAGTGAATAACACTGATCATCTCTTCATCACGGCACCTGTTAGTGCATCGCTTACCTGGGGAACACACGGCACCAGGATGCACTATCGGAAGAAGGCTAAGTCGGCGGAGGCAGTGTGATGCTTTGGGTGATGTTCTGCTGGAAAACCTTGGGTCCAGTCGTCCATGTGGATGTTACTTTGACATGTAGCACCTACCTAAGCATTGTTGCAGCCCATGCACCCCCTTTCATGGAAACGGTATTCCCTGATGGCTGTGGCCTCTTTCAGCAGGATGATGCGCCCTGCCACAAAGCAAGTTTAAGGTGTTGACTTGGCCTCCAAACATAGTACACTTTCAGGGGTCTAGTGGAGTCTATGCCTCGACAGATCAGGGCTGTTTCAAAGAGATAAGGTAAATGAATGGAGTCAATCCAAATATATTGTTTCAATACTCTGTCTATTTCTATTTCTTTTTCGGCTGTTGGTAACATTGGGAATTGAACCAGCAGCCTTCCAATTACTATGCCAGTACCTTAACTACTGCAATACAACTGCTCTATTTTACCCCATCCGCTAATAGCTTGTGGAGAAAGTCTTTATTGGCCAGCAGATGGATCACCTTCACTGCTAGCTTGACATTGGAGCCCAAATCAACACTCTGCCTCAAACTGATCGTCTTTGATAAATAGGATGATTAAATAAATGCTACTTAGGTTTGGCGTGGACACACAGCTTGATAATATGGTAAATATGGTTGCTCTTTTGTTGTTTACATACTGTAAGTTTCCTCAGGCATAAACTGGCACGTTCTCTGTTTGAGCTTTTGTACATTGAGCCAGAAAAGGGAACAATGGACCTTTATAAGACCACATGGGAACGAGTTACTACAAGCCAAGAAAATAAATGATATTTGAAGGAATTTTATCCTGGCCGAAAGGTTCTGCTTCTCCTCTTTTTTTCCACTAGTAAGTTTATGTCCATGTAGAAAGGCTTATACACACTGGGGTAAAAATAGACCCAACAATATATGAGATCATATAGAGGTAAGTAATTCTAATTTACCATGCCAATGCCAGTCTTCTGGCAGTGTGAGGAGCAGAAAGAGTCATACCAGGAAACCACCTCCTTCGTGCAAGCACTCGGGTTGAGACAGGAGAGGTACTGGCAGTACAGACCAGTAGAAGTAAGCCTGGCACATCTGAGTACTGAAAAACAGACAGAGCTGCACCAACTGTTAGAAGCGCATTCAGCTAATATTGAACAGAAGCCAGGAAAACTAACATTCTGGATCACATTCTGCCCCTGGAGCCTCGCCACTGATTCATGTCTCGGCAGCCCTACGAAGTGCCAGAGAGGCTGATAGGTGCCTTAAGAAAGAATGTCAGACTATGCAGGAGTGAAGCGCCATCTTATTGCTGCCAACATATGCCACGTTAATCTCCAGAAGAAATGTAATGAGCATAAGATCAGAATGATGACCCAGCCTGTCTAGTGCTTTGATGCAGCATGCAGTAAGAGATCCCAAAATACTAATATTTTACCTTAAACCAGTCAGTGCAAGCAACATAACACAATAAGTCATAAAAAACAATATTGCTCAAGGGCCCAACAGCGGCAACTTGGTAGAGAAGACTTGAGGCTTGAACTGGCAACCTTCTGATTACAAGTCCAGTACTCTCACCACTGAGCTACCACTGCCCTTCTGTCACGGTCGTGACAGAACAGGGTTCTACGTATATTTTTACATTTTCAGCATTTAGCAGATGCTTTTATCCAAAGTGACTTACATTATACAGTCTAAGCAATTGAGGGTTAAGGCCCAACAATTGAGGCCCAACAGTGGCAACCTGGAGTGGTGGGGCTTGAACCTCTGACCTTCAGCTTACTACTGCTCTGCTACTTACTAGTCCAGTACCTTAACCACTAGGCTACAACTGCCCTGCCTCTATGCTGCTCACAGTCAAGTACAGGGTTCTCTGTCTTAATAACATTACTATCAGACACATGCTGACCAGCCAAACATTACATCCACCCCCTGTACATTACATTTAAGCATTTGGCAAACACAAATCCATCAAAAGCTACTTTACCTGAGGTGGAACACAGATTCAGGTTTAAGGACCTTGCTGACCAACAGTGATATGGGGCCAAAACCATCAACATTCTGATCAACAGTTTAGTACCAAAACTCCTGAGCTACCAGAATGGTCCACCACCCAAATTATATCTGTTCTTTGATGCTTTCTTTAACTTGGGTGATCAACCTGAGTATGTTTGCCCCAATACATTACACCATTATAAGATATACCAGCATCACACAGGTTGGTACAGTAGTGCAGCTACTAGATTGGGTGTCTCTATTCAATGTCTGTTAGGAGTTTTGGATTTTTTCCCTATGTTTATATAGGTCTTCTCTGGCTATTCTGGTTTCTTGCTAAAATAACCACAGACCTCTTGGGAAAAGATGTTGCTTTGCTGGCAGCATGTGTCTCTTGTTAGTTAAAGTTAGTTTTTCCCAAAAACAAGCTGAACCGTGGACTCATCTGACACAACTCATCTGAGATGAGCTTGGGCCCAAAAACTCTGCAGCGTTTCTGCATATAATTAATGTACAGCTTGCTCTGTGTGTACTAGCGTTTCAGGTTGCATTTCTTGATGCAGTGGTGGGCTGTGTTAAGTAACAATGCTTTTTTGAAGTACTCACAAGTCCATGTGGCTATATTTATCACAGTAGCTTGACGGTTTCTCAAGCAACGTCGTCTGAGAGCTCACATTTAGTGGTTTGTCATACATAGACTGAGATATCTCCAGATTGTCTGAATCTATCAAAGTGGTGAGCCATGACCCATCATTGCTTGTACAGAACTCGGATCCTCCTTTCATACCCAATCATGATTCTCTCACCTATTACCAACTCACCTGCTCATTGTGGAACTTGAATATTCTATAATTTTTTCACTCTAATTTTTTGAAGTGCATTAAATTATTGAATTAATTAAATGTGTCCATTTACAGAATTCAATAAAGTTGATCATTTTAATGCATTTTACAAAAACGTCCCAACTTGGGGGTTTGTAGTTTAATATGTATAATTATATATTATAATAAACTGCATGACCAGATGTATGTCAGCAACCCTTCTCATTAGTGGGTTTGGCTTTTTCAGTTAGACTTATTCCTAACAGATAGTTAAAAATGGGCATATATAGCTGTGGTTCACAAACTTCTCACAGTCACGACAGCTTAGTCAATAATTTCCCTGTTTGTGGCACCCCAAACTGGTCCCAATGTCAGGAGCCCCTCTGTGCATGTGTTTTCCTTATGCTCCTCTCTGGGAAGCTTTGGCGACATCTGGTGGAGCTGAAGGGAACTTCACACCCAATAACTCGTGTTCCCAATCTGCTCCTCATCAACCAGCATTTAAAAACCCCTGGTTTCCCCCCAGTCTTTGCTGGATTGTCTGTTGGCACCACTGTTGGGTCTGATCGGCTCACCTTAATCCTGATTTTTGTCTTCTCCTGGATCCCCTGCTTCTTTTGTTCTTGGACGCAAGCCCTACCCTTCTCCTGGATCCCCTGTTCATCGCCACCTTCCTCCTCTTCTGTCTCCTGTGTTCCTGCTGGTTCCTCCAGCCGCCATCCCAGCCTCATGATTCCCTCACTGCTCCTTCAAAGTCCCTCCTGCCCTGAGTATTTAGTATACCTGTTAAATCTCACCTTTGAGTCCTGTGTGTGGTGTTCGCTTCGTGGTTTCAAAAAACCTTGACTGGCCTACTGCCACTCCTAACACCCAATCTTACAAATAATAATAATAAAAACTGTGAAACTATAAGAATTATATTAAAACATTTTATGATGGCGGGCTAGATGGAAAGACTTTCAAGTGGACAAATGCATAACCAAGTATAAGAATTGAAGTATTAAGAATTAATACTGTTACTGTGGGAATTGTGAAGAGGAAAATCACTTAACTGAGGAAACAGATATCATATATAAATACTATATGACCAAAAGTATCTGCTTATTATTAAATTCAGGTGTATCAACCTTGCCTACAGTTAAGAGAGCTTTAATATCAAGTATATTAAATAAAACCATGCTTCTAACTTTGAGGCAACAGTATGCTTCTCTCTGGGAAGCTTTATCTTGTGGAGCTGAAGGAAACTTCACCCCCAGTAAATCAACTTGGCCAAACGAGTCGGCTCAGTTGATTCAGTGCACCGTTCGAGTTTTTGCAAGTTTGGATTTGAGTTGAATTGTCCACTTTTGAACTCTACCACCGGTCAAGGTAAGCTTCCTATTTGGCTGCGTGTAGAGAATCCAACCTCTTCACAGAATTGCACAACACGTGCTGACCTTGAAACAGAGAGTGCTTCAGTCCCATTAAAACACCTCAGTCATTGGACAAAGGCACCTGAGCAAAGTATTGTGGAATAGGGCCAGAGAGAAGCATCAACAGATGCAAGGTGACTCGACTACGGGCCTCTTCCTGCAAAGCCTTCCTTCATCACCCGACAGGTACACACATCTCAACTGCTCACGGTGAAGTGCTTGTTTTTGTTTTTTTTTAATCTTTTTTTTATTCATTTCCACTATTAATCAATAGGTGTATATAATTACAGGTACCATTTTATAACATGAAACATTAGTACATATTTCATAGCTAATCAGTGAGCACCAGAACAATGCAGAAATAAAACATCAAGTGAGTGACAGTCTTGTTGACGAGGGATCACCAAAGAAAGGCCAGACTGGTTCAAGCTGACAGAAAGGCTACAGTAGGTAAAATAACCTCTCTGTTCAATCCATTTTGGCCATATACATCTGAACACTCTTGTAAACAGTTTCTTGAACAATGAACAGCCGCTTTGTTCAGCGCTAAAACGTAATCAAAGTGTGAATATGAGACGAATCTGCATTAGTGTGGAATAAGCGTCAAATCCAGTCTGAAAGCTTCACATGTATCTGTGTTTATCTGGATTTTCCTCCCTGTTTCACTTTTAAACTTGTGTTACAGCTCGAGGTTCTGAGAAATTGTGAGAATCAGAATCAGCTTCTCCCAGAGTCTAAAACGCTTCTCATTACAAATAAAGCTTAATGTGGTTTGATGTAGTAAAAGAAGGAGACAGAAACACTAAACTTCTCTTCATTATTACTGCTCATTTTAGTACAATAAGCCACGTTAAGGCACTTCTCAAGTAAATGCGCCAGTACTAAGCGTGATACAGTGTTCCAAGATCAAGCATCTCCAACATTAAGAAGCATAAGGAAACAATAAAGAAGTAAGAGTAAAGTGCAGCTTTTTATTGATTTCGAACTGTTTTTAATTGTATTTCAGTGTTTTTATATTATATTTGTGTTATTTTCGGTGTATAAGTGTCAAAAACAACCTCATTATTTTACATTAGACTAAAATATATGCAGTTCCACGAGACCATGGATGCATTAACAGGTTTCCCAAACATCCCTATGGGAAAAAATACCTTAAAACTCAACATCTTTTAAACTCTACGCCGCTCCTAGAACCAATTGACATTGAGTTTCAAGGTAACACTGTCTAAGAAACGCTAATAATAGTGCTAATTAGCTAATAACATGGATAATAATGGCTGTATTCACCACCACATTTGTTACCTATAGTATGTTTTTCATATTTAGATAGATAGATAGATAGATAGATAGATAGATAGATAGATAGATAGATAGATAGATAGATAGATAGATAGATACCTAGTTACCTAGTTTCATTATCCAAAATCACTGATGTTTAGAGCACTGACAGTTTTTACTTATTTTTCCTTTTTGGTCCCTTTGGTTTTCTGCTTCTGCTCGATGATGTTTTTAATTTCTCTCAGTAGTTTCTCTTTGTTGTTTCTGATGTTCAGTTCAGCTTTCTCTATCAGATCTGTGATCATCTCAGCAGTGTAATGCAGCGTCGTGGTGCTGAAATTTCTCCTCCACGCCTCAACTTCTCCTGAAAAACATGTGCAGTGAAATTGATTTATTGATATTTCTACCAACGTCTTCATCCTGTTCAGGGTCACTGTGGGTTGCATGTTTCATATATAAAAACCCTTGAACTTGTCAAGCCCAGTTTTAGGCCCATAGAGGCCAAGCTGATAGGCGGTTCATGCTTGTAATGATAGACTGGGTGAGTAAGCTGGACACAAGTGCTCATATGTGCTGAACATTCATTCAGTGGTTTTACCACCACTTTATCCTAGTCAGGGTCACAGTGGGTCTGATTTACCAGGCGAAGGCCAGGAAACACTCCGAACAGTTTGCCAGTCCATCACCAGTATACAGCATTTCAGAAAGCTGTTTATATAACTTATCCACCTATGATTACTATCCAGCAGCCTGTAGAACCAATTTGAAGATGGGTGTAACAATCTGTAAACCTGCCTTTAACGTTATTTTTTATTAGTTTTAAGTGTGCTGAAGTCAGAATCACAGTGGGTCTGATTTACCAGGCGAAGGGCAGGAAACACTCCAAACAGGTTGCCAGTCCATCACACCAAACACACTTTGTAGTATATCCAGTTAATTTTGTATCTCCAATTCACCTCACTTGTGTGTCTTTGGACTGTGGGAGGAAACCGGAGCTCCAGGAGGAAACCCACACAGACACTGCCACACTGCTTCTGTGTGGAGCTTGCACGTTCTCCCTGTGACTGTGTGGGTTTCCTCCAGGTGCTCCGGGTTTCCTCCCACAGTCCAAAGACACACAAGTGAGGTGAATTGGAGACACTAAATTGTCAAAGTCAACAATTGATTTATCTTGTATAATGAGTAACTACCTGCCATGTCCTGAATGTAACCAAAGTGTATAAAACATGACGTTACAAGCCTAATAAATAAATAAATCTACATGACCCAACAAGTATACAGCATTTCAGAAAGCTGTTTGTATAATTTATCCACCTACGATTACTGTCCAGCAGCCAGTAAAACCAGTTTGATGAAAAAGGGTGTAACAATCTGTAAACCTGCCTTTAATGTTTTTCTTTATTAGTTTTAAGTGTGCTGTAGATACCTGGACAGTTAATGGCGTTGAACAGAGGAATGTGGATCACCGTCGGAGCGTTTTCATTGCCCTTAAACACATAAAAATCCAGTGGTTCTCGATCATGCATGTGAGACACGTCAGGAAAATCAATCTCTGCCTCTTTGCACTTTTCAGCAGCTGCATCCAATGTCTGTAGGACACAAGAAAAAATTACTAAGCTTTGTAGCATGCATAAGACACAACGATAGCTAACAGGTGTAATAAATCAATTACAACCCCAAATCAGAAAAAGTTGGGACAACGTGGAAAATGCAAATAAGAAAAAAACAGTTCTTACAGCAGTTGTAGCCTAGGTGGTTTAGGTACTGGACTAATGTTCAAAAGGTTGCTGGTTGTGTTATTATGGGGGATTTAACCGCATACACAGAAATATCTGTATTGTCATGAATTACCTATATTTAAGTTATGATGGGGGATTTAACCTCATCCCTAAACCATGTTCATAAAACCCTATATTCCCACAGATAATCTGAATTTAAGTTGTGATGGCGGATTTAACCCCATCCCTAAACCATGTTCATGAGACCTTATATTTCCACAGATAATCTGAATTTAAGTTATGATAGGGGATTTAACCCCACGTCTTTCACATCACTGTGGAGCAAGACACACGGCTAGGTTTTCTAAACTGCTCATTTGTGGTTTTGGTACAAGTCAGAACATTGACTAGTATGCTCCAGAACTCTCGTTGTCTTGCTGCGTAACCCCAAGGTCCACATCAGCTACAGCTCATAGACCGATGATCTTCCATTCCTCTCAAAGATTTTATGATAAAATTCATTGTTCCCCAATATGATTGTAAGTCATCAAAGGGTGAAGCAAAGCACCTTTTTATTTCTATTTGTGGGCTATCGGAAATGGAAAATAATGTTTTATAATGATAATATAATTAATGATTGTGAATTATTATTATTATTACAAAACTTTAACAATATTTCCAATTTTTTGTTAATTTAACAACATTACCACAACTACAAAAATAGAAATATAACAAATTATAAGTAAATTATTGGTTCTATGTTCTTCTATGTGCTCCATCTGTTGGTTACATTTTTATTTATTTTGTTTTTGCACCAGTGTATTTCTGCTGTAAAAACTTCGTATTTATGTGATGCCATTTTAATTCTCTTATAAGTATTGGTGCTGGTACAATGGAAAAGCGATACATTGTGGGTAGGGCAGTATGACATAAAATGCTAATTAAACAAAATGCAGTTTATGTACATTTCCTTTTACCTAAATCTAAACACAAGATAAACTAATATAACTAATACAAGCTAAACTATATAGATAAAAGTATTGGGACACTCTTTTTTTTCTTCTCTTTTTCTTCGAATTTTCCCCCCAAGTTTCTCCCCTAATCTAGCTGTAGCCAACTACCCTGCTGACTGAGGAGTTTCGCAACTGACACGCACACCCTCTGACACGTGTGCAGTAGCCGACTGCATCTATTCACCTGCACGAGGCGAGTTCATATGCGGATCGGCCTTGTGCATATAGAGCCACACCCTGATCAGCATTATTTCCTATCAATCAGCCAGCAGAGGTCGGAATTGCACCAGTTATGAGGAACCCTGGTCCAGCTCCCTCCCTGTATGAACAACAGCCAATCATTGTTCATGTGGCCACCCAGTGCAGTCGGATGGCAGAGCTGAGATTCCATACGATGTATTCGAAATCCCAGCTCTAGTGTGCTAGTGTATTTTACCGCTGCGCCACCTGAGTGGCCGAGACACCCCCTCTAATGACTAAATTCATGTGTTTGAGCCACGACGATTGCTAACAGGTGTAATAAATCAATTACATAAAGGAAATGATAGGCTTCTAACTTTGCAGCAACAGTTTAGGGAAGGCCCTTTCCCACTCAACAGCTTCGGAATGAACTGCAACATCAACTGAGGCTTTTTTGACCAGAAATACAAATGCACTTTTAACTAAATTGGCACAAATTCCCACAGACATAGTGCAAAGTCTTGTGAGAAGCCTTTTCTCAGGAGCTGAAAAGATCACATAGAGGTAACGCTATTTTAAAACCATTTGTTTTTTAAATAGGACGTCCAACAAGCTCATGGTCAGGTGTCCAAATATTTTTTTTTTACCATAATGTGTATGAAATGCTTTACTTCTATAAATATATACTCCATCCATGAAAGCTCTAGTCTTTTGGGATGGGTTGAGACTTGCCACTTGGCCAAAAGTGCATGAGAAAATAATCCACCTAGTAATTATTGAGCTATTGCAAGGGTTACATGTATATTACTGTCATAGTATTTACTGCATAATATATGTATTTAAAGATCTCAAAACAAAACACTGCTGAATAGTTGTGACACTCAATCCCTTATGACGGCAGTGCATTAAACACCAACATGATTCTGTGATGGATCACTGCATAGGTTCGGGAGTACTTCACCAAATCAGTGTCAGCATCCATGAATGCATGTTAATGTACTATCAATGAACAGCTTTATTAGAGCATTGTGTAAAAAGAGAAAAAAATAAGTAGAAAAGTAGAAACATGCTCCTGTCCTGACTCTTTTTGAAACATTTTGCGGACTCAAATGTGCTTTATCTTTGTCAGTGTTGCAGAGGGTTTGGCTTCCCCAAAATTACTGGACGCATTACAGTAACATCCTAGACAGGACACCAATCCATCAGGTAGTCTTAGACCCCCATCCCCCAAGACATAGCTAATCATGTCTGTATGTAGACACCCAACCAGCCAGAAGTGCCCTAGTTTACCCCTGCTCCAAAACACGAGCGTGGACTGAGCATACATTTAAAAAATAATATTTAAATAAATTAATAATAAATTATTTATAGGGTAAAAAATTTTTGTGCCATTTTCACAAATACAGATTAAAGTGATTTTACAAATGTATGCTGTCTGTCTGTTTTTAGCATTTCACCTGTTCTATTTTTTGACAGTGCAGGTTGTACAATGGAAATTTGACCCAATAACACTGTTTTCTTTCA
This sequence comes from Trichomycterus rosablanca, assembly GCF_030014385.1. Classification (NCBI taxonomy): domain Eukaryota; kingdom Metazoa; phylum Chordata; class Actinopteri; order Siluriformes; family Trichomycteridae; genus Trichomycterus; species Trichomycterus rosablanca. Next base: position 48,968,642 of record NC_085989.1, read on the forward strand.
ACTTTGTTTTCTTTCTACTAGGGATGTAACGATGCACCAGAAGGCAGTTAAAAATCTGTAACTCATGTAAAATGAATCGATATTCACTTTAAACAGCAGAGGGCGCTGGTGCTATTCACCTCGCCTGGTTGACGTCACTACACAGAGTTGTACAGGAATTTCGAGCCACATTTATTTATGTGAGGAGACTTTCTTTATTAGTATTATTCATTTATTTATTTAATGTGGAATTTGTTTTAAAATTTAATTTTGTTTTTTTTTACTACCTCAGAAATAAATGGACTTTCATTATTTAGGTAAATAAAAGATTTTATTTTTTAAGAGAAATAATAAAATAAAACTTAATTTCATTTTGTTTAAAAAAATTGGGAAAAAATCGTATCGTGAATTGTATCGCATTGTGGGTAGATTGTATACATGTTAAATCCCTACTTTCTACAAAACCCTAGCCTAGTGGTTACGGTACTGGTCCAGTTATCAGAAGGTTGCCGGTTCTAGCCTCACCACTATCAGGTTGCCACTGGTGGGCACTTGAGCAAGGCCCCCTCAATTGCTTAGATTGTATACTGTCTCAACTGTAAGTTGCTTTGGATAAAAGCGTCTGCTAAATGCCATAAATGTAGATGTAAAAAAAAACCCCTGAAAACACAGATACCTCTGACAAAATATTATTACTTTTTGATAACTGTGTATGAGTGTGTGCTACCTTAAAATGATTGTCGTCTTCACTGAAGTCGAGGGAAATAATGAGATCAATTTTCCGTTCTTTTCTGAGCACTGAAAAGTATGGTGAGTTGAGTAACAGTCCAGCGTCCTCATATTCTCTCTTTGTTGATTTCAGGACACTGGGGTCAACGTCTTTCACTGATCAGAACAGTTACACATTACATAGAGCATGAGGTTTACACACAACACAAAAGGACACTGTCATGTTGTTTTAGACTCTTGAGCTTTGTTATGTCTGGAGGAAAATGTTTTCAGAATTTTAACAATTACAATAAAGCAGGTCTGTATGAGATCTGTATGTCCCCTGTAACACTCTAGACCAGCATAAATACAGATTTAACTTTACCAGAAATGATACAGCATAACTCAAACACAACATACTTTGTGGAATTAACTGAAATTGGTTACACCCATTACTGAGTAGAAAAACATGTACAGTATGTACACACAAAGTTACATATAAAATGCAAATAATAAAAAAACACAGAGTTTCTTACATTTACTTTGACTTATTTGATTGCAGACAGGAAGAACCTGAGATATTTCATGTTTTATCTGCTCAACTTCATTTTATTTCTTAATAAACATCCATTCCTGCATTTCAGGCCTGCAACACATTCCAAAAGAAGTTGGAATGGGGGCAATTTAAGGCTAGTAATGAGGTAAAAAACTAAAAACAAAAGTACATTAAGATCTTAGAGCAACATGTGCTGCCTTAAAGATGTCGTCTTTTCCAGGGACGTCCAGCATTTTTCAACAAGATGATGCAAAACCACCTGCTGCACACATTACAAAGCCATGGCTGCGGAGGAAGAGGGTACGGGTACTGGACTGGCCTGCCAGCAGTCCTGACCTGTCCCCAATAGACAATGTGTGGAGAATGCTGCATGTACTGTGTGACTGAAAATTTTATATTTTATTAGTTATTTGCATTGAACTCATAAGTTTCTGCTTTCTGAGTTCAATTAGCAGAGGTAGAAGAGACTTTTGGAAGGTTTCTTAGGTCCAGAGATATGTTGACCTTGGCATGGGCTTCTTGCTTTCGTGGGAATGCATGGGTGTCGGGACTGTGTGTGCGGGGGTGCACGTGCGGTTTTGATACTGGTGCATTCTTGTGGAGGTACGCCATGTTTCTAACAAACTGACTTTTTCTGTAGGATGATAAACAAGTTTAGTGTGGAAGGTTGGCCTTGAGCTGGGTCGCTGAGAAGAGTTAGCCTGAAGTGGCAGTAAAGCGGGGTATAAATACTGTGATAGGGCCGACGGTATACACCTTTCTCTCCTGTAAAGGCATGTGTGTGTGTGCATTATGAGATTAGTCCTCAGCTGAGTAATACATTGATTATTTGCTATTATCATTATCCTGGTTGTCTGTGTCAATCTTTAAGGGTTATTTTGAATTCCCACAACAACTGTTGCACATCTTAAGACGTATTTGCAGGAAGAACGGGACAAAATAAAAGCTGAAACACTAAATCACTTGGTCTCCCTGGTGCCAAAACATCTTTTAAGTGGTGAAAAGGAATAGCGACATTACAAAGTGGTAAATGCTTTACCGTCCCAACTTTTTTTGGAATGTGTTGCAGGCCCGAAATGCAGGAATGGATGTTTATTAATGAATTAAATGAAGTTGAGCAGATAAAACATGAAATATCTCAGGTTCATTTTGTCTGACATCACATAAAAGTCAAAGTAAATGTACATTTTTTGCATTTTCCATACTGTCCCAACTTCTTCTGATTTGGGGGTTGTACATACTCTACACATAAGAGTATAATACTATACAAAAGTGCACTTTTCTGTTAAATTGAATTATTTACCTGTCATCTCATCAAGGAAGTTGTATGTTGTTCCCCAGGTCCAACTCAGAGTTAGCTTTAAAGCTTTAGCAACGCCAATTAATACATCTAACAAGAAAAGAGGAACAAAATACACTTACACAGGGCTAAACTGATCTTAGTCATTGTATATTTCTGAGCACAAGTATAAGGTCTATAAAGATGTGGTTTGACTAGTTGTGTGCAAAAGAGCTCCAGTTGCCTACACATACTGTAGCCCTGGTCTCAACCCAACACAACACTTTTTACACTTGGATTACAGGTCAGGACTTCTCCTTTAACATCCGTACCTGACCTCACTGACTCTATTGACTAAATAGGCATCGAGTTCCACAAACACTCCAACGTCTTGTCAGAAGGCTTCCTAGAGAAGTGGATAATATTGAAGCCACAACAGAAAGTGGGAGCAATTGAATATAAATGGTTTTGGAATGGATGTCCAACAAGGTCATGGTCAGCTGTCCCAATACCTTTGGCAGTCAAGTGGACAAGTGTCCCAATGCCATATATACACTGATCAGCCATAAAATTAAAACCACCTCCTTGTTTCTACACTCACTGTCCGTTTTATCAGCTCCACTTACCACATAGAAGCATTTTGTAGTTTTACAATGACTGACTAGTTAATCTGTTTCTCTACATGCTTTGTTAGCTCCCTTTCATGCTGTTCTTCAATGGTCAGGACCCCCACAGGACCCCCACAGAGCAGGTATTATTTAGGTGGTGGATCATTCTCAGCACCGCAGTGACATTGACATGGTGGTGGTGTGTTAGTGTGTGTTGTGCTGGTATGAGTGGATCAGACACAACAACGATGATGCAGTTTTAAACACCTCACTGTCTCTGCTGGACTGAGAATAGTCCACCAATCAAAAATATCCAGTCACAGGGCAGCGTCCTGTGACCACTGATGAAGGTCTAGAAGCCAAACAGCAGCAATAGATGAGCGATCATCTCTGACTTTACATCTACAAGGTGGACCAACTAGTGCTCCATCAGTGCTGCTGTGTCTGATGCACTCATACCAGCACAACACACACTAACACACCACCACCACCACGCAGTGCTGAGAATCATCCACCAGGTATTATGTAAAAGAATGAGGCAACTACTTTTTTAAATGTAATATGACACAGGCGTTAAATACATTTGTGGTCCTTTTTAAAGTAAATATACCAATGATAGTCTTCCACTCACCACATCCCTGGAACCATTGCAGGTAAGAATTGCACACGGGCAGTGTGAACTCCTCTGCTTCTTTTTGTGTGATTAAACCTTCCAGTATACAGATTCCAGGGTAAACACCGGTATCATCAAATTTTTTACCTGTAAGAGACAGATTTTTTTATCAGTTCATTCTTTTTTATTCTTTTTCTCCCTTTTTCTCCCGATTGTAGTGCATAAAATCTTTACCCAATTGCATTATGCTTCCTCTCTACCGATGCTGAGCCCTGCCCCAATTAAGGAGAGCAACCTGACACACACAGAGAGTAGCCGACTGCATCTTTTCACCAGCAGGAGGCGAGTTCATATGCGATCAGCCTTGTGCACTGAGATCCACACCCTGATCAGCATTATTCCTCTACCTTGTGCAGACGCCATCAATCAGCCAGCAGAGGTCATAATTGCAACAGTTATGAGGTCCCTATCCGGCTCCCTACCTGGATGAACAACAGGCCAAACGTTGTTCATATAGCCGCCCAGTCCAGCCAGATGGCAGAGCTGAGATTTGATACAATGTATTAGAAATCCTAGCTCTGGTGTGCTAGTGTATTTTACTACTGCGCCACCTGAGCTGTATCTCCTGTTCAAACAGAATAACATTACAGTGTAAAGTCACCATAAACCCAAAAACGTTAATGCTTCTAAAATGTAAATTTTATTAAGATAGATGGTATTGATACAAATTCAGAGTTTTGGATTTTAATGCTGCAGTTTAACTCGGCACCTGTGATATTGGGTATCAATAAGCTAATATATTTATATATTGGGACAGCTGTAGCCTAGTGGTTAAGGTACAGGACTGCTAATCAGAGGATTGCCGGTTTAAGCCTCACCACTGCCAGGTTGCCACTGTTGGGCCCTTGAGCAAGGCCCTTAATCCTCAATTGCTTAGACTGTATACTGTCACAACTGTAAGTCGCTTTGAATAAAAGCGTCTGCTAAATGCCGTAAATTTAGATGAGAGCAGTCAGCTCCTTCATCAAGTATGTTGACCTGTCCAAAATAATAAAGTGCCTGCTTATAGTTAAATCCTAATGTTAATTTTTAACAAATTAAAATAAAATGGTGGACTTTAGGTAAAACCCTTTCCATTTCAACACATTAGTGATGGCTGTTGAGTTTGTTAAAGGTGCATGTGGTAGCATTTTGTTCAATAATTTCCTTCAGGATAAATAAAGTATCTATCTATCTATCTACAGTGTATCACAAAAGTGAGTACACCCCTCACATTTCTGCAAATATTTCATTATATCTTTTCATGGGACAACACTATAGACATGAAACTTGGATATAACTTAGAGTAGTCAGTGTACAGCTTGTATAGCAGTGTAGATTTACTGTCTTCTGAAAATAACTCAACACACAGCCATTAATGTCTAAATAGCTGGCAACATAAGTGAGTACACCCCACAGTGAACATGTCCAAATTGTGCCCAAATGTGTCGTTGTCCCTCCCTGGTGTCATGTGTCAAGGTCCCAGGTGTAAATGGGGAGCAGGGCTGTTAAATTTGGTGTTTTGGGTACAATTCTCTCATACTGGCCACTGGATATTCAACATGGCACCTCATGGCAAAGAACTCTCTGAGGATGTGAGAAATAGAATTGTTGCTCTCCACAAAGATGGCCTGGGCTATAAGAAGATTGCTAACACCCTGAAACTGAGCTACAGCATGGTGGCCAAGGTCATACAGCGGTTTTCCAGGACAGGTTCCACTCGGAACAGGCTTCGCCAGGGTCGACCAAAGAAGTTGAGTCCACGTGTTCGGCGTCATATCCAGAGGTTGGCTTTAAAAAATAGACACATGAGTGCTGCCAGCATTGCTGCAGAGGTTGAAGACGTGGGAGGTCAGCCTGTCAGTGCTCAGACCATACGCCGCACACTGCATCAACTCGGTCTGCATGGTCGTCATCCCAGAAGGAAGGTGACGCACAAGAAAGCCCGCAAACAGTTTGCTGAAGACAAGCAGTCCAAGAACATGGATTACTGGAATGCCCTGTGGTCTGACGAGACCAAGATAAACTTGTTTGGCTCAGATGGTGTCCAGCATGTGTGGCGGCGCCCTGGTGAGAAGTACCAAGACAACTGTATCTTGCCTACAGTCAAGCATGGTGGTGGTAGCATCATGGTCTTGGGCTGCATGAGTGTTGCTGGCACTGGGGAGCTGCGGTTCATTGAGGGAAACATGAATTCCAACATGTACTGTGACATTCTGAAACAGAGCATGATCCCCTCCATTCGAAAACTGGGCCTCATGGCAGTTTTCCAACAGGATAACGACCCCAAACACAACCTCCAAGATGACAACTGCCTTGCTGAGGAAGCTGAAGGTAAAGGTGATGGACTAAACCCTCGCCACAGGTGAGGATGCACCTGTGGCGCATCCTCAAATGGAAGGTGGAGGAGTTCAAGGTGTCTAACATCCACCAGCTCCGTGATGTCATCATGGAGGAGTGGAAGAGGATTCCAGTAGCAACCTGTGCAGCTCTGGTGAATTCCATGCCCAGGAGGGTTAAGGCAGTGCTGGATAATAATGGTGGTCACACAAAATATTGACACTTTGGGCACAATTTGGACATGTTCACTGTGGGGTGTACTCACTTATGTTGCCAGCCATTTAGACATTAATGGCTGTGTGTTAAGTTATTTTCAGAAGACAGTAAATCTACACTGCTATACAAGTTGTACACTGACTACTCTAAGTTATATCCAAGTTTCATGTCTATAGTGTTGTCCCATGAAAAGATATAATGAAATATTTGCAGAAATGTGAGGGGTGTACTCACTTTTGTGATACACTGTATCTATCTATCTATCTATCTATCTATCTATCTATCTATCTATCTATCTATCTATCTATCTATCTATCTATCTATCTATCTATCTATCTATCTATCTATCTATCTATCTATCTATCTATCATGCCTATTTAAAGGCTGGTTGCTCACACCTGTCCTGCCACACTCTTTTAGTATAGGACCTGCTGGCCCAGTTTCACAAGTGAATCATGCCAAGAACACTCCCTTTCAATAAATGAGCCTCCTTATGTGGATAATGTGCCACTGGCACCAGTTTAAACAATAAAGTAAGAATACAACAGGCAGTAAAAGCTTCCTAAATCCAGAAAAAAAAACAGAGAACCAAGTGGGGAGCTGTAGGCATGGGACCAACAATGCTTCGAGGGCCACTGCAGCCAGAGTACAAAGCACTCCAGTACACCAGGACACCTCCTTCATAAAGACAGCAGGCATGATTACCTGTCTGATGTACCTTCACACCACAAACTTTGTTTTGAATCAAAGCCAAAAATTTTGAATCCAAGAGAAATTGTTTTCATGCAAGGGTGTGTTTATTTAGAACTGCAGCGAGTCCAAAAGACCATTTTGCTGTAACACCTTGGATTTGTTTTATCCATGAATATTGCCTTGCATCAATTTCTTCAGCTCTACATATATTCGTTCTGTTGTACAGCTGAAGTCAATGTTCACACACGCATGTAGGGATATGTATGTCTTGGGACTGTTTTTTTCTGTAACTGAAAAATCTGCCACATGCTGCCTTCGTTGTTCTGAAAAAAACATGTGGTGCAACTTGGACACTTGGATCTTCAGTGATGAACCCAGGGTCATAGGGAGTTTCGGGTCTTAGATCAACAGACACCCTCACCTGGGTATCCCAGTCGGGGTTGATCAGCCCCAGACTTGTGTCCAAGTAGGAAGCTACGCCATGGATCACCCCTTTTGATCCACAGTTACCTTGATGGTATAGGCTCACAGCGGCTCTTTCACCCATTCCTTTTACACTTCTCCATTAGCTCCAGATATTTTGCCTTTTTTCGCTCATATGGTTTTCCCAGGGGACAGTGAGCTCCACTAACACCACCTGCTTAGAAGAGTCTGATGATAAGACCAAATCTGGCCTGAGTGACGTTCTTGCAATGTGTTATGGGAACCTCAACTGGAGGTCGACCTCCAGCTGCCAGTCACGAACTAGGGCTAACATCCCAGTTGATGACCTGGGCTCAGGTTGCCGTCTTTCTCCAGCTTTGACAAAGGCAAAGTTATACCAGTATGGATAGTGTCAGCTACTGCCTTCAACACCTGGTCATGGTGCCACCTGTACATCCCCTCTCCCAGGGCTTTTGGGCAGCAGCTTAAGATGTGCTCCAGGGAGCCTCTTCCCTGGCACAGGGGGCATGCTGGAGAGTTGGACAAACACCAGCAATGCAAGTTGGCTGGGCTTGGGAGAACGTCATACACTGTATCAAACTTGAGTCTAGATGGTTCTGACCCCCAAAGCAGAATTCTTTCAAAAAGAAAGTGTTAAATACAGTGTTAAATAGAACAAAATCATACTTGTTTTATTCACAGGGGTACGGCAAAGTCATCAGCTGTAGTCAATCATAATCACTAAAGAGGTATTAGGAGGTTGTGTTAACAAAGTAAATAATATAATATAACTTTTTATACCGGCATTTACATTGAGTCTTTAAGTATTGTATAATCTTTGTATTTTTAGAAACCCCCCAAAAAACTTATTATATGTTTGAGTAAGATTATTTAATTTGACAAAGTATGTGTTATAATTATTCAATCACAATCAAAAACTGAAAAAAAACCCCTTAACATTACCATTAAATATATGTAAACATTTGACTTCAACTGATTCAACAATGGTATATTGTTAAAATAATCGTAGTAGACATGTTGTTTTGTTTGTTAGAATTTTTAAGAGTAATAAATTAAAGTGTACAGAACCTCTCATTAGTTCTTTTAAGGTTGTGATGTGAACTGAAGAGTCTTCGCCTTTTAACACAGAAAGATTTAAACCCAGAACTTCTAGGAGTATCGCATGACCCTGCTTCCCTTCCAGTCCCGGTGACATGGCTTGTACTTCTTCATCTAGCAGTTATAGAGAAATAAAACATTGATTATAAACAAAGGTCAAAGCTTACATATATGCTTCTGTATGTAAAACCAGATTACTTCAATTGTTGGTAAATACATTTTAATGCAGTTGTAATTAGTAGCTAAAAAAACAGGAAATTACATACATGTAAGTAAATCACGTAGCCAGTCCAGTATCCAGTAGACAATCACCGCCCTCTTAGCCAGTGCACTGCCACATAGACCTTGCAGATATTACAAATGATACAAATGATAAAAAAAAAACCAACCAAAACAACTCACAAGATTTAATCCTGAGAGAACCTGATGTTGAAAAGAGCTTTATTTTTACAGCTGATTTGCAATCACAAGCTTCCAAATTTTGTGTCTCTATAAATATTGTTTGTCCAGGTCAGGTGATTTACAGACACAACTGGCCATGTCTGAGGGAGGGATGGCTGGATGGGGTTATTCCCTAATTGCAGTTTTAACAATGACTCCTACTGTTTCGTCAATGTGCAGGCCAAAGAATAAAGAGAGAAAAGCATGGTCCGCATACATGCTGAGTCTTTCTACGAGAATTTGCCCGTTTACAGAGGCACAGTGGCCTTGTACATGCTGAAAGAGATGTGTACAAAGCTCCTGCAGAGAAAACAGCTCTGTATGTTCTCATATAGATATATGTTTGTTCATTTTATTACTTCTTCTGACAGATATTCATAAACTTGAGAACATCTGTAATAATATAAACTATTTTACAACCTCTTGAAAAAACAGTAGTGAACTCAAGAGTTTGTGATAGTGATCTAATGACAGCAAATCTAGTAGCTGTTAACAATTACAAATTAGATACAACCCAAACCAATACAACAATATAAAAATAGGTTTTGTATTGACCTGACAAGGTTTATAGATGATAACAATTAGAATTATCCTTTAAAACATTTAGGTAAAGTATAACACAAATATATATATACAGTGTATCACAAAAGTGAGTACACCCCTCACATTTCTGCAAATATTTCATTATATCTTTTCATGGGACAACACTATAGACATGAAACTTGGATATAACTTAGAGTAGTCAGTGTACAACTTGTATAGCAGTGTAGATTTACTGTCTTCTGAAAATAACTCAACACACAGCCATTAATGTCTAAATGGCTGGCAACATAAGTGAGTACACCCCACAGTGAACATGTCCAAATTGTGCCCAAAGTGTCAATATTTTGTGTGACCACCATTATTATCCAGCACTGCCTTAACCCTCCTGGGCATGGAATTCACCAAAGCTGCACAGGTTGCTACTGGAATCCTCTTCCACTCCTCCATGATGACATCACGGAGCTGGTGGATGTTAGACACCTTGAACTCCTCCACCTTCCACTTGAGGATGTGCCACAGGTGCTCAATTGGGTTTAGTCCATCACCTTTACCTTCAGCTTCCTCAGCAAGGCAGTTGTCATCTTGGAGGTTGTGTTTGGGGTCGTTATCCTGTTGGAAAACTGCCATGAGGCCCAGTTTTCGAAGGGAGGGGATCATGCTCTGTTTCAGAATGTCACAGTACATGTTGAAATTCATGTTTCCCTCAATGAACTGCAGCTCCCCAGTGCCAGCAACACTCATGCAGCCCAAGACCATGATGCTACCACCACCATGCTTGACTGTAGGCAAGATACAGTTGTCTTGGTACTTCTCACCAGGGCGCCGCCACACATGCTGGACACCATCTGAGCCAAACAAGTTTATCTTGGTCTCGTCAGACCACAGGGCATTCCAGTAATCCATGTTCTTGGACTGCTTGTTTTCAGCAAACTGTTTGCTGGCTTTCTTGTGCGTCAGCTTCCTTCTGGGATGACGACCATGCAGACCGAGTTGATGCAGTGTGCGGCGTATGGTCTGAGCACTGACAGGCTGACCTCCCACATCTTCAACCTCTGCAGCAATGCTGGCAGCACTCATGTGTCTATTTTTTAAAGCCAACCTCTGGATATGACGCCGAACACGTGGACTCGACTTCTTTGGTCGACCCTGGCGAAGCCTGTTCCGAGTGGAACCTGTCCTGGAAAATTGCTGTATGACCTTGGCCACCGTGCTGTAGCTCAGTTTCAGGGTGTTAGCAATCTTCTTATAGCCCAGGCCATCTTTGTGGAGAGTAACAATTCTATTTCTTACATCCTCAGAGAGTTCTTTGCCATGAGGTGCCATGTTGAATATCCAGTGGCCAGTATGAGAGAATTGTACCCAAAACACCAAATTTAACAGCCCTGCTCCCCATTTACACCTGGGACCTTGACACATGACACCAGGGAGGGACAACGACACATTTGGGCACAATTTGGACATGTTCACTGTGGGGTGTACTCACTTATGTTGCCAGCCATTTAGACATTAATGGCTGTGTGTTGAGTTATTTTCAGAAGACAGTAAATCTACACTGCTATACAAGTTGTACACTGACTACTCTAAGTTATATCCAAGTTTCATGTCTATAGTGTTGTCCCATGAAAAGATATAATGAAATATTTGCAAAAATGTGAGGGGTGTACTCACTTTTGTGATACACTGTATATGTGTTTTCTTCCATTTTCTACCAATTTATCGTTGTCAATTTTTGTTCCGCTGCTGGGGGATCCCCCATTTTTTGCAGTTGAAGAGGGAAGTCTTCTATCTCACGCGCAGTCCTTAACAGAACCCATGCACTCTGCACAGGTGTCTCTATCCGCCAATCAGGGTCCTTACATAGTTGAAGACCCCACCCACATATTCTGGTCTGGTCATCCCTCCCTGCAGGCACTGCCAGGTATACCCGCTAGATGGCGCCCAGCCGACCAGTGGCAAAGCCGTGTTCAAACTAAGAAGTTCAGACTCTCTGTGCTGGTGTGCTAGGGGAATATTCCGCTGCACCACCTGGGTGCCTAGTTGTTTTTCAAGTTGTATTTTACTTTGTAATTGGCATTTTTATTTATTGGCAATGGAAATGTTTTAATTGCATTAAATTTACAAATATTGTTCCAATTTATAAAATAATTCTTTTTGAAAGTTTTACCTTGTAGGTACAGCATGTCAATACTGGGACAGGACTTTTCTTCATGTCTTTTTCCTTTATTAAATTCACTTCCAAACCAAGATGAGTCCACAAACGCCCCAGTGAGGGAATAACCTGCTTCATGAGGAGTGATTTCAAACCAAACATCTGTAAAAAAACAAAATCAAACATTTTAAACCTATACAGTCAATACAGACATATGCACACACTCATCAGTTTATAATTGATGTGTTGGCCAGCTAACTAGTTTTATTTAGTTAGCTAGGTTAAATATTCCACATTTGAAAAGGTGGCAATTAAATAAGTACATTAATGTGCCAGAGTAGGTGTTTAATAAGTGTAGAGCGTTTATTTTATTATACACATATTATACAATACCTTTATGGAGTTTTTGGTTTTTGCACTGTTTATCAATCACAGTGTAGATGGGATATGGGTCTTCACTGTGATCGTCACTGTACTCTTTGCCGTCATCTTCACTGTCCTCATCCTTCTGCTCATTAAGAACTTGCTCATCAAGCTGTAGAGAAAAATACACAAAGCTGTTTGTTGTGCTGACACCAACATAAAGTGTTTACGTAGAACATGGGTTCTCAACATTTTTGGTCCGTGACTGCATGTTAAAACTTTGCAACCCTACAAAACACACTCCTATCTTTATTGCTATCTAAGATACAATGTACATAAGAAAGATTTGGAAAGAATTATCAAAGGTCTGTGGATTCATGTTACAGTCACCTGAATTTCGTCAAATACAAGGGAATTGGAAAGATTATCTACTGTACTCACAGCTGTATAGAAGGGAGTGTCCACTACTAAAGCTGATTGTTCAAGTTGTTACACCAAAATAGCCTTTATGGAAAAGCTATTTCAATTAATTATAGGCAGTATGCAGAGTGTAACTACAAGGCACAGCCAGCCAACACAATTACTGTTAAATGTTGATAGTAGCATCAGGTTATGAGCACATTTTCACTGTAGCAGCATGTTTTTCTTTCCCCTAAACTAGAAAGTTCATTAAGAACATTGGACATAGAGGTTAGTCTAACTCAATCCAACATTTGTATCAAGAATTTTAACGTGTTGAACACCTCCTTTCTCTGTCTAACATGCAGAACTCTAAGGAGTTGCTTTATCACATGTTTAAAATAAATGTAGACTTGTGTAAAAAGCCTGCTGGTTTATCTCACTCTTTACTGAGATATGAAAAATGAATGAGAAATGAATATCTACTTTAATAATTAAAGTGAAGTTTCAGGTTGTGGCTATCATTTATGTAATAAATAAGGGCTAAAAACAGCATTTTAAATGCTCTTACAAACTACTTACTTACCTCTTTCACTATTCCTGATAGAAACACAGCCCAGACATGTGTGAGACTAAAGTTGTCATACTTAGAGTATTGCACCAACTTGTTTATTTTCTCCATAATTGTAACTTCACCATTAACAAGCCTTTCCACTATGCCATCTGTAACAGCTTGCAGTTGGGTGGACCAGTCTGGTTCTTTGTATAATGATGCCATGCACCTTAAGGGCAAAGAAAATAGAGAAGATCTGTAGTTAATCAGGAGTCAACTTAAATGTTAAGTTTTTAATTCCTGTTCATTCATATCAGTACCAGGTAGATCCGGAGACTCCACTCAGGTACATAATGCAGTCTAGTAATCCCTCTTTATCCAGCTGGCACAGTGATCCCAGTAGTGCCACCATGGCTCTCAGACCTCCCCCAGAACCAAGTACAGCGATGTTTGGCACCACATCCTGCAATCAAACATCGTGATCATTGCACATGTATTAAACACAGCACATACTCTATCATTTACACTGATAACATTTAGATTCTTTCATCGAAGTGTCTTAAACAAAGGGCCATACTGCAACTTGACATTGGTGGGGCTTAAAACAGCGACCTTCAAATGAATAGTTTAGTACTATTAGAATTAATTATCATTAAAATATTACCATAATAATTAATCATTCTAATAATTAATTACCTATAATGCAGATTGGGTAAGACAGCACTGGTAAAGATTTAAGCCATTTCTTTTTACATCCTGTTCAGAACAGGATTAAAACAGTAAAACAGTACAATGAACTAAACTGCATGATCAGATATACTGTACATTTTCTAATACCTTCAGCACATTTTGAAAAAAATTGGGGCAGCAGTATTATAAAACTGGGAAGGTGAGTCTTAGTGCGCATCATCCAGGTAAGTGATCTTCTTTAAGATTATTTATCTACTGGATTGCTGATCTGTTTCTCTGTTTTGAGGAAATATTATGTTGAAATTGTTGAGTACTGTTCAGAATACGTAGAGATTGGAAGTTCCAAAGCTACTAATCTGATTACTCTGTTTCCATTTATAAGGATCCTTGTTTATTTTAGGAACTAATTTTTAAAACCTCTGAAAAACGTGACTATATTATTATTATTTTTTAAAACAAAGTATACTAAACCTGAAATTGCCCTTTGTACTGTATATTTTAGTATATTATTATTAATAAACTGTTTTACCTCAGTGCAGGATATGTCATGTAGTTTTAAGCAGTGTACAACAGTTTCTCTTCTCGATGTTACATGATCTGTTTCACCACTATTCAGAGAGTGTCCAGCTGTCACCTCTCTAAAATAAAATGTAATACATCTTTGATTATTACTTTAATGGAAAAAAGTTATTGCTGGGAGATCAGTTTAATATCATATAATGAGGTACACACACACACACACACACACACACACATACAGTGGCACCTTCAAACTCATTGTCAGTTGGTTCTGGGAGTGGTGTTCAGTTTAAAAGTTGTTGAGTTTTAAGGTATTTTTCCTAAAAGGATGTATGGAAAACCTGTTAATGTGTTCCATGGTCCCACGGAACTGCATATGTTTTATGTTAATGTAAAATAATGAGGTTGTTTTTGACCCTTATACACTGAAAATAACACAAATATAATATAAAAACACTGAAATACAATTAAAAACGGTTAAAAATCAATAAAAAACAATAAAACATGCACTTTATCGTAACTACTTTATTGTTTTCTTATGCTTCTTAATTAGTGGAGAGAACTAATGAGCAGTAACAATTAAGAGAAGTTTAGTGTTTCTATGTCGTTCTTTTAATACATTAAACCACGTTAAGCTTTATTTAACGATGAGTGTTTTAGACTCTCTAAAAAGCTGATTCTCAGCGTTTCTCAGAAGCTCGAGATGTAACACAAGTTTAAAAGTGAAACAGTGGGGAAAATGCAGATAAACACAGATACATGTGGAGCTTTTAGACTGGATCTGACCGTTATTCAACACTATTCAAGATTCGTCTCATATTCACACTTTGATGACGTTTTACCGCTCAAGTCGAGCACTGAACAAAGCAGCAGTCGCACTCACATTGAGTTTAAAGGAAACATTGAGTTTGGAGGTACAAAATTCTTGATAAAGGGTTTTAAGTTTCAAAGATTTTGAGTTTAGGGGATTAGTTACAAGGTACCATCTGTATATGTATATATGTAATATCATATATGTCTCATTGATATTAAACTGATCTCCCAGCAAGTTGTGATGTTTTAAACTGAAATCTTTTAGGTGGAGCAATAAAATAAAACACAATATTGCCTTTGCATTACTATACATACCCTTAAACTAACACTTTCTTGAAACACCTTTTAATTTTATGACACCATTTACTTTTTTGTCAACATTCAGTCTTGCTCTTGCAATTGGCATACTCTGTACACAGCCCTCTTCAGGTCACCCCACAGACTTATGATTGGATTCAAGTCTCTGGTCTTCAGGACTCAGGGCTCTGGCTGGATCGTTTCAAAACGTTGACCCAGTAATGAAGCCATCCTTTTGTTGGTGAGGAAGATGTGGATCTTTGGGTTGTTGTCATGCTTTTTGGCAGAGGCCTGGAGGTTTTGTGCCAATATTGATATCTGAAACGGTTCATAATTCCCTTCACCTTGACTAAGGGATCAGTTTCAATCCTCTTCCAAAAAACAAACAAACAAACAAACATAAAACCCCAGCTACAAAGCATAATGCTGCCACCCTCACACGTCACTGTTGGTATAGTGTTTTTTTTTTTTTTTGGTGATGTACAGTGTTGGTTTTGTGCCAAACGTACCTTTTGGAATTATGGCCAAAAAGTTCAACCTTGGTTCAGTCAGATAATAACATTTTCCACATACGTTTGACAGATTTGACCGTCAACAAGTACCAAAAAGTAATAAAAGGGCAAAAAAGTAATAAAAAAAGTAATAATAATAATAAAAATACTAATAACAGTTGTCATAGTAGTAAAATTATTCAAAGTAAATATGATTATATTAATAATACAATTGCACAAATGAAGGCAAAATCAAATTCAAAAGTAACAGTAATGATAGTTTATACACTTGTGATATTGGTTTTCGTTTCATTACTAGAACGCCACATTAAAACAAGATTTACAAAAAAGTGTCATGTCATGTTTACTGTGTCATCTAATTCTTTAATTTACAACCCAAAATCAGAAAAAGTATGGAAAATGTAAATAAAATATAAACACAGAGTTTATTACATTTACTTTGACTTTTATTTGATTGCAGACAGTTGCAGTGAACCTGAGATATTCATGTTTTATCTGCTCAACTTTATTTTATTTATTAATAAACATCCATTCCTGCATTTCAGACCTGCAACATAGGCAATTTAGGGCTGGAATTGAGGTATAAAATATAAATAATAATGTGATTTCAAACAGGCGATGTCAACAGGTGATTGTAATCAGATGAAAAGGACCATCCAGACTGTTATCAGCAACAAGTCCAAAAGCCAGAGTCTGTCATGGTATGCGGGTGTGTCAGTTCATTTACACTTCTGTGATGCAGCATTAATACAGAAAAGTACATTGAGATCTTAGAGCAACATGTGCTGCCTTCATGATGTCGTCTTTCCCAGGAACATCCAGCATTTTTCAACAAGAAGATGCAAAACCACCTGCTGCACACATTACAAAGGCGTGGCTGAGGAAGAAGAGGGTACGGGTACTGGACTGGCCTGCCAGCATTCCTGACCTGTCCCCCAATAGATAATCTGTGGAGAATTTTGAAAGGAAAAATGCGACGATGACGACGACCCCGTACTGTTGTACATCTTAAGACGTGTTTGAAGAAAGAACGAGACAAAATAAAAGCTGAAACACTAAATCACTTGGTCTCCTCAGGGCCAAAATGTCTTTTAAGTGTGGTGAAAGGAATGGCAACATTACAAAGAGGTAAATGCTTTACTGTCCCAACTATTTTTGGAATGTGTTGCAGGCCTGAAATGCAGGAATGGATGTTTGTTAATAAATGAAATGAAGTTGAACAGATAAAACATGAAATATCTTAGGTTCATTATGTCTGCAATCAAATAAAAGTCAAAGTAAGAAACTGTGTTTTTATTTTATTTGCATTTTCCCTACTGTCCCAACTTTTTTTCTGATTTGGGGTTGTACAAAACTCTTTATAAATATGTTAAAAGTTTATCATAATTACCTAAACATTTGTACATTTTCACAATTTGTCTGTTAAACGTATACATTAGCTACAATTTTTACCTTTCATGACTCTCTGACAGTCCCATCTACAAAACATTAAGAGAACATTTACGTTTAGTAAAAAAAAATGCTAATTCTGCAATACTAGCATTAGCATTGCATAGCAGCAGCAGAAAATCTAATTTGCTTTCATTGCATCATAAAATATCTGATCAAGCAGTAAAAGTACAGTACATACCTTTACATGCAGGTACAGACGTCCACAGTGAAATGGTAAAAATAAATGATGAATTTGTAACAAGGCTGAGTTTGTGTTTAAAGGTGTGTGAGATTAAAAGAAGTTTAATAGAGACAAGACGCTACAGCAGGAGAACAGAGCAGCAGGTTTCCCATGAGTAACAAGTAACAACAAAAACAACAATACATGTCATCTGTTCTAGGTGTGTGTATGTGTGTGTGTGTCTGTGTGTGTGAAGAATTTGTGCAAGGGTGGGAACAGCAAGCTGTAGCAAACAAATGAGAGAATGGCAATTTACACAAAAATAATAATAATAATAAAAATAAAACTATTTGTTTTTACCATCACAAGCAGTTCAGTTTAGGTCAAAAGTTTACATACACTGGTAAAAGGACAGGTACTGTATATTATGCAATTTTGGACTTTCAGTGATTTCTACTGGTTGTTACACATATCTGTTACAAAACACTTTTATGAATACAAACACTTTATGTTCATTTTAGGTTTTCTAAAAAAAAAGCATACATACAAACAACACACATAATATTGGGTTTTACAGAGAGAGTATATACACCTCTTGACTTGACGTGCTATTGGTTTTCTTTGAATGGACGGAGTTGCCCTATTTACCTACCCTTCTATACTTAACCATAATGATAAGGTAAATTATAGGTTTTAGTTGTTTTTTTAAAAATTATGTTTAAAAATGTAAACATCTAATTTAGACCCATTGCTGTTGCAGTCCATACTTTGGTCAGGTACATTCTGTTTGCTTTAATTATCCTAGAGATGTGACTCAACATCAGCAGCTTAAATTGGATGGACATTGTTTTCAAAGACACAAATCAACCGTCCCTTCAATACCAATCACCCCTACCGATTACAGCACTTACCTTAAGGCAAGATGACTTTATAGGAGTTGAAGATCTGCGTTAGTGGTTGATCTTGCATCTTCTAGGTCTGTGGGCTTGTTTGAGACGAGTAAGAAACTCACACTAAGTCAGGAGTCTTTTATCGCATCTGAGAGGCAATCTCTCATTCACTTTATTTTCTCAAGTAATATAATAAACAGTTACAAATAAAACATGGATTACAATAATTTTTGAAAATAAAACTTAAACTCTCCTCTGAGAATTCTACTCTATTACACACTCTATTGCTAAGAAATAGGCAAACAATATATTTGTCCCTATAAACAATATATCTCAAGCAATGAACCTACAATGGTCAATAATTCTATGCTCTAAGTCGGTTGGTAGCTGAATTAAGCGGGAGCCGATCTAGACGGGCCTCGGGACAGCGGTTTCAGGACGCCTGGTCGGGGGAGTGCGAGGTGAGCTTCGATGGGCTCAAAAATAAGCTCGTTGCTGCGCCAGTACTGGCGTATGCGGACTTCGGCCGGCCATTCATCCTGGAAGTAGACGCAAGCTATAGTGGCTTAGGTGCGGTACTTTCTCAGGAGGTGGATGGAAAGGTTCGGCCTGTGGCGTACGCCAGTAGGACCTTGAGGCCGACGGAGCGAAACATGAGCAATTATAGCTCGATGAAACTTGAGTTTCTCGCCCTAAAGTGGGCGATTATAGAGAAATTCCGGGAGTATCTACTGGGGCAGAAGTGCTTAGTTTATACAGATAATAACCCGTTGAGCCATCTCGCCTCTGCGAAGCTAGGGGCCGTAGAACATCGATGGGCTGCGCAGTTAGCCTCGTTCGATTTTGAGCTTAAATATCGATCCGGAAAGTCTAACCGTAATGCCGACGCGCTTTCGCGGCAATACCAACCTGATGGAGAGGGGGCAGGTGATCTGGTCTCAGGGACTGCGGTCCCCAGGTTGCTGCAACAGGTAGCAGCTTGTGGAGACCGCATTATAGCTTCCCAGTTGGTGGTCTCGGTATTGCCATCTCATGCTTCTCCAGATTTGTGTGCTTTACAGGCGAGTGACCCTATTATTCAGTCGGTTCTGGTCTTCTGGAAGGATCGTAGGCGGCCAACTCGTGAAGAACGGGAAGCCCTTTCGCCTTTGGCTCTCGTCCTGTTGCGCCAGTGGGATCGGTTAGTTGAGAATGAAGGGGTGCTTTATCGACGTGTTCTGCACCCCAGTGGTCGCGAGGAGTGCCGTCAGTTGCTTCTGCCAGCTGTTTTGCGGTCAGAGGTCCTGCGACAACTCCATCAACAGCATGGCCACCAAGGGGTTAATCGGACCCTCGAGTTGGTCCGGCAGCGGTGTTACTGGCCACTCCTCACACCACGCCAGTGGTGTGAGGAGTGCCCTAGATGCCAGGTGGCTAAGGAGACGGCTCCGCCAGCCTCCACGTTTATGGGCCATTTGTTGGCATCTCGGCCTAACAAAACAGTCGCCGTTGATTTTACAGTCCTGGAGCCTACGACGGGTGGGGTGGAGAACGTTTTGGTAATTACCGACGTCTTTAGTAAGTACTCCATTGCAGTTCCAACACGGGATCAGCGGGCCCCGACCGTGGCCCAGGTCTTGATCACGGAGTGGTTCTATAGGTTTGGGATCCCTAGTCGGCTTCATTCTGACCAGGGGCGCTGTTTCGAGGGCATATTAATCCAACAATTGTGCAGTATGTACGGGATCCAGAAGTCGCGAACAACCCCGTACCACCCGGCTGGGAACGGGCAATGCGAACGGTTCAACCGTACGTTGCACAATTTGCTGCGCACCCTGCCGGTCTCTCGTAAGCGCGACTGGGCTACTTGTTTGCCACACGTACTATTCTGCTATAACACCACTCCGCATCAGTCCACAGGAGAATCGCCACACTTCCTAATGTTTGGACAGGAGCCGCAACTGCCAGTGGACTTTCTGTTGGGCCGAATTCGGCCGTCGGCTCAGGGAGGAGTGTGTGATTGGATACAGGAACATCAGACCCGGCTTCAAGTGGCATTTGAGGGAGCTAGGGAACGTCTGGTAGCGGCGGCGGAATACCGCAAAGGCAAGCATGATGTACGGGTGCGGAGCCCTGCTTTAAAAGTAGGACAGTCGGTGTACGTTCGTGACCTTAGCGTGCGGGGTCGAAATAAAATCCAAGACCGGTGGAGCTCTTTGGTATACACGGTTGTGCGTGCTCCTTTGGAAGCTGGGGCCGTGTATACCATTGCCCCTGTCGGTGATCCGACGAAACTGAAGCACGTGCATCGCAGTATGCTGAAAGAACTGGTGGGGCCTCAGGCCCCTGATAATCATTTGGGGTTGACCCACCCTGGAGAATCAATTCCCACTGGGTTAGGGGAGCTGTCTAGTGAGGAAGATGTTCTTCTTGGGGAGCAGGCAGGTAACATCGGCCCATACGTTCCAGCTGGGCCTTATGCCCCCCAAGGTTATGCTCCAGGGGGAGGTGAGGGGTTGGGTTGGAACCGTCAGGATGCCCCTTTTAGTAGTTCAGCTGCGGGCCCGTCGGCCATTGGGCCGCCAGGTCGCAGCCCTTGCCGGGGTGAGCAATTGCCACGTCGTACCACCCGGGCCACTGCGGGGCAACATTCCAACCCGTACCGGCTGCCTGGCGGGGCGATTCCAAATTCTTGATGTTACCTTAATTTGGATATGGGGACGTATATGTGGTATCGCCGGGTCGACGATAAAAGGTGCGGGGGGTAGATTGTGGTGGTGCTTTGGCACCTTTAAGTGTGCTGCAGCCGTGTCGCATCGCGGGTTACGTCATTACGCTGGCTTGTTGTCCAGCGTTAGCGGTAGTCTTTAAATTCACGGAGCAGACACGACCAGTAGAGCAAGCTTGGGCTGTCTCACGCAGTTCCGCCTGGCTATCCGGATTGGTTTCGTTGCGATTGTTCGCTTGCGAGCGATTTTCTTGTGGAGACAAAGACAGGGACTTTCACGTTTCTCTTCGGAGGGAATTGTATTCGGCGGCCTGTGTTCCGAAGTGGCTCTTTTGGGCTTTATCTGGTTTTGCCGTGGATTCGGGCTTGGTGTATATTAGTATCGGACTCTGGGTAAGTAGTGCAGCTTTGTTATATCGCTGCTACTATGAGTTAGAGTAATTATTAATGAGCTTAGCTAATTTGGAAATATTTGTTTCCTCGTAGGATGCCAGGTGCTTTCGTCTCTCTTCTACTGGGCCTATAACCAGCTTTGCATCGTCGGGCTTCACTCCGGCTGCTGTTTTGCTTCCATTGTGTTTTATTATAGTACATTTTCACACTGCCGCTCGTTTTGGATGGTGGCGGTACCTCATTGGGAGAGGCCGTGTGCCGCCATAGCAAACGGCAGCGTGTGTGGGTTGACTTTAATTAGTGTATGTGCGAGGGTGTGGGGTGGTAAGTGGGTATTAACTGCTTATTATTGAGCACGTTGTTTTGGTGATTTGGTTTATTTTATTTTATTGTTTGTTGGCTGATTTCCTTTTTGATTTTTATATACATCCTGTGGGGTGGTAGTTGGGCGACGGGGCCTGTGTGGGCCTCCCTGTCGGTTTTCACGAGTTATTGGGTTGGTGATGCTGCTTTGCTGTGCCCTCTTGGGGTGTATAGCTTACTGTGCGTGTGTGTTGTCACCGTTTTGTAAATTGCCTTACTGCCGGTTCCGTGGGCTCAGCTATTCCTGACGGGTATTGTATAGTATTAATCATATTGTTTATTTGATCTTTTAGATGTGGGTTTATGTCTTTTTATGTTTTGTTATTTTGATGTGTTATTCTAGTATGTGGGTTTATGTCTTTTATGTTTGGTTATTTTGATGTGTTATTCTAGTGGGTCTACCTCTAACCATACCCGCAGTAGTGTGTAACTAAGTGAGTGTGTGTGTGTTTGGGCGCAACCATTTTAACAAAAGATTTAAGAATATGTTTGGAATACGTTCGAAAGTAAATAAATATGTATATGATTAGAAATAGAACCTTGTCTCTGTCTTGATTGCACGAACTTGTTAGCTATTGTGCGGGTATCATGTGAATTGTGGGAACCGTGATTAATTTGGGGTGTTTGTAATTAAAAACTCTTTTTCCCTCGGGGGCCTATACCCCACTGGGGGTGGCGTTGTCGAAATTATCTTCCGGTTTCCGCCATATTATCACATAAGCAATCAAAGAAATTAAAGACAAAGTATACTCCTAAACATTCCTTTTTATAGCCTCATAGATGGGGTTAGCTTTAAGTAAATACATTGCGGTTTTGAAGCTAAAACATGCAAATCTATTTGAACATTTTACACTCATTAATTATGCACCATAACATTGTGGTTTGAACTTTTTACAAACCACTTCCTTTACCAGCCATTCATTCTCATTGTTGCTAACCCATGAGACAGATCATCTTCATAACACCCGTATGGGCTAGCTCTGTAAGGGGGATTTATTCGTTGCATGAAGCATCGCCTTGCCTCAATACTTTGGGTTATTTGCTGTAGGTGTCTCATATGCATCTGCAGCGTATTCGCTAGACTAGGGCGGATACGCTGGTTTGTTGTATTCTCTGCCAGGTGTCAGTCAGCTGCATTTTTAGATTCATGATTTCAAAGACCCCTCTTTGCCTTGTCTGCAGTTTTTGCTTCCGTTCACGCTTCTTTTGCTTCTTCTTGTCTACAGCAGTCTATAATTAATGTTTAATTGGCATATAAGCATATATTTATACATATGGGTATGTTACATTTTCCCCAACAACATAGTGAGCACACAAGTTACACTGCAGTGTCACAAAACACACACACACACACACACACACACAAACAAGCCATAAAGCCCCAAACAACTCGTGGCAGAGCATAGATCATGGCAAGGTTTTTAAACAATATCTGAGCTTTGTGTCATGTACCACAAAGGCTTCAGTAATTTTGAAATGCAAAATGCCTGGCACAACCTCTCACCTTCCTAGAGTTGGCCATTTGGCAGCCACATTGGGCATATGAACAAGAAGGGACTTAGTCATGTAGGTTAGAAAGTACAAAACAGTCATTCTGACAACAAATCTAGCAATTGAAGGTTTAGGGCCACGCTCAGGGGCCCAACAGTAGCAACTTGGAGTTGGTGGGGCAGTGTTGAGTACATGGGTATTGCACATGTGCAGCTATATTATTGAACAGTTACAGGGGTCTGATGGTGTACTTAGGAGGTGCTGTAAGTTTTTCAATCTAAATCATGTATTTTGTTTTTTTAAACATGTGGATCTGCCTACATTAGCAAACACAAATTAAACTGAGAATATAAAACTATGAGAGACAGATCTTTAAATGTAACAGACAGCATTTCAACATAAATTCAGCCAAACAAAACAATGTAGTGCAGAACCAGAAATAGGTTACAGGAGTGGCAATCAGGTACGTCTAGCCACATTCCTAACAGTGTGCATCATATCAAATCACTTCATTTCTAGTGAACATTTAACCATTACAACTCAAATTAATCAAGAAATTTTTCCTTCAGAAACTGGTATCTCAGTGGCAACTCATTTTGTTACATGGGTGCATTTAATACCTGACAAAAACCTTAGTCCTAATCCTAAGCTTTTTGGAATGTGTTGCAGGCCTGAAATGCAGGAATGGATGTTTATTAATAAATGAAATGAAGTGCAGCAGATAAAAAATGAAATATCTCAGATTAATTCTGTCTGCAATCAAATAAACGTCAAAGTAAATGTAAGAAATTCTGTGTATTTTATTATTTACATTTTCCCTGCAGTCCCAACATTTTCTGATTTGGGGTTGTACATTTTCTTTCAATTTAACACACTTTTATTGACCTCTGTGAATGAAATGTGCTACACATATAAACTTACTCTCTGAGCATTTCATTCACAGTGGTTATCATGTTCTTTAATTTTTTTTCTAGCATTCAGACTTGTTTGTTGGTAAAGATCAGTTCAGATTTATTCAGGTCAGTGAAGACTTGACCCTGTTTAAGAAAGGATGTAGCAGGTCCATTTAGTTCAGTCCCTGAATTGTAAGGTCTGAAACTGATTACTTCAGATACAAGTACTTTAATCTGTCAAAGTTCTTCTGTTCTGTTACCAGGAGCTCAGAAAGGAGAGACACATGTCATCTGTTCATAGCAGATCTGAATTTTATTACAGTGTATATATGGACAGTAATGTAGAATGGGGTAACATTCTGTAACAAGTGCAGAAAAGTTAAACTAAAAAAAGATTTCAGCAGACAAAACAGCACAAACACAACTCCATATCTGGTATAAACAAGTGGGTTGCAGAACTATGTGTGTGTGGTAAACTGTCATGGATGTGTGCAGTACAGAATGTTTTAGAATGTCAGGAGTATATCGCAATAAAAGCAGAAATATAAAATTTAAGTCTGGATGGTCCTTTGAGTTTTTGCCACAGGAAACTTGATGTCCACTTTAAAAAAAAAAAAACAAGCTAAAACATGGACTCATCTGACCTCTGAGCTATATATAATCTAGAAACAGAAGAAAATCTTTACAGTATATACACATACATTCTGCTTAAACGGAATTTAAAATCTTTTAACAATGTATATCTGTCAGTACCCTGTTCACCGTGTGCAATAATGTTCATCTGAATCCTGTGGATCCATTTAACACATAATTCCATCCTGAATCAGACAATGAAACTGATCAATGTTTCGTCTGAGTAGTTTGGTGACTTGTTTGCACTCTGACACCCTTTGACATCAAGCTTTGAAAAGATGGTAATTAGTGGAGTTCATGTCTATTGTAATTGGTCTGGAAGGCTTTTAGAGGCAGAAAGGCACACGTATTGTAAAATGACACTAGAAAATACTAATTAATGATGCGTTTTTGCAATATAGTATTGTTTTCTGTTGGAAAGGTTTGGAGACTTTTGGAGACCATATGGACTCTCTTTAATCCAACTGCAATACCCCCAGATCAGAATTAGTTATAAACTAACAATTTGGTAGGGTGATTGCAAACTTTTGCCACAGTAATGAAATGTAAATGGCATTACAGACAAGCACTTATACTGACTAAAACTTTGGAGTAAAAATATTGTAAACATCATTTAAACATGGTAAAATATTCTCATGGCCTTTACCTTTTGTATGATATTTTAAGAGGATTTGTGTAACAAATTATACATTTTCTATCATGAGCTTTTTAAATGTAAAGCTTTAAACTGTTATGTCCTTCAAATAGAACATGCACAAAAATAGGTTAACATACAGTAAGTTAACCTATAAGTTATTTCTGATTTACTAAATAAGTTTTTTTTTGGTAAAAAAATCTTTTATTTTACGTTCAGCAATTGCAAAGAAATGGTACGCAGAGGTAAAAGTGGTTGATAGACATGAATACATGAAATACTCGACCGCGGGCCAGCTGCTTCTTATATACTTGCAAGTTTTGAAACCTCATACAGACCTTTAGGAGTTGTGGTGTGTTAGCTAATTAGACCTCTGCACCACCCGATCACCCGAATTTTTACAATTATACAGCAGAGTGGATCAGGTCCAAGTTTCTAAAATTTATTTTAAAATGTAATGTTATATGTATAATAAATGTATAATAATAAAATAAAAAAATAAAAATACAAAAAAAATGTATATATAAAATTTGCCCGAATACTTAAATGTTTATCTCTCTCCTTTGTTCTTGCTCTGTTCATATTAAAAGGTGAAACAGTGAACATTAGATATTAAAAGTTCTAAGCAAATAAGGTGGTGAAATTGCATTAAGGTCGTTTATCTTCAATATCCAATAACACACTGAAAACTTTGATGAACACTTGGTCTCCAGCTTTCCCATGAATCCTGTACAGTCTCCATTATAACCACTGAGTTTTTTTTGTCTCAGTCTTTATCAATCTGGAGGTGGCAATCTGGAAGTATAAAAAACAACTGATTTAGCCATGAACTGGACTGAATTTCATGATCATGCTAACAGAAAATAGTGTATTAGTAAATTAGTGGCACTACGTCATCATGGACACAGGAAAGCTGAGTTCTATTATGCAACCACCAGCCAAAATTAAACATTAGAACAATGTTTGTTTGTTTATTAGAGTTGTAACACAGTGTTTTGTTAAAACAATAACTAAGCTCCTTGATGTCTTTCTTTTTGAGTCCTGAAAGGTGGAAGACAAGCCAGACTTTGAAAGTTATGAGGTACAGGATGTGGGTGATAAATGCTTAAGGCAGGTCAAAGTTGGTTTATTTTTGGCTTTGTAGGCAAGTATCATGCTGTTGAATTGAATGCAGGCAGCTACAAGAAAAGTACATTGAGATCTTAGAGCAACATGTGCTGCCTTCAAGACGTCATCTTTTCCAGGGACGTCCAGCATTTTTCAACAAGACGATGCAAAACCACATGCTGCACACATAACAAAGGCCTGGCTGCAGAAGAAGAGGGTACGGGTACTGGACTGGCCTGCCTGCAGTCCTGGCCTGTCCCCAATAGAGAACGTGTGGAGGATTTTGAAACGAAAGTGGTGCGACGACCACCCTGTACTGTTACACATCTTAAGACGTGTTTGCAGGAAGAACGAGACAAATTAAAAGCTGAAACACTAAATCACTTGGTCTCCTCTGTGCCAACATTACAAAGTGGTAAATGCTTTACTGTCCCAACTTTTTTTGGAATGTGTTGCAGGTCTGATATGCAAGAATGGATGTTTATTAATAAATGAAATGAAGTTGAGCAGATAAAACATGAAATATCTCAGGTTCATCCTGTCTGCAATCAAATAAAAGTCAAAGTAAATGTAAGAAACTCTTTTCTGATTTGGGGCTGTAGATGTGAAGGTCTGATAATAAACATTGGAAGACCGATCAGCAGTGCAGTAGTCTAACCTCAAAATGTCAAAAGACTGACCACAAATCTGGACAAAATGGGGAAAAGGCCACTGGAGCTCCTTCACATGTTCCATAGTCCAGCTTTATGCTTAGGGACACATTCATGCTAGAACACGAGGAACAGATCATGTGTGAATCTCAGAGAGATGATCTTACCCCAGTAACTTCAGTTCACAGTGAGGATTCTCCAGTACAGCAGAGAGAAGCTTCACTCCTAGCTTTCCGATATTATTTAAAGAAAGATTCAGATCTCTCAGGTGTGAGGGGTTTGATCTCAGAGCTGAAACCAGTGCAGTACAACCTTCATCTGATATACTACAAGACGCCAACCTGTAGAGAGAACAATGATACACTTCATTTTACAATAAATTTTTTTATAATTGATTTATAATTGATAATCTGTTACACAAAACATAATAATTGTATCTATTATAAGTAGTAGTACGTCTCAGTAAATTACAATTCATTTTGTTCATAGTTTAATTAATTAAAAAAGGTAAACATGTGAAGTGACACATTTCAAGTCTTGTTTGTTTTAATGTTATTTGGCTTATTGCTCATAAAAATCAATATCCAGTATCTCAAATTATTAGAATTTGAGTAAATTACTATTCAAACAGTATAAATAATGTGTATCTCTTTGTCTAGATCAATACAAAAAACACAATCACAGGGAAAACTGCTGACTTTGTTGTTCAGTTGTTCAGAAGATGATCATCAACGTCCTTCACAGGGAGGCTAAGTCAAAAAACCTTTTTTGGTCATTGCTAAAAAGCCTGGCTGTTCGCTGAGTGCTGTGTCAAAGCATATTAATGAAAAGTTGGCTGGAAGAGGACAATGTGGTAGGACAAGAAAAACAGCTTCACAAAAAGTGGACTGCGGCTAATTCCTGAGGCATTCCTAATATCAGTCCACACCTGAACCTGAGACAACGTCTAAAGAATCTTATCTGGGCTAAGGGCCTGTTGCTCAGTGGTCCATAGTGCTATCTATTTTTGCTTTATCTCTTTTTTATCCACTTTCTTCATTGCAAGCTGCAGAGGTTTCATTTGTTACTTTGTTTTGGCCACTGTTTTTTTTCCACACTACCCTTTTTGTTTAAGGTTTTCTAGCCAAATATGTACAAGGGAAATCGGCAAAGTCTGAGAGCTGTCACATGACAAAGCTTAGTTGCTAAGGTAGACAGACATTGTTGCATCCTTACTCAGAAAAAGCTCTCAGATTTTGCCATTTTTCACATTCCTGAGGACGCCACTCCCTGCCTTATCTCTTTCGTCCCCGCCTTTTTTTTTTTTAGTTTAGATTGAGTGAGAGGCATCAGGTTATGATTACATGTCAATTGCTGATGGACTGAGTAGCTGGCTTGCTTACTGCAGTTGCTGTTCTACTTTTTCCACAGTTAGATCCTCATAAAAGTCAATGTGAGGAAAGACTTGACTACCTGACTCATCGCTTATCGAACTCCTTCCCTGTTTATATTTTTGGTATTCCAGGCCACTACATAGCTTAGGCTGTAAATAGTTTTTCTTTTACTTTCCACAAATTTTTGCTATGATATTTCGTCTCTGTATCTTTCCTAATTCTGTCCTGTACTTGCACTTAAGCCCAAAATCTGTCTGGTGGTGAGGCTCTGTCTTTTATCCTCACCACCTTGTAATAGAATTTGTTAAATCTCTAAGTTTTTTATGCTGAATGCTGAGTGAACAGTAAAACAAAATCATTCACAGCACACTGATGCTGAATGTGTGAATCTGAAGGATATAATCTTACCCCAGTTTCTCCAGTTTACAGTGAGGATTCTCCAGTCCAGCAGAGAGAAGCTTCACTCCCGAATCTCCCAGTTTATTTCGAGTGATATTTAGATCTCTCAGGTGTGAGGGGTTTGATCTCAGAGCTGAAGCCAGAGCAGAACAACCTTTATCTGTTACACCACAAAACCTCAACCTGCAGAAAGAACAATGATAATCTTTTCACTCTCTCAGCTCAGCACAAGGTTCAATCATTTATTCATGTGTTCATAAATACATTCATTAAGAGTAAGTGCTTTACACTGATCCATGACAACACAAAGCTCAATTAAGCAAGAACTTCATCAACAAATAGTTGCTACTGTCTACAATCTGAATAACATACATCAGGGTAACAATGATTCCGAATGACATTAGGGTTTAATATTATTCAGGTAAATACTGAAACTGAAAGATAATACTGGATATTATTTAGATTAATCAGTTAAATGTGACATTTCATTCTTAGCAGTACTTTACAATATTTTATTTTACCAGCATTTATTTTCAAATAAAGTCAAGTAAAATTAATTTTTACAGTGCTTTTTACAATAGACAATAGATTATTGCAAAGCAACTTATAGAACCAAAAACCTAACCCACCCATGTCAACTTTGCAGAAGAATTGTGATTGGAAATCACTTAAATGGTTGGCAAAGTCAAGGAATCTGGAGGATTTTCAAATGCCACTTGGCAAAGGTCATTAACACTTCTGTGATGGCAGCATTAATGCAGAAACTTACCCCAGTTTCTCCAGTTTACAGTGAGGATTCTCCAGTTCAGCAGAGAGAAGCTTCACTCCTGAATCTCCTATTTCATTATTAGACAGATTCAGATCTCTCAGGTGTGAGGGATTTGATCTCAGAGCTGAAGCCAGAGCAACACAACCTTCATCTGATACACTACAACCACATAACCTGCAGAGAGAACAATGATAAACTCTTCACTCTCTCAGTTCATCACATACAGTTCATTCATCAACAGTAACTGCGTCATCCGGCTCCTGAGCCATTACACTAGAGAGCTCAGATCAGCAAGAACTACATCAACAAAAACTCACCCTCCTCACACCTCTTCCACATACACTTATACTTGATTTACCAGGCTGGGTGTGGCTGGGTGACTCAGCGTCTGATTGTCAGTTAACAAATGACTTCTTTTTATGATCACTCTCAGGGTTGATACAGCTATTCTGATCATTATACTTTGTGCTTGCATCATATACGTTATGCTGTATGCCTCTGTTTACTCCCTTTAAACTAAGATATAGTTATGCCCAGGAGCTATAGAAATGTATACATACAATATGAAGAATATTTGTATTGCATATGTACTGTATCTTCTATCATTAGAAATGTTTCATTCACCCAAATAAGGATTTTATGTAAGATCGAGTGAATCTATATATTGGTATTTAGATTTTGTTCTTTATATTGTATGTCAGCTTATTTAAGTTATTATCTATAGAATAAGGAATTAGTTTAGCTCATTTCTCTTTTGTGAACGAATCCCAGGATGTTCATGTCAAATATAAATCTATGGCAATTTCTGTCTACCAAAAATGGTTACTCTTCATCGTGGACAAGAAGAACAGAAGGCCTTTATTTGGCATATACCGTGGAACCTTGGTATACGTCCGTTTTGGAAAAAGTACAACTTGGTATACGTCCTGTTTGGACGCAAAAAATTGTGCTTGGTATGCGACCTTTGTTTGGAATACGACTCGCGTGTGGGTCAAAATGAGTCACGACACAGCACTCTACCCTTGTTTACCTCTCGCGAGACAAAGCCATTACGCCAGTTGCTACCATTCAGTACACAACCCACGCTATAACGCTCTGTGAATTTTCAGGTACTGTACTACAGGTACTGTAGTCCCGGTAACGGTGTGCCGTGTTGCTAGGCAACATGAGGGCGAACATAACATTCGCAAACTATTACACTATTTCTTGGACGAAACACCCGCTTAATGATTAGAAGAAGAAGAAGAAGATATACTTTATTTGACATATATACATATACAGATGTACAGTACAATTAAATTCTTTCTTCGCATATCCCAGCTTGTTTGGGAGCTGGGGTCAGAGCGCAGGGTCAGCCATCGTACGGCGCCCCTGGAGCAGACAGGGTTAAGGGCCTTGCTCAAGGACCCAACAGTAGCTGCATAGCAGAGCCTGGATTTGAACCGCCTATCTTCCGGTTGATAGCCCAAAGCTCTACACACTAGGCTACCACTGTCCCTAGGATTAGGATTACTGTTTATATTAATCTGGACATTTCCATGTATAGTACATGACTTAAAATAGTGTTCAACCAAGTTTGTACTTTTTCTTTTCAGTGGCATATTAATATGGAATGATGTGAGGTGGGCATAGGTGCACGTATATCTGGGATTTTACAACGGCTTCGAACGCGGCTCAGCCAATCAGATTTTAGGACCGGAACTATCCGTTTTATAAATTATTTTATACAACCCCATCAACGTATAATATGCCAATAACAACAGGATTTTTTTCATGGGAACGGATGAATCATTTTCCTTTTATTTCTTATAGGAAAAATTCCTTTGGTATACGTCCTGTTTGGTATAAGTCCAAGGATCTGGAACGGATTAAGGACGTATACCGAGGTACCACTGTATACATATACAGTGTATCACAAAAGTGAGTACACCCCTCACATTTCTGCAGATATTTAAGTATATCTTTTCATGGGACAACACTGACAAAATGACACTTTGACACAATGAAAAGTAGTCTGTGTGCAGCTTATATAACACTGTAAATTTATTCTTCCCTCAAAATAACTCAATATACAGCCATTAATGTCTAAACCACCGGCAACAAAAGTGAGTACACCCCTTAGTGAAAGTTCCTGAAGTGTCAATATTTTGTGTGGCCACCATTATTTCCCAGAACTGCCTTAACTCTCCTGGGCATGGAGTTTACCAGAGCTTCACAGGTTGCCACTGGAATGCTTTTCCACTCCTCCATGACGACATCACGGAGCTGGCGGATATTCGAGACTTTGCGCTCCTCCACCTTCCGCTTGAGGATGCCCCAAAGATGTTCTATTGGGTTTAGGTCTGGAGACATGCTTGGCCAGTCCATCACCTTTACCCTCAGCCTCTTCAATAAAGCAGTGGTCGTCTTAGAGGTGTGTTTGGGGTCATTATCATGCTGGAACACTGCCCTGCGACCCAGTTTCCGGAGGGAGGGGATCATGCTCTGCTTCAGTATTTCACAGTACATATTGGAGTTCATGTGTCTTTCAATGAAATGTAACTCCCCAACACCTGCTGCACTCATGCAGCCCCAGACCATGGCATTCCCACCACCATGCTTGACTGTAGGCATGACACACTTATCTTTGTACTCCTCACCTGATTGCCGCCACACATGCTTGAGACCATCTGAACCAAACAAATTAATCTTGGTCTCATCAGACCATAGGACATGGTTCCAGTAATCCATGTCCTTTGTTGACATGTCTTCAGCAAACTGTTTGCGGGCTTTCTTGTGTAGAGACTTCAGAAGAGGCTTCCTTCTGGGGTGACAGCCATGCAGACCAATTTGATGTAGTGTGCGGCGTATGGTCTGAGCACTGACAGGCTGACCCCCCACCTTTTCAATCTCTGCAGCAATGCTGACAGCACTCCTGCACCTATCTTTCAAAGACAGCAGTTGGATGTGACGCTGAGCACGTGCACTCAGCTTCTTTGGACGACCAACGCGAGGTCTGTTCTGAGTGGACCCTGCTCTTTTAAAACGCTGGATGATCTTGGCCACTGTGCTGCAGCTCAGTTTCAGGGTGTTGGCAATCTTCTTGTAGCCTTGGCCATCTTCATGTAGCGCAACAATTCGTCTTTTAAGATCCTCAGAGAGTTCTTTGCCATGAGGTGCCATGTTGGAACTTTCAGTGACCAGTATGAGAGAGTGTGAGAGCTGTACTACTAAATTGAACACACCTGCTCCCTATGCACACCTGAGACCTAGTAACACTAACAAATCACATGACATTTTGGAGGGAAAATGGCAAGCAGTGCTCAATTTGGACATTTCGGGGTGTAGTCTCTTAGGGGTGTACTCACTTTTGTTGCCGGTGGTTTAGACATTAATGGCTGTATATTGAGTTATTTTGAGGGAAGAATAAATTTACACTGTTATATAAGCTGCACACAGACTACTTTTCATTGTGTCAAAGTGTCATTTTGTCAGTGTTGTCCCATGAAAAGATATACTTAAATATCTGCAGAAATGTGAGGGGTGTACTCACTTTTGTGATACACTGTACATACGTACAGTACAACAAAATTCTTTCTTCCCATATAGGGCAGTTGTAGCCTAGTGGTTAAGGTACTGGACTAGTAATCAAAAGGTCGCTGGTTCAAGCCACTGCCAGGCTGCGACTGTTAGGCCCTTAAGCAAGGCCCTTAACCCTTAATTGCTTAGACAATATACTGTCACAGCTGTAAGTCGCATTGGATGAATGCGTCTGCTAAATGCCGAAAATGTAAATGCATATCCCAGCTTGTTTGGAAGCTGAGGTCAGAGCACAGGGTCAGCTATCGAGCCTTAAGGGCCTTGCTCAAGGGCCCAACATGGCTGCATGGAAGAGCTGGAAGAGCTGGGACCTTTCAGTTGATAGCCCAAAGCTCTACCCACTAGGCTACCACTGCCCCAAAAGGAAATAATTATATTTTGTCATGTTTAACATTAAGAGAAGCCTATTTCTTATTGACTACATCCACTGCATGCAACACTTTTCAAAATAGGTTAAAAGGGGCAGAACAACCTCTCCAGGCAGTCAGTTTGTACACTAAAGATTTTCTCTTAGAGTTGCTCTGAGGTTCGGAGTCGATTAATTAAAGCAGCTGATGCTGATTCACGAGTCAGCTCAGTTGTTCAGCTCATCATTCATGTCTCGTTCAGACAGAGCTCGAAAGTTTTTACACTTACGGTCCCCTGGTAAGTTTTGTGCGCTGGTTGCATCCAGCTAAACTTCACATTGGGATTTGGATCCAGTCATCAGCATTTGAGACTCTGCCATTGACCGAGGTAAAATTTTCTAAAGCTACTTATTGATTTAGGACAAGAAACTGGACTAGAGGGCTGGCTGTGGGGATGAAGACAGGAATACAGACTGGTGACAGGACAACTGGGGCCAGCTAGGACTGGAGAAAGAATAGAAAGGCCAACGGGGGCCAGCAATGGAACAGGAGGGCTGTCTAGGACTGGAAATACACTGATTAGCCAACTTCAAAAGCACCCACTTAGTATGCTGCCAAACAGCTCTGACTTACCTCACAATTGTTACAAACTAGGCATTGCGCATTGCAATATACATTTTCGGGGTGGTGGGGTTGTCCTATTGTTTTGGCTAGTGTACGTGAGGTGAAAGTAAAAGTTTGAGGAAGTCATTTTATTAGAAACAATTGTAAAACATATTGCAAGATACGTGCAGGTTTTAGCTGCTTAGTTGTCTGCTCCTGAGTCATGTCTTTACGTCTTTTGTAAATCACATCTAAGAGATGATCTTACCCCAGTATTTCCAGTTTACAGTGAGGATTCTCCAGTCCGACAGAAAGAAGCTTCACTCCTGAATCTCCTAGTTTATTCTGTGTCAGATTCAGATCAGTCACAAGTGAGAAGTTTGATGTCAGAGCTGAAGCCAGAGCAACACAACCTTCATCTGCTAAACCACACTGATTCAACCTGTAGAGAGAGCAATGAGAGAGAACTCTCAGATTAGCACAGACAATTAATAAATGAATGTATTAACTAATTAACTAACCATTCATTCACTGTTCATCAGCAGTAAGGAGATTTATCCTGATTTTAATCTGCCATGATGCAGAGCTTATTTCAGTATACATTTTATGAAGAGAGTTACTACAGTAATGAATTAGCATGGAATTACTCAGCCTTCATCAGCTTCATTAAAGGAGGCGAAAATATGTATGATTAAAAACACATCTGTATTTTGTGAAAGAATTCCAGCAGAAATATTTATTGACTTTTTGATATAATCAAAATAATCAAAAATAATTTACATGTGACTTTGAAAAGCTGACGAAACAGTGCAAAACTGGCTACTGCTAATTGCTTAATGCTTTTCATTTGCAATATTTGTCTTTTCATTTATGTTTATGCACCAGTGCCATCCATAACGCTGCACCCAAAATTGCACCTAAAATGAGCACAGCTTAATACATCTAGTCCCTAGTGATAAATGAATGAGTAAAGAGTGAAACAAAATGGACATCAGTATCGTCTTTAGGATACTGATGGTGAATCTAATTGACTGCTGCTGCTAATTGATGCTGTTTCAGTCTCACTATTAGAGAATAATTTTTTTACCGAGGATCAGATCATGTGTGAATCTTACCACAGTTTTTCCAGTTTACAGTGAGAATTCTCCAGTCCAGCAGAGAGAAGCTTCACTCCTAAATCTCCTAGTTTATTATCAGACAGATTCAGATCTCTCAGGTGTGAGGGGTTTGATCTCAGAGCTGAAGCCAGAGCAGCACAACCTTCATCTGATACACCACAAAGTCCCAACCTGCAGAGAGAACATTGATGCACTTTTTACTTTCTCAGTTCAGTTCACACTGTTGAGTTTAAATTTATGTATTCATTTATTAATTGTAAATTAATTAAATAAATTTTTTCATTAGCAGTATGTCTTGCTTCTGTTCTATTAAGACAATGAACTCAGTTCTGAGGAAACTCCATTAGCAAAAAGTTACTACAATACAGCAGCTAAATGATTAACAAGACTTTCTTGACTTTACAAGAACTTATATAGTCAAAGGGTCAGTGAAATAATGAGCACATGGCTTGTAAAACTGTGATGAAAGACAGAGATGATTCTGCATGATTTGTTCAGTAGTGGAAAAGAGCCAGACCCCCAAAACTAGTACTAGCTGTATGCTAGCTGTTTTTGATTTATTGGGTCTAAGTTCTGTAGCTGTGGTAGGCTTGCCATAAACAATGTACAAGAAGTTGGACCATGTGATTTAGTGGTACATATTCAGATGATTAAGATGATGCTTCAAACTTGAACTAGTGGGATTAGTTTGGAAGGCTTGCTACTTGGATAAAAAATGTTACCAATGACTGTGTCAATACATACATAACTTTATTTATCCCAAAAAAAATTATTGAATACTGAGAAGTGGTATGGGTTATAGTCAAAATACAAAGAGTTGTTGTTATGCTAACTACGTCTTACTTCTTTAGATGTAGTGCTGGACAATAATTCGATATCGATATATATCACGATAGAAAATGTTTCAATAATGGTGACATGATTTTTAAACAAATTCGATCGATATACATTACGTCAGTGCGTGATGACGTACGCCACAGGCACGAAGCCAGTGCTCAATGTTAGCGCTCTGATTACACTCCGCTACCTACAACACGGTGGATATCAGCGGCAACATGAGTTCAACAGCTGTGAGTGAACGAGCATCCACAGTTGAAAAAGAAGCAGTAGAAATAGTTGATAAGAGAGGAAAGACTAGACTCTTTTTTTCTGTAGTCTTCAAGCACAACACCTGATATAGCAAATTCTGCAGCAACTCTAAGCACTTTTGTTCGAAAATGTTTACATACAAATAATAATCAGTCCATGTTGTGGATTAAAGTTGGTTAAGACCAGAGGTGGAATTACATTTACTCGCGTTACTGTAATTGAGTAGTTTTTTGTGTACTTGTACTTTTTAAATTTCACATTTTTTTACAGGATTTCACAGCCTGTAATTTTACTTTTACTTAAGTATGTTTTCTATTAGGAATCGTAATTCGCTACATTTTAAATAAGTTACTGAGTAAAATAAAAAACGCTAAAGAAATCGCGTCTGGGAAACTGCTGCAGTGAATTCTGCGATGGGGAGTCAAATCTTTTGTCTCGGTTTTTTTTAAAGAGCCGTATATACATAACGACTCCCAGAAGCGTGACTCGGTTCCTTTATTTCAGTTTAAAGGGCCGTTCAATAGAATCGAATCATTCTATGACACATCGCTAGTGCTTATACAGTTTGAAAAAGTTTTATGGGACTAAAATGACACATTACACACCCCTAAATGTTTTAAATGTTGTATCAACATGTTTCTTCTATTATATTTGAATTAAAAACAACTATTGTGAGATTTATATCCTTTCGTCCTGTTTGCATTACACAGAAGAGACCCCCCCCCCTCTCCTGTTAATAAAGTAACTAAGTGAAGTTTACTCTGAGTACATTTTAAATGAGTTACTTTTTACTTGAGTAGATTTTTAGACTAGTAACTTTACTCGTACTAAAGTAAAAAATTCATTAAAGTAATAGTACTTTTACTTGAGTACAATATTTTAGTACTCTTTCCACCTCTGGGTAAGACATGTTAATATATTATATTATATATTGTCAAAGCTTATGTTTATTTGAGAATGATGTCGTGTTTTTGTTTGTATACAAATGCTAAATACAAGTAAAGGTAAAAGCTAATTTATTTGTATTATTATTATTATTATTATTATTATTATGTAACATATTATGTAGTTGTAAAGGGTGAGATTTCATAGACTTTTGCAGGGTTCAGAGGTTTGCAGGTACAGCCTTTCAATGTTGGTGTTCCTGGCAGTTTTTCTGACATTTGTATTATTCATATAGATATCGGAATTATATCGTATCGACCGAAATTAGGAGTTATATCGTGATATAAATTTTAGCCATATCGTCCAGCCCTATTTAGATGGTCTTTAGACTTTAGAATGTCTGTCTGTCATTGTTTGGGATGGTGAGGTCAGAGATGCATGGAAAGAATGCAAGATTTTATGTTTATTCATGTGAATCCTGGGTGCTTTAAAAAGTCAAACTAAACTTTAGGGCTGTGGGAGTAGTTAGAAAGACACAGCATATTTAAATAAATGCAGTATAATAAAATAAAGAGGTGGTTCAACCCTTTAAAAGTCTTTGAGCAGCTTAGAAATGTTGTGTTATAAAGGATGATCTTGTGAGTATTTCAGTACAAGGCCAATGAACAAGTAGATGGTAGATGCACTGATGTTAAGATTCAATAGTTTGAGTATGATGAGCATTTTGAGTGATGAGTAAATGGAGGTGCTTCCATTTGTTCCAGTTTTTGAGAAGAGGGTGCAAATACATTTAACATTTTCTCAGGCTTGTTATATTTAGTTTTGCAGATACAACCCCAATTCCAATGAAGTTGGGACGTTGTGTAAAACATAAATAAAAACAGAATACGATGATTTGCAAATCCTTTTCAACCCATATTTGTAACAATGAGCTCCAGTGTGCCACGCCCCCCTCTCAGTGAGCACACTCAGTCTCCTGCCATGCCCTTTTCTGATTGGTTCCCTGAACCAATTAGCTCCAGCTGTCCCTCATTTCAGTAAGAATAAAAGGGAAGCTAGGAGAAACCTCAGTAGAGGTTGTTCTGCTTTGCATTGCACTGCCTTGCATTATGTCTTGTGGTTTGGTTTTTGAACTTTCTTAGAGATAATCTGATCTTGTTAATCTATGCTCCTGACTGTTCAGTTCGTGTTCCTGTCCTGTGTAGTTCTGTTTGTACTGTTTAGCCATTTTGTCTAACCTATGTAGCTTGTTTAGTTTAGTCTTCTTCATCCTGTTTAGCTGGTTTAGTTTAGTTAGTCTGTTATCCTGTTTAGTTTGTTTAGTCCGTTTCATGTTTCCCCTGTTTAGTTCTGTTTATCTGGTTAGTTCTTGTTAGCCTTTGTTTGTTTAGCCCTGTTAGCCCTGTGTATTTTTGTCTAGTTCACCCTGTTCAGCCATGTTTAGCATAGTTCGCCTTGTTTAGTCTTGTTAGTTTAATTTAGCTGTGTTTCACCTTGTTTAGTCCTGTTTGTTCAGTTTGCCTTGTCTTTTGTTATTTAATAAACCTCTGCCCTCTTTGTCTTGTCCTAGTGACAATATTCAATTGAATACACTACAAAGACAAGGTTTTTAATGTTCAAACGGATAAACTTTATTGTTTTTTTGCAAATATTCACTCATTTTGAATTTGATGCCTGCAACACGTTCCAAAGAAGTTGGGACAGGGGCAACAAAAGACTGGGAAAGTTGAGGAATGCTCAAAAAACACCTGTTTGGAACATTCCACAGGTTAATTAGAAACAGGTAAATGTCATGATTGGGTATAAAGGGAGCATCCCCGAAAGGCTCAGTCGTTCACAAGCAAGGATGGGGCGAGGTTCACCACTTTGTGAACAACTGGGTGAGCAAATAGTCCAACAGTTTAAGAACAACGTTTCTCAATGTGCAATTGCAAAGAATTTAGGGATTTCATCTACAGTCCATAATATCATCAAAAGATTCAGAGAATCTGGAGAAATCTGTGCAAGTAAGCGGCAAGGCCGAAAACCAACATTGAATGCCTGTGACCTTTGATCCCTCAGGCAGCACTGCATTAAAAACCCACATCATTCTGTAACGGATATTACCACATGGGCTCAGGAACACTTCAGAAAACCATCGTCAGTGAACACAGTTCGTCGCTCCATCTACAAGTGCAACTTAAAACTCTACCATGCAAAGTGAAAGCCATATATCAACAACACCCAGAAACGCCGCCGGCTTCTCTGGGCCCGAGCTCATCTTAAATGGAC
The DNA here is from genome assembly GCF_030014385.1 of Trichomycterus rosablanca. Lineage (NCBI taxonomy): Eukaryota > Metazoa > Chordata > Actinopteri > Siluriformes > Trichomycteridae > Trichomycterus > Trichomycterus rosablanca. The sequence continues at coordinate 49,008,300 of NC_085989.1, forward strand.
CGACGCAAAGTGGAAAAGTGTCCTGTGGTCTGATGAGTCCACATTTCAAATTGTTTTTGGAAATCATGGGCGTCGTGTCCTCCGGGCCGAAGAGGAAAAGGACTGTCCGGATTGTTATCAGCGCTAAGTTCAAAAGCCAGCATCTCTGATGGTATGGGGGTGTGTTAGTGCCCATGGCATGGGTAACTTGCACATCTGTGAAGGCACCATTAATGCTGAAAGGTACATACAGGTTTTGGAGCAACATATGCTGCCATCTAAGCAACATCTTTTTCAGGGACGTCCCTGCTTATTTTAGCAAGACAATGCCAAGCCACCTTCTGCAAGTGTTACAACAGCGTGGCTTCGTAGTAAAAGAGTGCGGGTACTAGACTGGCCTGCCTGCAGTCCAGACCTGTCTCCCATTGAAAATGTGTGGCGCATTACGAAGCGCAAAATACGACAACGGAGTCAACTGAAGTTGTACATCAAGCAATAATGGGAAAGAATTCCACCTACAAAGCTTCAACAATTAGTGTCCTCAGTTCCCAAACGCTTACTGAGTGTTGTTAAAAGAAAAGGTGATGTAACACAGTGGTAAACATGCCCCTGTCCCAACTTTTCTGGAACGTGTTGCAGGCATCAAATTCAAAATGAGTGAATATTTGCAAAAAACAATAAAGTTTATCCGTTTGAAGATTAAATATCTTGTCTTTGTAGTGTATTTAATTGAATATGGGTTAAAAAGGATTTGAAAATCATCGTATTCTGTTTTTATTTATGTTTTACACAACGTCCCAATTTCATTGGAATTGGGGTTGTAGATTTAAGTTGCGGAGTAGGTTAAAAAAGTTATTAACTGTGAAGGTACAGATAAGTTCAACAGACCTGTTTAACACTCACCTAAACCACACATATACCTTTTTCACACATCAATAAACATTGTGGCATTCGGATACTGAAAATATTTAAATAAAACCAGAGAAGGGGTTCAAACAGCTGAGTGAATCCAGTCCACAGTAATGAATAAATCCAAGAAGAACAACAATACCGAATCTAAATCCTAAAGTCTCATTTTTAGAGTTTTTTTTTTTTTACTGAGAATTAGATCATGTGTGAATCTCAGGGAGATGATCTTACCCCAGTTTCTCCAGTTCACAGTGAGGATTCTCCAGGGCAGCAGATAGAAGCTTCACTCCTGAATTTCCTAGGTTATTATTAGACATATTCAGATCTCTCAGGTGTGAGGGGTTTGATGTCAGAGCTGAAGCCAGAGCAGCACAACCTTCATCTGATACATCACAATCACCCAACCTGCAGAGAGAACAATGATAAACTGTTCACAGCTCACACAGTTAATTTATTCATTAGCTTTTGCAGTTTTGTGTTTTGCAAGTAGAATACTTTTTTTTTTTTTTTAATTATTTTTTTTTTTTACCATTTTGGCTAATGCACTAATGCAGCTGCTAAACAGTCTCTGGTAGCAGTTGTCTGATTCTACTCATTATGATGTGCTATACAGTTTTGATATGTCCACTATGTTTCCACTGGTGTGACATACGCATATGCTAAAATAAGTGTGTTTCCTGGGTAAAAGATATAGTTCTTGTTAACTCCACACATCTGCAAGTTCCCTATGATGTAGGCAATGATGCACTCACATATCGTAACACATGCTGTTTTTTCCATCTTTGCTTATAACATTTCAGACCTCATTATCTGTTTTTCCCAAAAATTTGTGACTGGAGCTGACTTCAATGAGCAAGTTGGTTAAAGAAATAGAGGTGATAAGAATATGTTGGGTAGATATTGTATTAGGAAGAACAGGAACAAAATGGCGCAACCAGAAACAAAGGCAATGGGAACAAATTTTACTCTAGCAGAGACAACTGCCTACAGGAATATGTGCATATAAATACACTGCTCACAAAAAAATTAGGGGATATTTCAAAATGAATATGAAGTGATAAAAAAAAGGACTGGCCTTTACGTTCTTCAGACCTGATGCTTGGGATGCACTGGGAAGACGCCTGGCAAACCGTCCGATGCCTCCCACAACACTTCTTGAGCTGGAAGTTGCCCTGGATTAATTAGCAGAGGATCCCACAAGAACTGCTGGACAATCTGATCCTGACCATGCCCCATCGCTGTCAGTGTGTTTTGGCAGTCTTGGGTGACCATACATCCTACTGAACAGTCAATGTGTGGCACTCTCGTCCAGTTTGACATGCTTCTGTTCACCCCCACCAATATGTCACTTGCTACTCAATCACGATAATTGAGTTTGCATCTCATTTGCATAATCGAACAATTTTCTTTGACTTATCGTTTGCTTTTCTGACGTTCTTGTTTAATAAAAAAAATCAAATGCTTCTTTTTTTATTGCTTCATATTCATTTTGAAATATCCCATAATTTTTGTGAGCAGTGTAAATGAATTAATTTGTTCATTCATTCATTGTCTGTTTTACCCCCAGCTTCTCCAGTTTACAGTCAGGATTCTCCAGTACAGCAGAAAGACGCTTCATTCCTGACTCTCCTAGTTCATTCATAGACAGATCCAGATGTCTCAGGTGTGAGGAGTTTGAGCTCAGAGCTGAAGCCAGAGCAGCACAACCTTCACCTGATACACCACAATTATTCAACCTGCAGAGAGAACAATCTTTTTTTATTTTAGCATACAACTTATTATTTAGATTAACTGATTAACTTATTCATTCATCAGCAGTAAGTGCTATAACTCCCCCATCCATCATAACACAGAGCTCCGTTCATGAGACTGTAGTAACATTACAGCAATAGTAAAGGCTAAGCAAAGGCTAAGCAACAGGCAACTAAAGCTAAAAGATAAGCTAAAACAACAAATGCTTAAGACTACACACTCTCAGTACTCTTCTCATGTTCAGCACATTCTTATCTGCATCCCTTTTTATTCAAAGCTGCTGTATATTCATCCCAGCTCTGTTCCTCTGTCTGACCAATCAGTCATTTACACTTTCATTATTGTCCAACTGTCACTTTTCAGTGGAAAGTGCAATGAAAGTTTTACACTAAGTTCTCTTATTGTGATGGTGGAGGGTGAGATAAGTGGGAAATAAGCCAGACATGAGCTGCTGAATCTACAAGCTGATGGAAAGCCAACTGAACTTAGATCAGCCAGAGGTTAAGTTTACATTTACATTTTCAGCATTTAGCAGATGCTTTTATCCAAAGCGACTTACACAATAAGCAATTGCAGGTTAAGGGCCTTGCTCAGGGACCCAACAGTGGCAACTTGGTGGTGGTGGGGCATGAACCAGCAACCTTCTGTTTACTAGTCCAGTACCTTAACCACTGAGCTATCACTGGCCCCTAATGCCAGTTAAAATGCCAGACTTCTAATGCCAAGTTCACACTACAGCATTTTCAAGGTTTTCAGGTTGCTGTACAGTTCACAAGATATGACTGGACTTCTTGCAATCGAGAGTCTTTTAAGTCGTTTTTCACACAACACAACTGACCGGCGACAGGGGGTCATACACTATACCATCCACCATCAAGAGGAATTGCACACGAGAAGTGACGAGGGGTTTAATTTTACCACGTCCAAAATGCACGTCAACAATAAGTGATCAAAGTTGTTTTTGCGGTGATGTGCAGCGTAGAAGATAAAATAAATAAATCCTAGCAGGGATCATCTGTTCTGTAGTGACCTGGAGGTTAATAAAGATTGTTTGCAATGCAGCGTAAGTACAAGATATTTGACATGCTAGAAATTTCATTTCAGTTGGAGAAAGGGTTATTGAACAGTTCACACATAGCGACCGAGAATCTGGTCTTCCCCTAAATAAGAAATTTAGCTTTTCATAAATACTTTAAACAAAGTTTTTTTTTTACTTGTGCCAATATTTTCGGAGATTACTGTAGTGTAAAATACAAACAAATGTTCAAAATGTATGACTCTCAGAGAGATTAACCTACCTTAATGTCTCCAGTTTACAGTGACAGTTCTCCAGTCCAGCAGAGAGCAGCTTTACTCCTGAATCTAACAGGCAATTCCTAGTCAGATTCAGATCTCTCAGTCTGCAGGATTCTGATCTGAGCACTGAGGCCAGACCTTCACAACTTTTTGTTTTCAGATAACAGTCACTAAGACTACAGAAGAAAAAAAACTTGAAGTAACAAGACTAAGTTGAAAAAACACATATGTTGCAACGAGCTGTGCAGTAAAGAAGTTACCAAAAGGATTGTACAGTGTGTATAATGAATATATAGCATATATACAGTAGTTATTCAACTATAGTGATTTTATTTTCTTAGTTCAGAGTTCAGAGAAAAGACTTTTTCAGAGTACACAGTTCAGAGTGAAAATGTTTTGAAGAATGCTCAAAAATTCAAAAGTTTTGGAACTTCCAGAGTCAAATGCAGCTAACTCGGAGGAGTTAAAGAGTTTCTCTGAATGAGCTGACTCAATTGATTCAGTAGTTTACTGTTCATGTTTTAGCAAGTTTGGAGTCAATGTGAATTGTCTGCTTCTGAACTTTACCACCAGTAAAAGTTCCTATTCGGCTGCGTGTAAAGAATCCAACTTTTTTAGCGAATTGCACAACACGTGCTGATTTGTGTGCACAGCTGAAAAAGGAGAGTGCTTCAGTTCAATAAAAACACCTCAGAATCAATGGTCATGGGATTGAGGTATTCAAGAGAAGTTCAGAAGGCAAAGAAAGCCACTTTTTTGTGTATCAGGGCCAGAGATGGAAGAACCAACAGACGTGCGATGATTCTACTACAGGCCTCTCTCCCTTCAAAGACCTTCTTGAGCTGACAGGTACACACATCGTCATGTGCTTGCTGTAAAGTTTTGGTTTGATACCCTTTTTATTCGCTTCCACTATTAATCAATAGCATACACTTCAATCAGGCTCTAAACCTCCTGGTTCTATCCACAATTCAATCCACCATAGATAACCATATGTTATTTCCCAGTAAAAGTTTACCTACAGATTTATACTTCTATCATCACCACATAGTAACTCTCATTGTATGTGTTATATTTTTGTTTGTTCAATAAACATAATGATTAAAAATTTTGGGCTGTGATTTGATTACCTGGGTGAGAGAAATAATCGACTAGTATAATAGTTCTCCTGGTAATTTCTCTTTAAAAATACCAGTGGTGCCCCGAATTTGATTATTAGATATTAATTATATAATTAAATAATTAATTGCTAACCTCTATTTTCCATGTATATGACCATTAATACACAAATGTTAAGTGTTAAAAATGAATAGGAAAAAAATATTGATATATCATATTTACTACATCTATGGCAATAAATAATAGGCTTTTGCAGCAGGTCTCCCAACTACTTTATCTTTTAAAGTAGGTTGTAAGAAAAACTTTGTGTTACTACAACAAAAAAACATTTTAAAGAAGTACCAGTAATGTTTTGGCCGACCTACTTAATTGCATTTTTGTTTGTATGTTTACCAGCTTGTTATATCATGTCTTCTATTAATTTCCATTTACAACATTTAGCAGATGCTTTTATCCAAAGTGACTTTTGACTAAGTGCAATGCAAGCAGTTAAAGGTTCATGGCCTTGCTCAGAGGCCCAAAAAAAGGCAAACTGGCAGTGGTGGGAACTAAACCAGGAAGATTCCTATAATCACTCCAGTATCCAAACCACTGAGCTTCACAACCCTAACTACAAGACTTTTTAAAGGTTAAAGAACTGAGTAGACTATTGTTGCAACTTTGCAAATATACTTTTTTTTGCCTATTCTTCCTTGACAAAATAATTCATCAAGAAGTTGTCTAGTCTGTGGTTGCTGTTGTCTTGTTTTTCTCTTCATAATGTGCCATTAATTTTCAATAAAAAACATATGTGGACTTCAGGCAGACCAGTCAAACACATGCCCTACGTATCTGCCATGACAAATGTTTAGTACAGTGTAAATGGTCCTTTTTGTCTTGCACACAGATAACTCAACATCACTTGTTAACTCAATAATGTTTCAGCATAGAATTAATGTACAGCTTTACTTTGTTTACGTTTCAGGTTGGATTTCTTGTAACAGTGTAAAATTGTTGTAAGCATTTACTTACTCAGCATTTTTTGATTCTGCAACCACAGGGAGAAGATGCTGAAGAACCTGATCTGATGTTGAGTCTGTTTCATCTTGTTTCTGCTCTGATGTCAGTAACACGAACACTAGAGCTGACCACTGTGATGTAGAGAGTTCTCTTTCTTGTAAATTTCCAGATTGCAGGTAGCGCTGAACCTCCTCCACTAGTGAATGATCTCCAAGTTCATTCAGACAATGGAACATATTGATGGATTTCTCAGCAGATGTGTTTAAACTGATCTTCTTCTTGATGAACTGAACTGTTTCCTCTTTGCTGTGGGAGCTACTTCCTGTATGTGTCACTAATGGGTCTAACAAAGTCTGATTGGACTCCAGTGAGAGACCGAGAAGAAAACGAAGGAAAAGGTCCAGATGTCCATTTTTACTCTTTAATGCTTCATCTACTGCAGTCCTGTGTACATCTGCAATAGTTTCCTGTCTAAACAGCAACCATAGTTTATAGAACCAGCTGTTTTGAAGAACATTTTTCTTTTGTTTTATGAACATCAGGTGCACATGTAGAGCTGCAAGATGCTCCTGAATACTCAGATGAACAAAGCAGAACACTTTAATCTGGTTCAGTCCAAACTCCTCTCTGAAGATCTGTGTACACACACCTGAGTACACTAATGCTTCCCTCACATTAATTCCACACTCTATCAGGTCTTCTTCATAGAAGATCAAGTTTCCTTTCATCAGCTGATTGAAAGCCAGTTTTCCCAGTTTAAGAATCATTTCTTCATCTGTATCCTGGTTCTTTGAGTACTTTTCTCTTTTGATGTTGGTCTGAATGATAAGGTAGTGGGTGTACATCTGAGTCAGAGTTTTAGGGATCTTAGCATCTTCAGCTTCATCCAACAATCTCTCAAGAACAGTGGCTGAAATCCAACAGAAAACTGGAATGTGACACATGATGTAGAGGCTTCGTAATGACTTCAGGTGGGTGATGACTCTGTTAGCCAGGCTCTGATCACTGATTCTCTTCATGAAGTACTCCTCCTTCCGTGGGTTACTGAAACCTCGTACCTCCGTCACTCGATCTACACACTCAGAGGGGATCTGATCAGCAGCTCCTGGTCGGGAGGTTATCCAGATGAGAGCAGATGGAAGCAGATTCCCTTTAATCAGGTTCACCAGCAGCACATTCACTGATGCTGATTCAGTTACATCACACAATCTGTCTGTGTTCAGAAAATCTAGAGAGAAACGACACTCATCCAAACCATCAAAAATAAACAGAACTTTCTGCAAGCTGGACATTTCAGTTTCTTTCATATCTTTAAAACTGAAACTGAGAAGATCCATCAGTTTTTGATCCTTCATTAAATTCAGCTCTCTGAAAGGAAGTGGAAATATAAAGTGAAGATCCTGGTTTGCTTTTCCTTCAGCCCAGTCCAGAATGAACTTCTGTACAGAGACAGTTTTTCCAATACCAGCGACTCCCTTTGTCAGTACAGTTCTGATGGGTTTATCTTCTTCAGATAAAGGTTTAAAGATGTCGTTACAGTTGATTGGTGTTTCCTCTGTTGTTGATCTCCTGGATGCTTCTTCGATCTGTCTCACCTCATGTTCATTATTGACGTCTCCAGTGTCTTCCTCTGTGATGTAGAGTTCTGTGTAGATCTCATTCAGTAATGTTGGGTTTTCCTGGTTTGATATTATGTCATTCAAACACTGAAACTTCTGTAACAAATGCAGTTTGAAGTTTTTCTGGAGTTCCGTTCCAGCAGATGCAGAATCAGACCTGTTATATGATGGTATGATATGCATAAACATTTGGTGATACATTAGCTCAATTGTTTGTAAAATGACAATTAATTTTTGTATTTTTTCTGTCTATGATAAAGATGTATTAAAAAGTGTAAATTAAATATCTGACTACAATTGACTTTATTTAATTTACTTTAAAATAGAGGAAAAACAATTGTAGCATGTGTAAACATTTGGAACCTTCTATTAATCGTAAGAGTTAGCTTAGGCCTTAATTGGCTAGTCAGATCAATAGTTTTATGAGGAAATTTAAGCTTTTACAATTTCAAAGTATAATGAATTATCTGACCATGTAAACATTTTATTAAAAATAACAAATTATGCAGTTTGTCCAAGGGGTGCCTATACTTTTGATTATATACTGTTTTTATAAAATATGTGTGTCATTATAGGTTTATTGTTGTTCATGTCATTGGTTTTGTTCTTACCCTACATCTGTGTCTTTCTCTTTTATTTCATCACCTACATTCTGTGAAACACTGTAAACAGACAACACAGTATTTTAAACAGTGGTGTTATAAATGTTAAGTGCATTACAATTTTAGTTACACCTGTAAAGTAGAGTTTGTGTTAAAACAATAAATACATTTTAAATGGCGAGCAGGCTAATGCGCTAACCCACCACCATCCTGGCTGGGAGCCCTACATGTCTGAAACCGAATAGGAAGTCACCTTCTTGCTGCTGCAACATTAACTCCTGCTATCTAAGGCAGAGGAGTAAAGAGAAAAAATGTACATATGATATGATAACATTCATATATTTTAAAGCTTAATTTACGAATCTGAAAATCAAATAAAGAAGTACCTGGACTTTGAAGCTACAAAGTCACAGCCATTTAAGTGTTATGGTTAACAGTCTGAACAAACTGCATTAGCAGATCTGAACAAATTGCATTAGCAAAGAGAAACAAAGAGGTTAAAACAGGGTTGCTACTAAATATACTACATTAAATACCAGTGTGCAGTCATGTGTAACATGCAACAACTCCTTAGTAGATTAACAATTATTTCAGATTTCCTTCATTGACAATAATGGTTCTAATTGCACTTACTTTAAATACCAGTGTGCAGTCATGTGTAACATGCAACAACTCCTTAGTAGATTAACAATTATTTCAGATTTCCTTTATTGACAATAACGGCTCTAATTGCACTTACTTTAAAACAGTCATAAGTGTACACCATGCTGCATTTATATTGACTGGTATTTTATGACTAGTTTAATGACTGGTATTGCTACCATTGGGTAAAAAGTCATTAACATGACATTAATTTCCACTGCTATGCAGATGATACAGAGCTGTTTAAAAAAGCCAAGCCTAACAACATCCACACAATTAATAAGACTGAGGAATGTTAAGCTAAATAAAATACTGGATGTCATGTAATGAGGTGGAAAATGGTAACCCATTCCACATGCACCTGTGGTTAGATCTTGACACCACCTTGTCTACAAGATTTCTTGACAGACCTGTTGGTTCTTAGAAGATCATACTGGCTCTCCTGGATGCCACTAGATCTCTGAATTGTTAGGCTGAATTTTTATGGTTAAGTTTAGCCCTTACTTCAGTGTTGACCCAGGTTACAAGGACTTGGCCTTTGTAGAGTGGTTACCTTGTAAAAAGTGGTTAAACTTGCCCCGCCACTCTATGGCTGGATAAACACATTGAGGATATCTTCCTGGGCTTCTGCAATTTTTCTGGTGGTTAATCTGCGATTTTAGCACCCCTGACTGCCCTGGCAGGCCAACACAAGTTTAGTTACTGGGGATGTTACAAGTAGTGGTAGGGGTAATAATCGAAGAAACTAAAAAGTAATGGCAGAAGAAGTATTAGGGGTAGTAACACCATCATGTATCGTACAAATGCTGTTACCTGCTTTGAAATGGATAACCCAATGACTACAGTAGTGTAAATATAGGCTACAGTCTACAGTGTTAGATAGTGTTTGGTTTTTCTGGGAGACTCAGTTCAAAAATCAAATAAGCCATGCATCATTTCTATTATTACTTAAGTAGCAGTAGTAGAGGTTGTTGTAGTAGTGGTGGTAGAAGTAGTAACAGGCATTAGACTAATACTAGTAGTAGATTTACAAGTGGTAGTGGTAGTAAACATAATAGTGGTAGCAATAGTGACATTGGTAATATTCTTGTTGAACTTTAACTTTTGCAAGAACATTAACAAAACGTATTAGTATTCATCATAATCAAGAAGCATCAGTGGTTAAAGTAGTAGTAGTAGCAGTAATGGTAATACTGTATTTGTAGTAGTAATAGTAGTAGTAGTAGAAGTAATGGTTGGTGTAGTATTAGTTGTAGTAGTATTAGTAGCAGCAGTGACAAGTAGCAGTAGCAGTAGAAGCAGATCCTTCCTCTCTGGGATTGTGCAGCTGGAGTACCACACGATCATGCAGTGGGAGAGGATGCTCTCAGCAGTGCTATGGTACTAGGAGATTTTGAGGTGGTTGAGCCTGTTTTAGCTTATTCAGTCTATGATGTGCCTTCTTGCTTGAGGCATTCACAGCAGACTTTTTAGGGATCATTGTGACTGTGGAGGTTTTAAAGCCTGCTGTGACAGCAGTTTGTTTTAGCGAGAGATTGAATAGGTTTGTAAAGACCTCCGTCAGTTGGTTGGCACAAAACTTTAGTGTCCTTCCAGAAACTTTATCTACTCTCTGCAAGGTGGTTCTCACCTTGTGACACTTTAGAACCAGTGTGTGCTTCTCAACAGGTGATGTGATGTAGAAGGCTGCATTATTTGGTTATTTGGTAAGTGGTGAAGAACAGGTTTAACACATCAGGTAGACTGGTGTTGTCACTGTTAGTCTTGTAGTCTGTCAGTACTTTGATTCCATTCCATATACATATGTTGTTCTCAAAGTGCTCCTCAATGGGCTGCTTGTATCTGTCCTTGGCCTCCTTGGTTTCTTTGAGGTGCTGAATAAGAGTGTCTGTCACTTGTCCTTAGAGATGCATCAGATCTCCTAATCAGAGCCTGGACATTCTCAGTGCACTTGCATACTCCTGATCCAGAATGTTGCTCCCACTGGTGGGAAAATGCGTGTTTTTGTAAAACTTCAGAATGAAACAATTACAACTCTGCCTGGATGTTCCATTAGCTGATTGTTTATTATGCTGTGAAGCCTGCTTTTGGGGGAACGTGCACTGCCATGATTTGTAGCAATAGTACTACTATTACCGCTTTTAAAGTAGTGATATTAGCAGTAGTAGTAATAGTAGTTGCAGTAGTGGTAGTAGTAGTTGCAGCAGCAGTAGTAATTGTAGTCGAGAGCATTATAAATAAAAGTAATACTGTGCAGTAATAATAATAAAGGTAATTGTAGTAATATTCTTATTAATAATTGTACATTTAGTAGTAATGCTAGTGTCAGTATTGGCATGTGAAGTAATACTATTTACAACAGTTTAGTATATTAAGTATCACATATCTCATCTAGCAATATTTACTGCTAGGATGCTTTTAAAGTATTTATATTACATACTACATTTTAATTTTATTTATTTGATTACATTGTGTGTACAACATTACATGTGTACTTAATACTTTGTACTTTAATACTTGTGTGCTTTAATACTTTAATGTTTCTTGAGCTGCTGTAATAACTGACTTTCCCTATGGGATTAATAAAGCTATCTATCTGTCTGTCTGTCTGTCTGTCTGTCTGTCTGTCTGTCTATCTATCTATACTAACTAGTAACAGCAGAAATAGGCACTGATAGTTCAGCAGTTAAGGTGCTAGACTAGTAATCAAAAGGTTGCTGGTTCAAGTCCAACCACTGCTAGGATGTCAATTTTGGGACCCTGAGTAAGGCCCTGAGTCATAAGCTGTTCAAATTATATTCAGTCTTAATTTACATTTACATTTTACATTTTTGGCATTTAGCAGACGCTTTTATCCAAAGCGACTTACAGTTGTGACAGTATACAGTCTAAGCAATTGAGGGTTAAGGGCCTTGCTCAAGGGTCCAACAGTGGCAACCTGGCAGTGGTGAGGCTTGAACCGGCAACCTTCTGATTACTAGACCAGTACCTTAACCACTAGGCTACAGCTGCCCTATGTGATTAATTGTAAGTTACTTTGGATAAAAGTCTCTGCTAAATGCCTAATGTACCGACTGTACTAACAGTAGTAGAAACAGTAGAGACAGTAAAAGTAATAGAAAGAATATTTGTAGTTGTTTAGTGTAGTTAAAATACTGGTAGTAAAATACTATTATTAGGAGTAGTAGTTGTAACGTGTTTTTCTATATAAAACTCCTTTTATGAAACAAATGCTGTCGCCTGCTTTGAAAGGAATGAATGAATTTGTGCAGTAGTGTAAATGTGGGGAGCTACCTGTGTACTGATTAAGGTTCTCCATCTGTGAAGTCTATAAGATGATCTATAGATACATCACTTTTCATTGAGACACAGCTAAGTACTGGTGAGTTTGATGTTTGAACCAGGTTTTCACTACAACACAAAAGAACAAATGTATAAAAGATTTGCAACTCATTGTGGTCTTTTTTTACTTTCCTTTTTTAAATGTTCTACTGCAACTCTGATGGTTGTCACGCTTTGAGCCTCTGTGTGTGCTCCTGAGGTGCCACGCCCCCCTCTCCATGAGCACACTCTGTCTCCTGCCACACCCCATTCCTGATTGGCTCTTCTGGGCTAATTAGCTCCAGCTGCTCCTAATAAAAGGAGGCAGCTTCTCTACAGACTCTGAGAACTATTGAACTGAACTGGGTTTATGGTGTGGAACTCTGTTTTGGACTCTGTTTTGGACTCTGTTTTGGACTCTGTTTTGGACTCTGTTTTGGACTCTGTTTTGGACTCTGTTTTGGACTCTGTTTTGGACTCTGTTTTGGACTCTGTTTTGGACTCTGTTTTGGACTCTGAAGTTATGTTTCTAGCCGTGTGCTTAGCTTGTGTTACTAGCCGTGTGCTTAGCTTGTGTTTCTAGCCGTGTGCTTAGCTTGTGTTACTAGCCGTGTGCTTAGCTTGTGTTACTAGCCGTGTGCTTAGCTTGTGTTTCTAGCCGTGTGCTTAGCTTGTGTTACTAGCCGTGTGCTTAGCTTGTGTTACTAGCCGTGTGCTTAGCTTGTGTTTCTAGCCGTGTGCTTAGCTTGTGTTTCTAGCCGTGTGCTTAGCTTGTGTTTCTAGCCGTGTGCTTAGCTTGTGTTTCTAGCCGTGTGCTTAGCTTGTGTTTCTAGCCGTGTGCTTAGCTTGTGTTTCTAGCCGTGTGCTTAGCTTGTGTTTCTAGCCGTGTGCTTAGCTTGTGTTTCTAGCCGTGTGCTTAGCTTGTGTTACTAGCCGTGTGCTTAGCTTGTGTTTCTAGCCGTGTGCTTAGCTTGTGTTTCTAGCCGTGTGCTTAGCTTGTGTTTCTAGCCGTGTGCTTAGCTTGTGTTTCTAGCCGTGTGCTTAGCTTGTGTTTCTAGCCGTGTGCTTAGCTTGTGTTACTAGCCGTGTGCTTAGGTTGTGTTACTATGTAAATAGCTAATGTTATTAATAAATCCAGGTTTTCATATACATCTCTGCGTGTGTCCGCCCCTTTTTCATGTGGTAGCCCCCGCGTGACAATGGTGTTGTACTATTATTATGATTAATAATAATAACAATTACTATTACAGACACTTGTAAATCACAAAACTAGAAAAGAATCAGTCAGGAAGCTGTTCAAATTATATTCAGTCTTAATTGTAAGTTACTTTGGATAAAAGTCTCTGCTACATACCTTAATGTACCGACTGCACTAACAGTAGTAGAAACAGTAGAGACAGTAAAAGTAATAGAAAGAATATTTGTAGTTGTATAGTGTAGTTGAAATACTGGTAGTAAAATACTATTATTATTATTATTAGAAGTAGTAGTTGTAACATAATAATAGTATTAATAATGGTATTAGTTCTTATTATATTACATCAATAGTTGCATTTATTACTATGTGTTTTTTTATAAAGCTCCTTTCATGAAACAAAAGCTGTCGCCTGCTTTGAAAGGAATGAACGAATTTGTGCAGTAGTGTAAATGTGGGGAGCTACCTGTGTACTGATGAAGGTTCTCCATCTTTGAAGTCTATAAGATGATCTATAGATACATCACTTTTCATTGAGACACAGCTAAGTACTGGTGAGTTTGATCTTTGAACCAGGTTTTCACTACAACACAAGAACAAATGTATAAAAGTTTTGCAACTCATTGTGGTCTTTTTTACTTTTCTTTTTTTAAAGGTTCTACTGCAACTCTGGTGTTGTACTACTATTAGTAGTAATAATAATAACAATAATTCTACTATCACAGTGTTAAAGGGAACACTCAAATCACACATCGGATCTCGATGAACAAAAGATTCAAGTTAAAAAATCTTTACTGATATAAATTGTGTAATTAGTTAAGAACAAAATAACATAAGTCAATGGAAACCAAAATCATCAACCCATGGTGAGCTGAACTCAAATTCATACCAAAAATCAAAGTAAAACATTGAAATCATAGGCTCCAATTTCCGTGAATTTCATCACGGCAACTCATAATGTTATGTGTATGGCCCCCATGTGCCTGTATGCACTCTCAGCAATGTCTGGGCATGCTCCTGAAGAGACAGTGGATTGTGTCCTGGGGTATGTCCTCCCAGACCTGGATCAGGGCATCAGTGAGCTCCTGGGCGGTCTGTGGTGCAACTTGGCAGTGTCGGATGCACTGATACATAAAGATACATAAACTGCCTACACACTCTGGCCCGAGTATTGTCTTGCACCAGGAGGAACCCAGGGCCCACTGCACCAGCGTAAGGTCAGACAACTACTCTAAGGATTTCATCTTGGTACCTAAGAGCATTCAGGGTACCGTTGGCTATCATGTAGAGGTTTGTGTTGCAGGCAGCATAACGTTCACCATTGCATCTCCAGACTCTTTCACATCTGTCACATGTGCTCTGTGTGAACCTGCTCTCATCTGTGAAGAGAACAGGGCGCCAGTAGTGGACCTGCCAATTCTGGTGTTCTCTGGCAAATGCCAGTCGAGCTGCACTGTGCTGGCCTGTGAGTACAGGTCCCACTACAGGACTTCAGGTTCTCATGCCACCCTCATGGAGTCTGTTTCTGACAGTTTGTTCAGAAACATGTGCACCACTCCTGTTCCTCCTCACACAAAGGAGCATATACCGGTCCTGCTGCTGGGTTGGTGCCCTTCTATGGCCCTGTCCTGCTCTCCTCGTGTGATGGCCTGTGTCCTGGTATCTCCTTCATCCTCTTGAGACTGTGCTGGGAGACACAGCAAACTTTGTCGCAGCAGCAAGTATGGATGTGCCATTCTGAAGTAGCTGGACTACCTGTGCAACCTGAAAGGGCTGCAGGTACTGCCTCATTCTACCAGTAGTGACAAGGACACGTGTAAATCACAAAACTAGAGAAGAATCAGTCAGGAAGCTGTTCAAATTATATTCAGTCTTAATTGTAAGTCACTTTGAATAAAAGCCTCTGCTACGTCCCTAATGTACCGACTGTACTAACAGTAGTAGAAACAGTAGAGACAGTAAAAGTAATAGAAAGCATATTTGTAGTTGTTTAGTGTAGTTACTGGTAGTAAAATATTATTATTATTATTATTAGGAGTCATAGTTGTAACATAATAATAGTGGTATTAGTATTATTATATGACATCAATAATTGCATTCATTACTACAATGTGGAATGAACTAATTTGTGTAGTAGTGTAAATGTGGGGAGCTACCTGTGTACTGATGAAGGTTCTCCATCTTTGAAGTCTATAAGATGATCTATAGATACATCACTTTTCATTGAGATACAGCTAAATACTGGTGAGTTTGATCTTTGTTCCAGGTTTTTACTGCAACACAAAAGAACAAATGCATAAAAAAGAAAAAAATGGATACAAATGAATATTTTTAACTTGTTTAAAGTTCCATTGCAACTCTATTGATTGTATTGTACTATTAAAATATTTATTTTTAGCAGAACTTATAAGTAATTTTAATTAATATACTGATTGCTGCTATCTTTTAAATGGCTAATTTATTATTTTTTGTAGTAATGTCTTTTAGCTTGTGGCAAATTTAAAGTGCATTACAAATAAAATGTATTATTATTATTATTATTATTATTTATTATTTGTACATTTTCCCCCAAAAATGTATGTCTGTGTCAAAGACAAAAAGGACCATCCAGACTGTTATCAACAAAAGATAAATAAATCTGTCATGGTAATGTGTCATGGTAAGGGGGCACATTGATGCCATGAAACTCCACTGCCAGGCCACATTCTGCACATGCTATAATAGCATGGTTTAACAGTTCGATTACCATTGTCCACATCATCTCGGGACAGGAATTGGAGATTGCCTCATAATAGTCCCAAATGGACTACAGATCTCAAGAACTGTAGTGCTAATGCATTGCACCTGATTCTATGGCTGTTTCACCCAGTCACCCTAAGTCATTGTTTGTGCTCAGTCGGTATAGTAGTTGGCCGTTATGCATTAGCCCTGCTGGTTAAGGAAGGAGATATATTTTATTTTACCATTCTTAGCTATTTAAACAGTACTGCAGTACCACTTCTGTGTTCTTTTGGAAGCAATTTTGTTCTGAAAGCTGAATCCTCTGCCTCAACTGGTTCACTAAACAGACTGACCCTTGAGCAAGGCCCTTAACCTCAATTGCTCAGATTGCTTTGAATAAAGTGTCTGCTAAATGCCGAAAATGTAAATGTAGATAAGAAGAGAAAAATGTTCAAAGAGGAGGTTTATGGATGTGGTGAGGGAGGACAGGGTGGGTCGGGTGACTAAAGACAGGGCAAAAAGAAGACGACCAGGAGAAGAAGAAGAACAGGAACCGCTTAAAGGAAAATAATAATAATAATTATAATGGTTCAGCCGCTCAGGTGGCGCAGCTGTAAAGCACGCTAGCACACCAGTTAGGGTTGGGGTTTCAAATACATCGTATCGAATCTCAGGTCTGCCTTCCAACTGGGTGGGGGCGGCTGCATGAACAACGATTGGCTGTTGTTCATAGGGTTAGGGGTAAAAAGTCGGGTCATGGCTCCTCATAACTGGTGCAACTGCAGCCCCTGCTGGCTGACTGATGCCACTTGCACAGGGCTGAGGAATAATGCTGATGGGGGTGTGGCCCTCCGTACACAGTGCCCGTCGGTGTATGAACTCGACTCGTGCAGGTGAAAAATGCAGTCTGTACTGACTGTATGTGCCGGAGGGGGTGTATGTCAGTTGAGAGGCGTCCTCAGTCAGCGGTGAAGGGTCGAATCAGTATAGAGGACGTAATCAGGGTAATTGGACACGACTAGATTAGGGGAGAAAAATTGGGGGGAAAAAAGTGGGAAAAATAGAAAATTCAAAAAAAGAAATTAAAAATAATATAACGGTTCAAAATCATTTACAAATCAACTTTTTTAAAATTGCATTTTACAAAGTGTCCCACTTTTCTGGAAATATGGTTTGTAGTACCAGCAGAATAGTGGTAATAGCAGTAAAATAGAAAAAGTAAATAGTAGAAAAAGCAGTTATACCCTTGATCATTGACTAGTACTCAAAGTAGCATTAGTGACTGCTAGAATTTTAATAATTGTGGTAATAGTAGTTATTAAATATTTGTGGTAGTGGTATAATAGCAGCAATAGATAACTACTACTATTAGACTAACAAAATCAGTGGTAATATATTGATAGTATTAATTAACTGTTAATAATATTCTACTTTTAATATTCTATTAATTACAATCTAGCAACAATCCTAACTTGCTAACTGATGCCTACTAGCTTTAAATATCTAAATAGCTAAAACAATTTAAAATTTGTACTGATGCTCTGTAACTTACCGCTTATTTAATGTAGGGTAATTTTGTGTGTCTTGAGGAGTGGTCTCCATCTCTGAATGTTGGTTGTGGACACACAGCTGGGTACTGCAGAGTTTGATCACTTTTGCTGAAATGAATGAGAAGAAATGAAATAGTGAAGTCAATAAACAATCACATTAATGTTCACTTCTCTTTCTGATTTTGAGGTGTATTTTAAGAGTGATACACCCTGTGGGTAAGAAGAACCCTGTATTATGTATTTACACTAATGATTAATGTTGACTACTAATGACTACTGCTGCGGTTTAACGTTTTTTATTCACGTAGCTTTCAAGTGCCTCACGTTTACTGGTTAATTTACCTCTACTGGTTAGGCTGTTTGGCCACCGCAGACATAGCCAATGATGTCTGTGCAGAGTCAGCCAGTCAGCCAGCCAGCCAACCAGTATAACAATGACATTCAATACCTTGATCTCAGCGGTAGTGGACTCACATACCTTACCTTACTGTTTTTGTCAAAAAGTCCCAAAAATATTTTACACTGCCTTTCTTTTAAACAATGTCTTGTAATAATTTGGGAACTAAGAACACCAATTGTAATTTTTTTTTCATTCATACTCAATATAACACTTAAACTGTTTTACAGTGGTCATATATTGCACTTCAAAAGGTCTGAAATGTAAGCAAACCAGTCTAGCATTTGTACTTTTTTACTACAAAGTCACAGTGTTTAACACAAGCTGAATGTGGCTTGGCATTGTCTTGTTAAAACTAGCAGCATGTGGTGCTCAGAAACACATATTAGTATTACTTAGTATTACTCATAACCCATGTGTGACGGGGCGAACCCCGTGGGTAGTGTCAGGTGATTGGTCTGGGACCGAGAATTCAGTTCCCCCTGTTTCCCCTTTAACGCGCATGTGCAAAAATCATGACGTTTTTTTCAGTCGCTTCGTTGAGCATCGGTTTATTTGGAATATGTATTTATAGCGGTATGTTCTTTTCACATTTCATGTTGTATGTTAGGTAGTTTGTGATTAAATACATACTTTAAAGTATTGAATGAACTACTGTCAGAGGTTTTATTGCTCCACCGCAAGTCAGAGGTTTTCACACTGCTGTCTTCAGCCTTGCTGTCAATCAACTATAATGAACGTGTCAGATTTTTTTGTAAATAAATCCTAATACAGGACATGCTCTTATTCACACACTAGTCTGTTTATTCTCGTTTTGTCGCACAAGATAAAGTTTTGGTGCAGATACAAATAAACTATATGGTACAGGACAATAAGTAGTCTGTTATTATTTAAGGTTACTCATCTCAGCTGCACTACCATTTACTTTCAAGAATAGTTTCATTCATGGTGATCTCTCGTTCATTTAAACTTCACAAACTGCATCCATGTGATTTAAAAATTAACAAACAGTATGTAGAACAAGTTTAACCTATAGATCAGTCCATTATACTAACAACACAGGGGGGAACACATTTACCTGGAGACCTGAGGAATATGGTTCCCCACATGTATATCACTGTGTGTGTAATTATAAAACACTACAGTGATGCTGGTGATGTATTTAACTGTTGTTATTATGTAGAACAAGTTTAACCTATAGATCAGTCCATTATACTAAAACACATGGGTCAGCATGTTGAACAGGTGGACACGTACAAGTACTTGACAACAGATTGGACTGGAGCGCCAACGCAGAGGCTGTGTACAGGAAAGGGATGAGCAGACTCTACTTTCTGAGAAAGCTCAGGTCCTTTAATGTGTGCAGCAAGATGCTGACCATTTTCTACCAGTCTGTTGTCGCGGGAGCTGTCTTCTTTGCAACGATGTGTTGGGGAGGCAGCATCAGAGCAGGAGATGCAAAAAAACTCAATAAACTGATCAGGAAGGCTGGCTCAATCTTAGGCTGCTCACTGGAAGGATTCGAGTTGGTGGTCGAAAAGAGGTCATTAAACAAACTCATTTCCATACTGGACAATCCATCACACCCCCTCCATGACCCCCTAGTCAGACAGCGGAGCACCTTCAGTAACAGACTCATCCAGCTCCGCTGTAAGAAGGAACGATACAGGAAATCATTTGTACCAACAGCGATCACACTGTATAACTCATCCCCACTGTGCCGGGAAATCATTACTCACTGAGTTTATACCAGGACTATCAGGACAGAGTCATGAAGCATGATCTGTCACTCTGTTTATGTCATTGCACATCTCTGGACATTTAATGCAAAGACACTGTAATTTGTTCTATTATATTACATACCGCGTATATATTTATTCCTACCAACACTGTACTGCAATACTTACTTAATATTTGTTATGCACCTTCAGCCTATTTAATTAATAATTGTAACTGAGTCTTTATTTACTTAATACTTTTTTCTGATGTACCTTGAGCTGTTGTAATACTTGACTTTCCCTCTGGGATTAATAACGTGATCTATCTATCTATCTATCTATCTATCTATCTATCTATCTATCTATCTATCTATCTATCTATCTATCTATCTATCTATCTATCTATCTATCTATCTATCTATCTATCTATCTATCTATCTATCTATCTATCTATCTATCTATCACTTAGTCAGATAACTATGTTCCTGAGGCAACACAGATCTTTAAGTGCGTGTCTCAGCACAGTATGTAACAGACAGATTGCTTGTCTGGTCAAAACAAAAGCATAGGACCACAATCATACAAGTGACCAAAGCTAGCAAACACACTATTTTTCTAATAGTAGCATCCATGGCTAATAATTCGGTTTTACTTCATATCTACTCTCAGGATTGCTGGGCGCGGTGGCGCGTGCCTGTAATCCAAGCTACCAGGAGGCATAGGCTGGCGGAGAGTTTGAGCTCAGGGGTTCTGGGCTGCAGTGGACTATGTCGATCGGGCGTCCGCACTAAGTTTGGTATCAATATGGTGCTCCTGAGGGAGCTCGGGACCTCCAGGTCATCAAAGGAGAGTCACCTGCTGTAGAGGTCACGTGCTGAGTTCCCGCATTCTCCATCATTTCTTAGGTATTAACATTTGTTATGAGTTTCTCAAAGTCCTGTCCCTTAAACTAGACTAGAACTTAACCAGGAGAAGAATCATTTGTTGAATCTCGTACGAGGAAAACACCCAGAGTTTTTATAAAGTGTGTGTGTGTGAGAGTGTGTGTGAGAGAGAGAGAGAGCGAGAGAGAGAGAGAGAGAGAGAGAGTGTGTGTGTGTGTGTGTGTGTAAACTGCATTCTCAGCTCATAAGCGATGAGAAGAGCAGAAATACTACCAAGTGTAACTAAGATCTAACAGTATTGTTTCGTGTTAGAAAGGTTTGAAAACTATATGGACTCTCTTTACTCCAACTTCATTAACTTCAGATCAGAATTAGTTAGAAGATAATATTTGGTAAAAATTTTGCTGAACACTTATTTGTTGATCTCTCTCCTTTGTTCTTTGTTCTTGCTCTGTTCATATTAGATGTTATAAAATTATTATTATTCAGCCGAAGTTCTGAGCAAATAAGGTGGTGAAAGTGCATTAAGGTCGTTATATCTTCAATATCCAATCACACACTGAAAACTTTGATGAACACTTGGTCTCCATTCCAGCGGTTTCCAGCTTTCCCATGAATCCTGTACAGTCTCCACTATAACCACTGAGTAAAGGTTTATTCCCAGTCCTCATCTTTCATAACGTGGTGGCAATCTGTAAGTTTAATAAACAACTGAATTAGCATTAACTGGTCTGAATTACATGATCATGCTAACAGAAAATAGTGTATAAGTCAAACTACAATTAGTACTATTATGCACCCACCAGCCAAAGTTAGAGTTTTAACACAGTGTTTTGTTAAAACAATAACTAAGCTCATTGATGTCTGGCTTTTCTTTTAGTCCTGAAAGGTGAAAGATAAGCCAGACTTAAGGCAGGTCAAAGTTGGTTTTGTAGGCAAGCATCATGCTGTTTAATTCAATGCAGGCAGCTACAAGAAACAGTGTAGCAGTAGGAAAGATGGCGGCATTGCTTGGGTAGATGAATAATCAGGAGTGTGGCTGCATTTTGAATTTGATGCGAAGGTCTGATGAACATTGGAAGACCGACCAGCAGGGAACTGCAGTAGTCTAGCCTCAAAATGTCAAAATACTGACCATGAATTTGGACAAAAAGGGGAAAAGGTCACTGGAGCTCCTCCACATGTTCCATAGTCCAGCTTTATGCTTATAGACACATTCACGCTAGAACACAAAAGTAGCAGATCATGTGTGTGAACCACCTCAGAGAGATGATCTTACCCCAGTATCTCCAGTTTACAGTTAGGATTCTCCATTACATCAGAGAGAAGCTTCACTCCTGAATCTCCTAGTTTATTCTGAGACAGGTCCAGATCTCTCAGGTGTGAGGGGTTTGATATCAGAGCTGAAGCCAGAGCAGCACAACCTTCATCTGATACACCACAATACCTCAAACTACAGAGAGAACAATGATAAACTCTTCACTCTCTTAGTTCTGCTCACACAGTTCATTCATTCATTCATTTATTTATTCATTCATGGTATGTGCTTCATCCTGAATCTGATTCACTATGACACAGAATTTAATTTAAAACACACAACTAATTCATTCATTCATTTCCTGCAAATGTTATGTTAGCATAACAGCGCACATAACTACATTAAGAACAGCTTCTTCACACAAGCTGTCAGTATTCACAACAGAGACTAACAGAACACACACACACACCCTTTTATATGCAACTAACAGTTTAATTTAAACAGTTTTATTCCTCAGGACTCGTCTCACCACCACCATAACACACTTTATTATTTTATATTCACTAATAGTTGCTTTATACACTGTTTAGCATCGACTCACCATCTCTTCCTTACAGATTTATTACACTGTAACACTTTATCACCGTAAAAGTATTTTTAAATACTTTCCTATTTTATATTCCTAAAATACACATTTCTGAGAATAAGAGGATTTAATTATTAACATAAATATATTAATTCAGTACATACAGAGATAATTCTGAATATTAAATAAAATGTAGAATGTTTTTCATATTTTATTAAATAAATCTAATGAATGTCTGAACTGCATCCAAAATAAGTACAAACAATTCAGTACATTTAATCCACAGTGATGAATAAATAAGTAAAGAATGAAATGATCTTCTTCAGGATCTTGATGCTGAATCTAAATCCTGTTTCAGTCTCACTATTAGAGAATATTTCTTACTGAGGATCAGATTATGTGTGAATCTCAGAGAGATGATCTTACCCCAGTATCTCCAGTTTACAGTGAGGATTCTCCAGTACAGCAGAGAGACGCTTCACTCCTGAATCTCCTAGATTATTATTAGACAGATCCAGATCTCTTAGGTGTGAGGGGTTTGATCTCAGAGCTGAAGCCAGAGCAGCAAAACCTTCATCTGATACACCACAATTATACAACCTGCAGAGAGAACAATGATAAACTCTTCACTCTCTCAGTTCAGTAAACACAGTTCATTCATTGATTTCCTTCAAATAGAATGAATAGAAATAAAAACAAAATTCTTTTTGCACATATCCCAGCTTGTTTGAAAGCTGGGGTCAGAGATTTTAAACCACCTTAAACACCTTCTTCCCACAGACTATCAGGATTGTTAACAACAGAGACACACTTACTCTCTCTCTCTCTCTCTCTCTCTCTCACACACACACACAACCATAGTACGGCACCCCTGGAGCAGAGAGGATGAAGGGCCTTGCTCAGGGCCCAAGAGTGGGTGCATGGCAGACCCGGGATTTGAACTCTTAACCTTTCAGTTGGTAGTCCAAAACTCTACCCACTAGGCTACCATTGTCACAAATGCTACATTAGCATAATGGCGAACACCAACCACCTTAAACACCTTCTTCCCACAGACCATCAGAATTGTTAACAACAGAGACACACTCCTTATGTAAAGCACTTTGAATTGCCACTGTGTATGAAAGGTGCTATACAAATAAACTTGCCTTGCCTTAAACACCTTCTTCCCACAGACTATCAGGATTGTTAACAACAGAGACACACTCACTCACACACACACACACACACACTCAAACTCAAACCCTGTAACTTGCTTTGGCAATACGAATGTCCTTATTTTTCATGCCAATAAAGCTTCTTTTGAGTTTGAGTTTGCGATATGAGAATGCTCAGATGAACAAAGCAGTACACTTTATTCTGGTTCAGTCCAAACTCCTCTCTGAAGATCCGTGTACACACACCTGAGTACACTAATGCTTCTCTCACATCAATTCCACACTCTATCAGGTCTTCATCATAGAAGATCAGGTTTCCTTTTATAAGCTGACTAAAAGCCAGCTTTGCCAGTTTGAGAATCATTTCTTCATCTGTGTCCTGGTTCTTTGGGTATTTTTCTCGTATGATGTTGGTCTGAATGATGAGGAAGTGGGTGTACATCTGAGTCAGAGTTTTGGGGATCTTACCACTTTCAGCTTCATCCAACAACCTCTCAAGAACAGTGGCTGAAATCCAACAGAACACTGGAATGTGACACATGATGTAGAGGCTTTGTAATGACTTCAGGTGGGTGATGACTCTGTTAGCCAGGCTCTGATCACTGATTCTCTTCATGAAGTACTCCTCCTTTTGTGGCTTACTGAACCCTCGTACCTCCGTCACTCGATCTACACACTCAGAGGGGATCTGATCAGCAGCTCCTGGTCGGGAGGTTATCCAGATGAGAGCAGATGGAAACAGATTTCCTTTAATCAGGTTCATCAGCAGCACATTCACTGATGCTGATTCAGTTACATCACACAATCTGTCTGTGTTCAGAAAATCTAGAGAGAAACGACACTCATCCAAACCATCAAAAATAAACAGAACTTTCTGCAAGCTGGACATTTCAGTTTCTTTCATCTCCTTAAAACTGAAGCTGAGAAGATCCATCAGACTCAGTTTTTGGTCCTTCCTTAAATTCAGTTCTCTGAAAGGAAGTGGAAATATAAAGTGAAGATCCTGGTTTGCTTTTCCTTCAGCCCAGTCCAGAATGAACTTCTGTACAGAGACAGACTTTCCAATACCAGCGACTCCCTTTGTCAGTACAGTTCTGATGGGTTTATCTTCTTCAGATAAAGGTTTGAAGATGTTGTTACAGTTGATTGGTGTTTCCTCTGTTGTTAATCTCCTGGATGCTTCCTCGATCTGTCTCACCTCATGTTTATTATTGACGTCTCCAATGTCTCCCTCTGTGATGTAGAGTTCTGTGTAGATCTCATTCAGTAATGTTGGGTTTTTCTGGTTTGATATCACATCATTTAAACACTGAAACTTCTGTAATAAATGCAGTTTTAAATTTTTCTGGAGTTCAGTTCCAGCAGATGGAAAATCAGACCTGTTTCAAAGAAAAAATATTACCTTAAATGTTTGTAAAACTACAATGGATTTAAAAAAGAGATTAAACAATTTCTCTTTATAATACAGTTATTTGGAGATGTTAAAGGACCCTGGTTAATCAAATATGTAACTGATTTTTTTACTTGAAACAATCTCTGTTAATGTTCAGTCATTTTTAGTTTTTAAGCCGGTGCGGCGCAGCGGCGGGCGTCGCACCTTTGGTTTTGTTTTTTTGCATGGCAGTGTTGTCCTTACAGTTCTTAGGGACAGAAGGTACCATCGGGCGGCGATAGGTCGGTCGGGGGTGTAGGCTGAAAGGCCGAGGTAGATAGTCCCGTTATTTTCCTTGGATAGGGAAAGTGTGGTGTGACTGCGCTCAGCCCGCGCGCTTGTGGCGCTTGTATAGTGTAAAGCCAAAGTGGTTCGCTAATTCCGGGTTGGCGCTGTTGGGTAAGTGCTTGTCTCCGGCGCCGGCAACCCCGGTTCAAATCCGCTTTCTCTGAGGGTTCACTAATTCTCTTTTTGCTTCATATATTCCAGGTCGGTTCTCTCCCAGCATCAGTGACCCTCATCGGGAGACGAGGCCGGTCCTGTCACCCTATTCGCTTGTTATTGCGTCTGGGACTTTCCAGTGGAACGGTTTTAGTTCCGGTTTTAACCCAAGCCAAAACATTTATTTTTAAATCTGCATCATTGAGTTCTGGTTCTTTCACGTAACAGAATTAGTTTGTACATCACCTGTAAAAGACTTCCTGAACTAAAATGGAAAAAATAACAAATACAACAGTGTAACTGTGGGAAGACGTTACCTGTTTACAGATGAGGGATCTGCATTTGTCAAATTTTTTGGAGGACTCATAGAACGATCACGCTTAATGGAGACACAGCTCGGTACTGGTGAGTCTGGTCTTTTCTCCTGGATTCGACTAAACAATAACACAAACACAAATTATTACTTTTTTTAAATTATTATTATTTTTTATCATTTATTTAGTCTTTACTTATACCTGTTTTTTTTTTATCAAATTTTGTTTATTTTGTTTTTTAATACAATTTCACAAAAAATAGCAACAAAGAGAAAAAAAAAAAAAAAAGGGCAACAAAGTCCCCTTCCCCCCAAACCAAACATGAACTTATACCTGTTTATAATATTTAATATTTATAGTCTACATGACTAAACCTGTTCTTTATGTTTAGCTTTATTTTAAATGTATTTTATGAAAAAACAACAATAACAGTAGTAGTTGTAGTTTTTTGTTATTGATGTTGTTTAATGTTGAGCTTCATATGGAATGCTGAGACCTTTATGCAGAACCTGTTTAGAATGAGCTGGTTGTTTAGGTTGGTTCTCTTAGTTGTTCAATCACTATATTGATTCCTGATAAATGAGTTGAAAAAACTTTTAAAGGAGCTCAAGAATGTTTGTTTGCTTGAAGCGTTCTTAATTTAATTGAACTCGAGCTCTGAGGTAGGGAGAGGAAATGAGCTTTGCCCTCTGGTAGGAAAGCATGGCATGACTCTTTGTACGTGGTACGATTGTCTATGAGACTTCACCACTGACTGAAAAATAGTAGCAGCAGTCGACTCCACACGTGTTAGTCTGTGGCTCTCTGTGTTCGAATTCCAGAAGTGCTATTGGTTGGCCTGGAGTTAAACCAGACTGTTTATTTCTTAAGAGTGACCAATGCCCTGTGATGAATTAGCACCAGGGTATTCTTGCCTAACGGGTTATGTTGGATGCACTGTGACAGTCCAGGATAAAGCTTTTGATGAATAAAATTAAAAGTAAAATATTATGAATAAAATTAGTAATAATAGAAATTAAAACAATATCAGTAATAAATATCAGTAACAGTAAAGATACATTATTATTAGAACTCATTATTGTTATTTTGTTTATTGACACTTTTTGCAGCATTAGTTTTTACATTACCTGTAAAACACTTGGATGTATAAAACAAAAGCTGCTTCCTGCACTGAAATGAATAAACTAACTGCTACTGTGGGGAGCTGTTACCTGTGTCCAAATGAATGATCTCCATCTTTAAATTGTATTGGACGAACCATAGAATCATTACTCTTCATGGACACAGCTCGGTAATTACATGTTTATAATTATTTAACTATTATTACTGATTAGTCTTTACTAATATTTTTGAAAAATAATTATCATTCGTGACTGGGATGTCAATGACTAACTGATCACCATTAAAAAACTCATTGTTCAGTTATTGCTGCTGGTTAAAACGTCATTTAAAAGAATCCTGAACAGCTACAGGTTTGATTTAAATTAAGAAAAGAGCAACAGAGCTGTGTTACAGCAGAGTGGTTCAGAATAAGACTGAACAGTAACTCATCCTCACCCACCCAGTTCTGTTTACAGATACATTATGAGAGCTCTACAGTTCTAACCTAAACAGGAAACGTTTATTGTATTCATATATATTTTTATGTTTATATAAAGAAAGATTCCCCTGTCAGTGATTATAATTCTGTGGCTGACCTGTTAACATCAGCAGGCATCAACGTCTCTAAATCAAGAGAGAAACATTGTCACATCTCCTGCGGTTCCTGAAGATACCACTGAAGATAGGAATGCAGGGGACTGCATTTAATCGACCAATCAGACAGTGCCGAGGAAGTCTGCGTCACCTGTGTACTGATTAGCACCTGAAGCTAATTATGAACAGTCTATATAAGTGTTTGGACATTAGTGAAACTTTGCGAGGTATTGCCAGTTTCTCTCTGCATGCTGAGCGGTTCTTTATGTGTTTAGCAATTTTTGTGTATGACCCTTTTGCCTGTTATCGACTACGACTGCGGTTTTCTTTTGTGATTGTGTTTGTTTGCATGCTGACCTACTGTCTGGTTTTGACTCTGTCTTGGATCATCCTTTTGTACTGTGAACTGATTATTAAAACAAGCAAACCTCTTCCAAACATCCAAAACCTTGTGCTAACACTCAACAACCACCAGCAACCATTTCCTTTCCTTTTCTTTCCAAACTATGTCCAGCCAATTCAAACTGCAACGGCTGGACTTTGTTTAAGTTCTAGACCCACTTCAAGGACACTTAAAACAAACAGAAGGCATTTCATCACATTTTACAGTGCCACAGGGAGGGGTCTGAATACATTTGTGAATAAAAGCTTTCCATTTTTGATTAATAATTAAAATGCAAAACAAAAACAAAAAAAACAACAAGAAAAACTCTACAAGCATGTTATCACTGTAATTTGGGTAAATGATTGTGGAATGATGCTAAAAATAGCAATTACAATAACAATGAAAATTAATGTAATAATTTAATTAGCAGAAAATGTTTTAAAATAGTTGAAGTTCACTGTGTTTACTTTATTTTTTTTACTTTCAATAATAAAAAAGGTTCATTAGTGGTCAGGGGTGCATGAACTTTGGCATAAACATGACATGTACAATAACATGTTCATGATCATGTTGGTTTTGTACTAACTCTGTATCTGTGAGGACTTTCTTTTCTATTTCATCTCCTGAATTTATCTGAACACTGTGAACAAACCAAAATGATATGGCATTTAGTATCATGTATCGATTAAAAAAGTACAGGTGGTGGATAAAATACTGAGAACATCATGAAAAGGCAGATTGACTTTAAGAAAACAGCATCTATCAGATAAAAAATATCTCTGGTTATTAGCACTCTTATAGACTATTTTGAAGCAGCATGAGACAACTAACAGAATTCCAAAAAACAAAGAGTAAAGTATATGAATAAATAAAATCTTGTAGCATTAGTTTGTACATTACCTGTAAAAGACTTCCTGAACTAAAATAGATAAAATAACAAATACAACAGTGTAACTGTGGGGAGCTGTTACCTGTTTACAGATGAAGGATCTGCATTTGTGAAATTTGTTGGAGGACTCATAGAATTTTCACTTATCATGGAGACACAGCTTGGTACTGGTGAGTCTGATCTTTTCTCCTGGATTCGACTAAACAATAACACAAACACAAATTAATTACATGCTTAGAATTATTATTATTATTATTATTTATTGTCATTTATTCAGTCTTTACTTTTACCTCTTTTTAATATGCAATATTTATGATTTACATCACTAAACCTGATTTTTATGTTTAGCTTTATTCTAAATGTATTTTATGGTAAAACAACAATAACAGTAGTAGTTGTAGTTTCTTGTTATTGATATTGTTTAATGTTGAGCTTCATATGAAATGCTGAGATCTTTATGCAGGACCTGTTTAGAATGCTGGTTGTTTAAGTTGGTTCTTTTAGTTGTTCAATCACTATATTGATTCCTGATAAATGAGTGAAATAAACTATTTTAAGTGGGCTGAAGAATGTTTGTTTGCTTGAAGCATTCTTAATTTAATTAAACTCGAGCTCTGAGGTATGGAGAGGAAATGAGCTTTGCCCTCTGGTAGGAAAGCATGGCATGCCTCTTTGTATATGGTACGGCTGTCTATAAGACTCCACCACTGACTGAAAAATAGTAGCAGCAGTCGACTCCACACGTGTTAGTCTGTGGCTCTCTGTGTTCGAATTCCAGCAGTGCTATTGGCTGGCCTGGAGTTAAACCATTTCTTAGGAGCAACCAAAGCCCTGTGATGAATTAGCACCCTGTCCAGGGTATTCTTGCCTAACGGTTAATGTTGGATGTACTGTGACAGTCCAGGATAAAGCTTTTGATGAATAAAAATAAAATTAGTAATAATAGAAATTAAAACAATATCAGTAATAAATATCAGTAACAGTGAAGTTACATTATTATTAGAACTCATTATTGTTATTTTGTTTATTGACACTTTTTGCAGCATTAGTTTTTACATTACCTGTAAAACACTTGGATGTATAAAACTGCTACTGTGGGGAGCTGTTACCTGTGTCCAAATGAATGATCTCCATCTTTAAATTGTATTGGACGAACCATAGAATCATTACTCTTCATGGACACAGCTCGGTAATTACATGTTTATAATTATTTAACTATTATTACTGATTAGTCTTTACTAATATTTTTGAAAAATAATTATCATTCGTGACTGGGATGTCAATGACTAACTGATCACCATTAAAAACTCATTGTTCAGTTATTGCTGCTGGTTAAAACGTCATTTAAAAGAATCCTGAACAGCTACAGGTTTGATTTAACTTAAGAGAAGAGCAACAGAGCTGTGTTACAGCAGAGTGGTTCAGAATAAGACTGAACAGTATTTCATTCTCACCCACCCAGTTCTGTTTACAAATACATTATGAGAGATCTACAGTTCTAACCTAAACAGGAAACGTTTATTGTATTCATATTTATTTTTATATTTATATAAAGAGAGATTCTCTTGTCAGTGATTATAATTTTGTGGTTGACCTGTTAACATCAGGCATCAACGTCTCTAAATCAAGAGAAAAACATTCAGTCAGATGTGTCCAAAATTTTGAGTGAACAATAGCCAGAAGATTCTTTCACCTTAACATGCTAACGGAAGCCTACTAACGTAAATTCATTATTAAATACACTACTGTAATAAATCCTGTCTTTTATACAAAGTGGATCTAAAAATATACAGAATAACAGTTTAGAATTAGTACTGATTATGAAGCTCTGCAACTCACGGCTTTTTTAATGGTGGGGACTCGTTTTGTGAGTCCTGATGAGGGGTCTCCATCTTTAAATGTTAGTAGAAAAGGAATAAAAAGGTTGTTATTCAAGGACACACAGCTGGGTAGTGTAGAAGCTGATCCCTCTGATCTTGAGGTGTAGTTTTAAGAGTTCTGAACCCTGTAGGTGAGAAGAACATTCAGAGGTTTAGAAGAGTACAAGACCATCTCAAAAAATCTTAACAAACATAAAGAGCTGAATTGGTAACAGGTGAGGATATTATGACCAACGAGGGTATCCACCAACGGCTCAGTCTTTGCTAGCAGAGAAGAGTTATGGCTTAACAATTTGTGCCAACCTTTGTGATAGAATCAGTTGAATTGATTGCAGGGTTTTCCAGCATGAAATGTTTGTTGAGGTTCTTGTTGCAGCATCTTAATTGGGTTCAAGTCAGGATTTTGTCTCGGTCACTTCAAAACCTTTATTTTGTTTCCTTTGAGCCATTTAAAGGTGGATTTGCTTGTGTGCTTTGGACCATTGTTCTGCTGTATAACCCCAATGCACTTGCGCTCTAGGTCACAAATCGAATGGTGGACATTCTCCTTTAAGATTTTCTGATAGAAAATGGAATTCATCTATAATGTCACGCACACAGCAAAAACTGGAGTGTTAAACATTTCAGAGTTGAACATTTCAGAGTTGATTTTCACTCTCAAAGTGTCATTTTAACACATTCGGGTTTAAAATGTGTTCAGTGTTGGAGTTATTTGGCAGAGTTGATTGGATCAGTGTTAACCTAACTTAGATTAACTTAAACTCTGCCCATGCATTTAGATTTAATTAAACTCTGCCCATGCATTTGGATTTAATTAAACTCCACCCATACATTTAGATTTAATTAAACTCCGCCCATGCATTTAGATTTAATTCAACTCCGCCCAAGCATTTAGATTTAATTAAACTCCACCCATGCATTTAGATTTAATTAAACTCCACCCATGCATTTAGATTTAATTAAACTCCACCCATGCATTTAGATTTAATTAAACTCCACCCATGCATTTAGATTTAATTAAACTCCACCCATGCATTTAGATTTAATTAAACTCCACCCATGCATTTTACTTCTTTGGTTGGAGACAAGGAGACAACGGCACCATTTTCCTCCTCTCAAGTTTACGCGGTAAGTGTAATTAATTCAGTCTTAATGAAAGTATACATTGATGATGATATAGTCAGTATAAAACACAGGTGTAATGAAGGATGTGTGTGAGAGTGAGAGAGAAAGTTTCTGGTGTAAGAACGCTGCACTAATTAACTGCAGCTGATTGCTGCCACTTAAGTTACATCAGCTGCTTTTGGTCCTGTGTGATTTTTTTTTTGTTTGTTTGCCGTCTAGTCAGCTAGGTTAGCAAGCTAAATGACTTGTTTTCTCCCTGCCTGATGGGTAACTGTGTACTGTAACTGTGTACTGTGGTTGTTTTGTGTTCTTTTTTCAATGATTATTCTGAACAAATGGTTAACATATTGGTGGCTCATATGATTGATAATCATGGGTATGTGTGTTCCATATTCGTTTTATTTGTGCCAAATAACTGCATGACAATTGCATACATTTAAATGAGATATTTAATCTCTTTTTAGATTAAATGAGAATCTGAGAAGATGATGAGGGAGATTTTTTAGCACCACCAGAAACTTGTTAATGATCCAGGCAGAAGTGCTGATATCCTTTCCACCTTCCCAAGATTTCTGGATACAAAAGGATTGGTAAGTTTGGAATGATAAATATACTGGGTTAAAATTAAGCATTTAATGTAGTAGTACAACTAGTAGTTTAAAATTAATTCTTTATTAAAGGCTGATCAAGACTCTTCTGTTTTGATGACGAGACAGAATGCGTTCTTCAAGCCAAATATCATAAAAGAGGCCAAGAGGCTCACCTCAACACCAGAGCTGCGTCACGTGTTGCAGTCAGCAGAAAGTTCACCAGGAAGTGATCTTGAGTCGACATGTGTGTTTTGCGTGTTTTAATGCATTTGCTATAATTTTCAACTTTCATAACTTTGTAATTATTGACAATAGTTTATACTGTACACTGGACAATCATTGTCTGTTTACTGTTCTTAATACATGTCTCTTTATTGTTACTTATCTGGACACTACTGCACTTTAACTGTATTATATGTAAATATAATATCTGATACAAATGAGCAATAAAACACTACAATTACCACATAATGGACATCTGTATATCTTCTGGTTAGATGCTGCTGTGTTTCGTTGGCTCTGTACTTGTACTCTGCACAATGACAATAAAGTTGAATCTAATCTAATAATTGCAGTCTTTTTTTTGCATTAATTCATGCATTCATTATTTTAGAGTTTAAGATTGTTTGTTTATTCTCTGTTTTGTTTATCTTGTTTATCTAATTTAAGGGAAAATATATATATTAAATTATATACCAGTCTTGTAAAATTTGATGTCAAACCATTTTTATATACACACATCAATGTTTATCATCTCCTTCATACCTTATTTATTTTATATTAATTGATAATGAAGATCAGTAAATGATATATTGATCTTCAATATACAATTATTATGCATGTATTGATCTTAACTGCACATTAAAATAAAATAAATATAAAAGCAGTTTCTAAAAACAAGGTTTGTATTAATGTGTATTGACATTAATATGTGTATTAGAGATGCATGAGTACCGATGCTGGTATCGGGTATCGGCCCGATACCGCGCTCATTAACTTGTACTCGTACTCGCAAACGAGGCTCCGATATTAAACATCCGATACAGTGTACATAGTGCACATTGCTGCGTTATGCCTGGTTCACACTACACGATTTTTGCACTGATTTTCGCGACTGGTCAGCGCTAGATTTGCCGGCTCAGGAGCAACTCGGCGATCAAAACTCGGCTCTCGATCGCTAAACTCGGCTCTCGATCCGACCGGTGTTCTGTCGATTTGTCCTACCCTATCGAAACTTCCTACCGTAGCGCAGATTTATAGATCTATCTGTCGATTTGTCCTACCCTATCGAAATGTATTCCTGTAGTAAATATTTAAGTTTTATCGATCTATTCTTATTAAAATTATGTCTATCATATTATAAATTATAGGTATCTTATTATAACTAGTGGTAGCACATCTCGATAGGTATGTATCTTATTATAAACAATAGGTAGGACATCTCGATAGCTCTATATCTTATTATAAACAATAGGTAGCACATCTCGATAGGTATGTATCTTATTATAAACAATAGGTAGGACATCTCGATAGGTATGTATCTTATTATAAACAATAGGTAGGACATCTCGATAGCTCTATATCTTATTATAAACAATAGGTAGGACATCTCGATAGGTATGTATCTTATTATAAACTATAGGTAGCACATCTCGATAGGTATGTATATTATTATAAACAATAGGTAGGACATCTCGATAGCTCTATATCTTATTATAAACAATAGGTAGGACATCTCGATAGGTATGTATCTTATTATAAACTATAGGTAGGACATCTCGATAGGTCTATATCTTATTATAAACAATAGGTAGGACATCTCGATAGCTCTATATCTTATTATAAACAATAGGTAGGACATCTCGATAGGTATGTATCTTATTATAAACTATAGGTAGGACATCTCGATAGGTATGTATATTATTATAAACAATAGGTAGGACATCTCGATAGGTATGTATCTTATTATAAACAATAGGTAGGACATCTCGATAGGTCTATATATTATTATAAACAATAGGTAGCACATCTCGATAGGTCTATATCTTATTATAAACAATAGGTAGGACATCTCGATAGGTCTATATCTTATTATAAACAATAGGTAGGACATCTCGATAGCTCTATATCTTATTATAAACAATAGGTAGCACATCTCGATAGGTCTATATCTTATTATAAACAATAGGTAGGACATCTCGATAGGTCTATATCTTATTATAAACAATAGGTAGGACATCTCGATAGCTCTATATCTTATTATAAACAATAGGTAGGACATCTCGATAGGTATGTATCTTATTATAAACTATAGGTAGCACATCTCGATAGGTATGTATATTATTATAAACAATAGGTAGGACATCTCGATAGGTATGTATCTTATTATAAACTATAGGTAGGACATCTCGATAGGTATGTATCTTATTATAAACTATAGGTAGCACATCTCGATAGGTATGTATATTATTATAAACAATAGGTAGGACATCTCGATAGGTATGTATCTTATTATAAACAATAGGTAGGACATCTCGATAGGTATGTATATTATTATAAACAATAGGTAGGACATCTCGATAGGTATGTATATTATTATAAACAATAGACAGCGCATCTCGATAGATCTATGTCTTATTATAAATAGTGTTAGCACATCTCGATGGGCTTATATTTTATTACAAATGATAGGTAGCACACTTGATTTATTGACCTGTCTCTCAGACATTTATCTTAATTTTTAATTTATTTATTAGGATTTTAACATCATGGTTACATTCATGACAGGGCAGGTAGTTACTCATTACACAAGATTTATTAGTTCACACATTTAATATCAAACACAGTCAGAGACAGTTTTGTATCTTCAATTTACCTCACTTGCATGTCTTTGGACTGTGGGAGAAAACTAGAGCACCCGGAAAAAACCCCCCACATACACATGGGGAGAACATGCAAACTCCTCACAGAAAGAATCCACCTGTAAATGGAGCCCAGGACCTTCTTGCTGTGAATCAACAAAGCTACCCACTGAGCCACTATACAGCCCATACATCTCAAATAATTGTGTAATTTTTAAACTAGTTTATTAACAACAACACATCCTGAGTCTCTGGTGGATGTGTCTACATTTTTTACATATGTATTTTGGGTGTGATTTGTTATATTCTGCACATTAAAATGTACCCATCTACTGTCACACTGCACCTGAGTAAAACAGGTAACAATGCTGTACAAATCAGTAAATAATGTTCACAATAACTTTTTAATAATAAAGGTAAAATTAGATAAAATATATCTGTATATCTGTATAATATAGCTGCTCTAAATATCTATCATTTCAATCATGCTCTTGTCAGCTCTGTCTTGCAGCATGGAGCAACTTATGCAGTAATCCTCTGCATTGTCTTAAATCACCACTCAGCCCTGCTGTCATGAAGTTCACTTGGCTTTATAATTCCTATTAATTAATGGAGACAGTGGCAAAATCTGGTTTAGCAAAATTCTAACTAGTTTAAAATGTTCAATAACAATATTACCTCCAGCTATTTATACATGCATATGAACTTGAGTTCATCCTGAAAAACTTATCATGTATAAGCACTCTGTAGTTCTAAAATTACTGACTGTAGTTCATCTGTTTCTCTACATACTTTTTAACCTGCTTTCACCCTGTTCTTCAGTGGTCAGACCCCCCACAGGACCACTACAGAGCAGGTATTATTTGGGTGGTGGATCATTCTCAGCACTGCAGTGACACTGACATGGTGTTAGTGTGTGTTGTGCTGGTATGAATGGATCAGACACAGCAGTGCTGAGTTTTTAAACACCTCACTGCTGGACTGAGATTGGTCCACCAACCAAAAATATCCAGCCTACAGCACCCTGTGGGCAGTGTCCTGTGACCACTGATGAAGGTCTAGAAGATGACCGACTCAAACAGCAGCAATAGATGAGCGATCGTCTCTGACTTTACATCTACAAGGTGGACCAACTAGGTAGGAGTGTCTAATAGAGTGGACAGTGAGTGGACACTGTATTTTAAAACTCCAGCAGCACTGCTGTTTCTGATCCACTCATACCATCACAACACACAATAACACACCACCACCATGGCAGTGTCACTGCAGTGCTGAGAATGATCCACCACCTAAATAATACCTGCTCTGTGGGGGTTCTGACCATTGACGAACAGCATGAAGGGAGCTAACAAAGCATGCAGAGAAACAGATGGACTACAGTCAGTAATTGTAGAACTACAAGCGAGTTCTTTTGGCTATGTAGTGTGTATATGTAGTGTTGGCTATGTAGTGAGTATTATATGTATATACAGTATATGTATGTATATACAGTATGTATATATATATATATATATATATATATATGTGTATGTGTGTATGATGTATGTACATTTTGATTTTGTAGTAAATAATATTCTAACCCGAAGAACATCTTAATCTCAAATAATTAGAACTAAACTGACAGGGGAGCAGCAAAAAATAGTTGTACATATACAAATAACTGAGTACATAAAAAACGTAATAAATGCTCAACATATTCATTCAGTAATTCACTTTAAACTCAACTTTAACTTCAAACAACCGTTACTGTACATATTGAACTGCTAATAAAGCACAAAACTGAAAAATAACCTAATACATTTTGTGTTGTCATAATGTTAAGGTCGCAGATGGTTATTTAAAAATGATTGGCTTTTCTAGATGTATGAAAAACGCATCTAAAATTACCAAAGGCATGTATAAACGTGGTTAAATACAACGTTAACACAGCATTATTAAGATACACAGTTATTTAACTGTAATCAATCAAGTACAGCTCATTTAAGCACTTTGAATATTTTTATATAGCTTTTTTTTTTAAAGTCACATAATAACATCATTACATACACTTAAACTTTAAACTTTTTAAAGAATTAAAACGAAACCATACGTTACTAACCGCTAGAACAAATAAATTAGGCAAAGGTAGCACAGAATTATAGGCGTTCCCCGCAACGAGTCAAAACCGATGTGCGCATGCTCAGTAGGACAAATCGATGGGTAGGATAAATCGACAGAACACCGGCTCGGCAACCGTCAGATATCTGATGTGCGACTGGGAATGAGTGACATGTCGAACAGCCAGTGAGAACGCAGGATACAGTGTGAGGGGAAACGCAGGAGAGGAGTGTAAAAGGTGGTACAGGGGGATAATAAAGTTTATATCAGAATACATCGGCACACGCACGTTTTACAGTATTTCTGACTTTATCATTCTGTATTAACAAAACACCAACATTGCAGAAATATTTATTAACCTCTATCTCACTCAGATTCATTTATTTTTCCTCTGTGATTTCATCACATCAGCGCACAAACAGCTTTGATCTCTCGCTACTTGTTGACGTGCATTTTTGGACGTGGTGTCATTAAACTTCTCGTCACTTCTCACGTGTGTTTTTGTTTAAAAAAAAAAAAAAAACGGTATTTGTGAGACCGGAGAAGCTCGCCTGTGATTCCAGTTGGTGATAGATCATGTAGTGTGTGATCCCCTATCACCGATCAGTCGTGTAGTGTGAAATATACACCGACTGAAAGACTCTGAGTGCAAAAGATACAGTCGTGTAGTGTAAACTGTACAGCAACCCGGCAAATCAAAAAGTCGTGTAGTGTGAACTTGGCATTAACGAACAGACGACCTAAAATGTCGGCGATCTGGAACTATTTTACAATTAGTGATGGCAACCCTAGCAAAGCAGACTGCAAACTGTGCTCTACAAAAATATCAAGAGGAGGTACTTCAGCATCTTCCTACAATACAAGTAACCTGATAAAACATCTTAAAATGAAACACAAAACTCAGCACGAGGAGTTCACGGCTAGCAGCACACGTCAGCAACCAACACTGAAGCAAACACTAGCCAGGCGAGAAAAAATGTCTGCACACAACCCTAGGTCTGTGAAAATAACAGAGGCTCTTATCCAGTATATCGTTCTTGATGATCAGCCATTTTCGGTCATCGACAACGAAGGTATTCGACGCCTTCTTAATGTGTCAGAGCCCAAGTACGAAATTCCCAGCCGTTATCATGTAACGGAAACTCTTTTACTAAAGATGCACGACACTGTGCAAAAACACACCAAGAGCTTGTTGCATGACATTACAGCCTTCAGCTTTACTACAGACATTTGGAGCAGCAATGTCTGTCCAATGTCTCTCCTTAGCTTAACTGCACAGTGGATAGATGAGGATTTCATTCTCCAGCGAGTTGTACTGCACGCAAAGCAAATCCGTGGGTCACACACAGGCCAAGCAATCGCAAGCACATTTGAGAAAATGCTCAAGACTTGGGACATTCCTAAAAGTTCCGTCCATGTCGTGGTGCGTGACAATGCGAAAAACATGATAAAGGCAATGGATGATGCTGGAGTGGCTAGCTTTTCATGTGTTGCACACACACTTCAGCTTGCAGTGAACGAGGGTCTGCTTGCACAGCGGAGTGTGGCTGACGCCGTGGCAGTCGGACGCAAAGTTGTTGGGCATTTCAAACATTCTACCGTGGCATATTCCCGCTTAGAAGACATTCAACTACAACTCAACCAGCCAATTAAACATCTCAATCAAGACGTGAGGACACGGTGGAACAGCACATTCTACATGTTGCAGTCCCTCATTGAGCAGAAACGGGCTCTCGGAATACTTGGGTCAGAACATGAGCTCCCTGACAGCCTCAGCCTTAATCAGTGGAATCTACTTGAGAAGACTATGACAATTCTGGCACCCATCGAAGAGTTGACTCGACAAGTAAGCTCATCTCACGCATTAGCCTCCGACGTGATTCCCGCCATCACCGTATTACAGAGACTGCTGTCCAAAGAAACAGACGAGGAACATGGGATCAAAACAATGAAACACAGTTTACTTACAGCTGTACAGAAGCGATTTGCTGACGTGGAGCAAGACCCACTCTTCTCCACTGCAACCTTACTAGATCCGAGGTAATGTGTGCGCGTTTCATTGTCAGTAATTTAACAGGGATGTTGTGCAGGGAAAATGCCAAATAAAATTTTAAATAATGAATGTATTAATTTATACTCTTTTATTGTAGACTGTGTATGCCTATAATTCATTTACATTTTTATTCTCTCAACTACACTTAGGCTGACAGTGTTTTATAATGATCTTTGTTTACTGAAATAGCCTTTAAGTGGTTACATAAGTCTAATGATAGTATGAACATTTTCAGCAAAATAGCCAATGTTGTTCTCTTGTAGATATAAGGATCGTTTTTTCTCAAGCTCCAACACCACTGAGAATGCCAAGGAGATAGTGATGCAGGAGCTGCAGAAAATATCTGGCAGAGACATAGGCCAACAGGAGCATGGGGAACCATCTCTCAAAAGGCCAAGGAAAGACCAGCTGTGCAGCAGTCTGGACAGTGTGTTTGATGAGATTGCTGATGAGAATGCTTCTGTATTACTAAGCAGTGTTCCATGGGCTGCTGCCATACAGTTGGAAACATACCTTGGAGAGACCACGATTTCTCGTTCAGAGAAACCGCTCCAGTACTGGGCAGTTAACAATGTGCGATTCCCAATTTTGTCCCAAATGTCAAGAAGACACCTGTCAGCCCCATGTAGTAGTGTGGAAGTGAGCGATTATTTAGCTCAGTGTCACACATCCTCACTGAAAGTAGGAACAGGCTAACAGCTAAGCATGCAGAGATGCTTCTTTTCCTGAAGAAGAATCTGCCACTTACAATTGCAAAAAAGATTAGCCTTCACAGCCTAGTCTTTACGGTCTTATCAGT
The DNA here is from genome assembly GCF_030014385.1 of Trichomycterus rosablanca. Taxonomy (NCBI): domain Eukaryota; kingdom Metazoa; phylum Chordata; class Actinopteri; order Siluriformes; family Trichomycteridae; genus Trichomycterus; species Trichomycterus rosablanca. The sequence continues at coordinate 49,048,565 of NC_085989.1, forward strand.
GTAATTTTCTAAAACATGATGTTATAAACAGTATACCAGCATGCTTAAGATCAATTAAATTTAAAATGTTATAGTGTGCAATATCGTTATATATCTCCTCCTGCCATTAACTGATGAAAGCACTGAAACACTGTAGGCTTTGTTTGCACTGTTATGCCTAGTCTCATTGATATAGTTACTGTTGTGGCCTTTGTAAAGTAAAGGCTATAAATATTTTCTGTGAAATTTGGTTAAGCTTTTTTCCCCAACTTTGTTCTAGAAAGTAGTAAAAATATTGAAAAATGAGTGATATGTTTACAGTGGGGCCAAAAAGTATTTTTTATTCAGCCACTGATTGTGCAGGTTCTCCTACTTAGAAAGATGAGAGAGGTCTGTAATTTTCATTATAGGTACACTTCAACTATGAGAGACAAAATGAGAAAAAAAAATCCAGGAAATCACATTGTAGGAATTTTAAATAATTTTTTTGTAAATTATGGTGGAAAATAAGTATTTGGTCAATAACAAAAGTTCAACTCAATACTTTGTAACATAACCTTTGTTGGCAATGACAGAGGTGAAACGTTTCCTGTAAGTCTTCACCAGGTTTGCACACACTGTAGCTGGTATTTTGGCCCATTCCTCCATGCAGATCTCATCTAGAGCAGTGATGTTTTGGGGCTGTCGCTGGGCAACACGGACTCCACAAATTTTCTATGGGGTTGAGGTCTGGAGACTGGCTAGGCCACTCCAGGACCTTGAAATGCTTTTTACGGAGCCACTCCTTCGTTGCCCGAGCGGTGAGTTTGGGATCATTGTCATGCTGGAAGACCCAGCCACGTTCCATCTTCAATGCTCTCACTGATGGAAGGAGGTTTTGGCTTAAAATCTCACGATACATGGCCCCGTTCATTCTTCCCTTAACACGGATCAGTCGTCCTGTCCCCTTTGCAGAAAAACAGCCCCAAAGCATGATGTTTCCACCCCCATGCTTCACAGTAGGTATGGTGTTCTTGGGTTTTTCTTCTTCCTCCAAACACGACGAGTTGAGTTTTTACCAAAAAGTTCCATTTTGGTTTCATCTGACCACATGATATTCTCCCAATCCTCTTCTGGATCATCTATAAGCTCTCTGGCAAACTTCAGACGGGCCTGGACATGTACTGGCTTAAGCAGGGGGACACGCCTGGCACTGCAGGATTTGAGTCCCTCTCGGCGTAGTGTGTTACTGATGGTAGCCTTGGTACTTTGGTCCCAGCTCTCTGCAGGTCATTCATCAGGTACCTCCGTGTAGTTCTGGGATATTTTGCTCACCGTTCTCATGATAATTTTGACCCCACGGGATCGAGGGAGATTATCAATGGTCTTGTATGTCTTCCATTTTCTTACAGTTGCTCCCACAGTTGATTTATTCACACCAACCTGCTTCCCTATTGTAGATTCACTCTTTCCAGCCTGGTGCAGGTCTACAATTTTCTTCCTGGTGTCCTTCGACAGCTCTTTGGTCTTGGCCATGGTTGACTGTTTGAGGCTGTGGACAGGTGTCTTTCATACAGATAACGATGTCAAACCGGTGCCATTAATACAGGTAACGAGTGGAGGACAGAAGAGCTTCTTAAAGAAGAAGTTACAGGTCTGTGAGAGCCAGAAATCTTGATTGTTTGTTATTGACCAAATACTTATTTTCCACCATAATTTACAAATAAATTCTTTAAAAATCGTACAATGAGATTTCCTAGATTTTTTTTTCTCATTTTGTCTCTCATAGTTGAAGTGTACCTATGATGAAAATTACAGACCTCTCTCATCTTTCTAAGTAGGAGAACTTGCACAATAAGTGGCTGACTAAATACTTTTTGGCCCCACTGTATGTAGGTAAATCTAAAGAGTAAATGTTCAAATAATTCCAATTCATTGCTCCATGTTGGTTTTATGTTGGTTTCTGTTCAGTGCGTGTACTTAAAGAAACAAATCAACTGTTCCATTGCACTATTTTACATTAAAAACTACACTATTCCATAATGCTCCAGATTGCATCATTCTAAATAGGTATCGGTATCGGCAAGTACAAAAATACATGTACTTGTACTCATACTCGGTTGGGAAAAAATTGTATTGATGCATCCCTAATGTGTATATAAAAATAGTTTGACTTTATTATATTAAATCATTACAGACTTTAATAAATTAATTTATCTGTAATAAATAAATAAATATTTACAAAAATTATGTCTTTTTCTAAAAAAGAAAAACAAGGATTGTAGGAGGTGAGGAACATTATATGTGTTATGTGTTTATAAAAATAGTTTGACTTTATTACATCAAATCATATGAGACTTTAATAGATTTATTTATCTTCGGTATAAAACTATTAAGCATTTTTTTTTATCTTTACTCTAAATTAAAATAAATATAAGAGCAGTTTTTAAAAAATAAGGTTTGTAGGAGGTGAGGGACATTAATATGTGTATATATATATATAGTTTGACTTTATTACATTAAATCATATCAGACTTTAATAGATTTATCTGTCTGTATGAGTGCAGAGTAAATGTTTCCTACGTTTCTCCGTTAGTTTTATGACGGTCCCTTACTGATGGTCGTTAGCTGAAGTGGGAGCTTGATCAGTGCGTACATTATAAGCTTTCTTTAAATAAATAGACGTAATCTAAGAATTAACATGTTTTTGCAGTATGATGCCTATTTTCATCTGTGTAAGAATTTGTAAAATAAGTCGGTCTTATGTGTTTTTTCAACCCTTTATATAGATAAGAATGATGAATGTCAAACGAATGTTGAATATTAAACTAACTGTACCGCAGTAGATAAATGTTCAATATAAAATCAACTCTACAGCTTCACTTCGGTAACAATTCATCTAGTATAGTCATTCTGCTGTAGATTTACACACCGTCTATAAAACACATTCACATTCTACTCAGATAAATGTTCATGTGAAGCAGCTCTCACCTTTATTCAGAACTTGATGTAGAGGAACTTTAATCTCACTGTTTCTGTTTGCAGTTCAAAAGCTGCAGCTTTTATTAAATCACTCAACAAAATGGTGTCGATGCTAAAAACACTTTCACATTAAGAGTAACATTAGTAACAAGTAGAGACTTGATGTCAGAGCCTCGGGATACCTTACCTGCATGTGGGAGGGTGCAGGGTGAAGCAAAGTCAAACAAACAAGTCCAGCGATGTATCTTTCATTTTTACTCACCATTTCATTGTACCAGGGAACACTGGGTACAAGAAAAGCAACACAAACTTTCTTACTCACACCTTGGGGTAATTTGAAGTATTTCACCAGTAATTCCTCTACTGCTTGTTTCTGGGAGATGAAATGGAGTGTCAAAGATCAAACCCAGATTTTTAGAGTCTTTATAGTGTAAATATTGCATTTACTGTTCACCTCTCAGCTTCTGTGTATATCTGATTACTGAGGGATTTTACCACCACTGTAATATGGTGTGTGATCTGTCACTCACTTTCAACTGGCAATCACCTCCGCCTCAAAAAAAGTTGATACACTGCAGGTGCAACTTCCTCTTTATATCACGGCTTCTCCCTGTCACTTTCACCAGCTACTTTGTTTGAAAACTCGCTTTTCTCTGTAGCTGCGATGCCGGAGTGCTTGGTCCTGTCTGGATTTTTGTTGATGTGGGATGTCAGCATCCTTTTGGTTTCTAGGAACTGCCGTAACGTTGTACAACCACTTTATTATACAAATGTTTTGTGTTTTACAGGTGTTTTATAAAAAAGCTATTTAATACTTTTCCTTATGAACTTAGTTCATTTTCATCTCTGCTTTATCTGGGCCAGGGCCAGAAACACAAGGCACAAGACAAGAACGCTAATGTGGCTCAGCTGCTGATAGTTTGGCTGATAGTGAGCCACCTTGACAGCCGTGTCCTATTGGCCAGTAGAGGGATCATGGAGTCGCAGATGATTTGTCAGTTTCTTTTAATTGCACCTGTAGCTCATGAATGTTAATTAGCTTTAAATGGAAGCTGTAATTTATCTCACTGTTTCTCCCTCCAACACTCGCCAGCAAACTTTGTTGGCAAATCTACTTTTTCCCTTATATCCGGACTTGTTCCGATCCAGTTTTCTGCTGGTTTGTGATACCAGCACACTTACCTCTTTCTGAGTACTCACCTAGTGTTGTGCAAATTTTTGGCCTCATGACAGAACCGCCCTCAGAGAACAGATTGCCCCAGAGGCAACATGTTTTCACTTTTCCAGAGTGAACCACACCTGTAAATCCACGTTATGTACAGTCTGCCCAAGGTAGTGGAAGGAATTTCCCCTGTTTGCTTGAACAGATGAGTCTCACTTTGTGTTTAAAAGATGATTATTGATCCACCACTACACACATAAATTGAAACTAACCTGCACTTAGTAATTATTGATATAAATATTTTACCTATAATTTAGTTCTAACAGGGGTTCAGTAGATTTGTGTATTTATGTTCACTAAAGCAGCAGTTCTATGTTGCTCTGGATAAGAGCATCTGCTAAATGTCATCAGTGTAAATTACTACACTACACACATCACCCAACCTTAATGATTCATCTTGATTTAAATCACTTTCACTATATTGAATAGATTTAGACGCATAATTCTCTGTCTGTCATGTCTGTCATCAGTCATCATTTTTTATTAGTTATTTGGTTAGTAGTAAATTCACTACTTGTGGTGACGCAGTCCAGAATCACCATATTTGTTGTTCAGTTATGTCGATTTTGGTTTAAAACAAAAAAAAACAAAAAAAAAAACAGTGTCTCGTGCCTCGCTACAACTTATATGATGTTTAAATGTCAAAAAATCAAAGAGTAATTCCCAAACTGTTTCCAAGAAGTTGAAAGCATGTTTTATTTTAAATATTTCAGCATGTCAAACTGTGGGAAAACAACTCAATAATTTATATTAAACTCAAGAATTGGTGTTCATGTAGTCATATGTTCATATAGTTTATATATGGTCTACGACCAAATAATGTAGATCTACCCTAAAAATGTAAATATACTTTTGACCATAGCTGTGCCAATATGTGTGACAGTTAATGAAAGTTAAAGTTTGATTTTATGTAGTATTTATTTTCTAAAATATCATATGTGGTAAAACTTAAATATGCTACTAGAGATAAAATGATATTATTTCTTACCCAAGAAAAAAAAATCAGAAATCAGGACACTGCAGATAAGATTTAAAGTTTAATAAAGTTAAAAGTAGTGTAAAGATGATTTGAAGTTAAACAAATACAGAGATATGCCTGGTACAAACCAAAGAGAGAAGTCAAAAATGCATAATTTATACTCTCTATTGATGCACTTGTCTAATCTAGCCCTTCTAGAACATTCTAGAAGTTCTAGTTATATGTTAATCACATACACTAACAACTACTAAACATAATTAAGTCAGCATTGTTTTAATCAGCATCCCCTACATTTACATTTTCAGCATTTAGCAGACGCCTTTATCCAAAGCGACTTACAGTACAGTATACAGTCTGAGCAACTTAGGGTTAAGGGCCTTGCTCAAGGGCCCAACAGCAGCAACCTGGCAATGGTAGGGCTTGAACCAGTGACCTTCTGTTTACTAGTCCAGCTCCTTAACCACTAGGCTACAGCTTGCCCTACTGTGCTCACATTAACCCACAAGGGAACGTTGGGCACATTGGCTAGTATTTATGAGTTATGTTTAGTATTTAGGCTGTTCTGAGTAAATGAGGTGAGAAAGGTGCAGGAACGTCTCTGTATCTTCAGTGTTTAATGAACATTGGTCTCAATTCTTTCACACTTTCCGGTCGCTCTACAGACTCATCCACCATAACGGACTCAAACTCCCAGGATGCACCAGTCAGTCCAGTGACTGCAAGCCAATCTGAGTTTGATTACAAGATCTGATTCACCTGAGTTCTAAGATAACTTCCTGTATAAATACCTGTTTGTTAACATGTAAAATGTAAAACGTTGTAAAGTATTGCCACTGTATACAACTGTGTACTTTTTCTGTTTGTGAATATCGTGCTTTGACTCATTTTCGTATATCCACTTTGATTTTTGGCTTGCCCTTTGTACCATGTTTTACTAGTTATTGTATCTGGTTTTCAATCCTGTTTCTGGCTAACGCTTGCCCTTTTGGACTGCGTTTTGGATTTGATGCTTTGGTTCGGAGATTATAGGGTTTTGACTCACGCTTGTATTTCGATTACTGTTTTTGGTTCAGCCCTAAAAAATAAAAGCCTCTACCAATTTTTACCGCAAGCATCTCGATTCAGTCTGTAACATTACACATTCCAGCTGTCATCAGTTCTATCATGAGGTTTAGATCCTGTACAGTCTGATTTAACCATCCTCGTCTTCATCTTCATTTAAGTATTCATCAAGTCTTCATCCTTATACACTGATGGCAGTCTGGAAGAAATAAAACAACTAATGATAATGAACTGAATTACTATACAGTTGTGGGTATACAATTACTGACTGTTCCCCAATTTGTCAATGAAAAGGGACCCCCACAGGATGATGGGTGGTAATTCATTCTCAGCACTGCAATATTAACATGGTTGAAGACATGGTACTGTTTGTTGTTCTGGTAGGAGTATAGCAGGTACAGCAGTGTTGTTTGTGTACACTCCGAGACTAAATTCAGTGCTTTGGTAATATTGTAACAGCTGTATTGCCAATAAAGCTCATTAAATTAAACTGAACTAACTAGAACAAACAAGGCCCTTAACCCTTAATTGCTTGCCTGGTATTCAAATCTGGTTAGTGGAGGTCCCGTGGAGTCCTTTTTGACTGATAAAGTGCAACAAATATGCACAATCAGTGATTGTATACCCACAAAGTTTGTCTGTATTGTGGATGTATATTATAAATTAATCAGTAAATGTATGCATCAGATATGTGCTCAAGTTCTCTGATGAGGCAAAACATCCAGACTAATATGTATTGGGATAAACTTAATGAATAACTGAAGTTTGAGAGAAAAGCCATGACTGAACTCGTCCCACATTCTAACTGCCTATACACTGATGAACCATAACATTAGGACCACCCCCTTAAATGTGCATGACAATACTTATTGCTTATTATTTGTGAATTTTAAGGTTAAATGTTGGGCTTTTGGTTGTTCCTCATAGTTCATTTTTTAAATGCAGCAGATCTGATCAGCATAAAGGTCAGTCAATGTGACCATAGTAACTCCTGTCCACTGCTGAAAACACCTACAATGAGCATGTAGGCATCAGAACTAGGCAGTGTAATGGAAGATGGTCAACTGGTCTGATGAATCCTGTTTTCTCCAGTATCATGTGGATAGCACGTGGACACTGTATATCTGCAAAAGAGACGCACCATGATGCACTGTAGGACATCCCATCTTTCAAAGAACAGAAGTTGAAGGACCTGCTGGTAATGACCTGGTGTCAGATACCACGGGACACCTTCAGAGGTCTTGTGGAGTCCATGTGTTAGCAGATCAGAAATGTTTAAACAGAATATTGTGTGTGTGGGTTTTAATGCTACAAGTCAGAAGCCACCCTGAACTCCAACCTATCATTTTCAGTGTTCCCCTCCCTCTCTCTACAGTCTCGGTCTTCATTCACTATTCTTAAGATGTGGCCTGCACTGCAAAAATGGAAATGAACCCTCAACTCTCCCTTTGTGGCTACAACAGCCCCCAGTCTTATGTGAAGACTTTTCACAAAATTTTGGAGTGTGTCTTTGAGAATCGGTGCCCATTTAATAAAAAGAGCATCTGTATGGTCAGACACTGATTTGTTTTTGGACAGCAAGCCCTGGTCCACAACCAATCTTTCCATTCATCCTTTAAAAGTGTTTAGCTCTTTTTGGAGCTTGTTTGTGTACAGGAGCACAGTAATGCTGGAACAGGAAAGATCATATGTGTGAATATCAGACAGATGATCTTACCCCAGTATCTTCAGTTTACAGTGAGGATTCTCCAGTACAGCAGAGAGAAGCTTCACTCTTGAATCTCCTAGTTTGTTTCCAGACAGATTCAGATCTCTCAGGTGTGAGGGGTTTGATCTCAGAGCTGAAGCCAGAGCAGCACAACCTTCATCTGATACACCACAATACCTCAAACTGCAGAGAGAACAATGATAAACTCTTCACTCTCTCAGTTTAGCTCACACAGTTAATTTATTCATTATTCATAGTAAGTGTTTAATCCTGGTCCTAATCCACCATAAAACAGTTGAACAATAAACTAAATAATTTATTTCCTGCAAATGCTACATTAGCATCATGGTGCACAACAACCACCTTAAGAACAGCTTCTTCCCACAGGCTGTCAGCAGAGACAACAGAGACTAATCAAACACACACACACACACACACACACACTTTAATTGAACACGCAAACACACTTTCATACTTAACTAACAACTTTAATTTGTGAATTTTATGCACACTTTCAAAGTCATTGTCATGTTACTTGACAATATTCCAGCGTGCTTACTTCAAGATTTACTCCCTGCCATCGTAGAGCCCCTGCTTACCTTAATAAATCCATCCCTTAGTCTTGTATATGAACCTACATCTTTTTACTGTGTAGTTAATAAACAATTAATTGAAAAACGTAGTCTTGATCCACACATGCTGTCTAATAAAAACCTTCCTTTTGTCTCCAATATTCTAGAAATTGTACCAACAATTATGTTTTTATCTGCATAGAACCACTTGTCATAAACATTTCAATCAGAATTTAGTCCCAACCCTAGTGCTAAGACTAATTAATTAGAGTAGTTAATGATTTATTAATGTCCTCTGCTAATGGATGCATCTCTTTTCTTGTTCTAATAGACTTCTATAACTGAAACTTATTTCACATCCCTACTAATTGCCTGTACACTGAAGAGCTAAAACATTAGGACCACCCTCTAAAAATATGCAGAGTAACAATTGTTCATTTATAGTCAGGAATCGACTATCAGTATCAGTTCTGTTCAGCATAAACACCTGAGTGACTTTGATAATGACTATGCCAGATGACTTGGTTTAAGTATCTTAGAAACAAAAAGATGTGTTTACAGGCAGTCATGGTGAGAAACCCACAGACAATGGTCCAAAGAGAAACAAGCCCCAACCTGCCAGCAGACTAACTGACCAACCGACCAAGACAAATTGATGCCAGAGGACATGAAGACAGTGTCTGGTATGGACAAACAGAAGATCTAATGTGGCTTAAATTGCACCTACAAGCAGCACAAAGACATCTGAACTGGTCATCAGAGTAATGTAAGAAAGTAGGACTGGTCCAACAAATCCTGTTTTCTCCAAGATCCAGTAAACTAATGCATTGTTTACATGCAGAAAAGGTGCACCAGGATGCGGGACAATCCATCTTGCAACATATAGAGGTTGAAAGACCTGCTGGTAATAAATAAGTACCAGATGCCAAAGGACACCTTGTGGTGTCTTGTGGAGTCCATGTAAGATAAGATAAACCTTTATTAGTCCCACAGTGGGAAAATTCGCAAGACAACATCATGTCATGATGGGTAAGAAATGTTTGGACAGAATATTAGGTGGGTGGTTTAATGCTATGGCTGGTTGGTGTATATACTCATCATTCCTTTCCCTCTACCATGAATCTTCCTTGTTTCCTCCAGAGCTCATAAACCTTCATGTTTTGTGTATTTTACAACCACAAATCAAAAAAAGTTGGGACAGTATGGATAAAATATAGTGCTCCTTACATTTACTTCAACTTTTAATTGATAGCAGACAGGATGAACCAGAGATATTTCATGTTGTATCTACTCAACTTAATTTCATTTATTAATAAACATCCATTTCTGCATTTCAGGCCTGCAACACATTCCAAAAAAAACTGGGACGGGCAATTTAGGGCTAGTAATGAGGCGAAAAAGCTAAACAATGATGCGATTTTAAACAGGTGATGTGAACAGGTGATTGTAATCATGGTTTGGTACAAAAGCAGCATCCAGGAAAGTCTGAGTCTTTGATGAGCAAAGATGATCAGAGGATCCAGTTTGTCCACAAATGTGTGAGAAAATAATTGAAATGTTTAAAAACAATGAACCTCAAAGAAAGATTGGAAGGGATATTGGAAGGGATGAATATTTCTCCCTCTACAGTGCAGCTTAAGATGAACGCCTGTGATCTTCAATCCCTCTGACGGCACTGCATCAAGAACCTCCACTCAACAATAGCTGATATAACCACATGGGTGAGGGATTACTTTATCAAACCTTTATCAAGCTCTACAATACAGAGTTACTGCACAAAAAAGAGGAGAAACCACTAACCTACAATTTTCAGTGTTCTGTCCCTTTATCTACAGTCTCATAATTACTCTTCATTCACTATTATTAAAGGTGTGACCTGCACACCCCTCCCCCCCCCCCCAACCCTCCTAATGTGGCTAAAATTCTCCACTTTTCTGAGAAGGCTTTCCACAATATTTTAGAGTGTATCTGAGGGAATTTGTGCCCATTCAGTCAAAAGGGCATTTGTATGGTCAGGCGTTGATGTTGGACAAGTACTGATTTACAATGATCTTACTTCATTTTCTCCAGTTTACAGTGAGGATTCTCCAGTCCAACAGAGAGAAGCTTCACTCCTGAATCTCCCAGTTTATTATCAGACAGACTCATATCTCTCAGGTGTGAGGGGTTTGATCTCAGAGCTGAAGCCAGAGCAGCACAACCTTCATCTGATACATCACAGTTCCTCAACCTGCAGAGAGAACAATGATATACTTTTCACAGCTCACACAGTTCATTCATTTATTCATTCATTACTTTTTTACTGATTCATTTATTCACTCATTCACTAATCCATTAATGGTAAGTGTCTTACCCTTGTCCTGACCCAATTCAGAACCAACAACTAATTCATTCACTCATTTCCTACAAATGCTACATTAACATCATGGTGCACACCAACCACCTTAAGAACAGCTTCTTCCCTCTGACCATCAGGATTCTTAACAACAGAGACTAATTACACTTTCATACTTTCCTAACAGTTCAATTTCTGAACTGTAGCTCTATGAACACTTGCCCTGTTCCAACTTTTTTAGTATGTGTTGTAGGCTTAAAAAGCATGTCTGTATGTTAAGAATGGTAATGAAGTTGAACAGAAAAAACATTAAATATTTTGGATTCCTATAAGATGAAATAAGAGTCAATGTAAAAGTAAAAAACACTGCATCTATTTTATTTGCGTTTTCTATACTGTAGTTATTGATCTGGGTTAAACATTCAAGTTATAGATACAGTATAACCCAATAACTCAAAACCACTGAATTTTGCAAAACGCTTTTAGGCCTTTAATGGTCTTTTCAACCATTAGTTTAAATCAAAATATTTGGGTAAAATAAGCTGTATTTAAATAATCTTGTTTGGGTCGTATCTACTCCCTGATTAGCATGTGTTAAACTAACAAAATATTGGTATTCTTATTTTAAGAAAACACAATTTCTAACTTACATGTCAACTTGAAGCAGCAGCTGAAAAATCATCCATGAAAAGTTGGAAAAATAGGAAAAGCAAAGAAATAATATTTTAAACTTGATTTTCTTGTTGAGACCATTAAAGGGTTAAAGACGTGCAATTCCCTTAACACCATGAATCTTTCCTCTGCCGGTGTAATACAGACGTTATCTGAGGAAATATTAGTTGGCTGGTGAGGTTTTGAAAATGATGGACACGTCTTCATGAGTTGAATTAATTCCAAACAAATTTAGTGAAACATTATATCTGTGGTTTGAATGTAATTAAAAATGTTAGCTAGATATCCGAACAATTTTAATGCTGATAATAAAAAATAAAAACAATGATGCTGCTTTACTTTGTTAATCATTCGTAACTTACATCAGTGTGTTGGACGGGGAGGTTTTGAAATTTCCATGTCTTTGGGTGAACGTTGTGCTTCACTCTAATTGCGAACTTTTGTTTGCACTTGCGCATGTGCTTAACTTACAAGTGCAGACTCGCCAAACCTGTGTGCAGTTTGTCACACATCTTACATCATTTAGCTAAAAAAAATTCTGTCGTCTTATTTTGTAGTAACGAGTAACAAATTTACATACATCAAATGTATCAGAGTAAAAGTACACATTTTCTTTAGGAAATGTAGTGGAGTAAAAGTTGCAGAAATTTTTAAACTCCGAAAAACTACTATTATTACTAGTATTATACTAGTATTATTACTTCATTACTATACGCCACTGGTCACACAGATAGTGTTTATTATAGTGCAAGTGTATGTGTGTGTGTGAGTGTTATTATTGATATTAATTTAGCTGATACAATAGAACTACATGATTTAAGTTTAAATGTAATGTTGCATCATTATGATGCTTTTAATTAATCACATTGTGACTGACATAAAACATCATCTTGCACGAAATGAAATGTTTATCTTCAGGATCTTGATGCTGAATCTAAGGGTGTGTTCGAAAAGCTAGGGAGCTCTCTACATAGGCAGCATTTTACGTCATCCTGTGCGCGCTCCCGAGAAGGAGGCTGTTCGAAATCCTAGATTACTTAAAATCCTCACTACTGAGGCATCTTCATATTTCAATGTTATTTTGGCTCAAGAACGAGTGAGCATCCGACGCTGCCTTAGTGAGCAAGGCAATCCCAGAGTTCATTGCGACCCGGCTGCTCTGCTCTCACAAAAAAAAACATGGCTGACGGGGCGAAGAAAGGAATGGAGTTATTATCAAACGTAAATAAAATATTACTGATTTTTAACCTGTATAAATTTGTAAATGTGTTTTTATTTGCAAGTTCGGGCTTGTCAGGAAATTTAACCGTTATCGGTACATGAAGTGAGGTGTTAGTTAGCGTGCTGTGCTACCTCAATCCATTGGTTTTAATGGCAGGATGCTAAATGCTAAACGCGAAACCCGAAACCCATCGGAATCGCTGTCTAAGTAGCGCGTTCGAATAACCTACCTTATAAGTCACTGACTTATTAGAATCCTCTCTACTGAGGCAGCTGCCTATGTAGACAGTAAGACAGCAAGGCAGCTCCCTAGGTTTTCGAACACACCCTAAATCCTCTGTTTCAGTCTCACTATTAGAGAATATTTCTTACTGAGGAGCAGATCATGTGTGAATCTCAGAGAGATGATCTTACCCCAGTTTCTCCAGTTTACAGAGAGGATTCTCCAGTACAGCAGAGAGAAGCTTCACTCCTGAACCTCTGAGTTTATTCCATGACAGATCCAGATCTCTCAGGTGTGAGGGGTTTGATCTCAGAGCTGAAGCCAGAGCAGCACAACCTTCATCTGATACACCACAATTATACAACCTGAAGAGAGAACAATGATAAACTCTTCACTCTCTCAGTTCAGCTCACACAGTTCAATCATTCATTACTTAATAATTATTTCCCTCATTCATTCCTAATAAGTACTTCATCTTGCCCCTGATCTACCACAATGCAATTCAGAACTTACAACTAATTAATTCATTGCTTTATTGCTACATTAACATCATGGTGTAACATATTGGGCTAGAGGAGACAAGAGAGAGGCAGGATACACAAGACCAGACATAAACACACGACCTATGCTAAATGCTAAGCTAACCGCAAACTAAACACACATGAACAATGCTAAAGCTAAACTATGCTAACCCTAATCTACACACACAAGAAACTAAACTACTAAACTATACTAGACCCTAGGCTAAGGCTAAACATGATCCTAGATTAACATGAATAAGACATGAATAAGACTAAATGAGACTAAACAAGACTAAGCAATAACAAGAGCATGGACTAACAAGAGCATGGCAAAACCAAACCAAAATTCTGTCAAGTCAAAATAGCCTCCAATGACTGACCCACAGCTGCTTCTTTAAATATTATGAGCATTATCCCAAAAACAAGCTGTGGATAATTGGCTGTGGACCAATCATGATAAGGGGGTGTTGACTTGGCAGTGAAAACAAACACTCATCTAACATGTGGCACATAAACAAACTCCAGGAGCACAGAGGCTTGATTCATTACAGTAGACCCCCCCTTAAAGGCACGACTCCTGTTGTGGGTGCCATGCCTCCCAAAGCCAGAGTTTTCCCTCTTACCCAGTTTGAGGAACATGCTATGGAGGAGTATATTCAGGAGGCTCTTGCTCAGGGCTACATTCATCGATCCACATCACCCACAGCCGCTGGATTTTTCTTTGTCAAAAAGAAGGATGACCTTAGACCTTGTATAGATTATCAAGGCTTAAATCAAGTATCCATTAGTACCTGTACCCTTAGTCTTTAGTTCCCGTAGCATTAAAGCAGCTTTGGGGTGCTAATGTTTTTACTAAACTGGACCTTTGTAGTGCAAATAATTTATCAGAATCAAGGAGGGCGATGAATGGAAGACTGTGTTCATTAACACTAGGGGAAACTACAAATATCTGGTTATGCCTTCATTAATGACACTCTGCATGAAATGCTTTTTGTGATTGCATATATTGATGACATTCTAATTTACTCACCAAATCTGGAAAGCCATGCAATGCATGTTAGAAGGGTGCTCACCAGACTGTTAGAAAACAATTTGTTTGTGAAAGGTGAGAAGTGTAAATTTCATTTGTCTAGCACCACCTTTTTGGGCTACATAATCTGTCAGCAGGGCGTCATCATGGATGATTCTAAGGTGGAGGCAATCATGAATTGGCCTGTTCTGACCTCCATTAAGGCCCTTCAGAGGTTCTTGGGTTCCTGCGAACTTTTATCGCAGGTTTATTAGAAATAACAGTAGTTTGGCTAATCCCTTGACCTCTCTTCTCAAAGGTAGTGCCAATACCCCAGTCTGGATGTCCTCAGCTGAAAAGGCTTTCCAGAAGCTTAAGGAGACTTTCACTTCAGCCCCAGTACTGACACATCCGGACCCTAATGAACTATTTGTCATCGAGGAAGATGCCTCGGATGTAGGGGTAGGGCTGTTTTGTCACAACGTTAAGGCTCTCCTATTAGCTTTATCCAGTTGCTGTTTTTCACATAAACTCACATCCACAGGGAGAAACTACGGGATACATTATAGGGAACTTTTGGCCATTAAATTAGCATTCGAGGAGTGGCGTCACTGGCTGGAGGGAGCCAAACACCCCTTTGTAGTGTTCACTGATCAAAAGAACCTGGAATATTTAAGAAACGCTAAGAGATTGAACCCCAGACAGGCTAGATGGTCATTGTTCTTCTCACATTTTAATTTCACTATCACGTACCGCCAGGGTTCCCAGAATACTAAGAAAGATGCTTTATCCCGCATGTTCTGTCAGGAGATGGTTTACAGTGAGGAGAGGATGTAACCCATTCTGGCACCTGAAGTTATTACTGCTGCGATCAGTTGGCATGTCGATGAGGCCTTAGCTTCTTAATCAGTACCTGAAATATGTCCTTCCAATCAAAAGTATGTTCCTGCTCCTTTTCGTAATCGCCTCATTCCAAGATGGCGCCTACCAGTGCAGCCTGTTACTAAGCAGCTCTTCGTATCGTGTTTTGTTTTATGTGTTTTAAGTGTCTTTTGGTGTTTAATTGCTTGTTATTTTTCAATTTTGCAAAAATCGATAAAGTGCCGTATTAGAATGTTATTAAAGGAATCTGAGCGCGAGGAGTGTTGGAGACCAAAACCATCGGCAATCGTCTATTCCCGACAGGAGTTACTGGACATAGCTTCGGTTTCCAAAACAGCTGGAATTAGACACAATATTCCTGTGGAGTTATTGCGTCGGAGACGTAGAGGAACGAGTGCTGGAATAAGAAGGAAGCAGCGAGAGAACACAAAAAAGAGAGTTTTTAAACCGGCTGTTCCTTCGGTTATTATGGGTAATGTTCGCTCCTTAACCAACAAAATGAACTTGAGACCCTCGTCAGGAGCCAGAAGGTGTATCGAGAGTGCAGCCTGATGTGTTTTACAGAAACGTGGCTGAGGGACTGTATTCCAGACAATAACATCAGCACTAGCGGCTTTCTGACAATACGGGCGGACAGGGACACCAAAGCGTGCGGCAAGAAGAAAGGTGGGGGACTTGCTGTGCTTGTTAATAACAGATGGTGTAAACCTGAGCATGCCACCGTTAAGGAGAGAATCTGTAATAAGGACATTGAACTCTTAGCAGTTAGTCTGAGACCATATTATCTACCGAGGAAATTCACTGTGGTGGTCGCCATTGTTGTTTACATTCCACCGTCTGCACATGCTGAAACAGCATGTGACGTAATCAACATGGTTATCGCGAGACTACAAGAGAAATGCCCGGACTCATTCCTTCTGCTAAGTGGAGATTTTAATCATGTCACTGTCTCCAAAATACTGCCCACACTCAAACAATTTGTTGACTGTACCACAAGGGGAAACACAACTCTTCTGTATGCTAACGTTCAGGATGCATATGAAGCCACTGCACTGCCCCCTCTTAGAGGATCAGATCATAACCTGGTTTACCTGTCTCCCACCTACACCCTGGTTATAAAAAGACTGCCGATAAAATGCTGGACCAATGAAGCAAACGAATCTCTGCAGGACTGTTTGGAACTCACTGACTGGGATGTTTTCTGTGAGTCATATGGGGAGGATATTGAGGGACTCACAGATTGCGTGACGGATTACATCAAGTTCTGTGTTGGCAGCAACATGCCCAGCAAAGAAATCCGATGCTTCCCAAACAACAAACCATGGATTACTAGCAACATGAAATCCCTGATAAATCAAAAGAAAAAGACTTTCAAGGAGGGCGACCAGGAAGAGGCAAAGTTACTTCAAAAACAACTGAAGTTGGAGATTAAAGAGGGGAAACAAGCCTACAAACAAAAAGTAGAACAGCAGTTACAACAGGAAGGAGTGCGTCAGGTCTGGAATGGCATGAGAAAGATCACTGGTTTGGAACAGGGGAGGAGGGCTGCTTCATGGTGACCAGGACATGGCTGAGGACCTGAATTTGGTCTTTAACAGATTTGAACAATCTACCTCACAATGCCTTCTACCTGTTGCACACAATGCCACCTTGTCATCAGTAACCACACCCTTAGATCGACTTAAGCAGGGAAAAGCAGCTGGACCTGACGGAATCTGCCACAGGCTGTTGAGGATTTGTTCCAGTAAGCTTTGTGGCATTTTCACACACATTTTCAACCTGAGCTTGCGTCTACAGAGGATCCCCACTCTGTGGAAAACTTCCTGCTTGGTTCCCGTTCCCAAAGGGAGTCACCCAACAAACCCCAATGACTACAGGCCTGTCGCCCTTACCTCACATGTTATGAAGTCGCTAGAGAGACTAGTCCTTGCTCACATCAGACCCAGAGTGAAGGAACACATGGATCTACAGTTCGCCTACCAACAAAACATCGGCGTGGATGATGCTGTCATCTACATGTTACAGAGGGCTCATGCTCATCTGGACAGTGTGGACGCTACTGTGAGGATTATGTTTTTCGATTTTTCATGCACCTTCAATACTATCCAACCTGCACTGCTAGGTGAAAAGATGTTGAAGATGAATGTGGAACCAGCTCTAGTCTCCTGGGTTTTGGACTATCTATCTTCTAGACCACAGTTTGTGCGACTTAAAAACTGTGTCTCTGTAAAAACCTTGAGCAGTATGGGGGCCCCACAAGGAACAGTTCTGTCCCCTTTCCTGTTTACGCTGTATACATCGGACTTTCAATATAACTCCGACAACTGTTTTCTTCAGAAGTTTTCAGATGATTCAGCAGTCGTGGGTTGTATTAGGGCAGGATGTGAGCAGGAATACAGGGGCATGGTCAAGGACTTTGTGGACTGGTGTAGCAACAACCACCTACAACTTAACACTCACAAAAACCAAAGAGATGGTGGTGGACTTTAGAAGGAGGAGGAGGGATCCTGAGCCAGTTACTATCCTAGGAACTGAGGTGGAACTTGTACCCAGCTACAGGTACCTTGGAGTTCAGCTGGACAACAAGCTGGACTGGTCTACACACATGGAGACGGTGTACAAAAAGGGGCAGAGCAGACTGTACTCCTTAAGAAGGCTGAAATCTTTTAACATCAGCAGGCCCCTTTTGTGCACCTTTTATCAGTCTGTGTTGGCCAGTGCTCTTTTCTTTGGAGTGGTTTGCTGGGGTGAGAGTGCGAGAACAATGGACACAAACCGAATAAACAAACAGATCAAAAAGGCCAGGGTGGGGTCTGAACAGGACTCAGTTCAGCAGGTAGCAGAGTTAAGAATGCTCACAAAGCTTAACTCAATTATCAACAACAATCCACACCCATTTCATACCTTGGAGGTGTTTCGACAGAGCACCTTCAGTCACAGACTGATTTTGCCTAAATGCAGGACTGAACGCTACAGAAAATCCTTTCTTATAACTGCTATCAGACTGTTTAACAATTCATAATAATCCAAATAAATCATTTATAAGAAATACCTACTTCTGTATGCTATGCATGCACCATTAAACCAATGGTTACATACCTCAATAAATACTCATTTTGTATGCTATGCATACACCATAAAAAGTTTACATGTATATAGTACCATACTGTACATTTTGTTCTTATTGCTTGTTTTACACTGTAAGTTAATGTTGTATGTACGTATACAAGAAGTTGTTGTTGTCTGTTGTCTAAGCTGCTATAACAAAGACATTTCCTGCAAAGGATCAATAAAGAATCTATCTATCTATCTAGTTGGGCTCACTTATCCTTGTCATTGGTACACCCAGGCGAGACCTGGACACAACAGCTCCTCTCCACCCAATACTGGTGGAAAAATATTCTTACTGACATCCATCAAGTCACAGCGTCATGCTCTACTTGTGTCCAATGTAAGACTCTTAGGACCTTTCCTGCAGGTGAACTCATGCCTCTGCCAGTATCAGAACGTCCATGGGCCCACATTGCAGTAGATTTTGTTACTGACCTGCCTAACTGTAATAACTACACTGTCATTTTATCTGTTGTAGATCGTTTCTCTAGGGGTGTTTGATTTACACTGTTTCCTACTATCCCGAATGCTTTTGCAGAGGTTTTGTTTCAGCATGTTTTTAGAATCTTCGAATTCCTGGAGGACATTGTTTCTGATCAATCGTCAGTTTGTCTCACAGGTATGCAACATATTTTTTGAGAGAATCTGAGTTTCTGTGAGCTTGACTTCAGGCTATCACCCTTAATTAAATGTATAGTGTGAGAGGGTAAACCAAGAACTAGGAACGTTTTTAAGGATATATTGTTACAATAACCAGGCCGACTGGTCAGAGTTTCTGCCCTGGGCAGAGATGGCCCAGAACTCTTAAATCAGTTTGGCTACAGGTATCACCCTTTTTCAATGCATTCTCGGCTACCAACCCCCCTTGTCTCCATGGACGGCTACGCCATCGGAAATTCCTGCTGTGGACAATTGGATGAGGAGAAGCAAATGTGTTTTCCAGCAAACACATCAAAAGATTGAGAACACAAGCAGCAAGTGGACACACCTATCTACTCTCCTGGGGACAGAGTATGGCTTTCGACTAGAGACTTCAGATTCTCTAAGTGAAGTAAAAAACTTAATGCCAGATATATTGGTCCCTTTAACATTATGAAACAGGTTAATGATGTTACTTATCGATTAGACCTTCCACGTCAATACAGAAGCAGTCGTTCAGTCATTCCAGGTCTGCTCGATGAGGCGTCCCCCAGCACCAATCCCCCATTACTATTAGAGAATATTTCTTACTGAGGAGCAGATCATGTGTGAATCTCAGAGAGATGATCTTACCCCAGTTTCTCCAGTTTACAGTGAGGATTCTCCAGTACAGCAGAGAGACGCTTCACTCCTGAATCTCCTAGTTCATTATGCGACAGATCCAGATATCTCAGGTGTGAGGGGTTTGATCTCAAAGCTGAAGCCAGAGCAGCACAACCTTCATCTGATACACCACAATTCCTCAACCTGCAGAGAGAACAATGATAAACTCTTCACTCTCTCAGTTCAGCTTAAACAGTTCATTCATTCACTAACTCATTTATTTAATTATTAATTTTTCTTTCAATACTTATTATTTAATTAATTCATTCACTAACTCATTTATTCATGGTAGGTACTTCATCCTGCTCCTGATCCTCCATAACACAGAGCTCAATTTAGAACACACAACTAATTCATTCATTTCCTGCAAATTTGTGCTTTATATTGTATGTAGATGTGTTGTTTTACAAGAATGTAATTGTATTCTCACAGGACAGACTGGATTTATCATCCCACATGAGAAGCTTCATTAGAGACACAGCAGAACAATAATTCCAGGTAAGACATTACAATAACACTTATTAATAACACTGCTGATGTGCAGTTAGGGTTTGGCTCCTTATTCAGCTCCTGTAATAGCAGGTAGGAACAAATTCAGAGCTTTGTTGCCAACATTCTAACATTGCTGCCACACAGTTAGTGTTATTTAAGGTGTGTATGTAAGAGTCCCGCCAATGCAGTCAGCCACCAGCAGTGGGCCTGGGCGGCGCAGGGGAAGAGCTGGTGGATCGGAGCGTCAGAACTCCAATCCCCAGAATCCCAAGTGACAATCAGCGCCAACCAGGCTCAGCTGTGCAGCACTGCATTTAAACCCGGTCTCAAACAGAGGCCAGCGTCGCACCGTTGATTCAGTGCAAACGTTAAGGTGGGTATATGTAAAAAACAAAACAAAACAAAACAAAAGAAAGAAAGTGAAAAGAAAGTAAAAGAAAAGAAAGGGAAATAACAGAAAACAAAAGCAAAAAGAAAGAAAAAGAACAGAAAAGAAAAGCACAGAGAAAAGAAAAGAAAATCTCTGAGCAGAAATCAAAAGAAAAGTAAAGGGGGATTGCTGAGCTGTACAAGTCAGAAGCTCAGTTCTCCTCCTTTGTTAATGTATTTCAGTTTTGGTACACAAGCACCTCTCATTTTCGAAAGAGAATAAGAGCATTTCTTCATGGGAGTGTGGGGGAGAATTTGAGTTGTGTTTTGTTGTCGTTTGTGTATGTGTGTGTGTGTGTGTGTGTGTGTGACTGTGGTCTCACTATTAGAGATGATTTCTTACTGAGAAGCAGATCAAATGTGTGAATCTTAGAGAGATGATCTTACCTCAGTTTCTCCAGTTTACAGTGATAATTCTCCAGTCCAGCAGAGAGAAGCTTCACTCCTGAATCTTCTAGTTCATTATTAGACAGATCCAGATCTCTCAGGTGTGAGGGGTTTGATCTCAGAGCTGAAGCCAGAGCAGCACAACCTTCATCTATTACACCACAATCAACCAGCCTGCAGAGAGAACAATGATACACATTTCACTCTCTCGGTTCAGCTCACAGACCGTTCATTCATTCATTTATTTATTTAATCATTCATTAATAAATTCATAGTACGTGATTCATCTTGGACTTGATTCTAAAAACATGCGTGACCCTTCCGTGATTTGTGGACTTATTGCTCTTCATTGCCAGGTCTGGCATGCTGTCAGGAAGAAGGTATTGAAGGCTGGCGGAGAAGCTGCAGATTCACTAGGGCTGATGGAGAGCGCCATTCTGACACCATTGTGTGAAATCTTTAGTTCCCTCCTCCTTTGATTCCAAAAGGCACTCAATAGCTCCTGTCTGCCCAGCAATTGCAACTTACTGCTAGAAGCATCAACAGCTTTAGCTTCAGTTCAAGATGGTGCCTAAGCTCCCCTAGGATGCTCGCAAAGGTTCCCTTTGCATTAAAAACAATATGAACCATATGCTTTTTTTCCCAGATATGTGACAGTTAAGTGGTCGTTGGCATACACATTCCCCACAGCACACTCCACACTTTCCATCAGATCTGATCCAGTCAGTCTAGATATTTCTTGAGAGAGTTTTCTAGAGAAATATCCCTGCACAACACTGCTAAATGTGGTCCTACGCCATTACCACTCTTGGAAGTGTTCCTTTGTGTAGCTGGGGACATTACCCGCCCCAGTGCAGGATCCCAGTGCTGTAACCAGCTGACAGGACTGCATCGTGACTGAATAAGTTGAATCATGGCGGCCATGTTTGTAGTGACCCATGAGTGGGCGTGACCCTAATGGACTTGATCAACACAGAGATACATTTTGTTTGTTTATTTGGATTTTAATGTCATGTTTTACACTTTGGTTACATTCATGACAAACAGTACTCACTGCTTACACTAGATTAATCAATTCACAAGTTTAATGTCAAACACAGTCATGGACAAATTTGTTCCTTCAGTTCATCTCACTTGCATGTCTTTGGACTGTGCGAGGAAACCGGAGCACACAGAGGAAACTCACTGGGTGAACATTTATTCAGATGAATGGGATCAGATCTGAGTAAACATAACTATATTTGACAAAAATTAAGAGAAGCTGCCAGACTTCTCAAGAAGCAAGAAAGAGGACAACACTGATAGAGATGGAAGACCTTACTGTCCCTGCCACCTTCCCACATGTCGTATCAGATGTAAAAGCTGTTTATTCATGCAACTTAGACTGTGGTCTCACTATTAGAGAATATTTCTTACTAAGAAGCAGATCATGAGTGAATCCCAGAGAGATGATCTTACCCCAGTTTCTCCAGTTTACAGTGAGGATTCTCCAGTACAGCAGAGAGAAACGTCACTCCTGAATCTCCTAGTTTATTCTGAGACAGATCCAGATCTCTCAGGTGTGAGGGGTTTGATCTCAGTGCTGAAGCCAGAGCAGCACAACCTTTATCTGATACATCACAATCACCCAACCTGCAGAGAGAACAATGATAACACTCTAACAGTTCAGCTCACACACTTCATTTATTTACTCATTAACCAATTAATTAATAAATTTTTTTTATTTAATCATTCAATCATAAATTCATAGTAAGTGCTTCATGTTGGACTTGAACCACGTCAACACAGAGTTTAATTTAAAACACAGAACTAATTAATTCATTTATTTTCTGCAAATGTTACAAGAACACAGGGCCGGAGTGGGCCCCTTTTTCAGCCCGGGAGTTTCATTCCCAAACCCGGCCCACTTTTTCCATGGAGGAGGAATTTGAATAAATAAAACAGCTGCTAGCTCTTACAATGCCTTTTTATTGGGTATAAGTTCAGGTATATGTTGGTAAGTTAACAGAAAACACTTCACTTGGCGGCGCGTGCAGACGCAGCAGCTCGATGCTCTCCCTTCCTTTGTAGTTTTTTCGTTTTTTTTCTTGTTTTATGTTTGTCAGTCTCTTTTTAAATATCCATATGCTTATGTAAATACTTTGCTGCTTCTTTTTATCTTTCGGAGAGTGTCTAACTAAATTACGTTGTATGCAAGTATAATGACAATAAAGCTTCTTCTTCTTCTTCACTTAAACATGTTTAATTTAAATCAGATAAAGATTTAAAAGGTAAAAAATGTTATAAAGATGAAAACGTATTTACATTTGTACAAGAGCAATAAGTTGAAATAAAAATAATTTGAAATTAAAATTGCATGTCTTCCCCACAGAGAGGTGCTCTATTGTTAGGTTTACACTAAACTCTTAAGTAGCTTCACTACACACATATTTAGTAGGCTACCTGCAGCATCAAAAACCTTCTAAACAGTGCACTGGTTTCTGCAACTTTATTAATAACAGTGTGATTGTCTATAGACATGAGAATTTCCTTCTCTGTGTACATTAACATGAAGGCCTCCAAGATTTCCTGTTTACCTATTTCATTTGGGCTGATTTTAATGCATTTTCAGCATTCTGAATATCTGGGTACTGGGTATCATTTAGAATCTATCCATCACATCTGTTCTGTGTGCAACTTGTCACATAAAATAGTTTTTTTAGTTCATTTTTATCCTCTCTACCTGTCTCTGTAGTGCTGGCCTCTCCATGCCTACTCGGTTCACCAGCAGGATCAGACTGGCTTATCTGCTGCTCTGAGTCTAAAAAAATTCATTAAGGGTTAGCTTATTTTGCTGAATAACATAACATGCTTGAAGTTTTTTTTTTTTTTTTTTTAGCCTATATTATGATGGTGTAAAATTTATAGTGATTTAGGCTATTTGTCTCCATTTGTTAAATTAGGCTATCATGCTGACATCTTTCTGAATGTCTGAACAATGTAACATATATCATGTATATTCTCTACGTTATATTTTACATTACAAATAACTATGTTAGTTTAAATAACTCTGTTAGACTACCTGTCCCTTCAGTAGTCATGGATCATCAGTACAGCAGCGTCGGAACAAAAACATTCCATTAATGAGTTAGGCTATTTAGTATATTACACTTCAAATTATCTTTATTATTTTCAGCTTGAAACTGGATATTTGTGATTAATGCTGTGTATTGGGTTCTAAAAAAACCACCGACTGATGATTTGCGAAAATCACCGCTGACTGTTGGTTTGCGCTATTTTGTTCTAAGTTTACTTTTACCGGCGCTCAAGAAAAGACGACTCGTGGGCCAAACCAACTGAAACATTTGGGGGGGGGGGGGGGGGGTTCCTTCAGATGGTAGAACTATCTGATCTACTGCGATGTAGGTAGGGGCTGCACTGTCAGATGAATGAATGTAAGAAGAAGATTAGATAAGTGACAGATAAATGCCAAATTATTTTTTCCATCCAACCGGCCCAAACTCGAGACTGACATGAGCCGGCCCATCTTGCTCCGGGCTTGCAAGAACATCATGGTGCATACCAATCATTTTAAGAATACAGACAGCCTGTGGGAAGAAGCTGTTCTTAACAACAGAGGCTAATAGAACACACACACACACACACACACTTTAATGAAATGCACCACAACCTCTGCACTTTGCCCAGGATGTTAAAAATTATTGGCTCATTCATGAGAATAAAGGATTCCTAGTAACTGTTGCAATTACAACCTCTGCTGGCTGGCCAATGGTGCTGGCACAAATTCAAGTATAATGGAGATCAATGTGTGACTCTGTGATGTTGTTAACTGCGTGGTCATAATAGTCAAGGAGAGCAGTGAGGAAAACCACTGCAAAGGGACTGATGTTCCACCAGATGTGTTTATTTACTATTCACATGTGCTCCAAATTACTTAAGGCTATATACAAACATTGCTATACAATATTTACAAGCTGGGTAAAATCACACTAGACTATTTATGGCACTAGGCTGCCTTAACTCACTTAACCAGGACTACTTACTGGCATGATCAAAGTCATCATCACAGACTCTCAGTGCATGATATGGATATCCATATAAATCCATCTCATGCAGGTGAAAAAGAAGCGGTTAGCTACTGCACACGTGTCGGAGAGGGTGTGTGATCTTTGTGTGTTACATGCTATGGAACATATGTGCTTTTGTGTGCTGTTGTTTTTTCTCATTTCCCTGTGCTCCAGTTTGCCAATGCAGTTTTGCCATTGGTGGACTAAGTACTTCCTGGAAGACCAATCATGAGGACTGACATCAGTGGAAGAGGAGGAGCTTCAGTTTTAAAACTCTGCAGAGACAAGATGGTGGCAGTGGCTGACACAACACTCAGAACTTTTTGGATGCTGGGTTTTTTTTGTTTTAGAGATCATGCTAGCTGCTATACAACTGTCCTCTCTTGCGTAACATGTGACCCTCCTCAATCAGGAGTGAAGGTCTGCAGCAGTAAAGGAAATGAAATGTGAGCTGGTGATTGGATATGACTAAAGTGAGAGAAAACCTGGGGAGAAAAAACATATTTCTGTATAATGGCTTGCATTGTGGTTCACTGGAGTCCCAGAGCCTCAGTAATGGCTTTATAACACTTTCAATACTGGTAGATTTCAATGACTTACATCTGTATTTAAATCTCTTTAGAACGAGGTGTCGTTTGCTGCTTTTCGAGACTCTAAACTGCTTCACATTACCAAGTGATGTTTAGATCCAACAGGTCTGGCAATGATTATACTTGGGTGTGGTTAGTGAAATTCAACCCAATTAGCCACTGAACTTGTTTAACTGGTTGATTTAACAGCTAAATGCAAATACTTTATCATACAGGGATAGCAATGTCTAACAGCATTTTTTCTTCAAAAAATGAAATTATAAAATTTTTGTTTTGTTTTCTCGGGTCTTTGTCTAATAATAAAATACATTTTATGACTTGAAACATATTAGTGTGACAAATTTGCAAAAATACATATATGACATTGGGAAGGGGCAAATACTTTTTCACAGCACTGAAAATTTGCTACAGGAAGGTGACAAAATGTATTATTAATAACACTGCTGATGTGCAGTTAGGGTTTGATTATTCAGCTCCTGTAATAGCAGGTAAGATCTGACTGTGGTCTTACTATTAGAGAATATTTCTTACTGAGGAGCAGATTATGTGTGAATCTCAGAGAGATGATCTTACCTCAGTATCTCCAGTTTACAGTGAGGATTCTCCAGTACAACAGAGAGAAGCTTCACACCTGAATCTCCTAGTTTATTCTGAGACAAACTCAGATCTCTCAGGTGTGAGGGGTTTGATCTCAGAGCTGAAACCAGAGCAGCGCAACCTTTATCTGATACACCACAATCACCCAACCTGCAGAGAGAACAATGATAAACTCTTCACTCTCTCAGTTCAGCTCACACACTTCATTCATTCATTCATTTATTTATTCATTCATGAATTCATAGTAAGTGCTTCATCCTGGACTTGATCCACGTCAACAGAAAGTTTAATTTAAAACACTAATTCATTTATTTATTTTCTGCAAATGTTACATCAGCATCATGGTGCACAACAACCACCTTAAGAATCCGAACAGCCTGTGAGAAGAAGCTAATAGCACACACACACACACACACACACACACACACACACACACACACAACTGTTTAATCTCTGAACTGTAGCTCTTTGAACACTTTTTCATATCTCAGGACTCATCTCACCAACACCATAATGCACTGGACTGAGGTCAGTGTGAAGCTTATCTGCAAAGAAATCATTATGGAAACATGAAGAACTGTCCAGTAAAGTCAACTGATGACTGAGGTCCCGAAGCTGGTAAATGGCAAGTTCAATCCATCTGTGTTTTTTTTTTTAACACTGTTAGGTTATGACTTAAGTAAAGGTTTTTGGGTGTGCTTTACTTGAGTAAAGTTTCTGGGTGTGCACATCACAGAGGACCTCTCCTGGACCAACAACACAGCATCACTTGCCAGGCAAAAAGTTAACAAAAAGACAGAGCAGAAAGCAGTAAAATGGTGCTCTACAATGCAGCTAACTCAGAAGAGTTAAAGAGTTAGGCCAAACGTGCCGACTCATTTGATTCAGTAGTTCAGTGTTCGTGTTTCGCAAGTTTGGGTTCAACGTAAATTGTTCGCGTCTGAACTTCTTATTCGGCCGCGGGTAGAGAATAACCAGTGATCCGCGTCTGGACATCTCTGGAGACAAAAAAAGGGAAGCGCTTCAGTCCGATTTGAACACGTTTGAACCATCGGTTGCTGTGTCGCAGCGCCTGGGAGAAGTTCTGCTGGCAGACAAAGCCATTTCTCCATGGATCAGGGCCTAAACAGAGGAACCGACTGATGTTGAGGAGATGCGGCTACAGATCCTTCCTTGCAGTTTCCCTTCAGCAGTCAGGTACACTTTTTTCAGGTGAACGTAGTGAATTGTTGATTTTGCTAAAATTTTTCTTCATTCTTACTATTAATTAATTGCAACCGCTTTAATCAGCCTCTAAATCTCTGGTTTCCAACAATCATACGCTAATTTTACGTAATAGTTCTACTACAGATTTCTACTTTTATCATTTCCACTTAGTTATGCAATTTACTTATTAACTGTCATTGTATTCATTATGTTTTTGTTAGTTTAATAAATATTACAATGATTTGAACTGAGCGCAGTGGTTTTAATTACTTTGGTGAGAAAAGTAATCGGCTTTATGTACTTACTCCAACAGAAAGGGACTGATATGTTATGAATGAGGTTTCCTGGCATTTATCCTTAAAACTGCCGGTGGTGCTCCGTTATATTAGCTATTAATTATATAATTATATAATTATATAACTTTTACGCTACACACTCATCACTTTAATCTGTCAATACTGAACATTAACATCCCCAGAAACTGTTTACGCACTTATCACTTTAACTTGTCTAAAAGCTCATTCAGTTTGCACTTCTGTTTATAATTGCACTGGTCATACCCACAGACATTAATCTGTATTATGTCACTTAACTGTCTTGGTTGTTAATATCGGGACCTATATTTTTCATACTTTACAACTCAGTGTAAATATATTTTGTTTTAGTGTGTTTATTTAATTCTTATATTATTCATATATTTTATGTTTAGTGTTTATTTAATGTTAATTGTTGCATCATGGGTCTGAGAGTAACATAATTTCAATCCTCTGTATGTCCTGTACATATTGCAGTATTGACAATAAAGTAGACTGGGTTTTTATATAATATGTGACAAATATGCAACACTACATATATGGCATTGGAAAGAGGGAAATTTATTTTTCACAGCACTGAAAATTGGTTACAGGAGGGTGACAAAGTGGACAGAGCAACAGATGAGCTACAACCAATTGCATACCCACAACTGTAAGTGTACCTAATAATATGCTCAGCAAGTGTAAATACAGCACACATATAAAGATATTGTATCTTGTATGTTTATTTAAGAGTTATGTATGATACATCTGTGTTTGTATTTTAAGGTTTCTACATTTTTAATATTGTAACAGTGTAAAATAGATTATAAGCGTTTACTTACTCAGCTTTTCTGGAGGCCGCAATTACAGGAAGAAGCTTCAGAAGAACCTGATTTGAGTTTCTGTTTGTGCAATATTTGCTCAGGACAAACTCATCTTGTTCCTGCTCTGATGTCAGTAACACAAACACTAGAGCTGACCACTGTGATGTAGAGAGTTTACTTTCTCCTAAATTTTCAGATTTCAGGTAGTGCTGAACCTCCTCCACTAGTAAATGATCTCCCAGTTCATTCAGACAGTGGAACAGATTGATGGATTTCTCTGTAGTTGTGTCCTTACTGATCTTCTTCTTTATGTACTGAACTGTTTTCTTTTTATTGTGGGAGCTACTTCCTGTCTGTGTCACTGATGAATGTAACAAAGTCTGATTGGACTCCAGTGAGAGACCCAGAAGAAAACGAAGGAAAAGATCCAGATGTCCATTTTTACTCTTTAATGCTTCATCTACTGCAGTCTTGTGCATGTCTGAAAGTTTTCTTTCTAACTGGACTCCACTAATAGAACGCTTCCAATTTTTAAAAACATTTTTCTGTTCTTTCATGAACATCAGGTGCACATATAGAGCTGCGAGATGCTCCTGAATGCTCAGATGAACAAAGCAGTACACTTTATTCTGGTTCAGTCCAAACTCCTCTCTGAAGATCCGTGTACACACACCTGAGTACACTGCTGCTTCTCTCACATCAATTCCACATTCTTTTAGGTCTTCTTCATAGAAGATCAGGTTTCCTTTCATCAGCTGATTCAAAGCCAGTTTTCCCAGTTTATGAATAATTTCTTCATCTGTTTCTTGGTTCTTTGAGTATTTTTCTCTTATGATGTTGGTCTGAATGACGAGGAAGTGGGTGTACATTTGAGTCAGAGTTTTGGGGATCTCACCACCTTCAGTTTCATCCAACAATCTCTCAAGAACAGTAGCTGAAATCCAGCAGAAAACTGGTATGTGACACATGATGTAGAGGCTTCGTAATGACTTCAGGTGGGTGATGACTCTGTTAGCCAGGCTCTGATCACTGATTCTCTTCATGAAGTACTCCTCCTTCTGTGGGTTATTAAACCCTCGTACCTCCGTCACTCGTTCTTCACACTCAGAGGGGATCTGATCAGCAGCTCCTGGTCGGGAGGTTATCCAGATGACAGCAGATGGAAGCAGATTCCCTTTAATCAGGTTCATCAGTAGCACATTCACTGATGCTGATTCAGTTACATCACACAATCTGTCTGTGTTCAGAAAATCTAGAGAGAAACGACACTCATCCAAACCATCAAAAATAAACAGAACTTTCTGCAAGCTGGACATTTCAGTTTCTTTCATCTCCTTAAAACTGAAGCTGAGAAGATCCATCAGACTCAGTTTTTGGTCCTTCATTAAATTCAGCTCTCTGAAAGGAAGTGGACAAATAAAGTGAAGATCCTGGTTTGTCATTCCTTCAGCCCAGTCCAGAATGAACTTCTGCACAGAGACAGTTTTTCCAATACCAGCGACTGCCTTTGTCAGTACAGTTCTGATGGGTTTATCTTCTTCAGATAAAGGTTTAAAGATGTCGATACATTTGATTGGTGTTTCCTCTGTTGTTGATTTCCTGGATGCTGCCTCGATCTGTCTCACCTCATGTTCATTATTGATGTCTCCAGTGTCTCCCTCTGTGATGTAGAGTTCTGTGTAGATCTCATTCAGTAATGTTGGGTTTTCCTGGTTTGATATCACGTCATTCAAACACTGAAACTTCTGTGACAAATGCAGTTTGAAGTTTTTCTGGAGTATAGTTCCAGCAGATGGAGAATCAGACCTGTTTCAAAGAAAAAAATACCTTAAATGTTTGTAAAACTACAATGGATTTTAAAACAAGATGAAACAATTTTTCTCTACAACACAGTTGTTTGAAAATGTTAAAGGACCCTGGTTAATCAAAGTGTAAGTGATTTTTGACTTGAAACAATCTCTATTAATGTGCAGTCATTTTTCTTCAGTTCAAAACAAATAAAAAGAGAAATTGTGATTTGTGCCATTTCAATGATCTCAGACTTAGGACTTGTTTGGAAAGTCAAGAAATAAGGAATTGTTAGCTGGTAACAAATCCAGAACATAAAATTATCTCACCCTAATCCAAATATCCAAAACCTTGTGCTAACACTCAACAACCACCAGCAACCATTTCCTTTCCTTTTCTTCCCAAACTATGTCCAGCCAATTCAAACTGCAACGGTTGGACTTCATTCGTTCTAGACCCACTTCAAGGATACTTAAAACAAACAGAAGGCATTTGATCACATTTTACAGTGCCACAGGGAGGGGTCTGAATACATTTGTGAATAAAAGTTTCCATTTTTGATTTATAATTAAAATGCGAAAAAAACCTCTAAAAGCATGTTATCACTATAATTTGGGTAAATGATTGTAGAATGATGCTAGTAACAGCAATTATATCCATTCAAAATTAAATTCACAATGCAATAACATGTAAAAAGTCAAGGGGTCTGAATACTTTCTGAATCTACTAAATTCCAGCTTTCGGAATGACACTCCCTGTCTCTGTCCTAAACACCATCAAAATTCAAATGAAATGAAAATTAATGTAATAATTTAATTAGCAGAACTGTTTTTAAAATAGTTAGTTGAAGTTCACTGTGTTAACTTCTTTTCACTTTCAATAATAAAAAAGGTTGATCAGTGGTCAGTGGTGCTTTAACTTTAGCATAAACATGACATGTACAATAACATGTTCATGATCATGTTGGTTTTGTACTTACTCTGTATCTGTGAGGACTTTCTTTTCTATTTCATCTCCAGAATTCATCTGAACACTGTGAACAAACCAAAATCATGTATCGATTAAAAAAGTACAGGTGGTGGATAAAATACTGAAAACATCATGAAAAGGCAGAATAATGTTTAGAATGAGCTGGTTGTTTAGGTTGGTTCTCTTAGTTGTTCAATCACTATATTGATTCCAGATAAATGAGTTGAAGAAACTTTTTTTTCAAGGGGGCTCAAGAATGTATGAAAGTTTGAAGCGTTCTTAATTTAATTAAACTCAAGCTCTGAGGTAGGGAGAGGAAATGAGGTTTGCCCTCTGGTGGGAAAGCATGGCTTGACTCCTTGTATATGGTATGGCTGTCTATGACAGGGGTTTTCAAACTGTGGGGCGTACCTGTCCTTCGGGTGGTGCGTGAGTGCGTGTCCATGGGGCGAGTGCTGGAGCCAAAAAGGTTGAAAACCCCTGGTCTATGAGACTTCACCACTGACTGATAAACAGTAGCAGCAGTCGACTCCACACGTGTTAGTCTGTGGCTCTCTGTGTTCAAATTCCAGCAGTGCTATTGGCTGGCCTGGAGTTAAACCAGACATGACTGTTTATTTCTTAGGAGCAACCAAAGCCCTGTGATGAATTAGCACACTGTCCAGGGTATTTTTGCCTAATGGTCAATGTTTCCAGTTGAACTGGATGCACTGTGAGTCCAGGATAAAGCTTTTGATGAAAAAAATGTAAAGAAATAATGTTAAAAATAAAATTTGTAATAATTAGGGCTGTCAATCAGTTAATTAATGCGATTAACGCATTAAAATTTTAATCGCGATTAAAAAAATTAATCAAGATTAAAATTTTTAATCAAACTATTTTTATTGGGCTGTGTTTGTGCCATGTAAATATGTGTCTCTGTGGTAATTTGCGCTGCTTTAACACGGCAATATTGTGTTTATACTGTAGCATTAACACGGGTCTTTCTCCAGTTTGCATTGTGAGTTACAAATGACTCGAGCTGCTGATGCTACATATTGTGAAATATCGGGTATTTTAAATAATAATTTTCAAAAAGCGTGAGAAATCATCACTAGAAAAAATTACAGTTATTAATTGATGCTTTAATATCATCTTTGGTCAGAGCACGGATTTGTCTCATCAGGCATTTGCACGCACGAATATGCGTTACAGGCAAAATGAGCTCAGACTCAGTCTAACTTTATTTCAGAGGAATTTGGATGTAAAGCACATGAACTGTACACATACAGGGCGGCAGGGGTGGGGCAGGTGCACTGGGGCCCATGGCAGAATGGGGGGGGTCCTCCACAACATTAACTCAACCACTCACCTCACTGTCCCCACCACTGGCTTCACTCGCCAGGTCGTTATTATTATATTACAATATTTTCGTTAAGTAAAATTAAAATAACTAAAATGACCATTAAAATGCATTAAAATGACCAGAGGCAGGAATTTGGACTTGAAGTGTAACTTCTGAGTGAGTACTTTTAATACATTCTGATCAGCTATCAGCATATTCAATTTGTCGAAGGGGCCCAACATTTTTTTGCACTTGGGCCCATGAGCTCCTAGTTACGCCACTGGTGTTGCATCTAGAAATGGTTCATATTAGTGAATGCCTGTTTTCAGTGGCAGGGTTATAAACATCCTCATATAAAGATCCTCACTTTTACCAGTTAATGTGAACAGTCATTTTAAATAACAATAAGATGGGTAGCTGTTAATAACTCTATATAGGCATTGGCTGGCTTTCTAAAATTAATTTAGATTTAATAATTGTATCATAATTTTATGAATGTTTTTTATTGGTAAACATGTTCTTGCAATAAAAATGTGCATAACTGTTCAAATTATGCTTAGTTATTAGTTAGCGATTAATTGTGATTAATTTGGTCCTTTAATCGCGATTAATCTTAATTAAAATTTTAAATATGTGACAGCCCTAGTAATAATAGTAATAAAAACAAGTAATAAAAATACATTATTATTAGAACTCATTATTGTTATTTTGTTTATTGACACTTTTTGCAGCATTAGTTTGTACATTACCTGTAAAACACTTGGCTGTATAAAACAAAAGCTGCTTCCTGCACTGAAATGAATAAACTAACTGCTACTGTGGGGAGCTGTTACCTGTGTACAAATGAATGATCTCCATTTCCAAAACTTATTGGCTGAAGCATAGACTCATCACTCTTCATGGAGACACAGCTCGGTACTGGTGAGTCTGATCTTTTCTCCTGGATTCGACTAAACAACAACACAAACACAAATTAATGACATGTTTATAATTATTTAACTAGTATTACTGATTAGTCTTTACTAATATGTTTTTGAAAAATAATTATCATTTGTGACTGGGATGTCAATGACTACCTGATAACCATGAAATAAGTCATTGTTCAGTTATTGCTGCTGGATAAAATGTCATTTAAAAGAATCCTGAACAGCTAAAGGTTTGATTTAAATTAAGAGAGAAGCAACAGAGCTGTGTTACAGCAGAGTGGTACAAATTAAGTCTGATGAACAGTAACTCCTCCTCACCCACCCAGTTCTGTTTTCAGACACATTATGAGAGAGATCTACAGTTCTAACCTAAACATGAAATGTTTATTGTATTCATAAATTTTTTTATAATCATATAAAGAGAGATTGTAATAAATCCTGTCTTTCATACAAAGTGGATCTAAAAATATAGAGAATAACAGTTTAGAATTTGTACTGATTATGAAGCTCTGCAACTCACGGCTTTTTGAATGGTGGGGACTCGTTTTGTGAGTCCTGATGAGGGGTCTCCATCTTTAAATGTTAGTAAAATAGGAATAAAAAGGTTGTTATTCAAGGACACACAGCTGGGTAGTGTAGATCTGATCCCTCTAAACCCTGTACGTAAGAAGAACATTCAAAAGTTTAGAAGAGTACAAGACCATCTCTAAAAATCTTAACAAACAGGTGAGGGTATTTTGAATGGTTATCCACCAACGGCTCAGTCTTTGCTAACAGAGAGGGGTTATGGCTTAACAGTTTGTGCCAACCTTTGTGATAGAATCAGTCCATCAGTTCAAATCAGTTGCAGAATTGTTTGCAGGGTTTTACATTTACATTTTCAGCATTTAGCAGACGCCTTTATCCAAAGCGACTTACATTACAGTTACAGTATATAGTTTGAGCAATTGAGGGTTAAGGGCCTTGCTCAAGGGCCCAACAGCAGCAACCTGGCAGTGGAAGGGCTTGAACCAGTGACCAGTGACTGGTCTAGTACCTTAACCACTAGGCTACAGCTGGCCTACAGCTGGTTTTCCAGCATGAAATGTTCGCTGAGGTTCTTGTTGCAGCATCTCAATTGGGTTCAAGTCAGGATTTTGTTTCGGTCACTCCTAAACCTTTATCTTGTTTCTTTCGAGCCATTTAGAGGTGGATTTGCTTGTGTGCTCTGGACCACTGTTCTGCTGTATAATCCCAATGCACTTGAGCTTTAGGTCACAAATCGACTGGTGGACATTCTCCTTTAAGAGTTTCTGATAGCGAATAGAATTCATGTTTCCATCTATAATGTCACCCAGGTCCTGCAGAATGTTTGTTTGTTTATTAGGATTTTAATGTCATGTTTTACACTTTGGTTACATTCATGACAGGAAATGGTAGTTTATCTTCACACAAGGTTCTTCAGTTCACAAGGTTATATCAAACACAGTTATGGACAATTTAGTGTCTCCAATTTACCTTACTTGCACCCGGAGTAAACCCATGCAGACATAGAGAGAACATGCAAACTCCACACAGAAAGGACCAGGACCAGGACCGCCCCACCTGGGGATCGAACCCAGGACCTTCTTGCTGTGAAGCGACAGTGCTACCCATTTAGCAACCGTGTCGCCGCCCTGCAGAATCATGTACATTAACGTGTGGAATCGTGTACATTAACGTTAATTAAGGCAATGAGGCCTGCAGTTGTGTGCTTTTTGTGACCTCCTGAATGTGTTTTTGATGCATTCTTGGTAAATTTGTGGTAAGCCGGCCACCCATGGGAAGGTTCACCACTGTTCCAAGTTTTGGAAAATGTGTGGGAAATGGCTCTTACTGTGGTTTTCTGGAGTCTTAGAGCTTAGCAATGGCTTTGTAACCCATTCCAGACTGGTATATTTAATGACTTTGTTTTGCCTCTGTATTTAAATCTCTCTCTAGATGCATCATGTGCTGCTTTCAAGATCTTGTAAACTGCTTTACATTGCAAGCCAGGTTCTACGTTTAAGTAACATTTAGATTAAACAGGTCTGGCAGTGATCATGCCTTGGTGTGGCTAGTTAAACTGAACCCAATGTTCAATCAAATTATAATATAATAA
Organism: Trichomycterus rosablanca; assembly: GCF_030014385.1. Lineage (NCBI taxonomy): Eukaryota > Metazoa > Chordata > Actinopteri > Siluriformes > Trichomycteridae > Trichomycterus > Trichomycterus rosablanca. The sequence continues at coordinate 49,084,338 of NC_085989.1, forward strand.
AATATAATTATAATTTATGGGTGATTTAGTAGCTAAGGGGGCATTTACTTTTTCACACAGGGCCAGGTACATCTGAACAGCATTTTTCCTTGAATAAATAAAAGCAATAAAAGTAGTTTGATGATCTGAACCTGCAAGTGTGACAAATATGCAAAAATAGAAGAAACTGGAAAAGGGGCAAATACTTATTACAGCACTGTCTCTTCAAAAGGTTATCAGAGGATTTCAATTCAATTGTGTTTAAAAAAAAACCTACAATTTCTTTCTTTAACTGTTTATTTGTTGTGTGCTTTAATTTTTTATGAGTTGGGGCATTTTATAAAATGCAATAAAAAGAAATATCTGTGATTTGTAAATCTTCTGGAATCTGTTCCATCAGCTTTACTATTGATGAGACTTTTTATAGTGTTTAGGAACTGAGGACACTAACTGTTGGTAATTTTCTCCATTCTTGCTTGATATGAGACTTTAGCTGCTAAATAGTCAGTAGTCAACGTCGTCTGATTCTCCTTTTTATGCCGCACCATACATTTTTAACAGAGGACAGATCTGGACTGCAGGCAGGTCTCTGAAGCACACACTCTGTGTGACCTCGCTCTTTTTTAATTTTTGCTTTACTGTCAATTCAAAATGTTCAGATACTCCAATTAATGTTAATATAAGATAAAGACAATGTTAATACAAGACTGTTAATACTGTTAATGTTAACACGAGAGAGCTTGTAGGCTGTATCATTTACATTTTACAGTAGTGACATTATATTGTTTAAGCAATTGAGGGTTAAGAGCCTTGCTCAAGGGCCCAATAGCAGTGGTGGGCCTCGAACCAGTAACTCTTTGATTAATAGTCCAGTACCATAACCACTAGGCTACAACTGCCCTACATATCATGTATCATGTATTTATTACTATAACATAAACACATTTTAACACATCAAGGTTTCATTTTGCATTAAAGAGAAAGAGCTACAACAAACCAAAAAAAATAATATGATGATGAAAGAGGCTTGAGGCATGATGGGATATTCTCTTTAAAACCTAACCTCAAAAAGTACTCCTATGTGGTAGCATATGCACATATATTGATGTGATATCTGGCTTCCTCTCTGACATGTTCATGGAGATTTAAAGTATTAAGGAAAAACTATTAACCTTGGCTAACAATAATAAATGTATTTAATTGTGGTAATTTCCATTATAAAAAGTAAAGTTTTTCTTTTCAAAATCGATCTGTATAATTTATAATATCAATAATATTATAAACACGTTTGGATCTGAGTTTCAATATGCAGTGAAAATAAAACACAATGGTAACATTTCACTTAGTGGCAGCATTAATTATAAATAAAACACCATTTATAATCTCAAAAGAACAAATCAAACTTAGAACATAAATATAATCAAATCGTACACCTGCACCTTATGCTACATTTATTTTTGTATTTATGATTAAACAGTATTTATATTGTATAAAGAGTGAATGTCAGTAAAGTGCTCACAAAGGCTTTTTCTCTGAGCGCTCACGCACCGTAATGTCTATAATAAAAGCACATTCCTTTTTTCAGTACCGTTAACTTTATAATAACTTGGTAAATAACTAAAATCTGTGCTAAAATTTCTCCAAATGTAATAAAATACCAAACAACTTTAAACGTTCAGTTGATGAGAAGTTATAAAGTGTAAGATTGTAAGATTATTAAATGGACAATGTAAGATTATTAAATAGACAATGTGAATCTTGATTATAATACTGTAAAGTCTATTTATATGATGAATGTTCTGTAAAAAGGGTTAAGCAAAGTCATTGTGTAAAGAATGGAGCGGATAAGTAGAAAAACAGTGTGTACGGGTCAGCTGACATGTATGTTGACTGCAGTAAAAAGAGACTGGACTATGCCTTAGTTGATTAAGACTTGATGAAATCAGTTTGAGAACAAAGAATGTGTAAGAATGTGAGCACACCCCAGCATAGATATATAAGAATGTGTAGAGAGAGACAATCGTGGTTCTTTTGCATGCGCCTGATATTAGGTTAATATAGGATATTAGAGTCCTCAGCCGAGCTGTTGTACCCTTGACTTGACTTTCCTACAATTCGTAATAAACAACTTTGTTAACTGAAGTAAAGTGATCTTTCCGATAAAAAAAACGCAATACTTCCCTAAATGTTTAGATGTGAAACAGCTCTCACCTTTAATCATAACTTTAATCTCACTGTTTGTGTGTGTGATCCAAAAGCTTCAAGTTTTATAAGGACGCAGAACAAAATAGTGTTGAGGCTCGTACAATGTAGTGAGGGCTGAAGTTCACTTTCACTTTCAGATCTGGCTTTGTGCCCGAACCTCCCCAGCTAACAGAATTACGTTGTGAGAACGTTCCCCAAACGATCCATTTAGGTTTGTTTCTTTATTAGGGTTTTAACATCATGTTTTACACTTTGGTTACACAAGATTAATCAGTTCACAGGATTATATCAAACACAGTCATGAACAATTTAGTATCTCCAAATCACCTCACTTGCACGTCTGTGGACTGTGGGAGGAAACCGGAGCACCCAGAGGAAACCCGCACAGGGATACGGGGAGAACATGCAAACTCCACACAGAAAGGAGCTCTACCTGGGGATCAAACCCAGGACCTCCTTGCTGTGAGGCCACAGTGCTACCCACTTAGCCACCATGTCGTCCTTCCAAGTTTGGTTGTGGGAAGGTTACAGTGAAATGTTCCCTAAACGTTATTCTGCCCAGTTTTCTTAATCTTCTCAGACTGTTTGCTGAACATCCTCAACCTCATTTGCACCAATTATAGGAATACTTATGATGTTATTGTTATTAGAAGAACGATTTCATGTTCTAATTTTCCCATTCCACCTTAAAAGGTGTAGCAGTTACAGGTGTCTGAATATAACCTGCTGCACTATTTAAGGTGGAACGGGAAAAACATTTAAGCAAAAAGTTAATGTAATTGCTGCACCGTTTAAGGCATTAAGGTTTTATAGAATGTTGCTCTGTTTGTTTCTGTTTGACAGGCAAGTAACTAATTTAAGATTAAAATATTAAAAATAAACAAATAAAGCGTGAGATAAAATCTCAGTGACTGCCTAGATAGTGATTTTTAATTACAATTCTATTTCTGTGTATTCTATTTCTATTTCTGTTTGTATTGAATCATCACGTTTTAAATAACAATTAACTTATTTTAATATGAATTAAAATTTGAACATGAAACCGGTGAATAAGCTGAGTTTAGTTTTTTATGCTTATATTTTAACATTACTGTACACTTTTTTTTACTTATTCATGGACATTCATCTCTGCAGTTGCTTTATCTTGGTGATAATCTTTTTATTTTATTTTAATACATTATTAATAGAAAAGTTTGTGTTACTTACATAGTTATGCCCATAATGTAAAGTTAGCTGTAGTAATCCTAGCAGCAATTTTTCTAGCTGTCCAGTAGAGGGAGCCTATGAACCTATAGATACTTACCTTACCTTGAGCCCTAAAGTAAGTGCATGTGTGTAAGTTTCCTTCCTAAATTATCTGAGTTACACTGCTAGCACCTCTTCATCTGTTATTAAAGAATGAAGGGAGATGGACATAGGGGCCAGAGCAACAGAAAGTGTTTGATGAGTCTAAATTGTTGATGCAGTCATGCTCCATATTGGTACACTATGACCCCAAGAAAGAGCTGGTTTTGGCATGTGATGCTTCTCCTTGTGGCATTGGTGCTGATGTGTTGATGCTGTTGTCACACAGGACGTCAGACAAAATAGAAAAGCCGATTGGGTTTGTTTCCAGAACCTCAAGTAAAGCAGAGAAAAATTATTCTCAGCTAGACAAAGAAAGCCTCGATGTTCTCTTTGGAGTGAAAAAGTTCCATAATTATTTGTATGGAAGATTGACCATTGTGACAGATCATAAGCCACTCATTTCACTTTTCAATGAAATGAAAGCAGTGCCACAGATGGCCTCACCTCACATTCAGCGCTGGCCAGTGAACTTGAGAGCTTATAAGTACTCGGTTGTCTTTAAAGCTGGCAGAGAGCATTGTAATGCAGATGCACTGAGCAGACTTCATGTGCCTGAAAGAGAAACAAAACCACCAGAAGAGGATTGAGAGAGAGTACTTTTGTTAGATGACAGTGATGCACCTCTGGTGACAGCAGAACAAGTGAGAAAGTGGACTGACAAGGACACAGTGCTTTCCAGAGTCCGTGAGTACGTTCTAAATGGTTGGCCAAGAAAAGTAAATAAATATGCTTTTAGTCCCTATATTAAACGTCAAGAAGAACTGAGTATTCAGAGCGGTTGTGTGGGGCGCCAGAGTGGTTATTTCACCACAGGGGAAACTCCATGGAGGAGACTGCACATGACTACGCAGGACAATGGATGGGTAAGATGTTCCTCATAATTATAGATGCACATTCAAAATGGTTGGAGGCCTACCCACTAAAGACACAGCTTTAGTCAACACGGTATTCCAGAGATGGTGGTCTCAGATAATGGACCAGGTTTCACCAGTGCTGAAGTTGGAGATTTCACGTAGAGAAATGTTATTATGCATGTAACTACGGCACCGTACCACACATCATCTAATGGTCTAGCGGAACGGGCAGTTCAAACATTCAAGAAGTTGAGAGCACAGGGAGTAGCATTGAGACCAAAAAAGCTAGAGCACTCTTTAGCCTCTTTAACTACAAAATTACACCTCAGTCCATGACTGGAAAATCCCCTGCAGAGCTATTATTAGATTTTGGATGTCATATCAGAGCTGAATCAGAAACTGTACCATGACCACAAAGCCAGGGAGAAAAAGGTACAAACAGGAGGTCCAGTGTATACTTGCAACTTCGCACCAGGACCCATATGGATTCGGGGAACTGTGGAGAAAAGAACGGGTCCAGTGTCCTACAGCATCTCCTTGGGAAATTAAAAGCTGGTAAGAAGACACACTGATAAGGTGAGACGCAGATATTCAGCAATGCCTGCTAGTACACCAAAGGGGGGAGAGGCCTTACTTGGAGAAGTCAGTCCTCCAGAGGCAGTTGCAGAAAGATACAACATGTTTGTTCCTGAAATGTTATATTAAGTTTTTGTCATTTTCAAATCTACATCAGGGCAAGTGTTATTGATTCAAAAAGATCAGCAACGCAAATATAATTTAAAGAAGGAGCTCTATAGTCACTAGTGCTAATTTAGAACATGCCCTGCGGGCGACTCACATGGTCCCTGCGGGATGACCAGGTGATGTTGGTAACCCCTGGTGTAGATCTACCTTAAAAGTGTAAATATACTTTTGACTTTACCTGTACCAATTTGTATGATGTGTTTTATCAAACTAGTGTTATACAGGTAATGACAAAGTTTGATTTTTATGTAGTATTTACTTTCTAGAATACTGTATGTGGTAAAACCTATAACTTACTGGAGGAGATAAAATTGGTCATATTTCCTACTTACGAAAAAAACAGAAATAAAGGACACTTCATACAAGATTTAAAGTTTAATAAAGTTAAAAAAAAAAGTGTAAAGATGTTACAATGGTACAAACTAAAGAGAGAAATTAAAAATGGGTTGAACGTATCCTCACTTAGACACCATTTATACTTTCTATTGATGCACTTGTCTAATCTAGCCCTTCTAGAACATTCTAGAAGTTCTAGTTATGTGTTAATCACATACACTTACAACTACTAAACATAATTATGTCTAAAACAGACACTTATAATGATGAAATTAACATAGCAGGTTAGATAGGAGCACTAAAAACATTGTGGTAGCACACCAAAACCAAAACAAAATTTTGTAGAGTATATAGACTAGTTAATAACTATATCATGATGTGTTAATGATATAGTTACTGCATACTCCTGTTCTTATTTTACAGTTAATTAACATTTAACATTTAACTGTACAAACCCTAATGGCTTTTACTATACAACAACAATCCTGTTTTATTGTGTTATGTATCTGTATTTACATGTTAGTTGATTCATTGATTTTTTTTAATAAGCTAGTTACTCCATTCCTTAAAAAAGTAAATACAGCTTATATACAGTTTATAAAGAGTACAAAGTAAATATGTACATTTTACACATTGTTGTGAATGTTTACATACTTGATTCAAATGAACAGTAGCTGATGGAATATATAAAATAGAAGCAAATCATGCAGCATATGCATATGTGAGTCAATTTTCCAAGATGTGGCAACTGGAGGGGCAGTACTTGTGCAGGGGTGGCTGTGGCTCCCCTTGATGGCGCCCCTTATGTGGTAGCAAATATTTTCTCTATACTTACTGTAACAGAGATTTGCCTATTTTCAGAGTGCAGCCCTGTTTTATTCATCATCTCCTGTGTTTGATGAGAATTTTGTTGAACATTTGGCCTCCATTGCAGTCGGCAACCTTTTTTTTTTTTTTTTGTTACGAGGTTCAGATCCTGATGGCAGTCTGGAAGAAATAAAACAAATAATAATAAAGAAAGTTTTTACAGTTGTGGGTATACAATTACTGACTGTTTCCCAATGTATCAACAGAAAGGGACCCCCATAGGACCAAATGATAATGGGTGGTGAATCATTCTCAGCACTGCAATGATACTAACATGGTTGAAGACATGGTACTGGTTGTTGTTCTGGTAGAAGTGTAGCAGGTACAGCGTTGTTGTTGGGATTTAAAAAAAACTATTTAAACTTACTTGCCACATACACTGTTTACATGAAGAAGAAATGCATCAGGGTGCACTGTAGGACATCCCATCTTGCTAAATACAGCAATAAAGTTGAAAGACCTGCTGGTAATGGCCTGGTACCACTACCTTCAGAGGTCTTGTGGAGTCCGTGTGTTAGCGGAAATGTTTAGACATAATATTTTGTTTGTGGGTTTAATGCCAAGGCTGATCAGTGTATATACTCATTATTTCATTCTCTCAATCGTGACAAATCTGAGCATTTAAGACCTCACCGTTTTCTTCCAAAGCTCTTAAACTTTCATGTTTCGTTTATTTTAAATTAAGAAATAAATCAAACAAAAATAACTAAATAAACAAATTAATTATTAAATAAGGAGTCGGGGTGGCTGCCCAGCACATGTCAGAAGCCACCCTGAACCTCCAACCTAAAATTCTCTCTACAGTGTCAGTCTTCATTCACTATTTTTAAGATGTGGCCTGCACTGCAAATATGAAAATGACCCTTCAACTCTCCCTTTGTGGCTACAACCGCCCCCAGTCCTATATTAATTTTGGAGTGTTTCTGTGAGAACTTGTGCACATTTAATAAAAAGAGCGTCTGTATGGTCAGACACTGATTTGTTTTTGGACAGCAAGCCCTGGTCCCCAACCAATCTTTCCATTCATCCTTTAAAAGTGTTTAGGAGCACAGTAATGCTGGAACAAGAAAGGACATGTGTTTGAATCTCAGAGAGACGATCTTACCCCTGTATCTCCAGTTTACAGTGAGGATTCTCCAGTACAGCAGAAAGAAGCTTCACTCCTGAATCTCCTGGTTTATTCTGAGATGAACTCAGATCTCTCAGGTGTGAGGGGTTTGATCTCCGAGCTGAAGCCAGAGCAGCACAACCTTCATCTGATACAACACAATCATCCAACCTGCAGAGAGAACAATGATGAACTCTTCACTCTCAGTTCAGCTCACACAGTTCACTCATTCATCCCTTTATTTGTTTATTCAGTAATTCATTTAGTCATTCACTCATTAACAGTAAGTGCTTCATCCTGGTCCTGATCCACCACAACGCAGAGCAAAATTTAGTTAACACAACAAACTAATCCATTCATTCATTTCCTGTAAATGCTACATGAGCATCATGGTGCACACCAACCACCTTAAGAACAGCTTCTTCCCACAGGCTGTCAGGATTTTTAACAACAGAGATTATAAGAACACACTCACACACACACACACACACACAGAGAGAGACAAACACACATATGCTTTTACATTTAACTAACAGTTTAATTTCCGATACACACTTTACATAACTCAGGACTCGTCTCATTTCTTACTGAGGAGCAGATCATGTGTGAACCTCAGAAAGATGATCTTACCTCAGTATCTCCAGTTTACAGTGAGGATTCTCCAGTACAGCAGAGAGAAGCTTCACTCCTGAATCTCCTGGTTTATTATTAGACAGATTTAGCTCTCTCAGGTGTGAGGGGTTTGATCTCAGAGCTGAAACCAGAGCAGCACAACCTTCATCTGATACACCACAATCACCCAACCTGCAGAGAGAACAATGATAAACTCTTCACTCACTCAGTTCAGTGCACAGTTTATTTATTCATTCATTTATTCATGGTAAGTGCTTCATCCTGGTCCTGATCCATGGAATATGATGTTCACAGAGGACATGTGATTTGTAGTGAGAGTAAGGAGCAGAAGACAGTGTGGAGGGTGGTGTGAATGGCGTAGTGCAGGAGTGTGAAACTCATTTTCACAGAGGGCCACATCTGCATCATGGTGGCCCTCTGCAGTGATTGCAGTCTGGCTTTTAAGTATTGTACAATGTGTTGTTTTTTTGGAGGCTAATTTTTCTGTTTGGTGTCAAAATGTCAAATTTATACTGTATGTTTATAATGTATATCATTTGTAATCATCTAGTGGCAGGATGCGTCACTTTGTAGGTCACAAAATCGGCATGCATTGTGGGAGATGCAGTTTATGTACAATTTTACAGTGTATTTTAAGACGATTGTTCTGCCCTCGCTAAGTGTTTTTCCCCTTTCTCAGGTAACAGACAGACAGAACTCCCTCCAAAATACACTTAGGCCGGTTTAATTTGCTTCCCAACTGTGTGATACACTGTGTGCAGCATCAAAATTGAGTAAAACTATAAAATACAAACAACAGAAAACTTAATACAGTACAGGCACATAGCTGTAGTTAAGTGTTACATCTAGTACTATATGAAATTCAATCAAATGTAAAATAGCGCTTACGAGTTAGCATTTTGTGTGAAAATACTAATTGCTATAGTAACGGTAACAACTGTATTAAATTATGGAATTATGGTGACTTTGTAACTGAATCACTGTAACACACTCGCTAAACATTTACAAACAACTGAGAATATAAATGTCTACTACTAACAGATGATGATTCTGTATTGGTCTGCAGAAGAATTAACTTTTATATATCATTTTTTACGCATAACTACATAAAATGACGTGGCGGCCAGATTTGGCCGGCGGGCTTTGAGTTTGACACGTGGCGTAGTGTGTCAGGAGTGATTAGTGATAGGAGGGTATCTGCCAGAGTGAAAGGCAAAGTTTACATGACAGTAGTGACACCGGCTGGTATGTTGGATGGCTTGGAGGTGGTGGCACTGACTAAAAGAATGAAAGTTGTAGCAGGAGAAGTGTGCTGAAGATGAAGCCGCCAGGTAAAAGAAGGAGAAGAAAAAGACCAAAGAAGGTTTCTGGATGCTGTGAGGGTGTAAATGTAGATAGCTGAATATGGGATTCTGTAAAAAGACCTTAAATAAGCAGTTCATGCTTAAAAACCGATGTAGCCGAATTAAAATAAGTCTGCAAAGAGAAAGAAAAAGTCCTTCACAGTGATGTAAGTCTTATTAAATCGTCACAAACTTTGATTAAAGTTGTTACTGCCAAAAGTGGCAAAACCAGTTATCAGATTTGTAGATTAGTGGGAAGGAGTAGAGGGCAATTATTTTTTTTACATTAGTAATACAGATTCTGTCGTCCAGTTATAAACCATGTTGTACTGATACTTTACATTTCATACTTTATTGTTAAATAACAATATAATCATATTAATCTGCTCTAATAGCAAACTGTTTCTTATTAACTGTTTTATAATATTTTAGAACATTTATTATTATTATACTAGATCTGTGTAAATAATGCGAGATGTTTTTCTCTTTGTATGTGCAATCACCACCTGCGCTTTACTTTATTTATATTGTGAATTTGTACTTTATATTGTATGTAAACGTGTTGTACAACATTTTATTGTATTTAGATGCTCACAGGACAGACTGGATTTATCATCTCTCATTGGAAGCTTCATTAGAGACACAGCAGAACAATAATTCCAGGTAAGACATGATATTATTAATAACACTGCTGATGTGCAGTTAGGGTTTGATTATTCAGCTCCTGTAACAGCAGGTAGGATCAAGTTCAGAACTTTGATGCTAATATTACTGCCACACAGTTAGTGTTTATTATGGTGTGTGTGTGTGTGTATGTATGTGTTTGTGTTATTAGTGTTACATTCAATCTATATAATAGAAAAACATAATTTAATAAAGTGTAAATGTAATGTTGCTATATTATGATGATTATAATTAATTACATTGTCACATTCACTCTCCTACTTAAAACATCTTCCTGCAGGTCTGAATCAATAAGTTCATAAATAAAATCATTGTAGATAAAGACTCTGGTGTCAGAACCAGTAAACAGTGTGGAGATTATTCTGTATACAGAATATATTGTATCATACAAACAAGTGTAATAACTAAATAAATCTAATGTACGTATATATTACACGTGAAAATGGGCACAAACAGCTCAGTACGTTTAATCCAAAGTGATGAATAAATAATGAGGAGTGAAGATCTTCAGGATCTTGATGCTGGATTTAAATCCTCTGTTTCAGTCTCACTATTAGAGAATATTTCTTACTGAGGAGCAGATCATGTGTGAATCTCAGAGAGACGATCTTACCCCAGTGTTTCCAGTTTACAGTGAGGATTCTCCAGTACAGCAGAGAGATGCTTCACTCCTGAATCTCCTAGTTCATTATGAGACAGATCCAGATCTCTCAGGTGTGAGGGGTTTGATCTCAGAGCTGAAGCCAGAGCAGCACAACCTTCATCTGATACACCACAATCACCCAACCTACAGAGAGAACAGTTTATTCATTCATTCATTCACTGAAAATGCTTTATCCTGGTTCTGATCAACCACAAAACAGAGTTTAATTTAGAATACAACTAATTCATTCATTTATTGAAAAAGCTACATTAGCATCAAGGGGAACACAACTACATTAAGTACAGTTTCTTTTAAGGATCCTTCAACAGAAAACTAACAGAAAACACACTTTCATTCTGACAAAAACATTATTACTGTACAAAGAAGAAACTCTCACACAAACAAGTGTGGAATTAAATCTTTTGTTTATTTATGTGGTCGACTGTGGAGTCTGATTCTGGAAAAGTTTTTTTTCTTATATCTTCCAAGTTGGTGTGACCAAGAATGTTTATAAGAGTAATATTAGCTCCACTAATACAGGATCTTGATGCTGAATCTAAATCTTCTGTTTCAGTCTCACTATTAGATAATACAGTGCTGTGAAAAAGTATTTCTTTCAGTTTTTGCACATTTGTCACACTTAAATGTTTCAGAGTATCAAACAAATTTGAATATCAGACAAAGATAACCTGAGTAAATACAAAAAGCCATTTTTAAATGAAGGACATTTTCAAGGAAAAAAAAGCTATCCCAAACAACCTGGCCCTATGTGAAAAAGTAAGGCCCTATGTGAAAAACACCCAGGCCTAATTACTGCCAGACCCGTAAAATCAAGAAATCACTTAAATAGAACTTGTCTGACAACATGAAGAAGGGAAAAGATCTCAAAAAGCAACACATTATGCCTCGATCTGAAGAAATTTAGGAATAGATGAGAAACAAAGTCATTGACATCTATCAGTCTGGAAAGGTTACAAAGCCATTTCTAAGGCTTCAGGATTCCAGTGAACTACAGTGAGAGCTATTATCCACAAATGCATCGACAACTGATCCAGGAAGTCACAAAAGAACCCAGAACAACATCTAAAGCACTGCAGGCTTCACTTGCCTCAGTTAAGGTCAGTGTTTATGATTCAACAATAAGAGACCGGACAAAAATGGTATCCATGGGAGAGATCCAAGGCGAAAACCACTGCTGACCAAAAAGAACACGAAGGCCCGTTTCACATTTGCCAAAAAAACATCTTGATAATGCCCAAGACTTTTGGGAAAGTATTCTGTGGACTGAAGAGACAAAAGTGGAACTTTTTGGAAGGTGTGCGTCCCGTTACATCTGGTGTAAAACTAACACAGCATTTCAGAATAAGAACATCATACCAACAGTCAAACATGGTGGTGGTAGTGTGATGGTCTGGGGCTGCTTCAGAACCTGGACGACTTGCTGTAATTGATGGAACCATGAATTCTGCTCTCTAGCAGAAAATCCTGAAAAAGAATGTCTGGCCTTCAGTTTGTGACCTTAAGCTCAAGCGTACTTGGGTTCTGCAGCAGGAAAATAATCAGAAGCACACTGGCAAGTCAACCTCCAAATGGCTGGAAAAAAAAAAACAAATGAAGGTTTTGGAGTGGCCTAGTCAAAGTCTGGATGAATCCGATTGAGATGCTGTGGCATGACCTTAAACAGCTCGTTGATGCTTGAAAACCCTCCAATGTGGCTGAATTAAAACAATTCTGCAAAGAAGAGTGGAACAAAATTTCTCCACAGAGATGTGAAAGACTCATCGCCAGTTATCACAAACGCTTGGCTGCAGTTGTTGCTGCCAAGGGTGGCACTATCAGTTATTAGGTTTAGGGGGCAATTACTTTTTCACATAGGGTCAGGTTAGTTTTGATAACTTTTTTCCCTTAATAAATGAAATCACCATTGAAAAACTGCAATTTGTATTCACTCAGGTTATCTTTGTCTGATGTTAAAATTTGTTTGATCATCTGGAAAACGTATGTATGACAAAAAAACAAAGAAATCTGTAAAGAGGCAAATACTTTTTCACAGCACTGTATTTCTTACTGAGGAGCAGATCATGTGTGAATCTCAGAAAAATGATCTTACCCCAGTATCTCCAGTTTACAGTGAGGATTCTCCAGTCCAGCAGAGAGACGCTTCACTCCTGAATCTCCTAGTTTATTATAGGACAGATTCAGATCTCTCAGGTGTGAGGGGTTTGATCTCAGAGCTGAAGCCAGAGCAGCACAACCTTCATCTGATACACCACAATACCTCAACCTGCAGAGAGAACAATGATAAACTCTTCACTCTCTCAGTTCAGCTCACACAGTTCATTAATTCATTCATTCAAAGTAAGTGCTTTATCCTGGTCCTGATTCATCCTTCAAACAGAGTTTAATTTAGAACTCACAACTAATTCATTCATTTATTGAAAAAGCTACATTAGCATCAAGATGCACACAACTACATTAAGAACAGCTTCTTTAACAGGATCCTTCACAACAGAGACTAACAGAAAACACACTTTCATTCTGACAAAAACATTATTACTGTACAAAGAAGAAACTTTCACACAAACAAGTGTGGAATTAAATATTTTGTTTATTCATGTGTTTTTTTTCTTCCAAGCTAGTGTGAGCAGGAATGTTATTATGAGTAATATTAGCTCCACTAATACAGAATCTTGATGCTTAATCTAAATCCTCTGTTTCAGTCTCACTATTAGAGATTATTTCTTACTGAGGAGCAGGTCATGTGTGAATCTCAGAGAGATGATCTTACCCCAGTATCTCCAGTTTACAGTGAGGATTCTCCAGTCCAGCAGAGAGATGCTTCACTCCTGAATCTCCAGGTTTATTATGAGACAGATTTAGATCTCTCAGGTGTGAGGGGTTTGATCTCAGAGCTGAAGCCAGAGCAGCACAACCTTTATCTGATACACCACATTCATCCAACCTACAGAGAGAACAATGATAAACTCTTCACTCTCTCAGTTCAGTAAACACAGTTCATTCATTCTTTCATTCACTGTAAGTGCTTTATCCTGGTCCTGATTCACCACAATACAGAGCTAATTTTAGAACACACAACAAAATAATTCATTTAACCATTTCCATTCCATTTTACATAAGCATCATAGTGCACACCAACCACCTGAAGAACAGCTTCTTCCCACAGGCCGTCATGATTCTTAACCACAGAGACTAATAGAACACACACTTTCATTCTGATGAAAACATAACTACTGTATACAGAATAAACTATTTCATACAAACAAGTGTGGAATTTATTTTAATCTTTTGTTTATTTATGTGTCGACTGTGGAATCTGATTCTGAAAAATTTACAATATTAAAAAAAAAATTCTGTTTTATCCTCTTAGCTGGTGTTACCAGTGCTGCTGATCTGGGTAATATTAGCTCCACAAAATGCACCTCAATAGATAAGCAATGTTAAAACATTACAACAGCGTCAGGAGAAGATTATGTTAACAACTTATACTAACTCAGTACATATAACAATAAAGCTAAATAATAAATAAAACTCAGATCATGTGTGAATCTCAGAGAGATGATCTTACCTCAGTTTCTTCAGTTTACAGTGAGGATTCTCCAGTCCAGCAGAGAGACACTGCACTCCTGAATCTCCTAGTTCATTCCATGACAGATCCAGATCTCTCAGGTGCGAGGGGTTTGATCTCAGAGCTGAAGCCAGAGCAGCACAACCTTCATCTGATACACCACAATACCTCAACCTGCAGAGAGAACAATGATAAACTCTTCACTCTCTCAGTTCAGCTCACACAGTTCATTCATTTATTCATTCATTTACTGTAAGTGCTTTATCCTGGTTCTGATTCATCCTTCAAACAGAGTTTAATTTAGAACTCACAACTAATTCATTCATTTATTGAAAAAGCTACATTAGCATCAAGATGCACACAACTACATTAAGAACAGCTTCTTTAACAGGATCCTTCACAACAGAGACTAACAGAAAACACACTTTCATTCTGACAAAAACATTATTACTGTACAAAGAAGAAACTTTCACACAAACAAGTGTGGAATTAAATATTTTGTTTATTCATGTGTTTTTTTTCTTCCAAGCTAGTGTGAGCAGGAATGTTATTATGAGTAGGAATGTTATTATGAGTAATATTAGCTCCACTAATACAGGATCTTGATACTTAATCTAAATCCTCTGTTTCAGTCTCACTATTAGAGATCATTTCTTACTGAGGAGCAGGTCATGTGTGAATCTCAGAGATATGATCTTACCACAGTATCTCCAGTTTACAGTGAGGATTCTCCAGTACAGCAGAGAGATGCTTCACTCCTGAATCTCCTAGTTTATTCTGAGACAGATTCAGATCTCTCAGGTGTGAGGGGTTTGATCTCAGAGCTGAAGCCAGAGCAGCACAACCTTTATCTGATACATCACAATCATTCAACCTACAGAGAGAACAATGATAAACTCTTCACTCTCTCAGTTCAGTAAACACAGTTCATTCATTCTTTCATTCACTGTAAGTGCTTTATCCTGGTCCTGATTCACCACAATACAGAGCTAATTTTAGAACACACAACAAAATAATTCATTTAACCATTTCCATTCCATTTTACATAAGCATCATAGTGCACACCAACCACCTGAAGAACAGCTTCTTCCCACAGGCCGTCATGATTCTTAACCACAGAGACTAATAGAACACACACTTTCATTCTGATGAAAACATAACTACTGTATACAGAATAAACTATTTCATACAAACAAGTGTGGAATTTATTTTAATCTTTTGTTTATTTATGTGTCGACTGTGGAATCTGATTCTGAAAAAATTCTGTTTCATCCTCTTAGCTGGTGTTACCAGTGCTGCTTATCTGGGTAATATTAGCTCCACAAAATGCAGCTCAATAGATAAGCAATGTTAAAACATTACAACAGCGTCAGGAGAAGATTATGTTAACAACTTATATTAACTCAGTACATGTAAAAATAATGCTAAACAATAAATAAAACACAGGTCATGTGTGAATCTCAGAGAGATGATCTTACCCCAGTTTCTCCAGTTTACAGTGAGGATTCTCCAGTCCAGCAGAGAGAAGCTTCACTCCTGAATCTCCTGGTTTATTCCATGACAGATTCAGATCTCTCAGATGTGAGGGGTTTGATCTCAGTGCTGAAGCCAGAGCAGCACAACCTTCATCGGATACACCACAATTATTCAACCTGCAGAGAGAACAATAATAAAATCTTCACTCTCTTAGTTCAGCTCACACAGTTCATTCATTCTTTCTTTTACTCATGAATTAATTAATTCATTTATTTATTTAATCCTTAATTCATGAATGCTTCATCTTGGACTTGATCCACCTCAACACTTAAACCTCAACACTTAGTTTAATTTAAAACACAGAACTAATTCATACATTAATTTTCTGCAAATGTTACATGAGCATCATGGTGCAATGGTGCACAACAACCACTTTAAGAACCATGACAGCCTGTGGGAAGAAGCTGTTTTTAACAGCAGACTAATAGAACACACACACACACACTTAACTAACAGTTTCATTTCTGAGTTGTAGCTCTATGGACACTTTTTATAATAAAGGCCTATATGCAAAGAAACCATCATGGAAACATGAAGAACTGCCAAGTAAAGTCGATTGATGTCCTGGAGCTGGTAAAAGGTAAGTACAACACATCTGTGCTTTTTCAACAGTGGTAGGTCATGACTTGAGTAAAGGTTTAAAGGACATCCTTCTACATATGACCTTTGATAAAAATCAGCTCATGACAGATGCATTGTGCAACTAGGTAAACATTTCTTTAGATGAATGGGATCAGATCTGAGTAATCTAATCTGCTTTATGTTACCAGACTGGCTCTATTTTAACTTTTTGATTTAATAGCTAAATGAGTAAATACTTGTTTATACAAGTATAGAAATGGCTGGCAGCATTTTTCCTTTAATTTGTTTGTTTTTGTTTTCAAATTTGTGACAAATATGCAAAAATACACATATGACTTTGGAAATAGGGAAAATTGAATACAGGAGAGTGACAAAGTGAATAAAACAACAGATCAGCTACAACCAGTTGCATACCCAAAACAGTAGGTGTACCTAATAATATGCTCAGCAACTGTAACTAGAGCACACATTTAAAGATCATATGTTTATTTAAGAGTTATGTATGATACATCTGTGTTTGTACTTTTAGTTTCTACATTTTTAATATTGTAACAGTGTAAAATAGATAATCATTTACTTACTCAGCTTTTCTGGAGGCTGCAATTACAGGAAGGAGCTTCAGAAGAACCTGATTTGAGTTTCTGTCTGTGCAATATTTGCTCAGGACAAATTCATCTTGTTCCTGCTCTGATGTCAGTAACACGAACACTAGAGCTGACCACTGTGATGTAGAGAGGTCACTTTCTCCAAAATTTCCAGATTTCAGGTAGTGCTGGACCTCCTCCACTAGTGAATGATCTCCCAGTTCATTCAGACAGTGGAACAGATTGATGGATTTCTCTGCAGTTGTGTTCTTATTGATCCTCTCCTTGATGAACTGAACTGTTTCCTCTTTGCTGTGGGAGCTACTTCCTGTCTGTGTCACTGATGAATGTAACAAAGTCTGATTGTACTCCAGTGACAGACCCAGAAGAAAACGGAGGAAAAGATCCAGATGTCCATTTTTACTCTTTAATGCTTCATCTACTGCAGTCCGGTGCACGTCCGAGAGTTTTTTTCTAAATAGGACATCGAGATAAGAAAGCTGCTCCTGTGTGTTAATGTTTTGTTGCTCTTTCATGAACATCAGGTGCACATATAGAGCTGCGAGATGCTCCTGAATACTCAGATGAACAAAGCAGTACACTTTATTCTGGTTCAGTCCAAACTCCTCTCTGAAGATCTGTGTACACACACCTGAGTACACTGATGCTTCCCTCACATCAATTCCACACTCTATCAGGTCTTCTTCATAGAAGATCAGGTTTCCTTTCATCAGCTGATTAAAAGACAGTTTTCCCAGTTTGAGAATAATTTCTTCATCTGTATCCTGGTTCTTTGGATATTTTTCTCTTATGATGTTGGTCTGAATGACGAGGAAGTGGGTGTACATCTGAGTCAGAGTTTTGGGCATCTCACCACCTTCAGCTTCATCCAACAATCTCTCAAGAACAGTGGCTGAAATACAGCAGAACACTGGAATGTGACACATGATGTAGAGGCTTCGTAATGACTTCAGGTGGGTGATGATTCTGTTAGCCAGGCTCTGATCACTGATTCTCTTCATGAAGTACTCCTCCTTCTGTGGGTTATTAAACCCTCGTACCTCAGTCACTCGATCTACACACTCAGAGAGGATCTGATCAGCAGCTCCTGGTCGGGAGGTTATCCAGATGAGAGCAGATGGGAGCAGATTCCCTTTAATCAGGTTTATCAGCAGCACATTCACTGATGCTGATTCAGTTACATCACACAATCTGTCTGTGTTCAGAAAATCTAGAGAGAAACGACACTCATCCAAACCATCAAAAATAAACAGAACTTTCTGCAAACTGGACATTTCAGTGTCCTTCAACTCCTTAAATCTGAAGCTGAAAAGATCCATCAGACTCAGTTTTTGGTCCTTCATTAAATTCAGCTCTCTGAAAGGAAGTGGAAATATAAAGTGAAGATCCTGGTTTGCTTTTCCTTCAGCCCAGTCCAGAATGAACTTCTGTACAGAGACAGTTTTTCCAATACCAGCGACTCCCTTTGTCAGTACAGTTCTGATGGGTTTGTCCTCTTCAGATAAAGGTTTAAAGATGTCGTTACAGTTGATTGGTGTTTCCTCTGTTGTTGATCTCCTGGATGCTGCCTCGATCTGTCTCACCTCATGTTCATTATTGAAGTCTCCAGTGTCTCCCTCTGTGATGTAGAGTTCTGTGTAGATCTCATTCAGTAATGTTGGGTTTTTCTGGTTTGATGTCACGTCATTTAAACACTTAAACTTCTGTAACAAATGCAGTTTGAAGTTTTTCTGGAGTTCAGTTCCAGCAGATGCAGAATCAGACCTGTTTTAAATAAGAACATGTGATGAGACATTGGGTGTGTTCGAAAAGCTAGCTCTCTCTACATAGACAGCATTTTACGTCATCCTACGCGCGCTCCCGAGAATGATGCTGTTCGAAATCCTAGATGCCTTAATAAGCTGTCTAGTTAGGCATCTTAAAATTTCAATGTTATTTTGACTCAAGAACGAATGAGCATTGGAATCGTCCTTAGTAATCAAGGCAATCCCAGCATTCATTGCGGCAGCTCTTCTCTCACAGAAAAATAAAAAAACACATGGCTGACAGTGCGGAAACAAACGTGTTACTTTCATACGTAAATAAATTATTATTGATTTTTAATTTGTATAAACCTGCACAAGTGTTTATATTTGCAAGTTCGGGCTTGTCAGCAAATTTAACTGTTTTCGGTACACGGAGGGTTGACATGCTAGCACAGTGTGCCACCTCATCCCATTGGTTTGAATGGCAAGATGCTAACTGCTAAGCTAGCTTAGTAAGCAAAACCCTTGCTGTCTAAGAAGCGTGTTCGAATAAACCTGCCTTATAAGTCACTGACTTTTTAGAATCCTCTGTACTGAGGCAGCTGCCCATGTAGGCAGTAAGACAGCAAGGCAGCTCACAAGGTTTTCGAACACACCTATTGTCTGTGAAATAACAACAGCTGTTTCTTAGACAAGTTCATTTTCTCTTTATAAGAGTTTTATGCAAAATTTTAACCACCTCTGGTCAAATTAAATATGAATTAGCAAAATGAGACCTAAACTTGGCAAAATAACATCTGGATGAGGCAGAGACATTTCTTAAACAAATGAAAAATAACATATTGGCATTTTAAAGCACAAAAATGAACCTATTATGATTTGGGGTTGTGTGGCAGCTAGTGGCATGAAAATATAGTACACGTAGCTGGAAAAAAGCATTTAACATTTGACATAAACATTCAATTCATTGAAGTTAAAAAGAGGCTGGACAATGATATCACTAAAACTTATCTCTAATAACTACAACCCCAAAAATGTGAATAACAAAATCAGTGTTTCTTACATTTAAATTGACTTTTATTTTACTACAGACCACATAAACACACAGTATTTTATGTTTTGTCTGGTCAACTTTATTAAATTTTTTGATAAATATCCAATCCTTCATTTCAGGCCTGCAACACATTCCAAAAAGCTGGGATTGTACTGTTGACATGTTTGCAGGAAGAATGAGACACAATGCAGGAATGAATGTTTATCGACAAATGAATAAAATAAAATTCTGATTTGGGGTTGTATTTATTCCAGCATATTCCTCAAAGTCCCTGAGCATCAATGAAAAACTGTGGGTACAATTGGGCCCAAAAATCTCTGAGTGCTCAAAGAGTTTTTAAGTTAAGAATTAAATGGAAGGCCGCTCAGGTGGCGCAGCGGTAAAAGACACGCGCTGCAACCAGGGCTGGATCTCGAAAGTGCGTCGTTTCGAGTCCAGCTCTGCCTTCTCCGGTCGAGGCTGGGCGGCTATATGAACAACGATTGGACTGTTGTTCAGGTGGGGGGGCGGGATTTGAGACCGGAGGGGATACTCTCTCAGGACTGGGGCGGTTGCGCCCTCTGCTGGCTGGTTGGTGGCGCCTGCATGGAGACGGGAGGGGGTGCGGTGGAGTGTGTGATCCTCCATGCACGGTGCTGTGCCGCGCTGCACTCGTCAAGTGTGGGTGATAAGACGGTCGGATTGGCTGTGCACGTGTCGGAGAAGGCGTGGAACGGCCTCGTCAGCCCCAATCAGGAGCAGGGACCGGCATTAGTGAGAGGATGATTGACGGGATGAAATTGGACACGCTAAATGATAAATAAAAAAATTTAAATAAAAAAATTAAAAAAAGAATTCAAATGGAACAATTATAAAATAAGCAGGAAACTGTGATTAAAGCAATTACATTTACAACATTTAGCAGATGCTCTTATCCAGAGAGACTTACAGGAGTAGTATGCTGAAGTGGTATTTTGTGTTTACAGTTACATATTTCAAATAATAAAATATGTTACTGACCAGGAGTTCTCACACCTTTGCATAAAATTAATGGTTTTTGCATAAAAATACATGCACAATATTTTATGAACACATGCCCGTCTGACAGCTGATCTGCAACATGTCATGTTCATAGTGATGGTTTTGTTCTTACTCTGTATCGGTGATGACTTTCATTTTTATTTCATCTCCTGAATTCTGCAGAACACTGTGAACAAATCAAAATGATATCAAATTAGTATTACATATCATTCATGTCTTTATTGTCTACATTACTACACCTAATCTTTATTACCGGCATAATTCTTTACTTTATTGCATGTGAAATCTTACTATTTAGTAAATAATAGAAATTATCATCATCATCATCAGCCTTAATTATAATAACAATATTAATAATAATAACTTAAACGGGCACCAGTCATACAGACAAAATATTGTTGTTACCTGTGTACAGATGAAGGATCTCCAACTTTAAATGTTATAGGAGGACGCATAGAATCATCACTCTTTATAGAGACACAGCTCGGTACTGGTGAGTGTGATCGGTTCTCCTTAGTTGAACTACACAAAAATACAGACACAAATCCCTTCATTGCTGCTCATTATTATTGGACTGAATAAATACAACACCAAATAAGAAAAAAGTGGCCTCACATAAAGGCACGACTAATAAAGACTAGGTAAAACATTACTATTCTTTAAATAATAGCAATTATGATCATAGACGTCATCCTCATTAATAACAATAACAATAATAATACTAACTCTATTAAATGGGCACAAGCTATACAGAAAAAAACATGTAAACAACTACCATAGTGTAACTGAGGAGTTGTTACCTGTGTACAGATGAAGGATCTCCATCTTTAAATGTTATAGGAGGACGCATAGAATCATCACTCTTCATGGAGACACAGCTCGGTACTGGTGAGTGTGATCGTTTCTTCTTAGTTCGACTACACAACAAGACAGACACAAATCTCCTCAGTTACACGCTTTAACAGTAAAAGTAACAATAGTAATTGGAGTAACAATAGTAATTGAAGTAACAGAAGCAATAGTAATAGTGACAATATTGACAATGTATATGTTGTAGTAACAGTAGCACTAATTACAGTTGCAGAAATAAAGTGAGTATGTATATATATGTCTGCAGTTTCGATATGATGCATTTAAAGGAAAAATTTGTTGGAAAAAATTACTTGTGTCATGTACAAAGTAGAAATCCTAAACAAATACAGTAAAGTTCTATAGGTTGTGGACATGGATAGGGATGTCCCGATCCCAAACATTAATTTTGATCCCGATCCGATACCGAGTCTCAAACCGATACTTGTATTTTCTAGATATTGTCTAGATAAGAACTAGATAATACTGTTCACACAGTGCACACTTCAAGTGCATTACAGTTATTCTAATTAATCCAGTGTATATGTTTAACAATTAAACAGCTCTGCACTGCTGTAGGAAAAAAAAACTGCATCCAAGCTATTGGCTTAATGTTCTTTTATTTTTACAAAGTAAAAGTAAACAAACTTAGTGCAGCATTGTAGTAGTAAAACTGGAACACTCAAAATGTTGTGACAATGGTTTGATGGACGTTTCTACGCGAAGTGAGTGTGTTTTGACCCTTTGGGGCTTCCATGGTGCATGGAATAGCGTGCTTGACTAATGCGATGACTCTAGCTGTACGCTATTCGGTACCGTAACAGAAGAAGTTAATAGTGTTCTGCTCCCGACAATTTGTGAATATATCGTGTATTTATTTCTTTATTAAACAAGTGCATCACTACGACGCTCGGTTACATAACTAAGCCAATCAGAGTGCTTGATACTGAGATGTCGTTCAGTCTTGTAACACGTAAACTCGTAAAAGTTGTATGTTATGGTCCTGAAGTTTTCATACTCGGATTAAAAGTTATTGTTTTGTAAACCGGAGTGATCCTCGACGCACACCATATAAACAGTAAAATTCTACAGTAATGAACGCAGCTCTGCTCCCACCGCCTCGTGAAACGCTCACATTGCAGATATTACACTTCACTGTTGGACTTGTTTCACTTTCCAATTTAAAGTATTTCCACACAACGGACATGCTGACGTAAAACAAAGGATTGGGATTACGATCGGCTTTAGTAAAGCCAATACCGATCAGTTAAAAAATGCCTTGATCGGCCCGATTTACGATCTTTGAGATCGGATCGGGACATCCCTAGACATGGACTCCAACCTTCTGATTAGTAGTCCAGTACCTCAACCACTATGCTACGGCTTATATATATTTATATATGTACATACAGGGTAAGTCAAGTCACAAAACACTCTTTTATTTCAGAAACGAAAGGGAAAATGACATATCTGAATACCCCAGCAAGTAATGGGTGAGGGGGCCTATCTTTTATGTTCAGAACATGGCCACCATCTTGAAAGCTGTCATATTTGATCAAGGGCAAGTTTTTCCCAATGAGAAGGTGGTCATGTAGCATATCAAAGAAGACCAGAATTTTCTCAGAAATCAATTGCCGCTATCTTGTGGTTCAAAAGTTATCAACACAAAGTTGCAACAACAACCGGGAATGTTCCCTGTGATGCACAGCTATTTGACGTGTTCAGTGTGTTGTCCCTGGTGCTGAACACAGAGCTGAAGGTGCTGGATCCAATTGTTATGAACCCGCATGAGAATCTCTGGAGAAATGCTGTCGTCTTGGAAATGACATATACAAGTCCTGCACAGTGGTCAGAGGGATTTTAAGCCATTCTTCTTGCAGGATAGTGGCCAGGTCACTACGTGATGCTGGTGGAGGAAAACGTTTCCTGACTCGCTTCTCCAAAACACCCCAAAGTGGCTCAATAATATTTAGATCTGGTGACTGTGCAAGCCATGGGAGATGTTCAACTTCACTTTCATGTTCATCAAACCAATCTTTCACCAGTCTTGCTGTGTGTATTGGTGCATTGTCATCCTGATACACGGCACCGCCATTGGATGCACATGGTCCTCCAGAATGGTTCGGTAGTCCTTGGCAGTGACGCGCCCATCTAGCACAAGTATTGGGCCAAGGGAATGCCATGATATGGCAGCCCAAACCATCACTGATCCACCCCCATGCTTCACTCTGGGCATGCAACAGTCTGGGTGGTACGCTTCTTTGGGGCTTCTCCACACCGTAACTCTCCCGGATGTGGGGAAAACAGTAAAGGTGGACTCATCAGAGAACAATACATGTTTCACATTGTCCACAGCCCAAGATTTGCACTCCTTGCACCATTGAAACCGACGTTTGGCATTGGCACGAGTGACCAAAGGTTTGGCTATAGCAGCCCGGCCGTGTATATTGACCCTGTGGAGCTCCCGACGGACAGTTCTGGTGGAAACAGGAGAGTTGAGGTGCACATTTAATTCTGCCGTGACAGGTGTTCCAGTTATTTTGTCCAACCCCTGTATATACAGGGGTTGGACAAAATAACTGAAACACCTGTCATTTTAGTGTGGGAGGTTTCATGGCTAAATTGGACCAGTCAAAATATTGCAATGCACACAACATTATGGGTGACATACCAGAGTTCAAAAGAGGACAAATTGTTGGTGCACGTCTTGCTGGCGCATCTGTGACCAAGACAGCAAGTCTTTGTGATGTATCAAGAGCCACGGTATCCAGGGTAATGTCAGCATACCACCAAGAAGGACAAACCACATCCAACAGGATTAACTGTGGACGCAAGAGGAAGCTGTCTGAAAGGGATGTTCGGGTGCTAACCCGGATTGTATCCAAAAAAAAATAAAACCACGGCTGCCCAAATCACGGCAGAATTAAATGTGCACCTCAACTCTCCTGTTTCCACCAGAACTGTCCGTCGGGAGCTCCACAGGGTCGATATACACGGCCGGGCTGCTATAGCCAAACCTTTGGTCACTCGTGCCAATGCCAAACGTCGGTTTCAATGGTGCAAGGAGCGCAAATCTTGGGCTGTGGACAATGTGAAACATGTATTGTTCTCTGATGAGTCCACCTTTACTGTTTTCCCCACATCCGGGAGAGTTACGGTGTGGAGAAGCCCCAAAGAAGCGTACCACCCAGACTGTTGCATGCCCAGAGTGAAGCATGGGGGTGGATCAGTGATGGTTTTGGCTGCCATATCATGGCATTCCCTTGGCCCAATACTTGTGCTAGATGGGTGCGTCACTGCCAAGGACTACCGAACCATTCTGGAGGACCATGTGCATCCAATGGTTCAAACATTGTATCCTGAAGGCGGTGCCGTGTATCAGGATGACAATGCACCAATACACACAGCAAGACTGGTGAAAGATTGGTTTGATGAACATGAAAGTGAAGTTGAACATCTCCCATGGCCTGCACAGTCACCAGATCTAAATATTATTGAGCCACTTTGGGGTGTTTTGGAGAAGCGAGTCAGGAAACGTTTTCCTCCACCAGCATCACGTAGTGACCTGGCCACTATCCTGCAAGAAGAATGGCTTAAAATCCCTCTGACCACTGTGCAGGACTTGTATATGTCATTTCCAAGACGAATTGACGCTGTATTGGCCGCAAAAGGAGGCCCTACACCATACTAATAAATTATTGTGGTCTAAAACCAGGTGTTTCAGTTATTTTGTCCAACCCCTGTATATATATATATATATATATATATATATATATATATATATATATATATATATATATATATATATATATAGCACACATGCAATAGAATAGAATCTTTATTGTCACTATACACTGACTGTGTGTGCAAATTAGGGCTGGACGATATGGCTAAAATTTATCACGATATAACTCCTAATTTCGGTCGATACGATATAATTCCGATACGATATGAATAATACAAATGTCAGAAAAACTGCCAGGAACACCAACATTGAAAGGCTGTACCTGCGAACTTCTGAAAAATTTATTTGAAAAGTCTATCAAATCTCACCCTTTACAACTACATACTATTTTAGAAATAATAATAATAATGGTACAAGTAAATAAGCTTTCACCCTTTACTTGTATTCAGCATTTGTATACAGACAAAAACACATCATTCTCAAATAAACATAAGCTTTGACAATATATAATATAATATATTAACATATGTCTTAACCAGAGGTGGAAAGAGAACTAAAATATTGTACTCAAGTAAAAGTACTATTACTTTAATGAATTTTTACTTAAGTACGAGTAAAGTTACTAGTCTAAAAATCTACTTAAGTAAAAGGTAACTCATTTAAAATGTACTCAGAGTAAACGTTACTTACTAAACTTAGTTACTTTATTAACAGGAGAGGGGGGGTCTCTTCTGTGTAATGCTAACAGGACTAGTGGATATAAATTTCACAATAGTTGTTTTTAATTCAAATATAATAGAAGAAACATGTTGATACAACATTTAAAACATTTAGGGGTGTATAATGTGTCATTTTAGTCCCATAAAACTTTTTTAAACCGTATAACCACTAGTGATGTGTCGTAGAATGATTTGAATCTATTGAACGGCACTTTAAACTGAAATAAAGGAATCGATTCACGCTTTATGTATATATACGGCTCTTTAAAAGGAACCGAGACAAAAGATCCGACTCCCTGTCGCAGAATTCACTGCAGCAGTTTCCCAGACGCGATTTCTTTAGCGTTTATTATTTTACTCAGTAACGGATCTTATTTAAAATGTAGCGAATTACAATTCTTAATACAA
Organism: Trichomycterus rosablanca; assembly: GCF_030014385.1. Lineage (NCBI taxonomy): Eukaryota > Metazoa > Chordata > Actinopteri > Siluriformes > Trichomycteridae > Trichomycterus > Trichomycterus rosablanca. The sequence goes on from NC_085989.1 coordinate 49,110,870, forward strand.
AACATACTTAAGTAAAAGTAAAATTACAGGCTGTGAAATCTACTTTAAAAAGTATAAGTACACAAAAACAAAAAAGTACACTCAATTACAGTAACGCGAGTAAACTCGTTACTTTCCACCTCTGGTCTTAACTAACTTTAATCCACAACATGGACTGATTATTATTTGTATGTAAACATTTTCGAACAAAAGTGCGAAACCAGGATAAAGAATATAAAAAGTGCTTAAGAGTTGCTGCAGAATTTGCTGCAGCAGATGTTGTGCTTAAAGAATACAGAAAAAAAAGAGTCTAGTCTTTCCTCTCTTATCAATTATTTCTACTGCTTCTTTTTTAACAGTGGATGCTCGTTCACTTACAGCTGTTGAACTCATTTAGCCGCTAATATCCACCGTGTTGTAGCGGAGTGTAATCAGAGCGGTAACGCTGGCTTCCTGCCTGTGCCGTACGTCATCACGCACTGACATGTATATCGATCGAATTTGTTTAAAAATCATATCACCGTTATTGAAACATTTTCTATCGCGATATATATCGATATCGAATTATTGTCCAGCACTAGTGCAAATGCTGCATGTGTGTGTGACCCATAGTCCTGTGTCTGTTTTCAGTCTTTTTCAGTTCTGTGGTGTGTGATGGAGGCCACAGCTCTGGGAAAAAAGCTGTTCCTTAGTCTATTTGTGTGTGCTTTTATTGTCCTGAATCGTTTGCCTGAGGGCAGTAGCTGGAATAGTGTGTGTCCGGGGTGTGTGGTGTCTTTGATAATGCTGCTAGCCTTCTTCCTCAGTCAGCTAGCATACAACACAAGTTCTGTGCCAATGTGCTGAGCTGTTTTCACCACCAGATGAAGATCTTTACGCTTGGCGGCGGTGCAACTGGAATACCACACTGTAACATGGCTGGTCAGTGAGGATGGTTTCGTCAGAATTGTCAAGTCAAGTCGAGTCAACTTTATTTAGAATTGTATCATTTGAATGTTGTCAACTTTTACTAAAGTAAGTAAATGTTTGCTATAAAACCATTAATGTAAGTCACTCTGGATAAGAGTGGATAAGTCTGGATAAGTCGGCTGAATGTCAAAAATGTAAATTAAATCATTGTAATTTCCATTTTGAATCCAGTGAGTTGATGATTCACTATCTGATGTTATTCCCAATGTACTGTGGATTATCTGTATAATGAATTAACACTTCATGTTTATAGGTTTTTATAGTATCCTACATACAAATACAGAGCAGGTACTTTCACTTTATCTTTGTGTACTGATAAATCTCTATAGTGTTTAATCTAGCATCATCCTATCATACTAACTAATTACTGTATACTAAATGTGACATTGTTAACAAATAAATTCTACATTTCATATAAAATTTATGTAAAAACTTCAAACACTATAGAATTAGTACTGATAATGATGCTCTGTATCTTACCGCTTATTTAATAGTAGAAGCTCGACTTGTGAGTCCTGAAGAGGAGACTCCATCATTAAACGTTAGTACACACAGCTGGACACACAGCTGGGTACTGTCGAGTTTGATCTCTTTTACTGAAATAAAAAAGAAAAGTAAGTAAAGTTTGGAAATGATCACAACCGTCTCGCTGATCTTGAGGTGCATTTTAAGAGTGATGTACCTTACAGGTAAGAAGAACATTAATCTTCTTTCATTATTGTCACATCAAATGGGTCAAGTAAACTAACTAGGTCTTTTATGTAAATGATTACTTCAAATGCACTACCTATAATTTAGTTTAGATACCCAATTATTTTACATGGGCCATATACAAACCCCATTTCTTTAAAAGTTGGAATGTTTTGTGAGGAATATATCTGTTAACTATGTTGAATATTTAACTTATAAAACCAGAAAATAAGATTTCCAATGTTTTGACTGACCAACTTGGCTGGCCATTCTATTTTAAGTTAATTTAATGCCTGCAACATACAAACAAGGCATGTTTACCACTGTGTTCCATCACCTTTCCAATTAATTACACTTTTTAATGGTTTGGGAACTGAGGACACAAACTGTTGCAGTTTTGTAAGTGGAATTGTTTCTCTATTTTTGCTTGATAAGAGACTTTAGCTGTTCAACAGTCAGTGGTTGTCATTGTCTGATACTTCTCTTCATGATGCACTATACATTTTCAGTAGGAAACAGATCTGGACTGCAGGCAGGCCAATCAAACACACACATTCTGTGTATATGATGCCACACATTTGTAAGTGGCATCATCTTGCTGAAATCACCATGACCTTCCCAGGAAAAAACCTCGACTCGATGGTAGCATGTGTCTCTCTAAAACTAGGGCTGGATGATATATCACACATATTGATATACTCCATATTATTTTTTGTGAATCAAAATCATATTAAATAGGGTGCCAATCGACCACACCCCTCCCTGATCTGTATATGAAACTGTGGGTCCAGACTGGGTCCAAATTTGTTCCAAAGAGGAGAGGCCTTGAGATTTATAGCATTAAGGGAAAATGTTAAACTGCAGGCAAATAATAATAATGACAATAATAATTATAATTTAATTGTTGTACGATTTCATCGTTTAAAAGAAAAGGGTTTTTTTTCTTCAAAAATGGATCTGCATAATAATTGAGGCCCCTTTTGCCCAAAATACCAATAATAATATAAACACAGATGCATTTGAGTTTCCCTTTATAGAAAGAATTATTACTGGTGGCACCCCATATAATGTTTAAAATTTCATAATTAAAAAAGCAAAAGCAATTGTACACCTGCACCATATGCTACCATATGCTACATTTAATTATTTATTTGAGTATTTATAATTTTATAAAGAGTGAACGCCAGTAAACACGCACCGCTCCCTCACTCTGCTCTAATGTCTATAATAGAAGCGCATCCAGTTTTTTTCAGTGCTAACGCAATAATACACGCACCGTAATGTCTATAATAGAAGCGCATCCAGTTTTTTCAGTGCTTACGCAATAATACACGCACCGTAATGTCTATAATAGAAGCGCATCCAGTTTTTTTTAGTGCTAACGCAATAATACACGCACCGTAATGTCTATAATAGAAGCGCACCCAGTTTTTCAGTGCTAACAAAGCCATAATTCACACACCATAATGTCTATAACAACAACAACAACAACAACATTTTATTTAACAAGCGCCTTTCAGGACACCCAAGGTCACTTTACAATAAGACCATATAATAAAAACAAAATAATGTATAATAAAATTATAATAAAATACAACATCGACAATAAAAGAAAATGTAGATAAAATAGAAAATGTAGATAAAATAAGGTAGATAAAAGTGAGAATAAAACTCAGCTATAGGCCAGCTGGAAAAAATGGGTTTTTAGGTGAGCCTGGAATACAGTGAATGATGTACAGGCACGCAACTCAAGTGGCAGACTATTCCACAACTTTGACCCAGCTACACTAAAAGCCCTGTCACCAACCGTGCACAGTTTACTGCTAGGAACTCTAAGCAAATGCTGCTCGGCCGAGCGCAAAGTGCGTACAGGAGAGTGGGTCTGGAGCAGACTACTTAAATACGATGGTGCAAAACCATACAAAGATTTAAACACCAAGATAATTACCTTGTACTGGATACGGTACTGAACAGGGAGCCAATGAAGATGTTCCAGAATAGGAGTAATATGCTCCCAGGATCTGGTGTTAGTTAAGACCCTCGCAGCTGAGTTTTGCACATACTGAAGCCTGTTCAACAGCCGAGCCGGGAGTCCATACAACACAGCATTACAATAGTCAATTCTAGATGTAACAAAAGCATGCATGACAGCCTCAGCAGCAGGAAGGGAGAGGAAGGGTCGAATCTTAGAGATATTCCTTAAGTGAAAGAAGGCTGTCTTGCAGATGTTTTTAATGTGCGGTTCAAAAGACAGGGTAGAGTCCAGAATGACTCCCAGATTTTTGATCTGGGTAGATGATGAAACATTAAAATCAGGAATAGAGACAGTACTGTTACTCATCTTCTTAACGATGGCTGGAGAAGCAATTAATATAGCCTCTGTCTTATTACTGTTGAGACTCAGGAAGTTCACCTTCAACCATGTGCTCACCTCAGCTAAACACTTCACCAGGACAGGCGTCGGTAGGCTGACAGAAGGTTTAGTGCATATATATATTTGCACATCATCAGCGTAGCAATGAAATTGTAGCCCATGTCGCCGAATGATGTCACCAAGAGGAAGCAAATACAATGTGAAAAGTAATGGGCCAAGGACCGAACCCTGAGGGACACCATGTGACAAAATGCTCGAGTCAGATCTAAAGCCTCCAATTGCAACAAACTGTTTCCTATCTGTAAGGTAGGACTGGAGCCAAGCAAGAACAGTACCAGTTGTGCCAATCAGGTTACAAAGCCGAGTAATCAGTATCTTGTGGCTGACTGTATCAAATGCAGCTGTAAGGTCCAATAATATAAGTAAATTTACCAGCCCCTGATCGGCTGCTGTAAGAAGATCATTGACCACCCTTACCAGTGCAGTTTCAGTACTATGATTTTTCCTGAAACCGGACTGAAACACCTCAAACAGATCATTTGATTCAATGTGTTCAGTTAACTGTGCAGCTACAGTCCATTCTAGCAGTTTCGCCAGGAAAGGAAGATTGGAAATTGGCCTGTAGTTGGCCAGGTTGTCAGGGTCTAAGCCTTTTTTCTTCAGAACTGGAGTAACAGCAGCCAGCTTCAAGGAAGCCGGAACTAGACCTGAAGTCAGAGACGCATTAATACAGTGAGTAATAATTGGACAAACAGAGGTAAGGCAAGCTTTCACCCACGATGTTGGCAACGGATCTAGTTGGCATGAAGTGGCTCTAGAAGTCCTAATTAAATTTGAAATGTAACCTTCCTGCACAGTATTAAAAGTGGACAAACTGCCATTAAAAGGGGTGCAAATAATATCAGCTGATGCAGGGCTAGATAAAAATTGAGAGTGAATTGCAGCTATCTTCTGGTTAAAGAACTCCATGAACCGAGAACATAGTTCAGTTGATGGGACGAAGGGAGAGCTTTTTACTGGTTGCAGTAACTTATTAACAGTAGAAAATAGAGCTTTTGGATTACCATGAGCACCCTGAATAATGTTTGAATAATAAAAAGTTTTAGCCTTATTTAATTCCTCCTTGTAATTCACTACAAAATCTTTGTAGGCAAGGGCATGCACAGTCAAGCCAGTTCTCTTCCAAAGACGCTCAATTTGACGTCCAGCAGCCTTTAATTTGCGCAACTCTGGTGTATACCAAGGAGCAGAATGTTCAAATGTAACAGTGCGAGTTCTTAGAGGAGCCAGATGATCAACAATAGAAGAAAAAGTATTATCATAGTGAAGCATTAGAGTAACCGGATCCGATGAGTCTGGTATAACAGTGTGACTGACCAAGTCCATAATGGCAGAAGGACTGATATTTTTTATGTTTCTGAACGTGATCTGTCGTGACTCGTGATGCCCCTGCTTAAGACAAGGTAGTGTAAAATCAAAAAAGACAGCCTTATGGTCAGATATAGTTAAATCAATACCGTGCACATTTGTAGGAGAAATGCCAGTAGAGCAAACAATGTCCAGAATGTGTCCCTTGTTATGTGTAGAAAAGTCCACATTCTGGATAAAATCAAAACACTGGAGCACATTTAAAAATTCTTTGGCAAACGAGCATTTATCAGAGTCAACATGGATGTTAAAGTCACCAAGAAGCAAAAAGTCAGAGTAAAGAGGACAGAATAAAGTGAGTAACTCAGAGAGCTCTGAAATAAAAACAGGAGATATCTTTGGAGGACGATAAATAAGTACAATCAGTAGAGGTCTAGCAGCAGTGATAAGTACTGCTAGGCACTCGAACGAGGTAGTATGGGAGACTGGAATGGTTTTAACTTTAAACTTTGATTTATACACAATGGCCAGACCTCCACCACGCCCAGTTGCACGAGGCTTATCTACAAAAAGATAGTTTGCTGGCATAGCTTGGTTCAATGCAAAATAATCATTAGGTTGTTGCCAAGTTTCCGTCAGACACAATAAATCAATGTTATGTTCAAGGATAATATCCGCAATAAATGTAGCCTTGTTGTTCAAAGAACGAACATTGAACAGGGCACTTTTAACATTCATAGCGGTACTCGGCAGTGGCAAGTTTTCAACTGGTATGTAGCGTAGATTCCGAGAGCAATTCAGATTGCCTGAACATAACGTCACCTTGGAAACCGCACCGTCCAGATTACTGGAATGATATTGGTGCGTTGTTTGTAAACAAAAGTCCGACCCAAACTCCGGTGAAGGTATTTAGGTCTTCGTAGGATACCAAGATGACGATGAATTAATAATTGGTCCGGAGTTTTGTAGTGTGCTTTTTGAAGCGCATAAAGTTGACTGAGTGAGTACCTTATCGTCATGATGAGCCCACGATGGAAGTTGCACCCAACACAGACCAACAGCCGGAGGAGCAAACACAGAACAAGCCACACAGCCCAGGAGAACAGAAAATCGGCAGAAAGTCCAGCAGCGACAGCTATTCCCATACTTGTCCAGAAAGTACGGAAAATGTGCACTCAGCGAAGCGTCCTTAAAGGAGTAGCCTTTAGCATTTGTAGCATGAGGATGTTACACCACCGCTGAAATATTCAGATCAGTTTCAGACCCGATCAAAGACAATATGTGGACTTTGTGCAGTTTGTAAGCAACACTATGTCCATCACATAATCATGGCAACATGGAAACGTAGTACCGTAGGAACACAAGTAAACAATTTAAAAATTTTAGAATTTTAACAGGGGGAGAAGCGGCAGCCACACGCGCCAGCGTATCTCTCACCACCACCAGTGTAAAAAGGAACTAATAATAGAAGCGCACTCAGTTTTTCAGTGCTGTTAACTTTATAATAACTCGGTAAATAACTAAAACCTGCAGCGCCGCGTCTGTGCTAAAATGTCTCCAAATGTAATAAAATACCAAATAACTTTAAACGTTCAGTTGATGAGAAGTTATAAAGTGTAAATATCTAGTAAATGTTTAATGTAAAAACGAAAGTTTGACTTCAGTAAGACTTCATGTAGTACAGAATCCTCCTGTAGATTTACACACCGGCTATAAAACACATCCACATTCTTCTTACATAAATATATTTAAATATAAAACATCTCTCACCTTTAATCAGAACTTCACACTGATAGACTTTAATCTCACTGTTTCTGTGTGCGGCCCAAAAGCTTCATGTTTTATAAAGACGCAGAACAAAATGGCGCCGAGGAGGAAAGTATTTTATGTTGATCCTCCCTCGCGGTTTTCCACCAAAATGGGTGGATTTTGTTGGAAATTGGCAGGGGAAAACACTTTGGCAGGTGGACAAATTTTGGTCTGGTTTATAATCATTTTGGCGGCTTAAAATGTAAATAAAAAAACTATTGCTTTCTAAAGCAGGTGGAATATAAATAGGTCTACCTTCTTCCACCACATCCAAACCCGTTGTGAAAAGTTTGCCCATCAATACACTGATTCATGTTAGACAAGTGATTTGAGTTGAATATGAAGGTAAGCAAGGCTGGTACATATAACCTTTCATTGCTTTCAAGTTTATTTTATTTACTTGCAAAGGGCAGTGTTGCCAACTTAGCGACTTTGTCGCTATATTTAGCGACTTTTCAGAGCCCTCTAGCGACTTTTTTTTCAAAAAAGCGACTAGCGAGAAATCTAGCGACTTTTTCTGGTGTTATTGGAGACTTTTGGAGACTCGAACGTGAAAACTGTTATATAAAATTACATTGTTCTGCAGTTACTGTCCTCAACGAGCAGCGGGTCCTGCCATGAGCCCCTCCGCCGTCCCAAAGCACGGGTCAGTATCACAGTCAGTGTTGCCAGATTGGGCGATTTTCCACCAAAATGAGCGAATGTTGGCAGGGAAAAACACACTTTGGCAGGTGGACAAAATTTGGGCTGGTTTGTAATCATTTTGGCAGCTTAAAATATAAATAAAAAAAGCTATTGCTAAAGCAGGTGGAATATAAATAGGTCTACCTTCTCCCACCACATCCAACCCGTTGTCAAAAGTTTGATTGACAGGTTATTCTTTCCAGTCCAAGACACTGTTGCCACACCCATCAATACAGTGATTCATATTGAATATGTGTGATTTGAGATGAATATGAAGGTAAGCAAGTCTCGTACATACAACCTCTCATATGTACGAGAGGGTAAACTTCAGTTGCTTATAAGTTTATTTTTATTTACTTGCAGGGTTGTGTGTCCTATCATAAATAATGCATTTTACAAACTTGGTAGACTACTTCAAAGACATGCAAGCTAAAATAATTTGTCGTTTATAATGTACTGTAATTACTGATCTGTACATTTTAAGATATTAATTTGTAGGTCATGATGGTTTAACTGGTTTATTATTTGTGAAATGCTAAACATCATCTGCTTATCCTGTGTTTTGGGTGTTTTTTCATGCATTTTGGCTGAAAATTACTGTCGCAATCTGGCAACCCTGCCCAGAGTAGCTCAGTGTTTTCTTAAAAAACAAAAACAAACCACGAATCAACAGACGAATGTTCATTTGTAGTTCTAAACATATTTAGGGTGTTTTATCCACTTTTTGTCTCTCCCACGATGTTATTCCTCTCTTCTACACCATCAATTACACACAAATGGACCTTATGCAAATTAGGCGATGACGTCATTTAGCGACTTCTAGCGACTTTTAGGACAGCCAATAGCTGCTTTCCTTACTGAGGAGTTGGCAACACTGCCTGACTGTGATACTGACCCCCCCGTGAGATTTTATAAAATCACGATATATTTTCATACGCGATATAAGATAAGACAATATCGCGTATATCGATATAAATGTTGCGTTCCAATTAGATCCGACAGTTCGTCTTTATCTTCTCCCAGTTTGTCTCTGCACATGTTCACCTACCCCGCCCCTCTCCCTCACTGAACACAACTCCCCCCTCCCCACCACCGTCAATTCTTTCTGCCCTCAGAACACATTTCTGTAAGTAAACCTCAGGTGATAGCATGGAGACGGTGAAGGAGCCGGTTAGTAAAAAGAATAATAATGGCTCAGTTATTTGGAGATGGTTCGGATTCAGTGGTGGAGAAGTGTCAGGTGAGCAGCAGAATAATGTATAATGCCGAAAACAAGTCCAGACAAAAGGTTCCAGCTCCGTGTACCTTCATTCGTTTTTCACTTCAAATCCCAAAGTTGAAAAACAAGAAAACGAGTCATTATTCGTTTCAAAAGCCAATATAAACATACAAGCGCATGCACGCGCTGACATGCACGTATTTACTTCATATATAAACAGTGTAAATTATGCACAAGTGTTGAGAAAGTAATAATAACGTAACGGTGCGTCTCCTGTTGTTCTGACTCTTGTGTTTGTATATGTGATGTGCATGTAAAGATATCTGCTATATCTGTAAAAAAAAAAAAAAAAAAAAAAAAAACATTAGGGGAGTGATTTCTGTACTGGATGTTGTACGTGGTCGTGTTAGTTTATACTGGATGATCGCCCGACCTCTGACACGTCATTTATTTATTTATCTTGTATTATAGTATTTCTTGTTCTCGGCCAATAAACAACAAAAAATTAATAAAACTGCATGAACTAACTCTGCAGTAAACACGGAGCAAACAGCAATTAAACAACAAATAAAGCTGTTAAATAATAATAAAGTGCATGAAGCAGAACGCTGATTAAAATGCATGAAATGTTGTAATAGTTACACAATAACATTAACGATTAGTTCTGCCTGTATTACAGAACTGAGTTCTATATGTTAAAAAAAAAATATTAATGTAAATGTTAATGTTGTGGCAACATATACATAAAATAATGTATAAAGTCCAAACATGTGAAGGGGGTTTAATGAGAACGCTACCATTAATATCACACAAGCTCAGTGCAAAACAACAGAAGAACACGAGCACAGCCGGAAACGATAAATTCTGACACCTTCCCTACACACTCGCTCCCTGCGCCCTATAGTGCACTTAACATTCTTAAAGGGCCAGACAATATATTTGTAATTCACATTACACGACAGGTGAGACGTTTTTTTTTGTTTTGTTTGTTTTTTAAGGAAAAATAGTTTCCCCAGCATGAGTGTTAACAAAAGTGCCTGTAAAAAATTTGGAACATGTAGCTTTGTCTCAGAAGTGTCTTTTTGTTATTACCTTATGGGATGAAAAAAATATCGAGATATATATCGTATATCGTGGTTCAGCGAAAAATTTCGAGATATTACTTTTGATCCATATCGCCCAGCCCTACGACAGTGCTACCCACTTACCCATCGTGCCGCCCTTCAGTGTTTGTTTGTTTGTTTATTAGGATTTTAACGTCATGTTTTACACTTTGGTTACATTCATGACAGGAACGGTAGTTATTCATCACACAAGTTTATTCGATTCACAAGGTTATATCAATCACAGTCATGGACAATTTAGTACCTTCAATTCACCTCACCTGCATGTCTTTGGACTGTAAGAGGAAAACAGAGTTCCCGGAGTAAACCCACGCAGACACGGGGAGAACATGCAAACCACACAGAAAGGACCCGGACTGCCCCACCTGGGGTTCGAACCCAGGACCTTCTTGCTGTGAGGCGACAGTGCTACCCACTTAGCCACCTTAGCCCCTTTCAGTGTATAGCAAACCGTGTGTAAAAACTTAATGTAATTTGATGTAATGTAACTGCAGGAATTTTTTAGATCTTCTAGTCTGCTTTACATCGAAAGACAGATTCAGATTTAACAGGTCTGGCAGTGATCATTTCTGGGTGCGGCTAGTGAAACTGAACCCAATTTGCAATTGAATGTGTTTAACTGGTTGATGTAGGAGCTAAAGGGACAAATACAGGGGTTGGACAAAATAACTGAAACACTTGGTTTTAGACCACAATAAGTTATTAGTATGGTGTAGGGCCTCCTTTTGCGGCCAATACAGCGTCAATTCGTCTTGGAAATGACATATACAAGTCCTGCACAGTGGTCAGAGGGATTTTAAGCCATTCTTCTTGCAGGATAGTGGCCAGGTCACTACGTGATGCTGGTGGAGGAAAACGTTTCCTGACTCGCTTCTCCAAAACACCCCAAAGTGGCTCAATAATATTTAGATCTGGTGACTGTGCAGGCCATGGGAGATGTTCAACTTCACTTTCATGTTCATCAAACCAATCTTTCACCAGTCTTGCTGTGTGTATTGGTGCATTGTCATCCTGATACACGGCACCGCCTTCAGGATACAATGTTTGAACCATTGGATGCACATGGTCCTCCAGAATGGTTCGGTAGTCCTTGGCAGTGACGCGCCCATCTAGCACAAGTATTGGGCCAAGGGAATGCCATGATATGGCAGCCCAAACCATCACTGATCCACCCCCATGCTTCACTCTGGGCATGCAACAGTCTGGGTGGTACGCTTCTTTGGGGCTTCTCCACACCGTAACTCTCCCGGATGTGGGGAAAACAGTAAAGGTGGACTCATCAGAGAACAATACATGTTTCACATTGTCCACAGCCCAAGATTTGCGCTCCTTGCACCATTGAAACCGACGTTTGGCATTGGCACGAGTGACCAAAGGTTTGGCTATAGCAGCCCGGCCGTGTATATTGACCCTGTGGAGCTCCCGACGGACAGTTCTGGTGGAAACAGGAGAGTTGAGGTGCACATTTAATTCTGCCGTGATTTGGGCAGCCGTGGTTTTATGTTTTTTGGATACAATCCGGGTTAGCACCCGAACATCCCTTTCAGACAGCTTCCTCTTGCGTCCACAGTTAATCCTGTTGGATGTGGTTTGTCCTTCTTGGTGGTATGCTGACATTACCCTGGATACCGTGGCTCTTGATACATCACAAAGACTTGCTGTCTTGGTCACAGATGCGCCAGCAAGACGTGCACCAACAATTTGTCCTCTTTTGAACTCTGGTATGTCACCCATAATGTTGTGTGCATTGCAATATTTTGAGCAACACTGTGCTCTTACCCTGCTAATTGAACCTTCACACTCTGCTCTTACTGGTGCAATGTGCAATTAATGAAGATTGGCCACCAGACTGGTCCAATTTAGCCATGAAACCTCCCACACTAAAATGACAGGTGTTTCAGTTATTTTGTCCAACCCCTGTATGTACCCATGTATAAAAGAGCAGAATTAGGATTTTCCTCTGTTTGAACTCAGACCGAACAGTTGTAGCTTAGTGGGTAGAGCTTTGGGCTATCAAGCCCTTGAGCAAGAACCTTTACCCTCTCTGCACCAGGGGCTTCATACAATGCCTGACTCTGCACTCTGAACCCAGCTTTCAAACAATCTGGGATATGCAGAAAAAGAAAAGGCATGTTTACCCCTGTTCCATCAGCTTTAGTATTAATATTAATGAGACTTTTTAATGGTTGGGATCTGAGGACACATTGTTGCAGTTTTGTACGTAGAATTTTTCTCCATTCTTGCTTGATATGAGACTTTAGCTGCTAAACAGTCATTGGTCAACATCGTCCGATTCCCCTTTTTATGCCGCACTGTATTATGCCGCACATTTTCAACAGAGGACAGATGTGGACTGCAGGCAGGTCTCTCTGCATGACCTCACTCTTCTTTAATTTTTGCTATACTGTCACATTTAAATGTTCAGATCCTCCAACTAATGTTAATATAAGATAAATACAATGTTAACACAAAACTGTTAAGACTAATGTTAACACAAGAGAGCTTGTAGGTTGTACGTCATGTATTGTACTTTAACATACACTTTAGCATGACTACCTAAACATACAGGTAGTCAGCTGACCTGAATATACAGGTAGTCAGCTGACCTGAATATACAGGTAGTCAGTCAGACAGTACCTGTCTGTATATTAATACTAATATACAGACAGACTCAGGAAATCCTTTGTTCCCAGGGCCATTAGGCTCTTTAACTCTATGCAGGGGGGATGGGGAGGAACTGAGGAATTAATGTAACAGAATTGTGGTACATGTACATGTACAATAATCTGTGTATGTGGGTGAGCACGTGTGTGTTTACACTTGTGGGCACTCATGTGTACATGCACAGACAAGCACATCCGCACCTTATGTACATAAATCTGCACTTTTTCTACTTTTTCTTACATTTCCTAAATTTGCACTGTGGTTTCACTTCATACTTTATAATTCACTTTAAATTCATTTTATAATTTACTTCATAATTTATATCTTACAACTGTGACTTATAATCTATACTAGCCTAGCAATGTTAACTAAAAATAACACCTCCATATGTACCACATGTTCCATATGTACCCTCAGGTCCTGTTGTTGTTGTGTGTTGTCCGAGTGTTGTTGTGGTTATACAGATACTTTTTTTGTATAATGTGAATCTCTGTAGTGTGTACTATTACTTACATTTTGACTTATGTAACTTGCTACTGAGGTCTCAATTTCCTTCGGGATTAATAAAGTATCTATCTTGTAACTTGCTACTGAGGTCTCAATTTCCTTCGGGATTAATAAAGTATCTATCTATCTATCTATCTATCTATACTGAACCACCAGGTTATTCCATCAATTGATTTTTTTTTTTTCCTCCCTGATGGCACGGGCATATTCCAAGATGACAATGCCAGGATTCATCTGGCTCAAACTGTGAAAGAGTGGTTCAGGGAGCATGAGACATCATTTTCACACATGGATTGGCCACCACAGAGTCCAGACCTGAACCCCATTGAGAATCTTTGGGATGTGCTGGAGAAGGCTTTGTGCAGTGCTCCAAATCTTCCATCATCAACACAAGATCTTGGGGAAAAATTAATGCAACTCTGGACGATGCCACAGCGAATGTGTGCTGTAATCAAAGCTAAATGCGGTCCAACGAAATATTAAAGTGTGTGACCTTTTTTTTGGCCAGGCAGTGTATATCGATGTGATATTTGGAGAGGTTTCCTCTCTGGCATGTTCATGGAGATTTTAAGCATTAAGGGAAAACACTTTAGGCAAACAATGATAATGATAACATTATAAAATATTAATAATATTATAAACACGTTTGGATTTGAGTTTCTATGTACAGTGAAAATAAAAACAATGGTAACATTTCACTTGGTTGCAGCATTGATTATATATTAAACATAATTTATAATTTTAAAAGAACAAATCATTCTTAAAACATAAATATAATAAAATCGTACACCTGCAGCATATGCTACATTTAAATTTTGATTTATGTTTAAACAGTATTTATATTTTATAAAGAGTGAATGTCAGTAAAGTGCTCACAAAGTTGTTTTCTCTGAGCGCTCACGCACCGTAATGTCTATAATAGAAGCGCACTCAGTTTTCAGTGCCGTTGAGTGAATGGCAGCAAACACGCACCGCTCCCTCACTCTGCTCTAATGTCTATAATAGAAGCGCACTCAGTTTTTCAGTGCTGTTAACTTTATTATAACTCGGTAAATAACTAAAACCTGCTGCACCGCGTCTGTGCTAAAATGTCTCAAAACGTAATAAAATACCAAAAAACTTTAAACGTTCAGTTGATGAGAAGTTATAAAGTGTAAATATCTAGTAAATGTTTAATGTAAAATCGGAAGTTTGACCAGTAAGAATTCATGTAGTACAGAATCCTTCTGCTGTAGATTTACACACCGACTATAAAACACATCCACATTCTTCTTACAAAAATATATTTAAATATAAAACATCTCTCACCTTTAATCAGAACTTCACACTGATAGACTTTAATCTCACTGTTTCTGTGTGCGGCCCAACAGCTTCATGTTTATAAAGACGCAGAACAAAATGGCGCTGAGAAGAAACGTTTTTCCTGTAAATCTCCTCCCTCATGTGGTCAGAAACTGTAATGAAGGAAGAAGTTTAGTTTCTCTTTCAGTTTTGGCTTTGTGCCCGAACCTCGTGAGTTATAACGTGATTATAATGAAGTGCAAAATAACTGTGATGTGTTTGGGGTCGCTGTTGTAACTCATTGCCTCATGTTAAGCTTTTTGTAAGTAAATTTATTCTAGAATCTAGACAGTGGACAGTAACCTGGTGTAGATAAAGCACGTCACATTTAAGCTACATTAAACATTTTAGAATCCTCTCAGTACTGTTAAAGAAACAGATATATTATTATTATAATTATAATGATCAAGAAGCTTCTTTATTATTATATCGTGGATGGCTGCGTAAAGGGACTAGGAAATTGTGTAAATAAGTAAGTTTGCTACAGTCTCCTCCACACTTATTGGCACCCTTGGTGAAGATGAGTAAAAAGGGTTTTTAGAAACACATATGTGTGACACACATTAAGTGCCAAAAAGTTGCCAAAAGCTCAATTTTTGTTAGATCTGGCCATAAAACAGCAGCATTTAGCAAACTTTAGGCACTTAGATTTGTGGTTAATCCTGACAAGCCTTTCAAATAATCTGTTGTCATGGGGGTGACATCTGATGGTAGTTTTAAAGAGCTCCCAGATTGTTGTTTTTTTTGCCTCTCCTACAACCCTCTGCAACACGTGTGGGGCCGAAACAAAACTGGGTCCTCACCCAGGCAGGTTTGTAACAGTTCCAGTTGATTGGATCTATTAATAATTATATGTATATTTTTCAGGTGAGTAGTTTTGTTAAATGGTTTGTTAAATCTTTATTTAAAGTACAAAAATTACAAAAAGATATCCAGTATTTTACAGATTATTATTAATAATAATGATGATGTATTTTGTAAAATATTCAAGAATGTTCTTTCAAGCCAAAGCTCAGACCTAAACCCCATCAAACAATCTGTTGAGAGACCTGAAGTTAGCAGTTTACAGACTCACTATCCAATCTGATGAAGCTTGAGAAAATTGGATAGTTGGATAAATTGCCTGAATCAAATGCAAGCTTGTAGAAATGCATCAAAGAAGATGTAATTGCTGCCAAATTATTGTAGAAGACTTCACTTTTTAGTTACATATTCCACTTCATCCACATACTATCAACAGGGTTAAAATCAGCACCTTTATTAGGCCATTTCAAAGCTGGATTTTCCCCTTTAAAACCATTTGGATGTGTACTTTATGTAACAACCAATTGCTTAACAGGAGCTACAGTGTTGTCAGGTATAAATGCCTTATACCCCTCAAGGACTATGGCACTATTAACTGCAACGTCCCAAATAAAATGTTCACTAAGCTTTTGCACTTGCATCTTTTTATTTCCTACAGTACTTTGCATATATAGGGTATTGCTTTTACAGATCTTGGGACCTGACATTGTCTAAAAGTAGCGCCAAATGACATTTTTAATTTGTTAAAATCTGTACTTAGGTTTCTGAGATTTAAAAGGTCATCACATCACTAATAGGCTATGATGTGAGTAAATAAAGATAGAATTATAGTAGATGGGTTAGGATTGGTTCTTATAAACAAAGTACAAATAATGAGACTATTTATTTAACTTCATTTTATCACCTGGGTAGAGTTAAGTAAAGAGCCTTAATGAGTGTCTTCTTTAAGGGACAGGTCACGTTAACTAAATGTAAGCTACAAGCACATTTATGTTATTTAGCAAATATTTATACAAAGAAACTTTTATTACAATTATGACTGAATACAAATCTCAGTAAAGTAATTGAGGGTTTCGGGCCTTGCTCAGGGGCCCAACAGTATATCACACTACAATTTGATGGCAGACAGGATGAACCTGAGATAATTCATGTTTTATCTGCTCAACTCCATTTCATTTAAGCAATAGAACACGAGAGGGACTGTGTTATCACAAATAACATCACGGCTGTGATAACATACTGGCAACGGGTCAGCGGAGTAATACAGTTGTGGTGTGGAAAGGCTGTGCTGTTATCACAAATATCAGCACGGTTAGAACGCTTCTCAACCAATCATATTTGTAAGGTCGGAACTAACTAATTAATTAATAATTATTAATAAACATCCATTCCTGCATTTCAGGCCTACAACACATTCCAAAAAAGTTGGGACAGTAAAGAATTTACCACTTTGTAATGTTGCCGTTCCTTTTCACCACTTAAAAAAGGTTTTGGCACCGAGGAGAGCAAGTGATTTGGTGTTTCAGCTTTTATTTTGTCTCATTCTTACTGCAAACACGTCTTAAGACGTGCAACTGTATGGGGTCGTCATTGTCGCATTAACCCTTTCAAAATTCTCCACACATTCTCTATTGGGGACAGATCAGGACTGCAGGCAGGCCAGTCCAGTACCTGTACCCTCTTCTGCCACAGCCACGCCTTTGTAATGTGTTTTTTCCAAAATGCTTAATGCTGATTCACCTGAACACAATACACATTTCCACTGTGTGATGGTCCGTCCTAGATGGCTCAGAGCCCAGAGAGGTCGACGCCGCTTCTGGACATGGTTAACATAAGGCTCCTTTTTTGCACTGTAAAGTTTTAATTATCATTTGTGCAGTAACTCTTCATTGTAGAGCTTGATAAAGGTTTGCCAAAATAATCCCTCACCCATGTGGTTCTCTCAACTATTGTTGAGTGGAGGTTCTTGATGCTGTCTGAGGGATGGAAGATCACAAGCGTTCAGCTTAAGCTTGATTCCTTGGCCTTTATGCACTGAAATTCTTTGCTCATCAAAGACTCTCAGCCTTTCCTGGATGCTGCTTTTGTACCATTATTTGCATTTCCCATACTGCCTCAACATTTTCTGATTTTGGGTTGTATACACATACATTCCACCTAAACTGAATTTAAAAGCTCTGATTGGTTTATAGTCACCCTTCAACAATGTAATTCATTTGAATCCTGTGGATTCATTAACAAATAATTCTATCCTGATTCAATCAATGAAACTAATCAATGTTTCAAGTCTGTGTCGTTTTGTGACTTGTTTGCACTCCCAACACCCTTTGACATCAAGCTTTGAAAAGATGGTAAGTAGTCTCCACTATAACCACTGAGGAAAGGTTTTGTTTTATCTCAGTCTTCATCTTTCATAAAGTGGTGGCAATCTGGAAGTATAATAAACAACTGAATTAGCATAAACTGGTCTGAATTTCATGATCATGCTAACAGAAAATAGTGTATAAGTCCATTATTGCTCCACCTAGACAGCTGCTGGCGGCACGTCATCATGGTCACAGGAAAGCTGAGTACTATTATGCACCCAACAGCTAAAATAGGATTTTTAGTTAGAGTTTTAAGAAAGTTTTAACACAGTGTTTTAATAAAACAATAACTAAGCTCCTTGATGTCTGGCTTTTTTTAGTCTTGAAAAGTGAAAGACAAGCCAGACTTGTGACTTAAAAGTTATGAGGATGTGGGTGATAAATGCTTAAGGCAGGTCAAAGTTGGTTTATTTTTGGCTTTGTAGGAAAGCATCATGCTGTTTAATTTAATGCAGGCAGCTACAAGAAACAGTGCAGCAGTAGGAAAGATGTGGCACTGCTTGGGTAGATGAATAATCAGGAATGTGGCTGCAGTTTGAATTAGATGCAGAGGTCTGATGATGAACATTGAAAGACCGACCAGCAGGAAACTGCAGTAGTCTAGCCTCAAAAATGTCAAAATACTGACCAAAAATTTGGACAAAAATGGGAAAAGGTCACTGGAGCTCCTCCACATGTTCCATAGTCCAGCTTTATGCTTAGAGACACATTCATGCCAGAACACAAAAGTAGCAGATCATGTGTGAATCTCAGAGAGATTATCTTACCCCGGTATCTTCAGTTTACAGAGACGCTTCACTCCTGAATCTCCTAGTTTATTAAAAGACAGACTCAGATCTATCAGGTGTGAGGAGTTTGATCTCAGAGCTGAAGCCAGAGCAGCACAACCTTCATCTGATACACCACAATTATACAACCTGCAGAGAGAACAATGATAAACTCTTCACTCTCGCAGTTCATCAATTCAGAACACAATAATTCATTAATTTCCTGCAAATGCTACATAAACATCATTGTGCAGAACAACCATTTTAGGAACAGCTACAGATACGAAAGGATTCCACTGTTAAAAGAGATTTTTTAGCTAGAACATAGGAACTGGTCAAGACCAGCTGTAACTGGGTTTTGGACTTCATACAATGCAATTGAATGTACACATTCAGTAACAATTATTATCATACTGGATCTGATCTGTGTAAATCATGTGTGATGTTTTTCTTTTTGTATGTGCAATCATCACCTGTCACTTATAGATTCTATACTATATTTATGTTGTAAATGTAGCGGAACGCTGCTAAAAAAAATGGATCCAGGGATTATTTTATTCTTAAAAATGTTCTCTTCAGTTTTCTGTTTCTTCCTATGGCCTTATGTTTATCTTCAAGGATTTTTACAACCCCAAAGGAAGAGTCTAAATGCTTCCCCTTCAGAACAATTTTATGACTCTAGAGGTCACACGAGTGTCACAACACAGACCCATTTTGCTTTTCCCTCCTGGGATTTTCTAACTCCGTTTACAACTTTTGGAGACGCCAGGCAGAAATCAGACATAAAACCGCACTTTTTGTATGTAAATTACGTGTCCTTCAATATGGGACCCACAGTGTGGGCTTTCAAATCTCGTAAAAGCCCTAAAGATGCCAAGACAATTTATTAACTATAACACACACACACACACACACACATCCGGAATTCCCATGATCTGAGAAAGTATTGGTAAAAGAACTAAGCCAAGTTAATTAAATCAAAGATCACTATGGTTGTAATGTCTATGAATTTGCTTCAGACATACTTACCCACAAAATTATACTTTCTATACATCGTTCTTTTTTATATAATGTTTGTAACTAAAAATATAGTGTTAAGAATCATGTTTGCTGAATCATAACACTGCTGTATATAAGGATAAAAGGACATTTGTACTGCATGCTTAAATCACATATGTGACGATTTCTGTATGTTAGACTTGTGTAATCCATGTATGGTTATTTAGATTTTGGTTTATTGTTTAAGTGATATTAAGAGTTAAGTTTTACCAAGATTTTACAATCTTTTACCAAAATTCTAAATTAAAGCAAATTAGAATGTTTCGTCAAAACTAAGGTTTTAGCATCACCTACTGAACACAAGTGGTTAAATTGCATGGTGGGTGGAAACCTTTGTGTCACGTGATCTTAATAGAAGTTTAAATCCTATTCGCTGTCCAGGCCCCTGAAGTTGAGTTAAAAAAAGGCAATTTAAAACACACAACTAATTAATTCACTAATTTACTGTAAATGTGTACTTTATGTGGTAAACTCTTCACTCTCTCAGTTCAGCTCAGTTTATTAATTTACTCATAAATTAATGAATTAATTCAAGTCAAGTCAACTTTATTTATATAGCGCTTTTTACAATAGACATTGTCTCAAAGCAACTTTACAAAATCCAGGACCAACAGATACAAAAAAACCCTGTTGAGCAAGCCGACGGTGACTGTGGCAAGGAAAAACTTCCTGAAAATTACAGGAAGAAACCTTGAGAGGAACCAGACTCAGCAGGGCCCATCCTTTTTGGGTGGCCTGGAGGATACTTTAAATAAATACACAATTTACACAAATCATACAAACACAGAATTAAATGAACTAAAAGTTATAACTGGCAAAAAATAGATAAATAATTAAATAATAATAATAGAGTTATTATTCGCTCTAGTCTTCAATAAAGTCTGTAGTGAGTTCTTGTCATTCTTGGTGCAATTACTGCCGACCCATCACATCTGGCAGAAGCAGCAATATTGGCACTGCAGTCTCGACTTTAATCCTTAACCTCGGCGGGTAAACAGGTTTCCATCAGAATGCCCTTGGGGTAAAACAATAGAGAATGTAGTTAATAATGTACAATGCTAGTAAAACAGTTTTACAGAGAGTTTTAGACTCCGGCAGCCCTAATTATTACAGCATAACTAAAAGGGAGAGCAAACAGGTAACAAGGTCATGAAGGCTTTCACAGGACATCAGCGCCCACCTCTCCTACCCAAACCTGAGTGATCGGACAAGAGAGGCAGAACGACAGCAACCCAACATCCCTGATCACCACAAGTTTCTATCACCAAGAACCCCCAATCTCTGCGCCTTTGTCTATACTAATCAAAAGTCTGCGAAAATAAATATGTTTTCAGTCTAGACTTAAACATTGAGACTGTGTCCGAATCCCGAACAGAGGCAGGAAAATTATTCCAAAGTTGTGGAGCTTTGTAAGAAAATGCTCTTCCACCAGCCGTAATCTTTTTAATTCTTAAAAAAAGGTATCATTAAATTACATTCATAAAGTAAATGATAGAATAAATAAAGCTACAGTACACTGCACAGCTACATAAAAGCTCCGTCTCAGAGGCGAATGTCTATGTTTTGACACACCATCCTCTGCGTCTACTGAATCGGTTGGGAGTTTTCCTAACTCAGTTACCCTGGTCGTATTTCAGCTGCATTAAACTTCCACATCTTCAACATTTTATGTAACCGACAACATTTTATGTTACTAGACAGGTTCTATTTATGTGATTTTCAGATCCAACAGTTCTGGCAGTGATCATGCTTGGGTGTGGCTAGTGCAATTCAACCTAATTAGCAAATTAATTTGTTTAACTGGTTGATTTAATAGCAAAATGAGCAAATACTTTTTCATAGAGTGGTAGGAATGGCTAAACAGGCAAGATAGTTACATTTGTTTTTGTTTTTTTCACTGCTTCTTCAAGGAGTAGACTTGAGAGTTGACAGATGTATAATTTTATATTGAAATGATAATTTATTTGTTAAATACAGATAAAGTTGCACTTTACATTGTATTTTAAATGTTTGTACGGTGCTGTTAAACAAGCCAAAAATGCTGCTAAATGTTCTGTGTGTAAAAGTGACAATAAAAACAACAGTTTAGCATCAGTGTGATGTTGTAGGTTCTGTATTTATTCCTTTAGCATATTGTTATTTAGATAGCTAGTTTAACCATGGTGCATTGAGATGTGTATTATTACTGCTTAGTTGTTAGACAGGAGAAATGACGGTATCGGATTTGTATCAGTATCGGTATCGAACATAATAAATTAGTATCAGCTCTAGTCAGCTCTAGTAAAATGTAATAAAGTACCAGACTGAAACAAAATCCTAGATCATTCGGGTCTATAATATTTGAACAACAGTTGATGAGAAGTTGTAGAGTATAAATATCTAGATAAATGTTCAATATAAAATCAAATCTACAGCTAAAGTTTCACTGCAGTAACAATCCATGTAGGATAGAGTCCTTCTGCTGTAGATTTACACACTGTCTATAAAACATCCACATTCTGCTCAGATAAATGTTCTCATGTGAAGCAGCTTTCACCTTTATTCAGAACTTGATGTAGAGGAACTTTAATCTCATTGTTTCTGTGTGAAGCAGCTCTCACCTTTATTCACAACTTGATGTTGGAAACTTTAATCTCACTGTTTCTGTGTGAAGCAGCTCTCACCTTTATTCACAACTTGATGTAGAGAAACTTTAATCTCACTGTTTCTCTGTGAAGCAGCTCTCACCTTTATTCAGAACTTGATGAAGAGGAACTTTAATCTCACTGTTTCTGTGTGAAGCAGCTCTTACCTTTATTCACAACTTGATGTAGAGAAACTTTAATCTCACTGTTTGTGTGAAGCAGCTCTCACGTTTATTCACAACTTGATGTAGAGAAACTTTAATCTCACTGTTTCTGTGTGAAGCAGCTCTCACCTTTATTCACAACTTGATGTTGGAAACTTTAATCTCACTGTTTCTGTGTGTGAAGCAGCTCTCGCCTTTATTCAGAACTTGATGTTGGAAACTTTAATCTCACTGTTTCTGTGTGTGAAGCAGCTCTCACCTTTATTCAGAACTTGATGTCTCACTGAACTTTAATCTCACTGTTTCTGTGTAAAGCAGCTCTCACCTTTATTCAGAACTTGATGTAGAGGAACTTTAACCTTCTCTCCTAATGTAGCCAACATGGCGAGAGCGTGCCTGTTCCTCCTCTACAACATCATGAAGATTTGCCCATTTCTCTCCATGTAAGCCACTCAGATTCTGGTCCAGAAGTTATTCTTTATATCACTGTTTCTCCCTCCAACACTTGCCAGCAAACTTTGTTGGCAAACCTGCCTTTCACTGATACCAGGCTTATTCTGGTTCAGTTTTCTGCTGTGATACCAGCACACTTACCTCTTTCTGGGTACTTACCTAGTTTGTGGAATTTTTTGGCCTCATGACAGAACCGCCCTCAGAGTGCAGATTGCCCCAGAGGCAACATGTTTTCCCTTTTCCAGGGTGGACCCCACCTGTAAATCCATGTTATGTACAGTCTGCCCAGTGTAGTGGAATGAACCTGTATGTTTGGACAGGTGAGTCTCACGCCGTGTTTAAAAGATGATTATCCACCACTAAGCACATACTGTAAATTGTAACTAACCTGCACTTACAAATCTTTTTTTTTATATAATTTTTGATATAAAGATTTAAAAAGTGTTGTACCCATACTTTTTAACAGTGGTTCTGTAGATTTGTGTATTACAGTTTTTCTCAGTCGATTTGGTTCATTTCTCAGATCAGAATTGAAATTCTCAAAACTGTTCATCCAATCTCCACATCTCCTTGTCACTTGTCCACATCATAATAGCATTTCTCATAATGTTTCACATTTTGCAAATACTTTTGTACATTCATGCAAATGGTCATGTACAATTGTCTGCTGTTTTTTTGCATTATCAATTGCTTTTGTCATGTTTATTAAAATGTGTTCTACTGATTGTCTGTTGAATTGTCTTACCCTCCAAAACATTTAGGCTTTGGGTCATTGCCTAGGTCATTACATGCAAAAGTGCTGAACATGTTGTCATAATCTCTCAGGCATAATTTGTACATTTCTATGAAAATTTTGGTAAATTTTGGTGATTTATCCTAAATTGATTAAATTGTTCTCAGGTGAATCTTGGCTTTTAGTTAAGAAGTGGAATTTGTGAAGGTTTAGATCAACCAATGGTCAAACAGCTTTCAACCATAGGTCAGAGGTGCATCTCATGAACCTTCAATTGACAAACATTTATAGACACAAAACATTGTCACAAAGTCTCACAATGGAAAGACAAGGCCATGTACAGGGTGAACAGCCAGGAAGAGGGGTAAGGCTGCGTGGTGGAAGGCGAAGGCGACAAAACAGAGGAAGAGGTAGGAGAATCCATGCCCATGTTTTTCAAAATATTCAATCTGTAAGCATCTCCACCATTGACCGGGTTCTGAAACGACACCAGATGAGCATGAAACAGCTGTACAAAGTTCCATTTCAAAGAAATGGTAACAGGGTGAAAGAGCTGGATGAGGCTGGCTTCAACCTTGCAAAATGCAGAAGGCGTGGACGAAACATCATTGGCCAAAGGGCTACCATTGATGTGCCAGGCCAACGGGGAGGAAACATCACAATGTGTGCTGCTATGTCAGAGAATGGCATGCTTACACATATTTTCATTATAGGGCCCTATAACACACAGCATCTCGTCACATTCTTGGACACCCTCTACAGGGATCTCATCCCTGATAATCAGAGAGGTGTGATGCAAGAAGATTTGCCCAAATATGTGGTCATTTGAGATAATGAGTTTTCACCACTCTAACACCATTAGGCAATGGTTTGCCATTCATCATAGAATGCTGATGGAATTCCTCCCACCCTACTCCCCATTCCTGAACCCAACTGAGGAGTTCTTCTCAGCCTGGAGATGGAAGGTGTACGATCACCAGCCGCACACCCAGATGAATCTCCTGACTGCCATGGATGCAGCTTGTGAGGATATCACAGCAGATGCCTGCAGAGGCTGGATTAGGCGCTCCAGGAGATTCTTTCCACGCTGCATTGCAAGGGAAGATATCCAGTGTGACGTGGATGAAAACATGTGGCCCAACAGAGAGAAGGTATGGGCATCAGGATGTATAGAAAAGAAAGCACTATAATTCCTTAAGTTGTTGTCTCAGGTTGTTTTGAATGTTTAAAGTTTCTAATTTTGTAGTTTTTCCTTTGTGTTATAGAGTGCTGCCACACAGTTGTCTGTCTTTCCTGAATTTTTATCTGATTTTTTTGTCAACAAATTGCAGTGTGAACAATACAGTAAAATAATATTACTGTATACATTTGATTCCAGTCCAATTTCTTGCTGTCAGTCTCCCACATACAGTAACACATACCGTTTCAATTGATATGCCACAGAATGTGCAGCGTTCTTGTAATCACAAGCTTAGCTAGTTTCCATCAGAATATACTTAGTGTACACTGTTGCACTAACAACATGACTAAGTATTTTGACTGCCTAATTCATAGTCAATGACACACAGACTAGACATTCTGATGGCACTGACCAGTTGATTGACATAAATATTTGCTTTTAAGGCAAAAACAAAGAATTCTGAGCGAGGTACGTGCTTTTGCAGGTATTTCATTAAGTTTTGCTGTTTGCACTAACTGTTTTGAGAAATGCACTTGTTGTGATGCCAGTGTAAATCATGATGTGAGAAATGTACCAAATCGACTGAGAAAAACTGTAATATTTACTAAAAAAAACAGTTTTGTACGTTGCTCTGAATAAGAGCATCTGCTAAATGCCATAAATGTTTGTTTGTTTATTAGGATTTTTACTTCATGTTTTACACTTTTGGTAACATTCATGACTGGTGTCATGTCCATAAAATGTTGTGTTGGGTATGTATATGTTTGTGTTCCAGGATCCAGTCCAGAGTCTACCTCCCACCCTCCTAGATCCAGATCCACCCCAGGTCTTCAACTCTGCCATTCGCCTATAAAAGGAGCTGCTCTAGAGGGAGCTCTCTCTCTCTCTTTTTGGTGCTTGTTGTGTGTGTTTGCCTTTTGCCCATTGCCTTTTTGCCTGTGTATGACCATGTAACTGTGTTTGTGACTACTGATAAAGCTTACTGATTTGGATTTATATTGCTGTGTAAATAATTCACCTGTAGATATCTATGTTGTTTGTACACCGGTGGTAGGGAGTGGCTGCCATTTTGTTTTGTCATCTGTGTTTTGTCTCTGTTTATGTTAGTCTGGGAGTTAGGGAAGCACTTTGTCTTTTATTTTCTTTTAGGTTAGGGAAGCTAGTTTGTGGTTATATTAGATAGAGGGTGTTTTTGTTTGTTATTTTGGACTGGGTCACTCCTGAAGGTATACCGGTTTGTTTTGCGTCACTGAATTGTAAATATACTTGGTTAAAACTTATTCTTGTTTCTTTGTGGTCCATTTTTCCCTTATTTCAATTTGTGTTGCAGTCTAACCTAGACTAGGCCGTAACACAGGAAACGTTTATCTTCACACAAGGTTCATCAATTCACAAGGTTATATCGAACACAGTCATGGATGATTTACGGCCTTTCCCAATCTGTTCCCTCCTCACGAACACTCCACTACAGAGCGACACTCCATATGAAGTCACACTCTGTGCTGTGAAGGAAGCTTCCAATTAAGGGGAGGGTCTAAATTCAGGAGTCGACTCTCGGATGCCCTCTTTGCTTTTGAGCGGAAGAAGGAAGCTGCCGTCACCATGGCTACAGATGGACGCTTTTCTTACCTTGCTGTCATGTCTCCAAGCGGGAATACTAGCTCAGGAGACGCAAGCACCTGCTATTTTATAACTAGTATAAATGTATAGTTCTGTTTTAATTCTTTAAAAAATAGTGTTAAATATGATAATAATGTTAGTGATAGTATTGTTGGGGTACAATAATTTTGCCATTTATGAAGTTTAAGTTCACCGATCACACATTACATTACTTTCTTTAAAAAGACTGAAGAAGAACGTGCCTAAATTTGCTCTAACACCTTATGAGGAAACCTAATATCATATTTTACTGATGATGATGTTGGAACCTACATTTGTAAGGTGTTTCCTCCATTCTCCTTTCCTAGCTGCACTTCCGTGGAGTGTGGTGGTGGAGTGTGCTCTTGTGTACACTCGCTGTTGGAGGGGTGTATAGTGAACTCCCGCTCCATCCTAATTACTTTGGGACAGCCCTTAATGTGGCGAGCACTCCACATGAACGCGCAAACAGAGGCGTAGTGGAGAGGCAGAATGGGTAGGGAGCGAATTGGGATTGGCGGTCAGTGTCTCCAATTCACCTCACTTGCATGTTTTAGGACTGTGGAAGGAAACCGGAGGTCCCAGAATAAACCCACACAGACACGGGGAGAACATGCAAACTCCACACAGAAAGGACCCAGACCGCCCCACCTGTGCCGTAAATGTAAATTACTACATTACACACATCACCCAACCTTAATGATTAATCTTGATTTTAATCACTTTCACTATATTAAATATATCTGGACACATAGTTCTCTGTCTGGTAAAAACAATCACAGCGCCTCATGCCTCATTACCATTTGCATGTTTAAACATTTAAATGTTTGAGATTTTATCAATTGGGCACTGTGGAACATGAAAGAGTCATTCCCCAGCTGTTTCAAAAAAAGTTGAACGCGTATGCTTTAATTTAAATACTTAAGTGTGTCAATTAGTTTGAAAAAACCTCAATAATAGATAGATAATAAACTGAATAGGTGTTTATATACCTTCAGCCATATGCGTAGTGTAGATCTACCTTAAAGTGTAAATATACTTTTGACTTAACCTGTACCAATTTGTATGATGTGTTTTATCAAACTAGTGTTATACAGTTAATGACAACGTTTATTCTTCTGTAGTATTTACTTTCTAGAATACTGTATGTGGTAAAACCTGAATAAGCTAATGGAGGAGATAAAATTGTTATTTATTTTATTATACAGAAATAAATGACACTTCATACAATATTTAAAGTTCAATAAAGTAAAAAAAAAAAGTGTAGATGATATGCCTAGTACAAACCAAAAGAGAGAAATCAAAAATGGCTTTAACGTATCCTCACTTAGACACATAATTTATACTTTCTATTGATGCACTTGTCTAATCTAGCCCTTCTAGAACATTCTAGAAGTGCTAGTTATGTGTTAATCACATACACTAACTACTATTAAACATAATTAAGTCTAAAACAGACACTTATAATTATGAAAATAGTCAAAAACGCTTAATCATCATGAACAGCTCATGTGACACAGTACCGTCCCCAGAAATTCATAGAGGAGGCCAGATGGTACCACTAAAAACCTTGGGGTGGCACACCAAAACCAAAAGCTATAAATGAATTGTTGTACTATATAGACTAGTTGATAGCTTTATCATTACAAGAGTTAGTGATATACAGTGTATCACAAAAGTGAGTACACCCCTCACATTTCTGCAAATATTTCATTATATCTTTTCATGGGACAACACTATAGACATGAAACTTGGATATAACTTAGAGTAGTCAGTGTACAGCTTGTATAGTAGTGTAGATTTACTGTCTTCTGAAAATAACTCAACACACAGCCATTAATGTCTAAATAGCTGGCAACATAAGTGAGTACACCCCACAGTGAACATGTCCAAATTGTGCCCAAATGTGTCGTTGTCCCTCCCTGGTGTCATGTGTCAAGGTCCCAGGTGTAAATGGGGAGCAGGGCTGTTAAATTTGGTGTTTTGGGTACAATTCTCTCATACTGGCCACTGGATATTCAACATGGCACCTCATGGCAAAGAACTCTCTGAGGATGTGAGAAATACAATTGTTGCTCTCCACAAAGATGGCCTGGGCTATAAGAAGATTGCTAACACCCTGAAACTGAGCTACAGCATGGTGGCCAAGGTCATACAGCGGTTTTCCAGGACAGGTTCCACTCGGAACAGGCTTCGCTAGGGTCGACCAAAGAAGTTGAGTCCACGTGTTCGGCATCATATCCAGAGGTTGGCTTTAAAAAATAGACACATGAGTGCTGCCAGCATTGCTGCAGAGGTTGAAGACGTGGGAGGTCAGCCTGTCAGTGCTCAGACCATATGCCGCACACTGCATCAACTCGGTCTGCATGGTCGTCATCCCAGAAGGAAGCTGACGCACGAAAAAGCCCGCAAACAGTTTGCTGAAGACAAGCAGTCCAAGAACATGGATTACTGGAATGTCCTGTGGTCTGACGAGACCAAGATAAACTTGTTTGGCTCAGATGGTGTCCTGCATGTGTGGCGGCGCCCTGGTGAGAAGTACCAAGACAACTGTATCTTGCCTACAGTCAAGCATGGTGGTGGTAGCATCATGGTCTTGGGCTGCATGAGTGTTGCTGGCACTGGGGAGCTGCAGTTCATTGAGGGAAACATGAATTCCAACATGTACTGTGACATTCTGAAACAGAGCATGATCCCCTCCCTTCGAAAACTGGGCCTCATGGCAGTTTTCCAACAGGATAACGACCCCAAACACAACCTCCAAGATGACAACTGCCTTGCTGAGGAAGCTGAAGGTAAAGGTGATGGACTAAACCCAATTGAGCACCTGTGGCGCATCCTCAAGTGGAAGGTGGAGGAGTTCAAGGTGTCTAACATCCACCAGCTCCGTCATGTCATCATGGAGGAGTGGAAGAGGATTCCAGTAGCAACCTGTGCAGCTCTGGTGAATTCCATGCCCAGGAGGGTTAAGGCAGTGCTGGATAATAATGGTGGTCACACAAAATATTGACAATTTTGGCACAATTTGGACATGTTCACTGTGGGGTGTACTCACTTATGTTGCCAGCTATTTAGACATTAATGGCTGTGTGTTGAGTTATTTTCAGAAGACAGTAAATCTACACTGCTATACAAGCTGTACACTGACTACTCTAAGTTATATCCAAGTTTCATGTCTATAGTGTTGTCCCATGAAAAGATATAATAAAATATTTGCAGAAATGTGAGGGGTGTACTCACTTTTGTGATACACTGTAGTTACTGCATACTCCTGTTCTTATTTTACAGATAATGTTACCAATTTTCTGATGTGTATAGACTAATATGGTACAATTAACATTTTACTGTACAAAACTTAATGGCTTTTACAACAACAATACTGTTTTATTGTGTTATCTGTATTTACATGTTAGCTGATTCATTGTTTTTTAATAAGCTAAGTTACCCATTCCTTAAAAATATAAATATACAGCTCTATACACAGCAATAACTGGAGTGTTACAATTTCAGAGTTAAACATTAGATTTTCACTCTCAAGGTGTCATTTTAACACATTTGGATTTAAATTGTGTTCAGTGTTGGAGTTATTTGGCAGAGTTGATTAGATCGGTGTTAACCTAACTCTGGTTGGAGTCAAGGAGACGACGGCACCACCATTTTCCCCCTCTCAAGTTTACGTGGTAAGTGTAATTAATTCAGTTTTTGGTCTCCATTCCAGCTGTCATCAGTTCCTTCATGAGGTTTAGATCCTGTACAGTCTGATTTAACCATCCTCGTCTTCATCCTCATCTTCATCCTGATCTTTATACTCGTCTTCATCATCATTTTTATACTCGTATTCATCCTCGTCTTCATCCCAATACACTGATGAGAGTCTGGAAGAAATAAAACAACTAATAACAGTGTACTGAACTGGATTACCATACAGTTGTGGGTATACAATTACTGACTGTTCCATAATTTATCAAGCCACCATAGGATGTTTGGGTGGTGAATCATTCTCAGCACTGCAATGATACTAACCTGGTTAAACACATAAAAATGTTTGTTGTTCTGGTATGAGTGTAGCAGATACAGCAGTGTTGTTGGGATTTTTAAAAAAATCAGTTTAAACGTACTTGCCACATGCCCTGTTAGCACTGGTTGGTTGTGTACAATTCGAGACTAAAATTGCTGTGTGTAAAATATCTTTTCAGTGCTTTGGTAATATTGTGACAGCTGTACTGCCAATCAAGCTCATTAAACTGAACTGACTAGATCTTATCTTGCACAGTGTGTTAATCCTCACTCATTTATCAGTGAACACTGGTTACAGAACACTGTTGGCTTTATATTATAATTGGAGCCGAATTCTCCTCACACAACTGACACTGAGGCACTCAAATTACTGGACTAGTGATTAGAAGGTTGCAGTTAAATCACCACTATAGTTAAGTTGCCACTGTTGGGCCCCAAGTAGGGCTCTTAACCCTTAATTGCTTGCCTGGTATTCAAATCTGGTTAGTGGAGGTCCTGTGGAGTCCTTTTTGATTGATAAAGTGCAACAAATATGCAATCAGTAATTGTATTATAAATTAATTAGTAAATGTATGCATCAGATATGTGCTCAAGTTCTCTGATTAGCGAAAATATCCAGACTAATGTCCATTAGGTTATACTAAATGAATAACTGAAGTTTGAGAGAAAAGCCATGACTGAACTTGTCCCACATCCTAACACTGATGAGCCATAACATTAGGATCACTCCCTTAAAATGTGCATTACAATGCTTATTTCACAATAATTGTGAATTCCATGGCCATGGTTCTATTAAATGTTGGTTGTTGGTGACCTCATAGGTCATTTCTTAAATGCAGCAGATCTGATCAGCATAAACACCTGAATGACTTTTATAAGGATCAAATTGTTACAGCTAGATGACTTGGTTGAAGTAGCTCCAAAACAACAAGGGGCGTCACATGTAACTGTATTGAGTACCCACCAACATTGGTCCAAGGAGAGACAGGCCATGAACCACAGGCATGTTGTGGGGTGGCCACGACTAATTGATGCCAGAGGACATCTGCTGTGTATGAGGCTGTTGCAGGTTAGTCAATGTGGCCACACTAACTTCTGTCCACCATTAAAAACATCTACAATGAGCATGTAGGCATCAGAACTCTACAGTGCAATGTAAGAAGGTCGACTAGTCCGATAAATCCTGTTCTGTCCAGTATCATATGGATGGTTGGGCATGTGTGCACTGTTTACCTGCATCAGGGTGCACTGTAGGATATTCCATCTTGCTAAATAGACAGAATATTATGTGTGTTTAATGCTAAGGCTGAACAGTGTATATATTTATTATTCCATCGTAAAAAAATCTGAGCTTTCAAGACCTCCCTGTTTCCTCCAAAGCTCCTACACTTTCATGTTTTGTTTATTTAAAATAAAGAAATAAAACATAAACAAATAAATAAAGAGACAGGGTGGCTGCCCAGCACAAGGCAGAAGGCACCCTGAACTCCAGCCATAAATTTTCAGTGTTCCCCTCCCTCCCTCTACAGTCTCAGTCTCCATTCACTATTATTAAGATGTGGCCTGCACTGCAAATATGGAAATGAACCCTCAACTCTCCCTTTGTGGCTACAACCGCCACCAGTCTTATATACATTTTGGAGTGTGTCTGTGAGAATTTGTGTGCATTTAATAAAAAGAGCATCTGTATGGTCAGACACTGATTTGTTTTTGGACAGCAAGCCCTGGTTCACAACTAATCTTTCCATTCATCCTTCAGAAGTGTTTAGTTCTTTATGGAGCTTGTTTGTGTACAGGAGCACAGTCATGCTGGAACAAGAAAGGACATGTGTAAATCTCAGAGAGATGATCTTACCCCTGTATCTTCAGTTTACAGTCAGGATTCTCCAGTACAGCAGAGAGAAGCTTCACTCCTGCAGCTCCTAGATTATTATGAGACAGATCCAGCTCTCTCAGGTGTGAGGGGTTTGATCTCAGAGCTGAAGCCAGAGCAGCACAACCTTCATCTGATACACCACAAATATACAACCTGCAGAGAGAACAATGCTTTTACATTTAACTAACAGTTTAATTTTCAATGCACAATTGCATACCTCAGGACTCGTCTCATTTCTTACTGAGGAGCAGATCATGTGTGAACCTCAGAGAGATGATCTTACCTCAGTATCTCCAGTTTACAGAGAGGGTTCTCCAGTACAGCAGAGAGACGCTTCACTCCTGAATCTCCTAGTTTATTCTGAGACAGATTCAGCTCTCTCAGGTGTGAGGGGTTTGATCTCAGAGCTGAAGCCAGAGCAGCACAACCTTCATCTGATACATCACAATCAACCAACCTGCAGAGAGAACAATGATAACACTCTTCACTCTCTCAGTTCAGCTCACACAGTTTATTTATTCATTCATTTATTCATGGTAAGTGCTTCATCCTGGTCCTGATCCATGGAATATGATGTTCACAGAGGACATGTGATTTGTAGTGAGAGTAAGGAGCAGAAGACAGTGTGGAGGGTGGTGTGAATAGCGTAGTGCAGGGGTGTCAAACTCATTTTCACAGAGGGCCACATCTGCATCATGGTGGCCCTCTGCAGTGATTGCAGTCTGGCTTTTAAGTATTGTACAATGTGTTGTTTTTTTCTTGGAGGCTATTTTTTGTGTCTGGTGTCAAAATGTCACATTTATACTGTATATTGATAATGTATATCATTTATAATCATCTAGTGGTGGGATGGGGTCACTTGCCAGGTCACAAAATCGGCATGCATTGTGGGAGATGCAGTTTATGTACGATTTTACAGTGTATTTTAAGACGATTGTTCTGCCCTCGCCAAGTGTTTTTTCCCTTTCTCAGCTAAACAGACGCTGCTGACTAAAACGTAAAGCTAAAACGTAAAAGTGACATGGCTTCTTAGCGAAGGTCAAAGTAAGTGGCCATGACTACAATGTCAACGGTTGCTGCTTAAATGCTCAGGTGTCCCATTAAATTATGAGTACGGCTCTGTAACTACTTGAACCATAACAACAATCATACGCCTTTTAAGCTGTCACAGACTACATAAGATAACGTGGAAGGCCGGATTTTGCTGGCAGGCTTTGAGTTTCACACGTGGCGTAGTGTGTCAAAAGTGATTTGTGATAGGAGGGTATCTGCCAGTAGTGACACCTGCTGGTATGTTGGATGGCTTGGCGGTGGCGGCACTGACTAAATGGATGAGAGTTATATCACTAGAAAGGTGTTGAAGATGGAGCCGTTAGGTAAAAGGAGAAGAAAAAGGCCAAATAAGGTTTCTGGATGCTGTGAGGGTGTAGATAGCTGAATATGGGATTCTGTGAAAAGACCTTTAATAACCAGTTCATGCTCAAAAACCCTCCAATGTACCAGAATTAAAATAAGTCTGCAAAGAGAAAGGTCCTTCACGGTGATTTAAGTCTTATCACATCATCACAAACTTTGATTGAAATTGTTACTGCCAAAAGTGGCAAAACCAGTTATCAGATTTGTAGATTTGTAGGAATGTTATTTTTTTACATTAGTAATACAGATTCTGTCGTCCAGTTATAAACCATGTTGTACTTACATATTTATTTTACTGTGTCACTTTAATCTGATACTTTACATTTTATACTTTATTGTTAAATAACAATATAATCATATTAATCTGCTCTAATAGCAAACTGTTTCTTATTAACTGTTTTATAATATTTCAGAACATTTTTTATTATTATACTGGATCTGTGTAAATAATGTGAGATGTTTTTCTTGTTGTATGTGTGATCACCACCTGCACTTTTACTTATAGATTATATACTTTATATTGTAAATTTGTACTTTATTTTGTATGTAAATGTGTTATTTCTAATGTTGCAAAATAATTTAATTGTATTTAGATGCTCACAAGACAGATTGGATTTATCATCCCTTATTAGGAGCTTCATTAGAGACACAGCAGAACAACAATTCCAGGTAAGACATGAGATTATTAATAACACTGCTGATGTGCAGTTAGGGTTCGATTATTCAGCTTCTGTAACAGCAGGTAGAATCAAATTCAGAGCTTTGATGCTAATATTACTGCCACACAGTTAGTGTTTATTATGGTGTGTGTGTGTGTTATTTATGTTACATTCAATCTATACAATAAAAAAACATAATTTAATAAAGTGTAAATGTAATTTTGCTATATTATGATGATTACAAATAATTACATTGTCACATTTACTCTCCTACTTAAAACATCTTCCTGCAGGTCTGAATCAATAAGTTCATAAATAAAATCATTGTAGATAAAGACTCTGGTGTCAGAACCAGTAAACAGTGTGGAGATTATTGTTATGCTGATATGGGATTAGATTTTGGGTATCTGCTTTTATTCTAACAAAAACATTATTACTGTATACAGAATATATTATATCAAACAAGTGTAATAACTAAATAAATTAATCTAATGTATGTATAAATTACACGAAAATGGGCACAAACAGCTCAGTACATTTAATCCAAAGTGATGAATAAATAATGAAGAGTGAAGATCTTCAGGATCTTGATGCTGGATTTAAATCCTCTGTTTCAGTCTCACTATTAGAGAATATTTCTTACTGAGGAGCAGATCATGTTTGAATCTCAGAGAGCTGATCTTACCACAGTATCTCCAGTTTACAGTCAGGATTCTCCAGTACAGCAGAGAGAAGCTTCACTCCTGAATCTCCTAGTTTATTCTGAGACAGATTGAGATCTCTCAGGTGTGAGGGGTTTGATCTCAGAGCTGAAGCCAGAGCAGCACAACCTTCATCTGATACACCACAATCAACCAACCTGCAGAGAGAACAGTTTATTCATTCATTCATTCACTGAAAACGCTTTATCCTGCTTCTGATCAACCACAAAACAGAGTTTAATTTAGAATACAATTAATCCATTCATTTATTGAAAAAGCTACATTAGCATCAAGGGGCACACAACTACATTAAGAACAGTTTCTTTTAACAGAATTCTTCAAAACAGAGTCTAACAGAAAACACACTTTCATTCTGACAAAAACATTATTACTGTACAAAGAAGAAACTTTCACACAAACAAGTGTGGAATTAAATCTTTTGTTTATTTATGTGGTCGACTGTGGAGTCTGATTCTGGAAAAGTTTCTTTTCTTATATCTTCCAAGTTGGTGTGACCAAGAATGTTTATAAGAGTAATATTAGTTCCACTAATACAGGATCTTGATGCTGAATCTAAATCTTCTGTTTCAGTCTCACTATTAGATAATACAGTGCTGTGAAAAAGTATTTCTTTCAGTTTTTGCACATTTGTCACACTTAAATGTTTCAGATTATCAAACAAATTTGAATATCAGACAAAGATAACCTGAGTAAATACAAAAAGCCGTTTTTAAATGAAGAAGGACATTTTCAAGGAAAAAAAAGCTATCCCAACCAACCTGGCCCTATGTGAAAAACACCCAGGCCTAATTACTGCCAGACCTGTAAAATCAAGAAATCACTTAAATAGAACTTGTCTGACAACATGAAGAAGGGGAAAAGATCTCAAAAAGCAACACATTATGCCCCGATCTGAAGAAATTTAGGGATAGATGAGAAACAAAGTCATTGACATCTATCAGTCTGGAAAGGTTACAAAGCCATTTCTAAGGCTTCAGGACTCCAGCGAACCACAGTGAGAGCTATTATCCACAAATGCATCGACAACTCATCCAGGAAGTCAGAAAAAAGAACCCAGAACAACATCTAAAGCACTGCAGGCTTCACTTGCCTCAGTTAAGGTCAGTGTTTATGATTCAACAATAAGAGACCGGACAAAAATGGTATCCATGGGAGAGTTCCAAGGCGAAAACCACTGCTGACCAAAAAGAACACGAAGGCCCGTTTCACATTTGCCAAAAAAAACATCTTGATAATGCCCAAGACTTTTGGGAAAATATTCTGTGGACTAAAGAGACAAAAGTGGAACTTTTTGGAAGGTGTGCGTCCCGTTACATCTGGTGTAAAACTAACACAGCATTTCAGAAAAAGAACATCATACCAACAGTCAAACATGGTGGTGGTAGTGTGATTGTCTGGGCTGCTTTGCTGCTTCAGGACCTGGACGACTTGCTGTAATTGATGGAACCATGAATTCTGCTCTCTAGCAGAAAATCCTGAAGGAGAATGTCTGACCATCAGTTTGTGACCTTAAGCTCAAGCGTACTTGGGTTCTGCAGCAGGAAAATAATCAGAAGCACACTGGCAAGTCAACCTCCAAATGGCTGGAAAAAAAATAAAAAATGAAGGTTTTGGAGTGGCCTAGTCAAAGTCCGGACGAATCCGAATGAGATGCTGTGGCATGACCTTAAACAGATCGTTGATGCTTGAAAACCCTCCAATGTGGCTGAATTAAAACAATTCTGCAAAGAAGAGTGGAACAAAATTTCTCCACAGAGATGTGAAAGACTCATCGCCAGTTATCGTAGCATAGCATAGCTCTTAGCTTGCTGCTAACTGCTCCTTGATGGTGTGTGTGGTTGTGTTCCTTTAGCTAGCTTTCAATTATGAACTTTTCCAGCTTTCTTCTCCTGTGTACTGCAATTTTTGGTCTAATTGGGACTATGAATGCTATTTGTGGCCCCTCGCGTGGCGTGGATAATGCCAAATCCCCTTGTCTACACTATACTTCTGCTGATCTGCGTGACCTAAGAACTTTTTATCATCTTGACTCGGTGACTTACAACCTCTGTCGTAATGCTGGCATCTCTCGTCGTCCACGGTATGTTCATCGTGGTCGCAGGAGTCAGCGTTATGCCCATCATCCTTCTCATCCTATTCTCATCTATCAAGCATCAGCCTTAGCAATCCCGGTCATCTGGTCTACTGATCGTCGTCCCTGGAAGCGTTCTACCTGGCATCCTCGCGGCGCTGATCCTGGCGTACTACGTGCGATTTCTCGTACCAACAGCCCACCTGCTCTGACTCGGTCTTCTCATAATCGCTTGCTCACCATGGCACTATTTAACTGTCGCTCACTCACTGACAAGGCTGCTCTACTCAGTGATCACATTATTCATAATAACATTGACCTTCTTTTTCTGACTGAAACCTGGCAACAGCCTAATGATTATATCCATCTGAACACTGCTGCTCCGGCGGGATTTAAGCATCTTTCGTCCCCTAGGTCCTCTGGGAGAGGTGGCGGCTTGGCTGTGCTCTTCTCCCAGGCTATCAATCTCTGTATCTGTAACTCCCCTAAGGTTTCTTCTTTTGAATACATGGTGGTTAAGATCTTGTGCCCTAGTCCTACTCTCTTTTTACTCCTCTACCGGCCACCTAAAAATCCCATTGCTGATTTTCTGTCTGATTTGTCTGAAGTTTTGACGTCTGTGTGTGGTCAAACTTCGTCTGTAGTTTTGCTGGGTGACTTCAATATTCACCTAGACTCCAAAACCTCAAACTCTACTGAATTTCTGTCATTAATTAACTGCTTTGATTTTCAACAATATGTAACTTTTCCTACTCATAAACATGGTCACATCCTGGACCTTATCTGTTCCACTACTAATAATATCAGTAATCTTCAAGGACACAACATTGGTGTTTCGGATCATTTGTTTATAACTTCGAGTCTCTCACTGCCTGCCCTCGCTCATTCATCTAAGACTGTAATCACCTATCGGGACCTCTCCGCTGTTAACCCATTGTCCTTCTCTGCTACCCTACTATCCTCGAACTTTGTCTCTGTCACGTCTCAGCACTCTGTTAATCAGGCTGTGAATATATATAATCAGGCTCTCACAAATACTTTTAAGGTCCTTGCTCCTGTTAAAACTAGGGTTGTCCCCTCCTCTCACTCCTCTCCCTGGTATACTCCTGAGCTTCGAACCTTAAAAACCCAGGGCCGACGGCTTGAACGTCTGTTTAAAAAAACGTCGCTGCAGGTTCATGCCTTGGCGCTCGCGGACCACTTGGCCAATTATAAAGCAGCTTTAAATGCTGCTCGATCTAGCTACCTTACTTCTGAGTTCAAAAAAGCTGGCAATAACTCGTCTAGACTTTTTTCTATTGTTAATAAGATTCTGTGTCCCCCATCTAACTCTGTCACTGCGTCGTCGGATCTCTGTAACTCTTTTCTCACTTTCTTTCAAGATAAAGTGTCGGGCATATATAGTGAACTTTCCACTTCGGAATCTATCTCCACTATATCTGGTTCTTACATTTCTCTATCCTATTGCTCATTTCCGTGCTTCTCCACTGTTGATGCTGGTACCATTGAGAGAATTATATCTACATCGAAATCTGCCACCTCTTTCCTTGACCCTGCTCCTACTGCCCTTCTCAAACTCTGCTGTGCTACTTTATCTGTTCCCATCTCCCACATTGTCAATCTTTCACTTAGCTCTGGATTGGTTCCTGATGGCTTGAAACTTGCTGCTGTCACCCCTGTCATTAAGAAACCCGGTTTAGACCAGTCCATTCTCAGCAATTTTAGACCCATTTCCAACCTTCCATTCCTCGCTAAAATTCTAGAAAGAGTTGTAGCCTCCCAGCTAACAGGTAATATTGTGACAGCTGTACTGCCAATCAAGCTCATTAAACTGAACTGACTAGATCTTATCTTGCACAGTGTGTTAATCCTCACTCATTTATCAGTGAACACTGGTTACAGAACACTGTTGGCTTTATATTATAATTGGAGCCGAATTCTCCTCACACAACTGACACTGAGGCACTCAAATTACTGGACTAGTGATTAGAAGGTTGCAGTTAAATCACCACTATAGTTAAGTTGCCACTGTTGGGCCCCAAGTAGGGCTCTTAACCCTTAATTGCTTGCCTGGTATTCAAATCTGGTTAGTGGAGGTCCTGTGGAGTCCTTTTTGATTGATAAAGTGCAACAAATATGCAATCAGTAATTGTATTATAAATTAATTAGTAAATGTATGCATCAGATATGTGCTCAAGTTCTCTGATTAGCGAAAATATCCAGACTAATGTCCATTAGGTTATACTAAATGAATAACTGAAGTTTGAGAGAAAAGCCATGACTGAACTTGTCCCACATCCTAACACTGATGAGCCATAACATTAGGATCACTCCCTTAAAATGTGCATTACAATGCTTATTTCACAATAATTGTGAATTCCATGGCCATGGTTCTATTAAATGTTGGTTGTTGGTGACCTCATAGGTCATTTCTTAAATGCAGCAGATCTGATCAGCATAAACACCTGAATGACTTTTATAAGGATCAAATTGTTACAGCTAGATGACTTGGTTGAAGTAGCTCCAAAACAACAAGGGGCGTCACATGTAACTGTATTGAGTACCCACCAACATTGGTCCAAGGAGAGACAGGCCATGAACCACAGGCATGTTGTGGGGTGGCCACGACTAATTGATGCCAGAGGACATCTGCTGTGTATGAGGCTGTTGCAGGTTAGTCAATGTGGCCACACTAACTTCTGTCCACCATTAAAAACATCTACAATGAGCATGTAGGCATCAGAACTCTACAGTGCAATGTAAGAAGGTCGACTAGTCCGATAAATCCTGTTCTGTCCAGTATCATATGGATGGTTGGGCATGTGTGCACTGTTTACCTGCATCAGGGTGCACTGTAGGATATTCCATCTTGCTAAATAGACAGAATATTATGTGTGTTTAATGCTAAGGCTGAACAGTGTATATATTTATTATTCCATCGTAAAAAAAATCTGAGCTTTCAAGACCTCCCTGTTTCCTCCAAAGCTCCTACACTTTCATGTTTTGTTTATTTAAAATAAAGAAATAAAACATAAACAAATAAATAAAGAGACAGGGTGGCTGCCCAGCACAAGGCAGAAGGCACCCTGAACTCCAGCCATAAATTTTCAGTGTTCCCCTCCCTCCCTCTACAGTCTCAGTCTCCATTCACTATTATTAAGATGTGGCCTGCACTGCAAATATGGAAATGAACCCTCAACTCTCCCTTTGTGGCTACAACCGCCACCAGTCTTATATACATTTTGGAGTGTGTCTGTGAGAATTTGTGTGCATTTAATAAAAAGAGCATCTGTATGGTCAGACACTGATTTGTTTTTGGACAGCAAGCCCTGGTTCACAACTAATCTTTCCATTCATCCTTCAGAAGTGTTTAGTTCTTTATGGAGCTTGTTTGTGTACAGGAGCACAGTCATGCTGGAACAAGAAAGGACATGTGTAAATCTCAGAGAGATGATCTTACCCCTGTATCTTCAGTTTACAGTCAGGATTCTCCAGTACAGCAGAGAGAAGCTTCACTCCTGCAGCTCCTAGATTATTATGAGACAGATCCAGCTCTCTCAGGTGTGAGGGGTTTGATCTCAGAGCTGAAGCCAGAGCAGCACAACCTTCATCTGATACACCACAAATATACAACCTGCAGAGAGAACAATGCTTTTACATTTAACTAACAGTTTAATTTTCAATGCACAATTGCATACCTCAGGACTCGTCTCATTTCTTACTGAGGAGCAGATCATGTGTGAACCTCAGAGAGATGATCTTACCTCAGTATCTCCAGTTTACAGAGAGGGTTCTCCAGTACAGCAGAGAGACGCTTCACTCCTGAATCTCCTAGTTTATTCTGAGACAGATTCAGCTCTCTCAGGTGTGAGGGGTTTGATCTCAGAGCTGAAGCCAGAGCAGCACAACCTTCATCTGATACATCACAATCAACCAACCTGCAGAGAGAACAATGATAACACTCTTCACTCTCTCAGTTCAGCTCACACAGTTTATTTATTCATTCATTTATTCATGGTAAGTGCTTCATCCTGGTCCTGATCCATGGAATATGATGTTCACAGAGGACATGTGATTTGTAGTGAGAGTAAGGAGCAGAAGACAGTGTGGAGGGTGGTGTGAATAGCGTAGTGCAGGGGTGTCAAACTCATTTTCACAGAGGGCCACATCTGCATCATGGTGGCCCTCTGCAGTGATTGCAGTCTGGCTTTTAAGTATTGTACAATGTGTTGTTTTTTTCTTGGAGGCTATTTTTTGTGTCTGGTGTCAAAATGTCACATTTATACTGTATATTGATAATGTATATCATTTATAATCATCTAGTGGTGGGATGGGGTCACTTGCCAGGTCACAAAATCGGCATGCATTGTGGGAGATGCAGTTTATGTACGATTTTACAGTGTATTTTAAGACGATTGTTCTGCCCTCGCCAAGTGTTTTTTCCCTTTCTCAGCTAAACAGACGCTGCTGACTAAAACGTAAAGCTAAAACGTAAAAGTGACATGGCTTCTTAGCGAAGGTCAAAGTAAGTGGCCATGACTACAATGTCAACGGTTGCTGCTTAAATGCTCAGGTGTCCCATTAAATTATGAGTACGGCTCTGTAACTACTTGAACCATAACAACAATCATACGCCTTTTAAGCTGTCACAGACTACATAAGATAACGTGGAAGGCCGGATTTTGCTGGCAGGCTTTGAGTTTCACACGTGGCGTAGTGTGTCAAAAGTGATTTGTGATAGGAGGGTATCTGCCAGTAGTGACACCTGCTGGTATGTTGGATGGCTTGGCGGTGGCGGCACTGACTAAATGGATGAGAGTTATATCACTAGAAAGGTGTTGAAGATGGAGCCGTTAGGTAAAAGGAGAAGAAAAAGGCCAAATAAGGTTTCTGGATGCTGTGAGGGTGTAGATAGCTGAATATGGGATTCTGTGAAAAGACCTTTAATAACCAGTTCATGCTCAAAAACCCTCCAATGTACCAGAATTAAAATAAGTCTGCAAAGAGAAAGGTCCTTCACGGTGATTTAAGTCTTATCACATCATCACAAACTTTGATTGAAATTGTTACTGCCAAAAGTGGCAAAACCAGTTATCAGATTTATAGTTTTGTAGGAATGTTATTTTTTTACATTAGTAATACAGATTCTGTCGTCCAGTTATAAACCATGTTGTACTTACATAT
The DNA here is from genome assembly GCF_030014385.1 of Trichomycterus rosablanca. Lineage (NCBI taxonomy): Eukaryota > Metazoa > Chordata > Actinopteri > Siluriformes > Trichomycteridae > Trichomycterus > Trichomycterus rosablanca. The sequence goes on from NC_085989.1 coordinate 49,153,331, forward strand.
TTATTTTACTGTGTCACTTTAATCTGATACTTTACATTTTATACTTTATTGTTAAATAACAATATAATCATATTAATCTGCTCTAATAGCAAACTGTTTCTTATTAACTGTTTTATAATATTTCAGAACATTTTTTATTATTATACTGGATCTGTGTAAATAATGTGAGATGTTTTTCTTGTTGTATGTGTGATCACCACCTGCACTTTTACTTATAGATTATATACTTTATATTGTAAATTTGTACTTTATTTTGTATGTAAATGTGTTATTTCTAATGTTGCAAAAGAATTTAATTGTATTTAGATGCTCACAAGACAGATTGGATTTATCATCCCTTATTAGGAGCTTCATTAGAGACACAGCAGAACAACAATTCCAGGTAAGACATGAGATTATTAATAACACTGCTGATGTGCAGTTAGGGTTCGATTATTCAGCTTCTGTAACAGCAGGTAGAATCAAATTCAGAGCTTTGATGCTAATATTACTGCCACACAGTTAGTGTTTATTATGGTGTGTGTGTGTGTTATTTATGTTACATTCAATCTATACAATAAAAAAACATAATTTAATAAAGTGTAAATGTAATTTTGCTATATTATGATGATTACAAATAATTACATTGTCACATTTACTCTCCTACTTAAAACATCTTCCTGCAGGTCTGAATCAATAAGTTCATAAATAAAATCATTGTAGATAAAGACTCTGGTGTCAGAACCAGTAAACAGTGTGGAGATTATTGTTATGCTGATATGGGATTAGATTTTGGGTATCTGCTTTTATTCTAACAAAAACATTATTACTGTATACAGAATATATTATATCAAACAAGTGTAATAACTAAATAAATTAATCTAATGTATGTATAAATTACACGAAAATGGGCACAAACAGCTCAGTACATTTAATCCAAAGTGATGAATAAATAATGAAGAGTGAAGATCTTCAGGATCTTGATGCTGGATTTAAATCCTCTGTTTCAGTCTCACTATTAGAGAATATTTCTTACTGAGGAGCAGATCATGTTTGAATCTCAGAGAGCTGATCTTACCACAGTATCTCCAGTTTACAGTCAGGATTCTCCAGTACAGCAGAGAGAAGCTTCACTCCTGAATCTCCTAGTTTATTCTGAGACAGATTGAGATCTCTCAGGTGTGAGGGGTTTGATCTCAGAGCTGAAGCCAGAGCAGCACAACCTTCATCTGATACACCACAATCAACCAACCTGCAGAGAGAACAGTTTATTCATTCATTCATTCACTGAAAACGCTTTATCCTGCTTCTGATCAACCACAAAACAGAGTTTAATTTAGAATACAATTAATCCATTCATTTATTGAAAAAGCTACATTAGCATCAAGGGGCACACAACTACATTAAGAACAGTTTCTTTTAACAGAATTCTTCAAAACAGAGTCTAACAGAAAACACACTTTCATTCTGACAAAAACATTATTACTGTACAAAGAAGAAACTTTCACACAAACAAGTGTGGAATTAAATCTTTTGTTTATTTATGTGGTCGACTGTGGAGTCTGATTCTGGAAAAGTTTCTTTTCTTATATCTTCCAAGTTGGTGTGACCAAGAATGTTTATAAGAGTAATATTAGTTCCACTAATACAGGATCTTGATGCTGAATCTAAATCTTCTGTTTCAGTCTCACTATTAGATAATACAGTGCTGTGAAAAAGTATTTCTTTCAGTTTTTGCACATTTGTCACACTTAAATGTTTCAGATTATCAAACAAATTTGAATATCAGACAAAGATAACCTGAGTAAATACAAAAAGCCGTTTTTAAATGAAGAAGGACATTTTCAAGGAAAAAAAAGCTATCCCAACCAACCTGGCCCTATGTGAAAAACACCCAGGCCTAATTACTGCCAGACCTGTAAAATCAAGAAATCACTTAAATAGAACTTGTCTGACAACATGAAGAAGGGGAAAAGATCTCAAAAAGCAACACATTATGCCCCGATCTGAAGAAATTTAGGGATAGATGAGAAACAAAGTCATTGACATCTATCAGTCTGGAAAGGTTACAAAGCCATTTCTAAGGCTTCAGGACTCCAGCGAACCACAGTGAGAGCTATTATCCACAAATGCATCGACAACTCATCCAGGAAGTCAGAAAAAAGAACCCAGAACAACATCTAAAGCACTGCAGGCTTCACTTGCCTCAGTTAAGGTCAGTGTTTATGATTCAACAATAAGAGACCGGACAAAAATGGTATCCATGGGAGAGTTCCAAGGCGAAAACCACTGCTGACCAAAAAGAACACGAAGGCCCGTTTCACATTTGCCAAAAAAAACATCTTGATAATGCCCAAGACTTTTGGGAAAATATTCTGTGGACTAAAGAGACAAAAGTGGAACTTTTTGGAAGGTGTGCGTCCCGTTACATCTGGTGTAAAACTAACACAGCATTTCAGAAAAAGAACATCATACCAACAGTCAAACATGGTGGTGGTAGTGTGATTGTCTGGGCTGCTTTGCTGCTTCAGGACCTGGACGACTTGCTGTAATTGATGGAACCATGAATTCTGCTCTCTAGCAGAAAATCCTGAAGGAGAATGTCTGACCATCAGTTTGTGACCTTAAGCTCAAGCGTACTTGGGTTCTGCAGCAGGAAAATAATCAGAAGCACACTGGCAAGTCAACCTCCAAATGGCTGGAAAAAAAATAAAAAATGAAGGTTTTGGAGTGGCCTAGTCAAAGTCCGGACGAATCCGAATGAGATGCTGTGGCATGACCTTAAACAGATCGTTGATGCTTGAAAACCCTCCAATGTGGCTGAATTAAAACAATTCTGCAAAGAAGAGTGGAACAAAATTTCTCCACAGAGATGTGAAAGACTCATCGCCAGTTATCGTAGCATAGCATAGCTCTTAGCTTGCTGCTAACTGCTCCTTGATGGTGTGTGTGGTTGTGTTCCTTTAGCTAGCTTTCAATTATGAACTTTTCCAGCTTTCTTCTCCTGTGTACTGTAATTTTTGGTCTAATTGGGACTATGAATGCTATTTGTGGCCCCTCGCGTGGCGTGGATAATGCCAAATCCCCTTGTCTACACTATACTTCTGCTGATCTGCGTGACCTAAGAACTTTTTATCATCTTGACTCGGTGACTTACAACCTCTGTCGTAATGCTGGCATCTCTCGTCGTCCACGGTATGTTCATCGTGGTCGCAGGAGTCAGCGTTATGCCCATCATCCTTCTCATCCTATTCTCATCTATCAAGCATCAGCCTTAGCAATCCCGGTCATCTGGTCTACTGATCGTCGTCCCTGGAAGCGTTCTACCTGGCATCCTCGCGGCGCTGATCCTGGCGTACTACGTGCGATTTCTCGTACCAACAGCCCACCTGCTCTGACTCGGTCTTCTCATAATCGCTTGCTCACCATGGCACTATTTAACTGTCGCTCACTCACTGACAAGGCTGCTCTACTCAGTGATCACATTATTCATAATAACATTGACCTTCTTTTTCTGACTGAAACCTGGCAACAGCCTAATGATTATATCCATCTGAACACTGCTGCTCCGGCGGGATTTAAGCATCTTTCGTCCCCTAGGTCCTCTGGGAGAGGTGGCGGCTTGGCTGTGCTCTTCTCCCAGGCTATCAATCTCTGTATCTGTAACTCCCCTAAGGTTTCTTCTTTTGAATACATGGTGGTTAAGATCTTGTGCCCTAGTCCTACTCTCTTTTTACTCCTCTACCGGCCACCTAAAAATCCCATTGCTGATTTTCTGTCTGATTTGTCTGAAGTTTTGACGTCTGTGTGTGGTCAAACTTCGTCTGTAGTTTTGCTGGGTGACTTCAATATTCACCTAGACTCCAAAACCTCAAACTCTACTGAATTTCTGTCATTAATTAACTGCTTTGATTTTCAACAATATGTAACTTTTCCTACTCATAAACATGGTCACATCCTGGACCTTATCTGTTCCACTACTAATAATATCAGTAATCTTCAAGGACACAACATTGGTGTTTCGGATCATTTGTTTATAACTTCGAGTCTCTCACTGCCTGCCCTCGCTCATTCATCGAAGACTGTAATCACCTATCGGGACCTCTCCGCTGTTAACCCATTGTCCTTCTCTGCTACCCTACTATCCTCGAACTTTGTCTCTGTCACGTCTCAGCACTCTGTTAATCAGGCTGTGAATATATATAATCAGGCTCTCACAAATACTTTTAAGGTCCTTGCTCCTGTTAAAACTAGGGTTGTCCCCTCCTCTCACTCCTCTCCCTGGTATACTCCTGAGCTTCGAACCTTAAAAACCCAGGGCCGACGGCTTGAACGTCTGTTTAAAAAAACGTCGCTGCAGGTTCATGCCTTGGCGCTCGCGGACCACTTGGCCAATTATAAAGCAGCTTTAAATGCTGCTCGATCTAGCTACCTTACTTCTGAGTTCAAAAAAGCTGGCAATAACTCGTCTAGACTTTTTTCTATTGTTAATAAGATTCTGTGTCCCCCATCTAACTCTGTCACTGCGTCGTCGGATCTCTGTAACTCTTTTCTCACTTTCTTTCAAGATAAAGTGTCGGGCATATATAGTGAACTTTCCACTTCGGAATCTATCTCCACTATATCTGGTTCTTACATTTCTCTATCCTATTGCTCATTTCCGTGCTTCTCCACTGTTGATGCTGGTACCATTGAGAGAATTATATCTACATCGAAATCTGCCACCTCTTTCCTTGACCCTGCTCCTACTGCCCTTCTCAAACTCTGCTGTGCTACTTTATCTGTTCCCATCTCCCACATTGTCAATCTTTCACTTAGCTCTGGATTGGTTCCTGATGGCTTGAAACTTGCTGCTGTCACCCCTGTCATTAAGAAACCCGGTTTAGACCAGTCCATTCTCAGCAATTTTAGACCCATTTCCAACCTTCCATTCCTCGCTAAAATTCTAGAAAGAGTTGTAGCCTCCCAGCTGCTCGACTACCTTGATGCTAATAATTTATCTGAAATCTTTCAGTCAGGTTTCCGTTCTAAACATAGTACTGAAACTGCCCTAATTTGTGTTATAAATTATCTTCTTCTTGCCTCTGACAACGGTCTTGTCTCTATCCTCCTCCTACTTGATCTCTCATCAGCATTCGACACAATTAATCATAACATTCTCTTGGCACGCCTGTCTGAGATTGGTCTCATGGACACGGCTCTCTCCTGGTTTAAATCATATCTCACCGGCAGGTGTCAATTTGTTCGTATTGGTCACCACTCATCTGCTACCGTTCCGGTTCCGCAAGGTGTTCCTCAAGGATCGGTCCTTGGACCCCTCCTCTTCACCATCTACATGCTCCCTCTTGGCCCCCTTGTACGCCAGTTTGGTCTGAGCTTTCATTGCTATGCTGACGATACTCAACTATATATTAGCTTCAAACCCTCTGACCCTGTGCCTCCCCCCTCGCTTACCAGTTGCATACAAAAGTTACATTCCTGGCTTCATAATAATTACTTAATGCTTAATGCTCTGAAAACTGAGTTTCTTTTTATTGGTCCGAAATCTGCTGTCTCTACTCTCTCTGATGTGACTTTTAATATTGGTTCCACTGCCATCTGTCCCTCAAATTGTGCTCGTAATCTTGGTGTCCTTTTCGATTCTCACCTTTCCTTTGACTCCCACTTAGCATCGGTCTCCAAATCTGCCTATTTTCACTTGCGCAATATCTCTCGCCTTCGTCCTTTGCTTTCACAAGACTCTGCTGAGACTCTGGTCCATGCTCTAGTCACCTCCCGGCTTGACTACTGCAATTCAATTTTATATGGGCTTCCTGCCAAAACCCTCCGCCCTCTCCAACGTATCCAAAATACTGCTGCTCGGATCCTTACATTTTCCCAAAAATATGACCATATTACACCTGTACTGGCTAAGCTGCACTGGTTACCTATCTCTTTGAGAATTAAATATAAATTACTTATACTTACATTTAAAGCGCTACATGGCCTGGCCCCGGTATATTTAGCTGACTTACTAACGTATCACTCTTCCTGTCGCAGTCTTAGGTCCTCTGACTCTGACTTATTGGCTGTACCCAGGTTCAAGCGGGCTTCTATGGGTGGCCGTTCATTCACCTGTGCTGCCCCTCGCCTCTGGAATTCCCTTCCTCCGGCTCTCCGCTCTGCGTCTTCCCTCACTATTTTCAAATCTTTGCTTAAAACACTTCTCTTTACTGAGCATTTTTCATAGTTTTTGTATTGTATTGTAAAGTATTGTATTGTATTGTATTGTAAAATGTTGTAAAGCGTCCTTGAGCATTGAGAAAGGCGCTATATAAGTTTAACTTATTATTATTATTATTATTATTATCACAAACGCTTGGCTGCAGTTGTTGCTGCCGAGGGTAGCACTATCAGTTATTAGGTTTAGGGGGCAATTACTTTTTCACATAGGGTCAGGTTAGTTTTGATAACTTTTTTTCCCTTAATAAATGAAATCATCATTGAAAAACTGCAATTTGTATTCACTCAGGTTATCTTTGTCTGATGTTAAAATTTGTTTGATCATCTGGAAAACGTAAGTATGACAAAAAAACAAAAGAAATCTGTAAGGAGGCAAATACTTTTTCACAGCACTGTATTTCTTACTGAGGAGCAGATCATGTTTGAATCTCAGAAAAATGATCTTACCTCAGTATCTCCAGTTTACAGTGAGGATTCTCCAGTACAGCAAAGAGACGCTTCACTCCTGAACCTCCTAGTTTATTCTGAGACAGATTCAGATCTCTCAGGTGTGAGGGGTTTAATCTCAGAGCTGAAGCCAGAGCAGCACAACCTTCATCTGATACACCACAATCAACCAACCTACAGAGAGAACAATGATAAACTATTCACTCTCTCAGTTCAGCTCACACAGTTTATTCATTCATTCAAAGTAAGTGCTTTATCCTGATTCATCCTTCAAACAGAGTTTAATTTAGAACTCACAACTAATCCATTAATTTATTGAAAAAGCTACATTAGCATCAAGATGCACACAACTACATTAAGAACAGCTTCTTTAACAGGATCCTTCACAACAGAGACTAACAGAAAACTCACACTTTCATTCTGACAAAAACATTATTACTGTACAAAGAAGAAACTTTCACACAAACAAGTGTGGAATTAAATCTTTTGTTTATTTATGTGTTTTTTTTCTTCCAAGCTAGTGTGAGCAGGAATGTTATTATGAGTAATATTAGCTCCACTAATACAGAATCTTGATGCTTAATCTAAATCTTCTGTTTCAGTCTCACTATTAGAGATTATTTCTTACTGAGGAGCAGATCAGATCATGTGTGAATCTCAAAGAGATGATCTTACCTCAGTATCTCCAGTTTACAGTGAGGATTCTCCAGTACAGCAGATAGAAGCTTCACTCCTGAATCTCCTAGTTTATTATGCGACAGATCCAGATATCTCAGGTGTGAGGGGTTTGATCTCAGAGCTGAAGCCAGAGCAGCACAACCTTCATCTGATACACCACAATCAACCAACCTGCAGAGAGAACAATGATAAACTCTTCACTCTCTCAGTTCAGCTCACACAGTTCGTTCATTCATTCATTCATTCATTCATTCAAAGTAAGTGCTTTATCCTGGTTCTGATTCATCCTTCAAACAGAGTTTAATTTAGAACTCACAACTAATTCATTCATTTATTGAAAAAGCTACATTAGCATCAAGATGCACACAACTACATTAAGAACAGCTTCTTTAACAGGATCCTTCACAACAGAGACTAACAGAAAACACACTTTCATTCTGACAAAAACATTATTACTGTACAAAGAAGAAACTTTCACACAAACAAGTGTGGAATTAAATCTTTTGTTTATTTATGTGTTTTTTTTCTTCCAAGCTAGTGTGAGCAGGAATGTTATTATGAGTAATATTAGCTCCACTAATACAGGATCTTGATGCTTAATCTAAATCCTCTGTTTCAGTCTCACTATTAGAGAATATTTCTTACTGAGGAGCAGATCATGAGTGAATCTCAGAGAGATGATCTTACCTCAGTTTCTCCAGTTTACAGTGAGGATTCTCCAGTACAGCAGAGAGACGCTTCACTCCTGAATCTCCTAGTTTATTATGAGACAGATTGAGATCTCTCAGGTGTGAGGGGTTTGATCTCAGAGCTGAAGCCAGAGCAGCACAACCTTCATCTGATACACCACAATCATCCAACCTACAGAGAGAACAATGATAAACTCTTCACTCTCTCAGTTCAGTAAACACAGTTCATTCATTCTTTCATTCACTGTAGTGCTTTATCCTGGTCCTGATTCACCACAATACAATTTGTAAAATACTAATTTTAGAACACACAACAAAATCATTCATTCATCCATTTCCATTCCATTTTACATGAGCATCATGGTGCAAACCAACCACCTGAAGAACAGCTTCTTCCCACAGGCCGTCATGATTCTTAACCACAGAGACTAATAGAACACACACTTTCATTCTGATGAAAACATAACTATTGTATACAGAATAAACTATTTCATACAAACAAGTGTGGAATTTATTTTAATCTTTTGTTTATTTATGTGTCGACTGTGGAATCTGATTCTGAAAAATTTACAATATTAAAAAAAAATTCTGTTTTATCCTCTTAGCTGGTGTTACCAGTGCTGCTTATCTGGGTAATATTAGCTCCACAAAATGCACCTCAATAGATAAGCAATGTTAAAACATTACAACAGCGTCAGGAGAAGATTATGTTAACAACTTATACTAACTCAGTACATATAACAATAAAGCTAAATAATAAATAAAACTCAGATCATGTGTGAATCTCAGAGAGATGATCTTACCCCAGTTTCTCCAGTTTACAGTGAGGATTCTCCAGTCCAGCAGAGAGAAGCTTCACTCCTGAATCTCCTAGTTTATTATGCGATAGATCCAGATCTCTCAGGTGTGAGGGGTTTGATCTCAGTGCTGAAGCCAGAGCAGCACAACCTTCATCGGATACACCACAATTATTCAACCTGCAGATAGAACAATAATAAAATCTTCACTCTCTTAATTCAGCTCACACAGTTCATTCATTCTTTCTTTTACTCATTAATTAATTAATTAATTCATTTATTTAATCCTTAATTCATGAATGCTTCATCTTGGACTTGATCCACCTCAACACTTAAACCTCAACACTTAGTTTATGTAAAACACAGAACTAATTCATTCATTAATTTTCTGCAAATGTTACATGAGCATCATGGTGCACAACAACCACCTTAAGAACCATGACAGCCTGTGGGAAGAAGCTGTTTTTAACAGCAGACTAATAGAACACACACAAACACACTTAACTAACAGTTTCATTTTTGAGTTGTAGCTCTATGGACACTTTTTATAATAAAGGCCTATATGCAAAGAAACCATCATGGAAACATGAAGAACTGCCAAGTAAAGTCGATTGATGTCCTGGAGCTGGTAAAAGGTAAGTACAACACAGCTGTGCTTTTTCAACAGTGGTAGGTCATGACTTGAGTAAAGGTTTAAAGGACATCCTTCTACATATGACCTTTGATAAAAATCAGCTCATGACAGATGCATTGTGCAACTAGGTAAACATTTCTTTAGATGAATGGGATCAGATCTGAGTAATCTAATCTGCTTTATGTTACCAGACTGGCTCTATTTTAACTTTTTGATTTAATAGCTAAATGAGTAAATACTTGTTTATACAAGTATAGAAATGGCTGGCAGCATTTTTCCTTTAATTTGTTTGTTTTTGTTTTCAAATTTGTGACAAATATGCAAAAATACACATATGACTTTGGAAATAGGGAAAATTGGACACAGGAGAGTGACAAAGTGAATAAAACAACAGATCAGCTACAACCAGTTGCATACCCAAAACAGTAGGTGTACCTAATAATATGCTCAGCAACTGTAACTAGAGCACACATTTAAAGATCATATGTTTATTTAAGAGCTATGTGCGATACATCAGTGTTTGTACTTTTAGTTTCTACATTTCTAATGTTGTAACAGTGTAAAATAGATAATAAGCTTTTACTTACTCAGCTTTTCTGGATGCTGCAACTACAGGACGGAGCTCCAGAAGAACCTGATTTGAGTTTATGTTTATGCAGTATTTGCTCAGGACAAATTCATCTTGTTCCTGCTCTGATGTCAGTAACACGAACACTAGAGCTGACCACTGTGATGTAGAGAGTTTACTTTCTCCTAAATTTCCAGATTTCAGGTAGTGCTGAACCTCCTCCACTAGTGAATGATCTCCCAATTCATTCAGACAGTGGAACAGATTGATGGATTTCTCTGCAGTTGTGTTCTTATTGATCCTCTCCTTGATGTACTGAACTGTTTCCTCTTTGCTGTGGGAGCTACTTCCTGTCTGTGTCACTAATAAATGTAACAAAGTTTGATTGGACTCCAGTGAGAGACCCAGAAGAAAACGAAGGAAAAGATCCAGATGTCCATTTTTATTCTTTAATGCTTCATCCACTGCAGTCCTGTGCACGTCTGATAGTTTTTTTCTAAATAGGACATCGAGATAAGAAAGCTGCTCTTGTGTATTAATGTTTTGTTGCTCTTTCATGAACATCAGGTGCACATATAGAGCTGCAAGATGCTCCTGAATACTCAGATGAACAAAGCAGTACACTTTACTCTGGTTCAGTCCAAACTCCTCTCTGAAGATCTGTGTACACACACCTGTGTACACTGCTTCTCCTCTCACATCAATTCCACACTCTATCAGGTCTTCTTCATAGAAGATCAGGTTTCCTTTCATCAGCTGATTGAAAGCCAGTTTTCCCAGTTTGAGAATCATTTCTTCATCTGTATCCTTGTTCTTTGGGTATTTGTCTCTAATGATGTTGGTCTGAATGATGAGAAAGTGTGTGTACATCTGAGTCAGAGTTTTGGGGATCTCACCACCTTCAGCTTCATCCAACAATCTCTCAAGAACAGTAGCTGAAATCCAGCAGAACACTGGAATGTGACACATGATGTAGAGGCTTCGTAATGACTTCAGGTGGGTGATGACTCTGTTAGCCAGGCTCTGATCACTGATTCTCTTCATGAAGTACTCCTCCTTCTGTGGGTTACTAAACCCTCGTACCTCCGTCACTCGATCTACACACTCAGAGGGGATCTGATCAGCAGCTCCTGGTCGGGAGGTTATCCAGATGAGAGCAGATGGAAGCAGATTCCCTTTAATCAGGTTCACCAGCAGCACATTCAATGATGCTGATTCAGTTACATCACACAATCTGTCTGTGTTCAGAAAATCTAGAGAGAAACGACACTCATCCAAACCATCAAAAATAAACAGAACTTTCTGCATGCTGGACATTTCAGTTTCTTTCATCTCCTTAAAACTGAAGCTGAGAAGATCCATCATACTCAGTTTTTGCTCCTTCATTAAATTCAGCTCTCTGAAAGGAAGTGGAAATATAAAGTGAAGATCCTGGTTTGCTTTTCCTTCAGCCCAGTCCAGAATGAACTTATGTACAGAGACAGTTTTTCCAATACCAGCGACTCCCTTTGTCAGTACAGTTCTGATGGGTTTGTCTTTTTCAGATAAAGGTTTAAAGATGTCGTTACAGTCGATTGGTGTTTCCTCTGTTGTTGATCTCCTGGATGCTGCCTCGATCTGTCTCACCTCATGTTCATTATTGACGTCTCCAGTGTCTCCCTCTGTGATGTAGAGTTCTGTGTAGATCTCATTCAGTAATGTTGGGTTTTTCTGGTTTGATATCACGTCATTTAAACACTGAAACTTCTTTAATAAATGCAGTTTGAAGTTTTTCTGGAGTTCAGTTCCAGCAGATGCAGAATCCGACCTTTTTTTTAATGATGTAGAAAAAAATTTGGTTTGTAAATGACAATGGATTTATAGTTGTTTGCAGAAGTTTAAGCACCCCCGGTAAATGAAATGTTAATGATTTTTTATGTGAAACTATAAACTAACTGTCTTTGCAACAAATTATTTTAAATAACATTTTGTTCATGTTTATATACAGTCATTTTTTATTCTGTTTAACTTTAAAACAAAAAACGAGCAGTTGTGATTAATGACATGCAAATCCCCCAGAACTTTTAGTAATCGCTTTATTTGATTTGTTAGGCTTTGTTTAGCAAGTTAAGAATTGTTATCTGGTAACAAATATAAAACATTAAATTCATCCTCCAAAACCTTGTACTAACAACTTAACAACCACAAGCAACCATTCTCTAATCAGGTGATTAAAGATTCAAAAATAAAGCTGATTGATTAATACAAAGAAATGAAAGTTAAGAAAACTATGAAAGTCAAGATAGGATCTGGAGTCAAACTAGGTTTGAGAAATCTCTCATTTTATCTGGTGGCCAGAGCAAACACCCCATATGACCAAAAAGTAACTAAAGGAAGGTTCAGCTGGCATAGACTTGGTAATGCATTGTTCTACTGTGCAGATGAACAATGTGTGCTTGTGCAAGCATGATTTGCATAGGAGAATGATCAAAACTTTAATTGAAACTCATCAAGTAAATATCTAAAACATGTAAAAGAACATCTGGATAAGCCAGGTGCATTTTGGTGTTGTTGATAAATAATTCTGCTTCCACAATCAGTAAGTGTATGTTAAAAAAACTGAGCACAATTTGACTGGCAATGTTTAAATTATAATTTTGGCTTATGTGGCAGCTAGTGGCAAGAAAATATGGTACAGGTAGATGCAGGGATGGATTAGACAAAATATCAGTCATATGAAAGAATGTGATACATTTATTTAAGAAATTCAAGCTGAATATACAACTGTTAACTATTCACAGTGGATTCAAAAAGTATTCAGACACCTTGGATTTGATTATTTGATTTAAAATAAATGTAACTGCCAGTTTTACCAAAAGAATCTACACTTCACTGTAAGGTATTCACCAGGTGATGTGTAGTGCTTGTGATTTTTTTTTATCTCTTTTAGCGTGACTCTTGGGGTATTTATTACCTCCCTGACCAGAGTCTTAAAGAATGTGCCAAGCTTCTGAAAATTATCATGGGAACACTCATAACTTTAAATACTGTTTCATATTCTTGCCATGATCTATGTCTAGCCACAATTTAGTTATAATTATACATAGGAAGTTCACTGAACTTCGTGGCTTGTTTTTTATTCTTTTCAATGCAGTGTAAATTGAGAACCTGTACAGGTGTTTTCCTTTTCAAACTATGTCTAATCAATTTAAATCCCAACAACTGTACTTTGTTTGCATTCTAGATTAGCTTCAAGCTTAATTAAAACAATCAGGATGTATCCGACCACCTTCTTTAAGAGCCACTGGAAAGGGTATGACTGCATTTGTGAATAAAATATTTCCAGTCTTGATTAATAAAAATTTTTTTTTAGCAATTATTTTCGTTAAAAATGAAATCCACAATACAATAACATGCAAAAGAGCACAGGTCTGAATACTTTCTGAATTCACTAAATTCCAGCTTTAGGAATGACACTCCCTGTCTCTGTCCTAAACACTATCAAAAATCAAACAAAAAATGTTTAAATTAAGTAAAAATTTATCATTTAATTTGCAGAATTTTTTTTACAGAGTTCATGATCGCTGTGTTTACGTCTTTCTACTTTAAATAATATAATATAAAAGTAATAAAAAAGGTTAATCTGTGGTCATGGGTGCTTGAACTTCAGCATAAACATGAACATGTTGGTTTTGTACTTACTCTGTATCTGTAAGGACTTTCTTTTCTCTTTCTACTGAATTAAACAGAAAACTGTGAAAAAAAATATATGAAATTTTAGTATCATTTAAAAAAGTACAGGTGGTGAATAGAAAACACTGAAAACATCATGAAAAGGCAGATTGACTTTAAAGTGTAACAGCATCTATCAGATTTAAAAATAAATAACTGCACTAAAATAACTGCACTAAAATAAATAAACAACTACAATAATGTAACTGTGGGGAGCTGTTACCTGTGTACAAATAAATGATCTCCATTTCCAAAATTTATTGGACGAACCGCAGAATCATCACTCTTCATGGAGTAACAGCTCGATGGTGGTGAGTCTGATCTTTTCTCCTGGATTTGACTAAACAACACAAACACAAATTCATTACATGCTCAGAATTATTTATTATTTCGTTTTAACAAAACAACGTTTAATAGTTTTTACTATTTATTTATGATCTACATTACTAAACAATTATAATAATGGTAGAAGTTATTCATGTTGTTTATTGTTGAGCTTTAGATGGAATGATGAGATCTTTATGCTGGACCAGTTTAGAATGAGCTGGTTGTTTAGGTTGGTGATCTTAGTGTTTTAAAAATAATTCATTCTATATAAATGAGTAAAATAAATTGTTTCAAATGGGACCAAGGATGGTTTAATTTGTAAGCTAATGAAAAATTTGGGCAGTCATCCACCACAAGGAGACCTAAAGTACTATAATTACATGCTCATAATTATTTGATTAGTTGTTTAAAAAGATTATTTTTGTGACATGGATGTCAACGACTAACTGATAAACATGAAAGAAAACATTGTTCGGTTATTGCTGCTGGTTAAAATGTCATTTAAATGAATCCTGAACAGCTACGGGTTTGATTTAAATTAAGAGAGGAGCAATAGAGCTCTAAGTGGTACAGAATCAGACTGATGAACAGTAACGCATCCTCACCCACCCAGTTCTGTTTACAGACGCTAGGGCAAGCCGTAGCCTAGTGATTAAGGCACAGGACTAGTAATTCAAAGGTTGCTGGTTCAAGCCCCACCACTGCTAGGTTGCTGCTGTTGGGCCCTTGAGCAAGGCCCTTAACCCTCAGTTGCTCAGACTGTATACTGTAACTGTAATGTAAGTCGCTTTGGATAAAGGCGTCTGCTAAATGCCGAAAATGTCAAAATGAAAATGTCAAATGTCAGACACATTATGAGAGAGCTACAGTCTAACCCAAACATAAAACAAGTTTCTATTCATTTATATTACAGTGGTAGCCTAGTGGGTAGAGCTTTGGGCTATCAACTGGAAGATATTTGGTTCAAATCCAGGCTCTGCTATGCAGCCACTGTTGGGTCCTTGAGCAAGACCCTTAACCCTGTCTGCTCCAGGGGCACCGAACGATGGCTGACACTGCGCTCTCTGACCCCGACTTCCAAACAAGCTGGGATATGTGAAGAAAGCATTTCATTGTACTGTACACATGTACAGTGGGGAAAATAATTATTTGATCCCCTGCTGATTTTGTAAGTCTACCCCCTTACAAAGACTTGAACAGTCTATAATTTTTATGGAAGGTTTATTTTAACAGAGAGAGAGACAGAATATCAACAAAAAATCCAGAAAAAAAACATTAAATAAAAGTTATAAATTAATTTGTATTTGATTAGGTGAAATAAGTATTTGATCCCCTAGCAAAATGTGACTTAGTACTTGGTGGAGAAACCCTTGCTGGCAAGCACAGAGGTCAGATGTTTCTTGTAGTTTGTCACCAGGTTTGTGCACATCTCAGGGGGGATTTTGGCCCACTACTCTTTACAGAATCTATCCGAATCCTGAAGGTTTCGAGGCTGTCGAAAGTCTGAGCTCCCTCCACAGATTTTCTAGGGGATTAAGGTCTGGAGACTGGCTAGGCCACTCTAGGATCTTAATGTGCTTCTTCTTAAGCCAGTCCTTTGTTGCCTTGGCCATATGTTTTGGGTCATTGTCATGCTGGAAGACCCATCCACGACCCATCTTCAGTGTTTTGGTTGAGGCCAGGAGGTTCTCATTCATGATTCTATGGTACATGGCCCCGTTCATCAGCCCCTCAATGCGATGAAGTCTTCCTGTACCCTTAGCAGAGAAACAGCCCCAAAGCAGAATGCTTCCACCTCCATGTTTGACAGTGGGGATGGTGTTCTTGGGGTCATATCCAGCATTTCTCTGCCTCCAAACAGGGCGAGTGGAGCTGATGCCAAAGAGCTAAATTTTGGTCTCATCTGACCATATCACATTCTCCCAAGTTTTCTATGAATCATTCAGGTTTTCATTGGCAAACTTCAGACTGGCCTGTACATGAGCCTTCTTGAGCAAAGGGACTTTGCGGGCACTGCAGGATCTCAATCCATTACTGCGAAGTGTGTTACTAATGGTTTTCTTGGTGACTGTGTTCCCAGCTCCCTTGAGATCATTGACAAGCTCCTCCCGTGTAATTCTGGGCTGACCTCACCTTTCTCAGAATCATTCTTACCCCACCAGGTGAGATCTTGCAAGGAGCTCCAGAGCGAGGGCGATTGACTGTGATCTTGTATTTCTTCCATTTTCGAATTATCACACCAACAGTGGTCTCTTTCTCACCAAGCTTCTTGCTGATGGTCTTGTAGCCCATTCCAGCCTTGTGCAGGTCTACAATCTTGTCCCTGACGTCCTTTGATAGCTTTTTGGTCTTGCCCATGGTGGTCGAGAGATTTGAATGGAAGAAACTGATTCTGTGACAGGTGTCTTTTATACAGGGACAGGACTAATTTGTGTGCCTCATGGGCACATAACGGGTCTGTGGGGGTCAGAATTCTTGCTGGTTGGTAGGGGCTCAAATACTTATTTTACTTAATCAAATACAAATTAATTTATAACCTTTATTTAATGTTTTTTTTCTGGATTTTTTGTTGATATTCTGTCTCTCTCTTTTAAAATAAACCTTCCAAAAAAATTATAGACTGTTCAAGTCTGTAAGGGGGTAAACTTACAAAATCAACAGGAGATCAAATAATTATTTTCCCCACTGTATATGTATACAGTATATGACAAATGAAGGATGTCTTCTTAAAAATATTATTTTAATCATAAAAAACTGAACAATTACACATGAACATTACAAACGGTGAAACTGTTTACTATCAGTTCTGAGTTTGACTGCATGTTAAATTCATTTACAGAAACGTTGGGACAGGTTGTAAAATGTGACAAAGATCTAATTTGTTAGTTCTCTTAAATCTTTAACTGATAAACAATGAAAGAAAAGATCATAATAAACAATATCATTATGATTAACAAGATTCATTATTCTATTTTATTGTGATTATTTACATTTTATAAAGTGTTCATTTGTACATTACCTATAAAACACTTGGATGTATAAAACAGAAGCTGCTACCTGCACTAAAATTAATAAACAACTACAATAATGTAACTGTGGGGAGCTGTTACCTGTGTATAAATGAATGACCTCCATTTCCAAAATTTATTGGACGAACCGCAGAATCATCACTCTTCATGGAGTAACAGCTCGATGGTGGTGAGTCTGATCTTTTCTCCTGGATTTCACTAAACAACACAAACACAAATTCATTACATGCTCAGAATTATTTGATTAGTCGATTCAAAAAGATTCTTTTTGTGACATGGATGTCAACAACTAACTGATAAACATGAAAGAAAACATTGTTCGGTTATTGCTGCTGGTTAAAATGTCATTTAAATGAATCCTGAACAGCTACGGGTTTGATTTAAATTAAGAGAGGAGCAACAGAGCTCTGAGTGGTACAGAATAAGACTGATGAACAGTAATTCACCCACCCAGTTCTGTTTACAGACACATTATGAGAGAGCTACAGTCAAACCCAAACATAAATGAGTTTCTATTCATTTATATTACAGTGGTAGCCTACTGGGTAGAGCTTTGGGCTATCAACTGGAAGATTGGTGGTTCAAATCCAGGCTCTGCTATGCAGCCACTGTTGGGTTCTTTAGCAAGACCCTTAACCCTGTCTGCTCCAGGGGCACCGAACGATGACTGACACTGCGCTCTCTGACCCCGACTTCCAAACAAGCTGGGATATGTGAAGAAATAATTTCATTGTACTGTACACCTGTATATGTATATATGACAAATGAAGGATGTCTTCTTAAAAATATTATTTTAATCATAAAAAACTGAACAATTACACATGAACATTACAAACGGTGAAACTGTTTACTATCAGTACTGAGTCTGACTGCACGTTAAATTAATTTACAGAAATGTTGGGACAGGTTGTAAAATGTGACAAAGATCTAATTTGTAAGTTCTCTTAAATCTTTAACTGATAAACAATGAAAGAAAAGATCATAATAAACTATCATTATGATTAATAAAATTCATTATTATTTTTTATTGTGATTATTTAAATTTGATAACGCGTTCATTTGTACATTACCTATAAAACACTTGGATGTATAAAACAGAAGCTGCTACCTGCACTAAAATTAATAAACAACTACAATAGAATCATCACTCTTCATGGAGACACAGCTCAGTACTGGTGAGTCTGATCTTTTCTCCTGGATTTGACTAAACAACACAAACACAAATTCATGCTCAGAATGATTTGATTAGTCGTTTAAAAAAGATTCTTTTTGTGACATGGATGTCAACGACATTTTGTAAAATGTGATGAAGAAAAATGTCTAATTTGTTAGTTTTCTTAAATCTTATCTAAATATTTAACTGATCAAAACAGAAAAAGTTTCAGTGTTTTAACTAATCAACTTCACTGAATTTTGTGAATATACATTTTATTTTTGCAGCACACTTAACAGAAGCTGGAACAGAGACAAAATTTGAGTGTTTAAAGTTTATGGAATATTTAAGTTGTACCTTTTCAAACATTCCACAATTAGCAGGTGAACTGGTAACAGCTAAGTGTTTCATGATTGGCTATGTAAGAAGGATCCACCAAAGGCTCAAATTTTGGTAGCAAAGACAGGTCAAGGCTCACCACTTTGTGCTAAACTTCCTGAGAGAATTGATTCCTCATTGCAAACTTTTTTATTCTCTTTTATACATAATACTGTGACAAGATTTAGGGAATGAAGTGGAATGCCACTCTGTGTAGGGCAAGACTTTATCAAAAAACACTGTAACTTAATACAGACCACTAATACATAAAGAAATGCAACCTGAAACAGCGGAAACATGTGCTGTTGTCAGAGAAAACCATGTTTCAGTTTGTTTACAGGACAAATTGGTATTGAGATATACATGCCAAAGATGCAAACAACTTTCCTGGTTCCTCTTTAGCAATCTGAGCTACTGCAGCTTGCTTTTGCTCTTCAGATGAATCAAAGACCTGAAGTATAGGTTGGCATGCTAGGAACACCCATCAAGACATGCCATTTCACAGATGATCTGACTTACTTGTCTAGCATTTACAATTTAGCCCCTGTCGTAGTTGTTTAAAACACTAAACTTTGTAACTTTTTTCCTGATTCACACGTTAACACATTAGTTTTAAGAACTGACAGCTCTATTGCTGTACATATTCCAACCCTTGACAGGTGCCATTGTAACACGATAATCTATGTTATTCAGTTCACCAGTTAATCATTTAATGTTGTGGCTGATCTGCTGTGTGCAAATGTATTAACACAGTCAGATTTGTCAAAAAAATTTGACTGGAACAGTAGATAGAAAAATCTGTCATCCAAACTGTAAAAAACTCAAGTTATTTAATGGTTTACCTTTTCACTGAACTGATTTTTTTCTGTTTAACTCTCTGTTCTGTTCACGCCAACTGTTATCACCTGGTCCCACACATTCCCTTAATTTTGTCCTTATGTAACCCCATGCAAGAGCTTTTTGTTCTGTTTAGCAGCATGGCAGCATGATATCTTTGTGTATGTGTGATGTAAATGTATTTTTTGGGTTATTTCATGTTTAGTTAAAATTATTGTGAAACATTATTAGTATTTGTTTGGTTTTGCTTTTTTTTGTTTCCTAGTGTATGTAAACATCCACATTATGAGATTTGTGACTATGGTGTGTGAAACTGTCTATGTAATCAAGCTTTGTAGACACTGAACCATTTCAAATAGAGACTGTAATCCTTAGTAAAAGAAGAAAACTTTGCAAATTCTTCTGTGTCCTGTGTTTTTTTATCAAACACCCCACAGTGTTTACTCCACCTCACATTGATTATCCTCCTGAGCTGTTACATTAACATTCTAACTGATGCCTAGCAGCTTTCATTTGTTATATTAAAATATTTGTTATAAATAAATAAATTATTTATTTTAGATGGAGTGAATCTAAAAATATAAAACAGTTTAGAATTTGTACTGATTATGAAGCTCTGCAACTCACCGCTTTTTTAAAAGTGGGGACTTATTTTGTGAGTCCTGATTAGGGGTCTCCATCTTCTGTAAATGATCACAATCTTCACTTTACTCTCTCTGATCTTGAGGTGTAGTTTGAGGGTGATGAACCCTGTGGGTAAAAACATTCAGAATTTACACTGGTGAATGTGTAGTGTACACAGTGAGACTAATGAGACAATGAGACTGATGCCTAAACAAGACCAGTAGTTCATTAAACACACATTCAGTTTCTTACCAGATGTTGTGTACATTATAATCATATGCCTTCTGTTGCCCCCTACTGACTAATGAAACCAAAAGATTTACTAAGACATTCCAACGTTGGCCAATAATACTGGTGATATATGAAAATGGTAAGGAATACAGTATTTGCATCGTGGTGATACTTTAAGAAGACTGATCTGATATACCTATTATTACAGGTGTTTTAACCTTATCACATACAGGGGTTGGACAAAATAACTGAAACACCTGGTTTTAGACCACAATAATTTATTAGTATGGTGTAGGGCCTCCTTTTGCGGCCAATACAGCGTCAATTCGTCTTGGAAATGACATATACAAGTCCTGCACAGTGGTCAGAGGGATTTTAAGCCATTCTTCTTGCAGGATAGTGGCCAGGTCACTACGTGATGCTGGTGGAGAAAAACGTTTCCTGACTCGCTTCTCCAAAACACCCCAAAGTGGCTCAATAATATTTAGATCTGGTGACTGTGCAGGCCATGGGAGATGTTCAACTTCACTTTCATGTTCATCAAACCAATCTTTCACCAGTCTTGCTGTGTGTATTGGTGCATTGTCATCCTGATACACGGCACCGCCATTGGATGCACATGGTCCTCCAGAATGGTTCGGTAGTCCTTGGCAGTGACGCGCCCATCTAGCACAAGTATTGGGCCAAGGGAATGCCATGATATGGCAGCCCAAACCATCACTGATCCACCCCCATGCTTCACTCTGGGCATGCAACAGTCTGGGTGGTACGCTTCTTTGGGGCTTCTCCACACCGTAACTCTCCCGGATGTGGGGAAAACAGTAAAGGTGGACTCATCAGAGAACAATACATGTTTCACATTGTCCACAGCCCAAGATTTGCGCTCCTTGCACCATTGAAACCGACGTTTGGCATTGGCACGAGTGACCAAAGGTTTGGCTATAGCAGCCCGGCCATGTATATTGACCCTGTGGAGCTCCCGACGGACAGTTCTGGTGGAAACAGGAGAGTTGAGGTGCACATTTAATTCTGCCGTGATTTGGGCAGCCGTGGTTTTATATTTTTTGGATACAATCCGGGTTAGCACCCGAACATCCCTTTCAGACAGCTTCCTCTTGCGTCCACAGTTAATCCTGTTGGATGTGGTTTGTCCTTCTTGGTGGTATGCTGACATTACCCTGGATACCGTGGCTCTTGATACATCACAAAGACTTGCTGTCTTGGTCACAGATGCGCCAGCAAGACGTGCACCAACAATTTGTCCTCTTTTGAACTCTGGTATGTCACCCATAATGTTGTGTGCATTGCAATACTTTGAGCAAAACTGTGCTCTTACCCTGCTAATTGAACCTTCACACTCTGCTCTTACTGGTGCAATGTGCAATTAATGAAGATTGGCCACCAGACTGGTCCAATTTAGCCATGAAACCTCCCACACTAAAATGACAGGTGTTTCAGTTATTTTGTCCAACCCCTGTATGTACCCATGTATAAAAGAGCAGAGTTAGGATTTTCCTCTGTTTGAACTCAGACCGAACAGTTGTAGCTTAGTGGGTAGAGCTTTGGGCTATCAAGCCCTTGAGCAAGAACCTTTACCCTCTCTGCACCACGGGCTTCGTACAATGCCTGACTCTGCACTCTGAACCCAGCTTTCAAACAATCTGGGATATGCAGAAAAAGAAAAGGCATGTTTATCCCTGTTCCATCAGCTTTAGTATCAATATAAATGAGACTTTTTAATGGTTGGGATCTGAGGACACATTGTTGCAGTTTTGTACGAAGAATTTTTCTCCATTCTTGCTTGATATGAGACTTTAGCTGCTAAACAGTCATTGGTCAACATCGTCCAATTCCCCTTTTTATGCCGCACTGTATTATGCCGCACATTTTCAACAGAGGACAGATGTGGACTGCAGGCAGGTCTCTCTGCATGACCTCACTCTTCTTTAATTTTTGCTATACTGTCACATTTAAATGTTCAGATCCTCCAACTAATGTTAATATAAGATAAATACAATGTTAACACAAAACTGTTAAGACTAATGTTAACACAAGAGAGGTTGTAGGTTGTATGTCATGTATTGTACTTTAACATACACTTTAGCATGACTACCTAAACATACAGGTAGTCAGCTGACCTGAATATACAGGTAGTCAGCTGACCTGAATATACAGGTAGTCAGTCAGACAGTACCTGTCTGTATATTAATACTAATATACAGACAGACTCAGGAAATCCTTTGTTCCCAGGGCCATTAGGCTCTTTAACTCTATGCAGTGGGGGCGGGGAGGAACTGAGGAATGAATGTAACAGAATTGTGTCACATGTACAATAATCCATGTATGTGGGTGAGCACGTGTGTGTTTACATTTGTGGGCACTCATGTGCACATGCACAGACAAGCACATCCGCACCTTATGTACATAAATCTGCACTTTTTCTACTTTTTCTTACATTTCCTAAATTTGCACTGTGGTTTCACTTTATACTTTATAATTCACTTTAAATTCATTTTATAATTTACTTCATAATTTATATCTTACAACTGTGACTTATAATCTATACTAGCCTAGCAATGTTAACTAAAAATAACACCTCCATATGTACCACATGTTCCATATGTACCCTCAGGTCCTGTTGTTGTTGTGTGTTGTCCGAGTGTTGTTGTGGTTATACAGATACTTTTTTTGTATAATGTGAATCTCTGTAGTGTGTACTATTACTTACGTTTTGACTTATGTAACTTGCTACTGAGGTCTCAATTTCCTTCGGGATTAATAAAGTATCTATCTATCCATCCATCCATCCATCCATCCATCCATCCATCCATCTATCTATACTGAACCACCAGGTTATTCCATCAATTGATTTTTTTCTTTCTTGATGGCACGAGCATATTCCAAGATGACAATGCCAGGATTCATCAGGCTCAAATTGTGAAAGAGTGGTTCAGGGAGCATGACACATCATTTTCACACATGGATTGGCCACCACAGAGTCCAGACCTGAACCCCATTGAAAATCTTTGGGATGTGCTGGAGAAGGCTTTGTGCAGTGCTCCAAATCTTCCATCATCAACACAAGATCTTGGGGAAAAATTAATGCAACTCTGGACGATGCCACAGCGAATGTGTGCTGTAATCAAAGCTAAATGCGGTCCAACGAAATATTAAAGTGTGTGACCTTTTTTTTGGCCAGGCAGTGTATATCGATGTGATATTTGGAGAGGTTTCCTCTCTGGCATGTTCATGGAGATTTTAAGCATTAAGGGAAAACACTTAACTTTAGGCAAACAATGATAATGATAACATTATAAAATATTAATAATATTATAAACACATTTGGATTTGAGTTTCTATGTACAGTGAAAATAAAAACAATGGTAACATTTCACTTGGTTGCAGCATTGATTATATATTAAACATAATTTATAATTTTAAAAGAACAAATCATTCTTAAAACATAAATATAATAAAATCGTACACCTGCAGCATATGCTACATTTAAATTTTGATTTATGTTTAAACAGTATTTATATTTTATAAAGAGTGAATGTCAGTAAAGTGCTCACAAAGTTGTTTTCTCTGAGCGCTCACGCACCGTAATGTCTATAATAGAAGCGCACTCAGTTTTCAGTGCCGTTGAGTGAATGGCAGCAAACACGCACCGCTCCCTCACTCTGCTCTAATGTCTTTAATAGAAGCGCACTCAGTTTTTCAGTGCTGTTAACTTTATTATAACTCGGTAAATAACTAAAACCTGCTGCACCGCGTCTGTGCTAAAATGTCTCAAAACGTAATAAAATACCAAAAAACTTTAAACGTTCAGTTGATGAGAAGTTATAAAGTGTAAATATCTAGTAAATGTTTAATGTAAAATCGGAAGTTTGACCAGTAAGAATTCATGTAGTACAGAATCCTTCTGCTGTAGATTTACACACCGACTATAAAACACATCCACATTCTTCTTACAAAAATATATTTAAATATAAAACATCTCTCACCTTTAATCAGAACTTCACACTGATAGACTTTAATCTCACTGTTTCTGTGTGCGGCCCAACAGCTTCATGTTTATAAAGACGCAGAACAAAATGGCGCTGAGAAGAAACGTTTTTCCTGTAAATCTCCTCCCTCATGTGGTCAGAAACTGTAATGAAGGAAGAAGTTTAGTTTCTCTTTCAGTTTTGGCTTTGTGCCCGAACCTCGTGAGTTATAACGTGATTATAATGAAGTGCAAAATAACTGTGATGTGTTTGGGGTCGCTGTTGTAACTCATTGCCTCATGTTAAGCTTTTTGTAAGTAAATTTATTCTAGAATCTAGACAGTGGACAGTAACCTGGTGTAGATAAAGCACGTCACATTTAAGCTACATTAACCATTTTAGAATCCTCTCAGTACTGTTAAAGAAACAGATATATTATTATTATAATTATAATGATCAAGAAGCTTCTTTATTATTATATCGTGGATGGCTGCGTAAAGGGACTAGGAAATTGTGTAAATAAGTAAGTTTGCTACAGTCTCCTCCACACTTATTGGCACCCTTGGTGAAGATGAGTAAAAAGGGTTTTTAGAAACACATACAGTGTATCACAAAAGTGAGTACACCCCTCACATTTCTGCAGATATTTAAGTATATCTTTTCATGGGACAACACTGACAAAATGACACTTTGACACAATGAAAAGTAGTCTGTGTGCAGCTTATATAACAGTGTAAATTTATTCTTCCCTCAAAATAACTCAATATACAGCCATTAATGTCTAAACCACCGGCAACAAAAGTCAGTACACCCCTTAGTGAAAGTTCCTGAAGTGTCAATATTTTGTGTGGCCACCATTATTTCCCAGAACTGCCTTAACTCTCCTGGGCATGGAGTTTACCAGAGCTTCACAGGTTGCCACTGGAATGCTTTTCCACTCCTCCATGACGACATCACGGAGCTGGCGGATATTCGAGACTTTGCGCTTCTCCACCTTCTGCTTGAGGATGCCCCAAAGATGTTCTATTGGGTTTAGGTCTGGAGACATGCTTGGCCAGTCCATCACCTTTACCCTCAGCCTCTTCAATAAAGCAGTGGTCATCTTAGAGGTGTTTGGGGTCATTATCATGCTGGAACACTGCCCTGCGACCCAGTTTCCGGAGGGAGGGGATCATGCTCTGCTTCAGTATTTCACAGTACATATTGGAGTTTATGTGTCCCTCAATGAAATGTAACTCACCAACACCTGCTGCACTCATGCAGCCCCAGACCATGGCATTCCCACCACCATGCTTGACTGTAGGCATGACACACTTATCTTTGTACTCCTCACCTGATTGCCGCCACACATGCTTGAGACCATCTGAACCAAACAAATTAATCTTGGTCTCATCAGACCATAGGACATGGTTCCAGTAATCCATGTCCTTTGTTGACATGTCTTCAGCAAACTGTTTGCGGGCTTTCTTGTGTAGAGACTTCAGAAGAGGCTTCCTTCTGGGGTGACAGCCATGCAGACCAATTTGATGTAGTGTGCGGCGTATGGTCTGAGCACTGACAGGCTGACCCCCCACCTTTTCAATCTCTGCAGCAATGCTGACAGCACTCCTGCGCCTATCTTTCAAAGACAGCAGTTGGATGTGACGCTGAGCACGTGCACTCAGCTTCTTTGGACGACCAATGCGAGGTCTGTTCTGAGTGGACCCTGCTCTTTTAAAACGCTGGATGATCTTGGCCACTGTGCTGCAGCTCAGTTTCAGGGTGTTGGCAATCTTCTTGTAGCCTTGGCCATCTTCATGTAGCGCAACAATTCGTCTTTTAAGATCCTCAGAGAGTTATTTGCCATGAGGTGCCATGTTGGAACTTTCAGTGACCAGTATGAGCAAGTGTGAGAGCTGTACTACTAAATTGAACACACCTGCTCCCTATGCACACCTGAGACCTAGTAACACTAACAAATCACATGACATTTTGGAGGGAAAATGACAAGCAGTGCTCAATTTGGACATTTAGGGGTGTAGTCTCTTAGGGGTGTACTCACTTTTGTTGCCGGTGGTTTAGACATTAATGGCTGTATATTGAGTTATTTTGAGGGAAGAATAAATTTACACTGTTATATAAGCTGCACACAGACTACTTTTCATTGTGTCAAAGTGTCATTTTGTCAGTGTTGTCCCATGAAAAGATATACTTAAATATCTGCAGAAATGTGAGGGGTGTACTCACTTTTGTGATACACTGTATGTGTGACACACATTAAGTGCCAAAAAGTTGCCAAAAGCTCAATTTTTGTTAGATCTGGCCATAAAACAGCAGCATTTAGCAAACTTTAGGCACTTAGATTTGTGGTTAATCCTGACAAGCCTTTCAAATAATCTGTTGTCATGGGGGTGACATCTGATGGTAGTTTTAAAGAGCTCCCAGATTGTTGGTTTTTTTGCCTCTCCTACAACCCTCTGCAACACGTGTGGGGCCGAAACAAAACTGGGTCCTCACCCAGGCAGGTTTGTAACAGTTCCAGTTGATTGGATCTATTAATAATTATATGTGTATTTTTCAGGTGAGTAGTTTTGTTAAATGGTTTGTTAAATCTTTATTTAAAGTACAAAAATTACAAAAAGATATCCAGTATTTTACAGATTATTATTAATAATGATGATGATGATGATGTATTTTGTAAAATATTCAAGAATGTTCTTTCAAGCCAAAGCTCAGACCTAAACCCCATCAAACAATCTGTTGAGAGACCTGAAGTTAGCAGTTTACAGACTCACTATCCAATCTGATGAAGCTTGAGAAAATTGGATAGTTGGATAAATTGCCTGAATCAAATGCAAGCTTGTAGAAATGCATCAAAGAAAATGTAATTGCTGCCAAATTATTGTAGAAGACTTCACTTTTTAGTTACATATTCCACTTCATCCACATACTATCAACAGGGTTAAAATCAGCACCTTTATTAGGCCATTTCAAAGCTGGATTTTCCCCTTTAAAACCATTTGGACCAACCAATTGCTTAACAGGAGCTACAGTGTTGTCAGGTATAAATGCCTTATACCCCTCAAGGACTATGGCACTATTAACTGCAACGTCCCAAATAAAATGTTCACTAAGCTTTTGCACTTGCATCTTTTTATTTCCTACAGTACTTTGCATATATAGGGTATTGCTTTTACAGATCTTGGGACCTGACATTGTCTAAAAGTAGCGCCAAATGACATTTTTAATTTGTTAAAATCTGTACTTAGGTTTCTGAGATTTAAAAGGTCATCACATCACTAATATGCTATGATGTGAGTAAATAAAGATAGAATTATAGTAGATGGGTTAGGATTGGTTCTTATAAACAAAGTACAAATAATGAGACTATTTATTTAACTTCATTTTATCACCTGGGTAGAGTTCAGTCAAGAGCCTTAATGAGTGTCTTCTTTAAGGGACAGGTCACGTTAACTAAATGTAAGCTACAAGCACATTAATGTTATTTAGCAAATATTTATACAAAGAAACTTTTATTACAATTATGACTGAATACAAATCTCAGTAAAGTAATTGAGGGTTTCGGGCCTTGCTCAGGGGCCCAACAGTATATCACACTACAATTTGATGGCAGACAGGATGAACCTGAGATAATTCATGTTTTATCTGCTCAACTCCATTTCATTTAAGCAATAGAACACGAGAGGGACTGTGTTATCACAAATAACATCACGGCTGTGATAACATACTGGCAACGGGTCAGCGGAGTAATACAGTTGTGGTGTGGAAAGGCTGTGCTGTTATCACAAATATCAGCACGGTTAGAACGCTTCTCAACCAATCATATTTGTAAGGTCGGAACTAACTAATTAATTAATAATTATTAATAAACATCCATTCCTGCATTTCAGGCCTGCAACACATTCCAAAAAAGTTGGGACAGTAAAGAATTTACCACTTTGTAATGTTGCCGTTCCTTTTCACCACTTAAAAAAGGTTTTGGCACCGAGGAGAGCAAGTGATTTGGTGTTTCAGCTTTTATTTTGTCTCATTCTTACTGCAAACACGTCTTAAGACGTGCAACTGTATGGGGTCGTCATTGTCGCATTTTTCCTTTCAAAATTCTCCACACATTCTCTATTGGGGACAGATCAGGACTGCAGGCAGGCCAGTCCAGTACCTGTACCCTCTTCTGCCACAGCCACGCCTTTGTAATGTGTTTTTTCCAAAATGCTTAATGCTGATTCACCTGACCACAATACACATTTCCACTGTGTGATGGTCCGTCCTAGATGGCTCAGAGCCCAGAGAGGTCGACGCCGCTTCTGGACATGGTTAACATAAGGCTCCTTTTTTGCACTGTAAAGTTTTAATTACCATTTGTGCAGTAACTCTTTATTGTAGAGCTTGATAAAGGTTTGCCAAAATAATCCCTCACCCATGTGGTTCTCTCAACTATTGTTGAGTGGAGGTTCTTGATGCTGTCTGAGGGATGGAAGATCACAAGCGTTCAGCTTAAGCTTGATTCCTTGGCCTTTATGCACTGAAATTCTTTGCTCATCAAAGACTCTCAGCCTTTCCTGGATGCTGCTTTTGTACCATTATTTGCATTTCCCATACTGTCTCAACATTTTCTGATTTTGGGTTGTATACACATACATTCCACCTAAACTGAATTTAAAAGCTCTGACTGGTTTTATAGTCATCCTTCAACAATCTAATCATTTGAATCCTGTGGGTTTATTAACAAATAATTCCATCCTGAATCAATCAATGAAACTGATCAATGTTTCAAGTCTGAGTCGTTTTGTGACTTGTTTGCACTCCGACACCCTTTGACATCAAGCTTTCAAAAAGATGGTAAGTAGTCTCCACTATAACCACTGAGGAAAGGTTTTGTTTTATCTCAGTCTTCATCTTTCATAAAGTGGTGGCAATCTGGAAGTATAATAAACAACTGAATTAGCATTAACTCGTTTGAATTTCATGATCATGCTAACAGAAAATAGTGTATAAATCAATTATTGCTCCACCTAGACAGCTGCTGGCACCACGTCATGATGGCCACAGGAAAGCTGAGTACTATTATGCACCCAACAGCCAAAATTAGATTTTTTAGTTAGAGTTTTAGGAAAGTTAGAGTTTTAACACAGTGTTTTATTAAAACAATAAATAAACTCCTTGATGTCTGGCTTTTTTTAGTCCTGAAAAGTGAAAGACAAGCCAGACTTGTGATTTAAAAGTTATGAGGTACAGGATGTGGGTGATAAATGCTTAAGGCAAAGTTGGTTTATTTTTGGCTTTGTAGGAAAGCATCATGCTGTATAATTTAATGCAGGCAGCTATAAGAAACAGTGCAGCAGTAGGAAAGATGTGGCACTGCTTGGGTAGATGAATAATCAGGAGTGTGGCTGCAGTTTGAATTAGATGTGGAGGTCTGATGATCAACATTAAAAGACCGACCAGCAGGAAACTGCAGTAGTCTAACCTCAAAATGTCAAAAGACTGACCACAAATTTGGACAAAAAGGGGAAAAGGTCACTGGAGCTCCTCCACATGTTCCATAGTCCAGCTTTATGCTTAGAGACACATTCATGCTAGAACACAAAAGTAGCAGATCATGTGTGAATCTCAGAGAGATGATCTTACCCCAGTATCTTCAGTTTACAGTGATGATTTTCTCCTGAATCTCATAGATTACTATTATTAGACAGATCCAGATCTCTCAAGTGTGAGGGGTTTGATCTCAGAGCTGAAGCCAAAGCAGCACAACCTTCATCTGATACACCACAATGTTTCAACCTGCAGAGAGAACAATGATAAACTTTTCACTCTCAGTTCATCAACTCAGAACACACAATAATTCATTCATTCATTTCATGCAAATGCTACATAAACATCAACACACACACACACACACACACACACACACACACACACACACACACACACACACACACACACACACACACACACACACACACACACACACACACACTCTGTGATGGGGAAAAAAAAAAAAAAAAACCTTAATAAAAAACCTCAGACTGGATTGTGAGTAAGAAAAGAGTTTTAATCTTCTCTGCAGAGAAGAGATAGCACAAACAGTCTCACACAGAGGCTCAGTGTATGTGACAACTGATAAAATACATCTGTTTATACTAATGGTGGTGACCTTGTAGGACAGTGGAAGATTCCACCATTAAAATAAATTTCTTAGCTAGAACATAGAAACTGGTCAAGACCAGCTAGAACTGGGTTTTGGACTTCATACAATGCAACTGATGCACACACGTTCACCATGTACACATTCAGTAACAATTATTATGATGTAAATCATGTGTGATGTTTTTCTTTTTGTATGTGCAATCATCACCTGTCACTTATACAACCCCTGGCAAAAATTATGGAATCACCACTCTTGGAAGTGGTTCTGTCAATTGTTTAATTTTGTAAAAAAAAAAAAAAAAAAAAAAAAAATCAGACATGCCACAAAACTATCATTTTTCAAAATGTCAACCTTCTGGCATTAAGAAACAATAAAAAAAAGAAACAAATATAATAGTTGTGGTCAGTCACAATTGCTTTTTTTAGATCAAGTAGAGGAAAAAAATATGGAATCACTCAAATCTGAGGAAAAAATTATGGAATCACTCTGTAATTAGCAGTTTAAAAACAAAACATCTGCAGCAGATTAGATTTGTTAATTATTCTTCAGTTTAAAAAGAGTGCTTACACCTCGGAGAGCTGTTGCACAAAGCAGATTGTCATGAATCATGGTTCCAACACAAGATATGTCAGTTGAAACAAATGAGAAGATTATAAAACTCCTTCAAGAAGATAAATCATTGTGGAATGTCGCAAAAGATGTTGGTTGTTCCCAGTAAGCTGTGTTTAAAATCTGGACCAAGTACAAACAAAATGGGAAGGTTGTAAAAGGGAAGCATACTGGTAGACCAAAGAAGACATCAAAGCATCAAGATAGAAAACTTAAAGCAATATGTCTTGAAAACAGAAAATGCACAACAAAACAAATGAGAAACAAGTGGCCGGAAAGTGGAGTCAATGTCTGTGACTGAACTGTAAGAAATCACCTAAAAGAAATGGGATTTACATACAGAAAAGCCAAACAAAAGC
Source organism: Trichomycterus rosablanca (assembly GCF_030014385.1). Lineage (NCBI taxonomy): Eukaryota > Metazoa > Chordata > Actinopteri > Siluriformes > Trichomycteridae > Trichomycterus > Trichomycterus rosablanca. The sequence continues at coordinate 49,184,737 of NC_085989.1, forward strand.
CATCATTAACACCTAAAAAGAAAAGAACAAGGTTAAAGTAGGCTAAAGAAAAGCAATCGTGGACTGTGGGTGACTGGATAAAAGTGATCTTCAGTGATGAATCGCGAATCTGCATTGGGCAAGGTGATGATGCTGGAACTTTTGTTTGGTGTCTGTCCAATGAAATTTATGAAGATAACTGCCTAAAGAAAACATGTTAATTTCCACAGTTGTTGATGATATGGGCCTGCATGTCGGGTAAAGGCACAGGGGAGATGGTCTTCAATAAATGCCAAAGTCCACATTGAAATTTTGGACGCTTTTCTTATTCCATCAGTTGAAAGGATGTTTGGTGATGACTTCATTTTTCAAGATGATAATGCATCTTGCCATAGGGCAAAGGACGTGAAAACTTTCCTTCAAGAAAACATATAATGTCAATGGCATGGCCTGCAAATAGTCTGGATCTCAATCCATTTGAAAATCTCTGGTGGAAATTGAAGAAAATGGTCAATGACAAGGTTCCAACCTGCAAAGCTGATCTGGCAACAGCAATAAGAGACAGTTGAAGGCAGATTGATGAAGAATACTGTTTGTCATTAGTTAACTCCATGCCTCAGAGAGTTTAAACCATTATAAAAGCCAGAGGTGGTGCAACAAAGTAATAATGGTGCAGTGTTTTCTAATGATTCCATAATTTTTTCCTCAGATTTGAGTGATTCCATATTTTTTTCCTCTACTTGATCTAAAAAAAAGCAATTGTGACTGACCACAACTATTATATTTGTTTCTTTTTTTATTGTTTCTTAATGCCAGAGGGTTGACAGTTTGAGAAATGATAGTTTTGTGGCATGTCTGTGATTTATTTTTTTTCTACAAAATTAAACAATTGAAAGAACATCTTCCAAGAGTGGTGATTCCATAATTTTTGCCAGGGGTTGTAGATTATATACTTTATTTATGTTGTAAATGTAGCGGAACACTGCTAAAAAATGGATCCAGGCAATATTTTATTGTTCTCTTCAGTTTTCTGTTTCTTCCTATGGCCTTCTGTTTATCTTTACTTATTTTTACGACCCCAAAGGAAGAGTCTAAATGCTTTCCCCTCGGAACACCTTATTTTACGACTCTAGAGGCCACACGAGTGTCACAACTCTGACCCATTTTGCTTTTCCCTCCTGGGATTTCCGTTTACAACTTTTGGAGATGCCAGGCATGAATCAGACATTTTGTACGTAAATTATGTGTCCTTCACTATGGAATCCCTGGTGTGGGCTTTCAAAACTCAAAAAAGCTCTAAAGATGCCAAGACAATTTGTTTGTCTTAACTAAAACACACACATCTGGAATTCCCATGACCTGAGGAAGCACTGGAAAAAGAACTAAGCCAAGTTAATTCAATCAAAGATCACTATGGTTGTACTGTCTATGAATTTGCTTCAGACATATTTACCCACATAATTATACTTTCTATGTATCGTTCTTATTTTTTTTAAATAATGTTTGAAACCAAAAATATAGTGTTAAGAATCATGTTTGCTGAATCATAACACTGCTGTATACAAGGATAAAAGGTCATTTGTACTGCATGCTTTAATCACATATGTGACGATTTCTGTATGTTAGACTTGTGTAATCCATGTATGGTTATTTAGATTTTGGTTTATTGTTTAAGTGATATTAAGAGTTAAGTTTTACCAAGGTTTTACAAACTTATACCAAAATTCTAAATTAAAGCAAATTAGAATGTTTCGTCAAAACTAAGGTTTTAGCATCACCTACTGAACACAAGTGGTTAAATTGCATGGTGGGCAGAAACCTTCGTGTCACATGATCTTAATTGGAGTTTAAATCCCATTGGCTGTCCAGGCCCCTGGAGTTAAGTTAAAAAAAAAGGCAGCGAGGCCTTTGGAGAGCAGTGGAGTTACCAGAAAGACAAAGACAGAGCAGAAAAGCAGACCATGTGAGAACAACGGAGGAAAATGGAGTTCAGCACATGGTTCTACAATGCAGCTAACTCAGAAGAGTTAAAGAGTTAAGTCGAACGTGCCGACTCATTTGATTCAGTAGTTCAGTGTTCGTGTTTCGCAAGTTTAGATTTGATGTAAATTGTCTGTGTCTGAACTTTAGTAAACTTTAGTAAAGTTCCTATTAATTTACATTTTCTTACATTCTTACATTACATTTCTTACATTTTCTTACACAGTAATTTACATTACTTTTATCTAAAGCAACTTACAATTATGACTAAATACAGTTTGAGCAATTGAGGGTTAAGGACCTTGCTCAAGAGCCCAACAGTGGTGGTGGTGAGGCTTGAACCGGCAACCATATGATTACTAGTCCAGCATCTTAACCACTAAGCTACCACTGCCCATTTGGCTGCTCAGAGAGAATTCAACTCTTCATTGAATTGCAATAAACTTGCTGACCAGTGATCCGTGTCTGGATATCTCTGGAGACAAGAAAAGGGAAGCACTTCAGTCCAATTTAAACACCTTTGAACCAACAGTTGCTGTGTCACGGCGCCTGGGAGAAGTTCTGTTGGCAGACAGCTATTTCTCCATGGATCAGGGCCTAAACAGAGAAACTGACCGACGTTGAGGTGATTCGGCTCCGGACCCTTCCCTGCAGTTTTCCTTCAGCAGACAGGTACATGTTTTTCAGGTGCTCAGGGTGAATTGTTAGCTTCGCTACCCTGTTTAATTAGTTTCTACTAATAATTGATAGCATACGCTTCAACCAGCCTCTAAATCTCTGGTTTCCACCTACCATTCAATCATACGCTAATTTCACTTAATAGTTCGCCTACAGATTTATACTTCTATCATTACTACTTCATCCTTCATCTCTTATCAGCTATTTCATCTGCTTCTTTTTTCAACTGTGGACAGTGGCGGAGCCAGACAATTTTCATAGGGGTGGCCAGACTGAGACCACTGCTCACACAGGGGTGGCACAGAAACTGTCTGTCTATTTTTTTGTGGCAAGTTGCTGTGGATCTAGTAGTGTTTTGGTCACTCACTCATTTACCTATACAGGAAGTGAGTGCCATGTAGAATTACATCAAGCCTAGCATAATAAGCTTTTTATTTTTTCTCATTTTCCCTGACAAGTAAAAAACTAAAATATAGCCTATAACCTTAACCTTATGAGGAAGAATTTCAAAGATATTCCTTTGCAATACTTTATCATTTGACTGCAAACGTGTGTACTGATGAGACTCATTTGAACCCCAGAACATGCTAGCGTGAATGCATGGAAAACTAATTTTAATTTTCTTTCAACAATATAATAAACTGACCAACACTATTAAGCCAAATCAGCATTGAAAATGGACTTTACTTTTAACAGCCTTCCACAGTGCTGAAGCTTCTTAAAACTGAATATTTTCTTTTAAATGGAAGTGAAAAAAACAAACAAAAAAAACCGCCTAATTTAGAGGAAAACCGCCCAATCTGGCAACACTCAGGGCTCTAGACTAACTTTTTGCACTGGTGTGCCTAACTTTTTTTCTTAGGTGCACCAGCACATATTTAGGTGCACCCAAATTTTCAACCGCATTGCGTTTTACAGGTTCACTTTTTTTTAATACTGACTTTGATTGATATTGATTAACTAACAATCTGGTCAACATAAAGTTCTTTATTTGAAGCACAATTCTACACAAAGGTAACTTACTGAAAAAGTGTTGGTGTTTAAAGTGCTTCACTGAGCTGAAATTTAAACTCAAGATAAATAAAATAAAAAGAAAATCTACATTAAAAGTGCAAGTGTTTTAAGGGCTTCAAACTGCACATCTCATTTAATGATAATAATATTACATGTGGTTAATGCAGTAACGAGACGCATATTATTGACATAGGCTACATGACATGACATTATTACATTTTGAGTCAGTTTGCCGCTGATATTTTTAAAGTGCCTTAAAAAAAGATGAATTGTGTGATATGACGTGGTAAAAGTAACCTGGACAGAACAAACAACATTTAACGTGAAATATAAACACCACACCTGAAGTAAATCCAGTTAAACACAGATACATGTGGAGCTGTTAGACTGGATTTTATGGCTATTTCACACAGATGTTTGTGTGTATAATGGAACTTTAATGATGTTTTATCTCTCCAGTCGAGCGCTGAGCAAATCGGTTATTTACGTCGAGAGTCGCGGTGAAAGCGAAGCGCAAAACTCTTCTCACGTCAATAAACTAAAGAAAACAACAACTGAGACAAACACGTCACGTCTTCTTATCACCGATATTTGATTGATGTTTTTACATTAAAACGAACATCTATAACAGCAGCACAGGTGCTCACACATATTCTACACACTCCACCAGGATATTTCTCTGTGTAATGCCCGCCGGTAATGACGCTGGTCCCGCCCTTCACTATCTCTGATTGGTTTAGATATATAGATATGATTAGATATGGGTTTAATGTGTGTCTGTTGGTGCACCGGAGACTTTCAGAGTCACAGAGACTTTTTTCCCCTGGAACGGCTGGTCGCAGATTGACTGTGGATGCTCGTTCACTCACAGCTGTTGAACTCATTTAGCCGCTAATGTCCACCGTGCTGTTGGTAGTGTAATCAGAGCAGTAACTGTGGCGCATGTCATCATGCACTTACGTAAGCATATCGATCGAATTTGTTTAAAAATCATATCACCGTTATTGAAACATTTTCTATTGCGATATATATCGATATCGAATTATTGTCCAGCATTAACTTACCCTGACAGAAAGGGACTGATATGTTATGAATGAGGTTTTTCCAACAATTTAGTCTAACCAAACAACCAAATGTTGGTGGTGCCTCGTAAAGCTATTAATTATATAATAAAATAATTAAATGCAAATCTCTCCTTTACTCTACATAAATGTGTACTTTAGATTGTATGTAGACGTGTTGTTTCTAATGTTGCACAATAATTTGTAGCTCACATTGCTGCCACACTGTTAGTGTTTGTTAAGGTGCGTGTGTGTGTGTGCGTATGTGTTATTACTGGTGAAACTGGTAAAACTGATGAAACTTGTAATTTATGTTGATTTACTAGTAGTTTAGGTTTTTGGCTATTGGTTTAATACATTCAGATTGTGATTAATATAACTTGCAGTTTGTGTAGTAATTAAGTTTATTGTAGATCAGGGGTCGGCAACCTTTTTTGTACTCTGTGCTGATTACAAAAACATAAATTGAAGATGAAGTACTAAGTGTGCCATGGAATACATCAGTCATACAACACAAACTGTTGCTATGTATGAGACTGTGCGCTCACTGTCCCTGACTTTCTCTGCAAAGATGATCCATTTGTGGTGTATATGAGGTGAACTTTTACCATGACTTAATTTTTGAAGAACACATGTCTGTTTCTTGTACTTTGAAATGATTGATTCCGTTTTGTCAGGATCATCCTTAAATTAGCTTTGGTGCTTTGTCTCAAATTGGCAGAGAGCAGACAGACAACACTTTCACAACACATGGCGCACACACAGCCCGGCCTTTTTGTTAAATAAATCCATACAAATCTGTCCAGTCTTGTTGAATTGAACAAACATCCACTTTTGCGCATTTAGCAGCCATGCTGTACTAAGTTCACACAAAATTGAAAGCTGACTCAACACCATGATTAACCTTAAATAGCTTAAATTACTTAACCTTAACTAGCCATAGGTGGAGGTGACAGAGGTGATTAAGGTGGAGTAATTTATGGTTGTTAAGGTTAATCAAAAGTGAGCATATGGCACAGGGCAGGGGTGGGCACACTTTTCGGCTCAAGGACCACACTGGGTTTTAAAAATTGACAGATGGGCTGGGTGGGTGCATGGCTGCTAAATGCGCAAAAGTGGATGTTTGTTCAATTCAACAAGACTGGACAGATTTGTATGGATTTATTTAACAAAAAGGCCGGGCTGTGTGTGCGCCATGTGTTGTGAAAGTGTTGTCTGTCGCACCTCAGGTGTGCGCTGCCAATTTGAGACAAAGCACCAAAGCTAATTTAAGGATGATCCTGACAAAACAGAATCAATCATTTCAAGGTACAAGAAACAGACATGTGTTCTTCAAAAATTAAGTCATGGTTGTGAAACTAAATAAATATATTCATTCAAACTATACAAATAAATTCACATTCAAACTTTTATTTTTGTGATTAAAAGATGATTTTTTTTTTTATATAAATGAAACAGCAGACTCATCCCATGATGTGCACATTTACACATGTGTGAATGTGATTTTTTTTAATGTATTCTTTATTATTTTTAACTTTGTTTCTACTTGGTGTATCGACGTCTAAACAAAACCAATTCAGCCTTCAAAGCAGCATTTTCAACATGAGTTAATGGTTTATGTCTGATGATTTAAACCAGCCAAGTGGTTAGATCACGCTGGTGCGATAGGCGACTCCAGAGTGGTAGTAGGGTGACAAATGTTTCTTTAAGAGATACGCTTCTCTCTGAGGGTGTGGGTAGGAAGTGCGGTGAAAAAGAAAAAGAAAAATGGGAAGCCTTAAGGTGTAGAAGTACGTGGTTTTCTTCTTTCCAGCATTTATTTAATAATTGTAACTGTGGAAAATGTGGAATTAAAGTTTGGTTTATTTTTTAAAACTCTAAACGTGTGTTACAAGTGGATGATTGTGAAAATAACGACATGGCACGAGTAAACCATCGCCGCACCTGAAAAGCAGGTTTTTACCCCTACAGTTGGTATTAATTTAGTTGATACAATAAATTTACATGATTTGTGAATGTACTTTTGCTGAATTGTGTGTTTTTAATGAATCACTGTCACATCCACTTCTTCCTGCATGTCTGGATCAATAAGTTCATAAATAAAGTCATTTTTATTGAAGACACTGGTGTCAAAACCAGTAAACAGTGTGGAGATTAATGATATGCTGATATGGGATTAGATTTTGAGTATCTGCTTTTATTCTGATGAAAACATTATTATTATTATTAATTATTATTATTATTATTATTATTATTATTATTATTATTATATACAAAATAAATTCTTCTATACAAACAAGTGTGGAATTAAATCTTTTGTTCATTTATGCGGTCGTTATTTATGTGAGCAAAATTAGCTCCACAAAATGCAGCTCAAGACAAAAAATTTTAAATAGTTTTCTATAAAATGTTTAGATGATCTTACCTCAGTTTCTCCAGTTTACAGTGATGATTCTCCAGTACAGCAGAGAGACACTGCACTCCTAAATCTCCTAGTTTATTATGAGACAGATCCAGATCTCTCAGGTGTGAGGGGTTTGATCTCAGAGCTGAAGCCAGAGCAGCACAACCTTCATATGATACACCACAATCACCCAACCTGCAGAGAGAACAATGATAAACTCTTCACTCTCTCAGTTCAGCTCACACAGTTCATTCATTTATTTATGATTCACTGGTTATTATTTATCATTCACTCCTGATCCACCACAATACAGAGCTCAATTTAGAACACTTTACCAATTCATTCATCTCCTAGTAATTTGTACTTTATATTGTATGTTGTTGTATGTAAACGTGTTGTTGTGCAAGAATTTAATTGATGAAGGTTGCAGTTAGGGTTTGATTATTCAGCTCCTGTAATAGCAGGTAGAATCAAGTTCAGAGCTTTGTAGCTAACATTACTGCCACACTGTTAGTGTGTAGGGGTGTGTGTGTGTGTGTGTTTAATACATTTTATACTGTGACCACAGTCCATTTGAATACTCAAGCGTAGGGACCAAAACACTGTGGGGACCTGTGTGCATGTGTTACTGTGGTAAGTCTCACTATTAGAGAATATTTCTTACTGAGGAGCAGATCATGTGTGAATCTCAGAGAGATGATCTTACCCCAGTGTCTCCAGTTTACAGTGAGGATTCTCCAGCCCAGCAGAGAGACACTGCACTCCTAAATCTCCTAGTTTATTATTAGAAAGATTTAGACCTCTTAGGTGTGAGGGGTTTGATCTCAGAGCTGAAGCCAGAGCAGCACAACCGTCATATGATACATCACAATCACACAACCTGCAGAAAGAACAATGATAAACTCTTCACTCTCTCAGTTCAGCTCACACAGTTCATTCAGTTATTTATTATTCACTGGTTAATATTAATTCATTCTTTCCTGATCCACAACACAGAGCTCAATTTAGAACACTTGACCAATTCATTCATTTATTCATTTCCTGGTAATTTGTACTTTATATTGTATGTAAAAACATGTTGTACAAGAATTTAATTGTATTTAGATGCTCACAGGACAGATTGGATTTATCATCCCTCATTAGGAGCTTCATTAGAGACACAGCAGAACAATAATTCCAGGTAAGACATGATATTATTAATAACACTGCTGATGTGCAGGTAGGGTTTGATTATTCAGCTCCTGTAATGGCTGGTAGGATCAAATTCAGAGCTTTGATGCCAATATTGCTGCCACACAGTTATTGTTTATTAAGGTGTGTATGTGTGCATGTGTTACTGTGGTGTGTCTCACTATTAGAGAATATTTCTTACTGAGGAGCAGATCATGTGTGAATCTCAGAGAGATGATCTTACCCCAGTGTCTCCAGTTTACAGTGAGGATTCTCCAGTCCAGCAGAGAGACACTGCACTCCTAAATCTCCTAGTTTATTATGAGACAGATCCAGTTCTCTCAGGTGTGAGGGGTTTGATCTCAGAGCTGAAGCCAGAGCAGCACAACCTTCATATGATACACCACAACCATACAACCTACAGAGAGAACAATGATAAACTCTTCACTCTCTCAATTCAGCTCACACAGTTCATTTATTCATTTATGATTCACTGGTTGTTATTCATTCATTCACTCCTGATCCACCACAACACAGAGCTCAATTTAGAACACTTGACCAATTCATTCATTCATTCATTTCCTGGTAATTTGTACTTTATATTGTATGTAAAAACATGTTGTACAAGAATTTAATTGTATTTAGATGCTCACAGGACAGATTGGATTGATCATCCCTCATTAGGAGCTTCATTAGAGACACAGCAGAAGAATAATTCCAGGTAAGACATGAGATTATTAATAACACTGCTGATGTGCAGTTAATGTTTGATTATTCAGCTCCTGTAATGGCTGGTAGGATCAAATTCAGAGCTTTGATGCCAATATTGCTGCCACACAGATAGTGTTTATTAAGGTGTGTATGTGTGCATGTGTTACTGTGGTGTGTCTCACTATTACAGAATATTTCCTACTGAGGAGCAGATCATGTGTGAATCTCAGAGAGATGATCTTACCCCAGTGTCTCCAGTTTACAGTGAGGATTCTCCAGTCCAGCAGAGAGACACTGCACTCCTAAATCTTCTAGTTTATTATTAGACAGATTTAGAGCTCTCAGGTGTGAGGGGTTTGATCTCAGAGCTGAAGCCAGAGCAGCACAACCTTCATATGATACACCACAATCACCCAACCTGCAGAGAGAACAATGATAAACTCTTCACTCTCTCAGTTCAGCTCACACAGTTCATTCATTTATTTATTATTCACTGGTTATTATTTATCATTCACTCCTGATCCACCACAATACAGAGCTCAATTTAGAACACTTGACCAGTTCATTCATTCATTCCCTAGTAATTTGAACTTTATATTGTATGTTGTTGTATGTAAACGTGTTGTGCAAGAATTTAATTGATGAAGGTTGCAGTTAGGGTTTGATTATTCAGCTCCTGTAATAGCAGGTAGAATCAAGTTCAGAGCTTTGTAGCCAACATTACTGCCACACTGTTAGTGTTAATTAAGGTGTGTAGGGGTGTGTGTGTGTGTTTAATACATTTTATACTGTGACCACAGTCCATTTGCATACTTGAGCGTAGGGACCAAAACACTGTGGGGACCTGTGTGCATGTGTTACTGTGGTAAGTCTCACTATTACAGAATATTTATTACCGAGGAGCAGATCATGTGTGAATCTCAGAAAAATGATCTTACCCCAGTATCTCCAGTTTACAGTGAGGATTCTCCAGTCCAGCAGAGAGACACTGCACTCCTAAATCTTCTAGTTTATTATTAGACAGATTTAGCTCTCTCAGGTGTGAGGGGTTTGATCTCAGAGCAGAAGCCAGAGCAGCACAACCGTCATATGATACATCACAATCACACAACCTGCAGAAAGAACAATGATAAACTCTTCACTCTCTCAGTTCAGCTCACACAGTTCATTTATTCATTTATTATTCACTGGTTATTATTCATTCATTCACTCCTGATCCACCACAACACAGAGCTCAATTTAGAACACTTGACCAATTCATTCATTCATTCATTTCCTGGTAATTTGTACTTTATATTGTATGTAAATGTGTTGCACAAGAATTTAATTGTATTTAGATGCTCACAGGACAGAGTAGATTCATCACCACTCATTAGGAGCTTCATTAGAGACACAGCAGAACAATAATTCCAGGTAAGACATGATATTATTAATAACACTGCTGATGTGCAGTTAGGGTTTGATTATTCAGCTCCTGTAATAGCAGGTAGAATCAAGTTCAGAGCTTTGATGCTAATATTGCTGCCACACTGTTAGTGTTTATTAAGGTGTGTGTGTGTGTGTGTGTGTTTGTTTGTTTTTAATACATTTTATACTGTGACCACAGTCCATTTGAATACTCAAGCATGGGGACCAAAACACTGTGGGGACCTGTGTGCATGTGTTACTGTGGTGTGTCTCACTATTACAGAATATTTCTTACTGAGGAGCAGATCATGTGTGAATCTCAGAGATGATCTTACCCCAGTGTCTCCAGTTTACAGTGAGGATTCTCCAGTCCAGCAGAGAGACACTGCACTCCTAAATCTCCTAGTTTATTATTAGACAGATTTAGAGCTCTCAGGTGTGAGGGGTTTGATCTCAGAGCTGAAGCCAGAGCAGCACAACCGTCATCTGATACACCACAATCAACCAACCTGCAGAGAGAACAATGATAAACTCTTCACCCTCTGTTTATTAATTTATTTATTTATGATTCACTGGTTATTATTCATTCATTCACTCCTGATCCACCACAACACAGAGCTCAATTTAGAACACTTGACCAATTCATTCATTCATTTCCTGGTCATATGTACTTTACATTGTATAAAAACGTGGTGTTGTACAAGAATTTAATTGTATTTAGATGCTCACAGGACAGATTGGATTGATCATCCCTCATTACGAGCTTCATTAGAGACACAGCAGAACAATAATTCCAGGTAAGACATGAGATTATTAATAACACTGCTGATGTGCAGTTAGGGTTTGATTATTCAGCTCCTGTAATGGCAGGTAGAATCAAGTTCAGAGCTTTGATGCTAATATTGCTGCCACACAGTTAGTGTTTATTAAGGTGTGTATGTGTGTGTGTGTGTGTGTGTGTGTGTTTAATACATTTTATACTGTGACCACGGTCCATTTGCATACTCGAGCGTGGGGACCAAAACACTGTGGGGACCTGTGTGCATGTGTTACTGTGGTGTGTCTCACTATTACAGAATATTTCTTAATGATGAGTAGATCATGTGTGAATCCCGGAGAGATGATCTTACTCCAGTATCTCCAGTTTACAGTAAGGATTCTCCAGTCCAGCAGAGAGACACTGCACTCCTAAATCTCCTAGTTTATTATTAGAAAGATTTAGATCTCTCAGGTGTGAGGGGTTTGATCTCAGAGCTGAAGCCAGAGCAGCACAACCTTCATCTGATACACCACAATCAACCAACCTGCAGAGAGAACAATGATAAACTCTTCACTCTCTCAGTTCAGCTCACACAATTCATTCATTTATTTATGATTCACTGGTTATTATTCATTCATTCACTCCTGATCCACCACAACACAGAGCTCAATTTAGAACACTTGACCAATTTATTCATTCATTCATTCCCTGGTAATTTGTACTTTATATTGTATGTAAACGTGTTGTACAACATTTTATTGTATTTAGATGCTCACAGGACAGACTGGATTTATCATCGCTCATTGGAAGCTTCATTAGAGACACAGCAGAACAATAATTCCAGGTAAGACATGATATTATTAATAACACTGCTGATGTGCAGTTAGGGTTTGATTATTCAGCTTCTGTAATGGCTGGTAGGATCAAATTCAGAGCTTTGATGCTAATATTGCTGCCACACAGTTATTGTTTATTAAGGTGTGTATGTGTGCATGTGTTACTGTGGTGTGTCTCACTATTAGAGAATATTTCCTACTGAGGAGCAGATCATGTGTGAATCTCAGAGAGATGATCTTACCCCAGTGTCTCCAGTTTACAGTGAGGATTCTCCAGTCCAGCAGAGAGACACTGCACTCCTAAATCTTCTAGTTTATTATTAGACAGATCCAGATCTCTCAGGTGTGAGGGGTTTGACCTCAGAGCTGAAGCCAGAGCAGAACAACCTTCATCTGATACACCACAATCCCTCAACCTACAGAGAGAACAATGATACACTCATCACTCTCTGTTTATTCATTCATTTATTTACTTAATCATTCATTCATTATTTCATAGTAAGTGCTTCATCTTAGACTTAGTCCACGTCATCAAAAATTTAAATTAAAAAATGTTTTTATTTAAAATACACAATTCATTCATTTATATTCCGCAAATGCTACATGAGCATCATGGTGCACACCAACCACCTTAAGAACAACTTCTTCCCACAGGCCATCAGGATTCTTAAAAATAAGGACTAAATACACAAACTTTCATATTTAACTAACAATTTAATGAGCATTATTAACACTTTTTTATACATAAGGACTCGTCTCACCACCTTAATGCACTGAACTGAGGTCAGTGTGAGGCCTAAATGTAGAGCCCCACTAAATTTCACGGGGAAATGTGCTTAATTTCATGGACCTCTTTTTTTCATCACAGATTTCAGGGATTTTTAAAGAAAAGTATTATTAAATGACATTAATAAATTAAATGATAGAATAAATGAAGCTACAAAACACAGCAACCTTAATAGCTTGTTAAGACCCTCTAATCTGCTTCACATTACCAGACAGGTTCTATTTATGTGATTTTCAGATCCAACAGGTCTGGCAGTGATCGTGCTTGGGTGTGGCTAGTGCAAATCAACCCAATTAGCAACTGAATTTGTTTACCTCGTTGATTTAATGGCAAAATGAGCAAATACTTTTTCATTCAAATACGCAAAAATACAAATATGACTAGAAAGAGGGAAAATTGGGTACAAGAGAGTGAACAGAACAACAGATGTTTGTTTGTTTATTAGAATTTTACCGTCATGTTTTACACTTTGGTTACATTTGGTAAACGGTAGTTACTCATTACACAAGATTCATCAGTACACAAGGTTATATCAAAACACAGTCATGGACAATTTAGTGTCTCCAATTCACCTCACTTGTATGTCTTTGGACTGTGGGAGAAAACCCACTCATGGGGAGAACATGCAAACTTCACACAGAAAGGACCCACAGAAAGGACCCGGACCGCCCCACCTGGGGATCGAACCCAGGACCTTCTTGCTTTGAGGTAACAGTGCTACCCACTTAGCCACCGTGCCGCCCGAAGAGCAGACGAGCTGCAACCAATTGTACATACCCACAACGATAGGTGTACCTAATAATATGCTCAGCAAGTGTAAATAGATGTATGATACATCTGTGTTTGAACTTTTAGTTTCTACAATTTTTATATTGTAACAGTGTAAAACAGATAATAAGTGTTTACTTACTCAGCTTTTCTGGAGGCTGCAACTACAGGAAGGAGATTCAGAATAACCTGATTCTAGTTTCTTTCTGTGCAATATTTCTTCAGAACAAATTCATCGTACTCCTGCTTCTGTGGGTTATTGAACCCTCGTACCTCCGTCACTCGATCTACACACTCAGAGGGGATCTGATCAGCAGCTCCGGGTCGGGAGGTTATCCAGATGAGAGCAGATGGAAGCAGATTCCCATTAATCAGGTTCATCAGCAGCACATTCACTGATGCTGATTCAGTTACATCACACAATCTGTCTGTGTTCAGAAAATCTAGAGAGAAACGACACTCATCCAAACCATCAAAAATAAACAGAACTTTCTGCAAGCTGGACATTTCAGTTTCTTTCATCTCCTTAAAACTGAAGCTGAGAAGATCCATCAGACTCAGTTTTTGGTCCTTCATTAAATTCAGCTCTCTGAAAGGAAGTGGAAATATAAAGTGAAGATCCTGGTTTGTTTTTCCTTCAGCCCAGTCCAGAATGAACTTCTGTACAGAGACAGTTTTTCCAATACCAGCGACTCCCTTTGTCAGTACAGTTCTGATGGGTTTGTCTTCTTCAGATAAAGGTTTAAAGATGTCGTTACAGTTGATTGGTGTTTCCTTTGTTATTGATCTCCTGGATGCTGCCTCGATCTGTCTCACCTCATGTTCATTATTGACGTCTCCAGTGTCTCCCTCTGTGATGTAGAGTTCTGTGTAGATCTCATTCAGTAATGTTGGGTTTTTGTGGTTTGATATCACATCATTCAAACACTGAAACTTCTGTAATAAATGCAGTTTCAAGTTTTTCTGGAGTTCAGTTCCAGCAGATGCAGAATCAGACCTGTTATATGGTGACATAAAAGAACACTTTATATTTTTTAAGGCTTCATTTTTGCTCTATGATACAGCTGCTTGCAAAAGTTTGGGCACACCTGGCAAGACTTAAATGATTTACATTTACTGTCTAAAATTCAATAAATGTACATTTAATTACAATTGGAATATTATTATTTACTACCAGAATCTAGCATCATCATAATATGCTAAATGCTGCCTGGTAGTTTTCATGTATCATTTAATAGACTGTCATGAATTAAATTCTACCTTTCACACCAAGAGAATCTAAAACACTTTAAAATTGATATTGATGATGATGCTCTGTAACTCACCGCTTTTTTAAATGTGGGATCTCCATCTTTAAATGTTAGTAGAGTATGAATAGAGAGGTCAGTAATCCTGGACACACAGCAGAGTCCTGTAGAGTCGGTTCTTTTTAGAAGGAAGGAAAGATGCATTAAAATGTGATAGTGAAGTTTGTACATGATCACATTAATCTTCACTTCTCGATCTAATTTTAGGTGTATTTTAAGAGTGATGAACCCTGTAAGAAAAATATTCTACATTTACACTGGTGAATGATTAATAAACATCATAAGGAACACAACCACTCTGGGGAGACCAGGGTAAGTTCACCAACTGGTACAAGAGTAACAGACCCCCAATCTGCTTCCTCCATTGTGCATGCAAATATAGCATCCTTCACTCCGGAACCCCAAAACTTTCACAGACAACAAGCGATAATTTACTCTCCTCAAACCACACACACGCACACACACACACACGCACCTTAAATTCCAGTGACCTGATTCTAGGATCTGAGACATGACCTACCAGATCCGAAAAAGAACTATGCAAAATTTATTCTACCGTATCGGTACAATTAACTCTGTATCGGTCCGATATTGGCCAAAATCACTAGATTGGATCTCGGAAGGAAAAAAACGTGTAATCCAATCCAATACTGTTGCTTAATGTAAATAACACTCAATGTAAATAACATTTAGTGTAAATAACACTTAACATAAATAACAGTGTAAATAACACTAAACGTAAATAACACGGTGTAAATATCACTTAATGTAAATAACACTAAACATAAATAATACTAAACGTACATAACACTTATTGTAAATAACACTAAATGTACATTACACAGTGTAAATAACACTAAACATAAATAATTGTAAATAACACTAAACATAAATAACACTGTAAATAACACTAAACGTAAATAACAGTGTAAATAACACTAAACGTAAATAACACAATGTAAATAACACTTTGGGTAAATAACACTTAATGTAAATAACACTAAACATAAAGGGCCAGTGATAGTTCAGTGGTTAAGGTACTGGACTAGTAAACACAAGGTTGCCACTGTTGGGTCCCTGAGCAAGGCCCTTAACCCTCAATTGCTCATCGTGTTCAACTCACTGTGTAAGTCGCTTTGGATAAAAGCGTCTGCTAAATGCTAAAAATGTAAATGTAAAATAAAAAACAATTAGTGTAAATAACGTAAACGTAATTAACACAGTGTAAATAACACTAAACGTAAATAACACAATGTAAATAACACTTTGGGTAAATAACACTAAACATAAATAACACTGTAAATAACACTAAACGTAAATAACAATGTAAATAACACTTGGTGTAAATAACACTAAACATAAATAACACAGTGTAAATAACACAACATATAACTCTAAACGTAAATAACACTTAATGTAAATAACACTAAACATAAATAACACTGTAAATAACACTGTGTAAATAACACTAAACGTAAATAACACAATGTAAATAACAGTGTAAATAAATAACACTGTGAAAATAACACTAAACATAAATAACACAATGTAAATAACACTTTGGGTAAATAACACTAAACATAAATAACACTGTGTAAATAACACTAAACGTAAATAACACAGTGTAAATAACACTAAAGGTAAATAACACTTAATGTAAATAACACTAAACATAAAGGGCCAGTGATAGTTCAGTGGTTAAGGTACTGGACTAGTAAACACAAGGTTGCCACTGTTGGGTCCCTGAGCAAGGCCCTTAACCCTCAATTGCTCATCGTGTTCAACTCACTGTGTAAGTCGCTTGGGATAAAAGCGTCTGCTAAATGCTGAAAATGTAAATGTAAAATAAATAACACAGTGTAAATAACACTAAACATAAATAACACTTAACGTAAATAACACTAAACGTAAATAACACTAAACGTAAAAAACACTAAACGTAATTAACACTAAACGTAAATAACACAATGTAAAAAACACTAAACGTAAATAACACTAAACGTAAATAACACTAAATGTAAATAACACAGTGTAAATAACAATTAGTGTAAATAACACTAAACATAAATAACAGTGTAAATCACACTAAACGTAAATAACACTTAATGTAAATAACACTTGGTGTAAATAACACTAAACATGAATAACACTTAGTGTAAATAACACTAAACGTAAATAACACTAAACGTAAATAACACTAAATGTAAATAACACAACGTAAAAAACACTAAACGTAAGTAACACTAAACGTAAGTAACACTAAACGTAAATAACACTAAATGTAAATAACACTAAACGTTAATAACACTAAATGTTAATAACATTAAACGTTAATAACAATGTGTAAATAACACTAAACGTAAATAAGTGTAAATCACACTAAACGTAAATAACACAGTGTAAATAACACTAAACATAAAGAACACAGTGTAAATAACACTAAACGTAAATAACACTTAATGTAAATCACACTAAACGTAAATAACACTTAATGTAAATAACACTTGGTGTAAATAACACTAAACATAAATAACTAGGGCTGGGTATAGCCACTAATTTCCTGGATCGATTCGATTCACAAGGTCCCGATACGATTCGATTTCCGATCGATTTCGATTCAACACAGTTAGGCATATTTGAGTTACATTAACAGGTTTTGTTTAAATATGTAAAGATGTTCAGAGAACGAATGTGATAATTGTACAAAGAACACTCATTATTAAAAATATTTGTGTATTTTGTTTACATAAATAATTAATCCAAAACAGAAAACAGCAACATTCATTTTTTATTATTATTTTATGTCTGACACGCTACAACATTGTAAATGTAATGTAAACAAACACCTGGCTGTTGAACAGCTTATGCCAAGTTTACACTACACGACTTTCTGATTAACACCTGGTCGCTGTAATGTTCACACTACACGACTGATCGGCGATGGGGGGTTTTACACTACACCATCTATCACCAGGGGGAATCACAGGCGAGCTTCTCTGGTCTCCAAAACTACGTTTTGTCACGAAAACACACGTGAGAAGTGATGAAAGGTTTAATGATACCCCGTCCAAACATGCACATCAACAAGCAGCGAGCGATCAAAGTTTGTTCGCTGATGAAATAAATGAATCTGAGTGGATTTGGCAACACGAGCAGCATGGCTTGTTCTATAGTGAGTTGGAGGTTAATAAATATTTTGTTTTGCAGAGAACGATCAGGTCAGAAATACTGTAAAACTCGTGTGCTGATGTATTCTAAAATAAACTATATTATGCTCCTGAACCACACCTGTTTACAACCTCTCCCCTGTGTTTCCCCTCGCCGTTTCACACATTGATTGAGAGCAGAGTTTTGATCGCAGAGCGACACCGAGTTCCTCCCGAATCCAGCATCAACCCGCCGCCGAGCGAAAATCAGTGCAAAAATCGTGTAGTGTGAACCAGTCATAACTTGAGCTTCTGCCATGCTGAACTGATGTGCAGGTCAAATCTCGTTGCATGAAAAAACAGTGGTTGGTCACGCGAAATTAAAGGGGGTAACCATAGTAACAGATTTCCGTGTACACTGTAAAAAGGGGTGTATTTAAAAGATCGATCTCGCGTTTATATGAATCGATATCGGATCGTTCAAATAAAGATCGATTCGAATCGAAAAATCGATTTTATAAACCCACCCCTATAAATAACACTTAGTGTAAATAACACAGTGTAAATGACACTAAACGTAAATAACAGTGTAAATAACACTTAAAATAACACAGTGTAAATAACAGTGTAAATAACACTAAACGTAAATAACACTTAGTGTAAATAACACTTAGTGTAAATAACACTTAAAATAACACTTAAAATAACACTTAAAATAACACTTAAAATAACACTTAAAATAACACTTAAAATAACACTTAAAATAACACTTAAAATAACACTTAAAATAACACTTAGTGTAAATAACAGTGTAAATAACACTAAACGTAAATAACACAGTGTAAATAACAGTGTAAATAACACTAAACGTAAATAACAGTGTAAATAACACTTAAAATAACAGTGTAAATAACAGTGTAAATAACACTAAACGTAAATAACACTTAGTGTAAATAACACTTAGTGTAAATAACACTTAGTGTAAATAACACTTAGTGTAAATAACACTTAAAATAACACTTAAAATAACACTTAAAATAACACTTAAAATAACACTTAAAATAACACTTAAAATAACACTTAGTGTAAATAACAGTGTAAATAACACTAAACGTAAATAACAGTGTAAATAACAGTGTAAATAACACTAAACGTAAATAACAGTGTAAATAACACTTAAAATAACACAGTGTAAATAACAGTGTAAATAACAGTGTAAATAACACTAAACGTAAATAACACTTAGTGTAAATAACAGTGTAAATGACACTAAACGTAAATAACACTTAGTGTAAATAACACTTAAAATAACACAGTGTAAATAACATTGTAAATAACACTAAACGTAAATTACACTAAACGTAAATAACACAATGTAAATAACACTAAACATAAATAACACTTAGTGTAAATGACACTAAACGTAAATAACACAGTGTAAATAACACTAAACGTAAATAACGTAAAAAACATAAATAACACTAAATGTAAATAACACTTAATGTAAATAACACTTAATGTAAATAACACTTAATGTAAATAAGGCCATTCAGAAATTAAAACACACTGATCTAGCATTTTTTTTTAAATCATCTACTACTGCCACATCTAAACACACTGTTTAACAGCATCGTCCAAAGTGTCTACAATTGGAACGCGGTCGACCAATTAGAATTGAAGCAGAGTTGAGATTTTCTGTTAAAGTTCTGTCCCGTTTTTAGATTATTAATTGTTTATCAGGATTTTAACGTCATGTTTTACACTTTGGTTACATTCATGACAGGAACGGTAGTTACTCATTACACAAGATTCATCAGTACACAAGGTTATATCAAACACAATTTAGTATCTTCAATTCACCTCACTTGCACAGCTTCGGACTGTGGGAGAAAAACAGAGCACCCGGGGGAAACTCACGCAGATAAAAGGAGAGCATGCAAACTGCACACAGAAAGGACCCGGACCACCCCACCTGGGGATCAAACCCAGTACCACCTTGCTGTGAGGCAACATCGCTACCCACTTAGCCACTGTGCCGCCCTTTTAGATGATTTAACCCGGTGTAGTTTGTTTTTATTTCATAACACTAATGGATTAATCATTGAGGGTGTGAGAGATCTCCAAGCTGGGACAAGATAGATACATTTGTTAATTTTTTATTATTTAATTGTTTCATTTTTATTCAAATTATTTTATAATTTTTTCGCTGTCTCTTTAAGGTGTAGACCTAAGAGTTGACAGATGTAGAATTTTATATTGAAATGATTATTTATTTGTTAAATACAGATAAAGTTGCACTTTACATTGTATTTTAAATGTTTGTACAGTGCTGTTAAACAAGCCAAAAATGCTGCTAAATGTTCTGTGTGTAAAAGTGAAAATAAAAACAGCAGTTTAGCATCAGTGTAATGTTGTAGGTTCTGTATTTATTCCTTTAGCATATTGTTATTTAGATAGCTAGTTTAACCATGGTGCATTGAGGCGTGTATTATTACTGCTTAGTTGTTTGAGAGGAGAAATGACGGTATCGGACATAATAAAGTAGTATCGAGCCAGTCCTAGTAAAATGTAATAAAGTACCAGACTGAAACAGACAGAATCTTAGATCATTTGGGTCTATTATATTTAAACAGCAGTTGATGAGAAGTTGTAGAGTATAAATATCTAGATAAATGTTATAAAAAATCTAATCTACAGCTAAAGTTTCACAATCCATGTAGTACAAAGTCCTTCTGCTGTAGATTTACACACCATCTATAAAACACATCCACATTCTACTCAGATAAATGTTCTCATGTGTAGCTCTCACCTTTATTCACAACTTCATGTAGAGCAGGGGTGGGCAATTAAATTTTCCAAAGGGCCACATAAGAAACTCGGACTGTTGTGGAGGGCCGGACCAATAAGGTGAACTTAATTCTGCTCAACATTAATTAATTTTATCTTTTTATTTACATTTACAGCATTTAGCAGACGCCTTTATCCAAAGCGATTTACAGTACAGTTACAGTATACAGTCTGAGCAATTGAGGGTTAAGGGCCTTGCTCAAGAACCCAACAGCAGCAACCTGGCAGTGGTGGGGCTTGAACCAGCAACCTTCGGATTACTAGTCCAGTACCTTAACCACTAGGCTACGACTGCCCACTCTTTATGAAAAGCAGTAAATTGTACAGTTCTAATAAGCTGTTAATGTTTGATGTTACATTTAGAAAATTTGAAGTAGGCAGAGTAAAAACATCAACATTATTTCACTATTTAAACAAACAAATGCAAAAACAAATGTGAACAAAATGTGCAGGTTTTTAAACTTTACATTATTTTGTTTTGAGTCGAATTACCTCATTTGTTTTTCAGTTTTTTGTTATTGTTTAATATTATGTTTAAAATCACAGAGCTGGTCCTGACTGCTTCAGCTCTGGATGTGTTAAACTTTATAAAACAGTCTTAGTTTAGTATTTATAAAGCAGTTTAGTTAGAGAAGCTTCAGGTGTGACGCTCCGCATCGTTCATGTTCTTGTATTTCTGTTTAGTACCGTAACAGCGATTTAGAGCCTAAATTCTGATCCTTAACCAGCGTTACATCTGACTTCAGTAAATAAACAATTCAGAAGTTCATGTCTTGTTAAAAACTCCACCGTCAGTCACACTCAGTTCTGTTCGCATTACAGTGAAGCTGATACACTCGCGCACACGCAAATCGAAACTTACGGATATTTAAAGACACAGCGCTCTCGCCAAAATTAATCCTGTTATATTGCATGTGTGATGTACATTTATTTACGTCTAATTTTTAATTGCCACGAACCTCGTGCGGGCCGGTTGGGGATGTCTCGCGGGCCGTACAATGCCCAGGTCTGTCCTAGAGGAACTTTAATGTCACTGTTTCTGTATGTGCGCCAGAAGCTGCAGCTTTTATACAGACGCTTCACAAAATGGTGTCGGTGCTGCGTTAAGGTTTATGGTGGATGGCGGGGCCAGCTGAAGGTGCATTATCACCACCTACTGAGCTGGAGAGTGAAATGGGAAGTGACACTTTTAACCAACACTACCCCCAAGTGTTGTAATGAAAAAAAAAAAAATAATAATAATAATATTAATAATAATATATTACTAAACCGATATGAAAAGAAAACAAATAAAACAATTAGGAAGTCGTCACCAGAGGCAGAGGAGGCTCTGCAGGTCTGCTTTGAGACCACGGACTGGGGAGTCTTAAGTGAATCAGCTGGCGAGGACATTAACAAAATGACAGAATGCATCACTGATTACATAAACTTCTGCACAGACACCATTGTTCCTGTGGTGTATTAATGACGAGACGGCTGCACGCATTTAACCACATTTACTGAAGCACTTGCATAAACAATATTACAACATGCCAACCGGGGCTCGTCTTCTGGCGCGTCTCCTCTGGACATGCGCATATCACATAGAACATATAAAACTACAGAAAGCCCATAAGCTCAATATACCACATCACCTCCCCCTTTACCTTAAAGGTAACTTTTCTAAGACTTAGACATCCCAAATCATATTAAATATATCTCCCCATTTACTTTAAGGTTAGCTTAGTGCATTACTTTAGCCAATTACCTTACATAAAATATATCATTACTATGCATTAAGATTAGAATTATCAACATTACCCATATTGCATAATAAAGTTAACTGAATGCTTTAACTGTAACTCAAACTAAACATCATCACTCAGTCTTGGTAACGTTGAGGCACTTTTGGGGTACGCTGGGAGCGCCTTAGGGTCACCGCAACAGGATCAGGCGGCTCAGCTAGGTCTGACAGTTCAGGTGCTGGGGATGCTCTGAAACTGCTCTCCATCGGCCCGGTCTCCTCAGCAACTTCCTCAGATTGCAGATCTGGAAGCCCCGTAGCATGGCGAGGTCTCAGCTGGTCTCCGTGGCGCCGGTATTCTTGATCCGTCGCTTCTCCGCGGACCTTGTAGGACACAGGCCCTGACTGCTGGGTGATGATTCCTGGGATCCATCTTGGTGTTTCGCCAGCAGTGTTTCGCAGGTAGACTTGCTCGTCAACGTCGAACTGCCTGTCCAACGCTTTTCTGTCATGTCCGTCTTTCTGCAGATACTGCTTCCTCCTCACCGTTTCAGAATGTCTGGTTCTGACATGTCTTTTCAAGAACACATCAGCAGGCGACTCGCCTGTTGTGCCGTTGGGAGTTGTGCGATACCGTAGCAGGAAGTGAGAGACTTTGTCTTAAATGCTCAAATCTTCTCTCGCCAGCTTTTTCATGCCAGCCTTGAACGTTGAGACATATCTCTCGGCTAGGCCGTTCGTGGCTGGGTGCCTCGGGGCACCGGTCGTGTGGAGGATTCCATTTCTCCTCGCGAACTGTTGGAACTCATCAGACATAAAGGTTGTTGCATTGTCTGTGACAATCTGTTCAGGGACTTCATATGATGCAAAAAGTCTCTTTAGTCTGGTGATGGTTGCAGAGGAGGTTATTTGTGTCATTTTGTAAACCTCCAGCCATTTTGAGAATGCGTCAACTACAATCATGAACATGTGGCCCATGAATGGCCATGCAAAGTCAATGTGAAGTCTCTTCCACACATCTCCTGGAAATTCCCACGGGTGCAGTGGCACGTGGCGCGGCATTCTCTGCTCTAGCTGACACATTTCACATCCTTTGCACACTTTCTCAATGTCCATATCAATATGTGGCCACCAGACGTATTGCAGTGCAATTGCTTTCATCTTCACAATGCCAGGGTGCCCGCTGTGGATTTCTTTAAGCACGGCAGCTCTGAGCTTCGCGGGTGTAACCACTCTAGTGCCCCACAGCACACACCCCTGCTCCACAGAGAGTTCATCATGCCTTTTGTGGTATCCTTTCAGTTCTTCATGAATTTCTTTTGGCCACCCTTCCATGATGAATCTGTGCAGCCTTGAGAGCTCGGTGTCAGTTCTCGTTACCTTGGCAATCTGCTTTGCGGTCAGCGGCACGCCTTCTAGGTGTTCACATATCAGTGCGTCGACGTAGGCGAAGATTGTCTCTGTTCCAGCATCTTTGGTCTCTGATAGCGGCACACGAGACAACCCGTCAGCATTGCCATGACGGTAAACAATGTGGTAGTTGTATGCCGACAGTACGATGGCCCACCTCTGGATCCGGGCTGCTGCCATTGTAGGAAGTCCTTTATGTTCTCCGAACAAAGTCAGTAATGGCCTATGGTCTGTGACCAGGTTGAATTGACGTCCCCAGAGGTATTGGTGAAACTTCTTAACACCATATATGAGGCTTAGGGCCTCTTTCTCAATTTGCGAATACTTCTTCTCTGCTGGAGAGAGAGTACGCGAAGCATAAGCAATTGGATGCTCTTTTCCATCTGATGTTGTGTGTTGGATTACGGCTCCAATGCCATAGGCTGAAGCGTCACATGCAAGGGTCAACAGCAGGCTCTGATCATAGTGCACTAACACTTTGTCACTTGTCAGGAGTTCTTTACATTTGTTAAATGCATCTTGTTCAGCTTTCTTCCATTTCCATGTGACTTGCTCTTTCAGCAGACCGTAAAGCGGCGCTAGCACAGTACTTTGCTGTGGCACGAAACGGCCATAGTAGTTAACTAGACCTAGGAAAGCCCGTAGCTCTTTCACATTTGTAGGTGTGGGTGCATCATGTATTGCTCTCACCTTGTTTTTGGATGGGTGCACCCCCTTTTCGTCCAGGACATGGCCCAGGTACTCAATTTGGGTCTTTCCGAACTCGCACTTTGACCTTTTCACTCGCAGGCCGTTCTCTTGCAAGTGTTGCAGGACTCTGTCGAGGTTCTTCAGATGCTCTGCCTCATCTCTATTCATTATGAGCAGATCATCAAGGTAAACAACCACGCTCAGGTCCTTCATCAGACTCTCCATCACTCTCTGGAAGATGCTAACAGCAGAGTTAATGCCAAAGCAAAGACGATTATACACAAACAAGCCCTTGTGAGTGTTAATTGTTGTGTATTTTTTTTAATCCTCGTCAAGGAGCACTTGTTGGTAAGCTGAGGCTAGGTCGATTTTCGAAAACAACTTGCCACCACTCAGCGTTGCCAACACTTCTTCAATGCGTGGCAGTGGGTATATGTCCGTGTTGGTTGCCTGGTTCACTGTTACCTTGTAATCGCCGCACAAGCGAATCTTGCCATCCCTCTTGACCACAGGAACGACAGGAGCGGCCCATTCACTGTGCTTCACAGGACTGATGATGTTTTCTTTTTCCAGTCGCTGTAATTCATCTTCCACTCGTTCCTTCATTGCAAATGGCAAAGGGCGGCTTTTGTAGAAACTTGGGCGTGGCGTCTGGCTTGACAGAAATTGTGGCTTTAATTTCCTTTAATGTTCCCAACTCCTCTTTGAAAACTTCACTGTATTTTTCTAACACCTCAGGTATTGATTTGGGTGCTGAGGGCTGTTTTGCATTTTCACTGATCATTTTAATTGTTTTCCAGTCCAACTTGATGCTTTCAAGCCAGTTCCTACCACAAAGTGCAGGTCCATTGCCTTTCACTACAATTAATGGTAAGTCAGCAGTTTGATCTCCATAGGTAACTTTTGCCACGAATTGCCCTTTTATTGGAATTACCTGGCCAGTGTAGGTCTTCAGCGTGACGTTGCTGCCCCCTAGTGGCACATCCGCGAACGACTCTCTATACATCGCCTCCGATATTATGCTGACTGCAGCCCCCGTATCTATGTCCATTGGAACATTCCTCCGGTTTACGGCGAAGTTCGCTTTGAATGCCTGTTTGTCTGTTTCATTTACACAGAACACTTCCTCCTCCTCTTCTGCTATCACATAACTTGCCACTTTTTGCCAAGTCTTATTTTGCCTTCCTTTCTTCTCTCTTGCGGCAGGCTGGCTACCTCTGCATGCTTTCTGTATATGACCGACTTTATCACATTTGTGGCATTTGGCAGTTTTAAAGTAGCATTCACTTGGGCTATGATTTTTTCCTTTGCATCTATAGCACGCTGTCTGCGCTGATGGAGAAGGCTTTTGTCTTTCATCTACCTTGTGCACAGAAGAGGTAGACGGTGCCTCGCTTTGTCTTAGCTGCCGCGTGTCACGGTGGGCTGCTTCCATGTTAAGCGCGATCTCCAGGGCTCTGGTAAACGTTAGCACATCCGTGGAAAGCAACTTGCGTTGGCACGCTTCATCACGAATTCCACTGACAAACCCGTCTCGCAGAGCCTCGTCCAGCCTATCCCCGAAGTCACATCTTGCAGCTAGCTGTTTCAGATCAGCAGCAAACTGAGCTACCATTGCATCGTTCCTCTGCACACATCGTCGGAATCTGAAACGCTCGGCTATGACCAGTGGTTTAGGTTCATAGTAATTTGACAGAATTTCCACGATTTCATCAAAAGTCTTATCCCTAGGTTTGAGAGGTTGAACTAAATTTCGTAGCAGTCCGTACGTAGAAGCACCAACAGAGCTTAGCAGAGTAGCTACCTGTTTTTCATCCTCGACATCGTGTGCTTCAAAAAAAAGTTCCATTCGCTCGATGTAAGCTGTCCATTGTTCGTTTTCTGGATTAAACTCGTCCGGTTTGCGAAGTTGGCCATCTTCACTGCTCACTACAGTCACCTTTTACCTCGTCGCCAATTATGTGGTGTATTAATGATGAGACGGCTGCACGCATTTAACCACATTTACTGAAGCACTTGCATAAACAATATTACAACATGCCAACCGGGGCTCGTCTTCTGGCGCGTCTTCTCTGGACATGCGCATATCACATAGAACATATAAAACTACGGAAAGCCCATAAGCTCAATATACCACAGTTCCTGTCAGACGGGTGCGTTGTTTTCCCAACAACAAACCATGGATCACCAAGGACCTGAAGGAATAGTTGAATAAAAAAAGCAGGCCTTCAGACTAAAGGACAAAGAGCTGCTAAAGGGTGTGCAGAAGGAACTAAAGGTGAAACTGAGGGAGAATAAGGAGGCCTACAAAAGGAAACTGGAGGGGAAACTACAACAAAATAATACAAAAGAAGTCTGGACTGGAATGAAACAGATTACTGGCCTGAAGACGAAGCAACAAACTGCAGGGGGTAGTTTGGACACAGCAAATGAGCTGAATGTATTCTTTAACAGGTTCAGCACAACACCATCCTCCTCCATCAATGGCAGGAACACCCACCACCACCACTCCCTCACAGCCTCCACTTCTTATGCACAATGACTCACACCTCGTCACCCCACAGCCTTGTTCTTCTGACGACGATCCATTGCAGACTGACGACAGGCATTCACCCCACCTCACTACACAGACTTCTTCTGACGACCCATCGCTGGAGAACCCACAGACTGACGACAGCCATTCACCCCACCTCACTACACATACTTCTTCTGACGACCCATTGCTGGAGGACCCACAGTTTGACGACAGCCGTTCACCCCACCTTACTTCACAGCCTTCTTCTGACGACCCATCGCTGGAGAACCCACAGTCTGACGACAGCCATTCACCCCACCTTACTCTACAACCTTCTTCTGACGACCCATTACAGGAGGACCCACATTCCCCCCTGGAGGTGACAACGAGCCAGGTGAGGAGACAGCTGGAGAGACTCAAACTGGGCAAAGCTGCTGGACCGGATGGAATCAGCACGAGAGTACTGAGGGTCTGCACCACTCAGCTATGTGGAATTCTCCAGCATCTCTTCAACCTAAGCCTTAAACAAAAACAGGTCCAGTGATGTGGAAAACATCTGGCCTGGTTCCTAAGAAGTCACATACTTCCTCACTAAATGACTTCAGACCAGTGGCCCTCACATCCCATGTCATGAAGGTCCTGGAAAGACTAGTGCTGGCACACCTAAGACCTCAGGTCAGCACCTTCCTAGACCCTCTGCAGTTTGCTTACCAACAGCAGGTAGGCATGGATGATTACTTACTGCAGAGGGCTCATTCCCATCTGGACCAGAACAACACCACAGTAAGAATCACCTTCTTTGACTTCTCCAGTGCATTCAATACAATCCAACCTTACATGCTGGGGGAGAAGGACATGATCGACTGGGTCTTGGACTACCTGTCTGGAAGACCCCCAGTATGTGCAACTTGGGACCTACCAGTCTGATCGCCTGGTCAGTAACATCGGAGCACCACAGGGAACTGTGCTCTCCCCCTTCCTCTTCACCCTGTACACCACCGACTTCCAGTACAGGTCAGACCTCTGCCACCTTCAGAAGAAATTACTCCTAATAATATCCTTCTATCAGCATGGACTCATAGACTGTTTATGAAGACTATACTACACATCTGTTCATATTTACTGGAATGAACACTTCACAACAGTTCAGTATATTACATATTACATTATCTCATCTAACAATATTTACTGCAAGGATACTTCTAACGTTTTTATATTACATACTACATTTTTATTCTATTTATTTAATTACATAGTGTGCACTTTACTTACTTTAATACTTGTGTACTTTAGTACTTTTGCTTTAATGTATCTTGAGCTGCTGTAATAACTGACTTTCCCTATGGGATTAATAAATCTATCTATCCATCCATCCATCTACTCCCAGGATCTAGTCATCTCTCTTGATGACTCCCAAATCAGACCATCTGATAAGGTAAGAAGCCTTGATGTCATCCTGAATAACCAACTGACCTTCTCTCCTAATGTAGCCAACATGACAAGAGCGTGCTGAGTCCAGGGTGCAGCCCAGGACAGAACTCGCCTTTCTGATCAATTTGTCCAGCTTCTTCCTGTCTACTATAGCAATGCTGCTACTCCAGCAGACAACTCTGCCAAATTATGTCATATTTACCAACATTCCTCAGAAACCCAAAAATCTGCTTGTGTACAAGACCATCCCTGACCCATAAGAAAGTAACTCCTTCATAGAGGCACAGATGATTTGTCAGTTTCTCTTAATTGCACCTGTAGCTCATAGCTCGTGAACGTTAATTTGCTTCCCCTGTATGCTTGAACAGCTGAGTCTCACACCGTGTTCAAAAGATGATTAATGATCCACCACTAAGCACATACTTTCAAATGTAACTAACCTGCACTTACTAATCTTTTTTATCATTTTTGATATCAAGATTTAAAAAGTGTTGTACCCATACGTTTTTAATAGTGGTTTAGTAGATTTGTGTATTAATAATCACTAAAGCAGCAGTTCTATACGTTGCTCTGAATAAGAGCATCTGCTAAATGCCGTAAATGTAAATTACTACATTACACACATCACCCAACCTTAATGATTTATCTTGATTTGAATAACTTTCACTATATTAAATATATCTGGACACAGTTCTCTGTCTGGTAAAAACAATCGCAGTGCCTCATGCCTCATTACCACTTGTATGTTTAAATGTCAAACATTTAAATGTTTGAGATTTAATCAGTTGGGCACTGTGGAACATGAAAGAGTCATTCCCCAACTGTTTCCAATAAGTTGAAAGCGTTTGCTTTATTTTAAATACTTGAGTGTGTCAATCAGTGTGAAAAAACCCCTCAATAATAGATAATAAACTCAAGAATAGGTGTTTGTATACCTTCAGCCATATACGTAGTGTAGATCTACCCTAAAAGTGTAAATATACTTTTGACTTCACCTGTAACAATTTGTATGATATATTTTATCAAACTAGTGTTACACAGTTAATGACAAAGTTTAATTCTTCAGTAGTATTTACTTTCTAGAATACTGTATGTGGTAAAACTTGAATAAGCTACTGGAGGAGATAGAATTGGTCACATTATTTATATTTGTTTAAAAAACAGAAATAAATGACACTTCATACAAGATTTAAAGTGCAATAAAGTTAAAAAGAGTGTAAAGATGATATGCCTGGTAGAAACCAAAGAGAGAAATGGGTTCAACATAAGACACATAATTTATACTCTCTATTGATGCACTTGTCTAATCTAGCCCTTCTAGAACATTCTAGAAGTGCTAGTTATGTGTTAATCACATACACTAACAACTACTAAACATAATTAAGTCTAAAACAGACACTTATAATGATGAAAACAGTCAAAACCCTTACTCATCATGAAAAGCTCATGTGACAGTACCGCGCCCAGAAATTCATAGAGCAGGCCAGATGGGAGCACTAAAAACCTTGGGCTGGCACACCAAAACCAAAAGCTATAAATGACTTGTTGTTTGTTTGTTTATTAGGATTTTAACGTCATGTTTTACACTTTTGGTTACATTCATGACAGGAAACGGTAGTTTATCTTCACACAAGGTTCTTCAGTTCACAAGGTTATATCAAACACAGTCATTGACAATTTAGTGTGTCCAATTTACCTCACTTGCATGTTTTTGGACTGTGGGAGGAAACCGGAGCACCCGGAGTAAACCCACGCAGACACGGGGAGAACATGCAAACTCCACACAGAAAGGACCCAGACCGCCCCACCTGGGGATCGAACCCAGGACCTTCTTGCTGTGAGGCAACAGTGCTACCCACTTAGCCACCGTGCCGCCCAAATGAATTGTTGTAGTATATAGACTAGTTAATACCTTTATCATTACAAGAGTTAGTGATATAGTTACGGCATACTCCTGTTCTTATTTTACAGATAATGTTACTAATTATCTGATGTGTATAGACTAATACGGTACAATTAACATTTAACTGTACAAAACCTAATGGCTATTACAACAACAATCCTGTTTTATTGTGTTATGTATCTGTATGTACATGTTAGTTAATTTATTGTTTTTTTAATAAGCTAGGTACACCATTCTTTAAAAATATAAATCTACAGCTTTATACAGAGTACAGAGTAAATATGTTACATTTACATAAACTGTTGTGAATGTTTACATACTTGATTCAAATGAACAGTAGCTGATGGAATATAACAGATAGAAGCAAATCATGCAGCATATTATGCATATGCGAGTCAGTTCTCCTAGATGTGGCAACTGGAGGGGCAGTACTTGTGCAGGGGTGGCTATAGTCCCCCTTTGACTGTGCCCCTGATGTGGTAGCAAATATTTTCTTTATACTCTATATTCTCTATATAGACGATTTGCCTTTTTTCAGAGTACAATGTTGTTTTAATCAGCATCCCCTGTTGCACTCACATTGACTCACAAGGGAACTTTAGGCACATTGGCTAGTATTTATGAGTCCAGCTCTCTCCTAAGTTCTAGCTCTTTGGATATCAGATATTATATAATGTTTAGTATTTAGGCTGTTCTGAGTAAATGAGGTGAGGAAGGTGCAGGAATGTCACTCTGTATCTCCAGTGTTTGATGAGACACTTTGGTGAACTTTGATGAACATTTGGTCTCCATTCCAGCTGTCATCAGTTCATTCATGAGGTTTAGATCCTGTACAGTCTGATTTAACCATCCTCGTCTTCATCCTCATCTTCATCCTCATCTCTATACTTGTCTTCATCTGAGTCTTTATCTCTATACACTGATGGCAGTCTGAAAGAAATTAAATGACTAATAATAATGAACTGAATTACCGTACAGTTGTGGGTATACAATTACTGACTGTTCCCCAATTTATCAATAAAAAAGGGACCCCCATAGGACCAAATAATGTTGGGGGGAGGGGTAATTCATTCTCAGCACTGTGATGATACTAACATGGTTGAAGACATGGTACTGTTTGTTGTTCTGGTAGAA
The DNA here is from genome assembly GCF_030014385.1 of Trichomycterus rosablanca. Classification (NCBI taxonomy): domain Eukaryota; kingdom Metazoa; phylum Chordata; class Actinopteri; order Siluriformes; family Trichomycteridae; genus Trichomycterus; species Trichomycterus rosablanca. The sequence goes on from NC_085989.1 coordinate 49,216,398, forward strand.
GTGTAGCAGGTACAGAAGTGTTGTTGGGATTTAAAAAACCTGTTTAAACTTACTTGCCACATACCCTATTAGCACTGGTTGTTTGTGTACAATTCGAGACTAAATTAGCTGTGAGTAAAATGTCTTTTCAGTGCTTTGGCAATATTGTAACAGCTGTATTGCAAATAAAGCTCATTAAATTAAACAGAACTGACTAGAACTTATTTTCATGCACAGTCTGTTAATCTTCACTCATTTATCAGTGAACACTGGGGTAACAGAACACTGTTGGCTTTATATTATAATTGGAGCCGAATTCTTCTCACACAACTGACAGTGAGGCACTCAAATTACTGGACTAGTGAAGGTTGCCGGTTCAATCACCACTACTGCCAAGTTGCCACTGTTGGGCCCCTAACAAGGCCCTTAACCCTTAATTGCTTGCCTTGTATTTATTCATAACTGTAAGTTGCTTTGGATAAGTGTCTGCTAAATGCTGTGAATGCAAATGGGTGTCAGTGTCACTGCAGTGCTGAGAATGATCCAAAACCTAAATTACATCTGGTTAGTGGAGGTCCTGTGGGGTCCCTTTTTATTATTAAAATGTTCAGAGCAACAAATGGGCACAATCAGTGATTGTATACCCACAAATTTTGTCTGTATTGTGGATGTATATTATAAATTAATCAGTAAATGTATGCATCAGATATGTGCTCAATCTGATGTACCAAAACATTTGGACTAATGTGCATTAGGATAAACTAAATGAACTGAAGTTTGAGAGGAAAGTCATGACTGAACTCGTCTCACATCCTAACTGCCTATACACTGATGAGCCATAACACAGGCAGCTGTACTGAGTACCCACCAACAGTGGTCCAAGGAGAGACAGGCCATGAACCACAGGCATGTTGTGGGGTGGCCACGACTAATTGATGCCAGAGGACATGTGCTGTGTATGAGGCTGTTGCAGGTTAGTCAATGTGGCCACACTAACTTCTGTCCACCATTAAAAACATCTACAATGAGCATGTAGGCATCAGAACTGTACAGTGCAATGTAAGAAGGTCGACACGTCCGATAAATCCTGTTTTCTCCATTATGTGGATGGTTGGGCATGTATGCACTGTTTACCTGCAGAAGAAATGCCTCAGGATCACTGATGGTCTGTAACGCGTTACTTAGTAATGCGTTACTCTAATCTGATCACATTTTTCAGTAACGAGTAATCTAACGCGTTACTATTTCCAATCCAGTAATCAGATTAAAGTTACTTATCCAAGTTACTGTGCGTTACTATTTTTGTCATTTTCCTTAGTGAAAAGATATTTTTGCTTTCTTCTTGGCAGGGGCGGAGCCAGGGGGTGGCCAGTGGTTGCCATGGCCACCATAAAGTAATCTTCGGCCACCCCCTGGCCCCCCACCACCGTTTTGCCGGCAATTTTTTTGCGGAAGCATTTCTGCACGCAGGAGCAGCGCACCTCAGATGAGTAGTTCTTCACCAAAACAGTGCAGTAATACACTCAACATAAATGTCAACCACCCACACCATTACAGAAGTAGTAGTACTATTACTACTATTACTATTTAGTAGTATTCGTGGCGCACTACGAGTAAAAGCGCCAGCTTCTCTGCGCATTCCAGTGTTGCCAGATTGGGCGATTATCTGCCAAATTGGGCGGATTTTGTTGGAAAACAATTTAATAGCAGGTAAATAACACTTCTATTTAAAAGAAAATCTTCCGTTTTAAGAAGCTCCAGCATTGTAGAAGGCTATTAAAAGTAAAGTCAATTTTCAATGCTGATTTAGCGTAATAGTGTTGGTCAGTCTGTATCATATTCTTGAAAGAAAATTAAAATTTGTTTTCCATGCATTCACACTAGCATGTTCTGGGATTCAATTGAGTCTCATCAGTACACACAAGTTGGCAGCCAAATGACTAATATAAGCAATATAACTAATAAAGTAACTTGTAATCCAACTTAGTTACTTTTAAAATCAAGTAATCCATAAAGTAACTAAGTTACTTTTTAAAGGAGTAATCAGTAATCAGATTACTTTTTCAAGGTAACTATGCCATCACTGCTCAGGATGCACTGTAGGACATCCCACAGAAGTTGAAAGACCAGCTGGTAATGGCCTGGTACCACTACCTTCAGAGGTCTTGTGGAGTCCATGTGTTAGCGTAAATGTTTAGACAGAATATTATGTGTGTTTAATGCTAAGGCTGATCAGTGTATATACTCATTATTCAACTCTTTCCATTGTGAAAAATCTGAGCTTTCAAGACCTCCCTGTTTCCTCCAAAGCTCCTAAACCTTCATGTTTTGTTATTGAAAATAAAGAAATAAAACATAAATAAATAAATAAGGAGACAGGGTGGCTGCCCAGCACAAGGCAGAAGCCATCCTGAACTCCAACCTAAAATTGTCAGTGTTCCCTTCCCTCCCTCTACAGTCTCAGTCTTCATTCACTATTATTAAGATGTGGCCTGCACTGCAAACATGGAAATGAACCCTCAACTCTCCCTTGTAGCTACAACTGCCCCCAGTCTTATATACATTTTGGAGTGTTTCTGTGAGAATTTGTGCGCATTTAATTTCAGCATCTGTATGGTCAGACACTGATTTGTTTTTGGACAGCAAGCCCTGGTTCACAAACCAATCTTTCCATTCATCCTTTAAAAGTGTTTAGCTGTTTATGGAGCTTGTTTGTATACAGGAACACAGTCATGCTGGAACAAGAAAAGACGTGTGTGTGAATCTCAGAGAGATGATCTTACCCCTGTATCTTCAGTTTACAGTGAGGATTCTCCAGTACAGCAGAGAGAAGCTTCACTCTTGAATCTCCCAGTTTATTATAAGACAGATCCAGATCTCTCAGGTGTGAGGGGTTTGATCTCAGAGCTGAAGCCAGAGCAGCACAACCTTCATCTGATACACCACAATCACCCAACCTGCAGAGAGAACAACGATAAACTCTTCACTTTCTCAGTTCAGCTCACACACAGTTCATTCATTCATTCATTCATTTATTTATGTATTTGTTTATTTAGTAATTCATTTAGTCATTCACTCATTAACAGTAAGTGCTTCATCCTGGTCCTGATCCACCACAACGCAGAGCTAAATTTAGAACACACAACAAAATAATCCATTCATTTTTTTCCTGCAAATGCTACATGAGCATCATGGTGCACACCAACCACCTTAAGAACAACTTCTTCCCACAGGCCATCAGGATTTTTAACAACAGAGATTATAAGAACACACAGAGAAAAGCACACATATGCTTTCACATTTAATTTCTGATACACACTTTGCATACCTCAGGACTCGTCTCATTTTTTACTGAGAGCAGATCATGTGTGAATCTCAGAGAGATGATCTTACCCCAGTATCTCCAGTTTACAGTGAGGATTCTCCAGTACAGCAGAGAGAAGCTTCACTCCTGAATCTCCTAGTTTATTCTGAAACAGATTCAGCTTTCTCAGGTGTGAGGGGTTTGATCTCAGAGCTGAAGCCAGAGCAGCACAACCTTCATCTGATACACCACAACTACTCAACCTGCAGAGAGATCAATGATAAACTCTTCACTCTCTCAGTTCAGCGCACACACACATTAATTACATTTACATTTTTGGCATTTAGCAGACGCCTTTATCCAAAGCGACTTACAGTACAGTTACAGTATACAGTCTGAGCAACTGAGGGTTAAGGGCCTTACTCAAGGGCCCAACAGCAGCAACCTAGCAGTGGTGGGGCTTGAACCAGCAACCTTTGGATTACTAGTCCTGTGCCTTAACCACTAGGCTACGGCTTGCCCTTATTAAAAGTTAATTACTTATTCGTTAATTAATTCATTCCTGATTCATTAATTCATCACTGTTTCATTCATTCGTTCATCCTGGTCCTGATCCATGGAAGATGATGTTCACAGAGGACATGTGATTTGTAGAGAGAATAATGTGAATGGCGTAGTGCAGTGGTGTCAAATTCATTTTTTACCGAGGGCCACATCTGCATTATGATGACCCTCAAAGGGCTGATTGTAACGTATCCTGCTGTGATTGCAGTCTGTCTTTTAAGTCTTGGACAATTTGTTGTTCTTTGAGGAAAATTTTTGTGTTTGGTGTCAAAATGCCAAATTTATTCTGTATATTTATAATGCATATCTACATTTATATTGTACTCCTTTACCACAGACACGCCTCATAACACAAGAGACGTACCGTTTTTTCTTCATGAAGCACAAACTTGTTTTCACTTTCCCATCTTTCATTAAATTTCCTCCTTATGCTTCAATTTTCTCTTCTTGAACATTTTGGGATTATTTGAGATCATCTAGTGGCGGGATGTGTCACTTTGCAGGTCACAAAATCAGCATGCATTGTGGGAGATGCAGTTTATGTAGGATTTTACAGTGTATTTTAAGACAGTTGCCTCGCTAAGAGTTTCTTCCCTTTTCTCAGCTAAACAGACAGACAGAAACTCCCTCCAAAATACAGTTACAGTGGGGCCAAAAAGTATTTAGTCAGCCACTGATTGTGCAAGTTCTCCTACTTAGAAAGATGAGAGAGGTCTGTAATTTTCATCTTAGGTACACTTCAACTATGAGAGACAAAATGAGAAAAAAAATCCAGGAAATCACATTGTAGGATTTTTAAAGAATTTATTTGTAAATTATGGTGGAAAATGAGTATTTGGTCAATAACAAAAGTTCAACTCAATACTTTGTAACATAACCTTTGTTTGCAATGACAGAGGTCAAACGTTTCCTGTAAGTCTTCACCAGGTTTGCACACACTGTAGCTGGTATTTTGGCCCATTCCTCCATGCAGATCTCCTCTAGAGCAGTGATGTTTTGGGGCTGTCGCTGGGCAACACGGACTTTCAACTCCCTCCACAAATTTTCTATGGGGTTGAGGTCTGGAGACTGGCTAGGCCACTCCAGGACCTTGAAATGCTTTTTACGGAGCCACTCCGTCATTGCCCGAGCGGTGTGTTTGGGATCATTGTCATGCTGGAAGACCCAGCCACGTTCCATCTTCAATGCTCTCACTGATGGAAGGAGGTTTTGGCTTAAAATCTCACGATACATGGCCCTGTTCATTCTTCCCTTAACACGGATCAGTCGTCCTGTCCCCTTTGCAGAAAAACAGCCCCAAAGCATGATGTTTCCACCCCCATGCTTCACAGTAGGTATGGTGTTCTTGGGATGCAACTCAGCATTCTTCTTCCTCCAAACACGACGAGTTGAGTTTTTACCAAAAAGTTTCATCTGACCACATGATATTCTCCCAATCCTCTTCTGGATCATCCATATGCTCTCTGGCAAACTTCAGACGGGCCTGGACATGTACTGGCTTAAGCAGGGGGACACGCCTGGCACTGCAGGATTTGAGTCCCTCTCGGCGTAGTGTGTTACTGATGGTAGCCTTTGTTACTTTGGTCCCAGCTCTCTGCAGGTCATTCATCAGGCCCCTCCGTGTAGTTCTGGGATTTTTGCTCACCGTTCTCATGATCATTTTGACCCCACGGGATGAGATCTTGCGTGGGGCCCCAGATCGAGGGAGATTATCAATGGTCTTGTATGTCTTCCATTTTCTTACAATTGCTCCCACAGTTGATTTATTCACACCAACCTGCTTGCCTATTGTCGATTCACTCTTCCCAGCCTGGTGCAGGTCTATAATTTTCTTCCTGGTGTCCTTCGACAGCTCTTTGGTCTTGGCCATGGTTGAGTTTGGAGTCTGACTGTTTGAGGCTGTGGACAGGTGTCTTTTATACAGATAACGAGGTCAAACAGGTGCCATTAATACAGGTAATAAGTGGAGGACAGAAGAGCTTCTTAAAGAAGAAGTTACCAGTCTGTGAGAGCCAGAAATCTTGCTTGTTTGTGGGTGACCAAATACTTATTTTCCACCATAATTTACAACAAAATTCTTTAAAAATCCTACGATGTGATTTCCTGGATTTTTTTTTCTCATTTTGTCTCTCATAGCTCAAGTGTACCTATGATGAAAATTACAGACCTCTCTCATCTTTCTAAGTAGGAGAACCTGCACAATCAGTGGCTGACTAAATACTTTTTGGCCCCATTGATGTCAGTTTTATTTGCTTCCCAACTGTGTGATACACTGTGTGCATCAGAATGGATTAAAACTAAGAAATACAAACAATTTTGCAGCAGCGTTTGATACGGTCGATCATAACATTTTACTGGATAGGCTAGAAAATACAGTAGGTGTTAAAGGACTCGCACTCTCTTGGTTTCATTCATATTTGACTGACCGCTCGCAATTTGTTTATGTAAATAATAAATGCTCAGAAACTACAAAAGTAAAGTGTAATGTTCCAGGGGTCGGTACTGGGACCCCTATTATTTACACTCTATATGCTTCCACTAGGTGAAATTATTCATAAACATGGCATAAAATTTCACTGCTATGCAGATAACACACAGCTGTATATATCAGCCAAACCAAATGATACTGACACAATCAGTAAGATAGAAGTAAATGACTTTGAGTAAATGAGATTGTGTAAATGACATAAAAAACTGGATGTCGTGTAACTTTCTTTTACTTAATTCAGATAAAACTGAGGTTCTACTTGTTGGCTCTAAAGCTGCAAGAGACAAGTTGTCTAACCTGGTGCTAAACCTAAACACTTTCTCTGTTACTCCCAGCCCACATGTAAAAAACTTTGGTGTCACAATAGATTCAGATCTTTCCTTTGATACACACGTTAATAACATTACTAGAGTTGCTTTCTATCATTTGCGTAATATTTCTAAAATAAGAAATATACTATCTGCTAATGACACCGAAAAACTGATCCATGCGTTTATAACTTCTGGGTTAGATTATTGTAATGCTCTTCTAACTGGATGCTCTGGTAGATCCATAAACAAACTCCAGTTAGTTCAAAATGCAGCAGCTCGAGTGCTAACTAGAACTAGAAAATTTGATCATATTACTCCTGTTCTATCTTCTCTACACTGGCTGCCAGTTAAATTCCGCATTGATTACAAAATACTTTTACTAACCTACAAAGCGCTAAATGGTTTGGCTCCACAGTATCTGAGTGAACTTATTAATCACTACAATCCAGCGCGTCCACTTCGTTCACAAGATGCAGGGTTACTTATAGTTCCTAGAATTAAAAAGACCACAGCTGGTAGAAGAGCATTTTCTTACAAAGCTCCACAACTTTGGAATAATCTTCCTGCCTCTGTTCGGGATTCAGACACAGTCTCAATGTTGAAGTCTAGACTGAAAACATATTTATTTTCTCAGGCTTTTGATTAGTATAGACAAAGGCGCAGAGCTTGGGGGTTCTTGGTCATAGAAACTTGTGGTGATCAGGGATGTTGGGTTGCTGTCGTTCTGCCTCTCTTGTCCGATCGCTCTGGGTTGGGTAGGAGAGGTGGGCGCTGATGTCCTATGAAAGCCTTCATGATCTTGTTACCTGCTCGCTCTCCCTTTTAGTTATGCTGTAATAATTAGGGCTGCCGGAGTCTAAAACTCTCTGTAAAACTGTTTTACTCAACTAGCATTGTACATTATTAACTACATTCTTTGTTGTTTTACTCCAAGGGCATTCTAATGGAAACCTGTTCACCCACCGAGGTTAAGGATTAAAGTCGAGACTGAGACCTGGGCTAGACCTGTCCAAGAGCATTCTGATGGGAACCTGTTTACCCGCCAAGGTTAAGGATTAAAGTCGAGACTGCCGTGGCGACGACACTGCTCCTGCCGGATGTGACGGGTCTGGAGTAATTTCCACCAAGAATGACAAGAAATCACTACAGACTTCATTGAAGACTAGAGCGAATAACAACTATTATTTATTTATTTATTTATCTATTTATTACCAGTTATAACTTTTAGATCATTTAATTATGTGTTTATATGCTTTGTGTAAATCGTGTATTTATTTAAAGTTTCCTCCAGACCACCCAAGAAGGATGGGCCCTGCTGAGTCTGGTTCCTCTCAAGGTTTCTTCCTGTAATTTTCAGGGAGTTTTTCCTTGCCACAGTCGCCCTTGGCTTGCTCAACAGGGGTTTTTGTATCTGTTGGTCATGGATTTTGTAAAGTTGCATTGAGACAATGTCTATTGTAAAAAGCGCTATATAAATAAAGTTGACTTGACTTGACTTCTACTTACAGACGATGCTTCTGTATTGGATTGCAAGAGAATTAAACTTCTATTTATTATTTTTTACGCTACTGACTTTACCCCGCGTTCTTTTGCCACTAAAACGTGAAAGTGACACGGCTTCTTAGCAAAGGTCAAAGTTAGTTCTCATGACTGTGATGTCAACGGTTGCTGCCTAAATGTGCAGGTGTCCCATTAAATTATAAGTACAGGAGTGTGTCAGGAGTGATTTGTGATAGGAGGGTATGTGATAGGAGAGTGAAAGGCAAAGTTTACATGACAGTAGTGACACCTGCTGGTATGTTGGATGGTTTGGAGGTGGTGGCACTGACTAAAAGAATGAGAGTAATAATATCAGGAGAAATGTGCTGAAGATGGAGCCGCCAGGTAAAAGGAGAAGAGAAAGGCCGAAGAAGGTTTCTGGATGCTGTGAGGGTGTACATGTAGATGTATATACTTTATTTACATTGTTAATTGTTTATTATACTTTATTTAAATTTGTACTTTATATTGTATGTAAATGTGTTGCACAAGAATTTAATTATATTTAGATGCTCACAGGACAGATTGGATTTATCATCCCTCATTAGGAGCTTCATTAGAGACACAGCAGAACAATAATTCCAGGTAAGACATGAGATTATTAATAACACTGCTGATGTGCAGGTAGGGTTTGATTATTATTTAGCTCCTGTAATAGCTGGTAGGATCAAGTTCAGAGCTTTGATGCTACAATTACTGCCACACAGTTAGTGTTTATTATGGTGTGTGTGTGTGTGTGTGTGTGTTATTAGTGTTACATTCAATCTATACAATAGAAAAACATGATTTAATAAAGTGTAAATGTAAGTAAACAGTGTTGAGAACATTGATATACTGATATGGGATTAGATTTTGGGTATCTGCTTTTATTCTAAAACAAACATTATTACTTTATACGGAATATATTGTATCAAGTGTAATAAGTAAATAAATAAATAAATATAATATATGTATGAATTACACGTAAAAATGAGCACAAACAGCTCAGTACATTTAATCCACAGTGATGAATAAATGAGATAAGAGTGAAATGATCTTCATCGTCAGGATCTTGATGCTAAATTTAAATCCTGTTTCAGTCTCACTATTAGAAAATATTTCTTACTGAGGAGTAGATCATGTGTGAATCTCAGAGAGATGATCTTACCACAGTGTCTCCAGTTTACAGTGAGGATTCTCCAGTCCAGCACAGAGAAGCTTCATTCCTGAATCTCCTAGTTTATTATTAGACAGATCCAGATCTCTCAGGTGTGAGGGGTTTGATCTCAGAGCTGAAGCCAGAGCAGCACAACCTTCATCTGATACATCACACTTATACAACCTGCAGAGAGAACAATGATACACTCATTACTCTCTTAGTTCAGCTTACACAGTTCATTCATTCATTCACTCATCCATTCATTCCTTTATTACTCATTCATTCATTCATTCATTCACTCATTCATTCACTGTAAGTCTTTCATCCTGGTCCTGATCCACCACAACGCAGAGCTAAATTTAGAACTCACAAATAATTTATTCATTCATTTCCATTCCGTTCTACATGAGCATCATGGTGCAAACCAACCACCTTAAGAACAGCTTCTTCCCACAGGCTGTCAGGATTCTTAACCACAGAGACTAATAGAACACACACACATTCTGATGAAAGCATTATTACTGCATACAATAAATTCTCTCATACAAAATAGGTGTGTGGAATTAAATCTTTTGTTCATTATTTGTTTATACTGAGGAGCAGATCATGTGTGAATCTCAGAGAAATGATCTTACCCCAGTTTCTCCAGTTTACAGTGAGGATTTTCCAGTACAGCACAGAGAAGCTTCACTCCTGAATCTCCTAATTTATTATTAGACAGACCCAGATCTCTCAGGTGTGAGGGGTTTGATCTCAGAGCTGAAGTCAGAGCAGCACAACCTTCATCTGATACACCACAATTTCTCAACCTGCAGAGAGAACAACGATAAACTCTTCACTCTCTCAGTTCAGCTCACACAGTTCATTCATTCATTCCTACATTTGGCAATTAATTAATTCATTTATTCATTCACAATAAATGCTTCATATTGCTCCTGATCCACCACGATGCAGAGCTCATTTTAGAACACACAACTAATTCATTCATGCATTTTCTGCAAATGCTTCATAGCATCATGGCACACACCAACCACCTCACCACTCTTTCATACTCAACTAACTTCTAAATTAATTTAATTAATTTAATTTCTAAATTGTAGCTTTTTAAACAGTTTTCATATCTCAGGACTCATCTAACCACCATAACACACTTTATTACAACCCCAAATCAGAAAAAGTTGGGACAGTATGGAAAAGGCAAATAAAATAAAAACACAGAGTTTCTTACATTTACTGTAACTTTTATTTGATGTCAGACAGGATGAACCTGAGATATTTCATGTTTTATCTGCTCAACTTCATTTCATTTATTAATAAACATTCATTCCTGCATTACAGGCCTGCAACACATTCCAAAAAAAGTTTGGACAGGGGCAATTTATGGCTAGTAATGAGGTGAAAAAACTAAATAATGATTTTAAACAGGTGATGTGAACAGGTGATTGTAATCATGGTTTGGAACAAAAGCAGCATCCAGGAAAGGCTGAGAGTCTCTGATGAGTAAAGATGATCAGAGGATCCAGTTTGTCAATAAATGTGTGAGAAAATGATTGAAATAATTATAAACAATAAACCTTAAAGAAAGATTGCAAGGAATTTGCATATTTCTCCCTCTACAGTGCAAAATATCATTAAACCATTCAAGGAATCAGGAGGAATTTTAGTGCGTAAAGGACAAGGGCGCAAGCTTAAGCTGAACACTCATGATCTTCCATCCCTCAGACGGCATCACGAACCTCCACTCAACAATAGCTGATATAACCACATGGGTGAGGGATTAGTTTATCAAACCTTTATCAAGCACTACAAAACAGAGTTACTGCATAAATGATACTTAAAACTTTACTGTGCAAAAAAGAAGCCTTATGTTAACCATGTCCAAAAGCGGCATCGAATTCTCTGGGCTCTGAGGCATCTAGGATGGACCATCACACAGTAGAAACGTGTATTGTGGTCAGATGAATAAGCATTCCAGGTCTTTTTTTTGGAAAAAATGGATGCCGTGTGCTCCGGACCAAAGACGAAAAGGACCATCCAGACTGTTATCAGCAACAAGTCCAAAAGCCAGAGTGTGTCATAGTAAGGGTTTTTTTTAGTACCAGGGTCTGTCATGGTATGGGACTTGGCAAAGGTCATTAACCCTTCTGTGCTGGCAGCATTAATGCAGAAAAGTACATTGAGATCTTAGAGCAACATATGCTGCCTCCAAGACATCACCTTTTTCTGGGATGTTGATGCATTTTTCAACAAGACAAAGAAAACTACATGCTGCACACATTACAAAGGCATGGCTGTGGAAGAAAGGGGTACGGGTACTGGACTGGCCTGCCTGCAGTCCTGATCTGTCCCCAATAGAGAATGTGTGGAGAATTGTTAAATGAAAAATGAGACAACGACAACCCCGTACTGTTGCACATCTTAAGACGTGTTTGCAGGAAGAACAAGACAAAATAAAAGCTGAAACACTAAATCACTTGGTCTCCTTGGTCTTTTAAACCGGTGAAAAAAATGATAACATTACAAAGTGGTAAATGCTTTACTGTCCTAGCTTTTTTGGAATGTGTTGCAGACCTGAAATGCAGGAATGAATGTTTATTAATAAATGAAATCAAGTTGCGCAGATAAAACATGAAATATCTCAGGTTCATCCTGTCTGACATCAAATAAAAGTCAAAGTAAATGTAAGAAACTGTGTTTTCATTTTATTTGCATTTTCCATACTGTCCCAACTTTTTATGATATGGGGTTGTAGATGCTCACAGGACAAATTTGATTTATCATCCCTCATTAGGAGCTTCATTAGACACACAGTGTGTGTGTGTATGTGTGTGTGTTAAATCTTTTGTTCATTATTTGTTTATACTGAGGAGCAGATCATGTGTGAATCTCAGAGAGATGATCTTACCCCAGTTTCTCCAGTTTACAGTGAGGATTCTCCAGTACAGCAGAGAGAAGCTTCACTCCTGAATCTCCTAATTTATTATGAGATAATAAATCAGATCTCTCATGTGTGAGGGGTTTGATCTCAGAGCTGAAGCCAGAGCAGCACAACCTTCATCTGATACACCACAATTATTCAACCTGCAGAGAGAACAATGATACACTCATCACTGTCTCAGTTTAGCTCACACAGTTTATTAATTCATTCATCATTCAGGGCTAGGCAGGTTTACTTGTATAGCACCTTTCATACACAGTGGCAATAAGGAAATATTTACATAAGGAAAAATTAAAAGCATTAAAACATTCCTGATATCCAGAACATCAAAAAGGCTTTTTGCAAAAATAGTTACAATTAAGTGAACGTGGAATAAAAATAAAGAATAAAAGAATTTTAAAATGAATATAAAACAGCTTGTCGAAGCTACAGTGCAGTAATAATAGAGTGCAAAATGTAGAGCTCAATCAAAGACAGAAGAAAAGAGAAAAGTGTTTAACCTGGATTTAAACATTTCTACATTTGAGGAACATCTAATATCTCCTGGCAGTCTGTTCCATTTATATGCAGCGTAAGAGCTAAATGCTGCTTCACCATGTTTAGTCTTGACTCTGGGCTGAGTCCATGGATCTAGGAGATCTACTGGGTTTATATTCTCAAAACATATCTGAGATCTATTCTGAACCTAAACCATTCCGTGATTTATAGCAGAGGTGGGCAAACTTTTTGGGTCAAGGGCCAGACTGAGTTTTAAAATTTGACAGATGGGCCTGGCCAGTAGCAGATTGTGGTGAACTAATATAAATTATCAATCAAAGAATGAAATGTCTGTGTGTATATATGATAGACTCAACTTTATCAAAGGTCGGTAGTGTTTGGAGTGCGCAAACGAGTGAAATCAACTAAAATGCAGGGTACTGAAGAAAAAAGGTGAAATGAATGCAGGTTCTAAAATAGGGCTGTGAGATATAACTAAAAACTCATATGTGTTAATATTTTGTACTATTATAAGGCTGTATAGTACTATTATAATAATGTATAATATACACACACACACACACACACACATATATATATATATATATATATACAGTGTATCACAAAAGTGAGTACACCCCTCACATTTCTGCAAATATTTTATTATATCTTTTCATGGGACAACACTATAGAAATAAAACTTGGATATAACTTAGAGTAGTCAGTGTACAACTTGTATAGCAGTGTAGATTTACTGTCTTCTGAAAATAACTCAACACACAGCCATTAATGTCTAAATGGCTGGCAACATAAGTGAGTACACCCCACAGTGAACATGTCCAAATTGTGCCCAAAGTGTCAATATTTTGTGTGACCACCATTATTATCCAGCACTGCCTTAACCCTCCTGGGCATGGAATTCACCAGAGCTGCACAGGTTGCTACTGGAATCCTCTTCCACTTCTCCATGATGACATCACGGAGCTGGTGGATGTTAGACACCTTGAACTCCTCCACCTTCCACTTGAGGATGCGCCACAGGTGCTCAATTGGGTTTAGTCCATCACCTTTACCTTCAGCTTCCTCAGCAAGGCAGTTGTCATCTTGGAGGTTGTGTTTGGGGTCGTTATCCTGTTGGAAAACAGTTTTCGAAGGGAGGGGATCATGCTCTGTTTCAGAATGTCACAGTACATGTTGGAATTCATGTTTCCCTCAATGAACCGCAGCTCCCCAGTGCCAGCAACACTCATGCAGCCCAAGACCATGATGCTACCACCACCATGCTTGACTGTAGGCAAGATACAGTTGTCTTGGTACTTCTCACCAGGGCGCTGCCACACATGCTGGACACCATCTGAGCCAAACAAGTGTATCTTGGTCTCGTCAGACCACAGGGCATTCCAGTAATCCATGTTCTTGGACTGCTTGTTTTCAGCAAACTGTTTGCTGGCTTTCTTGTGCGTCAGCTTCCTTCTGGGATGACGACCATGCAGACCGAGTTGATGCAGTGTGCGGCGTATGGTCTGAGCACTGACAGGCTGACCTCCCACGTCTTCAACCTCTGCAGCAATGCTGGCAGCACTCATGTGTCTATTTTTTAAAGCCAACCTCTGGATATGACGCCGAACACGTGGACTCAACTTCTTTGGTCGACCCTGGCGAAGCCTGTTCCGAGTGGAACCTGTCCTGGAAAACCGCTGTATGACCTTGGCCACCATGCTGTAGCTCAGTTTCAGGGTGTTAGCAATCTTCTTATAGCCCAGGCCATCTTTGTGGAGAGCAACAATTCTATTTCTCACATCCTCAGAGAGTTCTTTGCCATGAGGTGCCATGTTGAATATCCAGTGGCCAGTATGAGAGAATTGTACCCAAAACACCAAATTTAACAGCCCTGCTGCCCATTTACACCTGGGACCTTGACACATGACACCAGGGAGGGACAACGACACATTTGGGCACAATTTGGACATGTTCACTGTGGGGTGTACTCACTTATGTTGCCAGCTATTTAGACATTAATGGCTGTGTGTTGAGTTATTTTCAGAAGACAGTAAATCTACACTGCTATACAAGTTGTACACTGACTACTCTAAGTTATATCCAAGTTTCATGTCTATAGTGTCGTCCCATGAAAAGATATAATGAAATATTTGCAGAAATGTGAGGGGTGTACTCACTTTTGTGATACACTGTATATATGTACACATATATACAGTGGTGCTTGTAAGTTTGTGAAGCCTTTAGAAAACATCATCAGATTTTCACACAAGTAGATAAAGAGAACCCAGTTAAACAAATGAGACAAAAACATTGTACTTGGTCATTTATTTATTGAGGAAAATGATCCAATATTACATATACCCCCCTTTGCAGCAATAACTGCAACTAAACGTTTCTGGTAACTGTTGATCAGTCCTGCACACTGGCTTGGAGGAATTTTAGCCCATTCCTTCGTACAGAACAGCTTCAACTCTGGGATGTTGGTGGGTTTCCTCACATTAACTGCTCGCTTCAGGTCCTTCCACAACATTTCGATTGGATTAAGGTCAGGACTTTGACTTGGCCATTCCAGAACATTAAATTTATTCTTCTTTAACCATTCTTTGTAGAACGACTTGTGTGCTTAGGGTCGTTGTCTTGCTGCATGACCCACCTTCTCTTGAGATTCAGTTCATGGACAGATGTCCTGACATTTTCCTTTAGAATTCTCTGATATCATTCAGAATTCATTGTTCCATCAATGATGGCAAGCCGTCCTGGCCCAGATGCAGCAAAACAGGCCCAAACCATGATACTACCACCACCATGTTTCACAGATGGGATAAGGTTCTTATGCTGGAATGCAGTGTTTTCCTTTCTCCAAACATAACTCTTTTCATTTAAACCAGAAAGTTCTATTTTGGTCTCATCCATCCACAAAACATTCTTCCAATAGCCTTCTGGCTTGTCCACATGATCTGTAGTAAACTGCAGACAAGCAGCACTGTTCTTTTTGGAGAGCAGTGGCTTTCTCCTTGCAACCCTGCCATGCACAACATTGTTGTTCAGTGTTCTCCTGATGGTGGACTCATGAACATTAACATTAGCCAATGTGAGAGAGGCCTTCAGTTGCTTAGAAGTTACCCTGGGGTCCTTTGTGACCTCGCCGACTATTACACGCCTTGCCCTTGGAGGGATCTTTGTTGGTCGACCACTCCTGGGGAGGGTAACAATGGTCTTGAATTTCCTCCACTTGTACACAATCTGTCTGACTGTGGATTGGTGGAGTCCAAACTCTTTAGAGATGGTTTTGTAACCTTTTCCAGCCTGATGAGCATCAACAACTCTTTTTCTGAGGTCCTCAGAAATCTTCTTTGTTCATGCCATGATACACTACCACAAACATGTGTTGTGAAGAGCAGACTTTGATAGATCCATGTTCTTTAAATAAAACAGGGTGCCCACTCACACCTGATTGTCATCCCATTGATTAAAAACACCTGACTCTAATTTCACCTTCAAATTAACTGCTAATCCTAGAGGTTCACATACTTTTGCAACTCACAAATATGTAATATTGGATCATTTTCCTCAATAAATAAATGACCAAGTATAATATTTTTGTCTCTTTTGTTTAACTGGGTTCTCTTTATCTACTTTTAGGACTTGTGTGAAAATCTGATGATGTTTTAGGTCATATTTATGCAGAAATATAGAAAATTCTAAAGGGTTCACAAACTTTCAAGCACCACTGTATATGTACATTTTGACAATATCAAACAAACCAGCAGAATCTCACAATCATTCATGCTGTGAGTTTTACTTAATAAATAAATAAATCACAATATTTGATAACGCTTTGCTATCATTGCAAAAAGAGAGCGCACGGTGAACAGCAGCACCACAACCCAGATTAATCACACAGCAGCATAAAATCATAACCGCTGCTTATATAAAATGCAAACCCAATTGTTTTTATCCACCTAACTAATGAAAACCATTTTAGATCAGTTATTCTCTCGGCTTTCACAGTAAAAAGCTGAAACGAGTAATTCGTTCGCTAAACTGTCACTTATACAACAACCAATAAAGAGATTCGGAAGCTCAGACTGGTTTATACATCTGTTTATCAAGGCCTGGACTACGACTAAATCTCTTGAACAAATGAACTGATTCATTAAATTGTTTGAGCACGACACCGTAATGAAAAAGAGTGAGCCAAACGAATGAATCTTTACCATAGATAAGAGCACAGCTCCCTGATTCGATTCCTATGAATAATTCATTTGAAAAGAGTCGTTTCTGACTCGTTGAAACAGTTCGCAAGCCCTACTCTAAAGGACAATTTTGTAAATTCTCAACATGCTTGATCAAACAGCCCATCACTGATTTATAGACTAGTAGCAGCACTTTAAACTATATTCTGTAACTAATTGGCAACACAGAGTGGTAGCTGGATAAAAGAAAAGGCTGTATCGTTCTTGGGCAAGTTAAAAACCAGGCTATAATTTGTCTTTGATTAAATAATGAATTGATAATAAGGTGAAAAGCAATAACTGAACTGGAGAACAGACTTATATATGGGTTGTTAGCACCACTACACCATTTATTAGCCACTCTTGTTAGCAGTTAGTCTTCACATGTTTGCAGAAAGGAGTGCGAACAGTGAAATAAAAGACTTATCACAAGTTATTACTTATGTTCGATTGCAGTTGTTACTGCCAAGGGCACCACAACCAGGTTTAGGGGGGCAATTACTTTTTCCACATGTGATATAGTTCATGAATAAATGTTATTATACCTTCAAAAAAAGAATGATCATTTTAAAGATGCATTCCTGATTTGGATTCTGTATTTATTTAAGAGCTATGTATGATACATCAGTGTTTTTACTTTAAGTTTCTACAATTCTAATGTTGTAAGAGTGTAAAATTGATTGTAAGTGTTCACTTACTCAGCTTTTCTGGACTCTGCAACTACAGGAAGGAGATTCAGAAGAACCTGATTTGAGTTTCTGTTTGTGCAATATTTGCTCAGAACAAATTCATCTTGTTCCTGCTCTGATGTCAGTAACACAAACACTAGAGCTGACCACTGTGATGTAGAAAGTTTACATCCTTGCAGGTTTTCAGATTGCAGGTAGTGCTGAACCTCCTCCACTAGTGAATGATCTCCCAGTTCATTCAGACAGTGGATCAGATTGATGGATTTCTCTGCAGTTGTGTTCTTACTGATCTTCTCCTTGATGTACTGAACTATTTCCTCTTTGCTGTGGGAGCTACTTCCTGTCTGTGTCACTAATAAATGTAACAAAGTTTGATTGGACTCCAGTGAGAGACCGAGAAGAAAACGAAGAAAAAGATCCAGATGTCCATTTTTACTGTTTAATGCTTCATCTACTGCAGTCTTGTGAACAACTGAGAGTTTTGTTCTTAACTGGACTCCACTATTAAAATGCTGCAACTTTTTAAGAACATTTGTCTGCTCTTTCATGATCATCAGATGCACATATAGAGCTGCGAGATGCTCCTGAATGCTCAGATGAACAAAGCAGTACACTTTATTCTGATTCAGTCCAGACTCCTCTCTGAAGATCTGTGTACACACACCTGAGTACACTGCTGCTTCTCTTACATCAATTCCACACTCTATCAGGTCTTCTTCATAGAAGATCAAGTTTCCTTTCATCAGCTGATTGAAAGCCAGTTTTCCCAGTTTGAGAATCATTTCTTCATCTGAATCCTGGTTCCTTGGGTATTTTTTTCTTATGTTGTTGGTCTGAATGATGAGGAAGTGGGTGTACATCTGAGTCAGAGTTTTGGGGATCTCACCACCTTCAGCTTCATCCAACAATCTCTCAAGAACAGTGGCTGAAATCCAGCAGAAGACTGGAATGTGACACATGATGTCGTAATGACTTCAGGTGGGTGATTACTCTGTTAGCCAGGCTCTGATCACTGATTCTCTTCATGAAGTACTCCTCCTTCTGTGGGTTACTGAACCCTCGTACCTCCGTCACTCGATCTAAACACTCAGAGGGGATCTGATCAGCAGCTCCTGGTCTGGAGGTTATCCAGATGAGAGCAGATGGGAGCAGATGCCTTTTAATCAGGTTCACCAGCAGCACATTCACTGATGCTGATTCAGTTTCATCACACAATCTGTCTGTGTTCAGAAAATCTAGAGAGAAACGACACTCATCCAAACCATTAAAAATAAACAAAACTTTCTGCAAGCTGGACATTTCAGTTTCTTTCATCTCTTTAAAACTGAAGCTGAGAAGATCCATCAGACTCAGTTTTTGGTCCTTCATTAAATTCAGCTCTCTGAAAGGAAGTGGAAATATAAAGTGAAGATCCTGGTTTGTTTTTCCTTCAGCCCAGTCCAGAATGAACTTCTGTACAGAGACAGTTTTTCCAATACCAGCGACTCCCTTTGTCAGTACAGTTCTGATGGGTTTGTCTTCTTCAGATAAAGGTTTAAAGATGTCGTTACAGTAGATTGGTGTTTCCTCTGTTGTTGATCTCCTGGATGCTGCCTCGATCTGTCTCACCTCATGTTCATTATTGACGTCTCCAGTGTCTCCCTCTGTGATGTAGAGTTCTGTGTAGATCTCATTCAGTAATGTTGGGTTTTCCTGGTTTGATATCACATTATTTAAACACTGAAACTTCTGTAACAAATGCAATTTGAAGTTGTTCTGGAGTTCAGATGCAGAGTCAGACCTGTTTTAAATAATAACATGTGGTGAGACATTAGCTCAATTGTATATGAAATAACAACAGTTGTTTTTTAGACTCCAGTTCATTTTCCTTTTATGAAAGCTCTTTCTCAAAAGAAAAGAAAAATTATATATATATATATTAGGGTTGGGCGGTATGACGATATTACCGTATACCGCGGTATTCAAAAATGGTGACGGTATTCAAAGATGGTGACGGTATATTTTAAATGTGAAGCGCCGAATTTCTGCTTCAGGTTTACCTTGAAAACTGAGACTTTAGGACATGCACGCATCCACAGTGAGGGAGGGGTGGGAGGGGTAGGCGGTTGGAGCTCGCTGATTGGCTGTGGGGTGCTTACTGGTGATAACACAGAGAGTCGAGAAGAGCCACACTGGTTAGCGTTAGCTGTGAGCTAACAAGCAGAAACTGAATAACGGCTCGTCTTTTAATTTTTCAAAATCAACATTTTTTATCAGTTCAACCGGAAATGAACACAAGCGCGGACATGTACTTATTTACTAAATATATCTTCAGTGTAAATCGAGCACAAGTGTTGAGAAAAAGGAGCAAACAGTAATAATAACGTTACGCCCAATCCGCTGTTCTGACTCTCGTCTGCCATAGATTTTCCTGCCTATGTAAGAACTATTTTTTCCTAAATAAAAGCGCTTTATTAAGAAAAAAGAACGTCTCACCTGTCGTGTAATGTGAATTATAAAATATATTGTCTGGCCCTTTAAGAAAGTTAAGCTCACTATAGGGCGTAGGGAGCGAGTGTGTAGGGAATAGATCGGATTTGTACCGTTTCCGTGCTCGTGTTTTGCACTGAGCTTGTGTGACATGTAAAGTAGCGTTCTCGTTAACCACTCAAATGTTTGGACTTTGAATTATTTTAACATTATTTTACATCACCGTCATCGCAACATGAACATTTACATTAATATTTTTTGTTACGGTATAGAACTTAATTCTGGATTACAGGCAGAACTAATCGTACACGTTCGTACACTTTTAAGAAATATCTGTAACTATAAACTAAGCAGTTAACTTTTGAAATATATTGAAGTGTGTAGACGTTCAGATTGTTAAATCTTTTTATAATAAAATATTGAAATATTGTAATTACACTCAAGTGTGTACACACTGTAAAGTTTGTCCGCGACACCCCCCCCGCGGTAATACTGTATACCGCAGTATTTCCTGAAGACGGTATGACGGTATGAAAATCGGCAATATCGCCCAACCCTAATATATACAGGGGTTGGACAAAATAACTGAAACACCTGGTTTTAGACCACAATAATTTATTAGTATGGTGTAGGGCCTCCTTTTGCGGCCAATACAGCGTCAATTCGTCTTGGAAATGACATATACAAGTCCTGCACAGTGGTCAGAGGGATTTTAAGCCATTCTTCTTGCAGGATAGTGGCCAGGTCACTACGTGATGCTGGTGGAGGAAAACGTTTCCTGACTCGCTTTTCCAAAACACCCCAAAGTGGCTCAATAATATTTAGATCTGGTGACTGTGCAGGCCATGGGAGATGTTCAACTTCACTTTCATGTTCATCAAACCAATCTTTCACCAGTCTTGCTGTGTGTATTGGTGCATTGTCATCCTGATACACGGCACCGCCATTGGATGCACATGGTCCTCCAGAATGGTTCGGTAGTCCTTGGCAGTGACGCGCCCATCTAGCACAAGTATTGGGCCAAGGGAATGCCATGATATGGCAGCCCAAACCATCACTGATCCACCCCCATGCTTCACTCTGGGCATGCAACAGTCTGGGTGGTACGCTTCTTTGGGGCTTCTCCACACCGTAACTCTCCCGGATGTGGGGAAAACAGTAAAGGTGGACTCATCAGAGAACAATACATGTTTCACATTGTCCACAGCCCAAGATTTGCACTCCTTGCACCATTGAAACCGACGTTTGGCATTGGCACGAGTGACCAAAGGTTTGACTATAGCAGCCCGGCCGTGTATATTGACCCTGTGGAGCTCCCGACGGACAGTTCTGGTGGAAACAGGAGAGTCGAGGTGCACATTTAATTCTGCCGTGATTTGGGCAGCCGTGGTTTTATGTTTTTTGGATACAATCCGGGTTAGCACCCGAACATCCCTTTCAGACAGCTTCCTCTTGCGTCCACAGTTAATCCTGTTGGATGTGGTTTGTCCTTCTTGGTGGTATGCTGACATTACCCTGGATACCGTGGCTCTTGATACATCACAAAGACTTGCTGTCTTGGTCACAGATGCGCCAGCAAGACGTGCACCAACAATTTGTCCTCTTTTGAACTCTGGTATGTCACCCATAATGTTGTGTGCATTGCAATATTTTGAGCAAAACTGTGCTCTTACCCTGCTAATTGAACCTTCACACTCTGCTCTTACTGGTGCAATGTGCAATTAATGAAGATTGGCCACCAGACTGGTCCAATTTAGCCATGAAACCTCCCACACTAAAATGACAGGTGTTTCAGTTATTTTGTCCAACCCCTGTATATACTGTATATATATATATCAAAGGTTACAAACAGTGGTATATAAAGTACCTGAAAGCCACACTTGAGTAAAAAAAAGGTATATTGAGAAATTTACTTTGATAGAAGTAAAAGTCACTGTTTAGAATATTACTTGAGTAAAAGTTAAAGTATCTGTTGTTTAATGTAGTAGTAGTGTAGTAATTTTCTGATATTAAATGTATTAAAGTATTAAAAGTTAAAGTAAATGCTGTCGACAAATATGAGGATTGTTCTTTTAAGCCTGTAAACCACCATAACAATGGAGCCGACTCTACATCTACAGAAATAATTTAAAAACAAAATTCATTTTATTCCTTTATCTTCATATGATTTGTGCCACATCATGGTTATAATCAGCTGTTGACATTACCTGTTTGAAATCACATCATTATTTAGTTTATTTATTTATTTTTTTTACCTCATTACTAGCCCTAAATGTTAGGGTGCCTGCGGTATCTGGTGAACTTACCCCGGTTCCCGGCGAAGCAGGCGTTACAGAACAAAGCACAGCACGGCCTCTTGTAGGAGGCCTGCTGATTAGGGCGATTGCCTGCAGCTGCACCTGGCCTATTTAGGCCACCTGCGTGCAGCAGCTGGCGTCGCACCTTTATTTCTGTTGGTCTGTGTGTGAGAGCATCAACTCACCCTTTTTAGGGTTAGAAGGTAGTCCGAACGGTACTAGGTCGTTCGGATATGTAAGCTGAAAGGCTGAGGTAGTTAGCCCTTTGTTTTTTCCTTTGTGAGGGAAAGCTTGGTGCGACTACGTTCAGCCCTCGCGCTGAAATTTGTTTTTAGCGTGTAGCGCTAACACTCCTGCAACGTTAGCAGGAGGTTGGTATCCGCCATATTGCCGGTTATTTGGCGCTTCATAGAGCTTGTGTTAAAGCAGTTCGTTGTATTCTGGGTGGCACAGCTTGGTTGACGCTTGCCTCTGGCGCCAGCATCCCCGGTTCAAATCCGCCTAAATAGCTTTACCTAACACACGTCTTTTGTGTTTTACAGGTCGGCTGGCGCCTATCCCTAGATACGGGCTTCAGGAGCGTCCACCGATCCTGTCCTCCCGAAATGCGCTTGTCGTTTCGGGATCTCCCAGTTTTGGCAGCGTTTTATTATTTTTGTTCCTTTTTCTCTTCCAGCGCTTCAATAGCGCATTTGGTTTTGTTCACCGTTCACCAGTGTTTGGTGCAACAGGTTGCGTATATGCTCTGACCTGAGCGACCGGGGTTCGCATCCCCACTTGGCATTCTTATTTTTTTCCCTTTTTCAGTTTCCCTCGCCTGCGGATCCAGCGGCTCAATCGGGGTTCTCCCGATTTGTTTTTTGTTCCTGTTTTTTCGGGTTTTTTCCGTTTGTTTTGATATTTGTTTAAATAAAAATATTATTTAATATCTGCACCTTGGGTCCTTGTCCATTCATCATAACACTAAATTGCCATGTTCCAACTTTTTTAGAATGTGTTGTAGCCTAAAATGCATGTATGTGTATGCTAAGAGTTGAAATGAAGTTGACCAGACAAAACATGAAATATACTGGGTTCATATAAGACCCCACTCTAAGCCCTTTAATGATCTGCTCAACCGTTATACTTAGGTCAAAATACTTGGGTAAAAATAAGCTGCATTTAAACAATCTTGCCTGGGCCAGATCTACTCTAAAAAATTGGTAGATCACACAGATGTTATTTTAAGAAAACACCATTTCTAACATACAGTGGGGCCAAAAAGTATTTAGTCAGCCACTGATTGTGCAAGTTCTCCTACTTAGAAAGACAAGAGAGGTCTGTAATTTTCATCATAGGTACACTTCAACTATGAGAGACAAAATGAGAAAAAAAAATCCATTGATAATCTCCCTCGATCCCGTGGGGTCAAAATGATCATGAGAACGGTGAGCAAAAATCCCAGAACTACACGGAGGGACCTGATGAATGACCTGCAGAGAGCTGGGACCAAAGTAACAAAGGCTACCATCAGTAACACACTACGCCGAGAGGGACTCAAATTCTGCAGTGCCAGGCGTGTCCCCCTGCTTAAGCCAGTACATGTCCAGGCCCGTCTGAAGTTTGCCAGAGAGCATATGGATGATCCAGAAGAAGATTGGGAGAATATCATGTGGTCAGATGAAACCAAAATGGAACTTTTTGGTAAAAACTCAACTCGTCGTGTATGGATAAATATAGCCATCATCCTCATTAATAATAATAATAAAAATAATAATTAAAATACTACTATTAATAATAACTGAGGAGTTGTTACCTGTGTACAGATGAAGGATCTCCATCTTTAAATGTTATAGGAGGACGCATAGAATCATCACTCTTCATGGCTAGGTACTGGTGAGTGTGATCGTTTCTCTTTAGTTTGACTACATAACAATACAGACACAAATCCACTTAGTTACATGCTCATTATTGTTGACATTTAATTATTTACTTCGACAATTAATGGTTATTTGTGATAAAACTACATAATTAAATCTGAACTTGATGGTTATCAAAATTTGAGATTAACCTGTAACAACAGTAATAATTACAACAGTAACATTAGCAAAAATATTAGTAACATTCACAATAATAACAACAGCAATAGTAAAAGTTGTAGCTCCAATAGTAAGAGTAACAATAGTAACAGTAAAAACATTTAAAACAAAAACAAAAACAATAAAAAAAATAGCAATAGTAGCAATAGTTCCCTGTAGCAACAGTAACTGTAATAGTAGTAGGTAGACTGATTAGCATATTTAAGGTTAATACTGATTGAAGACTTTCTTATAGAACATTTATATATTTAAGGTATATTTCTCATCTCTTGGAGTTGGTGGCAAAATGCAAAGATATTTCAACCCTTAAAGACTGTTTATACTGGTTTACTGATAATAAACCATAAAGAAGTAGCACAGTCTCTTGGTTCTGTGTTATGTAGAAAAAACATGTAAACATCTACAATAGCTTAACAACTGGGGAGTCGTTACCTGTGTACAGATGAAGCATCTTTAAATGTTATAGGAGGACGCATAGAATCATCACTCTTCATGGAGACACAGCTCGGTACTGGTGAGTCTGATCGTTTCTTCTTAGTTTGACTATATAACAATACAGTTACATGCTCATTATTACTGACGTTTAATTATTTATTCAGTCTTTACTAAAATTTTAATGACTGGTATTTGTGATAAAACTACATAACTAAATCTGAACTTTCTGGTTATCAAATTTGAGATTAACCTAGAACTAGTAAAAGTAAGAGAAGCAACAGAAGTAATAATAATAGTAACCTCAGCAATATTATTAGTAACATTAACAATAGTAACAATGGAAATAGTAAAAGTAACAGTAGCAATAGTAACAAGGAATAATAAAAGTAGAAACTCTAATAGTACGAGTAACAATAGTAACAGCAACAGAAGTAACAGTACACACAACACCAATAACAGAAGCAATAGTAAAGTAACTGTAGCAATAGTAACAGTAGCAATAATAGTAGGAGTAGGTGAACTGATCAGCATATTTAGGGTTGATACTACTTTAACAATTTAAACTGTTTATACTGGTTTATTGATAATAAACCATTAAGAAGTAGCACAGTGTCCTAGTTTTGTGTTTAAATGCTCCATGTCATAAACTGTGGGTTTTAACCTGTGCAGCATCTGCTTCTGCTAGAGTATCTTAATAACTACAGTAATGTAACTATGGGGAGTCATTACCTGTGTGCAGATGAAGGATCTCCATCTTTAAATGTTATAGGGGGACGCATAGAATCATCACTCCTCATGGAGACACAGCTCGGTACTGGTGAGTCTGATCGTTTCTTCTGACTTTAATTACACAACAATACATAAAAATAGCCATCATCCTCATTAATAATAATAATACAATAATAATTAAAATACTAATACTAATACTTATAATAACTGGGGAGTTGTTATCTGTAATAATAATAATTATAATAATAATAATACCTCCATTAAATGGGCACCAGTTATATGAAAAAAACATGTAAACAACTACCATAGTGTAACTGAGGAGTTGTTACCTGTGTGCAGATGAAGGATTTCCATCTTTAAATGTTATAGGGGGGCGCATAGAATCATCACTCCTCACGGAGACACAGCTCGGTACTGGTGAGTGTGATCGTTTCTTCTGACTTTGATTACACAACAATACATAAATATAGCCATCATGCTCATTAATAATAATAATAATAATAATAATAAAATAATAATTAAAATACTAATACTAATAATAACTGAGGAGTCATTACCCGTGTTCAGATGAAGGATCTCCATCTTTAAATGTTATAGGGGGACGCATAGAATCATCACTCTTTATGGAGACACAGCTCAGTACTGGTGAGTGTGATCGTTTCTTCTGACTTTAATTACACAACAATACATAAATATAGCCATCATGCTCATTAATAATAATAATAAAATAATAATTATAATACTAATACTAATAATAACTGAGGAGTCATTACCCATGTTCAGATGAAGGATCTCCATCTTTAAATGTTAGAGGTTGACGCATAGAATCATCACTCTTCATGGAGACACAGCTCGGTACCGGTGAGTGTGACCATTTGCTCATGGTTCGACTACACAAAAATACAGACACAAATCCTCTTTAGGAAACCTAATCTTTATTATCATCAAAATTCTGAACTTCATTCCATGTTTGATATCTTTCACTTGGGTGCCAAAATAAATGCACTATCCTCACATAAAGGCACGACTAATAAAGGCTAGGAAAAACATTACTATTTATTAAATAATATTAATTATTATCACAGCCATCATCCTCATTAGTAACAATAATATTAATAACAATCATAATAATAATAACAATAATAACCAGCTATATGAAAAGAACATGTAAACAACTACCATAGTGTAACTGAGGAGTTGTTACCTGTGTACAGGTGAAGGATCTCCATCTTTAAATGTTATAGGAGGACGCATAGAATCATCACTCTTCATGGAGACACAGCTCGGTACTGGTGAGTGTGATCGGTTCTCCAGACTTCAATTACACAACAATACATAAATATAGCCATCATCCTCATTAATAATAACAATAATAATAAAATAATAATTAAAATATCACTACTAATAATAACTGGGGAGTTGTTACCTGTGTGCAGATGAAGGATCTCCATCTTTAAATGTTATAGGAGGACGCATAGAATCATCACTCTTTATGGAGACACAGCTCGGTACTGGTGAGTGTGATCGGTTCTCCTGACTTTGATTACACAACAATACATAAATAAAGCCATTATCCTCATTAATAATAATAATAAAATAACAATTAAAATACTAATACTAATAATAACTGGGGAGTTGTTACCTGTAATAATAATAATAATAATAATAATAAAACAATAATAATACCTCCATTAAATGGGCACCAGCTATATGAAAAAAAAACATGTAAACAACTACCATAGCATAACTGGGGAGTTGTTACCTGTGTGCAGATGAAGGATCTCCATCTTTAAATGTTATAGGAGGACGCATAGAATCATCACTCTTCATGGAGACACAGCTCAGTACTGGTGAGTGTGATCGGTTCTCCTGACTTTGACTACACAACAACAGACACAAATCTCCTCAGTTACATGCTCTAAGAGTAAGAGTAACAATAGTAACAGCAACAGTAGTAACAGTACAAATAACTGAAGTAACAGAAGCAATAGTAATAGTCACAATAGTTGTAGTAACAGTAGAACTAGTTACAATTACAAAAGTAAAGTATATTATGTTTATGTATATGAATGTCTGTGAAGGATAATTATGAGTTTTAATAACTTCAAACCTTTTTGTAAAATGATGACTTCAACTGTATCTGAACGAAATGTAAACAACTGAGTATTTAACTCTCTTTGCTATATTAAAATAGTGATCTCTGTCTAGATGTCTATTTTCTTTATTACATTACTAAGCCTGATCTTTATCATAAGCAAAATTCTTTTACTTACATTTATATTTTCAGCATTTAGCAGACGCTTTTATCCAAAGCAACTTACAATACTGTGACAGTATATTGTTTAAGCAATTGAGGGTTAAGGGCCCAACAGTGGCAACCTGGCAGTGGTGAGGCTTGAACGGCTAGTGACCGTTCGATTACTAGACAGGTATCTTAACCACTAGGCTACAACTGCCCTTAAAGCTTCAGGGGAGCCCATGTCTTTTAATACATTTACACTTTCAGTATTTAGCAGACGCCTTTATTCACAGCAATTTACAGTACAGTTACAGTATACAGTCTGAGCAATTGAGGGTTAAGGGCCTTGCTCAAAGACCCAACAGCAGCAACCTAGCAGTGGTGGGGCTTGAACCAGCAGCCTTCTGATTACTAGTCCAGTATCTTAACCACTAGGCTACGGCTTGCCTCACTTCATTGCATGTGTGATACACTATATTGTCAAAAGTATTAGCTCGCCTGCCTTCACACACATATGAACTTAAGTTCATCCTGAAAAACTTACCTTATAGAAGCACTTTGTAGTTCTACAATTACTGACTGTAGTCCATCTGTTTCTCTACATACTTTATAACCTGCTTTCACCCTGTTCTTCAATGGTCAGGACCCCCACAGGACCACTACAGAGCAGGTATTATTTAGGTGGTGGACCATTCTCAGCACTGCAGTGACACTGACATGGTGGTGGTGTGTTAGTGTGTGTTGTGCTGGTATGAGTGGATCAGACACCTCACTGTCACTGCTAGACTGAGAACAGTCCACCAACCAAAAATATCCAGCCAACAGCGCGCCGTGGGCAGCGTCCTGTGACCACTGATGAATGTCTAGAAGATGACCAACTCAAACAGCAGCAATAGATGAGCGATCGTCTCTGACTTTACATCTACAAGGTGGACCAACTAGGTAGGAGTGTCTAATAGAGTGGACAGTGAGTGGACACGGTATTTACAAACTCCAGCAGTGCTGCTGTGTCTGATCCACTCATACCAGCACAACACACACTAACACACCACCACCATGTCAGTGTCACTGCAGTGCTGAGAATGATCCACCACCTAAATAATACCTGCTCTGTGGTGGTCCTGTGGGGGGTCCTGACCATTGAAGAACAGGGTGAAAGCAGGTTAAAAAGTATGCAGAGAATAAGATGGACTACAGTTAGTATTTGTAGAACTACAAAGTACTTATATATGGTAAGTTTTCCAGAATGAACTCAAGTTTATATGCGTGTAAAGGCAGGCGAGATAATACTTTTGGCAAGATAGTGTATCTTTTAATGGGGTGCCAATAAAAATGCACTACCCTTACATAAAGACACAACTAAAAAAGGCTAGGCAGGGCTCTAGACTAACTTTTTGCACTGGTTGCACTGGTGCGCCTAACTTTTTTTCTTAGGTGCACCAGCACAAAAGTTAGGTGCACCCAAATTTTCGACTGCATCGCATTTAACACCGCAGTTTTACAGGTTCACTTTTTTTTCTTTTTCTTTTTCTTTTTTTATCACTGTCCATACAGGCAATATTAACTTGTAATTAACTAACAATCTGGTCAACATGGCCTCATCTGATGATCTGTTTGCTACTGCCTGCCGCTGAAAGGCAGTGGGGAGAGGGGGACACTCGGGCAGTGCATTTATCGCCGCATGTAATGTGTTTTATAGATGCATTGGGTTTTTTCAGCCTTTCAATTTAAAATGTATTAGAACCAGTCACAAATACACTATTGCCGGCCACTGTCTTCTTCCCAGTTAATTATAGTATTATAGTCTAATTATAGCAATTATTTTTTATAAAAATTATAATAATAGAGTAAATGTGTATGTATGTGTGTATATCTATTTATATGTGTGTGTATATTTAAAATTATATGTATATATATGTGTGGGTTTGTGTGTGTGTGTGTGTGTGTGTATGATGCTCTAGAGTGTTAGTGTAATCTTAAATGCAGTGCATTATATTATCTGCTTTACTGAATCTTTTACACAGATTCCCAAAATCGCTTGTGGTGCACATACTGTGTATTTTGACTACATGTATTGTAATATATTATGGTCTTTTAGTTATTTTTATATTTTATTAACGAAAATATTGTCGTGTTTTTAATCGCTAGCATTAGCCACTTGCTACTGTAGAGGGTCGGCTCACCTAGCTGCTGTCCGGTGGGGATGCTGCGGGTCTTTTGCTGTGCGGTGGTGGAGGTGTGGGAATAAAGGCACACGACAGGGTAGAGTCACTTTAACTGTTTAGTCAGGACTTCATTGAGCATTACAACACTTTAGACTGCCTAGCTCCAGAACCCGAACTTCCATTCTGGGGACATCCGGCGAGTCTCATACAAAACTAAATTAACTGCAGAACATCCGAACGCACATGTATAAACCTGGTGCTGCATTCTGATTGGCTGAGCTGAATGTCGCTTACATATCGCCGCTAGAATATTGTCCCGCCCTTCACTATCTCTGATTGGTTTAGACCATGTTATTGGCCTAATGTGTGTCTGTTGTTTTTTTTTTTTCCTTCGGAAGCCTGGTCGCACCGGCCTGAGACCTGAGATTTTTTTTAGTCGCACCATTGAGAAATTAGGTCCAAATTGGACCAAATTGGTCGCACTCTAGAGCCCTGCTAGGATACATATATATATATATATATATATTAGGGCTGTCAAACGATTAAAAATTTTAATCGCGATTAATCTCAGAATTTCATATAGTTAATCGCGATTAATCGCATTAAAAAAAATCTGTGTAAATGTTATAGAAAACAAGGATTTTTATGTGAAATGTTACAGTTAAAATGGTGAACACATTTTATGCTAAATGTACTGATGTTAAAAACTGCTGGGACAAGAGAAAACTGTAAGGGAGTTTTATTCACTCACATACTAGGCAGTAATACTATCCAGTGGTTTAATGGACGTTTCTACACGAACTGAGTGTGTTTAGACTAGGGTGGCCAGATTCATAGTAACAAAAAGGAGGACATTACACCCCAAAAAGCCGGACATCATATTAGGAACAGGGGGACATGCTACTGCAACACACAGAATGAATCCAGAACCCATATAACAGAGTTTTTGACCAATTTAAGCAAGAATTATATAACAAATGACTGTTTTACTCACTAAATGTTGTGTCTTTTCATATTTAGGTCCGTTCATCGCTGCCTCAAAAGTTTACTTTTTGGCATTTTCACCGCGTTCCTGATCATGAGAGCTGAGTGATTGACTCAGGTAGCGCGGTGTTTACAAAACAGAGAGGGCGGGCGAAATTCAACCACCCAATCACAGACTAGCATTTAGAGGGCGGACCTTCTCCGATTGGCCAGTGGTAGCGCTGTAAGCAGTGAAATGAGGCTGTTAAATCAATGAAATACAGAGCATTTGTTTTGACATGTACCTGAGCCAATGGTAAATAATATTGATCAAAAATGAAACCAGTTCACTCCAAAGGAGGATTTTGAAGTGTCCGTCCTAGCGTTACGTGAATGGAGGACTGGCAGCTTCTTTATTATGCAAGTGCATTACTACGACACTACGACGCTCGGTAACATTATGTTAACAAACTGCAAATGAAAAACGGTGGCAAGTCCGACATTAAAACGTTTGTTCTACCAGTCAAGTCTCAACATGAACTAGAATTTGCGTTAACGGCACTAATTTTTATAATCGCGTTAAATTGAGATTGCGTTAATGCGTTATTATCGCGTTAACTTCGACAGCCCTAATATATATATATATATATATATATATATACAGTGTATCACAAAAGTGAGTACACCCCTCACATTTCTGCAGCTATTTAAGTATATCTTTTCATGGGACAACACTGACAAAATGACACTTTGACACAATGAAAAGTAGTCTGTGTGCAGCTTATATAACAGTGTAAATTTATTCTTCCCTCAAAATAACTCAATATACAGCCATTAATGTCTAAACCACCGGCAACAAAAGTGAGTACACCCCTAAGAGACTACACCCCTAAATGTCCAAATTGAGCACTGCTTGTCATGTTCCCTCCAAAATGTCATGTGACTCGTTAGTGTTACTAGGTCTCAGGTGTGCATAGGGAGCAGGTGTGTTCAATTTAGTAGTACAGCTCTCACACTCTCTCATACTGGTCACTGAAAGTTCCAACATGGCACCTCATGGCAAAGAACTCTCTGAGGATCTTAAAAGACGAATTGTTGTGCTACATGAAGATGGCCAAGGCTACAAGAAGATTGCCAACACCCTGAAACTGAGCTGCAGCACAGTGGCCAAGATCATCCAGCGTTTTAAAAGAGCAGGGTCCACTCAGAACAGACCTCGCGTTGGTCGTCCAAAGAAGCTGAGCTGAGCTCAGCGTCACATCCAACTGCTGTCTTTGAAAGATAGGCGCAGGAGTGCTGTCAGCATTGCTGCAGAGATTGAAAAGGTGGGGGGTCAGCCTGTCAGTGCTCAGACCATACGCCGCACACTACATCAAATTGGTCTGCATGGCTGTCACCCCAGAAGGAAGCCTCTTCTGAAGTCTCTACACAAGAAAGCCCGCAAACAGTTTGCTGAAGACATGTCAACAAAGGACATGGATTACTGGAACCATGTCCTATGGTCTGATGAGACCAAGATGAATTTGTTTGGTTCAGATGGTCTCAAGCATGTGTGGCGGCAATCAGGTGAGGAGTACAAAGATAAGTGTGTCATGCCTACAGTCAAGCATGGTGGTGGGAATGCCATGGTCTGGGGCTGCATGAGTGCAGCAGGTGTTGGGGAGTTACATTTCATTGAGGGACACATGAACTCCAATATGTACTGTGAAATACTGAAGCAGAGCATGATCCCCTCCCTCCGGAAACTGGGTCGCAGGGCAGTGTTCCAGCATGATAATGACCCCAAACACACCTCTAAGACGACCACTGCTTTATTGAAGAGGCTGAGGGTAAAGGTGATGGACTGGCCAAGCACGTCTCCAGACCTAAACCCAATAGAACATCTTTGGGGCATCCTCAAGCGGAAGGTGGAGGAGCGCAAAGTCTCGAATATCCGCCAGCTCCGTGATGTCGTCAAGGAGGAGTGGAAAAGCATTCCAGTGGCAACCTGTGAAGCTCTGGTAAACTCCATGCCCAGGAGAGTTAAGGCAGTTCTGGGAAATAATGGTGGCCACACAAAATATTGACACTTCAGGAACTTTCACTAAGGGGTGTACTCACTGTTGTTGCCGGTGGTTTAGACATTAATGGCTGTATATTGAGTTATTTTGAGGGAAGAATAAATTTACACTGTTATATAAGCTGCACACAGACTACTTTTCATTGTGTCAAAGTGTCATTTTGTCAGTGTTGTCCCATGAAAAGATATACTTAAATATCTGCAGAAATGTGAGGGGTGTACTCACTTTTGTGATACACTGTGTATATATATATATATATATATATATATATATATATATATATATATATAAAGAGGATACAATAGAATCCTTATCGTCACTATACACTGACTGTGTGTGCAAATGCTGCATAGTCTGTGTGTAACTCATAGTCCTGTGTCTGTGTGTTTTTTTCAGTCTTTTTCAGTTCTGTGGTGTGTAATGGAGGCCACAGCTCTGGGAAAAAGCTTTTCCTTACTCTATTTGTGTGTGCTTTTATGGTCCTGAATCGTTTGCCTAAGGGCAGTAGCTGGAACAGTGTGTGTGTGGGCTGTGTGGTGTCTGATAATGCTGCTAGCCTTCTTCCTCAGTCAGCTAGCATACAACACAAGTTCTGTGCCAATAATGCGCTGACCTGTTTTCACCACCCGATGCAGATCTTTTTGCTCTGTGGTGGTGCAACCTGAATACCACACTGGAAAATGGCTGGTCAGTAAGAATGGTTATCTATGTTTCTCCAGAATTGAATCATTTAAATATTGTCAACTTTTTACCAAAGTAAGTAAATGTTTACTATGAAACCACTTCTGTAAGTCACTCTGGGTAATTCTGGATAAGTCAGCTGAATGCCAAAAATGTAAAATAGATCAACCTGTAATTTAAATTTTAAATCCTGTGAGTTGATGATTCACTATCTGATGTTATTCCCAATTGTACTGTGTATTATCTGCATAATGAATTAACACTTCATGTTTATAGGTTTTTATAGTATCCTACATACAAATACGGAGCAGGTACTTTCACTTTATCTTTGTGTACTATTAAATCTCTATAGTGTTTAATCTAGCATCATCCTATCATACTAACTAATTACTGTATACTAAATGTGACATTGTTAACGAATAAATTCTACATTTCATATAAAATTTATGTAAAAACTTCAAACACTATAGAATTAGTACTGATGATGATGCTCTGTATCTTACCGCTTATTTAATAGTAGAAGCTCGTCTTGTGAGTCCTGAAGAGGAGACTCCATCATTAAACGTTAGTACACACTAGTCATGGACACACAGCTGGGTTTTGTTGAGTTTGATCTCTTTTACTGGAATAAAAAAGAAAAGTAAATAAAGTTTGTAAATGATCACATAAGATCACATTAAGAGTGATGTACCTTGCAACATACATCAAATGGCCATCAGTAAACTAACTAGGTCTTTTATGTAAATGATTACTTCAAATGCACTACCTATAATTTAGTTTAGATACTCAATTATTTTACATGGGCCATATACAAACCTCATTTCTTTAAAAGTTGGAATGTTTTGTGAGGAATATATCTGTTAACTATGTTGAATATTTAACTTATAAAACCAGAAAATAAGATTTCCAATGTTTTGACTGACCAACTTGGCAGGCCATTCTATTTTAAGTTAATTTAATGCCTGCAACATACAAACAAGGCCATGTTTACCACTGTGTTCCATCACATTTCCAATTAATTATACTTTTTAATGGTTTGGGAACTGAGGACACAAACTGTTGCAAGTGGAATTGTTTCTCTATTTTTGCTTGATAAGAGACTTCAGCTGTTCAGCAGTCAGTGGTTGTCATTGTCTGATACTTCTCTTCATGATGCACTACACATTTTCAGTAGGAAACAGATCTGAAGTGCAGGCAGGCCAATCAAACATTCTGTGTCTATGATGCCACACTTTTGTAGCGTGTGCAGAATGAAGTGGCATCATCTTGCTGAAATCACCAAGGCCTAACCATGAAAAGACCTCGACTCGATGGTAGCATGTGTCTCTCTAAGACTAGGGCTGGATGATGTATCACAAATAATGATATTCTCTATATTATTTTTTGTGAGTCAAAATCACATTAAACAGGCTGCCCGTTACATCGACCACACCCCTCCCTGATCTGTATATGAAACGAGTCCAAATTTGTTCCAAAGAGGAGAGGCCTTGAGATTTATAGCATTAAGGGAAAATGTTAAACTGCAGGCAAATAATAATAATAATAATAACAATAATAATTATAATTTTTTTTTATTGTTGTACGATTTCATCATTTAAAAGGTTATTTTTATTTTCAAAAATTGATCTGCATAATAATTGGGGCCCCTTTTGCCCAAAATACCAGTAATAATATAATCACAGGTGCATTTGAGTTTCCCTTTATAGAAAGAATAATTACTGGTGGCACCCCATATAATGTTTAAAATTTCATAATTTAAAAAGCAAAAGCAATTGTACACCTGCACCATATTCTTAATTTAATTATTTATGTTAGTATTTATGATTTTATAAAGTGTAAATGCCAGTAAACACACACCGCTCCCTCACTCTGCTCTAATGTCTATAATAGAAGCGCATCCAGTTTTTCAGTGCTGTTGACTGTATAATAACTTTGTAAACAAATAAAACCTGCAGCGCCGCATCTGTGCTAAAATGTCTTCAAATGTAATAAAATACCAAATAACTTTAAACGTTCAGTTGATGAGAAGTTGTAAAGTGTAAATATCTAGTAAATGTTTAATGTAAAAGCAAAGGTTTGAATTCAGTAAGAATTAATGTATTAACAGTTTTCTTCTGCTGTAGATTTACACACAGACTATAAAACACATCCACATTCTTCTTATATAAATATATTTAAATGTGAAACATCTCTCACCTTTAATCAGAACTTCACACTGATAAGCTGTGTCCGGAATCGCACACTTACAAAGAACGTACTAGATTGGAGGAAGTATGCACTACTCAGCCGGTAAAAAAGTACATACTTCCAGTACAGAAGTGTGCAGTATGCACACAACACCGCTACGTACTACATCTGCCATCTTACCAATGTCAAGTGATGACGTGGGGACGTGATGACGTAATATCACCATAGTTACATACTCATTACAAACCCCACTCGCCAAAATTTGGGATATTTATTGTCTTTTTGTTATTTATTTCTTTAAAAAAAAATTATTTTATTTATCTTACTTACCCTCGTAAACAGAGGACTCTTTTTTTCCCCGCATCTTTCTTGTTTCTTATTCCACTTCAAACGCCTACGCATCTCTAGTTGCATTATGGGATACATTATCAGACCACAAGTGTGCATCGCTTGCATACTTAAACATGGCTGCCCAATAAGTAGGTCATCCGGGTACTTCTCGCATACCTCTTTGTGTATACTATATATTCGGACATACTAACCGCTCTCGCATACTCATTTCGCGTACTATTGAGTATGAACGTATAGGATTCCGGACACAGCTATAGACTTTATTCTCACTGTTTCTGGGTGCGGTCTAAAAGCTGCAAGTTTTTTAAAGACGCAGCACAAAATGGCGCTGAGGAGAAAAGTATTTTATGTTGATCCTCCCTCATGTGGTCAGAAACTGTAATGAAGGATGAAGTTTAGTTTCACAGTTCTGGCTCTGTGCCCGCAGCTCGTCCTCATTCTCTCTGATAGTGATTATAATGAAGTGAAAGATAAATGTGATGTGTTTGGGGTGGCTGTTGTAACTTTTGTAACGTTACACCTTTTGTAATTAACTTTATTCTACACAGGGAAGAGTGAAAACTGATGTAGATAAAGTCACATTTAAACTACATTAACCATTTCAGAATGCCCTCAGTACTGGGCATAAAGAAACAAACATTATTATAATATAATTTTCTTTTTATTTGTAATACCTGATGTTCAGAAGCGGAAAGTAACTAATTACATTTAGTCGTTACTGTAATTGAGTAGTTTTTTTGTGTACTTCTACTTTTTAAAGTAGATTTTACAACCAGTAATTTTACTTTTACTTAAGTATGTTTTGTATTAAGAATTGTAATGCACTACATTTTAAATAACATCCGTTACTGAGTAAAAAAAAAACACGCAAAAAAAAAATCACGTATGGGAAACTGCTGCAGTGAATTCTGGGATGGAAAATAAACTGGTGCTAAAATAAAGGAGCTGTAATCTGTAGGTATAGAGTAGGGAGGGAAGGGTGATTTTAAAAGTTTAACATGTTTGGAGTTTAATGTTTTTTCTTTTTACGTATCGTATCTCTACACAATCCTGTACAGCCATGGACATAAAACTGGCAAAATTAGCAGTGTTTTTTCTGTTTATTTTTGGAATCATCGCTACCATTCAGCCATGGATCTATTGTTTACACTCGGGAACAACTGCTGGAGCTCAGCCACACAAAGTTTCTCTTCGCGGACACATCAGCGATACCGGCAGAAATAAGGAGAAAGAGGAGGGGATGCAGAGCCGGAGTGAGACGGCGTGTGAGAAAAAGACGGTATAAACCTTGTCTTCCGTCTCTTATTATGGGGAATGTAAGATCGCTTCCAAATAAGATGGACGAACTAACGGTGCTGGTCAGACTACAGAAGGAGTACCGGGAATGTAGCATTATGTGCTTCACTGAAACTTGGCTGAATGGACTCACTCCGGACTCGCTGGTGTCTGTGGACGGCTTTAAGCTCGTGAGAGCGGATAGGAACGCAGCGGACACCGGTAAGAGGAAGGGAGGAGGGATAGCGATGTTCGTAAATGATAGATGGTGTAACCCTGGACACATCATTGTTAAAAAACAGTGCTGTACAAAGGACATTGAGCTTCTAGCTGTCGGCATTCGGCCATACTATCTTTCCGAGGGAATTCTCGCATGTTATTGCGATCACTGTTTACATCCCGCCCTCTGCCGACGCTGCTGCAGCATGTGATCTCCTACACACCGTGGTATCAGCTGCAGACCTCGCACCCTCAGTCCCTCCTCCTCATCTCCGGGGACTTCAATCATGCATCCCTGTCTTCCACTCTCCCCACTTTCACTCAGTATGTTAAATGCCATACAAGGGACAGTAAAACGTTGGATCTACTGTATGTTAACACAAAGGATGCATACAGCTCTTCACCCCTCCCCCCGCTTGGTCGATCTGATCACAACTTGGTGTACCTCCTGCCTGTCTACACCCCAATGGTTAAGAAACAACCCCCTACCACAAGATCTGTGAGGAACTGGTCTGCAGAGGCCAGTGAGGCATTAAAGGACTGTTTCGAGATCACAGACTGGGAGGTGTTATGCAGTCCACACGGGGAGGACCTTGACAGCTTGACTCACTGCATAACGGACTACATAAACTTTTGTGTTGAGAGCACCGTACCAGCACGAACTGTAGGAGGAACTTAGGAGGAGCTAAAGAGGGTCCAAAAAGAACTAAAAAGGAAAATAAAAGAATGCAAGGACATTTACAGGAAAGAAATGGAGGGACACCTTCAACAAAACAATGCAAGAGAAGTTTGGAGAGGACTAAATAAAATCTCAGGACGGAGTAGCAGCGGAAACGGAGCAGTGTGTGGAGGAGACAGGACATGGGCTAACGAGCTGAATTTGTTTTTCAACAAATTCGACTCAGGCTCCTCCATGCCCCCCATTCACATGCATATGAACCAAACAGTGTCCAATCCACAACAATCCATGCTATCTCACTTAACCACCCCCTCAATCCCCGAGTCAAATACGGCGTCACCCATGCACAGCTTGGGTCCAATCCACCCCCCACAACTCATTGGTGAAACCTCCTTGTGTCTACCACCTCTAGATTCCTCCCCATTCATCTCTATAACGGCTGAGCAGGTGAGGAGAGAACTCAAGAGGAACAAAGTGAGAAAAGCCACAGGCCCAGACGGCATCAGTTCCAGACTTCTCAAGGACTGTGCAGAACAACTCTTTGGGGTGGTTCTTCACATCTTCAATCTAAGCCTGAGTTTGAAGAGGGTGCCAGTCCTATGGAAAACTTCCTGCTTGGTTCCAGTGCCAAAGACTGCGCACCCTAGGGAGCTGAATGACTTCAGACCAGTGGCCCTTACTTCACATCTAATGAAGACTCTAGAGCGGATTATACTCAGCCACCTTCGACCGATAGTGGACACAACGCTGGACCCCCTGCAGTTTGCCTACAAAACTGGCATTGGTGTAGAGGACGCAGTCATCCACCTGTTACACAGATCCCTCTCACACCTCGACACCCCTGGGAACACTGTGAGGGTCATGTTTTTCGACTTCTCCAGTGCTTTCAACACGCTACAACCATCACTACTTGGAAAGAAGCTGGAGGTAGCTGGAGTTGACCGTCACCTCACTGCGTGGACGATTGATTACCTCTCCAACAGACCACAGTACGTGAGGCTTCAGGACTGTGTGTCCAACGTACTGGTTAGCAGTACAGGGGCACCGCAAGGGACTGTCCTCTCTCCCTTTCTTTTTTCCGTATACACCTCAGACTTTCAACATAACACACAAGACTGTTTCCTGCAAAAGTTCTCGGACGACACAGCCATTGTTGGATGTTTATCGAATGGGAATGAACAGGATTACAGGAGTATCGTCAAGGACTTTGTTTCCTGGTGTGAACTGAATGTGCTTCATATTAACACCAGCAAAACTAAAGAACTGGTGATCGACTTCAGGAAAAAGTCGCATCACACCACACCTGTGAGCATTCAGGGTTTGGACATTGAGATGGTGAAGGAGTACAAATACCTGGGTGTTCACCTCAATAATAAACTGGACTGGTCTAGCAACTCGGATGCCCTATATAGAAAGGGCCAAAGTCGCCTCCACCTTCTGAGGAGACTGAGGTCTTTTGGAGTGTGCCGACCACTGCTTAGATCCTTTTATGACACTGTGGTAGCATCAGCCATCTTTTATGGAGTGGTGTGCTGGGGTGGTGCAATATCAGAGAGAGACAGAAAAAGACTGAACAAGCTGATCAAGAAAGCGAGCTCTGTCTTAAACTGTCCTCTCGAATCTGTAGAGGAGGTGGGAGAAAGGAGGATGATAGCCAAGCTGTCATCCATCCTGGACATCACCACACATCCACTACATGAGTCTGTAGGAGACCTAACAAGCTCCTTCAGTACCAGACTCCTCCACCCCCTGTGTAAGAAGGAGCGCTACCGCAGGTCCTTTATTCCCGCAGCCATCAGAGCTTACAACAGTAATAATATATAATAATATCACTCATTCCTTATCTTTCATGTTGGGTGTAATAACAAGTGCAATATGTAACCTATTCACAATAAGTGCAATAACTTAATATATTTTGCATATTTTTAATGTATATATTATGTTTTAGATATTTTATAGAGTAAATAACTACACACTATGTGTGCAATATTTTCTACTTAGTTGTATTTCTTGTATTCTTGTCATTCTGCTGTAACAAGTTAATTTCCCTAAGGGGATCAATAAAGTCTTATCTTATCTCTCTTATCTTATCTCTTATTTAATAACATAGTCTGATGTCAAAGAATGGTAAAGTTTTGTCTTACATCCTGAAGGTTTTCTTTGGGTCATTTAGTGAAAGTCACAACATTTGTAACCTTGACTTGTGTTGAGTTATAAGATTTGTCCTGTTTGCATTATACAAAAGAGTTAAAAAAGTAACTCAGTAACCTTTACTCTGAGTACATTTTAAAATTAGTTACTTTTTACTTGAGTAGATTTTTAGACTAGTAATTTTACTCGTACTTAAGTAAAAATTCATTAAAGTAATAGTACTTTTATTTGAGTACAATATTTTAGTACTCTTTCCACCTTTTGTTTGTTTGTTTATTAGGATTTTAACGTCATGTTTTACACTTTTGGTTACATTCATGACAGGAAATGGCAGTTTATCTTCACACAAGTTTCCTCAGTTCACAAGGCCACATCGAACACAGTCATGGACAATCCAGCACCTCCAATCTATCCCACCCGCATGCCTTTGGACCATGGGAGGAAACCGTAGCTCCCGGAGTAAACCCACGCAGACACGGGGAGAACATGCAAACTCCACACAGAAAGGACCCAGACCGCCCCACCTTTGGAACGAACCCAGGACCTTCTTGCTGTGAGGCGACAGTGCTACCCACTTAGCCACTGTGCTGCCCTACCCTTTCCACCTCTGCTGATGTTCAGTGTAAAGCAAACTGTGTGTAAACTGTAACTGCTGGATTTTTTTAGATCATCTTGCTTCATGCATCATGCTTTACATCGTGAGACCAGTTTTATTCAAGTAATGTTCATATTCAACAGGTCTGGCAGGGATCATACCTGGGTGCGGCTAGTGAAGCTGAACCCAATTTTCAATTGAATGTGTTTAACTGGTTGATGTAGGAGCTAAAGGGACAAATACATTTTCACATATGGCCAAGTGGATCTGAACAGCATTTTTCTTTGATTAAATGAAATCAGCTTTTAAGAAAACATTTGGTGTTTACTTGGGTCTTAAAAGTAGTTTGATGAGCTGAAGCTTGCAAGTGTAACAAATATGCAAAAATAGAAAAACGGGAAAATAATTTCATTTAATAATAAACATCCATTCCTGCATTTCAGGCCTGCAACACATTCCAAAAAAGTTGGGACAGGGATGATTTAATTTATTAATAAATGAAATGAAGTTGAGCAGATAAAACATGAAATATCTCAGGTTTATCCCATCCTGACATCAAATAAAAGTCAAAGTAAATGTAAGAAACTCTGTTTTATTATTTGCATTTTCCATCCTGTCCCAACTTTTTCTGATCTTGGGTTGTAGGATATTATATAGTAGGTTTTTTTAATACTGATGTGATATTTGGAGAGGCTTCTCTCTGAAATGTTTATTGATACTTGAAGAATTAAGGGAAATGTTTAACTTTAGGCAAATAATAATAGAATTGCAGTAAGATTTCTTTATTTAAAATAATATGTGAATTAAAAAAAAATGTACATCTGCCTAATAGCCCAAAATTATCAACAATATTATAAACACATTTGTACTTAAGTTTCCCTTTAAAATAATAAAAAAAAACCAGTAACCTTTCACTTGGTGGCAGCCTGTATTATTCCTTAATCAAATGTAATATATAGTTATAATGTTTGTTTTACACTTTGGTTACATTCATGACAGGAACGGTAGTTACTCATTACACAAGATTCATCAGTTCACAAGATTATATTGATCAGTCATGGACAATTTAGTGTCTCCAATTCACCTCACTTGCACGTCTTTGGACTGTGGGAGGAAACCGGAGCTCCTGGAGGAAACCCACGCAGACACAGGAAGAACATGCAAACTCCACACAGCAAGGACCCGAACCACCCCATCTTGGGATTGAACCCAGGACCTTCTTACTGTGAGGCAACAGTGCTACCCACCGAGCCGCTTTTATAGTTATAATAATGTGCAGTAATACATTATTAAAAAAATAAGCAAACTAAAACAACATGAAAATAAAGATCGTACACCTGCAACATATTGTTTTACTTTATTATTTTTTATTATAGTATTTATTTATGATTCCAGTGCTATTGACAATGCCATAATTCACACACCGTAATGTATATAATAGAAGCGCACTCAGTTTTTCAGTGCTGTTAACTTTATAATAACTCGGTAAATAACTGAAACTTGCAGCGCTGCGTCTGTGCTAAAATGTCTCAAAACGTAATAAAATACCAAACAACTTTAAACGTTCAGTTGATAAGAAGTTATAAAGTGTAAATATCTAGTAAATGTTTAATCGGACGTTTGACTTCAGTAAGAATGCATGTAGTACAGAATCCTTCTGCTGTAGATTTACACACCGACTATAAAACACATCCACATTCTTCTTACATAACTATGTTTAAATATAAAACATCTCTCACCTTTAATCAGAACTTCACACTGATAGATTTTAATCTCACTGTTTCTGTGTGCGGTTCAAAAGCTTCATGTTTATAAAAGACGCAACACAAAATGGCGCTGAGGAGGAAAGTATTTTATGTTG
The DNA here is from genome assembly GCF_030014385.1 of Trichomycterus rosablanca. Taxonomy (NCBI): domain Eukaryota; kingdom Metazoa; phylum Chordata; class Actinopteri; order Siluriformes; family Trichomycteridae; genus Trichomycterus; species Trichomycterus rosablanca. Next base: position 49,259,494 of record NC_085989.1, read on the forward strand.
ATCCTCCCTCATGAGGTCAGAAACTGTAATACAGGCTGTAGTTTAGTTTCACTTTCCGTTTCGGCCTTGTGCCAAACGGCTTCGTCCTCATTCTGTCTGACAATGATAATAATAAAGTGGAAAAGGAAATGTGATGTGTTTGGGGTTGCTGTTCTCAGTACTGGGCATAAAGGAACGATTTTATAAAGAGTGAATTCAGTAGAATGTACAATGCCGTCTATAATAGAAGCGCATCCAGTTTTTCAGTACCGTTAACTTTATAATAACTCGGTAAATAACTAAAACCTGCAGCGCCGAATCTGTGCTTAAATGTCTCAAAATGTAATAAAATACCAAACAACTTAAAACGTTCAGTTTATTAAAAGTTATAATGTAAATCTAGTAAATGTTCAATATAAAATCAACTTTACAACAGGACACTTTGCTACATGCCGTTACTAAAGTCAAACTTCTGCTGTAGATTTACACACCGTCTATAAAACACATCCACATTCTTCTTACATAAATATATTTAGATATGAAACATCGCTCACCTTTATTCAGAACATAATGCTGATAGACAGATTAATTTTACTCTTTCTGTGTGTGGTCCAAAAGCTTCGTGTTTTATAAAGACGCAGCACAAAATGGCGCTATGGGGAGTTACTGTGCATGTAGGAACCACACCATAAAGGAACAAACAATATTATAACAATTTTATCATTACTTGTAATACCTGATGTTCAGTGTAAAGCAAATCATTAAACAAATAAAACTGTTAAAAGTTACTTGCATTTTACAACTTGTGTTTAAAAATTTTTTTTTTCAGTTTTATTTGTTTAATGATAAAAGCTTCATCTCTCAGTACTGTTCAAATGAAGCTCAAATGTTCATTTGTTTAAATATATTCAAAAAGACAAAGGTTTTCATGGGGTGTCCTAACTTTTTCACGATTGTAAATACACTGCCTGGCCAAAAAAAAAGGTCACCACCTGGATTTAACTAAGCAAATAGGTAAGAGCCTCCCATTGGATAATTAGCTAAATAGCTTCTCATTTGTTAAACAACCATGTCAAAAATGTGGTCGTGGGGAAGATGTTAATCTGTTTCAGAAGGGTCAAATTATTGGCATGCATCAAGCAGAGAAAACATCTAAGGAGAAGCTGAAACTACTAATATCGGATTAAGAACTGTCCAACGCATTATTAAAAAGTGGAAGGACAGTGGGGGAGGGGAAACATCATCTTCGAGGAAGAAATGTGGTCGGAGAAACATCTTGAATGATCGTGATCGGCGATCACTTAAACGTTTGGTGAAATCAGATGGTAGAAAAACTCCAGTAGAACTCAGGGAGATGTTTAATAGTAAAAGTAAAAGCATTTCCACATGCACAATGTGAAAGGAACTCAAGGTATTGGGACTAAACAGCTGTGTAGCCTTAAGAAAACCACTCGTCAGTGAGGCTATCCGGCAAAAACGGCTTCAATTTGCTAGGAAGCATAAAGATTGGACTCTAGAGCAATGGAAGAAAATCATGTGGTCTGATGAGTCCAGATTTACCCTGTTCCAGAGTGATTGGCACATCAAGGTAAGAAGAGAGGCGGCTGAAGTGATGCACCCATCATGCCTAGTGCCTACCGTACAAGCCTGTGGGGGCAGTGCTATGATCTGGGGTTGCTGCAGTTGGTCAGGTCTAGGTTCAGCAACGTTATGTGCCCAAAGAATGAGGTCAGCTGACTACCTGAATATACTGAACCACCAGGTTATTCCATCAATGGATTTTTTCTTCCCTGATGGCACGGGCATATTCCAAGATGACAATGCCAGGATTCATCAGGCTCAAATTGTGAAAGAGTGGTTCAGGGAGCATGAGACATCATTTTCATACATGGATTGGCCACCACAGAGTCCAGACCTGAACCCCATTGAGAATCTTTGGGATGTGCTGGAGAAGACTTTGTGCAGTGGTCCATATCTCCCATCATCAATACAAGATCTTGGGGAAAAATGAATGCAACTCTGGACAGAAATAAATGTTGTGACATTGCAGAAGCTTGTGGAAACAATGCCACAGCAAATGCGTGCCGTAATCAAAGCTAAAGGCAGTCCAACCAAATATTAGAGTATGTGATCTTTTTTTGGCCAGGCAGTGTATAATCTAGAAATAAAAGAGAAACTTTACAGTATAAACACATACATTACACCTAAACTGAATTCAAAAGAGCTGATTGGTTCATAACAAAATCTTTCAATAATGTATATCTGTCAGTACCCTGTTTATTGTGTGCAATAATGTCCATTTGAATCCTGTGATCCAGTAACACATAATTCCATCCTGAATCAGACAATCAGTGACACTGATCAACGTTTCAAGTCCGAGTCGTTTAGTGACTTGTTTGCACTCTGACACCCTTTGACATCAAGCTTTGAAAATATGGTAAGTAGTGGAGTTCATGTCTATTGTAGTTGGTCTGGAAGGCTTTTAGAGGCAGAAAGGTACATGTATTATAAAACGTCACCATAAAATACTAAATAATGTTGCATGTTTTTGCAATATAGTATTTTGTTTCTGTTGGAAAGGTTTGGAGACTTTTGGAGACCATATGGACTCTCTTTACTCTTTAAGCTTTAATACCCCCAGATCAGAATTATAATGATTTGGTAAAAATTTGCCTGAATACTTATTTTACTTATCTTTCTTCTTTGTTCTTGCTCTCTTCATATTAGATGTTATAAAATGATTAATATTCAACCAAAGTTCTGAGCAAATAAAGTGGTGAAAGTGCATTAATTGTCTGTTTGATATCCAATAACACACTGTAAACTTTGATAAACACTTGTTCTCCATTCCAACTGTCTCCAGCTTTCCCATGAATCCTGTACAGTCTCCACTATAACCAGTGAGTAAAGGTTTTATCTCAGTCTTCATCTTTCATAACGTGGTGGCAATCTGGAAGTATAATAAACAAATGAATTAGCATCAACTGGTCTCAATTTCATGATCATGCTAACAGAAAATAGTGTAGAAGTCAATTATTGCTCCCCCTAGACAGCTGCTGGCACCACGTCATCATGGCCACAGGAAAGCTGAGTACTATTATGCACCCACCAACCAAAATTAGAGTTTAAGTTTAACCACAGTGTTTTGTTAAAACAGTAACTAAGCTTCTTCATGTCTGGCTTTTTTTAGTCCTGAAAGGTGAAAGACAAGCCAGACTAACACTAGACAACAGGATGTGGGTGATAATTGTTTAAGGCAGGTCAAAGTTGGTTTTGTAGGCAATCATCATGCTGTTTAATTTAATGCAATCAGCTACAAGAAACAGTGCTGCAGTAGGAAAGATGTGAAATTGCTTGGGTAGATGAATAATCAGGAGTGTGGCTGCAGTTTAAATTACATGTGAAGGTCTGATGATAAACATTGAAAGACCGACCAGCAGGGAACTGCAGTAGTCTAAGCCTCAAAATGTCAAAATACTGACCACAAATTTGGACAAAAGGGGGAAAAGGTCACTGGAGCTCTTTCACATGTTCCACAGTCCAGCTTTATGCTTAGGGACACATTCATGCTAGAACACAACAGAAACAGATCATGTGTGAATCTCAGAGAGATGATCTTACCCCAGTATTTTCAGTTTACAGTGATGATTCTCCAGTCCAGCACAGAGACGCTTCACTCCTGAAGCTCCTAGATTATTATGAGACAGATTCAGATCTCTCAGGTGTGAGGGGTTTGATGTCAGAGCTGAAGCCAGAGCAACATAACCTTCATCTGATACACCACAATTATACAACCTGCAGAGAGAACAATGATAAACTCTTCACTCTCTCAGTTCATCAATTCAAAACACACAATAATTCATTCATTCAGTTCCTGCAAATGCTGCATAAACATCATGGTGCAGAGAAGAGATCACAAACAGAGTCTCACATACAGAGGCTCCGTGTATGCGATAATAACTGATAAAATACACGTCTATTTATACTGATAGTTGTGACTTTGTAGGACAGTGAAAGATTCCACCGTTAAAAGAGATTTCTTAGCTGGAACATAGGAACTGGTCTAAACGCACCACGTACACATTCAATAATGTTCTACTGTAGCAGTATTCTTCTAATATTGGAATAGGACTACTAAATCTACATTTTCTAAGTAGTGAATTATTATGTAGTAATACTTTTAGAGTAAATGAACATATTACTCTCACAATACTTAACTAACAGTTTAATTTCTGTACTGTAGCTCTATCAACACGTTTCATACCTCAGGACTCGTCTCACCACCATAACACACTTTATTATTTTATATTCACTAATAGCTGCTTTATACACTGTTCAGCATCGACTCACCATCTCATCCTTACAGATTTATTACACTCTATTACTTTAAAATCTCTGATATCTCATAGGTAAAAAATAATAAAAGAATCATATTAATCTGCCCTAATAGCAAATTGTTTCTCAATAACTGCTGTATATTAGTTCAGAACATTTAATGTACACAATTATTATTATACTGGATCTGTGTAAATCATGAGTGATGTTTTTCTTTTTGTACGTGCAATCACCACCCGCACTGTCACTTATAGATTCTATACTCTATGTTGTAAAGTTGTACTTTATTTTGTATGTAAACGTGTTGTACAAGAGTTTATTTGTATTTAGAAGCTCACAGGACAGATTAGATTCATCATCCCTCATTAGGAGCTTCATTAGAGACACAGCAGAACAATAATTCCAGGTAAGACATGAGATTATTAATAACACTGCTGATGTGCAGTTAGGGTTTGATTATTCAGCTCCTGTAATAGCAGATAGCAGAGTGTTGTTGCTAACATTTCTGCCATGCAGTTAGTGTTTATTAAGGGGTGTTTGTGTGTGTTTGTGTGTTATTACTGGTGTTAGTTAAGTTGATACAATAGAATTTTGCTGTGTTATAAATGATTATAATTATCACACTGTCACAAATGCAGCTAATTTAAGTCTGAACTGCACCTGCAAATGAGCACAAGCAGCTCAGCACATTTAATCCACAGTGATGAATAACTGAGTGAAGAATGAAATGATCATCATCTTCAGGATCTTGATGCTGAATCTAAATCCTCTGTTTCAGTCTCACTATTAGAGAATATTTCTTACTGAGGAGCAGATCATGTGTGAATCTCAGAGAGATGATCTTACCCCAGTATCTCCAGTTTACAGAGAGGATTCTTCAGTACGGCAGAGAGAAGCTTCACTCCTGAATCTCCAGGTTTATTACATGACAGGTCCAGATCTCTCAGGTGTGAGGGGTTTGATCTCAAAGCTGAAGCCAGAGCAGCAAAACCTTCATCTGATACACCACAATTATTCAACCTGCAAAAAGAACAGTTCAGCTCACACAGTTCATTCATTCATTCATTAGCTTATTCATTGTAGGTACTTTATCCTGTGCGTGATCCTCCGGATGCTGAGGCACATAGTGCACAGAAGTCACCAACTTTCTGCAGAGTCAATCGCTACAGACCTCCAAACTTCATGTGGCCTTCAGATTAGCTCAAGAACAGTGTGTAGAGAGCTTCATGGAATGGGTTTCCATGGCCAAGCAGCTGTATCCAAGCCTTACATCACAGAGCGCAATGCAAAGCGTTGGATGCAATGATGTAAAGCATGACGCCACTGGCTTCTCATCCAACATCAGTGTCTGACCTCACAAATGCACTTCTGGACAAATGGTCAAAAATTCCCATAAACACACTCCTAAATTTTGTGGAAAGCCTTCCCAGAAGAGGAACATTGGGGACAGGTCAGGACTGCAGGCAGGCCAGTCCAGTACCCGTACCCTCTTCTTCTGCAGCCACGCCTTTGTAATGTGTGCAGCAGGTGGTTTTGCATCGTCTTGTTAAAAAATGGAAAAGACCTGGAAAAGACGACGTCTTGAAGGCAGCATGTTGCTCTAAGATCTCAATGTACTTTTCTGCATTAATGCTGCATCACAGAAGAGTAAATGACCTTTACCAAGGGCACTGACACACCCACATACCATGACAGACCCTGGTACTGACACAGCCCCATACCATAACAGACCTGGCACTGACACACCCTCATATAATGACAGACTCTGTTTTTTTAACTTGTTGCTGATAACAGTCTGGATGGTCCTTTTCGTCTTTGGTCCGGATCACACAGCATCCATTGTTTCCAAAAAGACCTGGAATGCTGATTCATCTGACCACAATACACATTTCCACTGTGTGATGGTCCATCCTAGATGCCTCAGAGCCCAGAGAAGTCGACGCTGCTTCTGGACACGGTTAACATAAGGCTTCTTTGTTGCACAGTAAAGTTTGAAGTATCATTTGTGCAGTAACTCTGTATTGTAGAGCTTGATAAAGGTTTGATAAACGAATCCCTCACCCATGTGGTTATATTAGCTATTGTTGAGTGGCGGTTCGTGATGCTGTGCCGCAGAAGAAAACACGGTTAGTGTTTATTATGGTCTGTATGTGTGTCATTGGTATTAATTAAGTTGATACAATAAAACTACATGATATAATAAAGTTGTAAATGTCATTTTGCTGCATTATGAAGATTTTAGTGAATCACACTGTCACACATTTTCCAACATAAAACATCTTCCTGCATGTCGGGATGAATAAATGTATTTGAATTGAAGACACTGGTGTCAGAACCAGTAAACAGTGTGGAGATTATTGATACGCTGATATAGGATTCGATTTTGGGTATCTGCTTTTATTCTGATGAAAACATTATTACGGTATACAGAATAAATTCTCTCATACAAACAAGTGTGGAATTAAATTTTTAATTTTTATGTGGTCGACATTTCCTTCATTTTTTGAGCTAATATAACCTGGGTTGTTTATATTAATAATATTGACTCCACAAAAATGCAGCTTAAATGTTAAAACAAAATAGTTTTCTTAAAAATGTTCAATAGGAGACAAATCACATCGTCAATTTTTCATATTTTATTAAATAAATAAATCTAATGTAAGTCTGAATTGCACGTGAAAATGAACACAAGCAGCTCAGTACATTCAATCCACAGTGATGAATAACTGAGTGTGAGGAGTGAAATAAAAATATCCTCATCTTCAGGATCTTGATGCTAAATCTAAATCCTGTTTCAGTCTCACTATTAGAGAATATTTCTTACTGAGGAGCAGATCATGTGTGAATCTTACCTCAGTATCTTCAGTTTACAGTGATGATTCTCCAGTCCAGCCGAGAGAAGCTTCACTCCTGAATCTCCTAGTTTATTCTGAGACAGACTCAGATCTCTCAGGTGTGAGGGGTTTGATCTCAGAGCTGAAGCCAGAGCAGCACAACCTTCATCTGATACACCACAATTCCTCAACCTGCAGAGAGAACAATGATAAACTCAGCTCACACTGTTCATGCATTCATTTATTCATTTCTCATTACTTAATCGATCCTTCATTATCTACACATTTGTTCATTCGTTTCATTTGTCCATTCACACAACTCAAACCGTTTCCTAATAACTGTTTAGAACCTCATATTCACATAATTATTATTATACTGGATACTGTGTAAATCACGTGAAACGGTTTTCTTTTTTGGATGAGTAATGAACACCACCACACTGTCACCAATAGATTTTTTTCTTTAGATGTGTAAATTGTACTTTATATTGTATGTAGATGTGTTGTTGCTGATGTGATGCAACAATTTATGTGTATTTAGATGCTCACAGGACAGTAATTTATGTTGATTTAGTAGTACAGTAGTTTAGGTTTTTGGCTATTGGTTTAACATGTTCAGATTTGGATTAATATAGCTTACAGTTTGTGTAGCAAAGACAGTGTATAGATAAATGTGTTATGTCTATGTGCTCGTCCATAGCTGTAAATTGCTCTTTCACTATAAATGAGTTTCTTTAAGAGATACGCTTCTCTCTGAGGGGATGTAGGTAGGCAGTGCGGTCAATAAGAAAGAAAAGATGGGAAGCCTTAAGGTGTAGAAGCACATGGTTTTCTTACTGTCCAGCGTTTATTTGATAATTGTAACTGTGGAAAATGTGGAATTAAAGTTTGGTTTCTTTTTTAAAACTCTAAACGTGTGTTACAAGTGGATGATTGTGAAAATAATGACATGGCACGAGTAAACCATCGCCGCACCTAAACAGCAGGTTTTTACCCCTACAGTTGGTATTAATTTAGTTGATACAATAAATTTACATGATATGGGATTAGATTTTGGGTATCTGCTTTTAATGTGATAAAAACATTATTACTGTATACAGAATCAATTCTCTTATAAAAACAAGTGTGGAATTAAATATTTTGTTCATTTATGTGGTTGTTTTTAAGCTAATATGACCTGGGATGTTTATATGAGTAATATTAACTCCACAAAATGCTGCTCAACAGATATTTAATAGGAAACAAATCACATGGTCATATTTTTATAGTTAAATAAATAAGCAGATAAATCTAATGTAAGTCTGAATTGCACCTGAAAATAAGCACAAGCAGCTCAGTACATTTAATTCACAGTGATAAATAACTGAGTGAAGAGTGAAATGAAATGATCTTCATCTTCAGGATCTTGATGCTGGACCTAAATCCTCTGTTTTAGTCACACTAACAAAAAATATTTCTTACCGAGGAGCAGATCATGTGTGAATCTCAGAGAAATGATCTTACCTCAGTTTCTCCAGTTTACAGTGAGGATTCTCCAGTACAGCAGAGAGACGCTTCACTCCTGAATCTCCTAGTTTATTATTAGACAGATTCAGATCTCTGAGGTGTGAGGGGTTTGATCTCAGAGCTGAAGCCACAGCAGAACATCCTTCATCTGATACCCCACAATGTTCCAACCTGCAGAGAGAACAATGAGACAACTCTTCACTTTGTATTATTATTTAAGGGGAGTCTGTGTGGCCTCCATTTTACTATATTTTCTTTTAGTTTTTTTATGTTCTTAATTTTTTATCTCTCTTGTTTGAATTTCATGTTCTCTTAATTGTAACTAAATGTTTGCAAGAAGTCTTTCTGAGGTTCTAGATCTCAGGAATGTTTTAATGCTTTTAATTTTTCCTTATGTAGAGCACTTTGAATTGCCACTGTGTATGAAAGGTGCTATACAAATAAACTTGCCTTGCCTTCACTCAGCTCACACAGTTCATTCATTTATTCATTATTCACCGATTATGATTCATTGATTTACTCATTAATTCATATTAAGTGCATCATCCTGCTCCGGGTGGCACGGTGGCTTAGTGGGTAGCACTGTCGCCTCACAGCAAAAAGGTCCTGGGTTCGATCACCAGGTGGGGAGGTTCGGGTCCTTTCTGTGTGGAGTTTGCATATTCTCCCCATGTCCGCGTGAGTTTCCTCCAGGAGCTCCGGTTTTCTCCCACAGTCCAAAAACATGCAAGTGAGGTGAATTGGAGACAGAAAATTGTCCATGACTGTGTGTGATATAACCTTGTGAACTGATGAACCTTGTGTAATGAATAACTACCGTTCCTGTCATGAATGTAACCAAAGTTGCATGAAGTGAATTTCCCCACTGTGGGACTAATAAAGGATTATCTTAATCCTAATAAACAAACAAACAAACATTCATCCTGCTCCTGATCCACTACAACACAAAGATCAATTTAGAACACACAAATAATTCATTAATTTTCTGCAAATATGTACTTTATATTGTATATAAACGTGGTGTTGTACAAGAGTTTATTTGCATTTAGATGCTCACAGGACAGATTAGATTCATCATCCCTCATTAGGAGCTTCATTAGAGACACAGCAGAACAATAATTCCAGGTAAGACATGAGATTATTAATAACACTGCTGATGTGCAGTTAGGCTTTGATTTTTCAGCTCCTATAATAACAGGTAGGACCAAGTTCAGAGCTGTGATGCTAACATTATCGCCACACTGTTAGTGTTTATTAAGGTGTGCATGTTTGTTTTTCATTACATTTTATTACTGGAACAACAATCCATTTGCATACTCAAAAACAATGTGGGGACCTGTGTGTGTGTGTGTGTGTGTGTGTGTGACTGGGGTAAGTATCTCTATTAGAGAATATTTCTTACTGAGGAGCAGATCATGTGTGATTCTTAGAGAGATGATCTTACCCCAGTATCTCCAGTTTACAGTGAGGATTCTCCAGTCCAGTACAGATTAGCCTTACTCCTGAATCTCCTGGTTTATTATAGGACAGATTCAGATCTCTCAGGTGTGAAGGGTTGGATCGCAGAGCTGAAGCCAGAGCAGCACAACCTTCATCTGATACATCACAATTATTCAGCCTGCAGAGAGAACAATGATAAACTCTTCACTCTCTCAGTTCGGCTCACACAGTTCATTCATTCATTTAATAATTAATTCATTAATTCATAGTAAATGCTTCATCTTGGACATCATCAAAAGTGAAAGCAGTACTGGATGCACCATAGCCACAGAATTTAAGCTGAGATTTTTTTAGGACTTTTGATGTATTACTCGAAGTTTATATCTAACTCGCGAACACATTGTGACCATTGCATGAATTGATAGGCAAGTCAAGCCGTGGAAATGGACTGACCAGTGCGAGAAGGATTTCAAGGAAGCAAAAGCCACACTAACACAGTCAGAGGGCTTACTGCAGCAATATTCCACAGCCTACCTTCTGGTAAAGAACAACCAATTGCTTTTGCATCAAGGACCTTGAGTAAAGCTGGAAATAATTACGCACAAATCGAGCATGAAGCGCCATTGGTTGCATTTGGTGTGAAGAAATTTCATCAATTTCTTTTCAGACGAAAGATCCACAGACCAACAACCACTAGTTGCTATTTCTGGTGGTTTTCCTTCACTTGCAGCCAGCCGTATGCAATGATGGGCTTTACTGTTGTCTGCTTATCAGTACAATATCAAATATAAACAGTCTAAACTTCACTGTAACGCAGAAGGCTTTCCCTTCCCATTAAGCATTCAGAACAGCAACAGGCTAAAGTTTTCTACTTTAGAGAGGTAACAAACTCTCCACTGACCTGCACACAAGTAAGAAAGTTCACAAGAACTGATCCAGTCTTGTTTTGATATTATCTTTTGTGGGAAAAGAGAAGAAATAAAACAAAGTGAACTAAAGCCTTACATGATCAGATGGAACGAGCTGTCCAATCTGGTTGTTTGCTATGGGGCCACAGGGTTGTAATACCGCCATGCCTGAGGTGCCAGATTTTAGAAGAGTTACACTCAGGGCACTGTAATGCAGTAAGAATGGTTGCCAGGTTTAGATGCAGCTATCAAGGAGAAAGCTAAGGCTTGTTTATCTTGTCAGAAACTAAGAATGTTTCTTGTTGTTGTAGATGCTCACAGCAAATAACCAGAGGTTGCAGTCATGAAGTGTAAAACATCGCAAGAACTATTGAAGAGCTGTTCAGATAAATTTTTAGTCGTTCTGGGTTGCCAGAACAACTTGTGAGCAATAATGGACCACAACTAGTATCAGAAGAATTCCAACATTTCAGAAAAACAAATGAAATCAAGCACATAAGATCACCCAGCAACAAATGGGTTAGCCGGGAGATTTGTTCGCATTTGTTTGACAATCAAACAAGCTCTACGTTCATCTCTTGGCATCAGATCCATAAATCGATGTCTAAATGCATTTCTGTTGACACCGACATACACCTCATGCTACAACCAAGAATAATAAATGAAATTGTTAAAATGTTTTTTTTGTTTGTTTTCTAATGTAGCGAGTTTAAACATAAGACACAAATATGCAACAAAACATATATAACTGGAAAGAGGGAATATTGAATACAGGAGGGTTCCAAAGTAAACAGAGCAACAGATGAGCTACAACCAATTGTACAGTACATACCCACAAGGGTATACGTTTAGAAAGTGTAAATACAGCACAAATATAAATGTCTTGTATTCATTTATCAGTTATTATGTATGATACATCAGTGTTTGTACTTTTAGTTTCTGTATTTTTAATATTGTAACAGTGCAATGTTGATTATAAGCGTTTACTTACTCAGCTTTTCTGGATTCTGCAACTACAGGAAGGATCTTCAGAAGAACCTGATTTGAGTTTCTGTTTATGCAATATTTCCTTAGGACAAATGTTCCTTGCTGTTCCTGCTGTGATGTCAGTAACACGAACACTATAGCTGACCACTGTGATGTAGAAAGGTCACTTCCTCCTAAATTTCCAGATTGCAGGTAGTCCTGAACCTCCTCCACTAGTGAATGATCTTCCAGTTCATTCAGACAGTGGAACAGATTGATGGATTTCTCTGTAGATGTGTTCTTACTGATCTTCTTCTTTATGTACTGAACTGTTTCCTCTTTGCTGTGGGAGCTACTTCCTGTCTGTGTCACTAATAAATGTAACAAAGTTTGATTGTACTCCAGTGAGAGACCCAGAAGAAAACGAAGGAAAAGATCCAGATGTCCATTTGTACTATTTAGTGCTTCATCTACTGCAGTCTTGTGCACGTCTGACAGTTTTCTTTCTAACTGGACTCCACTATTAAAACGCTGCCAATTTTTAAGAACATTTATCTGCTCTTTCATGAACATCAGGTGCACATATAGAGCTGCGAGATGCTCCTGGATGCTCAGATGAACAAAGCAGTACACTTTATTCTGATTCAGTCCAGACTCCTCTCTAAAGATCTGTGTACACACACCTGAGTACACTGCTGCTTCTCTCACATTAATTCCACACTCTATCAGGTCTTCTTCATAGAAGATCAAGTTTCCTTTCATCAGCTGATTGAAAGCCAGTTTTCCCAATTTATTAATCATTTCATCATCTGTGTTCTGGTTCTTTGGGTATTTTTCTTTAATGATGTTGGTCTGAATGATAAGGAAGTGGGTGTACATTTGAGTCAGAGTTTTTGGGATTTTAGAACCTTTAGCTTCATTCAACAACCTCTCAAGAACAGTGGCTGAAATCCAACAGAAGCATGGAATGTGACACATGATGTAGAGGCTTCGTAATGACTTCAGGTGGATGATGACTTTGTTAGCCAGGCTCTGATCACCGATTCTCTTCATGAAGTACTCCTCCTTCTGTGGGTTATTAAACCCTCGTACCTCCGTCACTCGATCTACACACTCAGAGGGGATCTGATCAGCAGCTCCTGGTCGGGAGGTTATCCAGATGAGAGCAGATGGGAGCAGATTCCCTTTAATCAGGTTCATCAGCAGCACATTCACTGATGCTGATTCAGTTACATCACACAATCTGTCTGTGTTCAGAAAATCTAGAGAGAAACGACACTCATCCAAACCATCAAAAATAAACAGAACTTTCTGCAAGCTGGACATTTCAGTTTCTTTCATCTCCTTAAAACTGAAGCTGAGAAGATCCATCAGACTCAGTTTTTGGTCCTTTATTAAATTCAGCTCTTTGAAAGGAAGTGGAAATATAAAGTGAAGATCCTGGTTTGCTTTTCCTTCAGCCCAGTCCAGAATGAACTTCTGCACAGAGACAGTTTTTCCAATACCAGCGACTCCTTTTGTCAGTACAGTTCTGATGGGTTTGTCTTCTTCAGATAAAGGTTTAAAGTTGTCGTTACAGTTGATTGGTGTTTCCTTTGTTATTGATCTCCTGGATGCTGCCTCGATCTGTCTCACCTCATGTTCATTATTGACGTCTCCAGTGTCTCCCTCTGTGATGTAGAGTTCTGTGTAGATCTCATTTAGTAATGTTGGGTTTTTGTGGTTTGATGTCACGTCATTCAAACACTGAAACTTCTTTAAAAAATGCAGTTTGAAGTTGTTATGGAGTTCAGATGCAGAGTCAGACCTGTTTTAAATAAGAACATGTGGTGAAAAATTAGCTCAATAGTCTGTGAAATAACAACAACTGTTTCTTAGACTCCAGGTCATTTTCTGTCTATAAGAGTTCTATGCAAAAGGTGGGCCATCTCTGACCAAATTAAATATGCTTCTGATTTTGACATGTTAGTAAGCTTTCCTGTAAAGTTGTTTTTCATATTGAAAAAAAACTGCACAATAAATACAAAATACAAAAAGTACTCGAAATACACCATAAGATCAAGAAATCTTGTCATATGACAAAAAAAGCAGAATGGTCAGCTAAGATAAGAGTGGTGGTGCACTGTTCTACTGTACTAACAATTGAATGACAAAATTATTCAATGGAGACCTAAAGTTTGCAAACCAACATCTGGATAAGCCAGAGACATCTTGTGAACAAATGCTTAGGATTCATGTTAAATGTAAGAAAGTAGCAGCATTTAATGAAAAATAACAAATTTGAAATCTTAAAGCAATAAAATGAACCTATTATGATTTGAGGTTGTGTGGCAGCTAGTGGCACAAAAATATAGTACATGTAGCTGGAAAAATGCATTTAACATTTGACAAAGCATTAAATTAATTAAAGCTAAAAAGAGGCTGGACAGTGATTAAACATATCTCTAATAACTACAACCCCAAAAATGCAGCTTCTTACATTTGCATTGACAGCTTCTACATTTGCATTGACAGCATATTCCTCGCTTACTTGAGCATCAATAAAAAAACTGGGGGTTCAAGTGGGCCCGAGATTCTTTGAGTGCTCATCATGTTTAAGTTAAGGATTCAAATGGAACAATTATAAAATAAGCTGAAGGTCCTGAAGGTACTAACAGTGGAACCTCGGTATACGTCTGCTTTGGTGTAAGTCCAATCTGGTATACGTCCTGTTTGGATAAGAAAAATTTTGCTTGGTATACGACCTTTGTTTGGAATACGACTCGGGTGCTAGAACTTCTATGGGTCAAAATGAGTACTACAGGTACTGTAGTCCCGTTAACGGTGTGCCGTGTAGCTAGGCAACATGAGGGCGAACATAACATTCGCAAACTATTACACTATTTCTTGGACGAAACACCCACATAATGATCAGGATTACTGTTTATATTAATCTGGACCTTTCCATGTATAGTACACGACTTAAAATAGTGTTCAACCAAGTTTGTACTTTTTCTATTCAGTGGTGTATTAATATGGAATGATGTGAGGTGGTGACAGGTGCGCGTATATCGGGGATTTTACAACGGCTTTAAACGCAGCTCAGCCAATCAGATTTTAGGACCGGAACTACCCGTTTTATAAATTATTTTATACAACCCCATCAACGTATAATATGCCAATAACAATAGGATTTTTTCATGGGAACGGATTAATAATTTTCCCCTTATTTCTTATGGGAAAAATTTGTTTGGTATACGTCCTGTTTGGTATAAGTCCAAGGTTCTGGAACGGATTAAGGACGTATACCGAGGTTCCACTGTATTTAACAATATAATATTTTACTGACCAGGACCAGTTCTTTTGCATAAATTAATGGTTTTTGCATTAAAATACATGCACAGTTTTTTATAAACATATGCCACTGACAACTGGTCTGCAACATGTCATGTTCATAGTGATGGTTTAGTTCTTACTCTGTATCTGTGATGACTTTCATTTTTATTTTATCTCCGGAATTCTGCAAAACACTGTGAACAAACCAAAATCATATCAAATTAGCAGGGCTGGGCAGTATGGGCATGGTATTTTTTACGATTCTGACAGTTTCACGGTACGTTTTATTTTATTTTTGCATGACTGGGACTTATTCTATTGTCAAGAGCACATAGAGCACAGCGGATTTGTGTTGTTGGACTGTTGTATTTTTTTCCACTGTAATGTCTGGAACCCAGTGTTTTAATTATTGCTCTGAAACCCTCTATCTGGACTGTCTATAGAGGCCTCATGTCCTTGCATAGGCAGATTTTTTTGCAACAGCAGTGGCCTAACAAACTATACAGTTTATAGTATTTCAGACACAGCTAATTCCTAAGGCAATTATGAGGCATATCTGGTGTTTTTCTATTGAAGCGTATTGTAGTATAAACTATGCTGTTGTATGGCGGTACACTAAAAATCCACACTGTATGGGGAATTAGAGCCGGTATACCGAATTGGCCAGCACTACAAATTACTATTACATATAATTCATTTATCATTAAAAAAAGTTGCATGTACCACTTCAAGCCCTACCACTGCCAGTTTGCCACGAATAAAATGTGGTGGAAAAATACAGGAAACATCACAAGGAAAGTGGCTTGACTTGAAAGTAAAATCACAGTAAAAAAGAGAGCTCCGTCTAAAAAATTTTATTTGTGTTGCTGTTCTATTTGAATCAATAACACTTGCATCAATGTAGATGTGAAAATTACAACAGTAAATATAAAAGTTCAAGAATAAAAATGTTTTATGTTTATTTGAGCTCTGGTCTTGTCTGTGTGCAGAGTTTTATATCGATACAATATATACGATGTGGAGCGAGATGCGGGTTTTACCAACTACCCCCCCCCCCCCCCACACACACACACACACACAAATAAAGCAAAAGAAAACGTAATATTTTCAATATTTTCACAATGATTGAGAGGAATGTGGAGAGACACTTAAGTATGTGTCACAAAAACTTCCATGTACATCACAGTTTTTTTAATCGTACATAATTAATCATTTGTACAAACATGGGACCGAGTTCATGATTTGTTCTAAAATGTTATAAAAGAAGTGATGAGTACAAACTGGACATGATTTGAAAATGTGACTGTTAATGATTTCATTAAAAAAAAAAAAAAAAAAAAGATACTGAAGTGATAATTAATAAAAAAAAAAAAGTAAATAAATATATATTTAAAAATTTTTTTAAAATGGTGTAATTTTGATAAAAATGCTACAAATGTGCTCATTAGTGCAAAACTGTCAAGAAAGATATTTACAAAAATATCAGATATGTGACTGTTCTGACTTTCAAATATTGAAACAGATTTAGATGATTAATAGAGATAAATAATGTTACATGTTGAAATATATCAGTGTTTCCTACCATGGTAAATCATTGTTAATAATTTTTCTGAGGAATCATTAACATATGATCAGACAGTCTCTTCATATATATGAATATTTATAATAATAATAATAATAATAATAATATAATTAAAGGTAAACCGTGCAACTGTGTTATTCAGGAAGTTTATCAAACAAGTAGCCCTTCGTATAATTCAGTACCCTTGAAGTATTGTGCATTCAGGCACATGATTGTTAACTAATCAATTCTACTGTACATTTCACATGAAATGAATGTAAAAACTTAGTACTGATGATGATGCTCTGTAACTTACCACTTATTTAATAGTAGAAGCTCGTCTTGTAAGTCCTGAAGAGGAGACTCCATCATTAAACATCAGTACACACTAGTCATGGACACACAGCTGGGTATTGTTGAGTTTGATCTCTTTTACTGGAATAAAAAAGTAAAGTAAGTAAAGTTTTTTACTATCGTCACATCAATAGTGGCCGTCAGTGAACTAACCTCCAAACTGATGTTATAGATTGTTTTATGTACAAATAAAAATAGTAAATAACAATGAACTCTTTTTCAGCTACCAAATGTTAGAAATATGTCTTTTATATCAAAGTCAAAGTGAACTTTATTGTCATTTAGACTATACAGCTAGGAGTGCACAGCTGAACAAGATTGCGTTTCTCAAGCTCCAATGTGCAGAATATGAAAGAAAAGAGCATATACAAGACAAATATACATTTTTTAAATTAATGATTATATGAATGATTACTTTAAACACATTACCTATAATTTAGTTTAGATACCCAATTATTTTTACATGGGCCATATACAAACCACATTTTTTTTAAAGTTGGAATATTTAGCAAAAAGCAATAAATAGATGAATAAGAGATTTGTGAACTATCTTGAATATTTATTTAACTTATTTAAACTTAACTAAACCAGAAAAAAAAAAAGAATTCCAATGTTTTCACTGACCAACTTTATTATTTAAGTTAATTTAATGACTGCAATGTACAAAAGAGGCATGTTTACCACTGTGTTCCATCACCTTTTAATTACACTTTTTAATGGTTTGGGAACTGAGGACATCAATTGTTGCAGTTTTGCAAGTGGAATTCTTTGTCTGTTCTTGCTTGATAAGAGACTAGCTGTTCAGCAGCCAGTGGTTGTCATTGTCTGATTCTCCTTTTCATGATGCACTACACATTTTCAGTAGGAAACAGATTAAACACACACACATTCTGTGTCTGTGATGCCACACTTTTGTAGTGTGTGCAGAATAAATTGGCATCGTCTTGCTAAGATCACAGGTCCAAATTTGTTCCATAGCGCATCCTGGCTAATCTTCTCCATGGATTTCAAGTAACAGCCACCTTTTTAAAGCCTGGATGTCAATATTAAGACAGATTCGATGTTGCAGTGATATAGTGAAACAAGCTTCTATCTTAGGCGGTTTAAAGAAGACTAGTTTCAAACAGTGTTTCCAGACACAAGATGCTGGGGACTTCCAAACCTACAGCCAGATATCTGCAGCCAAGAGACAGGTCACAGCAGCCAGGGCAGACCACTACCAAGACCTCTATGACCAACTGGACACATCTAAAGGTGCCAATAAGATTTACAGACAGGTTGTATGACCATTAATTTGTATCCTGATATTTTTTTAAGATTCTGATGGTTTCACGGTATGTTTTATTTTTTATTCCTGGTGCTTGTAGTGATAAAAAGAAGGCTGGTCTATAGAATCCACAATTAATGTCAACTTCAGTGGTTATACAGTTTGAAAAGGTTTTATGGGATGATCTGTACTAAAATGACACATTATACATCCCTAAATGTTTTAAATGTTGTATCAACATGTTGTTTCTATTTTATTTTAATTAAAAACAACTATTGTGAGATTTATGCAGTTGTCCTGTTTGCATTACACAGGAGAGACCCCCCTGTCCTGTTAAAAAAGTAAAGTTTACTAAATACGTTTTTTTTACTTGAGTAGATTTTTAGACTAGGAGTTTTACTCGTACTTAAGTAGTAGTACTATTACTTAAGTACAATATTTTAGTACTCTTTCCACCTCTATAATAGAGTGAACGCCAGTAAACACACACATCACTCTGCTCTAATGTCTATAATAGAAGCGCATCCAGCTTTTCAGTGCTATCCACGATTTTCCAGGCAACCCAATGGGGGCTGCCATGACACCTCCCTATTTCCGTTTTGCCGGTTTTTCGTTTCCGGTCGCGTTAGATTTGCTGTAAAATTTGCTGTAAAATTTGCTGTAACTACAACATTATTAAACTATTTTGGTAAGAACTGCATGGTTTAAATATGAGCTCGGGCTCGACGTGTGCCGCTCTCGGGTGCCACAACAACTATATAATAATTATTATTTATTAATAATATTATATATCACATCGTATAATGCCGTTTCACTTTGTATGGTCCAAAATTTTAGAGAGCGTTACCCTGTTTGCTGTTCCCAGTTAATCGATTTAGTAAATTAAACAACGCAACGCGTTTTATTCTGTCCCTTCAGCTCCACTTTCCTACTTTACATCCATTCATGAACCAATATAAGTATACACTGTTGTAGAAGTAAAAACAATCAATCAATGTTGTAGAAGTAAAAACAATCAACAATCAACACATTGTTTATTATTTCAAATGTTTGACAGCAGTTAGAATGTTCCTAGGCTCATCCCTACCTTCCACAACTTCCCTAACCCTGCAATGCATGAGTAACCCACCGTCTCCACTATTTTGTTACTATATAGGTAGTTGTGTGCCTCTATGTGCTTTTATAGTTCCGTAGCTCCTCACCGTCTACAGCTTCTGAAAAGACGAAATGGTTCACTATATCAATATACTGTAGCTAACCTCATCTCATCTCATCTACCCACTCTGTAAGCGTGGAAGGGTGGAGCACTGTCAGAACACGGTCAGGTCACCACAGCTTCTTAAAATGTCCTTACTGTCGAGTGCTAGGAATTAATAAAGGACTCAGTTTTAACTTAAACAAAACTGCTTTATTGTTCGGAGTATCAGATTGCAGAAACGGAGAACATGTGAGTGAGCAGGGTGCGTTCCAACAACACACCGAGAGGAGGGAATAAGGGTACACACTTCAAAAGTGCACTCGTGCAACAAAATGCATACATAGACAGTCGCTCTACACTTACTATTCAACCACATAGCGTTTTTGGCCATGTTTGTTTAAAAAAAAACCAGTTACGAATGACCACTACTTCTTTCGTTCAGAACGTAAACACTAACCGGAAGTCAAAAACTGGCTTCAGCTACGAATCACGGGAAAGGTCAAAGTTCAGGAAACGTCCAGAATCGCATACTTACAGAGTACGTACTAGATTGGAGGAAGTGTGCACTACTCTGCCGGTAAAAAAAAGTACATACTTCCAGTACAGAAGTGTGCAGTATGCACACAACACCGCTACGTACTACATCCGCCATCTTACCAACGTCAAGCGATGACGTGGGACGTGATGACGTAATATCACCATGGTTACAGACTCATTACAAACCCCACTCGCCAAACTTTTGGATATTTATCGTGTTTTTGTCATTAATTCGTCTTTAAAATGTTTTATTTTATTTATCTCACTTACACTTGTGAACAGAGGACCGCTATCTTTCTTGTTTCTTATTACGCTTCGAACGCCTACGCAGCTCCAGTTGCATTATGGGATACATTAACGGACCGCAAGTGTGCATCGCTTGCATACTCAAACATGGCTGCCCAAGAAGTAGGTCATCCGGGTACTTCTCGCGTACCTCTTTGTGTATACTGTGTATTCGGACATACCAACCGCTCTCGCGTACTCATTTCGCGTACTATTGAGTATGGAAGTATGCGATTCCGGACACAGCCTTAGGCGGTAAGAGGTACGCGAGAAGTACCCGGATGACCTACTTATTGGGCAGCCATGTTTGAGTATGCAAGCGATGCACACTTGCGGTCCTTTAATGTATCCCATAATGCAACTGGAGCTGCGTAGGCGTTCGAAGCGGAATAAGAAACAAGAAAGATAGCGGTCCTCTGTTTACAAGTGTAAGTGAGATAAATATATTAAAACATTTTAAAGACGAATTAATAACAAAAACACGATAAATATCCAAAAGTTTGGCGAGTGGGGTTTGTAATGAGTCTGTAATCATGGTGATATTACGTCATCACGTCCCCACGTCATCACTTGACGTTGGTAAGATGGCGGATGTAGTACGTAGCAGTGTTGTGTGCATACTGCATACTTCTGTACTGAAAGTATGTACTTTTTTACCGGCCGAGTAGTGCATACTTCCTCCAATCTAGTGCGTACTCTGTAAGTATGCGATTCCGGACGCAGCTTATGACTGTTAATACACCCACCGTAATGTCTATAATAAAGGCGCACACAGTTTTTAGTGCTGTTGACAACGCCATAATTCACACACCGTAATGTCTATAATAGAAGCGCATCCAGCTTTTCGTGCTGTTGACTTTATAATAACTCGGTAAATAACTAAAACCTGCAGCAGCGCGTCTGTGCCTAAATGTCTCTAAATGTAATAAAATACCAAATAACTTTAAACGTTCAGTTGATAAGAAGTTATAAAGTGTAAATATCTAGTAAATGTTTAATCGGACGTTTGACTTCAGTAAGAATGCATGTAGTACAGAATCATTCTGCTGTAGATTTACACACCGACTATAAAACACATCCACATTCTTCTTACATAAATATATTTAAATGTAAAACATCTCTCACCTTTAATCAGAACTTCACACTGATAGACTTTAATCTCACTGTTTCTGTGTGCGGTTCAAAAACTGCTGCTGCTTCTTCTTCTTCTTTTGATTGTATGGCGGGTTGTAAAGGTGCAGTACCGCCACCAACTGGTCTGGGTCGAGCTATTGTGGGGGGGCTATTATGATTATAATTAATCATAATTAAATGATATACATGTACATAACTAGATAATCCTAATAATCCAGCTAGTGTAAAACTGTAATGCTGAGCCATTTCCAAGGATTGAAAAAGGTTATTTCTTTCTTGTTCATATGTTGTTGATGTTTTTTTACAATGCAGTACATGAACTGTAATTTCTTCTTGGGTACAGTGTATGCAATTTCCTGTACTATGTTTATTCATTATACAGTGTGTGATTAAGACCTGAGTGCCCTATTCTTAGGCGTGTTATTATGGTTTCTTCCCTCCGGCTCCTTCCTTCCCCTTTACCAGAATCTACTTTTCTTTGTATTGTGTATTAATGTCTTCCTGTTTCACTTCGATCCCAACACTCCTGCCGGGCGGCTTTGTCATACTTTTTAATGTAAAATTTTGTCCTTTGTTTTCTTCAGTGGAATTTGCGAATCGATGTGCTTGTGCTTTAAGGCTTGTTTAGCTACTTTGTCCACCTGCTCATTCCCCTCTAACCAAACATGAGCAGGAACCCAAAGAAAACTTACAGACACACATTTGAAATCTATCTGATGTAACATGATGTATATTTGATTTAAAATATTTGTTCTCAGTGATCTACCTGGCTGAATGCTACTAAGTGCTGAGTAGCTATCTGAAATGATGACACTGTTATTTCATTCTGTCTCCTGTAACCACTTTAGTGCCAGTAATGTCACCATTAGCTCTGTAGTGTATGCAGACAAGTGATTTGTTCACCTTCTCTTAATAGTGGTTTAATAGTGGTTTAATAGTGGTTCCCTTATGTGCTCAGAAACTGTAATGAAGGATGAAGTTTACTTTTGCTTCGACATTTGGTTTTGTACCCGCACCTCGTCATTCTCTCGTGCTCTCTGACAGCGATTAAAATGAAGTAAAATAGAAATGTGATGTCTGAGTTGCTGTTGTAGTTACAGTTTTGTCATACTTAAATTTAGTTTTTATTTTACTGATTTATCTAGATGTGTTTTCAAGGATGTGCGCAATATTTCTTTCCACTAATATCTTTACTACCTTAAAATGCTTTGGATATGTTTTTTTGTTTGTCTGTTTTCTGGGTACGGGCATTAAAAAGCATCAATTATACCAGTTATTACTTGATGATGAGATGAGGAAGATGAGAAGAAACCCTTTAGGAACCCTAAAGAGCCTGTCAGTGCTCAGACCATACGCCGCACACTGCATCAACTTGGTCTGCATGGTCGTCATCCCAGAAGGAAGCCACCAACTGGTTATTACTTGATGATGAGATGAGGAAGATGAGAAGAAACCCTTTAGGAACCCTGGAGACCACACAACATGAAATCCAGGTGGTGTATTTAACACCTCAGTTAAACATCAGCACCCAGCAAAATTTTCTTGGGCTTTATCCTCTACTGCAGGGGTGGGGAACCTCCGGCCCGCGGGCGTATACGGCCCCTCAATCAATCAAATGTGGCCCGCCATATATTTCCTAGATTTTATTGTCTGGGCTTTATGCAATTAATCATCATAATCATCTGTTCCGCATAAGCCATTTTAGGGTCGCGGTAGCAACAAGGCAGGCAAAGCAGCCCAGGCGTCTCTGTCCCCGCAATTAATGATGACGTGTATATCAAATAAACTAATTAGCTGCGACAACCGTGACTGTAGGTTTGTCCAATTAGCTGCATTTTTCTGGCGCAGGAAAGTTGATGATGAATGTCGTGTCTTTCAAAAAAATGGACAACGGATTACTTTTTTGTTGAAGTGAAAGGAACTGGCTGTATGTTGCATTATTGTAGCCTGTGGCCCGTGAATAGATATGTAATTATTAATCTGGCCCTCAGTGGGTAAAAGGTTTCCCATCCCTGCTCTACTGCATCTCAAACCATCTGTTCATTTGGCTTTAAAAAAAAGATTTGTAGTTTAGTTTGGAACATGAGGGTATCTGATGAAAGAAAATGAGTACCTAATGCTATAGACAATAAACTATTTGACCAATAATCCCTAGAGTCCCCCTTAACCCTTAGTTGCTTTGACCAATTTTAATTGTAAGTTGAATTGCATAAAAACATTTGACAAATTCATAAATGCACATCCAAGAAACCAACAAGCTGAACTCTACCATCCAATTAAAACCAAACCACCCAAATGGTGCCACAAGTAGAATCCACTCAGTCCTAGTCCTAGGATAAATGCAGCCCCTGGTGTTCACTCTTATAATCACAGTTTTGACATGTTAGCTATGTGTAGTAACTCTAGTAACGTATTGTCCCAAGTGTTTATATGTGACCATCATAAAACCATTCCGGATACTTCCAATAACCCATCATCTACTGGTGCCCAACCAGCAGCATGTTGTGCTAGTCTTTAATGACACTTGCACCTTTCCTTTGTGTGTGTGTGTGTGTATGTGTGTGATGCAGATGCTAATGCTGTAAATAAGATTATAGACTTTAACTGTTCACTGCAGCTGCTTCTCGATTATTCTGACCTGAGTGACAAACAGAAAAAGAGATCAAGTCATAAATGAACTAAGAGGACAAAAACAAATTCCTACTATTAAACTGCAAAAATATTTTTGTTAGAAAAGCAGATAAACGTGCTAAACAAAGTCTCATAAAACTCAAGTAAAAATTACAGTTCATTTTGCTTCCCTCTTGGTTACACTACCTTTACCAGTATTCAAGTTCAAGTTTCAAGTTTATTTGTCATTTGTACAAATGTTTGCAGCAATTGTACATTGAAATGTGTTTTGGGAGGCTCGGGAACTCTACGAGTATGCTGTAATGAAAAAGTACAAATAAAATAACAATATAAGAAGATATACTTTATTTGTCATATATACATATACAGCTGTACAGTACAATGCAATTCTTTCTGCATATCCCAGCTTGTTTGGAAGCTGAGGTCAGAGCGCTGGGTCAGCCATAGTACGGCGCCCCTGGAGCAGATAGGGTTAAGGGCCTCGCTCAAGAGCAGAGCGATTGGGCTATCAACCGCCAATCTTCTGGTTGATAGCCCAAAGCTCTACCCACTAGGCTACCACTGTCCCTAAATAATAAACAGGCTTATATACAGTGTATCACAAAAGTGAGTACACCCCTCACATTTCTGCAAATATTTCATTATATCTTTTCATGGGACAACACTATAGACATGAAACTTGGATATAACTTAGAGTAGTCAGTGTACAGCTTGTATAGCAGTGTAGATTTACTGTCTTCTGAAAATAACTCAACACACAGCCATTAATGTCTAAATAGCTGGCAACATAAGTGAGTACACCCCACAGTGAACATGTCCAAATTGTGTCCAAATGTGTCGTTGTCCCTCCCTGGTGTCATGTGTCAAGGTCCCAGATGTAAATGGGGAGCAGGGCTGTTAAATTTGGTGTTTTGGGTACAATTCTCTCATACTGGCCACTGGATATTCAACATGGCACCTCATGGCAAAGAACTCTCTGAGGATGTGAGAAATAGAATTGTTGCTCTCCACGAAGATGGCCTAGGCTATAAGAAGATTGCTAACACCCTGAAACTGAGCTACAGCATGGTGGACCAAGGTCATACAGCGGTTTTCCAGGACAGGTTCCACTCGGAACAGGCTTCGCCAGGGTCGACCAAAGAAGTTGAGTCCACGTGTTCGGCGTCATATCCAGAGGTTGGCTTTAAAAAATAGACACATGAGTGCTGCCAGCATTGCTGCAGAGGTTGAAGACGTGGGAGGTAAGCCTGTCAGTGCTCAGACCATACGCCGCACACTGCATCAACTCGGTCTGCATGGTCGTCATCCCAGAAGGAAGCTGACGCACAAGAAAGCCCGCAAACAGTTTGCTGAAGACAAGCAGTCCAAGAACATGGATTACTGGAATGCCCTGTGGTCTGACGAGACCAAGATAAACTTGTTTGGCTCAGATGGTGTCCAGCATGTGTGGCGGCGCCCTGGTGAGAAGTACCAAGACAACTGTCTCTTGCCTACAGTCAAGCATGGTGGTGGTAGCATCATGGTCTTGGGCTGCATGAGTGTTGCTGGCACTGGGGAGCTGCAGTTCATTGAGGGAAACATGAATTCCAACATGTACTGTGACATTCTGAAACAGAGCATGATCCCCTCCCTTCGAAAACCTGTGGCGCATCCTCAAGTGGAAGGTGGAGGAGTTCAAGGTGTCTAACATCCACCAGCTCCGTGATGTCATCATGGAGGAGTGGAAGAGGATTCCAGTAGCAACCTGTGCAGCTCTGGTAAATTCCATGCCCAGGAGGGTTAAGGCAGTGCTGGATAATAATGGTGGTCACACAAAATATTGACACTTTGGGCACAATTTGGACATGTTCACTGTGGGGTGTACTCACTTATGTTGCCAGCCATTTAGACATTAATGGCTGTGTGTTGAGTTATTTTCAGAAGACAGTAAATCTACACTGCTATACAAGTTGTACACTGACTACTCTAAGTTATATCCAAGTTTCATGTCTATAGTGTTGTCCCATGAAAAGATATAATAAAATATTTGCAGAAATGTGAGGGGTGTACTAACTTTTGTGATACACTATATATATAAAAAATATGAACAAGAAAAGAAAAATATCGAAAAATATATGTAAAAAATTGCAGTTAAAGTGCAGATTTGCATTGTAAACAGTGAACATTGCAGTGCAGATTTGCATTGTTAACAAAGTGAACGTAGCAGGCATTGTAAACACAGGCAAGATTAATAACAGCTGTTAATAATGCTAATAATTATGCTAATAATAATAATAATAATAATAGTAATAATAATAATAATAATAATAATAATAATAATAACTAACCTCTAGGCTAAAACAGCATCATAAATACATTCTTGTACATCGCAGACTTTCCACACATGCTTTTAAATTCTCCACACATAAATGAAATACCACGTTCCGTTCACTCTCCTCCCAGAAACAAGTTTCTGGTTCAAACACACTTCATGCCTAATGCCCCCCACCATCCCCCAATCCCTGATGAACAGATTCAGCGGTAAGCTGCCTGGGATGGAGCAACCAAGGAGATGATCAGTGTCTGGCTGGCTGACCTTTTAAACACTTGATAAGAAAAGAAGGATGGGCGGATTAACAGTCCCTTATAAAAGGGACAAAGAGATGAGATCATATTAATATATTAAACAGCAGAGTGGAAACATCACAAGGTAAGAGATTCACATTTATCTTGATCAGATATACACAACACACAGTGGATTCTAGTACATATACATATGGAATTAAAGTAAATCAGGTTTTAATTTAGAATAAATTATTTAGGCTTAAGAAACAAAAGTCAGTAACTGAAATATAATTATTTTTTAAAGGTTTTAAACCATGTATGTAAGTTTTGATTGAACCAAAAACTATAATTTATCTTATAAAAACACAGCATGTACACTTTTACATGTGAGACCTACAGTTCAGGGGCGGTGCTAGACAATGTGAGGTGGGGGGGCAGGCAGGGGCCAAAGATGTTAGAGGGGCCAATTACTTTATTACTTAGAATTCAACATTTTATTTATGCAGTTTTGAGTCTACATTTTCGTGAGTTTGATGTGAACAGATCAACAAAGAATCACCATTTAAGGCATTTGCTCTGCTTAAATGTGATTTATTAAGTCACCCCCCAAACCGCCACTGCTACCGATAACAAACAAACAAAGAAACCTTTATTGTATGACCTCCTAATGTCTTGTAAGTTTGTGCCCATTAAAAAATACATGGACCAAGGTAGGGAAGTACGACAGCGTATTAGGGCCACTTTAAAGAAATATATATTTTTTAAAGTTT
Organism: Trichomycterus rosablanca; assembly: GCF_030014385.1. NCBI lineage: Eukaryota > Metazoa > Chordata > Actinopteri > Siluriformes > Trichomycteridae > Trichomycterus > Trichomycterus rosablanca. The sequence continues at coordinate 49,287,058 of NC_085989.1, forward strand.
CAATTTCGAGAACAAATAAAAATGATTTTGAGATTAAAGTACAAATATTATGACCGTAGCAACCTCCTGGTGTTAAAATGAGGGATGTTCATGATTTGGTTAAGTATCGGTTTCACAAATAAAGAAATCCTCACTTACCTGCACATCAGCACCAGTTTTTTATTACCATAGGGACGCTGAAATGGTTTAGCAATAAACTGTTTATTTAGAATAACGTGGCCACCGGTGTGCTCGGAGTCTGTCTGTTTCTCTTTTTATTTGGTTGAATGTACATCTGTAAAAAAATAATAATAATAGAACTACCACAGCGTAGAGACCTTTGCTGGATATTTTGTAACTTCTTGGATAAGTTGTTGCTGAGCATTAAATTTATCGTCAATGTCTCGATGGATTCACCACTGTTTTATCCATTTGAAGATAATGGCTCTCATTGTGGTTCAGTAGAGTCTGTGAGCCTCATGAATGGCTTTGTAACTTTGCAAAAGTGTTCTGGAATTTTCTTGGATCATAACATGGTGAATGCTTTGATCTACTAGGTTGACTTGTTTATTTACTTAAACTAACTTACCAATTAAATTTGGTGAAGTGATAATTGAGTAACCAAGTGGGTAATATACAGTTGGTGTTGGATAACCTTGTTTCTTATAATTCGAGGTGAAAAATATGCAACAACAGAGGGAATTAGAAAGTGGGCATTTACTTGTTTTACAACACTGTAGGTAAGGATGGCTGCACTGAACTGTAAGCATGGATGCCATACAAATTAAGGGTTCCAGAAGCCAGAGTTCAAACCTTTAACAGTCGAGTTTGTACCTTCTAAAAGTAAGTGAACTAACTGCCTTGACATTTCCAGGTAGCACACAAGTCTAGTCCTAGTCTTTGCACCTGGTATTCTGGGTGGCACCTTTACCTTCATAACCCAAACGTTACTAAAGGTAAATAAAATAAAGATGGCATATCAAAACAATTTAAATTGAGTGGACAAAGTTTGCGAAAGCGCACACCTGGGTCTATAAGTGTCCACAGTTTACACTGCGTTGTCAGGAGACAAACTGAATCCTTAAGGTCAGGGAACTGTCTATAGACTGCTAAGCATGTATAACAAGATCTAAGGCTTTTAGTTTTCCAACGTACCCCAGTGGCTTCAATAATATTCAGCTGGAAGAAGATCGGCACAGTCTTGGATCTGGCTGTTTGGCAAAATTGGGCATCAGGGCAAAAAGGGGCTTTAGTTAGGGAGCACCAACATTCCTCTACAGAGATTAGAGAACCACTTGAACAGACAACCATCTCTGTAGTACTTAAAAAATCAGGTCTTTATCCCAGAGTGACAAAATCCACACGGCAGCTCATTTGAAGTTTGCTAAATGGTATATAAAAACATTGACAACATGAACAAAAAGATGCTCTTGTGTGATGAGAAGAAAGTTGTACTCTGGACTATTCAAGTCATGAAACATGGTGGGGGCAGTATCATGCTACGGTGTTTGTTAGCAGCAGGGTCAGGGAGACTGGTTAGAACTGAGGTCTAGATGAATGCAACCAAATACAGGAACAGTCTTAAAGAACTATATAAAACGTAGACTGGGGCAGCAGTTCACCTTTCAATGCATACAAGCATAACAACACTTGGCTTGGAGTGGCTTTGGAGTAAATCTTTAAATGCCCAGCCAAAGTCCAGGCTTAAACCCTATAAAACATCTGTGGGGAGTCCTGAAGATGGCAGTTTACATGTGCTTGCCATCCAATCTGATGGAGTTTGAAATTATCGAGCATGAACAATAAGTTAAACTGCCCTAATGCAGAGCTTGCAGAGATGAATCCAAGAAGACTTTCAGCTATAATTGAATAGAGGATCTAAAAGTTTTAATCTATTATAGTGATCATGGGTGTTATAGATTGATGGTAAAAACGGCAATTATATTCCTTCAAAGTCAAATCCACTGTATACATTTACATTTTCAGCATTTAGCAGACGCTTTTATTTAAAGCACCTTACAGTACTGACATTACACTGTCTAAGCAATTAAAAGTTGAGGGCCTTGCGTTAGGGCCCAACATTGACAACCTGGCAGTAGTGGGGCTTAAACCAGTGACATTTCGATTACTACTACAGTACCTTAACTTATGTACCTTAAAATATGTTGACAGGAGCATGGTGGAGTTGATAGGAATTGAAAATCCCATTCCCACGTGACCAAACTATTGCCACAAATTTAGAAGCATGTCCACCTCCCTCCCTAAATGGCTTTACCTGTGTAGACTCCTGACCGGCTGATAGCACTGATGAGTTTTGCACCTTAGACCTGAGCTGGTGTACTTTACCCAAGCGCCTAGTAACTCTAATTTATTGTATACATCTGCTAACAATGCATTTGGGTAAAACACCTAAAAGGGTGTCCATGTAGTTTTGCCCATACATTTAAGCTATAAACCTTAACATACAGTGTATCACAAAAGTGAGTACACCCCTCACATTTCTGCAAATATTTCATTATATCTTTTCATGGGACAACACTGTAGACATGAAACTTGGATATAACTTAGAGTAGTCAGTGTACAGCTTGTATAGCAGTGTAGATTTACTTTCTTCTGAAAATAACTCAACACACAGCCATTAATGTCTAAATAGCTGGCAACATAAGTGAGTACACCCCACAGTGAACATGTCCAAATTGTGCCCAAATGTGTCGTTGTCCCTCCCTGGTGTCCGTGTCAAGGTCCCAGGTGTAAATGGGGAGCAGGGCTGTTAAATTTGGTGTTTTGGGTACAATTCTCTCATACTGGCCACTGGATATTCAACATGGCACCTCATGGCAAAGAACTCTCTGAGGATGTGAGAAATAGAATTGTTGCTCTCCACAAAGATGGCCTGGGCTATAAGAAGATTGCTAACACCCTGAAACTGAGCTACAGCATGGTGGCCAAGGTCATACAGTGGTTTTCCAGGACAGGTTCCACTCGGAACAGGCTTCGCCAGGGTCGACCAAAGAAGTTGAGTCCACGTGTTCGGTGTCATATCCAGAGGTTGGCTTTAAAAAATAGACACATGAGTGCTGCCAGCATTGCTGCAGAGGTTGAAGACATGGGAGGTCAGCCTGTCAGTGCTCAGACCATACGCCGCACACTGCATCAACTCCGTCTGCATGGTCGTCATCATAGAAGGAAGCTGACGCACAAGAAAGCCCGCAAACAGTTTGCTGAAGACAAGCAGTCCAAGAACATGGATTACTGGAATGCCCTGTGGTCTGACGAGACCAAGATAAACTTGTTTGGCTCAGATGGTGTCCAGCATGTGTGGCGGCGCCCTGGTGAGAAGTACCAAGACAACTGTATCTTGCCTACAGTCAAGCATGGTGGTGGTAGCATCATGGTCTTGGGCTGCATGAGTGTTGCTGGCACTGGGGAGCTGCAGTTCATTGAGGGAAACATGAATTCCAACATGTACTGTGACATTCTGAAACAGAGCATGATCCCCTCCCTTCGAAAACTGGGCCTCACGGCAGTTTTCCAACAGGATAACGACCGCAAACACAACCTCCAAGATGACAACTGCCTTGCTGAGGAAGCTGAAGGTAAAGGTGATGGACTAAACCCAATTGAGCACCTGTGGCGCATCCTCAAGTGGAAGGTGGAGGAGTTCAAGGTGTCTAACATCCACCAGCTCCGTGATGTCATCATGGAGGAGTGGAAGAGGATTCCAGTAGCAACCTGTGCAGCTCTGGTGAATTCCATGCCCAGGAGGGTTAAGGCAGTGCTGGATAATAATGGTGGTCACACAAAATATTGACACTTTGGGCACAATTTGGACATGTTCACTGTGGGGTGTACTCACTTATGTTGCCAGCCATTTAGACATTAATGGCTGTGTGTTGAGTTATTTTCAGAAGACAGTAAATCTACACTGCTATACAAGCTGTACACTGACTACTCTAAGTTATATCCAGGTTTCATGTGTATAGTGTTGTCCCATGAAAAGATATAATGAAATATTTGCAGAAATGTGAGGGGTGTACTCACTTTTGTGATACACTGTATATAAATGTATATTTTTTGCTGTCCACTAACCAGCACATTTTGTTTTTTAAACACAAAACCTGCATTGACCCCTTTAAGCAAGAAACCGATGATGATTTGGCAGTGAAAACCAGGCGTTTTGTGTTGTTCATCAGGAGGTGAACATATAGGACATGGTTTATTACCCTTATGTTTGCTAATTGAATCGTAGTTAAAATGCTATGTCAAGGATAATCTGCCATCTGCACGAGTCACCAGTCCACAAGTCACATTGACTGACACCCGGCTCGCTTTGTGCTGGTAGTGAGTGGAACCACTGGTGGAAGGTAGGGTTGAAGATGTAGTAAGGTAGGGGGGCTACTGGGACTGCATGAGACACGTGAAGGTTGTATGAGGACCGATATTACTGGACAGTTTAATGACAATCAACTTATTTTAATTTATTTTAATTGTTTGTTCCTAAAATGTTTTTTAAATTAAATGCTTTGCTGACACAAATGCAACAATAAAACACATTTTCTCTATCATTGATCATTTACACACAAAGTTACAAGGTGTAGCTGAATCAGGCTGAATTTTAAAACACAAACTGTTTTATATTTAATTTTAAACATATTTTTATTTGTCTTTTATTTTGTTGCTTTTTAAATGGTATGTTCTGTTATTTGGTGCTGGTTAATTAAACTGTATGATTGTGGTGTTAGTGTTGGATGATGAAGTTTGTTTGTTTGGATTTTAACGTCATGTTTTACAATTTGGTTACAATTATGACATGAACGATAGTTACTTGTTACACAAGGTTCATCAGTTCACACAAGGTTATATCGAACACAGTCATTGATAATTTAGTGGCTCCAGTTCACCTCACTTGCATGTCTTTGGACTGTGGGAGGAAACCGGAGCACCCGGAGTAAACCCACTCAGACACGGGAAGAAGATGCAAACTCCACACAGAAAGGACCCGGACCACCCCACCTGGGGATCGAACCCAGGACCTTCTTGCTGTGAGGCGACAGTGCTACCCACTTAGCCACTGTGCCGCCCGGATGATGAAGTATACCAGGTCTGGCTTTGCTTTGTATGTGATGCTGAAGGTGAAGATTAGCCTTACACAACAGAACAGAATTACACCAATCAGATAAATCATATAATCGGATTGGATAGATTACCCAGATTAGCAAAGCTCTAAAGATCTAAATAAGGAAAAGAAATGTTTAAGATGAACAGAAATGTCTTATGCAATGGTTTGCAAAATATGGTTTGCAAAGTAAAAATAATAATAAGTAGGGATGTAACGATACACTCTACCCTCGATGCGATACCATTCACGATACTGGGTTCATGATACAATTTTGTCCCTGATTATTTATCTTAATAATGAATGTCCTTTTATTTCTGAGGTAGGTACAAACTATGTAAAACAATGCTGCACGTTCCCCTTTTTGTGTAAAAAAAACTGAAATGAATTAAATCCCACATTAAATAAATAAATCAATGAATAATACTAATAAAGAAAGTATCCTCACAGAAATACATTTGGCTGGAGAATTCCGAACCTGGCAACCCTGTAGTGACGTCAACCAGGCGAGGTGAATAGCACCAGCGCCCTCTGCTGTTTAAATGAATATTGATTCATTTTACATGAATTACGGATTCGAATCATGGCACATGTGCACCGATTTTTAACTGCCTTGTGGTGCATCGTTACATCCCTAATAGTAAGTTAAAACATTCTTTACTAGAAGTTGATGTAAATATGCACATTTCAGCACAGTTTCTGTTTATCTGCTTATTAACGAAACAACGTTTTAAATGTGCCTTAACTTCTGCACATGCCAGCAGAGTTTCCAATATGTATTTAGCAAATTTAGCAAATAATTACACTTAATTGCACATCGAAATGTGCAGAAACAAACATCTTAACAAAATATTAACAAGCTTTATATAATACAAATACTTTATTATTTATGTCAAACTGTCTATTACAACACAGCTGCTTTAATAGCAGACAATGTTATAAAATCCTTTCCTACTGTAACGAATGGGCTGAGACGTGACCAGAGGGCAGACACACACGCAGAGATGTTTCACAACGTTTTAATAATAACACAAGACAGGACCTACTTATACATGACCTATGCTAAATGCTAAGCTAACCATTAATGCTAAGCTAACGACTAAACACACTTGAACAACGCTAAAGCTAAATGAAACACACATTAATTCTGACTATAATATTTTAGACCCTAAGCTAAGCTAACCATGCTAAAGCTAAACATGAACAATACTAACACCAAACATGAACAAGACTTCTAAGCAAACGAACAAGCGCAAACAAACAAGCCAAAGTGAAGATCCTGAAAAAACCAAAATAGTCTCCACTGAAGGAGCCACAGCTGCTCCCTTAAACGCCCTGAGCATTACCCCCAACGAGGAGCAGCTGTGGATCATTCGCTTCATTGACAAATCAAATTGAGGTGGCGTAGACCTAAACAAACGCCTCCTCAACCATGTGCTCCCAGAGACCAGGGTGTGGCACATACACAAACATGAACTTTGGGAGCACAGAGAGGCTGGATTCATGACACCTACAAAATGACTGAAACAGCTCAAAAATACTATGAGACCAAAAGTATGTAGACACCACACAATGAGCTTGTTGAAACCATAGGAAATAAAATGGAGTTCCTCTTCTGCTTCCACAAAGTCGGAAGCAGTTTCATATAGTTACTTGAAATATTCAGGAATGAGAAGAGGCGCTCACATACTTTTTTACCATATAGTGGCTTTTCAGAAGGTTCTGTGTCCTCTTGTCTCTTTGGACACGCCCAAAACAGCGTCAACAGGCAAATGATGGTTGGCTCCTCTTAGTACAAGACCTAGTGACTCTACCTATAATTGAGCTCCCTAACCAATCACAAAGAGTGACCCCAGTTTGGCAGCTTGTATATGTGGCAGCTGGTTTATGTGGGTGGCCAGCTCACCTGGTGCTTAGGAACGTTTAGGTTTTGGTAATGTAGCTCTGAGAATAACTAGTTAACCAGTTTTGGAATATGGAAAATGAGTAGGTATTTTATCTATTAATATTCTCTACAACAAACCTGTGTCCAGATGAACTGATTCAACTTTGTGGACTAGCGGCTCTACGTAGGATTCAGCTCCTTAACCAATTGCAAAGAGTGACCCCAGTTTGGCAGCTTGTATCTGGAACCTTATTTGTTTTGTCACTACCCATATCTGGTCTATCTAAAACTTTGCAAGCCACCTTGATATTGGTTTGGAGCCTACAGGATGGTGCCACAACACAGTTTCAGGCTAGTTTATGTGCATGGCCAGCTCACCTGGTGCTTAGGAGCATTTAGGTCCTAGTCATGTAGCTCTCAGAATAACTAGTTAACCAGTTTGGGAATATGAAGAATGAGTAGGTATTTGATCTATTAATATTCTCTACAACAAGCTTGTGTCCAGATGAACTGACTCAACTTTGTGGACTAGTGGCTCTGCCTAGGAGTGACTCCAGTTTGCCAGCTTGTATCTGTAACCTTACCCATAACTGGTCCATCTAAAACTTTGCAAGCCACCTGATTGGTACTGGAGCCTACAGGATGGTTCCACAACACCGTTTCAGGTTGGTATACATGGGTGGTCAGCTCACTAGGTGCTTAGCTGATTTATGAATGAGTCTCTGTAATCACGATCCAGGCTGTACATTTCATGGGGTGTAAAGGATCAATCTTTGTCTGACCTCTCATCTGTGACCTGTTCACACATATGATCTGCATGTGCAACAGATATTGTAGTGGCTGTGTAGCCTTGGTGTCAGGGTCTTGGGTTTGATTCTCCCTTCCCTGATGGTGTAAAGTTTGGCATGTCTATTTTATGCCTGTGTGATTGCCTGTGTGTCCATGAATTTTCTTCCACTTCCCCAAAACGTGCTAGCTCTGTGTGTGTGTGTGGTGGGAGCTTTGGTAGCTGCATAAATCTTCCTCAATCCAATAAACGGCATCTGCTGCCTCTTTTAATACACACACACACACACACACACACTTTTAATCCGTCAGATTAGTAAATAATCTACGTCATTCCTTCTGACGTTAAATTCATATTGAACACCAGGGGGCAGCACAATGGGAGACTCACTCACACTTGGATGCAGTTCAAAGCAGTTACTTTTACATTTACAATTTTGGCATTTAACAGACACTCGTATCCAGAGCAATTTACAGAAGAACTTCCATAGTAAACATCTTACTCTAGTTTAAGTAGACAACAGTCCATCTTCTTTTAAAGACAGCGAGATACTCAGATGTTTGGACAGACAGAGGAAGTTCGTTCCACCTCTTGGGTGTCAGTACAGAGAAGAGCCTTGATGCCTGTCTTCCTTGAACCTTCGCCGACTAGTTGCGTGGTACAGAGTGGGGTTTAATTAGACCTCGAAGGTACCTTGGGACTGGTCCATTTTTGGCTTTGTAGGCAAGCATCAGTGTTTTAAACTAAATGTGTGCAGCTACAGGAAGCCAGTGAAGAGAACCCAGCAGTGGGGTGATATGGCAGTGTTTAGGATGGTTAAAAACCAGGCAGGCAGCTGCATTTTGAATGAGTTCCAGGGGTTTAATAGTGGACATAGGAGCACCTGCCAGGAGGGAGTTGCAGTCGTCCACCCGTGAGATTACAAGTAACTGGACAGGAATCTGAGTGGCTTCCATTAGTGGCCGAATCTTGCCATGTTGGCCACATGAGGAGAGAAGGTCAGCTGGTTATCCAGGACAACACCAAGTCTGATCTGGGAGTCATCAAGAGAAATGAGTAGGTCCTGGGTTGGAGATTGATCTCCAGGAATAAGTAACAGCTCTGTCTTGCTGGGGTTAAGTTGTAGATGTTTAAGCAGTTTAAGCAGAAGTGAAGTACCAAGAGAGTACATGCCACACTCCTTAAAGACTGGTTCTCAGGACCCAGGGTTAGTGCTGAGTAACACTCATCACAGAAAAGTTGAACAATATGCTACATGTCTATTGCCTAAGCTCACACTCAAAATATTCAAGAATAAAATAAATGAAACACTACATGGCCAATAATATCTGCACACTGATTCCAGGTGTTTCAGCCACACCCACTGCTATCAGGTGTATAAATTCAATATATTGCTGTAGATTCTTTCAATTTTGTGGCAATTATGGGGACAAATTCCCACAGACACACTGCAAAATCATGCCTTCCCAGAGAGTGATGCTGGACAGGGTGATTACATATAAGTGCCCATGGTTTCAAGCTGATGGTCAGGTGTCCACATAATATAGGCCATATAGTGTAGAAATTACTCAATACAATGAGTTAATGAGTGATGCAGCAGGCGGTGTGGGTGTCACACAGCTCCAGGCTCTGTGCTACCAAATCATGCAGAAGGTGGACTGGTACATGCACATAGTTTTTCTGTAAAGCTTTAGACCCACCACGACCCTGATCAGAATTAAGCACTTATTAACAATAGACTCTTTCTTTCTGTGTCTGTTTTTAATCAGGATGAACTCAGCGCCCCCTGCAGGCAGTGCTTTATCCACTCCAGCGGGTGGATTGGGCCCAACCACGCCCAAAAAGGGCCCGCCCAAATTCAAACAAAGACAGACACGAACATTCAAGAGCAAGGCACCTAAACCTGGCCAGAAAGGGTAGGTCTCATACACACACACACACGTACACACACACACAGTGTGTAGAATTAGTGGTGTGTGTGATTGATTTACTGCTCTCTGTTTCAGGTTTGGTGATGATATTCCAGGAATGGAGGGCCTTGGCACAGGTGTGTGGTTTTATTTATGTTTTATTACCTTTTGTTTGTTCTTCTTAATATTCGGGCACTCCAGGTTTCCTGCCACCACCCAAAAACATGCCAGAAGGTGAATTGGCTAACTGATTATGTGATGGCCTAGAACTTTTAAGACTGTTGCCTTGTCCAGGGTGGATTTCTGCCCTGTGTCCAGTTTCTTGAATGAGATCCACTGCAAACACATTAATTCATTTATCTTCAGTTAATGCTTAATCCCGGTCATGGTTGCAGTGTCACAGGACAAATCCAGGGCTTCTGGTTATACTCAAAGGGAGAATGAACCTCCCTTACTGCCATTATTCAGATTTTCACGAGCCTCTGGGGTAAAAAGCTTTTATAACAGAAGTTAATGGGAGGCTTAGGAAGGCTGAACCCCCCTACAGTAATTTTTTATTCTGGTAGGGAGTGTTGTTGATACTTGGAGACGATTTTTGTGACTTTGAATAATAAAACAGTAATATTATTAGTGGATTATGATTACCAGATTATTTATTCTTTTTACTGTGCTTTACATCACTGTGCTCTGCTCCTTTCTTAGATTTCACGGTGGTGTGCCCTTGGGAAGCCTTCGGGGACATGGAGCTCAGTGATCTCGCCAAGTACGGCATCATTTAAGCCTGGCCTCCTGTTTGCTTCCCTTCTCGGACCCCACAAACTTCACCCCTTAATTGCTGCCATGCTGCATATGTGTACCTCCTGGCAAAATATACTTATGTATTAATATATTATTATTGTTATTAGAGGTAGCAGTAGTAGTATTGTTATTAATACTATTATATTATATTTTATACTGTCTTCTGATTGTGATATGGTGATTAATCCTCCCCTACATTAACCCCCACCCCCCACAGACAGAAAACACTAGCGTTCCTTCACTGTGTGTTGATGATGTGGTATAAAGATTGTAGTAAATACTAATAAATTAATGTAATATTGATGTTTGCGATAGAAAACTGACAAATTATGTTTTAAGTCATCGTTTCATCCCTTCCTTTCTTCCATCCATGACAGAACCCATCCTGTTATTTTATTAACCATGAATGTTCATGGAATTGGTCTGGAGCAAATTTCATTAAACTTTTTAATTAAATTGTGTCTTGTTTTCTTTAATTTTAAAAAGGTAATAATGTATTATAATGTCTTATATGCATAAACACATGGACAGTTCAATTAAGTGTTTTTTTCCGCATGTCCCAGCTTGTTTGGAAGCTGGGGTCAGAGCATTGTAGTAACAACCTGAGTAACTTCTAGAAAGACCAAGGGTAAAATAAACCAACATGGAAAGTGTTACACAGCCATTTTTATGTCTCAATATGAGTAAACACTAGTGAAAAAAGAATTTATTAAGGGTAACGAGGGAAATCACTGCTAACCATAAGAAACAGCAGTGTTTGGCTGAATCTGGGACCTCTGAGATAATATTTAGTGTACAGATAGAAAAAATATAGACATGAATTACATAGGACTTACTATATCTGGCAAAAAACCAAATGCTGCAATATTTAATATAAAAGGATAATATACTGACAACAGGGGTGTAACTACGGGGGGGGGGGGGGGGGGGGGGACATTGGCTGCACTCGCCAGGTCGTTATTATTATATTACAATCTGTTTGTTAAGTAAAATTAAAGTAACTAAAACTGTGCATTTAAAATACCCGAGCCTGGAATTTGGACTTGAAGTCTATTGTAGATGATTTTACTGAGCGCAAGGCAGGTCGCATGAACTTCATGAGCTCATAGTTACGTCACTGACTGACCATCAAACAGTGTCAGAATCTTGCCATTATTTAAAGAACAATGAATTTGACAGTGCAGTATAAATTGTGGGTCATTATAGAGTCATGTGTGTGCCTTTTGAAACAATTTACAATCATATCAAATTGTATGCAACAGGTGGACTGCAATTGAGTTCTAGACACATCAATGATAAATGCCACAGTAAAAGGTGTAAATACCTTTGTGAATAAGGGATTTAAGGTTTTTTTTTATGCATTTTCTCCCCATTTTCCCTCCCAATTTAGTGCATCCAATTTGTCTTCCGCTGCTGCCTGACCCGGACTTGCATCCAAGGAGAGCACGTCGCTGCCCACGCCTTCTTTACACGTGTACAGCCCTCCTCTTCTCATCTGTGCTTCCTGCACGGGCATCTCTTCTGCAAATCAGGGTCCTTACACAGTGTATGAAGACCCACCCACCCACATATAGTCCGGTGCCCTGCAGATACGTTGGCCAATTGGTATCTGCTGCAGGCACTGCCAATTATGCCTGCCAGATGGCGCCCAGCCGACCGGTAGCAACACCGAGCCTCGAACCCGGAGGTTCAGAAACTCGGTGCTGGTGTACTAGCGGAATATCACCTGGGCGCCTGAGTTTTTGATTTTTAATTCATTAATAGATAAAAAACTAAAAATATATTTAAAATATTAGCTATGTTGGAAGATTAAGTATAGATCAATGTGTGTTAACAGCAGTTATATCCATTTAAAATGTATTCTGCAACACAACACTGGTGAATTAAAAAAGTTAAAAAAGTTCTCTGACTCCACTGATGTAAGCAGATAGAACTCACCAGTCAATTACAAAAAACATAAGAATACCAAACCAATAAGTAAAACTAAGCTGTATGTATATTTTTGACCCAGCAGAAGACATGATATACATGCCAGCTACAAAATTAGGTACAGGTTTCAACTTCTTCTATGAATTCACATTATGAATGAGTGTGAAAGAGAGTTGGATTAGGAAAATACCAGATGTATAAGGTCATGACATTAGTAACAAAAGCACAGGAAACATACAGGCAGCAATGTGGAGGCGGACTGTTACAGTTACAAGCTGGTGGAGTTTGGTCTTTCTTAAAGGCAATTAAAGAAGAAAATGAATTGACCTTGTACTAGTAGATTTGAGAGCTCTGCTATAAAGCTGAAATAGTAAGCAGTGGTTTAAAACGGTTGTCTATGGAATTAACCACATTAATAAATAATTCAACTAAATGCTAAATGCCTGTTTGCTATTTTTGCTAGACGCTGATTAAGATTAGCTGCTTTGACAAATATGTCATTTTGGCCTGCTATAGACATACTATGGGCCTGATAAATCACATACAAATCCCACATGATGCCGATATAAGATAGACCACACTGGGCTCATCCAGATTTTACAAAATGGGGCCCATTGTCAGCTGACGTGCAGGCATAGGCAAACTCATGAAGCAAAATATGTAAAAGACACGAAGGCCCAGTTAGGGTCGCTCCACTGATTATTAGGAATCTTGCAGGTTATCAAGCTGCAGCCTGGGGTGATTTCAGGCTCGGTTACGAGGGCTCAGTTTCATAGTCCCCTTAATCCAAGCCACAACCACCTTTATAGTTTCAATGCCAATATTTTATTAAAATTTGCCAACTTATACGAACAAATCTGCCAATGTTACAATGTTTCATTTTTTTAGTTTAGGACGAGTATTTTTACTATCAATAGTTTACTGTTTATAGACCTAAGGACGTGCACACCATATTGATAAAAGTATGTGGACAACTGACCATGAGCTTGGACATTCTAGTACAAAATCATAGGTGGGCGCCCAGGTGGCTCTTCCGCCAGCACACCAGTGCTGAGATTCAAATTCAACACAATTGGCAGTGCCTGCAGCAGGCCACCGAGTCTGCTGTGTGGGGAAAAGGCCGGACTAAATGGGTGGGGTTTTAATAGTGAGTTCCTGCCTCCAACTTCTTCGCAGCTATAACAGGCTTCACTCTTCTGAGTAGGCTTTCCTCCAATGCTTGGGTTAGGATCAAGGCACTGTGAAGCCACTGGAGGTCTCCACACCAAACTCACCAAAGCATGTTTTTATGGATCTCGTTTTTGACACGGCAGCACAGTCATGCTAAGATAGGTTATAACTGATTTTCATACACCTGCTTGCAATCGTTGTAATAAAATACCTGAACTCATAACATATATCTGGCTATAAGTGTATTTCAGTTTGGGATTTAAATGACATCTGCAGCTGTTATTTTTCTGTATCTGGAACACAAAACTTTGGTTTTTAAATAGAGTTATAAATTATTTTTGCAAATATTCCTGAATATGTGGGATCAAAATATACATACAGCACACCTAATATTATGTTATTTATTCCTTAGGTTGGGACACTGCTGATTGGTCCTTTTTCTAATAAATAGTAAAGATTGACCATTTTTGTTTAGCTTATCTCTTTTTATGTTTTATGCGCTGCTGTGTCTGATCCACTCTTACCAGCACAACACACACTAACACACCACCACCATGTCAGTGTCACTGCAGTGCTGATCCTCCACCTAAATAATACTTGCTCTGTGGTGGTCCTGTGGGGGTCCTGATCATTGAAGGACAGGGTAAAAGCAGGTTAAAAAAAGTATGTAGAGAAACAAATGGACTACAGTCAGTAATTGTAGAACTACAAAGTGCTTCTATATGGTAAGTGGAGCTGATAAAATGGACAAGTGTAGAAACAAGGAGGTGATTTTAATGTTATGGCTGATGGCTGATAACACTGGCGGACCAAATCTACCTGGGGGTAAGGGGATTGGGGCTTCCTGTCATTCTAAAATGGGCAGCTGTAGCTTTGTGGTTAAGGTACTGGTCCAGTAATAAGAAGGTGGCTAGTTCAAGCCTCACTGCTGTCAGGTTGCCACTGTTGGGCCCTTGAGCAAGGCCCTTAACTCTAAATTGCTTAGGTTGTATACTGTCACAGCTGTAAGTCGCTTTGGATAAAAGCGACTGCTAAATGCTGTTAATGTTAATGTCAGTAAATAATGGGAACACTGAACAATCTTAACATATTGTAAAGCCAGTGAGTGGAGTATGTTTATTTATGTATTATTTATTTTCACCTCAGTGTATTGATAGGACATATCTGAGTATTATACACTGATCAGCAATAACATTAAAACCACCGTCTTGTTTCTACACTCACTGTCCATTTTATCAGCTCCACTTACCATATAGAAGCACTTTGTAGTTCTACAATTACTGACTGCAGTCTATTTCTCTACATATTTTTTTAGCCTGCTTTCACCCTGTCCTTCAATGATCAGGACCCCCACAGAGCAGGTATTATTTAGGTGGTGGATCATTCTCAGCACTGCAGTGACACTGACATGGTGGTGGTGTGTTAGTGTGTGTTGTGCTGGTATGAGTGGATCAGACACAGAAGCGCTGATGGAATTTTTAAACACCTCACTGTCACTGCTGGACTGAGAATAGTCCTCCAACCAAAAATATCCAGCCAACAGTGCCCCGTGGGCAGCGTCCTGTGACCACTGATGAAGGTCTAGAAGATGACCAACTCAAACAGCAGCAATAGTCACTGCAGTGCTGAGAATGATCCACCACCTGAATAATACCTACTCTGTGGTGGTCCTGTGGGGGTCCTGACCATTGAAGAACAGGGTGAAAGGAGGTAACAAAGCATGTAGATAAACAGATGGACTACAGTCAGTAATTGAATACAGTCAGAAGTACAAAGTGCTTCTATATGGTAAGTGGAGCTGATAACATGGACAGTGAGTGTAGAAACAAGGAGGTGGTTTAATGTAATGGCTGACTTCAGCTGTATGTGCTGCTTAAAATGAAACTTAAATCCTTTCGTTTCTCCGGAAACTTTCGATTTCCACTGTAAAACCGCGCACATGCGCAATGGGCTCCGGTTTTGCAATACTGTTGTGTTATAAGGTGTGTGTGTTTCATCAATCAAACCACACACGCAGGCTGGAGCTGAGATAAAGAACACACACACACACACACACACGTGAATACACACTCTGCACCCGCATTTACACAGAACACGAGTTTAAACCCATCACATCGGTAAGTACTGAATACACCACATTTAATCCGGTTTCAACTTTTTACTGGTCAGAATGATTCAATGAGTGTGTGTGTGACTTCACGACTTCACATCTATGTGTGTTTCTAAAAACTTACATTCGTACAAAATGTGTTAAAATACTGAATGTTATTAAGTCCTCACGCTGCCTTAACGATAATAGAGGATATCTGATTTGCTAATGAGTCGGCTCTTTGAGTCGGTTCATTGAATCGATTCTTTTACGCTATCGTTGAGTCGATTGTAGTAAAGAAGCTTTGAGCATTTTATTGTTATTTTGAGGAAATATCTGGAGAACATAATGAGATATTATTGTGTATACAGTGTAAATATAGCATGTGAGACAAAAATATGCCCGCAACTAATATTTAATATTTTTTTAACCTATTTTATTAATATGTGTTATGTACTTAGGGTCTTGTTAATGAGTATATTTTTATTCCACCCAGTGCATCTTTACATTTACAATTTTGGCATTCAGCCACTTATAGTATACATTCTAAGTAACTGAGTGTTGGGGTCTTGGTCAAGGGCCCAACAGTGGCATCCTGGCAGTGGTGGGGTTTGAACCAGCAACCTTCTGCTTACTAGTCCAGTGCCTTAACCGCTAGACTACAACTGCCTACATATACAGGTTTACAGTACAATCAAATTGTTCACATATCACCCTAGTTTGGAAGCTGGGGTCAGAGCTCAGGGTCAGCCATTGTACAACGCCCCTGGAGCAGACAGGGTTAAGGGCCTTGCTCAAGGGCCCAACAGTGGCTGCATGGCAAAGCTGGGATTCAAACTCTCAGCCTTTCAGTTGATGGTCCAAGCTTTACCCACCCAAAGCTCTACCCACTAGGCTACCACTGTCCTTAAGTCAAATAGGTCACCAGGAGCTTTTGCATTCATTCACAAACACATTTACTTACTCATTATCACCTGGTTTAATTTAAAGCAGCCAATTCATCTGCATGTTTTAAAGCTAGTAGAGAATAAAAGTGCTCGGGGAGAACGTACCATATACGCCTAGTTTGGTCAAATAATTATGTTATATATATATATATATATATATATTTTGGAAGACACTATAAAGCCAAATGTTTGTGGATACCTGAATGCGTATGGGCATTAATGTGCAGTTATTTGTTTATTAGAATTTTTAATGTCATGTTTTACACTTTGGTTACATCCATCACAGGAACGGTAGTTACTCGTTACACGAGATTCATCAGTTCACAAGTTTACTTTCAAACAGTCATGGACAATCTCCAATTCACCTTACTTTTGGGTTGTGGGAGGAAACTCGAGCTCCCACACAGACTTGGGGAGAACAATGCAAACTCCGTTAATATGGAGTTAACTCCACTTTATAGCTATGACAGCCTCCACTAACATGTAAAGACTTTTTAGATGAGGAGGCCTAATTCTGTCTCTGTTTAACCCTGTCTTGATGAATCTTGCTTAGTCATGCTTAAACAGTAAAGGTTCTTGAACTACTAAGCATAATTTTTTTTTTATTTCATTGATTGTATACACTTGATCCAGATCAACAAAAAATGGTTTATACTGAATACAAAATCAAGCTTCTGATATAAAGTCATCTGATCTAAACCATATAAAAACCTGTGGAGTGAGCAAAGACGACAGAATGAGCACAAGAGAGGACCTGTAACTCTGGACCATCTGGAGAGATTCTATAAAGCCTTTTTTCTTTAAAAAGAGGATCCTTTAAAGAGGAACCTTTTTATATTCCCTGCTCTTAATTCTCCATCCTTAAGATAAAATAAGATAAGATGCTTTTATTGTCATTGCACAGTATACAACGAAATTAAGCAGCAATTCAACACTGCTTACACATGCAATAAGTAAACACAGGACATATACACAACACACACATATGTGTGCCTAAAAATATCTTACATATAAAGAATACAGACTGTGTGTATACCTAAAAGAAAATCTTACATATAAAGAATAAAGACTCAATTATAATTATAAAAATACAATAGACAATACTGGAGTGAGAAAAAACGGGTAGAAAAAACATTATACAGTAGTGTTAAAAAAAATAGCAGTGATTTAAAAAAAGCGAATAAAGCACAAATTCATTATAATAACTTTTATGTCCATAAATGCAAATGCACTGAAAATACTACACTTTCAATTCTAAATCAAAACATTAACTACATTTAGCCAGTTTGTGTTCATCCTTTACAGAAAGTTAAGAAAAATAAATATTAGGCTGTTAAAAATAATAGCAGTGCAGCATTTTTCTTTAAAAACTCAAAAAAATTATCTATAACATGAAAATGTTTAAGGTTTCACTTTACTTTAAATTACTGAACTAATATTTAGTGGCATAACAATTGTTTCTGAGATCTGTGTTGCATGGAGTCGATCAACTTCTGGCACCTCTGAACAGGTATTCCAGTCCAGGATGATTACACTACATTCCACAGTTCTTCTGCAATTTTGGGTTTTGCCTCAAAAACACGTTTCAGATATCAGCCCACAAGTTCTCTATGGGATTGAAGTCAGGGGATTGGGCTGGTCACTATTACCTCAATCTTGTGTCTGTAACCAAGATGTTTTGGGTCATTGTCATGTTGAAACACCCATTTTAAGGACATTTCTTCTTCGACATAGGGCAACATGATCTCAAGTATTCTGATATATTTAAACTGATCCATGATCCCTCGTATGTGATAAATAGGCATAACACCATGGTATGAAAAACATCCTCATATCATCATTTTGTACCACCATGCTTTACTGTCTTCACAGTGTACTGTGGCTTGAATTCAGTGCTCGAGGGTCATCTGACATACTGTCTACGGCCACTAGACCCAAAAAGAACAATTTTACTTTCACCAGTCCACAAAATGTTGAGCCATTTCTCTTTGGCCCAGTCAATGTGTTCCTTGGCAAATTTGAACCCATTCAGGACACGTCTTTATCTTAACAACGGGACTTTGCAAGGAGTTCTTGCTGGTAAATTGGCTTCACTTAATCATCTTCTGTACTCACTGGGAACTTCAGATGTTCCTTGATCTTTCTGGAGGTGATCACTGGCTGAGTATTTGCCATTTTGGCTATTCTTCGATCCATTTGAACAGTAGTTCCACGCTTATTTCCGCGTCTTTCAGGTTTTGGTTGTCACTTCAAGGCATTTGAGATCATTTTAGCTGAGCAGACGATATTCTGCTGCACTTCTCTGTATGTTTTTCCCTCTACTATCAACTTTTTAATCAAAGTACACTGTTCATCAGAACAATGTCTGGAACAACCCATTTTACCCAGTATTTCAGAAGGAAATGCGCTATGACCAACATGTGCAACATTTGCCCCCCTCCTACCTTAAATAAGGGCCAAAACTGACACCCATTCTTCTGCAGAATGAATGACTTCACCAATTGAACTCCTCACTGCTATTATTTTGAACAACCCCCTTTCAATCAATGCTTCGATTACTCAGAATGAACGGCATGCATGTCCTAATTGTTGGGTTTGTTTTGTTTTCATTACTCTACTACACTATCAAGTGAATTTTTTGCTATGTAGAAATAGCATTTTTACTAAAAACAGTGATTTATCAGGTTAATGGTGTTGGACTGCTATTTTTTTGAACACCACTGTAGAAGAAGACTTAGTGGGGGTGCTAATGATTGAGATTGAGATTTCAGACTAAATTTACTGTAATTAAAGGTTGAATTTTGTAGTGTGACTAACTAAATTCACCAAAATGTGAATTTCTTATAACCGTTTTACTCATCTTTACCAGCTGTATCAAAAACATGGGACTGTATACAGATTATATAACATATTATATCAGATTAAAGAGCAACAACATGGTAAAAATCCATGTTCTAAAGTGAGGAGTCATTTGGAAGAATCGACTCATTGATGAGCTCAAGAAAACGGAAACCGTCATTTCTATCACGCATTCATCACAATGGAATAAAACACTTTTATTTATGTATTTATTATCCTAAAATCGGCACACCTGAGTTTTTACGCAATTGTGGATCTAAACCCAATGTGTGATCCACGCTAAAGTATTGTAAGAGACTTGATTTAGTGATAAAAACAACGGAGTTGCGTCGTGTCTCAAATCGCGGACTAGTGCACTAGGTAGTGTGCACTTGAAAATAGTTGAGAGTTGCAACCTACCTAGTAAGAAGCGGTTCCCCATGTGATTTGGGTGAAACCCCAAATTCTTAACCGCTGTGTAAAATGGCTTCCGAGAAAGCCGGGTTATGCTGGGACATGTTTGGTTTCTGTTTGTTGATGTGCGTTCCAGGCAACTAAACCAGCAGTCAATTCAAACATTACATATTTAAGTCTAATTATGATCCTGCTAATAATTCGTTTTTGTTAACCTTTAAGTTTTTACTAAGTCACAGGTCACCATTTGTTTCGTTTTGAACATGTTTCTTTCTTTTTGGCCATTTTTTAACACATTACTAACACATCATATAACAGTAGAATTCATAGTAGCTTACCAAGAAAATATCATGGACAATCTCCAGTTCACCTCACTTGCACGTCTTTGGACTGTGGGTGGAAACCGGAGCTCCCGGAGGAAACCCACGCGGACACAGGGAGAACATGCAAACTCCACAAATAAAGGACCTGGATTGCCTCACCTGGGCATCAATTCCAGGACCTTCCTGCTGTGAGGTGACAGTGCTACTTGCTGAACCACTGTGCACTGTGGTTATTTATTAGCAAGAAAAACGAACTTTTGATTAATCCCGTGGTGGTGATGTGATGGTGTGCTTTGTTGTGTCCAGATCCGGAGGACTTGCCATCACTATAGAAAAAAAAATCATGAGAAACATCTAAGATCATCTGTTTGTGAGCTGAAGCTGAGATGTACCTGGGTTATACAGCAGGATGATCCAAAATACAAAACACAGTCATGTGGAGCTCAAGTTATAGATCTTAAAAGGCTTTAGCCTAAAAATATAAAGCTAAAAGCACAATATAATAAGAAATGTTCCAGTGATGGTGATATGACTAGAGGAAGATTAATTGTTTATTTGTTTTGTTTGTTTATTAGGATTTTAGCGTCATGTTTTACACTTTGACACGGGCTCTGTCATTAATTTACAATACAGGTTGCCTGAACCTGATTAAGAACAAATGTGATACATTTATGAATAATTATTAGTAAAATTGCTGTTTTTCTTACTGACTGTTTCATTAGTTTTTCAGGTGTGTTGAACCTGCAGTCATCATCATGGGGTTGAGTGGATGTGGACAGATCTGCAAATGGATCATCATCCTTTTCAACATTCTCTTTATCGTAAGCACCTTTTTATATTTCAATACTAATAAGGGTTATAAACATTTAAATAGAGAAGTTTATGTGTTGAAACGATGGCTATTATTACCAAATGAGTCGGAAGAAAGTTGTGAACTGATAACGACACGCCAAGTGGAGACAGAAAATGCAGTGTAATGATGGACTAATCTCTTCCTCTGCCACACTGGTGTTGGGTTTTAGATGTTTTACTCCTTAACTAAACAGAAATGAATATAGAGCGGACTGGGCAAGAATCTTTGAAAAGCCAGAGGAGCAGAATGTTAAATGTCACACCCTTATGTAAATACTGTAGCTTTACATTTACATGATTTATTCATATTTATATAATTTGAGGCACTACCTACTAGTCTTATAAGGGTCATTCCTGATATTTGGTGCCTTTTGGACCTTAAAACCTTTTGAAAATGAAACACTTTTAATTTGTTTTTCATGTTTTATTATAAAAGGACATGTTATACTTTTCCAAACTAATATTGGTTGAGCTCAAGCACACAGACTAGGTTTTTTTAAAAACATGTTTATACAGTCTCTGACCCAGAATGTTCACCCTGTTACAGACAAATGCAGAACTGTTGTGTTTCTGTCTTTCAGCTGCACTTAAGGCCGTTCTTATTTCTGTTATTATTATAACCAAACTGAATAATAAAGCTATATAAATTACACATGCACCTCATATACACTGTGACGTCCACCCTGTTACGTATTAGGTCGTAACAGGGTGGACCCAGAGCCGTAGATAGAGAGAGTTGCGACACTTCTTGATCTCGCCGCCACGTGGTTCATGTGCCCCTCCAATAGTTCCAAACAAACCCGGCGCTGTCGTGTTCTCATATGGGACAGGCAGCAGTGAATGACATATTAAACACTAAATAATAAACATTTGTACAATTTCTTGGTATTTTCAACTGCCTTTACATTTACTGCATCTGCTTTAATGTCAGTGTGGTATATAAAGTGGAAGATTGATGTTTATAATGACTTGTTAATAGGTCGTTCTTGTTAACACACAGTACATTATATTAGCATACATTACATAATGCCATATCATTAAGTAGTAGAGACAATATACAGTACAGAGATTAGAAAGGTTTTTGTTTTTTTGCATAAACTAATCTCCCTTCACTTTCCTGAGGATTCATAATAATAATAATAATAATAATAATAATAATAATAATCATTTTGGCTAAACACTAAACCATGTGGCTGGATTCATAATGTTTATTGCGTGTTGTTTATTAATGTGTGTTGCAGATTCATAAACACACTACCGTACCTTTAACATTATAGTGCAGGTACATGAAATAGCTTCATTCATCTCTTATTTCATGAGTGATTAATAATTCATTCCTACATGTAATACATTAATGAATTCATTATGAATATGCACAAGTTCATTATGTATAATGTAAGTGGTGGACAAGGTACACAAACC
Source organism: Trichomycterus rosablanca (assembly GCF_030014385.1). Classification (NCBI taxonomy): domain Eukaryota; kingdom Metazoa; phylum Chordata; class Actinopteri; order Siluriformes; family Trichomycteridae; genus Trichomycterus; species Trichomycterus rosablanca. Next base: position 49,309,517 of record NC_085989.1, read on the forward strand.
ATGTAGTTGAGTTAAAGTAGAGCTATCCAAGGTAAATTATTACTCCAGTAAAAGTAGTAGTAAAAGTAAAATACTCTTTACCTCCACTTGAGTAAAAGTACTAAAGTATTTACCTTCAAATGTACTTAAGTGTGAAAGTAAAAGTAGCATGATTTATTATGGCTCTAATGTTTTATGATCATTTCTGTAACAAGACTCTTGATTAATCAACTCATTTTAGGTGAAAAGACTCGTGTCAATAAGTTAGCTTAACTGGTTAAGCTAAATTGGGTTATACTTTTTAATTAAGATAAACATTTAACATTTAGTGCTGAGCAAATGCTAAACAATAACAGGATTAAGTATATTAATGACATCAAATTCATTATTTTTTAAAAACAAAGCAAAATAGAGCTGAAAATCCTTGATAAGTAGTGGAAATGAATGTGGCTCTATGGGTTGTTTGGAACTTTTCAGAGCTCCACAACCCGGAAGCTGCGCAGAAAAATGTCCCGCCCTCTTTACAACGGTTCCCTACGGGAGTGTCGCCACTCTGTTCTCTCTACCGCTCTGGGTGGACCATAACAGGGTGGACATTCTGACATAAAATTAGCCATTAGCTAGCGAGTGAGCAAAACCATGCTAGCATAAAAGTGAATTCAGACAAAGAATTCTCTGCTTTTTAGTGTGATTATTTTAAAATGATCAAATCGTTTAGCTTTTTCTCATATATCCCATAACAGGGTGGACATGTTATCATGTTATGGTTCACAATATAAGACTTTTAGGATAAAATGTGGAGAAATCAACATTAAAATGAGGAGTTTAATAAGCCACTCATCTTCCACAGTTGTTTTCCCTCCAAAAAGATCATAATAACAGGGTGAATGGCAGCTTGAGGGATGAGTGAAAAACTCTTATAATCAGCAATAAAATCAAACTCGTAAAGAAAATAATCCAGGGTTTAGAGGGACTTAATCAAAAGCTGATGATTAAACATCATGTATCCATTACTAAATCAGAAAGTACAGCACTGGGGACATGGGAAAACCTCTGGTAAGAGATAAAAACAGTGTAAAATGTATACAGTAATTTGGGGGAAGGGGGTAGAAAACGTTGTGTTTAGTTTTTGAAAGTGTTCATTATTTCAGTAAGATGTTTAGAAATTGTATTGTTTAAAATGTAGGTAGAAATTACCGATAAAAGCAGCCCTGAAGATAAAGTCTGATGACATCAAACACAAGCTGGAGACAAAATACATCAGGATTCCTGACTTAACAATTGCCTTGCCACATGTGTGTTGTTTTCTGAGAGTTTTACTTCTTAACCAAACAAAAGTCAATGAAAACTGGACAGGACTCACTTGAGAAAAGCCAGACGTGGCATATTTAATGCCACACCCCTGTTTCCCCCAAGCTGAAATAGCACTGGCACTTTGCTTATTAATATATAACTATGAGTTTCATCACACCCATAAAGCTGAATAATAAATAGATTCTCTCTTATTGTCTTTCTCTCTGTCTCAGTTGGTTGGTCTGGCATTAGTTGGAGGTGGTACATATTTGTGCATCACTGGACCTGTGGACCTTAAGACGAAGTATTTCATCTTTGGTAAATCTTCTATTTTTGTATTCTTATGTTAAATACAATATATTAAAATCTTGATCAATAGGGCATAGCTTTATTTGATGTTGTAGAAAGTTTCTGGATGTCCTCTTATTTCTTCATTATTGATTATGGTTACTGACTTTTCTGTCCATATTAATAAGGCTAGTTTTACTGCATCCATTAAAAAGTCTTTGCTACAATCAGAAAATCCAAACTGCCACCTTAAGCTAAGAACAATTTGTCCAAATGTTGTCCAACAGGTCTGTTATGAATGAGAAGCTGCAAGTAAATAAGTGAGGCTGTCTATGTCAATGTCAATTTATTTATAAAGCACATTTAAAACAACAACTGTTGTACAAAGTGCTGTACAATCTACAGTAAAATAACCATTACAGGCAACAAAGAACAGTAAGACAATAAATAATATACCATGAGACCACGTTGATGCAGACAAACACACACTCTCATACTGTGTTAAAAGCCAAAGAATAAAAATAGGTTTTTAACCGAGACTTAAAAACAGTCAGCGTCTTAACATGTAAAGGAAGTTCATTCCAGAGTTTGGGGGCAATAGTATAAAAAGCACGATCGCCCCTACATTTCAATCTTGATTTTGGTACGATCAGCAGAAACTGGTCAGCTGATCTAAGTGACCTAGATGGAATATATGGTCGCAGGAGATCTGAAATATATGATGGGGCAGAACCATTCAGTGCTTTAAAGGTAAACAAGAGAATTTAAAAATCAATTCTAAAACGAACAGGGAGCCAGTGGAGAGAGGCAAGGATTGGAGTGATGTGTTCACGCTTATGAGACTTGGTCAAAAGACAAGCAGCAGCATTCTGGACTGCCTGAAGACGAGTGAGACCAGCCTGACTAACACCAACATACAGAGTATTACAGTAATCGAGTCTGGATTAGATGAATGCATGTATAACCCTCTCAAAGTCCGTGTTAGATAAAAATGGCTTCACCTTAGCTAAGAGCCTTAAGTGAAAAAAGCTGGCCTTAACTACCGAGTTTATCTGTTTGTCATATTTGAAGTCTTATCTATAAATATCTATTTTTTAGATATTTTATAGAGTAAATAACTACACACTATGTGTGCAATATTTTTTACTTAGTTGTATTTCTTGTATTCTTGTCTTCATACTGCTGTAACAAGTTAATTTCCCTAAGGGGATCAATAAAGTCTTATCTTATCTTATCTTATCTTAAAACCCCCAAGTTCCTAACAGTTGAAGTATAAAAAGTTTCCAGAGGACTCAGATCCACCTGACCAGTATCAAAAACCCCATTTGGTCCAAAAATTATCACTTCAGTTTTATTCTTGTTACTGTCTACTGTCAAGCAAGCCTTCTATTGCCAGGAACTTAGGCTAAATGCTTTACCGGCATTTTTACATTAACATTTTTGGCATTTAGCAGACGCTTTTTATCCAAAGTGACTTACCGCACTGTGACAGTATACTGTCTAAGCAATTGATGGTTAAGGGCCTTGCTCAAGGGCCCAACAGTGGCAACCTGGCAGTGGTAGGGCTTGAACCATTGACCTTTTGATTACTGGTCCAGTATCTTACCTGCTAGGCTACACCTGCCATGCACCTTAAAGCATGAGTGGGGTTTGTCGCTGATCTATTAAACAAGTAGACAGTAGACTTTACAGCACAGCCTTTAAGTCCATAGTAATGTAAAGCTAATTTGACTGTGGACAGCTTCTGTTTCTTGCTAGTTATTGGATTACATCTGTCTAGCCAGACAAACTCACCAGGCATGATGTGACTGTATGGCAAGAGACCAGTGATCTTTTGTAATGGGTCAAATCAAACAAATAAGTTAATCCACCTGCCCATATATACATATTTACCTGCTTTAAATCCTGTGTTTATTCTGTTTGTTTATTCATTTATTCCCAACCAGTCATGCCTTTATATCCTGGCTTCATTCATCCATTAATCCCCTCATCTGCTTTGTTCTCTGGTCTTTGTGTTTCAGTGATGGCTCTGTGTATCGGTGTCGGAATAATAATAATTCTTGCTGCTGCTGCAGGAGATTACGGCTCCTGCTATGAGAACAAGTCTGCACTCTCATCTGTAAGATACACACACACACACACACACACACACACACTATAAGAACCTACTGTCTTACATATGCACATATGTATGTAACACAAAGTGGCTTAACATAAAGAAACTGCTTTTAGAAAAGAGCAAAATCTAGTGCAACATCAACATGCTGAAACCTTCAGTGAAACCATGTTTTTTTTTGACCGGAGTATTCCAAAAAAGACCTGAAATGCTGATCCATCTGACCACAATACACGTTTCCACTGTGTGATGGTCCATCCTGGATGCCTCTGAGCCCAGAGAAATCGACGCCGCCTCTGGATATGGTTAACATAAGGCTTCTTTTTTGCACAGTAAAGTTTTGAGGGGCATTTGTGCATGTAACTCTGTATTGAAATGCAGGAATGGATGTTTAATTAATAAATGAAATGAAGTTGAGCAGATAAAACATGAAATATCTCAGGTTCATACTGTCTGACATCAAATAAAAGTCAGTGTTAGGAGCACTGTGTTTTTATTTTATTTGCATTTTATTTGCAACTTTATTTAAACATAAAGTTTAAAAAAAAACATTTTTGTTTTCTTGCAGTATGGTGCCTTGCTGACTTTGCTCTTTCTAGCAGCCATCATCGGAGGAATTGCATCCTATGTTAATAACCGGGAGGTACGTTTACCCATTTATAATACAGCAGTGGTACTCAGTCCTATTCACACTGGTCCAGTGTAGCTGCAGCTTCCCTCCAACTAGGGATGGATGATATTATAATAACATAACTGTTATTTACACTGATCAGCCTAAACATTATGACCACCTCCCAAATATGTGCAAGGAAATGCCTAATTCATGAGCACTGATGGGTGAAGTGATAGCACTGATTATCTCTTCATCACGGCACCTGTTAGTAGGTGGGATATTATTATTATTATATTAGGCAGCAAGTGAACATTTTATCCGAAAGTTGATGTTAGAAGCAGGAAAAATGGGCGAGCGTGAGGATCTGAGTGAGTTTGACAGGACCAAATTGTGATGGCTAGACGACTGGGTCAGAGCATCTCCAAATCTGCAGTTTTTGTGGGGCGTATCCTGGTCTGCAGTGGTCAGTATCTATTAAAAGTGGCCCAAGGAAGGAACAGTGGTAAACTAGAGACAGGGTCATGGGCAGCCAAGGCTCGCTGATGCACGTGGGGATGCACGTTTATCGTTTTATTAAGCAGTTTACATGTGTCAATTTAAGTTGGGACAGGAGCGGGTTTATTTATTTTTTTAACCAAATTTGGATGGTTGGTTCTTTTGTCAGGAGAACACAACGTCCTTGATTTAATATTTTAAAATATTAAAAAAGTCGACTAGTAAGACTTTGTATTTGTATACTGTGTATTGTATTTACTCTGTGGGTCATTCTATTATCTGAAGTTCAGATGATTTAGCAGTGATAATTCAGGACAGTAGTAGCTTGTACTTTTTGAGCCCATGTGGTGATAGAAGCATGCCGGTTTTTGCCGTCACACTCCAGAGGAAATAATGGCACAGCAGTGCAAAAGTGGTTTTGTCACTTCTCTTGTGAATGCGCTGGTACTGAACGTAATGTATTTCAGTATTTTTATCTTATATTCGTGTTATTTTCAGTGTAAAAGAGTCAAAAACAACCACATTGTTTTGCATTAGCCTAAAATATATGTAGTTCCACAGAACCATGAAACACATTAACAGGTTTCCCAAACATCCTTATGGGGGAAAATACCTCGAAACCAGAACCAATTGGTGTTGAGTTTCAAGGTACTGCTGTACAGGACAAAGTAGATTCACAAATCGCTGCTGCTTGTATTTTATATCCTGTTCCAATTTTTTTGAAATTTAGCTTTATGGATTACCTTCAAGGTCTCTTGATGTTTTTCCATAACATCTTCAAGACATGAGAAGTTTTGGGGGTCAATCAGGTAGAATCAGCTGTGCTTGGGTACCATATTGGAGAAGAAGTGCCACCTTAAATGCAGCATTATTACTGTTATCCTGCAGAAGTCCATTTTTTGTAAATGTGTGTGTGTGTGTGTGTGTGTGTGAAATGTGCTATGTGATATTAATACTGATGCCTCTGTTTGTGTGGTTTTTTTCAGTTCTCGAGCCACGTTTCAGAATTTTACGCCACCATCTATGCTCAGTACCTTGTTATAGGGGATGGGGTCAGAGCCTTCATCCTCAAAGTGTTCCACAATGTTGTACGTGTCCCCACACACTCACACACCTACAGACTGTTTACACAAACAGATTAAAGAGAAATATTTATGCTTATGTACTGTATATAAGTAAAGAATGATGCATTATACTGTATAATTAAGCATTTATTGTCCTAACATGCTCCTAAAATACTGATTCAGGAAAACATCAGTTTGTATTAAGTAAATGGAAGAAAATATCTTGCAAAAAGCATCTAAACTGGTACATTTGTGGCATACACCACAGTTCAGAACAGTTCAGACCTGAATGCTTGACCCCTTCAGGTAAAGGTTACATTGGTTCTTATGCTGTGCTGGGAGTTTTGCTAACATAGGAAGAAAATGGGCAATGCAACTCAGTACTGAGTTTTTCTGATTGTGGTAGGAGTGGTTTCTTCCAATATGGCAATGTCTTTATCCACATCCACTGTAACAGAGAAAAGGACTTTGAACAAAGTGCTTTCCATCATGGACAATCAAAACCATCCACTGCACACAACCTTTCTGCGACAGAGAAGTGTGTTTAGTGGCAGACTACGGTCACAGAGCTGCTCTACAGACAGACTAAGGAAATCCTTTGTTCCCAGGGCCATTAGGCTCTTTAACTCTATGCAGGGGGGATGGGGAGGAACTGAGGAATGAATGTAACAGAATTGTGGTACATGTACATGTACAATAATCTATGTATGTGGGTGAGCACGTGTGTGTTTACATTTGTGGGCACTCATGTGCACATGCACAGACAGGCACATCCGCACCTTATGTACATAAATCTGCACATTTTCTTACATTTCTTATATTTGCACTGTGATTCACTTTATAATTCACTTTAAATTCACTTTAATTCATTTTATAATTTACTTCATCACTTACAGTATATCTTACTACTGTGACTTATATTTCATACTAGCCTCGCAATGTTAACTGAAACTACACCTCCATATGTACCATATTTACCCTCAGGTCCTGTTGTTAGTGTGTGTTGTCCGAGTGTTGTTGTGGTTATACAGATACTTTTTTGTATAATGTGAATCTCTGTAGTGTGTACTATTACTTACTATTACTTTTTGACTTTGATTTATGTAACTTGCTACTGAGGCCTCAATTTCCTTCGGGATCAAAAAAGTATCTATCTATTTATCTATCTATGGCACAAAACACCCCAGCTGGTTTGATAAGTGTCAAATTGATGTAAGGTGCTTTAAAATCAGCATGTAGAACAACAGTCTGACTCTTTGTCTTTGTGTATGTTTATTCTCAGTTTGACTGCTGTGGTTTGGGAGGAGCCGTGCAGACATTAATGGGCAGTACCAACCTCTGTCCACAGGAAACCAGCATTCTGGGAATCCCTGTCTCCACCTCTTCTGTAAGTTCCATGCACTGACTTCCAAGATACTCCAAGGTGGTCATGTTTGTTTTACAACACTGGCTCGTTGTGACCCGAAGCCTGTTGCTTCTACACAAGTACTTACACAGATGATCTGTGGTGCTAATCTTCCAACCTTAGAAGGTGCACAGTGGTACAGTACGAGCATTCAGGACACTGTACCATTAAAAACGCCATGTTAATTAATACCCACATTAATGCTGATGCCTGGGTGACTCGCAGGAGGAATTGTTGGTGCTTCTGATCCTGCCATGTGTGAATAGGCTTCTACTGGTACTCATTCCTCCCACCTTCCGGAAATTCCAGTGTAAGCTCAATGCACCAGTACTCCTAACACTATTTATTTAATAGACTGGGGTTTATTGTCTTGTCTGCCCTTTTACCCCAAACAACAACTGCTGTAAAGGAATAAGGGAGGCAGGCAGGACACCATTTCAGATGGAAAATATTTTAAATCTAAGAAAATGTAGCTCTATAAAGCCCTTAAATGCAATTTCATGCAGAATGTTTTAGAATAAGATTATGAGAATGCTTATACACCGACCACTGACAGGTGAAGAGAATGACACTGATAATCTCTTCATCACAGCACCTGGGGATATATTAGGCAGCAAGTGAACATTTTATCCTCAAAGTTGATGTTAGAAGCAGAAAAAATGGGCGAGTGTGAGGATCTGTGTGAGTTTGACAAGGGTCAAATTGTGATGGCTAGACGACTGTCAGATCATCTCCAAAACCGCAGCTCTTGTGGGGTGTGTCTCGGTCTGCAGTGGTCAGTATCTATCAAAAGTGGTCCAAGGAAGGAACAGTGGTAAACCGGAGACGGGGTCATGGGCGGCCAAGGCTCATTGATGCACGTGGGGAGCGAAGGCTGGCCCGTGTGGTCCGATCCAACAGACGAGCTGCTGTAGCTCAAACTGCTGAAGAAGTTAATGCTGGTTCTGATAGAAAGGTGTCAGAATACACAGTGCAGCACAGTTTGTTGTGTATGGGGCTGCATAGCTGCAGACCAGTCAGTTAGGAAGGTGGTCATAATATTATGCTTGATCAGTGTAGATGTTTGTAATGTACCTAGACTATCAATCAGATTGTTGCTGGCTTAGGCCCCACCACAACCAAGTTGCCACTGTTGCGCCTCTACACAAGGCCCTTAACCCTCAATTGCTGTTAGTGTATTCAGTCAAAATTGTAAATCGTGTTGGATTAAAAGTCACACAATGAACGAACACGAATATAAAACTATGTTTCAAAACTAACAGGTGCAGAAAAGATCTAAATAACCCGGACCTGCATCTTCATTTAGATTTTCACAACCTGTTAGCACCTACATACCATCAGTAATCTCTTAAATTGATCTGTGTGTTTAGAGTTGCCTACCTGTGATCACCGGTGGGCTACAGGCCTCATCAACACTTTACTTTTTTCTGGGAATCGCTGGAGTCCTGGTGAGTAATAACCCAAAAACAACAGCTTTTCAAACTTTGATGGTTGTTTAACATGATTAAAACTTTCAAAATAAATTACACCAGGAATGATTATATATATACAGGTGCTGGTCATAAAATTAGAATTGAAACTTGTATATTATATTCATTCATTACACACAGACTGATATATTTCAAATGTTTATTTCTTTTAATGTTGATGATTATAACTGACAACTAATGAAAACCCCAAATTCAGTATCTCAGAAAATTAGAATATTGTGACAAGGTACAATATTGAAGACACCTGGTGCCACACTCTAATCAGTTAATTAACTCAAAACACCTGCAAAGGCCTTTAAATGGTCTCTCAGTCTAGTTCTGTAGGCTAGACAATCATGGGGAAGACTGCTGACTTGACAGTTGTCCAAAAGACAACCACTGACACCTTGCACAAGGAGGGCAAGACACAAAAGGTCATTGCTAAAGAGGCTGGCTGTTCACAGAGCTCTGTGTCCAAGCACATTAATAGAGAGGCGAAGGGAAGCAAAAGATGTGGTAGAAAAAAGTGTACAAGCAATAGGGATAACCGCACCCTGGAGAGGATTGTGAAACAAAACCCATTCAAAAATGTGAGGGAGATTCACAAAGAGTGGACTGCAGCTGGAGTCAGTGCTTCAAGAACCACCACGCACAGACGTATGCAAGACATGGGTTTCAGCTGTCGCATTCCTTGTGTCAAGCCACTCTTGAACAAGAGACAGTGTCAGAAGCGTCTCGCCTGGGCTAAAGACAAAAAAGACTGGACTGCTGCTGAGTGGTCCAAAGTTATGTTCTCTGATGAAAGTAAATTTTGCATTACCTTTGGAAATCAAGGTCCCAGAGTCTGGAGGAAGAGAGGAGAGGCACAGAATCCACGTTGCTTGAGGTCCAGTGTAAAGTTTCCACAGTCAGTGATGGGTTTGGAGTGCCATGTCATCTGCTGGTGTTGGTCCACTGTGTTTTCTGAGGTCCAAGGTCAATGCAGCCGTCAACCAGGAAGTTTTAGAGCACTTCATGCTTCCTGCTGCTGACCAACTTTATGGAGATGCAGATTTCATTTCCCAACAGGACTTGCACACAGTGCCAAAGCTACCAGTACCTGGTTTAAGGACCATGGTATCCCTGTTCTTAATTGACCAGCAAACTCGCCTGACCTTAACCCCATAGAAAATCTATGGAGTATTGTGAAGAGGAAGATGCGATATACCAGACCCAACAATTCAGAAGAGCTGAAGGCCACTATCAGAGCAACCTGGGCTCTCATAACACCTGAGCAGTGCCACAGACTGATGGACTCCATGCCACGCCGCATTGCTGCAGTAATCCAGGCAAAAGGAGCCCCAGCCAAGTATTGAGTTCTGTACATGCTCATACTTTTCATCTTCATACTTTTCAGTTGGCCAACATTTCTAAAAATCCTTTTTTTGTATTGGTCTTAAGTAATATTCTAATTTTCTGAGATACTGAATTTGGGGTTTTCATTAGTTGTCAGCTATAATCTTCAACATTAAAAGAAATAAACATTTGAAATATATCAGTCTGTGTGTAATGAATGAATATAATATACAAGTTTCACTTTTTAAATGGAATTACTGAAATAAATCAACTTTTTCATGATATTCTAATTTTATGACCAGCACCTGTATATACACCGATCAGCCATAACATTAAAACCACCTCCTTGTTTCTACACTCACTGTCCATTTTATCAGCTCCACTTACCATATAGAAGCACTTTGTAGTTCTACAATTACTGACTGTAGTTCATCTGTTTCTCTACATACTGTTTTAACCTGCTTTCACTTTGTTCTTCAATGGTCAGGACCCCCACAGGACCACCACAGAGCAGGTATTATTTAGGTGGTGGATCATTCTCAGCACTGCAGTGACACTGACATGGTGGTGGTGTGTTAGTGTGTGTTGTGCTGGTATGAGTGGATCAGACACAGCAGCGCTGCTGGAGTTTTTAAATACCGTGTCCACTCACTGTCCACTCTATTAGACACTCCTACATAGTTGGTCCACTCAAGTCAGAGACGATCGCTCATCTATTGCTGCTGTTTGAGTCGGTCATCTTCTAGACCTTCATCAGTGGTCACAGGACGCTGCCGGCTGGATGTTTTTGGTTGGTGGACTATTCTTAGTCCAGCAGTGACAGTGAGGTGTTTAAAAAGTCCATCAGCGCTGCTGTGTCTGATCCACTCATACCAGCACAACACACACTAACACACCACCACCATGTCAGTGTCACTGCAGTGCTGAGAATGATCCACCACCCAAATAATACCTGCTCTGTGGTGGTCCTGTGGGGGTCCTGACCATTGAAGTACAGGGTGAAAGGGGGCTAACAAAGCATGCAGAGAAACAGATGGGGTGTGTTCAAAAAGCTAGTGAGCTGTCTACATAGGCAGCATTTTACGTCATCCTGTGCGCGCTCCCGAGAAGGAGGCTGTTCGAAATCCTAGATGCCTTAAAATCCTCACTACTGAGGCATCTTAATATTTCAATGTTATTTTGGCTCAGGAACGAGTGAGCTCCGACGCTGCCTTAGTGATCAAGGCAATCCCAGCATTCATGGCTGACGGGGCGGAGAAACGAGTTATTTTCAAACGTAAATAAAATATTACTGATTTTTAACTTGTATAAACTTGTACTGAGTGTTTTTATTTGCAAGTTCGGGCTTGTCAGGAAATTTAACCGTTTTTGGTACATGAAGGGAGATGTTATTGACATTAGCGTGCTATGCTACCTCAGTTCATTGGTTTTAATGGCGAGATGCTAAATGCTAAACACGAAATGCTAAACCCGATGGAATCGCTATCTAAGTAGTGCGTTCGAATAACCTGCCTTTTAAGTCACTAACTTATTAGAATCCTCTCTACTAAGTCAGCTGCCTATGTAGACAGTAAGACAGCAAGGCAGCTCCCTAGGTTTTCGAACACACCCATGGACTACAGTCAGTAATTGTAGAACTACAAAGTGCTTCTATATGGTAAGTGGAGCTGATAAAATGGACAGTGAGTGTAGAAACAAGGAGGTGGTTTTAATGTTATGGCTGATCAGTGTATATATATATGTATAAAATATATTAATTAGGGATGCACGATGATATCGGAATTCTATCTGTATCTGCCGATAATATATTTTTTAAGAACAATCGGCATCGGGCCGATGCTTAGGTTTGGCCGATGTTTCAAACCGATATTTGCCGACGCATTTATTATTTGCCGGAAGAAGACGGGGTGACGCAGGCCGCGCTACAGCAGTGCAGCAAAAATGTCTGTGGTATGGACGTTTTTCAAAGTGAGCGAGCATGACATAAAGCATGCAGTTTGCAACACTTGCTCAACTAACGTCTTGCGTGGAGGGAGCAAAGTAAGAAATTTCAACACCACAAATTTAATTATACATCTGAAGGCACACCATCCTGACAAATATACAGAGTTCCTCACGGTGAAAGAGGAGACTCGCACAGCACCGCGCACGCCAGCAAAATCTGCAGCTACTCAGCCGGTTGACCAACTCCTTCAGAAATTTAAGAAATTTGACAAAAACAGCCCAAAAGCTACAGCTATTACAGCAAAGGTGATGGAATTAATCGCTCTCGATGATCAGCCGTTCTCTGTTGTGGAGGATATTGGATTTCGCCGGCTGCTCGAGCATCTTGAGCCACGTTACACCATACCTAGCCGTCGTTACTTTTCCGACGTAGCCCTACCGGAGCTACACAACTTGGTAGCGACTCACATTCACAAGCTCATCGACGAGAATGTGTCCTCCATTAGCCTTACCACGGACATCTGGACATCTGATGTGAGTCCAGTGAGTATTCTGAGTTTAACCGCGCAGTGGGTAGACAACAGTTTTGAATTACAGAAGGCAGTTTTGCACGCCCAAGAATGCTCCGGTTCACACACAAGCTCTGCACTATCTGAGGCATTTGAAAGAAGTTTGAAACATGGAAGATTTCTAAGGAGAACATTCATGTTGTACTGCGCGGCAATGCACGTAACATTGCGAAAGCTATGGTGGAATGCGGGGTTCCGAGTTTGCCGTGTATGGCCCACACGTTTAGTTTGTATGGCTCCTGTCTCAGGAGACACCTTTTATCTTATTGTTTGCATACAGTTGGTTGAAAGCTAAAAAGTTATGCAAATAAATGGTACATTTGTTTATAATGTAAATCGGGGGTGTCTGATCTCTCTGTAAGTTATAAATGTGTATATCGGCATCGGCATCTGTAGATAAGTACGTGTATAATATCGGATATCGGCATCGGCCCAAAATTCCCATATCGGTGCATCCCTAATATTAATTGAAGTGTTTAATGTATACCACAAATTTAGTCTTACTGAGTTGAAAAGTTTTTCTTTGCATTAAATTAGACCTTTGAGTTAGATTTTGGATCTAATTTAGTGAATGACTAAAGTTGAAATGATTGAGTCGGGTTTTGGAAACATTTGAACTGTTACTGCAGATTTTATCAGCAAAGGCACTTTTAAAGTTAGAATCAGATTTAGCATTAGAATCAGTTTCAGTTTTAATACTTTGAGTTAGTCATTGAGTGAGTCATGGTTCATCAGAGTCATTTCATCAGTTTCAGTCCTAAACTGACCCCCAAACCCAGCTTAAACTGACCTAAACCTTATTTAGACTCATAACCTGTCTGACTTTAAACGTGACCCTCACTATAAATTAGACTCTACACTTGATTTTATACCTAACTGGATTCAAATCTAACTCTGACTTAGGCTGCGTCCCAAATTGCATACTTAAAGCAGTATGTACTAGATTTGAGGCAGTGCACACTGCTCGGCCGGTAAAGCAGTTAAAGCTTTTTCAGTACGCAAGTGTGCAGTATGCATACTACATCCGCCATCTTACCGTCACGTGATGCATGGCGTCACATCGTCACAGACGTTCTCCACAAAGCTTCTGACAACGTTACTCATGGTTGTACGCAATCATAAAATGTTTTATTCACACGTGTACTCTCATGGTTGGACGACTACAATTTCCTACTGGGAGGTGCTCCCAATCCTAGCCCTAAACCCCACTGTCAGATGTAGAGTCAGGTTTAAAATGAAAACGAGTTTCAGAACTAAGAGTCAAGTTTAGAATTACAGTGGGGTTTAGGGGTAGGATTAAAATCAGATGTAGAGTCAGGTTTTAAGTGATGTGTACAGTCTGATTCAGGGTTAAAATTAGATCTGGTTTGAAGACTCTTGCATGCTGGTTTTAATGTTCTCTCTCTCTCTCTCTCTCTCTCTGTCTCTGTCTCTCTCTCTAGCTTGTTACTATAGTTTGCTCTTCCTTTATTTGGCAGCAGCTCTCTCGCCCTCCCCCTGTTTCTCCTGCCTACATCCCTCTATCCTCATCTTCCACCTCCTACATCCCTGTCGTCCCTACTTTTTACTCTTCATCCAATGTGGCTTCCTCCTCTGATTTCCATTCCTACACCATTCCTCCTCCTTCATCTTCCTCCTCCGGCATCCCTCCTTTATCTCCTCCCCCTTACAAAAGTGTGATTGAAGATCTGTGACCAGCTGGATCAGCAAGCTGAAGCAGGGTCCTCTGCTCACTCTGTTATAACATTTCTTCACAGTATGGCTACTAATCCACATCTAGAACTGTCTCTACCCTTTTCATGTACTGCCTCCATCCCTGACACTCAACCAATGACAGTAGGAGGATCTTTGAAGATTGTGGAGTTTTGAATGAATTTGTGAATCCTTGGTTTATCAGTGTTGCTGGTCCACCTTAAAGTCCTACTGCAGTAATGTTTCATATATATATATACATATATTATGTATTGATTATAATAAAAATACAGAACGCCAACTAAAGTTTATTTACATTTTCAGCATTTAGCAGACGCCTTTATCCAACACGACTTAGTTACAATTGAGCAATTGAGGGTTGAGGGCCTTGCTCAAGGGCCCAACAGCAGCAACCTGACAGAGGTGGGGCTTGAACCACGAGGCTATGGCTTGCCCGTATGCTCCTTTGGTGAAATATTCATTGTTCTTCTAGTGTTCCACAAAGGTTCTACGGTCAAGCCATAGCCTAGTGGTTAGGGTACTGGACTAGTAATCAAAAGGTCGCTGGTTCAAGCCTCACCACCACCAGGTTGCTGCTGTTGGGCCCTTGAGCAAGGCCCTTAACCCTCAATTGCTCAGATTGTATATTGTAACTGTACTGTAAGTCGTTTTGGATAAAGGCGTCTGCTAAATGCTGAAAGTGTAAACGTAAACATTTGGTTCCAGCTTGTGTAGGAGTAAATAACATGAGTAGGAGATTTGGAACTGGAGGCTACAGTTAAATACAGATTATTTTTGGGGGCATAATGGGTCACATTAAATGTCAAACCAGGTTAAATACAAACAAACAAAAAACAATCCTATTAAAAATTATAATAGAATAATTGAGTGTTTTGCTTCAGCCATTTGGTTCTGATAGTCTTGGTATCCTGACATGAAAGGAGACCAGGACCAGGACAAATACCTTCTATGTAAAATGGATTAGTAACCCTACTGCTCTACTGCACTGTCCGTTAGACACATGCTTTCCTTGTTTCTCTTCTCTAGCCTAGTCATGTTCACTTTTATCACTGCGGCTTAAAAACGTCTGATGTCCCACAGATCTTTCACTTTCACTCTTTCTTTATCTATCCTTCTATCTCTCGGCTAGCTCCTGGTGCTGAGCTTCTGTGCTGTGATGTACAACCAATTAAAGAGGAGTGGCCCCGAATACTACCAAACACCAGCATTCAACTACTACTAGAACACAGCGCCGCAGATCAGCACCTTGACGACTTCTTCATCTTTCCAGCCATTCAGTTGATCCAGCCATTCCTCTCATTTTCTCCTCAATCGATGCATCCGTTTGTTTTTCTTTTTCTACTATTGTCAATCCTTCATTTATATTCTTTCCCCTCTTCTAATCAAGAAATCCTTTGTACGTCGCTTCTCCTTTATCTGTTTCTTTCTCTCACCACTTAATTATCTGGTTCTTACTTTAACGTAGAACTCATAACCTCTGGAAGACTCTTTACTTTACATGGGTTCTACTTGGAACCATCTACAAAGGATGTCCTTCTCTCATCCATTCCTCCTTTATATCCATTTTTTTTTTCTTTTTCTTGGTACATTCCTTCTTTCTATTTTCCTTCATTGTTTGAATCTCCAGAACATTGATCTTCCGTCAGTCGAGCTGAAATGATACCAAGGAGCCACTGAAGAGGAGCTCAGATTTCACACACACATATTCTTGTGACCATTAAAGTGCATGAATTGCATCCTGTAATCATTACCACACTCACATGGACAGGGATGATGGATGACTGTACTGTTTACCAGAAATTCTGACTGCATGATCATTGTTAAATGTGCTTGCCAACAGCATAGTGAGTTCTGTTGACCCTCCCACCTAAACTGTTAAAAATGTCACTGTTCAGGATCACTTAATGAACCGATTTCACTTTGGGAGTGTGTGTAATGCATTACTGTTACTACGCACAGGTCATTTTTGTACAGATTCACAAACCCACACCCACACATTCCTGCACTGTCTGTGGTGCATCATAAGTGCCAGAATGCCGATTTTACTTTCACTTTTATCTTTGTTTTGTTTACATTTTATAGTTTATAGTTTAGTTGTGT
Organism: Trichomycterus rosablanca; assembly: GCF_030014385.1. Lineage (NCBI taxonomy): Eukaryota > Metazoa > Chordata > Actinopteri > Siluriformes > Trichomycteridae > Trichomycterus > Trichomycterus rosablanca. The sequence goes on from NC_085989.1 coordinate 49,325,900, forward strand.
ATACAAAGTAACACATTTGGCTGTGTCTGAGGGAGGAAGGTCGACGGGTTTTCATTGCCCCTGAGCAAACGCAACCTCTGCTGTCTGGTCAAGGCACCTGCATGAGTGGTGGTGGATTTACAGAATAGCACAGTGTGGCTATTCGTACAGATAATGAGGGGCTACTCTGCAGTTCCCTTCGGGCAACACGAGGACGATGCAAGCGGCAATGAAGTTGCAGTGAGAGAGAAAATTGGGGTAGAAAAGCCCCCCTCAAAAATGAAATATATTGTTTTAGTTTTATATTAGCAGTGAGTGAAATGTTTAATGTTACATGACGTTTACTGTTACACAGCAGATCTAAAATAGCATCCTGCTTTTTTTCTTACATCAATAAACATTTAGGTGGCTTTTAAACTGTTTTGTGTCTTTATGTGCATTATTAGATTTCATTCTGACTATCATTTAGAAAACAGGAAATGAGATTTGAAAACAAGGTTATAATAGAGCCCTGACCTCAGCCCCACTGAACAGCCTTGGAGTGAACTGGAACAACCTAGGCTGTCTTGACCGACATCAGGGCCCAACCATACAAATACTCTTTTGTGCCTTCCACATGGATGCCACGAAAACATTCCCCAGACCATAACGCTGCCACAGCCGTTGTAATGCATATTTGCATTTTACTGTATGGAGAAGACACTTTTATCTAGAGCGACTTACTATAATAATACTATGCAAGTGATAAGGTTTAAGCAGCAGAAGCAACCTGGTGGTGGTGGGGCATGAACCAGCGACCATCTGATCATTAGTCCAGGACCTGAATTGCTGAGCTACCATACAAATAATCCTGCTTTCTGTTATTTATTTGTATTTCACCTTCTGTCCTAACTATTCTGATAGTATGTTGACCTTTTGTGGAATGACATTTAAATTCCTCAATTTATTTCAGCTGTATGACTATTAATAAAGTATATTACCAAAACGTGTATGTCCTTAAAATCAGAGAGGGTCGTATCGACTACTAATGAGGTGTTTTTAACAAAGGGGTCGGTGAGGATATATAGTCAGATTCATTTCAATTGTTTGAAAGACTTGGATTACACTTGAACCGATATGTAATTAAGTTTGTAATGTTTAAGCTTTTGTGTAACAAACAGATGATTATGTTTTGATGTATTATGGCATAGAAACATTAATAGTAAATCCAGCACATTCCACTAGATAAATTTACGAAGGGTGTTTGTTTAATTCATGTTTACAGATGTTTTGGTTTAGTGCAGTGGTTAGTCATCTTACCATATCCTTATATAGTGGGGTGCAGTACTGATTGTATCCACTAGAGTGAGCTGCTTTGAAACAGAATTCATGATCCCATGAGCTGTAACCAACTGGAATTTCAAACCAGTTGGTTTAATGATCGTTTTATATTCAGTTGATAGGATTTAATAATTATAAGGACGTTACTGCCGCAGAGAGGATAGTTGTGTGAAAGGGCAGTGGTAGCTCAGAGGAAAAAAAGAACTGGTCTGGTAAATAATCAGAAGGTTGCGTGTTTAAACCCTACACCTAGGTTGCCACTGTTGGGCCCCTTGATCCCTTAACCCTCAATCACTTAGATTGTGTACGGTCACAACTGCAAATCGTTTAAATATTATTATTATTTTTTATATTTACCAGACACTTTATTCAATTAGTAATTGAATTTAATTACACTAGGTGCATGGTGGCACTACTGACTGTAGTCCATTTGTTTCTCTGCATGCTTTGTTAGCTCCTTTCATGCTGCTCTTTAATGGTCAGGACCCCCACAGAGCAGGTATTATTTGGGTGGTGGATCATTCTCAGCACTGCAGTGACACTGACATGGTGGTGGTGTGTTAGTGTGTGTTGTGCTGGTATGAGTGGATCAGACACAGCAGCACTGATGGAGTTTTTAAACACTTCACTGTCACTGCTGGACTGAGAATAGTCCACCCACCAAAAATATCCAGCCAACAGCGCCCCATGGGGAGCAACCTGTGACCACTGATGAAGGTCTAAAAGATGACCAACTCAAAAGGCAGCAATAGATGAGCGATCGTCTCTGACTTTACATCTACAAGGTGGACCAACTAGGTAGGAGTGTTTAATAGAGTGGACAGTGAGTGGACACAGTGGGTGTGTTCGAAAACCTAGGGAGCTGCCTTGCTGTCTACATAGGCAGCTGCCTCAGTAGAGAGGATTCTAGTAAGTCAATGACTTATAAGTCAGGTTATTCGAACGCACTACTTAGACAGCGCTTCCATCACGTTTCGCGTTTAGCATTTAGCATCTTGCCATTAAAAACAATGAACTGAGGTAGCACAGCGCTAACGCTAACGTCAATATAACATTTCCCTTCATGTACCGATAATGGTTACATTTCCTGACAAGCTCGAACTTGCAAATAAAAACACTCGGCACAAGTTTATACAAGTTAAAAATCAGTAATATTTTATTTACGTTTAAAAATAACTCCATTCGTTTCTCCGACCCGTCAGCAATGTTTATTTTTCTGTGAGAGCCGACCCGCAATGAACGCTGTTGCCTTGATCACTAAGGACGCTTCCGATGCTCACTCGTTCTTGAGCCAAAATAACATTGAAATATGAAGATGCCTCAGAAGTGAGGATTTTAAGTTATCTAGGATTTCGAACAGCCTCCTTCTCGGGAGCGCGCACAGGATGACGTCAAATGCTGCCTATGTAGAGAGATCACTAGCTTTTCGAACACACCCAGTATTCCACTCATACCAGCACAACACACTAACACACCACCACCATGTCAGTGTCACTGCAGTGCTGAGAATGATCCACCACCTAAATGAACAGTGAGGAGCTGTGTTAATTTTAATTGTTTAGTCTATTTTTATCTGTTTTATTTTGTCTCTTACTCTGTATTTTTATTTGGTTCTTACTTTTTTAATATAATGTTGTGTTATGTATGCTTATTCGATGTACAGCACTTTGGTCAACGTAAGTTGTTTTAAGAGTGCTTTATAAATAAAATGTACTTACTTACTTACTAAATAATACCTGCTCTGTGGGGGTCCTGACTATTGAAGAACAGCATGAAAGGGAACTAACAAAGCATGCAGAGTCAGTAATTGTAGAACTACAAAGTGCTTCTATATGGTAAGTGGGGCTGATAAAATGAGTGGAGAAACAAGGAGGTGGTTTTAAGGTTATGGCTGATCAGTGTAAGTAACTGCCCCCTTTATTTATTGATTGATTGGGATATTATTCTCGCACATCACTGCGGAGAAGGTTCTCTGTTAGGTTCTAGTCAAGACTTAGACTAGATCACTACCAAACTGTCATCGCTTTTATGTCAGGCCATTCAGACCCTAATTTACTTCCGTATTTTGGATCATTGTCTCGCTCTGTGACCTAATTACACCTCAGCCAGACAGATGAGCTTACATTATTTTCCGCCCTCGTGTCTGATGGATAAGTAAGAACGTCCTTCTGTTCTGATGATCCACAAACATGCCAAAGTTTTAGTAAAAAGATCAGCAGAGCTTACATTATCACACCCATAAACACTGACAGCACAGACAGGAAACGTGTGTGTGTGTGAATACGGTTGTGTTCATATGTGTTTATGAGTGGGTGGGGGGGTTTAGGGTGCGGTACTCAATGAATCATATGATTTTAAGTTGCTTGGCAACTAGAGCACTTAAGGGCAACATCTGTGTGTCTAAATGACTGTGTGTGAAGATAGGAGTGTGTGAATGTGTTGCATTCCGCAACAAAAGAGAAAAGCAGTTGTTGTAACCATGGGAATACAGCAGTCACCATCACGAGGACGCCTGGAATGTACATTTCTTATGACATCACTTCCTGCCATTCACTGCCTCCATAACCACACACACTCGAGCTGTTTAGTCTATTGTTTTACAGACTGCAATAAAACTGGAGCTCCAAGTTTTGATTCAACAGAAAAGTAAAAGGTTAAACTGTGGTTCTGATCAGAGCAACATCAGCTCGTGTGAATAAAAGCTGTTGGTTCTGTTTAACATGAGACAATGGCTTAACGATGTACCCACAGTACTTATGATGTACCCCTTCCACTGACCCCAGTAATACACACACACACACACACACACACTCAGCTACTCAGAATGTGTTTTGGTCAATCCCAGGTAACTGTTTCATTTTACAAGGTTTTTAAGTGGAAGATGAGCTGTATACGAGTAACAGGACTGAAATCATTCTCAGCACTGCAGTGACACTGACATGGTGGTGGTGTGTTAGTGTGTGTTGTGCTGGTATGAGTGGATCAGACACAGCAGCACTCCTGGACTGAGAATAGTCCACCAACCAAAAATATATCCAGCCAACACTGCGCTGTGGGCAGCGTCCTGTGACCACTGATGAAGGTCTAGAAGACGACCAACTCAAACAGCAGCAATAGATGAGCGATCGTCTCTGACTTTACATCTACAAGGTGGACCAACTAGGTAGGAGTGTCTAATAGAGTAAACAGTGAGTGGACACGGTGTTTAAAAACTCCAGCAGCACTGCTGTGTCTGATCCACTCATACGAGCACAACACACCACCAGAATGTCAGTGTCACTGCAGTACTGAGAATGATCCACCACCCAAATAATACCTGCTCTGTGGTGGTCCTGGGAGAGTCCCGACCATTGAATTGTAGAACTACAAAGTGGAGCTGATAAAATGGACAGTGAGTGTCGAAACAATGAGGTGGTTTTAATGTTATGCCTGATCGGTGTATAATGTGGTACAGCCAAGCCTTTACGTCAGCATGATCTTTCCTAGTAGCTATCAGATACTACAGAGTACTACTAGCTAACAACTGAGCCGACAGTTGGAAAACAAAACACAGTGATTAAAGGGTTAGAACTGTGACACTGTGAATCTTCATTGTGTGTGTGTGTGTGTGTGTGTGTGTAAGTTTGGGGTGGGGTTGAGAAGTTCAGATGAACACTTAAAATCTAGTCTGACAGGATTCCAAATTCCGTTCCTTAGTCCTCATTAGGGTGTGTACAGTTACACCACTGCTCTTTATGTGAATGATACGGCTCTCCCAGCATCACCTACAATCATCCTCCAATGGAATTATTAATGATATCATGCATTTATGTGTGTAAATAATCTTCTTTAAATATTTAAGCTGTGTATGCCTGATGAACCTCCTGGGCTTCAGAACATTTTGAAAATGGGTTTTAAAATGGTACTTTGTAACAATGCTTATTAAAATATATTTGAATTTTTTTGCTGTCATGCATCTTATGCATTTAGATTTACGGTGACTTTAAACATTTGGTGCAAGTCAGAATTGAACCCTAAACAGGCCACTGTTAACCTAGGGCGACCATACATTCTCTTTTTTTATGTTTTATCTGCTCAACTTCATTTCATTTATTATTAAACATCCATTCCTGCATTTCAGGCCTGCAACACATTCCAAAAAAAGTTGGGACGGGGGCAATTTAGGGCTAGTAATGAGGTGAAAGAACTAAATAGTGATGTGATTTTAAACAGGTGATTGTAATCATGGTTTGGTATAAAAGCAGCATCCAGGAATCTTTGATGAGCAAAGATGATCAGAGAATCTCCAATTTGTCAACAAATGTGTGAGAAAATGATTGGAAGGGATTTGCATATTTCTCCTTCTACAGTGCAGAATATCATTAAACCATTTAAGAAATGTGGAGGAATTTCAGTGCATAAAGAACGAGGGCGCAAGCTGAAGCTGAACACCCGATCCCTCACGACGGCCCTGCATCAAGAACCTTCACTCAACAATAGCTGATATAACCACATGGGTGAGGGATTAGTTTATCAAACCTTCATCAAGCTCTACAATACAGAGTTACTGCAAAAATACTTTACTGTACAAAAAAGAAGCCTTACGTTAACTATGTCCAGAAGCTGTGTTGACTTCATCTTTTCCAGGGATGTCCAGCATTTTTCAACAAGACGATGCAAAACCACCTGCTGCACACATTACAAAGGCATGGTTGCGGAAGAAGAGGGTACGGGTACTGGACTGGCCTGCCTACAGTCCTGACCTGTCCTCAATAGAGAACGTGTGGAGGATTTTGAAAGGAAAAATGCTACAATGACCCCGTACTGTTACACATCTTATGACGTGTTTGCAGGTGGATGAGACAAAATAAAAGCTGAAACACTAAATCACTTGGTCTCCTCGGTGCCAAAACCTCTTTTAAGCGGTGAAAATGAACGACAACATTACAAAGTGGTAAATGCTTTACTGTCCCAACTTTTTTTTGGAATGTGTTTCAGGCCTGAAATGCAGGAATGGATGTTTATTAATAAATGAAATGAAGTTGAGCTGATAAAACATGAAATAGCTCAGGTTCATCCTGTCTGACATCAAATAAAAGTCAAAATAAATGTAAGTAACTTTGTGTTTATTATTATTATGTGCTTTTTCAATGTCGTCCCAACTTTTTCTGATTTGGGGTTGTAGTTTCTCCCTGATTCTGAAACAGCACAAACATTTCCAAATGCGTGTAATAATATAGAGGTTATTGTCAACACTGTGATAGCGCCACATTCTGTCAAAAACGCTCTACTGATAAACCTTGTTAAAGAGTAGCTTTTAACGTTTAATAACTTAGTTGCATTATTGATGCATTTGTTAAATATTTAATACCCCCATACCATGTGTTGTACCACTACAATATAACATGTGACCATCCAAGTTGACTGTAAATGCTGTTATTGTAAAAGGAAAACATCTAGGATGTAGGATTGCAGCTCAGCAATAACCATACACACAGCAATCATCGAGTCCATCCTTACATCATCCATCACCATTTGGTTTGGTTCCTCAACGTCACATGAATGAGCCAAGCTCCAGCGTATAATCAAGACAGAGGAGAGGATCATTGGATGTACTCTGCCAACGCTTCAGGACATCTACAACAACAGAGTGCTGAAGCATACCAGCAAAATTACAGCAGACCCCGTCTCATCCTGGACATCACCTTTTTCAAACTCTTCCATCTGGCAGAAGACAATAAAAACACATCCCCAGAGCTATAACACCTTTTAACCAAAATTGTTCTCTTGGGCAAATGTTGGTAAATACTGGTTAACAGTCCGTGTGCTGTCGGGTCTGTTAAATATGTTCTATGTTACATGTGTAATTATCTGTACTATTATGTGTATTGTTTGTACTACTATGTGGACTGTTGTGTGTATTATTGTGTGTATCACCAAAGCAAATTCCTCGTATGTGTAACATACCTGGCCAAATAAAGTGATTCTAATTCTGATTCTGATACACAAGCAATATTATACACAGCAAGAAGGTCCTGGTTTCGATCCCAACGTGGGGCGGTCCGAGTCTTTTCTGTGTGGAGTTTGCATGTTCTCCCTGTGTCTGCATGGGTTTCCTCCGGGAGCTCCGGTTTCCGCCGACAGTCCAAAGACGTGCAGTCAGGTTAATTGGAGACACTAAATTGTCCATGACTGTGTTTGATATAAGCTTGAGAACTGATGAATCTTGTGTAATGAGTAACTACCGTTCCAGTGATAGCTCAGTGGTGAAGGTACTGGACTAGTAAACAGAAGGTTGCCGGTTCAAGCCCCGCCGCCACCGAGTTGCCACTGTTGGGTCCCTGAGCAAGGCCCTTAACCCTCAATTGCTTATCGTGTTCAGCTCATCGTGTAAGTCGCTTTAGATAAAAGCGTCTGCTAAATGCTGAAAATGTAAATGTTCCTGTCATGAATGTAACCAAAGTGTAAAACATGACGTGAATCGTAATAAACAAACAAACAAAAACACTGTCTCTGAAAGCAACAGCAGCAGCAGAAGAACTCATTATGAGAAGCTTCATGGAGGAGGTTTCCACTGCTAAGAAGGCTAGAGACATCCTCAACTCGAGATATTTCTGCTCTCAGCAGTTGAGTGTGTTTATCTCCGGTCTGTCATGCAGAGCATAACTGCTGGACTTATAAAATAAAAACTGAAATGTACAACAGGACTCTCAGCATACTGGCCTTGCAATATTAATCATTCATTCATTCATTTTCTTATCCTCTTATCCTTCTTATCCTCTTAGCATTCAGGGTCGTGAGGGGAGGGGGGGTCAGCATGGTTTTGGACTGTGGGAGGAAACCGGAGCTCCCGGAGGAAACCCACTCAGACACGGGGAGAACGTGCAAACTCCACACAGAAAGGACCCGGACCACCCCACCCAGGACCTTCTTGCTGTGAGGCGACAGTGCTACCCACTGAGCCAGCACAATACTAATCATGTTTATATAATTGTGTTAAGGCACAACACCATTGGACTCTGAAGCAGCATAAATATTCAGTCTGCCAGGTGAGTCTGGGTTTGGCACTAACCTCCTCCTGTCTGTAAGCATAGTGCCAACTCGTGATGTGATTATTTTGGCATTGGTTCCAGTGAAGGGAAGTCGTAATGCTATAGAATACCATGTCAACTTGCTGGTATCAGTTTGAGGAATTTCATTTCCTGTTTTCTTTTCATAGCAACCACGCCACAAAAAAATCAGCTCTATAAAGAACTGGTTAGGTGAGTTTAATGTGAAAGATCTGTTCTACACACAGAGTCCTAATCAAGCCCTTAAAACACCTATGGGATGAACTGGAACTCTGATTGCGATCCAAAACCTTATTGCTTCACATTAGTTTACGGTTTTACTAATGCTCCTATGGCTGAATTGAAGTAATCCTTGAGTCTTGTTTCAAAATGTAGTGCAAAGCAAGTCAGACACTCGTATTTAGTAAGATGTTTGGGTGTTCTAGTGTCTGTCTTGGCAATTCACTAAGCCTGAGCAAACACACAAAACACACACACACACACACACTTCCTGTATTGGGTTATGAGAAAAAACAAAAGGGAAATCCCTCTGATACACATACACTAATAACACAATCGCCATGGCGATACCAAACCGCAGTTACTACACCAACACCCACCCGAACCACGACAATATTTAGCTGCTTCCTAAACAAGGCTGGTGTGTCACAACAATGGCCAAGTGTGTGTGTGTGTGTGTGTGTGTGTGTGTGGGAAACAGAAAAAGAAAAACAAAGTAGACGTTCCTCACAAGTTTGGGCACGTAGAATAACCAAGAACACACACACACAAACACTGTAATGGTTGAACACCCCTCAGGACTTGAATTTGAAAAGGTGTAGGAGGGGCGAGTACTGGATTCTGAGCTCAGTACTGATTAGGGCTCACAGAGACAGGCGGGATTTGAAACAACGTACATACTGTGTGCTATATTAATACTGTACTCATACCATTACATGTAGTGGCTTGTAGTATGTAACAGTGTTAAATTTAAATGTAAATAAAAAAGCATTTATATTTGAAAACCAATTCTGAAACCAAAGTTATCCAACAACTATCACTAAGAGGGTACTCAGTCAACCAGTTCAGAACTGTAAAAGCGGCAAAACTGCTTTTGTACCGGCTGTGCTGTTGTTTCCTACTCACTTTTTGTGCTTGTCATCTGATTGAACTTTGACCCAGTTTGTCGCTGACCTTTTCAAAGCACCTGTGATGAGACAAACTGTTTGATATGACATAGTAAAAGAGACTCAGGCCATACGAACAACGTGACTTATTGTACTATGAGTGAGGAATTTGATTAGTGGAGGAACTTATGAACTTAAGTTTAGTGCTCCTGTCTCCTCCTTTCAGTACATAAAACCACGTTAAGCTGATTCTGATTCTCACAATTTCTCAGAAGCGTGTAACACAAGTTTAAAAGTGAAACACTGAGGAAAATCCAGATAAACACAGATACATGTGGAGCTTTCAGACTGGATCTGATGCTTATTCCACACAAATGCAGATTCATCTCATATTCACACTTTGATGACGTTTTACCGCTCAAGCCGAGCACTGAACAAAGCGGCAGTTTGTGCTCACCGTTTTGTCTCTACTCAAGTGAGTGCGCCCTAATGGTTACATCAGTTAGTCTGTAGAATATAAACCTCACTTATCCATACAAAGTCAAGCTTAAAGCTTCTACAGGAACATTGTGCCACAATCCGAAGTGTATTTTATTTATTTTATTAGCATTTTAACGTCATGGTTTACACTTTGGTTACATTCATGACAGGACAGGCAGTTACTCATTACACAAGATTAATCAGTACAAGCTTTTTAATATCGAACACAGTCATGGACAATTTTTGTATCTCCAATTCACCTCACTTGCACGTCTTTGTACTGTGGGATGAAACCGGAGCTCCAGGAGGAAACCCACACAGAGAACTCCACACAGAAAGACCCGGACCACTTCACTTATATGAACCCAGGACCTTCTTGCTGTGCCTCACAGGACCGAGCAAGTCGCCTCGACAGTGCTACCCACCGAGCCCACGTGGTCCATGCCACCCAATCTTCAAATAAAAGGGAAATGTGTGTTATTGTTACAAGAGTTGATTTCCCAAGGGCTCAGAAACTACTTGCCCAGGACGCTGAAAACAAATGCAAATGTCAATAGTCTCACTAGTCTTAGTCCAAAGTATAACGTGGCCCAGTTACAGAAGGATCTGGCCAGTCTGAAAAGAAGAAACCATTATATTTAGAAAAACTCCCACCTGAAGCGAATTAACCTGCACCTCTGCGCCCCCTCTGTCTGCCAAAATGCCAACGCAGAAGAGCCCGACTTCAGCTGCCACGTTACACAATGCATCAAAACTCGCTTTGACTTCCTGTCACTCTCACAAAATTCGACAAACTGGTTGATGGAAAGATGGTGTGGTGACGTGTGAATATGTGGTAAGAATGCGGTGAGGGGTAGTAAAGGGAGGAAGGGGTTAATGTAACAGAGGGTGCAATGGTTAGGGCAGGAACGATAGAGGAATGGTGTGATAGAGGGGAGGAAGGCTGAGGGGAAGAGTGAAAGAGGAGTGGCTCGGTCCTGGGTGGAGTAAAAGAGGGGTGGAATAATGGGGGAGGAGTAGAAGAGGGGTGGAATGGTGAGGGGAGGAGTGTGAGTGGGTTTGGTCACAATTTTGTAGTCTACACTCAGAAGAACATTTTTTACACTGAACAAAGTGTGTAAGAGTGAAGAACGCACAGGAACAACAACACACCCTACACACTCAGCTATAAGGTAAGAAACCTCACACATTTACTGCATGAGCTTTTATTTTGGACTGGTATGAAGAAAAAACAGCTGTGTGTGTGTGTTGGGTAACTTTTTGGAAGGTCTGTAAACAACAGAAATTGGAAGCTGATGTTCTTTACACAAACTGTTGTATTGCTGCATTTGTGGGGACCAAAAATCTGCAAACAATAACTTCAAGGCATGTCTCAAACTCCTCACGTTATATACTAAACACACACACACACACACACACATGGTCGGACAAATTTAACCACATCTTTTTTAAATGTATTACTTATAAAGATTTTTTAAATACACAGTTGTCTTGCCAAGATGCAGTTAAAACTCTATATATTTTATAGTTATATATTTATAGTATATATTTGTATTGCTATGTACATGGCCATACGTTACTAAGCTTAATTCCAAGGTTTTGTATTCTTCCTAATCACATTACATCAAAAATATTACACTATGTATATAAAAGTATACAAGAAACTCAAACAACTACCATTTGTTTCCACCCACAACTCAGAATTTCCAAAACATTTAAAGGTTAACCCACAGACATAAAATAAGCTAGTGTTGGTAGAACTTGAACACACTTTACTGTAAAGCTGTGTTTTTTTGGTGACTTAAGGTCCATATAAGATGAGTTATGTGCCAAATGAGTCAAAGTCAAATGTACAGTACAAGACTCATGAGTGGGGTGTGTCATCTGATGCAACTATCTGATTTGATCCACACTTGATTCCTTCTCACACCTGCGTCCGTTGTTCACTTTTTAAAATCCATACAGCATTAAAGTTAGGGATTGAATAACGGTTCTCATTTGACGTATAAGAAACTCAGAGGAGCCTGAACTTTTTAACAATTAAATTAAAATTAATCTTGATTAATAATTAACATGGGTGGCACGGTGGCTCAGTGGGTAGCACTGTCGCCTCACAGCAAGAAGCTCCTGGGTTCGATCCCCAGGCGGGGCGGTCCGGGTCCTGTCTGTGTGGAGTTTGCATGCTCTCCCCGTGTCTGCGGGGGTTTCCTCTGGGAGCTCCGGTTTCCTCCCACAGTATAAAGACATGTAAGTGAGGTTAATTGGAGACACTAAATTGCCTTATAGGTGAATGGGTGTGTGTATGTGTGTGTCTGCCCTGCGATAGACTGGCGCCCCGTCCAGGGGGTTACTGTATGCCTTGCGCCTATTGAAAAGCTGGGATAGGCTCCAGCAACCCCCCCCCCCCCCCCCCCGTGCGACCCTAATTGAATAAGCGGTTAAGACAGTGAGTGAGTAATAATTAACATTTCGAATTGGCAGAAATACTAACATAATTAAAGTTATAATCATGCACCATAGCAACCATGTATTGGTTGTTTTTGAGTTTCTTTTCTGTATTGTGGTAAAATCTACAGTTACTGACTTAAGAGTCACAGTAGAGTACACGGGGTGTGTCGTCTGTTGTAATTCTTCGGTTAGCTTGCTCTAATCCAGACAGATTTAGTTTCCCCATCATACCTGAATCTGATTGGTTAACAATAATATATACACCAATCCCATTTTGCATTTCTGATACAATAGAGCAGGAGGAAGTGTTGAAGGCTCCTGGCTTTAGGGCTCTAATTTAATCCTGACCTGGGCAGCTCTTGATGCGTTGCGTCCAGGGCGGTGGTTTAAGTACTCTACTAATTACAAGGTTGAAGGTTCAAGCCCTACCAACACCAAGCTGCCACTGCTGGGCCTTTAAGTAATGGGTTTAACCTTCAGTTGTTTGGATGGCATATTCGCATCTGCCAACTACATTTACATTTACATTTTCGGCATTTAGCAGACGTCTTTATCCAAAGCGACTTACAGTTACAGTATACAGTCTGAGCAATCAAGGGTTAAGGGCCTTGCTCAAGGGCCCACCAGCAGCAACCTGGCAGTAGTGGGGCTTGAACCAGTGACCTTCAGATTACTAGTCCAGCACCTTAACCACTAGGCTACAGCTTGCCCAACTACATAAATGTAAAGCATGCCTGTGAAATGAGTACTTTAATTTGAACCTAGGTGTGAGGTAATGAGGGTGTAATAGCCTGCCTTGGAATGCCTTTCAGTTTAGAATGTTCTGTCACCCTGCCCCTTTACTGTGACCATATTAAGTAATAATACCAATAATACCATCGTTCAAACTGTGTGTGTGTGTGTTAATTTTGGGATTTGGAAACCTCTCCAAAAGAAATGTAACTTGCAGAAGAAGCTGCTGAGCATTAAGACAAGCATGTAAAACATGTGCTAGTTTGGTTACATAAGCCTTTTACACACCAGAGCACAGTATAATAGTGTCATAATAATTCTTCCCTATAGACTCAAAAGTGTAGTTGACACTAAAAATAAACCCTTTTGGGTTTTTTTTTCTCTCTTCAAACGTACATGTGAAAAAATGAGTTACAGAGAAGTAGAACTTTCCCTTTCTGACTGATAACTGAACAGGGGTTTAGATCAGGGAACATAAATGATATTGATGTAACTGGTTCTATACTGCTCAGTTCTTTTGGAACAAGCCTGTAAAGGATAAAAACAGTCCCATACCAGTGAGAAGACACAATATAAAACCTCTAATTATACTGGTGTTTACATTAATAAAATAAAATGACAAATAAAATGGAACATAGAATATCCAAACTGTATATTTTGCTACACGGTGGGTAGCACCGCCACATCACAGCAAGGAGGTCCTGGGTTTGATTACCAGGTGGAGCGGTCCAGGTCCTTTCTACATTTACAATACATTTACATTTTCGGCCCTTTATCCAAAGCGACTTACAGTACAGTTACAGTATACAGTCTGAGCAATTGAGGGTTGAGGGCCTTGCTCAAGGGCCCAACAGCAGCAACCTGGCAATGGTGGGGCTTGAACCAGCGACCTTCTGGTCACTAGTCCAGTACCTTAACCACTAGGCTACGGCTTGCCTGTAGTGTGGAGTTTGCATGTTCTCCCCGTGTCTAATTGGGTTTCAAAGACTAAAAACTGCCCTTATGTGTGAATGTGTGTGTGTTTGCCCTGTGATGGACTGGCGGACTGACCCAAGGTGTTCCCTAATTTTCGCCCAGTGAAACGTACCCACAGCAACCCTGAATAGGAAACAGTGGTGGTAAAACAGACACTGTCAAGTCAATTTTATTTTTTATATAGCGCTTTATACCACTATACCACTATACCATAAGAAACTCCATGTTGCCTCAGCTCTCAGTGCTGCCTCAGGGAAAAACGCGGGAAATCACACTCATCTCTTAAAGAGACTTGACTTGACACTGAATGAATAAGTGAATATTATATCTAACTGGATTATACATTAAAAATTGGGGTAGCACTGTCACCTCACAGCAAGACGGTCTGGGTCCTTTCTGTGTGGAGTTTGCATGTTCTCCTGTGTCTAATTGGGTTTCCTCCGGGTGTTCCAGTTTCCTCCAACAGTCAAAAGACTAAAAATTGCCCTCAGGTGTGAATGTGTGTGTGTTTGCCCTGTGATGGACTGGCGAACCGCCCTGAGGTGTTCCTTAATTTTTGGCCAGTGAAACGTACCCACAGCAACCCTGAATAGGAAACAGTGGTGGTAGAACAGAAAATAAATTAATTTTTATCTAGCTGGGTTATACATTAAAACCTGTGGATTTTAAATAAAAATAGCTTATAAAAAATGAACCTATTGATTAGAACTTGAGGCGACATTTTGCTTCAAAAGTATACTATAAAGCACAGATACAGAACTACATTCAGAGTAACATACCTGTGTTGTAAAAGCTAAAAATTAATAAATGTCAGTGAAACCATGTAGAAAAGGCTGAGAAAATATGAAAATAAATTCTTAATATCTATTTGAATACACTTGACTAACCTGCTCAAAGCTGATGAATTACCTGCCTAACTCACTCGACATTAACTCACTTTTACAACCACAAAGCAAAACAAAACATAAAAAATACCGTAAACAGGTAATGCTGTGTATAAACACCATTTTTCATTATTTAGTGCTTTGTAAGTTACATATTTTACATGGAGAAACTCCATGTTGCCCTCAACTCTCAGTGCTGCCTCAGGGAAAAACGCGGGAAATCACACTCATCTCTTAAAGAGACAGTACAGATTATTTAACTTATGCAATTTAACCCTTTTAATACTTCTTAAAAACAACACACGTCAAAACACACCATATGAACATATATATAAAATAAAAAATACCACAATAACACAATATTTTCTTTATTATTTTCTAATGTTTGTTGTGTGAATGTTGTATGATTTGTATTTCATTTGAGTTAAAGGGTGTGTTCGAAAACCTAGTGAGCTCTCTACATAGACAGCGTTTTACGTCATCCTATGCACGCTCCCGAGAAGGAGGCTGTTCGAATTCTTAGATACCTTAAAATGCTCCCGAGTAAGGCACCTTAAATCTCAACGCTATTTTGACTGAATAATGAGGGAGCATCCGATGCTGCCTTAGCGCTGAAGGCAATCCCAGCATTCAGTGCGGCATGACTTTTCTCACAAAAAATAAAAAAATATGGAGTATGGTGCGGAGCATTGAGTTATTTTCAAACGTAAATAAATTATCATGTATATTTCAACCACTGCATTTTGTTGGCTCTGTACTTGTACTCTGCACAATGACAATAAAGTTGAATCTAATCTAATCTAATCTAATTTAATTGTATAAATGTGCACAAGTGTCATTTATTTGCAAATTCGGGCTTGTCAGCAAATGTAACCATTTTCGGTAGATGTTAGTTCACACGCTAGCGCGTTGTGCCACCTCATCTCATCGGTTTGAATGGCTTAAGGCTAACTGTGTCAGCTTGCTATCTAAGTAGTGCATTCGATTATTAGAATCCTCTCTACTTAGATAGCTGCCTATGTAGGCAGTAAGACAGCAAGGCAGCTCACTAGGTTTCAAACACACCCAAAATCTCCTGGCACTTGATGGCAACTTCCAAACAGAATTTCAGAGCCTTTAAAGATAAACCAGCACTAGGACATCCCAGGTCCTCCACTATACATATGGTAACAGTGCAGATAGGGTTCTTTTTTGCACCCATCATCAATGTCACCTTGAATGTTAATTAACCTAATATTTTCTACAGACTCCAACATGCTGCGTCTTTAAAATTAAGAAAGATAACAGTCGACAACCATTTAAATTATTTTAGTTCTTGTAGTTGTAATTGTAGTTTCGTTCAAACTCACCATAAAACCCACATGTATCCATGTGTACAAACCCTGCTGAAATGCTGATTGTTTGTTTATGCTCCGGGTTTGGGAGACAAAAGTGACATAGAGATCTTTATCTTGAACATATTTTTTATACTCTTCTGTGGTGCACAGGTAATGTGGGTTCACCAAAGCTTTGGGACTCTTGGGAGTTAAAACTTATTTTTTGGTCCCTGTCTTCAGAGAGTGCATTCACAAATTTGCCATGTTACTCTGGTTTAATCTAATTTTCCAAAAACACACAGAATGTGGATTAGTTGCTCTAAACTGCACCTGATTAAATGTGTGAGTAAATGTGTAAGTGTGTGGTGCCCTGTGATGGATTATCCAGGGTGTATTCCCTGAAGCTGGAGCCACTGTGAACATGATCAGGATAAAGCAGTTACTAATGATGCATAACTAAATGAATGAGTAAATCTAGGCAGGGTGATAGTGGTGGGGGAAGGTTTACTGAATTATATGATCTTTGTTGTGCAAGTCAACAGCACATGCACCCACAGCTGAAATACATCAGTGAATCAGATTGGAAAATATGTCAAATCCGATCTGATAAACAATTCACTGTGTAGATCCACTGACTCATTCAAAAACCACATACTGATGTGACTAATATGAAAGGCAGTAACTGGCTTTTATTTGGACTTCTGTGGGTCTGGGAGACATATGACCCTTTTCCATTGCATGGTATCCTACAGTACAATATGGTACACAATCAAATCCAGAACTGTCTCTGGTGAGTAAGGGCATAGAAATTTAGAAGGTACACTATGTGTCACTTACCAAATTACCACAAAGCTGAAGCTCCATCTAGGAAAAATATGCCATGCCCTCCCATGCATATACAAAGCACAAGACGAGGATGAGGCTAGTCCTCAAAAAATTCAGAACTCAGAACTATTTACACAAACACTGCAATTTAATGGGATAAATAACATCTGGTATCTATTACCAAGTCTTTAAACAAAGGCACTATTGTAAGTGTTCATTTATAAGTGCACTATTGTAAGTGTTCATTTATAAATGCACTGCGGTGTGAATTCTTTACCATATTTATTATTGAAAATGCTGATTCACACATGTACGTTAGAGCAGACATGGTGAGAATGTGATTGACCACTTTCTGCAGAAGAGGAATGTTTGCTGCTGTAAACCATCTTTGTCCAGAATGTCACTGGGTCACAGTGAGCTTCCTGTAGAGCAATATTTTCTTGGAGCTCAATCAACTGTGTTTAGAAAGAAGCCTTATTTGCCCCTGGGCAGACTCTTTGTGTTTTTACTGAGAATTCAGTGACATCTTTGATGAGACATGGGTTTTCAATGCACAGTAAAACTTGTTTACCCAGAATGAAGTCTTCAGGACACAAAGTCAGTTTTGAAATCTTCAGTTAACCTAATCAGAAATGCAGCATAATTCTGCTGGTTACCATGTACTCTTGTCTGAAAAGTACACACTGCTGACATGGGGTCACACAGTATTGTTTCTGCCGTGGAGTTTGACATTTAAGTCAAGAAATGTTTCTCTGCATGTAATCCTCATATTGTTAAGCTTCTGCAGTCTTTTTGTGCAACAGAAATATTTGCAGTTTGTCTTGAATAGACAAACTGAATAGACAAAATGTTCTAGTAACCTGGACTGGAGTCCATCTATTGAGTATTCCTTCCCTATATAAACCATGCAGGTGCCTCCAGAGGTCTGTGCAGTGGCAATGAGGAGAAACCCCAACTGACCATCCAACCCTTAGACGTGACATGGTAGCACAGCTGAGATTCAAATGTGAGAGCTCAGACTTTCCACAGTGGCGTTCTATCAGGTTTTATGCTTTGTCACTTGAGTACCTCAATAAACTACATTTTTATTGACTTATATGTAGGGCAGTGGTAGTTTAGTGGTTAAGGTAATGGTTTAGTGGACAGAAGGTTACTGGTTCAAATGTAACCTCTGCCAATTTGCCACTGTTGGTCCTCTGAGCAAGGCCCTTAATTGCATTGTATCAGTCACCATTGTTCTAAACGCCGTAAATGTAAGTGTATATTCAAGCTGGGTAATGTTGTATAAAACTATTGACACTATTATTAGCTTTTCTGCCATTTTTGGATCAACTATTCTTCAGTATAAAGCAGTTCACAGCATGAACACAGCAGACCAGTTGTGCTACTGGTTGTAGATAATTTCTAATGAATGGTGTTCATGCCTGTAGAAACCTTCATTCATTTTTAATCCCTGCTGCAATAACCTTTAGGCTTTATACCTGTATGTAACTGGTTAGTTTAGTCCAACACCAATTCTTTTTATAGTTTTTGGTATATACAATAAATGGCTAAAGTATGTGGACGTCACAAAACCATGCTCTTTGTGGCTACCAATTTAGGAAGGCTTTTCACACTGTCTTTTTTGTAATACGTCTGTGGCAATTTGGGGCAACTCAGTCAATACAGCATTTGTTAAATAAGGCACTGATGTTAGACACAAGGCCTGGCTCACAATAAACATTGCAATTTATTCCAAATGTGTTTCACTGGGTTAATGTCAGGGCTCTTTGCAGGAAACGGGAGCTTCTGGCATTGGAATCATATACGTTAATTAATGTAATAGCAGTAGGTGTAACTGAAATAGCTAAACTCAAAAAAGAGGGGTGTCTAAAAACTTCTGCTCTTGTAATGTATCATTATATAAACAAGTCTGTCTGCTGTTTAGTCACTCTTACTGATTCTTATAAACCTCTCTCTGTGGCTTTAAATGAATCTCGCAGGAGCAAACAGTGGCCAAAATAATCATATTGAAGTGTTTACTCTGTAATCTCTTGTCTGTAATGTCCATTTTTCAGGTTTCCAAGGGCGCGTTTGATCAATGCAATGCCAAAAGCACAGTAGACTCATCACTCTTACCACTTAAATGAGTTTAAACTCCAGCCTATAAATCTAGCATGGTGTCATGCTGCAGGTCCTTCAGCAAATAGTCAAATAGTTCAGTCATTATTGCTCTCACAAATCAAAGTTTCCAGACATTCTTTGAATTGATCCCAGAGGCCATGCTTTTTAAAATCTTATATTAGTCTTATGAGTAGCTAAATAATCCAAATGAGCACAAAAAACCAACTCATTTGCGTATATGCCATCAGTTCTATCAAAACTTACAAAAGCTTACCCTTTAAAGCCTTGTAACACCTCGGGTGACTGTAATTCATGGTAAATATCCAGAGGTTGCATCCAAAAGAATTAGATAGGCTATTGTATTAAAAAGGTAAGGACAGACAGAGTTAGTACTGCGATGGGTTTTCAGTACTGGCTGATACCACAAGAGAAATATTCTGTAGTACTAGAACATAACATATAGTTTGGAATAATTAAGTTTAATTACATTACTTATATACAATCTGCCTTTGAAATATTGGGTGTGTTAGAAAACCTGCCTTGCTGTCTTACTGCCTACATAGGCAGCTGCCTCAATAGAGAGAATTCTTACTTATAAACTTATATTAAAAATCAATAATAATTTATTTACGTTTGAAGATAACATGTTCGTTTCTCTGCACCGTCCACAATGTTTTTTATTTTTCTGTGAGAAAAGTTGTGCTTCACTGAATGCTGGAATTGCCTTCACTGCTGAGGCAGCATCGAATGCTTCCTCGTTCTTGAGTCAAAATATTGTTTAAATTTTTAGATACCTCAGTAGTGAGCATGTTAAGGCATCTAGGATTTTAAACAGCCTCCTTCTCGGGAGATAAGATAGATATAGACATAGATATACTTTATTTGTAATATATACATATACAGTTATACAGTACAATGAAATTCTTTCTTCGCATATTCCAGCTTGTTTGGAAACTGGGGTTGGAGTGCAGGGTCAGCCATCGTATGGCGCCCCTGGAGCAGACAGGGTTAAGGGCCTTGCTCAAGGACCCAATAGTGGCTGCATAGCAGAGCCTGGATTTAACCACCAATCTTCTGGTTGATAGCCCAAAGCTCTACCCACTAGGCTACCACTGTCCCTATCAACAGTGCACGTAGGATGATGTAAAATGACGTCTATGTAGAGAGCTCACTAGTTTTTCGAACACACCCAATATGTCTGGGATCCAAACTGTGTAGACAACTACAGGTGATTGAAATTAAGTATTAATTTGTGTGTTGTCGTTAAATTGTAAAATTAATATATATTAAGTCAGTCCTGTAAAATATATTGGCAAACATTAGCGGTTTGTTATTAGTGACTTATCAATATAATTACAACAGGGTTTCGGGATATTGAAAATATTTTCTCAACATCAGTATTTGTAATAGTTTTGTTGTGTAACAGTCATATTAGATGAGGTGCAGCTTAGTTTTACTATTGTGAAATGTAAATATGTTTTGTATAATACATATGAGTGCCAAAAGGTAGTTGCTACATTTCTGAATGCCTCTGTTATTACCTATTTACCACACTAAAC
The DNA here is from genome assembly GCF_030014385.1 of Trichomycterus rosablanca. NCBI lineage: Eukaryota > Metazoa > Chordata > Actinopteri > Siluriformes > Trichomycteridae > Trichomycterus > Trichomycterus rosablanca. Next base: position 49,346,676 of record NC_085989.1, read on the forward strand.
TGTTTCAGATCATTTACACACATGATATTACACAGAGGAAACCAAAGAAAAATACATAAATACAGGTAAAACAGTATTTAATAAAATAGTTTGAGGTTTCATTGACAGGCCAATACAAATGACAGCTTTTTAGATTGGACATAAAGGGTCTCATTATGTTTGATGAGCACAGTATGAACATAATAACACCAGTCATACATGGTGAATGTAGTGTGATGGCGTGGTGGTGCTTTGCTGCTTTAGGATCTAGATGACTTGGCATTATTAAGAGAGCCATACATTTCACACCCTTTCAGGAAAATCTTGAGAGGAATGTAAAGTCGTCTGTCTGTGAGCTGAAGCTGAGGCGTATTTGTGCTAATCAACAGAACAGTAATCAAACTGCAAAAACAGAATGAATCTTTTGTAGTGAAACTCATGACTTGAACCCAATAGAGATGTTGTGGTGGGACATGAAACGAGCAGTGTGTCTGATTTAAAGCAGTACTCAGTACTGTCTTTGTGTACAGAAGTAATAGATTATATTATTACAATTCATACTGTGTCTTCATTGGCTTGTTTTTTTACATCTGAAAAGGAAATAACTGGGATGTACTTAAATACTTAATGATTATAAAAGTGTCTGTGTTATATTATCTGGCGGGTGTTGTAAGAACAGCATCACATTTGTTATATTGTAATTCTTTGTGTGATAATTTGTTGTCATATAGAACATCTTATAACCCAGATAAGCTGCTATATGCTAAAACATGTTTATATTCAAAGACAGTTTCTGTTACACCAGGTTTTGGATGTAAAATCCCATGAACTAATTCACTTCTTTTTTAAAACCACACACTGTCCGTTTTATCAGCTCCACTTATCATATAGGAGCACTTTGTAGTTCTACAATTACTGACTGTAGTCCATCTGTTTCTCTGCATACCTTTTTAACCTGCTCTCACCCCGTTCTTTAATGGTCAGGACCACTATAGAGCAGGTATTATTTAGGTGGTGGATCATTCTCAGCACTGCAGTGACACTGACATGGTGGTGGTGTGTTAGTGTGTGTTGTGCTGGTATGAGTGGATCAGACACAGCGGTGCTGCTGGAGTTTTGAAATACCGTGTCCACTCACTGTCCACTCTATTAGACACTCCTACCCAGTTGGTCCACCTTGTAGATGTAAAATCATCTATTGCTGCTGTTTGATTTGGTCATCTTCTAGACCTTCATCAGTGGTCACAGGACGCTGCCCACGGGGCGCTGTTGGCTGGATGTTTTTGGTTGGTGGACTATTCTCAGTCCAGCAGTGACAGTGAGGTGTTTAAAAACTCTGTATCAGTGCTGCTGTGTCTTATCCACTCATACCAGCACAACACACACTAACACACCACCACCATGTCAGTGTTACTGCAGTGCTGAGAATGATCCACCACCTAAATAATACCTGCTCTGTAGTGGTACCTGGGAGAGTCCTGACTATGGAAGAACAGCATGAAAGTGGGCTAACAAAGCATGCAGGGAAACAGATGGACTACAGTCAGTAATTGTAGAACTACAAAGTGCTTCTATATGGTAAGTGGAGCTGATAAAATGGACAGTGAGTGTAGAAACAAGGGGGTGGTTTTAATGTTATGGCTGATCAGTGTATTTGATGCTGAAAAATGATAATGAATTCCCAACTGCTAACTAATACACAATGGCATTTTCTATCGAAATTCTCCACTAAACCACACCCAATTTGCAAAACAATGCTTGTTAAATGTCTGAATGGTTTGAATCTAATCACTCTTTGGTCTAAAATTTAAATCTGAGCATCAGGTAAGATGATTTAATAGATGCTTTCACTCAAGTCTTTATTTGGATAACTAAATAAAGTTTCAGATATTCAGTCTGTGACTTCCTTCATTAACGTTGTAGTGTGTGTGTGTGTGTAGGTATTTTGTGCAGTCAGTTTCAGGGAGTGGCATTTATGTGCAAAGCTTCAGACAGGTTACAACTCATCCACCAACCCTCCTCTCTTTCACACACTGACAATACAGTTGAGTGCAAAAGTCTGTACACTCCATGAATCAAATGGAAAACATAAAATGATATATAAAAATTGTATTTAATGAGGTAGGATTTACTGATTTGTTACCATTATCACAAATAATAAACATGCACCAATAATTAAGGATATTAATAATGTATAAAATGACCCCACCCTCTTGCGTTCTTCCTGATATACAGTACTTGTTCTGGAGCTCTACTGTTTATTGAGCCGCCTCAATTAATTTATTTATTCATTGTCTGTTTTACCACCGCTTTATCTGATTCAGGCCCCCTCCTGGACAGGTCGCCAGCCCATACTCTAAATTCTTCTACTCTCAGATGTAATAAACTGTCTTCATCAATTAGGTCTGAAGGCAAAGTGATTCAGGGTGCTGGTCCTGGCTCTGAGGAATCTGTCATGTTTGGTGACCCAGTAATCTGTTCATTTGAGACACACCTTCTAAAAAACTATAAATGCTTTGTGTATACACAGCGCTGAAGGATTAATAAAACGCAAACACACTTTCCTTTTATTAAAAACAAACAATGTAACCTTGCAGCTGTAAGTATGGCTTTCCAACAGGTTTCCTCCAATCCCCAAAACCTACAATAGGTGGATTGGCTGCTACAAACTGCTCCTAGATGTAAATGCATAAATATAAGTGTGTGATGCCCATTGAGAGATTGGTGATCTGACTGTCCAGCTGTTTTAGGTAGGCTCTGAACCCACCGCAATCCTGATTAGGACAAAGCAGTTATTATTTAGGTAAATAATTCATGTGGCTCACTTCAATATATTTAACTCATATTGTAAATATTATGTATTCTTTATGTTTGGTGCAGCACAGGCATTTGGAGACCTGGGTTTAATTCTGTTTTCTAACTACACTGTTTCTCACATTTCCTTCAGTTACACCAGTTTCCCTCCCAAAACATGCAAATTTTAATAAACGTGAATGAGTCAGAGAGCGTGTGTGTGTGTTGTCCTGTAGTAGATGCCCCCATTGTTTTCACCAGGATGAATCAGTTAGTATAAATGCATGTTTTCTTCTTCAATTCAAATACCTTTATACTCTGTACTGAAAGATTATATAGGAAAAATAGGGCAGTTGAAGTGACACTGTACATTGTTTAAGGGTTACACACACTCACACACACACACACACATCTGCTCGCCCCACCCATTACACAATTTTGAAAAATGCAGCTGCCTCACCTGAATGGGTTTAATGAAACACACACCTGAAGATGTTCTGGCACGTCCAACCGGAGAGGATTACTTACAAACATGCACAGACACACACACACACACACTCACACACACTCCTAACTTTGAGGTTGAAACACAACACCCGTTCCGTATCAGGCATTTCTGTTCAACAGTGCCTCTAAAAAGTATTCACCCCCAAACCCTGAAAACTATTAATGTTTGAGCCACTGCGCCTCCAGAGCTCTGTTGAAAAAGTCAGAATATATACATATAAATCTGCTGAAACCCTGTTAGAACCAATTTTTTAATGCAATAAATTATTAAGAGCATTAGTAACTAAGTACATGTCAGCTTAAGTGCTTAGTAAGGCGGTGATGAAGGTTTTTTAATCGTTTTTTAAAGACAGCAAGAGATTTAGATGTTCGGACAGACAGAGGAAGCTCGTTCCACCACTTAGGTGGAAGTACAGAGAAGAGCCTTGATGCTCGTCTTCCTCGAGTCCTGGGTGGAGGATCAAGACGAGTGAGACTAGTGGATTGGAGGTTGTGTGGTACAGAGTGGGGTTTGATTAGACCATGCAGGTAGCTTGGGGCTGGTCCATTTTTGGCTTTGTAGGTGAGCTTTCAGTGTTTTAAACTGAATGCGTGCAGCTACAGTAAGCCAGTGAAGAGAACACAGCAGTGGGGTGATGTGGCAGTGTATAGGTTGGTTTTGAATGAGTTGTAAGGGTTTAAAAGTGGACATAGGAGCACCTGCCAGGACGAAGTTGCAGTAGTCTAACTGTGAGATATTTGAACACTTATGGCATATATCAGACATTTTAAGGGCCTGACTCAGGGACCCAACAGTGGCAACATGGCCCCTCTGATGACTAGTCCAGTACCTCAACCACTAAGCCTACAGACCATTTCCCCATATTTAAGCTCTACTTAAATTGGACCTCCTAAAATAATGAATGATTTCAGATTTTTTGAGACATGAGTCTCCATGTTAAATCACACTTTTGATTACACCTGTCAAAACTACATTTTGATTGGCCTTTTATTATATTTTCTGTTTTGTTTGCAGGAATTTGACCCCAAATTCCAACCTTTTCCCTCTTCAGTAAGGGTTTAAGACAGTCAGCCCACTGAAAAAAAGAGTTCCCATAACATTATGCTTCATAATATTATTCATAATAAACATGGAAAAACATGGTTATCTTTTACTTCTTGGGCGGCACTGTCGACTCACAGCAAGAAGGTCTTGGGTTCGATCCCCAGGTGGGGCGGTTCAGGTCCTTTCTGTGTGGAGTTTGCATGTTCTCCCCGTGTCCGCATGGGTTTCCTCCGGGTGCTCCGGTTTCCTCCCACAGTCCAAAGATGTGCAAGTGAGGTGAATTTGGAGACACTGAATTGTCCAGGACTGTGTTTGATATAAACTTGTAAGCTGATGAATCTTGTGTAATAAATAACTACCGTTCCTGCCATGAATGTAACCAAAGTGTAAAACATGACGTTAAAATCCTATTAAACAAACAATCTTATACTTTTCAAATGGTCAATGTAAATGAGTACATTAAGAGAACAGTATAGGTCTGAATGCATGAACATCAAGGTGAGGAGTTTGGTGGCTCTGTTTTGCTGAGGTGTGGGGTGTATTTTATTTGAATGGTTTAGACCAGTGGTCCCCAACCACTTATTTATTACAGGGCCGCACAGAAAGAATAAATAATTAGAGATCCCTACAGGGGCAATTACATTTCTAAATGTCTTTGGGTGTTATTGTCTTCAATCACCACTAGGTGGGAGCAGTGTCTCGTTGCATCAAAAAAAAGCTCAGGCTTCACAATGATTTTCCATTCTATAGTAAATCTATTTAAAATCCTTCCTCCCCCGCAGGTTTCTGAAATTATATCTTATATGAAACCGCTCCGTGGTGGGGACCGCTGGTTTAGAGTCACTCCTTCTCTTGGTGCAAAGGGTCACTGAAAATCAGTAGAAATTTTGCTGCTTAGAATTCAAACTACTCTTATCCGACTACACTCGGTTTTGGTAGTTTTTGGGAAGTATTTTAAGATATAGTTTGTAAAATACATTATATGCTTTTGTGGAAGGTCCTTTACAATCTCTACATGGCCATGGCAATGTACAGTAAAACAAGGTCAATAAGGTCTGACCTCAACCTGAACTGACCTCATTCAACACCTCTGGGATAAATTTAAACATGGCTGAATGGTCATATATTTCCAAAGACAAACATGTTGCTGTGGAAAGCTTTTCCAGAGAAGTATAGGCTGTTATAGCCACAAAGTGGGGGAGGGACAAAGCACATGGTTTTGAAATGGGATGTCTAACAAGCTCCTGGTTAAGTGTCCACCTGCTTCTACACCATAAAGCAAATGTTAATGATGTTTGGGTTTTCAATAAGTGCTGCAACAGTTCTTTTTTGTGACTGAATAAGTAGACACAGACTTCTTTGTCAAAAAGATAGTTCTCTTTTGTGGGTCAAAAATACACAGACAGCAACTTAGATGTTTAATTTGTTGGTGTAGAAAGTTCTATGATGTCACTTTATACCATGGCCTCCTTATTGATCATTATTGATTATGGCTGATTAGAGCTGTGTCATCATTAACAAGGCTAATAGTTTGACTGAGCATTGCAAACAGTAAATTCAGGAATCTCACAGAAAGCATATTATATATTCACAGGAAATGAGTGATGTCCCTTAAAGCCATTGCTAACCAACTTCAGGTCTCAAGTACATGGAAAGTACATGAAACATGAGTCTTTTGCCAAGGTTAGAAAGAAAACCCCTAACTCTCACCTTATGTGCTGTAAACAATCAAATAAGCTTTATGTCATCTTGGACTCAAAGGCTGCTTTACAAGAGAAAAAAAGCCCCTGCTTACTTTAAATCTGACACCTACGTTGGGTGTTCCTGCAGGACACGACCTAAAAAGCATGTTAAAGTGGTTTCAGAATTACTGACTCAGGGAAAAATAAGTGTTTGGCATGACATTCCCAAAGTATTGACCTTACACTGGAAGGTGAGGTCATAGTCGAACCAATTTTGCTAAGTACAGAGGTCGAAAATCCAACCAGAGCCATACTACTGTACAAAAAGCTATTTGATGGCTATTAAAAGCATATGATAGAAGTGAGAAGAGCCAGGGGATATATTAATTAATAATAATTATGAAACAACTCAAATTCATCAAAGTTTACTACTGATACACATAGACAAAGTAGTTTGTGTTCTAATCATTCAGTCAATGGATTTGCTCTTTATTTGATATAATAACACTTAATCTAAATATAACAAAATATTATAAAACTATATAATAAAACTTAAATATAATAAAACCAGAAGTCCAGAATCTCTTGTTTTGATTGGTTTGTCCAATAAAAAGGGTTCCAAAAGAAATGTGGATCAATTAGGTTCACCTATCAGTGCCAGACAAGAACTGATGTTTACCTTGGTTTTGCAGTAGTTCCCTCTTTGCTAACCCTCTATAAATACCATTTGTGCCTCATCTGTTTAATAATTGGGGCGGCACAGAAGCTCGGTGGGTAGCGCTGTCACCTCACAGCAAGAAGGTCCTGGGTTCAATCCCCAGGTGGGGCGGCCCAGGTCCTTTCTGTGTGGAGTTTGCATGTTCTCCCCGTGTCTGCGAGGGTTTCCTCTGGGAGCTCCGGTTTCACCCCACAGTCCAAAGACATGCAGTCAGGTTAATTGGAGACACTGAATTGCCCTATAGGTGAATGTGTGTGTGTGTGTGTGTGTCCAGTCCACTTTCCACTGTATTCCTTGCACCCTTTGAAAAACTGGGATAGGCTCCAGCACCTCCCCATGACCCTGATTGGATAAGCGGTTAAGAAAGTGAGTGAGTGTTTAATAATTTGGAGTCATGAACTGACCTTAGAGGATGGTAAAGAGGGCAGTCACTGGAGATAAAGGCTTGCTATGTGGTTTGGTGGAGTCCTAAAGGATTGCATCTTTTTTTAGACAAATATATTTCACCAACTTCACCTTGATTTTCTGGATGTTCTTTACATTAGGGCATAATGTTCCTGAAGAAGCCCTGTGTTTAAATTGTCTTACCTATTAAATTAGGTAAACTTTTTAGAGTTTCCCTTTGTGCAGTATTATGTTTTGTGTAATGATCCAAACTTTCAATAGATTATTTAAACTTATTTAACAAGCAGTATGATACTATTAATGAAGATAAATGAATGATGTTTGTTAATGCTACTAGCATTCTGTTGTCATGGGTTTACATCATTTATGAAATACCTCTTTCTCTTTTTCTTTTTCAGTCATCATGTTGGTACTACTAGCTGGTATTTTTCTCCTTCATATTACTTCATTCATTCTCCTGCTTGCTTGCACCATCGAAAATGTAAGTGACCCCCCTTCATACACACAGACATGTACACACACAAGTGAAATAAATAGAAACCATCACAATGGTTTTAAATAAATAATGCAAAAAAGTACTAACTGAAATGAGATGGACCCGATTTGCAGGATGCATAACAATGGTAGAAGAATGTGAAAAGCCACAAACAAAAAAAAAGTAAAGGGAAAATAAGTGGTATTCAAATACCAAAAACAGTAACAAAAGAATGACAAAAACATCCACAGCCCCAGCAAAGAAAGAGTGACTTACAGAAGTGCTTCCACAGTAAACATTACCTCACTCTAGTTTAAGTAGACAACATTTTTGCAAGAAATGAATAAGAGCATTAGAAATTACATACATAACTTAACCAAGAGCGGAAGTGTACACAGATGAAAGACCACAGCATTGATTGCTAAGATGTCAACACAATCAATTTAAACTGAGCTTAGCCCCGCCCCCAACTGACAGAAACTAGTTATAACAATAAACACCTGAAGCCAACTAATCAGTTAAAAGTTACAGTATATTTAATCAAGAAGCCTACCTTAAGTGAGAGTAGAAGTGTACACAAATGGAAGACACCAGCACAGATAGATAGATAGATAGATAGATAGATAGATAGATAGATAGATAGATAGATAGATAGATAGATAGATAGATAGATAGACAGACAGACAGACAGACAGACAGACAGATAGACAGATACTTTATTAATCCCAAAGGAAATTGAGGACAGACAGACAGACAGACAGATAGATAGATACTTTATTAAACCCGAAGGAAATTGAGGACAGACAGACAGACAGATCGATAGATAGATAGACAAACAGACAGACAGATAGATAAACAGACAGACAGCTAGATAAACAGACAGACAGATAGATAAACAGACAGACATATAGATAGACAGACAGACAAATAGATAGACAGACAGATAGATAGATAGATAGATAGATAGATAGATAGATAGATAGATAGATAGATAGATAGATAGATAGATAGATAGATAAACAGACAGATAGATAGACAGACAGATAGATAGACAGACAGATAAACAGACAGACAGACAGATAGATAGATAGATAGATAGATAGATAGATAGATAGATAGATAGATAGATAGATAGATAGACAAACAGACAGACAAATAGATAGACAGACAGATAGATAGACAGACAGATAAACAGACAGACAGACAGACAGACAGACAGACAGACAGATAGATAGATAGATAGATAGATAGATAGATAGATAGATAGATAGATAGATAGATAGATAGATAGATAGATAGAAACACTTCCACCTGGTGCAAGTTAGCACTATTAGTTCTAGTTAGTTTCAAGTTAGTTCTATTATATCATTAGCATGAGTTAAGCTTGTTAGCTGTGCTCCAGTGTTTGGAATCAAAAGTCAAGGTTCAATATACTTGAACTTGCATGGTAAGAGAAAAATAAATCAGTCTTGAACTCACTTTTTAATGTATTAATGTTTTTAATGCATTGGTCAGTGGCTCTACAGTATTTGATATTCAGAAGTTGCCTTCCTGGAAGCAAATGACCACATGAAGCTGGCTTATAACTCTTGTAACCTGGTTGATTACAGCTGGAGGCTTATCTTCCTCACCCACATCAATCAATCAAGCACAAATTCTGTTGCGCCTTCTTACCGCCGTGCATCTAGTCCATAGTGTCCCTGTTATTGGAGTAAATCTTATACCCTGTATAACTACAGTTAAAATACTTTGTCCCAATTCTACACAAAATGAGTGTTAGAATATTACAGTATTAAATATAAGCATGAGTTTTGATGACTCATGAAGCTTTGTACATAATACATTCATTTTAAATAAACTGAGTTCGATTCCCAGCTCTCAGCCCAGTGCAGCCACTGTTGGGCCCTTGAGCAAGGCCCTTAACCCTCTCTGCTCCAGGGGCGCCGTACAATGGCTGACCCTGCACTCTGACCCCTAGCTTTCAAACAAGCTGGAATATGCGAAGGAAGAATGTTGTTGTACTGTACACCTGTATACACTGATCAGCCAAAACAAATCAAATCAAATCAAATCAAATCAAGGTTTATTTGTCACATACATAGTCGCATTAAATAGGGATGTCCCGATCACGTTTTTTTGTTCTCGATACCGATCCCGATTATTAATTTTGATCCCGATCCGATACCGAGTCTCAAACCGATACTTGTATTTTCTAGATATTGTCTAGATAAGAACTAGATAATACTGTTTACACAGTGCACACTTCAAGTACATTACAGTTATTCAAATTAATCCAGAGTTTATGTTTAACAACTGAATAGCTCTGCAGTGCTGAAGGGAAAAATGCTGCATCCAAGCTATTGGCTTAATGTTTTGTATTTTTACAAAATCAATCAAAATGAGTGAGATAATTACAGTTTCTTTTCTTTCTTTTCTTTTCTTTTCAAGTTTTTTCTTTACATTCGAAAAAAAAAAATCTGTTTAATGCTAAAAATGAACAGAAATCTGTGTAGCGGCTTAACTTGAATATAAGAAAAAAAGTTACTTAAAAGCATTACAGTAAAACCTGAATACCAAAATAAAATGGACAGGCTCTTTTGTTATGAAGGAAAGCCAGTTTTTAAAGTGCTTGTATTGTGACAATGGTTTGATGGACGTTTCTATGCGAAGTGAGTGTGTTTTGACCCTTTGGGGCTTCCATAGTGCATGAACTAGCGTGCTTGGCTCTAGCTGTCCGGTATTCGGTACCGTAACAGAAGAAGTTAATAAAGTGTTCTGCTCCCGACAATATGTGAATATACCGTGTATTTATTTCTTTATTAAACCAGTGCATGACTACGTTGTTTTGTAAACCGGAGTGATCCTTGACTCACACACCATATAAACAGTAAAATTCTACAGTAATGAACGGAGCTCTGCTCCCACCGCCTCGTGAAACGCTCACAGTGCAGACATTACACCGCTGTTGGACTTGTTTCACTTTCCAATTCAAAATATTTTCACACAGCAGACATGCTGATGTAAAACAAAAGATCGGGATTACGATCGGGTTTAGTAAAGCCGATTCCGATCAGTTAAAAAATGCCTTGATCGGCCCGATCCCGATCTTTGAGATCGGATCGGGACATCTCTAACATTAAACATTAAAACCACCTCCTTGTTTCTACACTCACAGTCCATTTTATCAGCTCCACTTACCATATAGAAGCACTTTGTAGTTCTACAAGTACTGACTGTAGTCCATCTGTTTCTCTACATACTTTGTTACCCCCCTTTCACGCTGTTCTTCAATGGTCAGGACCCCCACGGGACCACCACAGAGCAGGTATTATTTGGGTGTTGGATCATTCTCAGCACTGCAGTGACACTGACATGGTGCTGGTGTGTTAGTGTGTGTTGTGCTGGTATGAGTGGATCAGACACAGCAGCACTGCTGGACTGAGAATAGTCCACCAACCAAAAATATCCAGCCAACAGCGTCCCATGGGCAGCGTCCTGTGGCCACTGATGATCAACTCAAACAGCAGCAATAGATGAGCGATCGTCTCTGACTTTACATCTACAAGGTGGATTAACTAGGTAGGAGTGTCTAATAGAGTGGACAGTGAGTGGACAGGGTAATTAAAAACTCCAGCAGCGCTGCTGTGTCTGATCCACTCATACCAGCACAACACACACTAACACACCACCACCATGTCAGTGTCACTGCAGTGCTGAGAATGATCCACCACCTAAATAATACCTGCTCTGTAGTGGTCCTGTGGGGGTCCTGATCATTGAAGAACAGGGTGAAAGGGGGATAACAAGGCATGTAGAGAAACAGATGGACTACAGTCAGTAATTGGTGAACTACAAAGTGCTTCTATATGGTAAGTGGAGCTGATAAAATAGACAGTGAGTGTAGAAACAAGGGGGTGGTTTTAATGTTATGGCTGATTGATGTATGTATATATGACAAATAAATGTGTTCCTTATTCATTCATTTATATTTCATTTGATCAGCCAAAACATTAAAAGTCAGTTTATTAGTTGAATTAACAAATCACAGTTTTTTACTGGTGTTTGAAGAAGAAAAAGAAAATACGTTATGCTTCCTCTCTACTGGTGCTTACCCCGCCCCGATTGAGGACAGCGAACTGACACCTGAGCACCCTAAGTTTCTATTTAACTCATGTTGTTAACCAGCATATCAAAACTGCATGTCAGCTGGGTCATCATATATAATATAAATGCTAACCGCTAATGTTAATGACTCTGATGCTCTTTGTTAATAGGCCTGGTGGAAGACTGAAACCATGTCCACTGATATTTGGGGACGCTGGCTGTGGAGCAACAATCATTGGAACTTCACAGATGTTCCTGAATCCTATCCTGCAGGTACACGTCCACACACACACACACACACACACACACACACACACACACACACACACTTCATGTATGCATAAAAAGGTTTCTGAATAACAGATATGAAAAGGGACATGAGAGCATCTTAACAGATTAGCTTAATTCCTTATAATAAACTGAAGCAATCATGAAACTAAAGTCACACTGCCTAGGTTAGACCACCCTTAGCAAGAAAGTATAGTTTTGTCACTGTTTATTGAGGCATCCAAGTCAGGGCCGCATTATGCAGAGCAGAAGTCACATGTCAACAACACCCAGTAATAATCAGCCTGTGACCCCCTCCCCCCTCCAAGATAATTAGCAGTATAAGGTTGAAAAGCTAGGTTAAGGGTGCTTTGGTGCCCATGGCACGGGTGTGTGAGGGCATCATTAATGCTGAAAATATTTGACACTTTGCAGCAATGTCATTAATCTGTATTAATATAGTAATTGTAATAAATGTGTGTGTGTGTGTGTGTGTGTATGTGTAGATTACCTGCAGGCAGTGCAGGCTAGCACTGTGTTAGCGTGTGTGTTCTCAGGGATCGGAGTGTTTGTGTTCCTGGCTCAGCTCTTCACTCTGCCTAAAGGAAGACGCTTCACTTTTTCTGGAATCTTTCAGTTGCTGGCATGTACGTACACACTCACACACACTCACACACACACACACACACACACACACACACACACAAGTTCTTAATGTTATGCCTCTATCATTTTATACATTGTTCTGTTATATATACATTGATGAGTCAAAACATTAGGACCACACAATTATTTGCTGTCAAAACAGAGGCATGGACAAGAGCTAAAAGATGTCTTGTGGTATCTGGTACCAGGATATTACCAGCAGGTCATTCTTTTCAAGGTGCATCCTGGTGCCATCTGTTCCCAGAGTAAACGATACACATGTGCCTGGCCATCCACATGAGCCCAGAGATAATGGGATTTTATTAGACCTGACCTGCTTTCATTGCCCCAATGTCCAGTTCTGCCACCTGCATGTCCACTGTAGGAGCTTTAAAATGAACTGGAGTCTGCATGGTCATTTTGACTGACCTGGTATTATGCAGACACAGAAGCATTTGATTCACTTTGTGCTGTGAAACATTCACCTCATCAGTAGGATGTAAATGATCTGCAGTTTGATCCACAGCCTTCATGTCCTCAACCTGACTGTGGTTTGTTGCTTGTACCTCCTCAGACCACTGTTGGTGGGTGCTTACCATGGCTGCCGTGCCACCAATTGCTAATTTAGCGATACTTTATTCCAGCCACCTGCCCATAACGATCTAGCCTTTATCAAATTTTTTATGGTGATTGGTGGGGGTGTGAATACTTATGATTAGATATGTGATTGTGTATGCAAGAATGTATTTAAACTTTGGAAGGCAGTGATAGCTCAGCGGTTAAGGTACTGGACTAACAATCTTAATGTTGCTGGTCAAAGTCCCACTATCGCCAAGTTGCCACTGCTTGGCCCCGGAGCAATATCCTTAACCCTCAATTGGATAAATGTGTTTGCTAAATGTACAACCCCAAATCAGAAAAAGTTGGGACAGTATGGAAAATGCAAATAAAATAAAAACACAGAGTTCTTTACATTTACTTTGACTTTTATTTGATGTCAGACAGGATGAACCTGAGATATTTCATGTTTTATCTGCTCAACTTCATTTCATTTATTAATTAAACATCCATTCCTGCATTTCAGGCTTGCAACACATTCCAAAAAGGGTTGGGACAGTAAAGCATTTACCACTTTGTAATGTTGCCGTTCCATTTCACCACACTTAAAAGATGTTTTCCGCAGTCACACCTTTATAATGTGTGCAGCAGGTGGTTTTGCATTATTTTGTTGAAAAATGCTGGACGTCCCTGGAAAAGACGATGTCTTGAAGGCAGCACATGTTGCTCTAAGATCTCAATGTACTTTTCTGCATTAATGATGCATCACAGAGTGTAAATGACCTTTACCAAGGGCACTGACACACCCCCATACCATGACAGACCCTGGTACTGACACACCCTCATACCATGACAGACCCTGGTACTAACACACCCCCATACCATGACAGACCCTGGTACTGATACACCCCCATACCATGACAGACCCTGGCTTTTGGACATGTTACTGATAACAGTCTGGACGGTCCTTGTCGTCTTTGGTCCAGAGCACCTGGCGTCCATTTTTCCAAAAAAAGACCTGGAATCTGACCACAATACACGTTTCCACTGTGTGATGGTCCATCCTAGATGACTCTGAGCCCAGAGAATTCAATGACGCTTTTGGATGTGGTTAACATAAGGCATAATGGTTTAAGTATCATTTGTGCAGTAACCTTGTATTGTAGTGCTTGATAAATGTTTGCCAAACGAATCCCTCACCCATGTAGTTATGGAAATTCGTCCCGATTCCTTGAATGGTTTAATGATTTTCTGCACTGTAGAGGGAGAAATATGCAAATCCCTTCCAATCTTCTTTTGAGGTTCATTGTTTTTAAACATTTCAATCATTTTTTCACACAACTGGATCCTCTGATCATCTTTACTCATCAGAGACTCTCAGCCTTTCTTGAATGCTGTTTTTGTACAAAACCATGATTACAATCACCTGTTTAGAATCACATCATTATTTAGTTTTTTTTTTTTATCTCATTACTAGCCCTAAATTGCCTTCGTCCCAACTTTTTTTGTAATATGTTGCAGGCCTGAAATACAGGAATGGATGTTTATTAATAAATGAAATGAAGTTGAGCAGATAAAACATGAAATATCTCAGGTTCATCCTGTCTGACATCAAATAAAAGTCAAAGTAAATGTAACAAACTCTGTGTTTTTATTTTATTTGCATTTTCCATACTGTCCCAACTTCTTCTGATTTGAGGTCGTAAATGAAAAGAAACTGAGCTATTGAAACAGTAACATCGGCCTCTAGTGGTGAGCAGGAGAATTTCAATGTGTAAGTCTGTGATGTGATCCTGCAGGTAAAGAAGCTCAAATCTGATTAAATGTGACACAGATCATTAAATGTTTGTGTATAATTGTAAGTTCTGTTTTATGTACAAAAAAATTCTTTTCTGACAGGTCTGTGTATCATGATCGCTGCCACCATCTACACAGATAAATTCCACAGAAATGATTTTGGAGACTACGGTCCGAGTTTCATCATCGCCTGGGTCGCCTTCGCCCTGACCTTCATCTCCTGCGTCATCTACTTCATCCTGCGCAAGAAAACCACCTGAACACTCTTACATGCACAATCTATTAACCTCTACATACACTCACACTACTAACTAGCCTACCAGATTCATGCTCATTATTATTAATGTGTACAGAGGAAATTACAGTGCATGGGGGATGTATTTGTAACCCAAAAAACGTACAAAATGAAAGTGAATGTGTGTGTAGAATTGTGCACATAATCGGAACATTTATGAGTTTTTATTTCTTCATTTGTTTTAAAGAATTTATGAAAATTGTGTATTAGGAGTTTAACTGTTACAACTCCTTGTAAATGTGTGAGTCTAAAACGTATTCCAGGATATAATGTTCCACTTTTATAATGCTATGAATATTTTTATATTGTGGGTGGTAAATGTTTTAAATGTAAAATAACTGGAACCAAAAATATCCTCTTAAAGAAAAAATATTCCTGAAGACTGTATACATTTTTTTATGGTGCTTAATTGATTACATGTAATACACAATTCATTAAAATAACACATTTGATTGCAATTAATCTGTTTAATTAAAGAATTCCTTCAATTTATTTGGTCCAGTTAGCAATTCAGTATTTACTTTCTTAGCTATGCATTCAGTCACCAGATTTTTAAAATACTACCCTCTTAAATTAATGTGTGCCATGGTTTTTCATTTTTAGATTTGCTTGCCTAAGATGGTTTCCAGCTGGTGGAACCCTAACCCTAAAGCCAGAGTCTCTCTTTCAGGAAAATAAATAATTACTTCATTGAAATACTAAATTCTGATTGAAATTAATCTGTTTAGTTAGTAATTCAGTGTTTACTTTCTTAGCTATTCAATCAGTCACCAGATTTTTAAACATACTTTGATCCATCAAGATAACTTTGTGTTTATAAATGATAAAATAAAAACAACAGAGAGTTACTGCAGCTACCCTCTTAAATTAATGTGTGTCATGGTTTTTCATTTTTAGATTTGCTTGCCCAAGTTTTCCAGCTGGTAGAACCCTGACCCTAGCCCAACCTGACCAGCATTTAAAATGCATCTAAAAGCATCAAACCAGACAATCCTGAGCAGCCTTTACTATTCTAAATCAGCTTGTTCTTTTGAATCTATTGCACTGCAGTACAAACAGTCTCTCCTTCAGGGCAATGCAGTAATGCAGCTTAGCTATTGGTCAAAAGGCAAATTTACATATCCATTTATTTTTCAAGCTTTGTGTTAGATGTCTGTGCTGTAGAATTGCTTATTTTGCTAAACACAACTGATATGACAGCAAGATCTCTTGTTAAAATCTGCCAGAATAGAAAGCTAATCTAATGTGACTAATCTGTATGAATCTGTATAAACACTACACAGTCAATACAGGGTAGAAATAACATTACATGTGCCATACAAATGCTTTTACCACCAACGTACAATAACATTATAATATTCTAATATCATTTAAAATATTTGGTTGTACACTATACACTTGGTACAACCAGTTACATGTTATAACCAAAATAAATAAATAAATGAAAATAAATAAAAAACAAAAAAGTAAAAGCTTCTACCAGCAATAAAATCATTTCTATAATGTCATATTTTGTTCAAAACAAAGTTAGATTGTATGTTAACAGCAGTAAAATGTGTACATTTTAAATAATCGTCCAGAACACTATAAATGACTTTATTGTTATTTTTTTCTATTTTGTAATTGTAAAATAAAGTTTCATCCACAGTAGCGTTTGTGTTTTTCTTCCTACTAGATACATAAAACTGCTTAATGCGATATTTTATAGCTATGTGTAACAAGTAAGGGCTAGACGAGACAAGAGTAGAGGACACACCTGCAGAGATGCTGTTAGACAAAGTGTTTAATAATAACAAAAGACAAGACAAAGTTACATAAGACACGTTTAAACAAGACAAGTCCAGATACAAACACATGTGGCCTATGCTAAGCTAGATGCTAAAGCTAAACACTTGAAACAGGAACCTAAACACTAAGCTAAGCTAACAAAAAACATAGACTGAATAAAACAAAACATGAACAAGACTAATTTTAAACAAGACTCATGAACATGAACATTAGCTAACAGACAGCAAGGTCAAAAACCAAACCAAATCAAAATAGTCTCCAATGACTGGTCCACAACTGCCTTCTTATATGTCCTATGCATTACACCTTAAACGAGGTGCAGCTGTGGGTAATTAGTAGGCCTCATAACACAAGAGACGTTTTTCTTCATAAAACACAAACTTGTTTTCACTTTCCCATCTTTTATTAAATTTCCTCCTTCTGCTTCAATATTCTCTTGTTGGATATTTCTCAACATCACTTGTAGGAAAACCGCCTCAGTTAAACGCTGATGTGGAAACACTGCCATCTAATGCGGTCACTTTGCGGGTCACCAAATTGGCATACATTGTGGGAGACACAGTTTATTCACGATTTTACAAACATACGTCTTTTAAGCTCTCGCGGGGCACATAAAATTAAGTGGAGGGCCGGATTTGGCCCGCGGGCCTTGAGTTTGACACGTGTGCTCTAGTGCATTCACATTAGAAGCATGATGCGCTTCTCCATTAGTGTAAAATAATCATCAATATCAAATACACTCCCAAAGCATCCACATATCTATGTTTAGTTGAATTGTCATCATTGTGTGGTGGTTTTATTTTTAAAAAAGAGGGACTGCCACACTCCATAAGAAAACAATGATACATCAGCAGCAAAAGCGGTTTTGCAGCTTCTCATGTGAAAGCACCCTGACCTCTACAATTTGACATGCCCACAGATGACGTCACGGTTCACGCTGAAAACCCTAGCATAATTTGGCGAATGCAAGTTCACAGTTCAAATCAAGTTTGCAAACTAGAATGGAGCCCATTCTGCATCGGTGGAAAAGGACTAATTGACGCATAATATCTGCCTGTCATGTTAGAGGTGTGAGAGAGAACAAAGTGGCTATATTGTACTGGATGAATCTTGGTAAATCAGAATGTCGATGTGTGTACAGTGTTATAGGGTGCTGCATTCTTCATCTAAAAGCTGTGGAGGAGAGAAGGTTAGTGAAGGAATGGAGGTAGAGATAGAAAGATTGATGGAGGGAGAGGGAGAGCAGGCAAGAGATGAAGAGAGAGGAGACTGAATGTGAGATGGATAAGTAGAATATTGTGGCGATGGGGGAGCAGGGGGGACCAACGGAGGGGACAATGAAGGAAACGGTGGAGGAAACAACGGAGGAGATGGAGGGCTAAAGTATGGAGAGAGAGGGGATAGAGGAGCTGGAGGTGGGGATGGAGGTGGCATCAATGGAGGAGGGGGTGGTGCAGGGGGATAACAGAATGAAATCTGGCTATGGGAAAGGAAGTTCCTGCAGGGGTAGAAGTCAGACTTTGGCTTCGTCCCAAACATCAGCACCTTCTTTGTGTAGTTGTTTAGAGTAGAGACACCTGCACTCATACAGCAGGTAAAGGCCACCCATGCTATGCTAACACACAAGAGAGAGAAGAAGATACAATACAGTTATATTTATTATTCATCCATCTTTACCAATCACTTCTTCTTTCATTTATTAGTTAACAAACAACACACTTGGAAGGAGGAAACACACTTGCACTCTCCACTAATTAGGACAGAGAAAATTTAAAGTAGAAGGAAACCCACATGGAGATTTACACAGACAGT
Organism: Trichomycterus rosablanca; assembly: GCF_030014385.1. Lineage (NCBI taxonomy): Eukaryota > Metazoa > Chordata > Actinopteri > Siluriformes > Trichomycteridae > Trichomycterus > Trichomycterus rosablanca. The sequence goes on from NC_085989.1 coordinate 49,365,546, forward strand.
AAGGGCTGAGAAACACCAACACTACATTTAATGCCATAAATTTACCCATGTATTAATAATTATATTTAATTAAATTATTCTAAAGCCTTTTTAAAATGTCTTCATTCATAAATCCTGCTCAAGGCAGGAATAACTGACAGCCCATCAAAAAGCAACACACTAGGGCTGGGCGATATGACTAAAAAACTCATAACTTGATATGCTTTTGAGAAGTGGCGATATACAATATGATATGATATAATGTAAACTTATGTAGACCACTAAACAAATGTAGACCACTGCTCGTATTTTACCTTATAGTGTTTATAAGTCTTAAAAACACAAAATATTACTTTACTTCAAATAAATGAGCATAAAAAAATCCCAAAAAAGTTCAATATTAGGTGCTTTGTTATCATTGCAAATTGACAGTGCATGGTAAACAACAGCACCAGATTAACCACACAGCAGCATAAAATCATAACCGCTGCTTACCTGAGCTTCTCTTTTTCAAACTGAGACCAAATCTATATCCGTGTGTTGTTGCATTAGAGATGTAATCTACTTGTTTTTCTTCTTGGAGGCCATCTTGTATGTTTCCAGAATATTTCCAGAATATATAAATCAATATTCAACTGTGTTTGTCCAGCAAACTAATGAAACCTGTTTTAGATCATTTATTCTCTCAGTTAAAAACTGAAACTGCTAATCAGTTCACTAAACTGTCACTTATACTACAACCAATGAAGAGAGAGATTGAAATTCTGCCCAAAATCTGAATTCGGAAGCTCTGATTGGACCATGACTGAATCGCTTTAACAAATAAACTAATTCATGGAGTTGTTTACGCACGACACCATAATTAAGTAGAGTGACCAAAACGAATGAATCTTTACCACAGATAAGAGCACAGCTCTCTGATTCAATTCCAATGAATTATTCACTTGTAAAGAGTTGTGTCCATATATGTTGATATTTGTGATATACCGCCCAGCCCTACAACACACATGTATGTACTGTATTTTCTCACACTAAGGGGCAATTTAAAACAGCCAATCTACTAGCTGGCATGTTTTTGAAAGGTGGAAGGACACCAAAGTACCATAAAAAAAACACATGTGGAAAAAGAAAACTTGAAAAAAACTTACTAAAAAGCCCAGGAGTATCCATATCGATGGGGTTTGAAGTCCTTTGGACCACTAGACACAGTCACTTGGAACACATGCATGAACATCATGTGACCTACCATTCCAACTAAACCTGAGAAACACACACAATCCTCAGCTAGTAATTACATTATAAGTGTGTGGGCCAGTGATAGCTCAGTGGTTAAGGTACTGGACTAGTAAACAGAAGGTTGCCGGTTCAAGCCCCGCCACCACCAAGTTGCCACTGTTGGGTCCCTGAGCAAGGCCCTTAACCCTCAATTGCTCATTGTGTAAGTCGCTTTGGATAAAAGCGTCTGCTAAATGCTGAAAATGTAAATGTAAATGTAAGTGTGTGGCTGAGTGATTGAATAAACCACAATCACTGAGGGACAGAAGCATACACATTCTGTAATGTGTGTTAGTGTGTTTACCTCCCAGTACGGTGAACACATGAGCATTTAGTAGTTCACCCCATCTGTGAACTGATGGCTTCCAAGCAGCCAGACACAACTGAACCATCAGCAGCACACAACTGATACTCAGTAAACTAATGTAGGTCAACTCCATCACCACACACAGCCAGAAAATCCCTACAAAGAGGTGGATAGTGAGAGAATAAAACAGAATAAAATTGTAATTATATTTTTGTACAGTGGTTTCACAATAAAAGAATACAAAATCAGACTAAATACTGACCTCTACCTCCCTGTTAGAGGTCAGTAGTTTAACATGTCAGTAGTTTAACATGTTTAAGTGTGAGAAGGAAGATGAAATCATATGTAGCAATAATATGTTCAAACACAGAGATTTTAGGTGAAAGTTTAGTTCTTTGTCTCCTTTGTTGGAACACTGAGCATGGATGTCAAGACTCCCAAAATGTGATCCGGTGAAGGGGGTGAATTCTGTATGCACAACCAAGTTAGATCGCAAATTGGCCAATGGTAGAGTCACAAATGTGGATGATTGAATCCGCATCCCAATGTAGGGTTTAGTTAGATTGGTCAGCGCCATGACCAGGAACTGTGTGTAAAACATGAAACACAGACAGTGAACTGAAAAATTGAGCTGACCCATGAATTAGCATCAGCTGCTTCAATTGAACAACTCCAAACAATGTAGCAACTCTGTAAAATCTTCTGTAAAAAACAACTGTTGTGACTAAAAAACTACTGATTGGGGGGCAGCTGTCCCACCCTTTTTTAACTTACTTTAAGAGGTGTGGCGCAGTGGATGTAGAGCTGGGCGGTTCCTGAATCACCCGGGTTAATGATTCATATCTCCGTACTGAATCACGAGTCCGAGGTCTCAATTAACCCGGATCCTATAAGTCCTCTGATTGGCTGCTGCTGAGTACTCAAGGCGAGTGATCAGACTCACCGGAAATTGAAAAAACAGTGTGGACTGATTGAAAAGGTCCACGTACTGGCAGAAGCCACCTTTTTGGACCCACGGTTCAAAAAGCCTGCATTTGTGAATGAACGCAATGTTTGTTTGTTTATTAGGATTGTAACGTCATGTTTTACACTTTGGTTACATTCATGACAGGAACGGTAGTTACTCATTACACAAGGTTCATCATTCACGAGGTTATATCTAACACAGTCATGGACAATTTAGTATCTCACTTGCATGTCTTTGGACTGTGGGAGGAAACCGGAGCACCCAGAGGAAACCCACACGGACACGGGGAGAACACAGAAAGGACCCGGACCGCCCCACCTGGTGATCGAACCCAGGACCTTCTTGCTGTGAGGCGACAGTGGTACCTACTTAGCCACCGTGCCGCCCTGTTATATACTTTTTTGCACATTTTGCCTTTTTTCAGCTTGGTTGTTTTTGTTTATATAGCTAATTAAAATATTTAATTCTTAGTCTATATTCTAATTGGCACAATGCATTTTTTTGCTATTTATATTTTTGTATTTTATTCTTATATATTCAACTTATACCTTTTGCACATTTTTCATTGTTTCTATTTGGTGGTTGTTCTACATTTAACCTATTTTAATTCTGGGTACCTTATAACTGAATTGCAATTTTTTTCAATTTTGCTTCTATTTGTTGTTATTTTTGTTTAAGTTGTGTTTGTTTGTTTTTGGTGTGTGTAATTTAAATTAAAATTAAAAATGTATTTATTGGACGGGTGGTGGTGGTGGGGGGGGACTCAAGTGACTCAGATTAACCGGATCACATTACTGAGTGACTCAGATTAACCTGAGTCCATAAAATGAACCGGATTTACCACCATTAAGTGGATGTAGCCAATGACAAACGGACTTTTCTCAAAATCACATGAAAAAATCTGACTTTTATTTCTTACCCCGCATGTAGATTAACCATTTGTGGTGGATTAGATAAATCTAAACAAACCTAAATACCAATATATAGATTCACCTGATCTAACATGGTATTTCATTGTAAAACAAGCACAACATCAAACATTTCAGTATGTATTAGACATGCACTACAGTAGTTTTAAATGGTGATACATACTGTACATACCCTGCAGATCTTCTAACTTTATATCTTAGCCAAAGGAACTGAGCAAAGGGTTGGGCAGGTGTGAAGAGCATTTTTCTAGCATAGGAAGTGGTTACTGCAATTCAATTCTGATGACTATGACTGATCATTTATCCTGATAGGAGTGGTCTTACTGAATGCTTTAATGACAAGAGTTCACTCAGTGGTTTTATGAGTATTCTGGGTGAGTGTGTGTTTACCTTTTTCTGATGGGGGTGTCAGAGCCATAAAATCACGACACTTTACTTCTACAAGAGAAAAATAGTAATACACAATTCGACCGAATAATTATACACACTCACATAAACACAAACACATACATCCATACACACACATACACCTACAAACATGAACACACAGACACACATATATATGCACTAACCCATGCATCACACATTATAGACGTAAACACACAAAAATCACAAAAACACTGTGTGGTCTGAATACTTTTGCCCTTTTAAATTTTGGTTTTTGTTTCTAAGCACAAAGGTAAAATACTTTATGTGTTAAAGTGAAGTATATATATATATATATATATATATATATATATATATATATATATATATATATATATATATATATACTGGAATTATAATAAATAAACATTTTTTTACTTTTAATTGTTGAATTATAATCCTAATGACCAAGTTCGGGGCACTGTAGTTAGAGCTTTGAGCTATTAATCAAAAGGTTGTGGGCTTGAATCCAGTCTCTGCCATGCAGACACATTGGGCCCTGTGCGAGGTGCTTAATCCTCTCAGCTGCAGAGGTGCTGTACAATGGCTGACTCTGAGCTCTGACCCCAGTTTCCAAACAAGCCAGGATATGTGGATATGTATATATAAAAAATAAAGGTCCTCTTCATTTTAAAAATATGATTGGTTTTACCAGCATCCACAAGCTAAAAAGCTGTTCCCTCACCCCATACATCAGTGTGGATGTTTTCCTCACAGCAGCTCCAGATCCCAGCATGGAATGTTGGGAAGATGAATCGGTCATCCCCAGTTTCCCAGATGAACTGGTCGGAGCCGTTGGTAAACAGGTCGGACGGTGTGCAGGTGCGGCGGCGCAATAAAGAGCACAGCGGTTTTGGAACCTTCTGAACCCCTGAGCACCAATGAGATGAGAGCAAAGAGATGAAGGACAAAATGAGAGAGAAGAACGTCTGCAGGAATGATAGCTGAGGAGAACGCAGACGAGATAAGCAGGCCATCTACAAAACACACACAGACACACACAATACTAAAGCTTTCATGTAATCGTTCTTCTATTCATCTTCAAATTTATACAGGTGGTAAAGTGGGTGGCACACTGAAACATGGGTCCTGAGAACCCTAAAAAGTCTGTTTAGCTTTATTTTCAAGCTTATGCATTAGGTTTAGCCTGATTTAGCTGCTTCAAAGCCAGTTCTGATGTGTTTTTGAGGTCAGTGTTTAACTGGAACGCCCAATTTGTCAGGAGTCACGTTTGTGCACGTTATTCATCATGCTGCAATAATGGAGTTTTGTCGGCATCTGGTGGCGCTAGGCGGAACTGCACCAGTTTAACCAGCCTATGCAGCCCAGCCAATAGATCTCTCCCTTTGCTAATTAGACACACCTAGTGTCAATGAGCTCCTCGTTACCAAGCCTTCATAAGCCTCTAGTCCCCCCCCCCCCCCACACACACTTTTTACCAGATCATCTGTTGATGCATCTGTGATCACTGCTCAGCTCTCCTTGGTGTTTGAACTATAGTTTAGTTTCCCTGCTTCCTTTGTTCCTGACCCTAGCCTTCCTCTCTCCTGCATCCCTGGTTCCTCTCCAGAGTTCCCGCCAGTTTCTCCTGCCTCCATCCCAGCCTTCTGGTTTCCTCAAGGTGATCATCCACTTCCAACAAAATGGAATAAAACCCATCATGCTTGACTATAAGTAAAGTGTTTGGGATTTAACCGCCTTAGTTTTTCTCTTAGAAATACACCTCTTCTCTTTGTGGCCAAATAAATAACAAGGTCAAACTTGTCTGACTGTAAACAGTATCACCCTTCAAGTTCCAAGAGCTTTAAATTCTTGGCAGACTCAGCTTCTGGTGGTTCTTGGATTACATCTTAACCCTCAATTGCTTAGACTGTATAATGTCACAGTACTGTAAGTTGATAAAAAAAAAAGATATTTGTTCATTATCAAATAGATGTAGACACCAGCATTTACAGCAAACTCCAAATACTTTATGTTTAATAAAGCTAAAAAAAAAAAGAAACATTACTTGGCATATATGCACGTGTTTTGATACTTTTCCATGTGTAAAGTCTTCATTAAGTTCCTAGTGACATTATTATGATGTATGGGGTGGGCAACTTGTTCCAACACACCACACTTACTTCATTTATTCAATTACTATTTTGTCAAAAGTACATGCTATTTTTTTGTGTGTCAGGAAAAGAAGTGAAATGTGTAATTTGGCACTCTGAATCTCAGCTACAGTGATCGGCTTCATATTATATACATACATACATACTACACACACACACACACACATATATACATGGTGCATTTAATAATATTAAATCATCAATAGTATTTGTGGTGTTCATCATCTACTTACATTTTGATGCAATATATGTTTATTCCTGCATTTCCAGCTGCTCCTGCATCACTTTATTAAGACAATAACACAATCTATGAGAGGCCGTGTAGGCCATAATTCTAAGTTGAATTCTCTCACACACACCATCATACTCTCACACACACACCATCATACTCTCACACACACACCATCATACTCTCACACACACACCATCATACTCTCTCACACACACCATCATACTCTCACACACACACCATCATACTCTCACACACACACCATCATACTCTCACACACACACACCATCATACTCTCACACACACACCATCATACTCTCACACACACACCATCATACTCTCACACACACACCATCATACTCTCACACACACACCATCATACTCTCATACATGGTTTACTATACTCTTTCACATATACTACTATACCCTCTTACAACTATAATCACACTTTCTTTTATTTACTATTATACTCTCATACACACAGCACTATTCTCTCTTGCACATATAACTATAGCTATGTAAAACAAAGATCTACTGTATGTGTAAGAGAATATTATTATATGTAAGCGTAATAAATAGTGTATGTGAATGCAAATAATCATGTTTATGGAACAGAATGATAGTGCATGTGAATAAGAATAGTTGTATGTGTGAGAGAGTTTGATGGTGTGTGTGTGAGAGTATGATAGTGTGTGTGAGAGAGTTTGATTGATACGGAAACGAGTTTGATTGAAACGGAAGTAATATTAAATTCTCAGTACCTGATTGGTGGAAGACGCGGGATTTCACAGACATGTCCCGCCTTCCTCATTATTACTGATAGGAGAGGATAGTGGACCGAGAGAGAATCAATGGAGCATCGGCCTGTTAACATTTTAAACTTTTCCACCGCTGCCACATCCATGTCAGAAATGTGGATTTAAACCCGACAGCCCGACAGGAGTCTAAACGCGGCCGCGGAGGAAGAGATGCGGTGAAGCTTTATATCCGAACCATCAGCCGAGTGCTGCGAGCTCCATATCAGACCCAACCACAGAGAGCAGAGGCTCCAGAGTCAGGGGACAGGTGAGTTCACTAAACATGATTAAACTCATTTAGCTTCTGATAGAGTCGGGTTTAGATTGGGATATTTTATAAATATTCGTCTTTGTAAGGGACCGTCTGCAAATTACACGTTTTAAACGTTCTAGTAATGCCAAACTAAGTAAGTGAGTTCTCATAAAGCACATTTATAAGAAACTTTGTTTTGGAAGCTTTCTTAAAGAACAATAAATAAATTTACTTTATCATTTTAATGGCTATAGTTGCTCCACATTAATGTGTCACTACATTCGAGTCGAATTACATGGAACTTTTGGACTCTTCCCTATGTAGGTCTTAATAAGTAAAATAAAATATATATTCATTTTGTATACACAATCATAAACAAGCTGCTGCACATGGAAAGCTACAGACTTACAGTCTAACATTTCAAAATCTGTCTCAGTGCTCATTCTAACTTAGTCACTTGTACTATTAAAGTTTGTTATATTTCTTTTATTACAGAAAATGTAATTCATTATAGATTGAGACCAAGCTCTCTTGAGTAACTGTTCTCTAAATATTTGATTGTATTGGGTGAATTGCTATAGACTGGTTTTGAAACTAAATTCAATTTTTGTGATTTCAGTATTGAACTTTTGATGGCATGAGGAAACAAACTGGTTTCACCAAAGTTGCACGAGGGCCAGAAACTAAATGGCTTCATGATTGACAATACATTTACATCAAAGGCAGTGTACATTAGACAATGACACATTTACGGTAAGTTATTTAAAAATAATGTAAGCAGTATGTTTATATTGCATATTATTAATAATAATAAGTAATTTGTAGCATTTAGATTTCATGGTTTGGCAATAGGCTAACCCCCAACATTTTCTAAATGCATTGTGTGTGTTTGTTTTGTTTGTTTTTAGTTTGTCATCACAGATTTAGAGGACAGTGGTGTGGAGGTTGACACGACAACAGCATCTAGTGACCACAGAAGTACCACACCAGTCATTGTATGACTACAAGGACTAAGGATACCTTAATCCACCTGAGTGACAGATTATTTGCTGTTGAGACTGTTCTGAAATATTTGGTTTCTGCATGCAACAATAAATAAGAAACATTTGTTTGCTTGGGACAAGATCTTTGTTAACCAGTATAATAGTGATTTCCTGACCTGTCCATAACTTGATAATAAATATCTAAATATTATATGGGGTGTCCTCGTTTTTTTTTGTTTTTTTTTGTTTTTTTTAACATTACTGCATTGTTTCATTTATCAGAAATACATTATGATGTTTTAATTACTATCACAAATAACTCTAATTTGGAATTTGAACATTGTAAATTCTTTGGCCAGTTGCACACCCGTGATGGAAGGCATGTCCATTTGGGTCCAGCACCTGCAGCGCATGCCAGCGCTGTTTTCTGATGTTGCAAGACTGTTGTCCTCCTAGCACGTACCTTTCATCTGCATTTGGGGTGATTTGAAGAATCTTATTAACAATGTCAGCCAAAGTCGCAGACATTGCTGTATGCTCTCTCTCACACACACACACACACGTCAGTTAACCAATTTGAAGTTGCTATTTGTGCCTGTATAATTTCCTCCTGATGATTCCAAAGCATACAGCTATTCTTTAGCAACGAATTTCAAGAGACAAACCGAAGGTAATTTGTTTATGTAGGATGACCAGTTCTGATTGTTGGAGGTAATCTTGGAGAAAATATATCCCTATGTCTAATTTCTACTGATATTGAGTTTTCCTATAAATTTTTTAGGGAACAAAAACATGCATAATGTGCCTCCAGTGTACCCAAACTTCATTGACTGTCACCTCCTTCTAACTGCGGGCTAATTAAAAGAAAGTAAAAAGTTGTCAGTGTTTATCCATTAAGCTCACAAAATAATATTTCCAGAATCATGCTGGTATGTCCCATGCTGTCAGTTTTCCTTTCAATGTTCTAAATGCATCTCATTGTGATGGACAAAAATAGTAAAACATGTATGTCCTCCTCATTACCATTTATTTCCACAAACCAAAGTGACCTTGTAAAAAAGGTAGAAAGTAGAAATATCATGGCTAGTTCAACAAAGCTCAACAAAAGTGTAGTCATTGTTAAAAGGTCTGCTGCCAGATTTAAATGTTTTTTGTAGACCAATTTATGTGCAGGCTCTGTTCTTACAGCTGTAAGCCAATCTGACTTCCTGTCCTCCTTCCTGGCCTCCTTTTAACACCTTGATGGTGTGTGAGAGAGTATGATGGTGTGTGTGAGAGAGTATGATGGTGTGTGTGAGAGAGAGTATGATAGTGTGTGTGAGAAAGTATGATAGTGTGTGTGAGAGAGTATGATGGTGTGTGTGAGAGAGTATGATAGTGTGTGTGAGAGAGTATGATGGTGTGTGTGAGAGAGTATGATAGTGTGTGTGAGAGTATGATGGTGTGTGTGAGAGAGTATGATAGTGTGTGTGAGAGAGTATGATGGTGTGTGTGAGAGAGTATGATGGTGTGTGTGAGAGAGTATGATGGTGTGTGTGAGAGAGTATGATAGTGTGTGAGAGAGTATGATGGTGTGTGTGAGAGAGTATGATGGTGTGTGTGAGAGAGTATGATAGTGTGTGTGAGAGAGTATGATGGTGTGTGTGAGAGAATTCAACTTAGAATTATGGCCTACACGGCCTCTCATAACAATCACCCACCTACACACACACACTCATTTCTACATAAGCCTTAAATAATCCACACCAGACAGGATCAAATTATTTCAATCTGTTTTCTTCTTTTTCACCCACCCAACACACACACTTTAAAAAAAATATGGTAGTAAAGATTAGAGAAGATTAGTACAGTATCATGCATCTGATTAAATCAAACTCCACACACAGACGAGTGCATTCACATGGACTTTAAACTGACATTTAAAATAAATGTTTGTTAAACAAAAAGGGAAAAAAATTAAAGAAGGAAAAATAAAATGTAGTTTTGACCTCCAACGAGGCAACAATCCAAAACATCTGAGGAAGAGAAAGTATATCCAGCAAAATAATGAAATATAAAAAAATCAGCAAACACGGTTTAACCCTCTATGGCACCTTGCTGCCATCAGGCAACAAACCATTTTATTTGGTTTCCACAACATTTCTTTAATTATTGTCACATAAATATTAAATTAAAATAAATAAAAAAAACTATTGAATTTTCAGTCAGCTCTAAAAGAACATTTCTCAGTGTTTGCAAATAACCATCTACTGTTCAGACCACTGTGGAAAGATTCAGGAAATCTGAAGAGATTTAATTCAGTCGGAAACCACTGTTGAATGTTGCTGAACGACAGCCACCACGAACTGTTGAGCAGCTGATGTCCCGTATCAAGCAAGAATAGAGAAAAATTCTACTTGCAAAACTGTGTCCTCAGCACCAGTGATATTGCAGTAACATCAGAAAAATCCCTACACCAGTATGATCAACACACTGTGACAGTCAGACCGTATCTAGTTGTTTATTGGTGATGTTGACCTTATGAACTGTGTTCCAATCAAACATGTAAATAACATTTATATACACTGATCAGTCATAACATTAAAACCACCTCCTTGTTTCTACACTCCCTGTCCACTTTACCAGCTCCACTTACTATATAAAAGCACTTTGTAGTTCTACAATTACTGACTGTAGTCCATCTGTTTCTCTACATGCTTTGTTAGCCCATTGTAAACCCCCCCTTCCCCCATGCTGTTCTTCAATGGTCAGGACCCCCACAGAGCAGGTATTATTTAGGTGATGGATGAGCACTGCAGTGACACTGACATGGTGGTGGTGTGTTAGTGTGTGTTGTGCTGGTACGAGTGGATTTTTAAATACCATGTCCACTCACTGTCCACTCTATTAGACACTCCTACCTAGTAGGTCCACCTTGTAGATGTAAAGTCAGAGATAGAGATATACTTTATTTGTCATATAAACATATAGTTATACAGTACAATGAAATTTTTTCTTCACATATCCCAGCTTGTTTGGAAGCTGGGGTTGGAGTGCAGGGTCAGCCATCAAACGGCGCCCCTGGAGCAGACAGGGTTAAGGGCCTTGCTCAAGGACCCAACAGTGGCTGCATAGCAGAGCCTGGATTTGAACCGCCAATCTTCTGGTTGATAGCCCAAAGCTCTACCTACTAGGCTACCTCTGTCGTTCATCTATTGCTGCTGTTTGAGTCGGTCATCTTCTAGACCTTCATCGGTGGTCACAGGACGCTGCCCACGGGGCGCTAATGGCTGGATATTTTTTTGGTTGGTGGACTATTCTCAGTCCAGCAGTGACAGTGAGGTGTTTAAAAACTCCAGCAGCACTGCTGTCTGATTCACTCATACCAGCACAACACACACTAACACACCACCACCATGTCAGTGTCACTGCAGTGTTGAGAATGATCCACCACCTAAATAATACCTGCTCTGTAGTGGTCCTGTGGGGGTCCTGACCATTGAAGAACAGCATGAAAGGGAGCTAACAAAGCATGTAGAGAAACAGATGGATTACAGTCAGTAATTGTAGTACTACAAAGTGCTTCTATATGGTAAGTGGAGCTGATAAAATGGACAGTGAGTGTAGAAACATGGAGGTGGTTTTAATGTTATGGCTTATCAGTGTATATGTCAGTGTAACTTCCCTCTCTGAGTGACTACTCGGAAAGTGACACATGGACTGTGGGGCAGTGATGAATAAACCAGAATAACAGTTAACATGTTTTTAGTTAGGAAAGCACAGACTTCTTGTTTTTCCACCTGTTTATGGCCGCTCTCTTTTACTGAACCTTTTTATTCTGTATTCTTACATGTAATAACTCAGGTCAGTTAGTATGAGCTTGTTGGATTTTCTGGAAAAGCTTTTTGCAAGATTCTGTAGTGTGTATGTGGGAGTTTGTACCCATTCAGTCTAAGAGAGTTTGTGATTTTGAGCACTGATGTTGGATTAGAAGGAATGGCTCATATTGATGTTCCAGTTAATCACAAATGTATTTAATAGGGTTGAGGTCAGGGCTCGGTGAGGGTCGCTGTACCACACTAAACTCGTCTATATGTCTTTATAGTGCAGGCTTTGTGCACAGGGGTACAGTCATGATGGAATGGAAAACAGTACTAAACATTTTATATAACTTTTTCACATCGACTCAGATGGTGAACTTTGTAAAATTATTCCTATTTTTTAAAAGCAAGTACCTTATTGTTTTAATACCATCTTCGTAGTAATTTGTCCATACTGTGTTAAACCTATTTATTATATCACAGTTATGCCCAGAGTTTATTGAAACCATTTGTAAAGATAGATAAAAATGAAATGATAAAATGTATTTGTGTTTATTTAACCCACAACTTAAATATAAGAGAATTCAAATATTTTATTTATACGAATAAAATAATGAATAATTTGTAGAAATAAAGAATTTATATAGAAGTAATATTTATCTACTCTATGGTTGACATGGGTTTAACACAAAAATATCGCTAGGTGGCGCTGAGGTTTTCAGAAAACAAACCCTGCACTCTAAAAAATGTTGGGCTGAAAACAACCCAACCTGGGTTTTTTGGCAACCCAGCGCTGGGTAAACATTGGACAGAACACACACTAGGTTATTTTAACCCAAATTGTTGGATTATGTAAGTTAACCATTGTGCTGAGTTGTTACAACAACCCAACTGTAAGGTTTTATTTTTACCCAATACTCTGATATGCTGATATGTAAATAATAATTTGGTGCCTTTTGTCTCCCCAGTACTGATCATTGTATTTATTAAGTAAATTTTAAACTATACAATTTCTAAACATCTTACTTAAATTATTATGTTTTACAATGTGATGAGGTTTAATCATGAAAATATGAATATGTGATGAGGTTTAATCATGAAAATATCTCAGTCTTTCAATACTGTTTAAAAGGTTTGATTAAGTCCTTCTTGTTGATTGTTGATTAAGTACTTGTGTGTCTGGCTTGACAACAGACTGAAATGGAGGGCTAACACGGAGGCTGTTTACAGGAAAGGGGATGAGCAGACTTTACTTTCCGAGAAAGCTCAGGTTTTTTCATGTGTGCAGCAAGATGCTGACTGTTTTCTATCTCTATGTCTGTTGTTGCGGGGGCTGTGTGGTTGCGGGCAGCAGTGTGTTGGGGAGGCAGCATCAGAGCGGGAGATGCAAAAAAACTTAATAAACTGATCAAGAAGGCTGGCTCAGTCTTGGGCTGCTCACTGGAAGGCTTCTAGGTGGTGGTCAAAAGGAGGTCAAACTCATTTCCATACTGGACAATCCATCACACCCCCTCCATGACCTCCTAGTCAGACAGCTGAGCACCTTCAGTAACAGACTCATCCAGCTCCGCTGTAAGAAGGAACAATACAGGAAATAATTTGTACCAACAGCGATCTCACTATATAACTCATCTCCACTGTGCCGGGACATCATTACTCACTGAGTTAATACCCAGACACATGAAGCATGATCTGTCACTCTGTTTATGTCATTGCACATCTCTGGACATTTAATGCCAGGACACTTTGTAATTTTTCTATTATATTACATATTGCATATACAGTGTATCACAAAGTGAGTACACCCCTCACATTTCTGCAGATATTTAAGTATATCTTTTCATGAAACAACACTGACAAAATGACACTTTGACACAATGAAAAGTAGTCTGTGTGCAGCTTATATAACAGTGTAAATTTATTCTTCCCTCAAAATAACTCAATATACAGCCATTAATGTCTAAACCACTGGCAACAAAAGTGAGTACACCCCTTAGTGAAAGTTCCTGAAGTGTCAATATTTTGTGTGGCCACCATTATTTCCCAGAACTGCCTTAACTCTCCTGGGCATGGAGTTTACCAGAGTTTCACAGGTTGCCACTGGAATGCTTTTCCACTCCTCCATGACGACATCACGGAGCTGGCGTCTATTCGAGACTTTGCGCTCCTCCACCTTCCGCTTGAGGATGCCCCAAAGATGTTCTATTGGGTTTAGGTCTGGAGACATGCTTGGCCAATCCATCACCTTTACCCTCAGCCTCTTCAATAAAGCAGTGGTCGTCTTAGAGGTGTGTTTGGGGTCATTATCATGCTGGAACACTGCCCTGCGACCCAGTTTCCGCAGGGAGGGGATCATGCTCTGCTTCAGTATTTCACAGTACATATTGGAGTTCATGTGTCCCTCAATGAAATGTAACTCCCCAACACCTGCTGCACTCATGCAGCCCCAGACCATGGCATTCCCACCACCATGCTTGACTGTAGGCATGACACACTTATCTTTGTACTCCTCACCTGATTGCCGCCACACATGCTTGAGACCATCTGAACCAAACAAATTAATCTTGGTCTCATCAGACCATAGGACATGGTTCCAGTAATCCATGTCCTTTGTTGACATGTCTTCAGCAAACTGTTTGTGGGCTTTCTTGTGTAGAGACTTCAGAAGAGGCTTCCTTCTAGGGTGACAGCCATGCAGACCAATTTGATGTAGTGTGCGGCGTATGGTCTGAGCACTGACAGGCTGACCCCCCAACTTTTCAATCTCTGCAGCAATGCTGACAGCACTCCTGCGCCTATCATTCAATGACAGCAGTTGGATGTGACGCTGAGCACGTGCACTCAGCTTCTTTGGACGACCAACGCGAGGTCTGTTCTGAGTGGACCCTGCTCTTTTAAAACGCTGGATGATCTTGGCCACTGTGCTGCAGCTCAGTTTCAGGGTGTTGGCAATCTTCTTGTAGCCTTGGCCATCTTCATGTAGTGCAACAATTCGTCTTTTAAGATCCTCAGAGAGTTCTTTGCCATGAGGTGCCATGTTGGAACTTTCAGTGACCAGTATGAGAGAGTGTGAGAGCTGTACTACTAAATTGAACACGCCTGCTCCCTGTGCACACCTGAGACCTAGTAACACTAACGAGTCACATGACATTTTGGAGGGAAAATGACAAGCAGTGCTCAATTTGGACATTTAGGGGTGTAGTCTCTTAGGGGTGTACTCACTTTTGTTGCCGGTGGTTTAGACATTAATGGCTGTATATTGAGTTATTTTGAGGGAAGAATAAATTTACACTGTTATATAAGCTGCACACAGACTACTTTTCATTGTGTCAAAGTGTCATTTTGTCAGTGTTGTCCCATGAAAAGATATACTTAAATATCTGCAGAAATGTGAGGGGTGTACTTACTTTTGTGATACACTGTATATTTATTACCTACCAACATTGTACTGCAATTTTGCAAAAAAAAATTCATTAATAATTTTGTTTACTTAATACGTCCCTCAGGTTGCCGCCCACCCTGTTATCTCTTACTACTGTCTCTTAAAATGAAGAGCTGTTTTACATACTGACATAATTTCCTGGAGCTCACATGATCTTTTTGGAGGGAAAACAACTGTGGAAGATGAGTGACTTATTAAACTCCTCATTTTAATGTTGTTTTGTCCACATTTTATCCTTAAAGTCTTATATGGTCAACCATAACATGTCCACCCTGTTATGAGATATATAAGAAAAAGCAAAACGATTTGATCATTTTAAAAATAATCACACTTAAATTCAGAGAGTTCTTTGTCTGAATTCACTTTTATGCTAGCATGGTTTTGCTCACTCGCTAGCTAATGGCTAATTTTATGTCCGAATGTCCACCCTGTTATGGTCCACCCCGTTAACACCTAATACGTAACAGGCTGGACATCACAGTGTATATGAGGTGCATGTGTGATTTATATAGCTTTATTATTCAGTTTGGTTATAATAATAACAGAAATATTGATATTATTTTGCATCCTTTAACAAACGACCTTAAGTGCAGCTGAAAGACAGAAACACAACAGTTCTGCATGTGTCCGTAACAGGGTGAACATCCTGGGTCAGAGACTGCATAAACATGTTTTAATAAAACCTACAGTCTGTGTGCTTGAGCTTGACCAATATTAGTTTAAAAAAATGTATAACACGTCCTTGTTATAATAAGACATGAAAAACAAATTAAAACAGTGTTTCATTTTCAAAAGGTTTTAAGGTCCAAATCCCAGGAATGACCTTTATACTAATACTGCTACTACTACTACTACTTTTTATAATTATAATACATATAATATAATAACAATAAAAAGTCAGCACAAAGATGTTTTTTTATTATTTAGAGCAGGGGTGGGCAATTACATTTTCCAAGGGGCCACATAAGAAACTGTAACTGTTGTGGAGGGCCGGACCAACAGGTTGAACTTCATTCTGTTCAATATTAATAAGATTTCTTTTTATTGCCTAAATTTTACAGTTCTGATACGCTGTCACTGTTAAGAGTCGATGTTACAATCAGAAAATGAAAAGCAGGCAGAGTAAAAACATCAACATTATTTCACTATTCAATCAACTTTCTTGAAAACAAATGTGAACAAAATGTGCAGTAACTAAAACAAAAAGTGCTGTTGCTATTTGTATATCACAAAGCTGATCTTACCTGCTCCAGTCCTGGATGTGTAAACCTTTAAAAAACTCTGTGTTGGTTTTCAGGTTAGTTTAGTCAGATGTGATTCTGCATCATTCAAGTTCTTGTATTCATCTTTGTTTAGTACCATAATGGCAATATAAACCCTAGATTTAAATTGTGATCCTTCATATCTTGTTAAAAACTCTATCATCTCAGTTCTGTTCGTGACACATTACGGTAACGCTGGATACACTCGTCTCTCACACACATAAATCCAAACTTGCAGAAATTTAAAGCAATAGAGCTGCTGTAAAAATTAAAAACAATCCTGGTATATGGCATGTCATTTGATTTTAAATTGCCACTGAGCTCACGCGGGCTGGTTGGGGATGACGTACAATGCCCAATTACAAATTATTAAATACAAAAATATATATGGATACACATGGTTAACATAAAATCAGGGAGATTAATATATTATTTACACTTATTTAAGTGTCACATGCGTTTCTTTGATTGCAGTCCACAGATTATATATTATTTATATGCTTATTATTTTTATTATTATTGCTATTATGTATATAGTACTATGTATGTAGATATAATTCCACATATGTAAATAGCTATAGTTATAACTATATATTCATATTAATCATAGATATATGTTGCTGATAGTTATGTTATTACTAAAATGCAACTGCTTACAGGCTACTCTAGTACTGTACCATTTAAGGAGTATCATAGTCTTTCCACAATGGTAATTTATTGACTCTTTGTTTTGGTGCCACTGTGTCTGCCTGAATGGGTAAAGTTACTATAGCAATTTGTTGTTGACCATCCCCCTTAAACCCTTGACCCATTAATATACCCATCTGATTGGTAGGTGAATCCATCCCCTCTACCTATCTATGTCCCTATCTCCCATGATCAAGATTTCACTTAGAAAAAAGCTAGTGACTTTTTCTGGTGTTACTGGAGACTTTTGGAGACTCAGACGTGAAAGCACACATCATTCTGCAGGTTTGTTTGTTTATTAAGATTTTAACATCATGTTTTAAACTTTGGTTACATTCATGACAGGAACAGTAGTTACTCATTACACAAGGTTTATCAATTCACACAAGATTATATCAAACACAGTCATGGACAATTCACCTCACTTGCATGTCTTTGGACTGTGGGAGGAAACCAGAGCACCCAGAGTAAATTTTCAGTTTTGTGCTGAATTAGCGGTTTAACTTGTTCAGTAAAGGTCTAATAAAGGTCATTACTGAGTGAATATGTTGAGCATTTATTACGTTATCTTGTACTTTGCTGTTCGTATACATGAAACATTTTTTTTGCTTTTCCCCTGTCAGTTCAGTTCATGTTTTTTGTAGCTATAGAAAAGATCTGTGTGATCTATAGTTTTCTCACTGGGATCTTATCCAACAGGGTTTGATTAATCACAGAGGCAAAACGTAAGAAGATTTTCCTTATAGAGGGTCAGTATATTATTTACTACTAAATGTTTTGTATAATGGCTAATATAAAATAACATTTTAATTTAATTAAAATCCTAAAAAATAAATTTGAGATTTATGTCTGAGATACAGATCAATGGATGTGCAACCAATAGTTTATAAAAATATACAGACCTTTTGAGATGTGCTACCTATAGTTTATAATAAGATATAGACCTATCTAGATGTGCTACCACTATTTAAAAAAGATTTAAACCTATGGACATGTGGCGTGTGCTACCGCTTATATGCAAATTAGGCGATGGCGTCAATTAGCGACTTCTAGGACAGCCAATAGCTACTTTCCTTACTGAGGAGTTGGCAACACTGTGTGAGGTGCCAAGAGAATTAAGAGAGGATTTATGTACAGAAGATGAGTGCACAGGAGACAAGTAATATTTGGATGCATTTTAATGCAGTAAATCAGTTGCAAACAGGATGTCAGTACAAGTGACTCAAGTGAACCAGATCACATGAGTGAGTGACTCATTAACCCGAGTCCATAAAATGAACCGAATTTACCACCACTAGCCCACACTCACAAATGTTCCCCTGAGGTAAATTCCTATCTCCACTGTAGGTAATTAAGTAGACTCATGTTAACTAGCTTCTAAAATCGTTTGTTTGTTTGGATTTTAACGTCATGTTTTACACTTTGGTTACATTCATAACAGGAATGTTAGTTATTCATTACACAAGCTTCTTCGGTTCACAAGGTTATATCAAACACAGTCTTGGACAATTTAGTATCTTCAATTCACCTCACTTGCATGTCTTTGGACTGTGGGAGGAAACCGGAGAACCCGGAGTAAACCCACGCAGACAAGGGGAGAACATGCAAACTCCACACAGAAAGGACCCGGACCGCCCCACCTGAGGTTCGAACCCAGGACCTTCTTGCTGTGAGGCGACAGTGCTATCCACTTAGCCACCATGCCACCCCTAGATGATATCCTATTAATAACTTAATGAGATTTATTTTTTATTTTTTTTTATCTTAGGTTAGTAAACCAGTAGGCAGGCAGAAGGCTACAATTTCCATTCTTTTTAGCACTGATATTTTATCTATTGCTAATGTTAGCAAATTTAGCATCTCCCGGGGACTTGTACTCATTACTTGAAGAGACAAATGTAAGTATTCAAATAAACTAGAAACACTTACCTCAAATATGCTGCTAAAGCTAATCTCCAAACTGCTGTTTATGGCTGGTACCAGTTACCAGATTGCTACATTTACATTTTCAGCATTTAGCGGACGCTTTTATCCAAAGCGACTTACAGTACTGTGACAGTATACAGTTTGAGCAATTGAGGGTTAAGGGTCTTGCTCAAGGGCCCAACAGCAGTAACCTAGCCATGGTGGGGCGTGAACCAGTGACCTTCTAATTCCTAGTCCAATACCTTAACCGCTAGGCTACAACTGGCCAACTACAGTGTCAAAACATATTTCAAAATATGCCAAAATGCATGAAAAACTGCCCAAATACACTCATGAAAAACATTACACTAATAAACTGCTGATATCTTACAGATCAGTAATTATACATTTAGTGACATTTGAAAAATTTGCAATGTCGTGAAACCGTGAAACCTGACAACCAGAGATGGGGACTCAAGTCTGCACATACAGTGACTTCAGACTTAACACGTGACTCGCATAAAATGACTTGTGGACAACAAAACTCAGCAACATTAGTTACGTGTGACAATTATATATGATCCGACATCATTCTGATTGTGTCATTTTCTGCTCTCTAATAATAATAATAATAACGCTCCGGCCATTTTAAACCGCAAGCACGCAATGGGTAAATGTTCCAGCCAGCTTCCAGCGAAGTGATGAAGTGTCGCTCCCTACTTAAAATGGTGGAATACCCTTCCTGAACACTGGAACAGCTGGTGTGAATGGAACGCTCCTACAGAAATGCTGTTATTTGCATTTATTTAGTTTGCAGCGTCACACAGATGATGTGTTGATGAAATGCTTGATTGACTTTCTAACGAGTTCGTGTTTTACTTCACAACCTTAATTTGGAGCTTTTTTAATTATAACCACATTTACAAAATAACGGATTCTATTCCTAATGGAACACACGGTTATCAATTTAATAGCACCTGGAACAACATAAAGTAAGGTAAGCAGTGGTTATGGATTTTTTTTTTTGCTGTGATTGGGATTTTAAAAATGATATCCTTTATTTGTCATATATACATATACAGATGTACAGTACAATGAAATTCTTTCTTCGCATATCCCAGCTTGTTTGGAAGCTGGGATCAGAGCGCAGGGTCAGCCATTGTACGGGGCCCCCTGGAGCAGACAGGGTTAGGGGTCTTGCTCAAGGACCCAACAGTGGCTGCATAGCAGAGCCTGGATTTGAACCGCCAATCTTCTGGTTGATAGCTCAAAGCTCTACCCACTAGGCTAGTACTGTGCCGTAATTTGCAATAAAAAACAAAACGTCAATTTAAGCTTTTAACTGGTACCTAGGAAAGTAAAATGGCTAAATACAGTCGCTAATCTGTTGTTTTTTCTGAATTTACAGATTATTTGTTTATTTCTACGCTACATTTCCAATATATGTTTGTTATATTGACTCGTGACTTGACTCGGACTTTAGCCTAAAGACTCGTGACTCGACTCGTATTTTGTGACTTGTGAACATCTCTGCTGGCAACACAGGCCGTTAGAAATGTACATTTATATTCCTAAGAGAATTTAGCCATTGGCAACAGGACATGGTAACCCAACAATGGCGTTATTGGAGTGAGAAGTAAAATAACCCAGCAAAGTAACCCAACAGCCTCAACCCAGTTTTTTTAAAAATTATTATTATTATAAATAGCTTCCTAAAACTATATGCTATTTTTTAAAATATTTTTTTTACATGTATGAATTTCTGAACAATGTGCTGGGGACAGTGGTAGCCTAGTGGGTAGAGCTTTGGGCTATCAACCAGAAGATTGGTGGTTCAAATCCAGGCTCTGCTATGCAGCCACTGTTGGGTCCTTGAGCAAGACCCTTAACCCTCCAGGGGCGCCGTATGATGACCCTGCTCTCTGACCCCAGCTTCCAAACAAACTGGGATATGCGAAGAAAGAATTTTATTGTACTGTATATGTATATATGACAAGTAAAGGATATATCTATCTCCCTCTATCAATCTAA
This sequence comes from Trichomycterus rosablanca, assembly GCF_030014385.1. Classification (NCBI taxonomy): domain Eukaryota; kingdom Metazoa; phylum Chordata; class Actinopteri; order Siluriformes; family Trichomycteridae; genus Trichomycterus; species Trichomycterus rosablanca. The sequence goes on from NC_085989.1 coordinate 49,386,932, forward strand.
TTCTATATTTGCTAAAATAATAACATTTTACTTTTAACCATGTTTAAGTTTTTAAAAGACAAAAATAGTATCAGCTGTATACAATAATTATTTTTATATTTGGTTATTCCATTTTCTCTTTTTTGTCTTTTACTAGATGAACACTAGAAAATTGTAGAATATAAGGTCAAAAAATACCCAGGCTCTAAATTCAGATGAGCTTGGTGATTCAGATGCAGAATATCAAAAAGATCCCCCATTTGCAACAGATCTGACTGGTGCTCAATCTACATACCACAAAACCCCCTTCAAAATGAGACTGGAAAAACATGCTACAGCTCATTTCCTGTATGCTGACAGGGGATTAACTTGGCTGTAAACCACAACTCATTTTTCAACATTTCCTGTTTTTTTAACATTTGAAACATTTTCATCTTCTGTGTTTTACTGCGTTTATTCTACAAAGCATTATTTTAAAGATTATTTTGTTAACTGTTTATTATACATCACCATTTCCAGAAAAGTTAGGACATTTAGTAAAACTCAATGATCACCTTCATTGTAGTCTGTACAATGTAAGTTAGGACAGAGACGAGTTCCCCCGTGTTCCATCATTCTTATTAATGAGAATTTGTAAAAGTTTAGGAACTGATGACACTATTTGTTGCCGTTTTGTAAGTGGAATTGTTTTTTTCCGTTCTTGCTTAATAGGAAACTTCAGCTCTCTGTGGTGGTGGTCGTCTGATTCTCCTGAGTCATACATTTTGCTACAGGAAATCTTTTCTTATTTCTTAATAATAAATCTTAATTCAAATAATGCATAATAATTTATAATAAATACCTATATTTTGTATGCTATGCATACACCATAAAAAGTGTTTACATGTATATAGAACCATACTGTACATTTTTATTTTTACATTTTTACTTTTTATTGCTTGTTTTTTTTATACTGTTAATGAACGTTCTATGTATACAAGAAGTCATTGTTGTCTGATGTGAGCTGCTGTAATCTATCTATCTATCCATCCATTCATCATGTCTGTCTGTCCATCCATCATTTGTCTGCCTGTCTGTCCGTCCGTCCGTCCATCTATCATCTATCTGTCTATCTTTCTGTCTGTCTGTCTATCTATCTATCTATCTATCTATCTATCTATCTATCTATCTATCTATCTATCTATCTATCTATCTATCTATCTATCTATCTATCTATCTATCTATCTATCTATCTATCTATCTTTATACAACAGTTAGTTCCGACCTTACAATCTGATTGGTTAAGAAGAGTTCTAACCGTGCTGATATTTGTGATAACAGCACAGCCTTTTCACACCACAACTGTATTACTCCGCTGACGCATTGCCAGTAATGACAAGCTTCATGCACACAAGCCGCCGGTTGTTTTGTAGGCCTATTTGTGCTCATACACATTCAGAAATTGATCAAATGGATCACTTTCAGATAACATTCGACCTAAATTCTATCTGTTAATTCTTAACTATTTTTATTTTTAGCTTTTTCTCCTTTTCCTTTCATCTTCGCTTATTCATATTCGCTTACTGTTTTTATTCCAAACTAGCGTTACTTTGTAGTGTTAAACTATATGCCTTTTTTGTAGCCATCTATCTATCTATCTATCTATCTATCTATCTATCTATCTATCTATCTATCTATCTATCTATCTATCTATCTATCTATCTATCTATCTATCTATCTATCTATCTATCTATCTATCTATCTATCTATCTATCTATCTATCGCTCGTGCACGTCCCCTGGGTGACGGATGGAGGAACAGCCTTCAGTATGAAGGTCAACCACAAATATAACAAAAAAGCGGTCGCGGACCAAGAGCGGTGGTGTCCAACGGTAACACGGTGATTGGGGTTCACCGATAAAGAAGACTCTGACTGGCTTCCTTCAACGGCGGATCGAGCAGTGACACAACGGTTGTGAAGGCGGAAGAAGGCTGCAACAGTTTTTCAAGTCCCAGTCTTCTGGGATCACCTTGCCACTGGGAACGCTTGAAGCACTGCCAAGTGTTGTGTGTTTGCTGGTGTGCAACAGCATTCCCACATTAAACAAACTTCCCTTGAACATCACTGGATTCCATAATCCAACAACAAAAGACATGCAGCGACCGGCTACATGCGACGGGCAGGATTGTGGATCTGGAAGCTCCTAGCATGGACACAGTACACTGCACAAGTGAGATTGGCAAATACAACTTAGACATTGTTGCCCTCAGCGAAACAAGGAGAGCTGAGGAAGGACAGCTGAGGGAGGAAAAATGAGGCTACACCCTCCTCCTTCTTCTGGAAAGGGCATTGTACAGAAGAGAGCAGGATTCATGGAATTGGGTTTGCCATTAAAAACTCTCTTCTCCGGAAGCTGGTCGAATTTCCCACTGGTATGACTGAGCACCTGATGACATTGCAACTCCATCTAGCAAGGAGACAAAAGGCAACAGTTATCAGTGCATAGGCTCCCACACTCGATACTGATGACAGGGAGAAGGAATTGTTTTATGAACAGCTGGAGTCAATCCTTGCCTGCATTCCGAAAGAAGATAAAATCATTCTTCTCAGTGATTTTAACGCAAGAGTTGGAAGGCAGCATGAGCTATGGAAGAACGGAGTTGGTAACAAGAACCCCAATGGTACTCTGCTCCTGAGCAGGTGTGCTGAACATGACCTTGTAATCACTACACATTGTTCCAACAAAAGAACAAATACAAGGGTCATAGCAGCACCCGCAATCAAAGCATTAGCACCTAATTGACTACATCATTGTCAGAGATCAAAAAGAATTCCTGTTCATTAAGTGTGCCACTGGTGCTGACGAGTGTTGGACAGACCATCGCCTTATCTGGTCCATCATCAGGATCGAAATAAGAACAGAAAGAAGAACTCAGAATAAGTGGCTGACTAGAAAATACAATGTAAATGACCTTAAAAGCGATGCAAAAAGAAGTGAGTTCCAGCGGCATTTTAAGGAACAACTGCCATCTGAATATCCAGAGCAAATGGAAGAACGAGGGCCATCAGCAAGCGGACAAGTACCAATGCAAAGCAGTGATGAACAGGCTCTGCTGAAGACCAAAGCAGAAGTCAATCAGCGATGGAAACAACATATCGAAGAACTTCTTAACTGCCAACCTGATGTAGACAAAGATTCCGTGCTGGATCACCTACCTCGACTACCTGCAGACAAATCAATGGGAGAGATCCCAACCTTGTCTGAGGTTCAGGAAGCAATCAGGAGGCTTAAAAAGCTCCCGGCATTGATGGCATTCCAGCTGAAGTGTTCAAAGAAGGAGGCAATTTGGTCCACCACCTTCATGAACTTATTGTTAAGATATGGAGGTGCAAGCACATACCATCTGACCTGAGAGATGCCCTGATTGTTGCAATCTACTGGTGCTGGTCAATAAATTAGAATATCATGAAAAAGTTTATTTAATTCAGTAATTCTATTCAAAAAGTGAAACTTGTATATTATATTCATTCATTACACACAGACTGATATATTTCAAATGGTTATTTCTTTTAATGTTGATGATTATAACTAATGAAAACCCCAAATTCAGTATCTCAGAAAATTAGAATATTACTTAAGACCAATAGAAAAAAAGGATTTTTAGAAATGTTGGCCAACTGAAAAGTATGAACATGAAAAGTATGAGCATGTACAGCACTCAATACTTAGTTGGGGCTCCTTTTGCCTGAATTACTGCAACAATGTGGTGTGGCATGGAGTCGATCACTCTGTGGCACTGCTCAGGTGTTATGAGAGCCCAGGTTGCTCTGATAGTGGCCTTCAACTCTTCTGAATTGTTGGGTCTGGCGTATCGCATCTTCCTCTTCACAATACCCCATAGATTTTCTATGGGGTTAAGGTCAGGCGAGTTTGCTGGCCAATTAAGAACAGGGATACCATGGTCCTTAAACCAGGTACTGGTAGCTTTGGCACTGTGTGCAGGTGCCAAGTCCTGTTGGAAAATGAAATCTGCATCTCCATAAAGTTGGTCAGCAGCAGGAAGCATGAAGTGCTCTAAAACTTCCTGGTAGACAGCTGCGTTGACCTTGGACCTCAGAAAACACAGTGGACCAACACCAGCAGATGATATGGCACTCCAAACCATCACTGACTGTGGAAACTTTACACTGGACCTCAAGCAATGTGGATTCTGTGCCTCTCCCCTCTTCCTCCAGACTCTGGGACCTTGATTTCCAAAGGTAATGCAAAATTTACTTTCATCAGAGAACATAACATTGGACCACTCAGCAGTCCTTTTTGTCTTTAGCCCAGGCGAGATGCTTCTGACACTGTCTCTTGTTCAAGAGTGGCTTGACACAAGGAATGCGACAGCTGAAACCCATGTCTTGCATACGTCTGGCCGTGGTGGTTCTTGAAGCACTGACTCCAGCTGCAGTCCACTCTTTGTAAATCTCCCCCACATTTTTAAATGGGTTTTGTTTCACAATCCTGTCCAGGGTGTGGTTATCCCTATTGCTTGTACACTTTTTTCTACCACATCTTTTCCTTCCCTTTGCCTCTCTATTAATGTGCTTGGACACAGAGCTCTGTGAACAGCCAGCCTCTTTAGCAATGACCTTTTGTGTCTTGCCCTCCTTCACTCAAAAAAAAAAATTATTTGGCTGAACTTAATTGAATTATGGAAAGTATTTCCACACAATTTAATTTATTTGTTTGGACATAAAGCAATTTTGTTTATCCAACACAATTTATTTCAGTTGGCTAAACTTAATTTGATCTCTTAAGCCCAACTCAATTAATTAAGGTAATCTGAACTTGATTTTCTAACGTTGATGTAACTTATTTTGCTTATGTTGATACAACTTATTAAATTTAAGTTGTTCTAAACCTAATGTACCATGTTGATTTAACTTATTTTACTAATTTTGATTTAACTTATTTCATTTAAGTTGTTCCAAACCTGATTTACCATGTTGATTTAACTTATTTCATTTATGTTGGTTCTACTAATTAATTCATTAGTTAATTTTGTTGATTTAACTTATGATTTTCAAACTTACTGTAAAGTTGTTCTGAGAAGAAACATGACAGACAGGCGTTGGTGCAAAATACTTGTATTAAAAACTTGTAAAAACAGCTTGACAGTCATTCGCAAATTATGAGATAAAATGAAGGCACATAAACCTGAAAGCATGCACAAAAGATGACCCAATAACAGACTGTGCAGGGATATGTTATGTTGCATTGCTGCTGCTAACAATGCTCTTAAACACAACAAGTGAGAAAAAAAACTTGAAATGGCAAGTACATGCCCCAAGGTAAAGACTTTACATCATACATAAAGAATGTGACTTGTTTTTCTTTAAACTTTGTCAACAGACTGTTAACAAACTTTAAGCTTCAAGCTGCTAGGATTTGTGGAACATATTCTTTTTTTTATTTTCCCCCTTTTTCTCCCTCTTTAGCGCATTCAACTGTTCAATTTGCATCGTGAACATTCCTCTCTGTCTATGCCGAACCCTGCCCTGACTGAAGCTAACCCATATCCCCTCCGAAACATGGGCAGCAGCCGGATGCATTTTTGCCACCCACACATTGATGAGTGTGGCGCCACCTAGCGTTGCATGCAGAGAGACACACCCTAAGGGCACTCTTCCTCATCTCTTGTGCAGGCGCCTCTAATCAGCCGGCAGAGGTCGTAATCACATTCTGACAGAGAGAGACCCACATCCGGTTCTTTGTCCCGCCCCCCAACTGAGCAACCGGCCAATCGTTGCTCACTCAGCCTCGAACCGGTGAGGCAGAGCTGGATTCGATACGAGGTACTCAGAATCCAGCTCTGGTTGCAGCGCGCGTTTTTACCACTGCGCCACCTGAGCGGCTGTGGAACATGTTCTAAAACGACAAACGCCGCTCAGGTGGCGCAGCAGTAAAAACACATGCTGGAACCAGAGCTGAATCTCGAATACATCATATGAATCTCGGCTCTGCCTTGCCGGCTGAGGATGAGCGGCCACTTGAACAATGATTGGCCTGTTGTTCAGATGGGCGGAACTAAGCCGGATGGGGTCTCTCTCGGTCAGACTGGTGCAATTACAACCTCTGCTGGCTGATTAGAGGCGCCTACACAGAGATGAGGAAAGAGTGCTGTCAGGGTGTGTCTCTCCATACACAACGCTAGGTGGCACAACACTCGTCAATGTGTGGGTGATAAGATGCATACGGCTTGCTGCCCACGTGTCGGGAGGGGGCGTGGGTTAGCTTCGATCTCCTCGGTCAGAGCAGGGATCGGCATAGGCGGAGAGGAAGCATGATGCAATTGGGCAATTGGACGCGCTAAAGAAATTGAGAAAGGGGAGAAAATGCATTAAAATAAAAAGCAAAAAAGCAACACTGCTTTCTAGATTCTTTGTTTCTTAACAAAAGCAAATCATGACCATAGGTCTACTGTTTTCAAATAAAGAAAGAAAAAAAAAAACTTCAAAACAACCAAGTGAATACCCAGCTAACACAGAACGTTCCCGTAACGTTAGATTTTGGTTCCCCTATGGTTATTTTTAGGGAACCATCCCATATCGTTATGGTAACGTTCTATTTTTGTTACAAAAATCAGCGCTGTTCCCGGAACGTTCCGGGAACTATGAAACCTAACGTTCTCTCATGGTTTTATGAAAACTAAAAGAGAACGTTATCTAAAAGTTGCCTTAAGGTTTTCTTTCTTATGTGTTTAAAGTAACGTTCCAGTAACGTTCCCGGAAGGTTTTTAAGTTAACCCAGCTAGCACAATCATCTGGCCCAGTTCCCACTTTTCTATCGGCACAGTCGGCCGAGTGTCAGAATCGACCAGAATCAATGTAGCCAGATCCGGCCCAGTTGTTACCACAGCTGGGTTTGGCTGGTGCTCGTAGAAACGCGTGCGCGCCTACGCTGGTTGTCCGGCTGTGGCCCAGCGTCCAGTCTCTGATTCAGCGCCGGCGGAACAGCGTCACCATGGCAACAGTGCGACGCGAGCCGTTGAAAAAGAGGACTCGTTCGTTCGTGTGAGGTAAATAAACGTTTAATCTTAACAACTTTTTACTTAGTAAAATGTAAGGAGAAAGTCCTTGGATTAAGATAGGGAGCAATTTGGAAATGGAAACTATTAGGTAATGTTATCTAGTGAGTTTCAGGTTAACTGGTAGTCTGGACTGAAACACTTCAGGTAACGTTAGCTAAAAGGCTAACAGTTTCTAGCATTAGACAACAGCTGCTAAATAACTGAAGCTCACTGAATACTGTGGATAACGTTAACTTAAAAGCTACAATAAGCAACAAGAACAACAACAATAATAGTAATACAATAATAAGCAACAGATGCCCTACCATCTCCGACTACATCCACAAGGTGGACCAACAAACAGGTGTGTATAATTTAAGAGTGGACAGTGAGTGGACACGGTATTTGAAAACTCCAGCAGCGATGCTGTGTCTGATCCAGTCATATAAGCACAACACACAGTAACACACCACCACCACGTCAGTGTCACTGCAGTGCTGAGAATGATCCACCACCTAAATAATACTTGCTCTGAGGTGGTCCTGGGAGTCCTGACCATTGAAGAATAAGGTAAAAGAGGGCTAACAAAGTATGCAGAGTAACTGATGGACGACAGTGGAACTGTAGAGCTACAAAGTGCTTCTATAGATAGATAACTTTATTAATCCCATAGGGAAAGTCAGTAAATGGTTAGTAAACTATATGGTTAGTGGAGCTGATAGAAAAAGAGTATACATACAAAGAGGTGGTTTTAATGTTATGGCTGATCGTATATAATTTTATAACCCAAAGATTGTCCCTTGTATTTTTTGTAGATATTCAAGTGTCCACTACCATCACTGAGCCACATTTGCTTATTCACCTCTCATACATGAGTAAAAACTATGAACACTACTCTGCAGCATCTAACAGCCGGTGTAGATCATCAGCCAAGGTCACAAGATCCAGCAAGAAGGTTCTGGGTTCGATCACCAGGTGGGGCGGTCTGGGTCATTTCTGTGTTGTTTGCATGTTCTCCCCATGTCCGCATAGGTTTCATCCGGGTGCTCCGGTTTCCCACAGTCCAAAGACATGCAAGTGAGGTGAATTGGAGACACTAAATTGTTCATGACTGTGTTTGATATAACCTTGAGAACTGATGAATCTTGTGTTATGAGTAACTACTGTTCCTGTCATGAATGTAACCAAAGTGTAAAACATGTCGTTAAAATCATAATAAACAAACAAACAGTAGTTTACTTTTATAATTATTATTCTTATATGCAATTATATGTTATTTTCTATATATAGTATTCATATAGCTGTCATTTTGATTCACTTTTGTAATTGGTCTTATTTATAATATTCTGATTATTATTATTATACTACTTGCTGCAATTATCTTAATAAAATACTTTCTACTGCACAATCTGTAGTTAATCTGTAGCATCTGTAGTTAATCTGTAGTATAAATCTACTATTTTATCTATGCAGATGTAAAGGAGAAGAAAACGGTAATTAAATGGTATCGTAGTGTTTCGGGGGCTATTCCGGCCCAGTTATGGGAGAGTCGGCGGAGATCTGGCATCCGGATTTGGGCCAGTGTATCATTGCAAGGTTGTCTAAAGTTTTCAATAATTTAAAGGTTAGTACAAGGTTCCCTTAAGGTTTCAATAATTTTAAGGTTACGGGAACATTAGGGGAACGTTCCCACAACTATAATGCACAACCAAACGGGAACGTTCTATTTCCGTAAAGAAAACTTTCCTGGGGAACGAAAGGGCAACCAAAATTATCCGTTCCCAGAACGTTCTGGGAACCAAAAACTAACGTTCCCGGAACGTTCTGGGAACCAAAAATTGTTAGCTGCGTATATGCCAACAAGCATTTCACATCTCTGTCAAAAAAAAACCACAAGACTTCTATGGGCTTGCTGTCAAAAATTAAATAGAATTAAATAAAAATAAAAAAAATCCTTGTCACAGCATGTGTCCTTTTCAGTGTTGCAACTCACCAAAAAGTTTTGTTTTAAGTGCTTGCACTTTGACCGATAGTCTGTTTGTGTCAAGTTCCATGAAAATCTTTTGAAGAGCTTCGAATGTGTATCTGAGTTCTTTTGGGTAGCTGAAGTTGAGGGAATATATAAGACCCAACAACATTGCCACTGCAAATGCCACACCGTTCAGCTCATTTAACACTTCCACTCCCTCTAGGACAGACCTGGGCATTGTACGGCCCGCGAGACATCCCCAACCGGCCCGCATGAGGTTCGTGGCAATTAAAAATTAGACGTAAATAAATGTACATCAAACATGCAATATAACAGGATTGATTTTCACGGGGCGCTGTGTCTTTAAATATCCGCAAGTTTCGATTTGCGTATGCGCGAGTGTATCAGCTTCACTGTAATGCGAACAGAACTGAGTGTGATTGACGGTGGAGTTTTTAACCAGAGACGAACTTCTGAATTGTTTATTTACTAAAGTCAGATGTAACGCTGGTTAAGGATCATAATTTAGGCTCTAAATCGCTGTTACGGTACTAAACAGAAATACAAGAACATTAACGATGTGGAGCGTCACACCTGAAGCTTCTCTAACTAAACTGCAAACGCAACAAAGACTGTTTTATAAAGTTTTTAAGTTTAACACATCCAGAACTGAAGCAGTCAGGACCAGCTCTGTGATTTTAAACATAATATTAAACAATAACAAAGAACTGAAAAGCAAATGAGGTCATTCGACTCAAAACAAAATAGTGTAAAGTTTAAAAACCTGCACATTTTGTTCACATTTGTTTTTGCATTTGTTTGTTTAAATAGTAAAATAATGTTGATGTTTTTACTCTGCCTACTTCTAATTTTCTAAATGTAACATCAAAACATTAACAGCTTATTAGAACTGTACAATTCACTGCTTTTCATAAAGAGTGGACAGTTGTAGCCTAGTGGTTAAGGTACTGGACTAGTAATCAGAAGGCTGCTGTTTCAAGCCCCACCACTGCCAGGTTGCTGCTGTTGGGCCCTTGAGCAAGTCCCATAACCCTTAATTGCTCAGACTGTATACTGTAACTGTATTGTAAATCGCTTTGGATAAATGTGTCTGCTAAATGCTGACAATGTAATGTAAATGTAAATAAAAAGATAAAATTAATATTGAGCAGAATTAAGTTCACCTTATTAGTCCGGCCCTCCACAACAGTCTCAGTTTCTTATGTGGCCCCTTGGAAAATTTAATTGCCCACCCCTGCTCTAGGATAATTCCAATGTCCTCTGGGTTATCTGTAGGCTCTGCACCTTCATGTTTCACAACGTAGATCCCAAGTACCATCTCTGACATATCTTTCTGTCAATCATTTCCAACGATGTCCTGTGGCAGAATGTTACATAATTATCACATCAATAGTTGCAGAGAATTTTAAATATTCATTTAATTTTACAGTTGCTTTTACATTTACTTTTACAGTGGCTTCTCTGCCAATTATGTTACATGCTTCGTATTTAAATTTTCTAAAATTCTCATTTCCAAGTACTAAATATGAACTAAATATGTCTTTAAATCAGTTACCCCATCCTGTAGTTCCACCCCTTTCCCACACTAAATTGGGAAAGGAGTTTTTCAAAATTTACAGGTAGTTAAATAGTAACTTTACAGGAATTCCATGAAACACAATTTTTGTCTGGTCATTAGGATACAGGGAATCAACAAAACCATGAGATATGGCTAAGTTAATAAGCAAATATTAACTCATTAGAGCCCAATTAACCTTAAAAGAAAAGTATGAGAGGATAAGTTAGTTCATTAGCATTTCTCTTATTTTAACAAATCACATTTAGATCACGACTGTTGTAAGGTTAAAATCCCAATATAACATCCAGTATACAGGATATTACAATAATCATTTTTGACACTTTGTTTTTGTGATGCTTTGTTTGCGTAACAGGATCAGAACTGATTATATTTTATTTATGACATGTTATTGAACCTATGAAATGTTGAATGAACTAAACCACCTTTTTAGAAGTTACATGTACACAAATTTACAAACTGTCATGTGATGCAATAGTGACTCCATGTGTGACAGTGAAAAAAATGTGTTTTAAGTATTTTAAAGGGTTTATTACATATGTTACTGTGGGCTCTTGGGGGTTAAGGTCACCAAATAACATCATACAAAATAAGTTAAACATACCACGTACTCCTTAATCAGATTGGCTGGGTCTTCGTTCATATAAACACAAAGACTTCGAAGGATGCATTCGCGCTTGACATCAATGCTGTCATTCTACACAGGGCAGTTCATAAAGAAAATGAAAAACATTAGTAAAACTGTCTCAAGTAAATAAACACAACAGAAAAGTTTAATTTACACAATTATCTCAAATACACTTGGAGCCAAATGATAATATAAAATAATATATATAAAATCATTTTGGATGACAAAACTAAAAAGCAACTAAACTTAATCTGGCTATACCTGGGTCATACGTGCCATGATGCTTCTGATCTTTTGTCCTAGAACTCCACCTTTCTTAGCGTACACCCTCTTCAGGTTTTCAGAGAGAGAGTCTAGCCTTGAGAAGAACTTTGACTGCAAATGGATCGTGGTGATACGCTTAAACTCTGCATTCACCTATAAAAGCACATCAATCAAAGAAAGACAGTGATACACAAACTCTATTCTTTTTTTTATTTTTAACACTTTGCCAATTACTTGTTAAATGAAAATATTATACTATCTAAACTAAAGAAAAGAAACAAAAAGAGAAAAAAAACCAAAGATCATGACAAAGGTCAAGCACACATGAAGGACAAATGTAAGTTCGTGAATAATCTTTTTCAATGTGCTGTCTATCAACATGTCACAATAAAAATCACAGGAAACAATATCAAGACTAAAATGCATTTATTTTTTATGTGAAAAAAGGCTCTGCCCCCATACAATTGAATTACAAAAGAAACTTTTGAGTGCGGGACATGTTTTAAGAGGAAGTAATGAAAAAGTATAAACTTAAAACCACTCATGATGCATTTAATACTCATTAACTCAGAAAACCCTGTTCAATTGTTTGAATTGTTGTTTTGGTCTGCAAGTGATTCTTGACCGACTAGGACAGCTTGTGGCTGCAAAAGCACTATTGTTAGTGACATGATTAGCTTTTGTCAGAGGCTCATAAGACCTGGACAGCCAATGATAGATATTCCTGCTTAAAATATGCAGTGCACACACAGGACCACTGTGAGTTAGCCCAGTGTTTCCTAACCCTTGTCCTGGTGGAAATAAAATTATATTTGAAAACTGAGCCACCCGGTTTGGAAACAGCCTATAGTTATGTGAGCATCTGTCTGTTTCTCTAGTGTTGAGCATTCACAAGCTATCGTAATCAGTCAAAATTCACTTTTGTACAAAAAAGTAAATTGCTTTTTAAAAAAAGTATCATTTGCCTGATTGTCCAATGTTAAAATGTTATTAGAAGCTGTTCCTAATGCTTCAGTATTGCCAAGGTTTTAACTTTTTCATCACTTTCTCTTAACATATGCCCCACACTCAAAAATCCTCACCAACTTCCTATCCACAGCACTGGATTATCAGAAGTGCCTTGCTGACAGTGAAAATGCTGCAAACTGCATTTTCTCTTTACCAGAGCTGTAGTGCAACAATGAAGAAATGCAATTGCTATTGTTTTTCCTTTTTTAACATGACAAAGTCAGACCTATAAGACAAATGAAATAAAATGTAAAAAAAATCTTGCTTTTCTATATTAACTTTAAAAGCCATTATGCACAGAAATGCAAATACAAACAGACATTTTGCATTTAAATTTGTAGTATGTTTGAATAATGCACATCACATGGAAAAAAGCAGTGGTAAATACTAGGGGCATTTACTAGGGGCATGTGAGGTATAGTATGTACTGGGGGGGTATAGTACTAGGGGCATGTGAGGTATAGTATGTGAAACATATTAAAACATACTAATGCATGTTAGACAGCCAGCACCTAGATGTGCCACAGCATCACCCAGATGTGCCTATACAGGAACCAAGCCAAGTGTATTGGGGGGTTGCTTTTCCCCTTGTACTGAAATTGTACCGAACTGTGATATCCAAACCGTTATGTGATCCAAATGTGAATTCTGTGTAACATTACACCCCTAGTAAAAACACAACTGAATTAGAATTTCTAGAAATTTGAATTATAAATCTGCATCTCAATGAGTTAGAAATACTCTGGCATGCACCCCCTCCATGTCAGTAAAAAAAATAAAAAAATAAAATAAACTGGAAATGATGTTTTTCACAAAGAAATTAACTCACCTCACTCACTTGAAATAGTGCTGGCCACCTCATTTTGAAATCTGCAATCATTGGTGAGTCTTGTACTACCTCTTGCCGTCGTTGAGCAAAGGTCTTGTCCATCAGTGTTCTCACTGTGTCCTCATTATTTTTTTTCTTTACTTCAGAAAGTAAGGACACTCTGGTCTTCTCCAGTGTAGCCTGTGTTTCACCTGATGGATATGTTGGGCAGTAATTGACCTCTGCTTTCCTGGGCTTCTTTATACCATAGGCAGGACTGCATTTGTCAATGGGTTTGTGTTTTAGAGCATTCACTGTGACCTCTGGGCATCCAAGCTGCCTAAGTTTTGTTCGGTAGTTACCAAGTTTGTATTTTAGGCTTGTCTTCCATCCACTGAATCCAGTGACTGAAGCTGGTTCTCTTAAGCATGGGTATGCTGAAACAAGGGTTTGTGCAACATCACTAAACTCTGAATCATTTGGGTACATTTTGTACTGGATAATCTGTTCTGCCAAGCCATCAAGAATGGCAGATTTAAGTTTAGGATCAGGGTTGAGCCAAGTGCCATTTTCTTTAAATGCAGTGTTAGCCTTTTCTAGCTGCAGTTCTGCATCATACGAAAAGCAAGGTACAAGGAAAACACTAGGCCAGCCAGAGGTCCTTGATGAGGATGTGGATCTTGATGAGGTGGTAGATTCAGGAGAAGACAATATTTCTGTATCACATTCAGAAAGGTTTGGAGAGATGTCTAAAGGATGGGTGACATCTGGATAAGGAACTGACTGACCAGGCTGAACATTACTATCAGAGCAAGTGGGTGTTGTTGGGAAAATTACCTTGAGGGTACCCTTGTCCTGTACATCTGATATGGAAACTAAGTTCAAGAATTCATTCCCAAAATCAGTATCTAAGTACTGAAGTCTAAAGTCTCCATCTATTCCACACTGCTGTTTTACTTCCTGTGTCAGTTCACTTACAGAGTCCGGAATACCACATGGGAGGACTAACGTGAGTTGTTCTCTCCAAGAACTACCCTGAGCTTTGCTGAAGCAGCCATTGTACATGTGCATCTGCAAATGAGTAAGAAGAAATTACATGCTTTAGTAGTGTTAAGTCTGAAACTTTCTACAAATTGTATAGAAATGTATCCAGCTAAATTAGCCAAAAGAGCTGTGCTGAGATTTTGAGATATTTCAAAAATCTTAGGAGTGATGGCCGCTCAAGTGGCGCAGCAGTAAAAACACACGCTGCAACCAGAGCTGGATCTCGAATACATCGTATCGAATCTCAGCTCTGCCTTGCCGGCTGAGGATGAGCAGCCACATGAACAACGATTGGCCTGTTGTTCAGATGGGCGGGACTAAGCCAGATGGGGTCTCTCTCTGTCAGACTGGTGCAATTACGACCTCTGCTGGCTGATTAGAGGTGAGAGATGAGGTAAGAGTGCTGTCAGGGTGTGTCTCTCCATACACAACGCTAGGTGGCACAACACTTGTCAATGTGTGAGTGATAAGATGCATACGGCTTGCTGCCCACATGTCGGAGGGGGCGTGGGTTAGCTTCGATCTCCTCGATCAGAGCAGGGATCAGCATTGGTGGAGAGGAAGCATGATGCAATTGGGCATGCTGAAGAGGGAGAAAAAGGGGAGAAAATGCATTTAAAAAATTTTTAGAACTAAAATTACTAGGCATATTTAGCTTTGAATAGTGGTGGGTTGTATTCCTCTCATCCAAATTCTTCCCCTTTGGCATGAGTTGTCATGCCACTAACAAATATACACAGATAACAAGACACAAACAGTGCAAACTCTAATTAGGCTGGCCTCATTAGTTGAGTGGATGAGCTAAGGATGTATTATGTTCAAACAATATTTGAAGAAACAAATAAAGCAGTGATCCTTAATCATCATCTTCATCTGTCCTCTCCATTGCACCTGTTCCAATTCACTTTCCCAGGCTTACATTAGCAACCAGAATTCTGAGACCACTGGTGAAAATGTTTCTATTTATTTTTCAAATGGAACTAGTGTAAGAAAGCAATTATGACAATGGTCTTTCTAAATAGCAGTCTGTTTTTTTTTTCTATTTTGCATGATAGCACTTCAGGTTTACTTTAATTGTTACAAATGGTTAAACGAGATGGTATGATCATGGAAAATAAGCCATTCAACCTACAAAAATAGGTTTACTTAAGCATCCAAAAAATAAATAGACTGATCAGCCATAACACTTAAAACTGCAGACAAGGGTGAAGTAAAAAATACTGATTATCTTGTTTCAATGGCACCTGTAAAGGGTCATAATATATCAAGCAGAATGTGAACAGTCAGTTCTTGAATTTGATGTGTTAGAAGCAGTAAAAACTGACAAACGTAATGATCTTAGTGACCCAGCAAGGTCACTGGGTCTGAGCATTTCCCCCAAAAAAGCAGGTGTTATGGAGTTTTACCAGTATGCACTGGTTAGTACCTACCAAAAGTGGCCAGAGGAAAGGACAACCAGTGAATTGATGACAGTGTCATGGGCACACACTGATGTGTATGTGAAATGAAGGCTAGCTCATCTGGTCTGATCCCCCAGAAGAGCTACTGTAGCACCAATTGCTGAAAAAATAAATGATAGAAAAGTGTAAAAAGTTTTTTCACAGCTTTGTGCATATGGGGCTTTACTGCCACCATTGAAGGTGCCTACAACAGAGGAATGAAAGAAGGTGGCATGCCCATATGATAATATGATTCATATTGTCTTTTAAATCATGTGGAAGGTCAGTTGCATGGGTAACTACAGAAGAGACGTGTGATTCTCTGGTCGATGTTTTGCTTGGACTCCTGGTGTTACTCGTACACATACCACGTACCCAAACATTAGTTTATACCAAGTACACCCCTTCAGGGCAGTGGCAGTTTTAATGTTATGGCTAATGTAAAGTGATACCGAAACCTTCCAAAATGACATTATTGAGCATAACACTCACTACTAAATTCAATCACAGCAACCTTAAAACTGTATGTGTCTTTTCAATGTTACCATTCGCAGAGACCCAACTAAATAGTCTGCTAAGGGGTAGTCATCTGCCAAATCACCATGCTCAATTAAAATGGTTTCTCTAGCTGGACAAGCACTTAGTTCAAAGGTCGTTCCTGTACTACACAAATCTGAAAGATTTGCCCAAAGTCAGGAAGTCCACTTGTTGATCCGTGGACAACTGTCATACCCTCTTTGAAAACTACACCATTGCTTGACACAGCTTTGGCAAAGTGAACTTCAGATGTACCAGGGAATTTTTCAACAACAGTCTGAATTATCTCTTCTTTCAAAACTTCAACAGGCACAGTTGAGACATCAGTCACATCAAGGGCAGGTTTTGTGAGACTAGAAGATTTTAAGTGATATGAAATCATGATCTGATGTTTCCTTGCCAGTGACAGTGGCACATTTTTAAAGCAATTGGTGTGTCGCACAACCTGCTTAAAAAAACTGTGCTTAGCCTCAAATCGCATAGTCCATACCCCTACAAGAGGGCCAAACAATCTTATTTGGGGATAGTGCTCCAAATAGTGATGTTTTGGCAGCAGTTTCACCTCAGAAAAGAGTTCTTGATACTTTTGTCTGTGCTCTGAAATTTTACCTTCAAGATAGGCAATGGACTCATCAGTGTGTGTTGGAGCAACCACAAGCTCAACAATGTCTTTTAAGTCAAGAATCACCTGCCATGCCATTTCTCCCTCTGGAACCATAAGCCAAATTATGAATGGGAGTAGCCTTATGATGGCCCAGTTTTCATGGGCATTCCCACCAATTGTTTTCTTAACAAAAAATGTGCGTGGGATCACATGTGGTTTATTTGTCTTGTCCCCAAACTTGAAAATATGGGAAAGAGAGGATGGCTTTGTTGAGCTGGTCAAGAGTGAAGAATTTCTTGGAAATCAGCAACATTAAGCACTGAGCTAGCTCTACAGGTACTATGCCCTCAAACAAATCATGTACAATATCTGGGGGATAGCCTGTGGTAACACTGAAGTGGGAAAGATGTTTTGTGAAAACACAAGGTTTTTTTTACCACAAAACAACTCTGACCATTTTCTAGTGCTGTTTTCACATGTGAATCATGTAAATCCAATGTCCTGATGCTGAAGGCACCTGACTTAACCTCCTTCGTTTGAACTTCAGATCTTGTTGCTGTGCAAAATCTACAAAAGTACTCGCCAGAAAAGCTCTCAATAAAACCTGCCATACCATGAGCGCCAAGGTTATCTGCCACCACTGCCTGAATTGTGCCTTTGAGAGTTCGACCAAGCAATGAAACAAAAACTCCATCTTGCTCAAGAGTTTTCAAATCCTGAAGAAGAGGATCCAAGACAGTGTCATAACCATATGTCTTCACATCCTGACTTTTACACAGGACTGCTAAATAAATTGAGGTCAGTGCTGAATGTGAACCCGGAGGCAAGTTACCCAAAACCCAGTAGATTGCAGAAAGTTTATGTTTTGTGCGTGAGGTTCCTAGAGGATTGCATACCTCAAATTCATCTACATACAGAGTTAACAACATTCTTAACTCTGTGCCTACCAAAAAGCTGTTTTCCATGAAGTTTGCACTATCATAAAAAGATCTGTAAGTTTGCTGCTCATCTGTCTCTCTATTGATATTGTGTGATCTGTGGAAATTAACCACCGTGTCCACAATATCTCTTCTATCAAAAAGATTCTGCAACAGCTTTAAAACTGGCACATACTGGTAACTTCTCTTTTCTTTGGCATCAAGGATATATTCAACAGAATCAACAATGTTAAAATTTTCTTTGTAGTAGCACTTGCGAAGGTAAGCTGTACTCAGGGGACCTCCTTTCCCTACACTGTAAAACATTTCACGTTGGTTAAACTCAGAAACTTAAGTTCACCTGCTGCCTTAAAAAGCTGAGTAAACTCAACTTGAAGAAAACTGTTGTAACAACTCAAGAAGTTAAGTTAAAAAGTTGTTTAACTAATGATTATTCATTGTTTCAACTTGATGCACTGAGTCAAAATAACTTACTATGTTTATTTTATTCATTTTAGAAAATGAGCTATCTAGTCAAATAAACATACAATTCCTCACTATTTTAACACACACTTTTAAGTTTATAAAACTTCAGCTATATTCACATAACTTATTGTCTAAAGTTAACAGTGCTTATGTTCATCATTTCTAGACTTGACTAATAAATGTTTCCCAGTTTCTTTAAACTTTACAATGAATCAACTTACAACTTCTGTTTATAAATAACATTTATTTAAACAACAAATATTTCAAAGGTTTTCACCTTGGCTCTTGGTACATCTTTTAAAAAGGCAATGTGTACCCAAAATAAAAACAATACCACTTCTGAACACATTTATTGCAAACAGGTTCCATGAATGTTGTTTAGGAATAAATCTGCTCTTTGTAGTATTGTAGTATTCTTCCTTGTCCATTTCCACTTCATGAAAGGGATCTTCAGAACTCTGCAGAGAGAAAAAACAAGACTGCTAAATTGTGTTCTCAAAAATGTATGTGAATAAAATTATTATCTGGATAGGGAGATATTTAGTACTCTTCATTCATCCCTACATAGGTCAATTAAACCCAATTACAACTTTAAAAAGAAATACAAATTATTTAACACTCAGCAGATCAACACAGTGTAAAAACGCACAAAAATAAGTCGTTATTTACCTTTGAAACTGGATGGCTAACGAATTAGCTAGCTAGTTAACATAACCTTTACCACTATTAGCTTACCCGAGCATGCATGCAGACGTTTCTTTTAAAAGCAAACCAAAGTTTATTGTTAATGTTCCGTTATACTCATTACAGCACAAACCAACACAAGCATTATTTAAAATATCTGCCATGGACCCAAGTGGTGTAGTAGCTAACTGTTAACCTAATGTTAAGCGTTCATGGCCTCGGCAAACATATCGAAACGAGTAAATCCGTCAGTTCTGTCACATTAAATGGTCGCGCGTACACAATTTCACTTTTTATCACACAGGTTTTAAACTTTGATAAACTCACCTGCTTCCCGCCATTGATGCTTTCAGTAGTAAACGCTCCAACTTGCCAAACTCCACTCGGTGTATCAATCCGCCTCAAACTGTAGTCCAGAGTCAGGTGTGTCCCTCCGCCGCTAAATGTAGTCCACTATCGTATAACGTGTGTTATTCTTGTTTTTATCAGTATTAATATTAATGGCTTTCCGTCTGTGAAAAAAATTGGTTAGAACCATGCTCCCATGGTTTAAACGTTTTAAAAAATATTATTGTTCTGTCTAACTCAAAAATGGTCCCACCTATAGGAATCGCCCACTCTTTCCCCTTTTTTTCTTTTTAACTGATAACTTACAGACATGAGTTAAATGAACATTGACAACACAGAAAAACTAACAAGTAGTCAAGACAACTGATTATTTTACGTTATATTTTCTGAAAACTTAATAACCTGAGTTCAAAATCCAAAACTTGTCATGACAATTTGAGTTGAAAAGAAGAAATGAGTTCACATAACTTATTGAGGCTGAAATGTTTTACAGTGTATGGCTTTAAGCACAGGCTTAGATGTGCTAGGAGTAGTGTCAAATTTAGACTTCTCATTTGCGAGACCATGTTTCTGAAATACATCTTTAAGTACATTTTCTGACAAAGGCTATTTTCCACAAAAATTTGCTATTTGCTGTGTGTCTATTTTAATCAAAAGCCTGAGAAAATAAATATGTTTTCAGTCTAGACTTAAACATTGAGACTGTGTCCGAATCCCGAACAGAGGCAGGAAGATTATTCCAAAGTTGTGGAGCTTTGTAAGAAAATGCTCTTCCACCAGCTGTGGTCTTTTTAATTTTAGGAACTATAAGTAACCCTGCATCTTGTGAACGAAGTGGACGCGCTGGGTTGTAGGGATTAATAAGTTCACTCAGATACTGTGGAGCCAGACCATGTAGCGCTTTATAGGTTAGTAAAAGTATTTTGTAATCAATGCGGAATTTAACTGGCAGCCAGTGTAGAGATGATAGAACAGGACTAATATGATCAAATTTTTTAGTTCTAGTTAGCACTCGAGCTGCTGCATTTTGAACTAACTGGAGTTTGTTTATGGATCTACCAGAGCATCCAGTTAGAAGAGCATTACAATAATCTAACCGAGAAGTTATAAACGCATGGATCAGTTTTTCAGCGTCATTAACAGATAGTATATTTCTTATTTTAGAGATATTACGCAAATGATAGAAAGCAACTCTAGTAATATTATTAATGTGTGTATCAAAGGAAAGATCTGAATCTATTGTGACACCCAAGTTTTTTACATCTGGGCTGGGAGTAACAGAGAAAGTGTTTAGGTTTAGCACCAGGTTAGACAACTTGTCTCTTGCAGCTTTAGAGCCAACAAGTAAAACCTCAGTTTTATCTGAATTAAGTAAAAGAAAATTACACGACATCCAGTTTTTTATGTCGTTTACACAATCTTCTATCTTACTGATTGTGTCAGTATCATTTGGTTTGGCTGATACATACAGCTGTGTGTCATCTGCATAGCAGTGAAATTTTATGCCATGTTTATGAATAATTTCACCTAGTGGAAGCATATAGAGTGTAAATAATAGAGGTCCAAGTACCGACCCCTGTGGAACACCACACTTTACTTTTGTAGTTTCCGAGCATTTATTATTTACATAAACAAATTGCGAGCGGTCAGTCAGATATGATTGAAACCAAGAGAGTGCGAGTCCTTTAACACCTACTGTATTTTCTAGCCTCTCCAGTAAAATGTTATGATCGACCGTATCAAACGCTGCACTAAGATCTAATAGAACAAGAAAAGAGAAACATCCAGATGTTTGTTTGTATGTAAAAAGCATCGATCAGCTGTAAAAGCTGATCATGTAACTCATGTAAAAGCATCCAAACCTTTACACTGTGACACGCCCATAGATGACGTCGTGGTATATGCTCAAAAACCAAGTATTCTGTGGTGCCCAATTAGAATGCTAGTTCGCTGTCTGGAACCTCTTTTGTCCGGTGGAAATGCGCAGAACCAGTCCAAAATCAAGTTGGAACCAGAACAGAACCAGACCAGCGTTGGTGGATAAGGGGTATGTGTGCCTTGCACCCATTGAAAAGCTGGGATAGGCTCAAACCCTGATTGGATAAGACAGTGAGTGAGTGAGTGTTACAGAAGCAGACTAAAATGATGTTGTTGTATTTCTATAAGTATTTTATTTTAACTTTTAACACTTGATAAAAACATGAATCCCTATTATTTTTACAAATAAAAAATAGAACACTTAATCTTGTTTAATACTAGTTTGTCTGTCTTAGTAGTTTCTGGCCACACTTGACATTTAACACACCCAAATGAATATAATGAATATAATTAAACTGAAACTGTTGGGCGGCACGGTGGCTTAGTGAGTAGCACTGTCGCCTCACAGCAAGAAGGTCCTGGGTGTGAACCCCAGGTGGGGCGGTCTGGGTCCATTCTGTGTGGAGTTTGCATGTTCTCCCTGTGTCTGCATGGGTTTCCTCCGGGAGCTCCGGTTTCCTCCCACAGTCCAAAGACATGCAAGTGAGGTGAATTGAAGATACTAAATTGTCCACGACTATGTTTGATATAACCTTGTGAATCGAATAAACTTGTGTGATGAATAACTACCGTTCCTATCATGAATGTAACCAATGTGGAAAAATATGATGTTAAAATCCTAATAAACAAACTAACAAACAAACTAACAAACAAACTGAGGTTCCACTTTAAAATAAGGCTGCCTTTCTAAGGGGTTTACAAAGGGTTAATAATCTGTTTATTAAGGGTTATTAATTAAGTTGTAAATGCCTTACAAGTCATTATTAAGCACTTATAAAGCATAAATAGAAAGGGCAACCGGAACGTCACTTGCCAAATAGTGATCCTACATCATTGTCAAATAGTGAACCCACCTCAATCTGTAATGTTAAACCTCAGATCCTGTCAGGTACTTATCTTGCTTTGTCTTCTCTATCAGTCAGCACTTAACCTGTCAGCTTCATCACGTGTTAATAAGTTTAACCATTTAACCACCATGTTTAACAATTTAACTACCAACAGGATGCCTTTTTTAGTCATTAAAAATAATGCGGCGAACATCAACATATGAAATGACTAAATTCCCATTCTAAGGTCTTAGCAATATTTACTTTTACCTTGACATTTTCAGCATACTGATATCTTCCTCATGGTTGTCACAGGTTCTGGTTTACTGAAGGTCACTCTCAGATATCTGTTACCTGTCAAAACCATCTCAGACTTATTTTAAAGTCTAACACACTTCACCATTTGTTAATGAGTTATTAACACTTATAACTGCAGAACAGGAGCCTTATTTTAAAGTGTAACACACTTCACCATTTGTTAATGAGTTATTAACACTTATAACTGCAAAACAGGAGCCTTATTTTAAATTGTAACACACTTCACCATTTGTTAATGAGTTACTAACATTTATAACTGCAAAACAGGAGCCTTATTTTAAAGTGTAACACACTTTACCATTTATTCATGAGTTATTAACACTTATAACTGCAAAACAGGAGCCTTATTTTAAAGTGTAACACACTTCACCATTTGTTAATGAGTTACTGACACTTATAACTGCAAAACAGGAGCCTTATTTTAAATTGTAACACACTTCACCATTTGTTAATGAGTTACTAACATTTATAACTGCAAAACAGGAGCCTTATTTTAAAGTGTAACACACTTCACCATTTGTTAATGAGTTACTAACACTTATAAATGCAAAACAGGAGCCTTATTTTAAAGTGTAACACACTTCACCATTTGTTAATGAGTTATTAACACTTATAACTGCAAAACAGGAGCCTTATTTTAAAGTGTAACACACTTCACCATTTGTTAATGAGTTATTAACACTTATAACTGCAAAACAGGAGCCTTATTTTAAAGTGTAACACACTTCACCATTTGTTAATGAGTTATTAACATTTATAACTGCAAAACAGGAGCCTTATTTTAAAGTGTAACACACTTCACCATTTGTTAATGAGTTATTAACACTTATAACTGCAAAACAGGAGCCTTATTTTAAAGTGTAACACACTTCACCATTTGTTAATGAGTTACTAACATTTATAACTGTTAGTAACTCATTAACAAATGGTGACGTGTGTTACACTTTAAAATAAGGCTCCTGTTTTACAGTTATAAGTGTTAGTAACTAATGAGTAAATGGGGAAGTGTGTTACACTTTAAAATAAGGCTCCTGTTTTGCTGTTATAAGTGTTAATAACTCATTAACAAATGGTGACGTGTGTTACACTTTAAAAAAGGCTCCTGTTCTGCAGTTATAAGTGTTAGTAACTCATTAACAAATGGTGAAGTGTGTTACACTTTAAAATAAAGCTCCTGTTTTGCAGTTATAAATGTTAGTAACTAATTAACAAATGGTGAAGTGTGTTACACTTTAAAAAGCTCCTGTTTTGCAGTTATGTGTTAATAACTCATTAACAAATGGTGAAGTGTGTTACACTTTAAAATAAGGCTTCTGTTTGCAGTTGTAAGTGTTAATAACTCATTACCAAATGGTGAAGTGTGTTACACTTTAAAATAAGGCTCATGTTTTGCAGTTATGTGTTAATAACTCATTAACAAATGGTGACGTGTGTTACACTTTAAAATAAGGCTTCTGTTTGCAGTTGTAAGTGTTAATAACTCATTACCAAATGGTGAAGTGTGTTACACTTTAAAATAAGGCTCCTCTTTTACAGTTATAAGTGTTAATAACTCTTTAACAAATGGTGAAGTGTGTTACACTTTAAAATAAGGCTCCTGTTCTGCAGTTATATGTGTTAATAACTCATTAACAAGTGGTGAAGTGTGTTACACTTTAAAATAAGGCTCCTCTTTTACAGTTATAAGTGTTAATAACTCTTTAACAAATGGTGAAGTGTGTTACACTTTAAAATAAGGCTCCTGTTCTGCAGTTATATGTGTTAATAACTCATTGACAAGTGGTGAAGTGTGTTACACTTTAAAATAAGGCTCCTGTTTTGCAGTTATAAATGTTAGTAACTCATTAACAAATGGTGAAGTGTGTTACACTTTAAAATAAGGCTCCTGTTTTGCAGTTATAAGTGTTAATAACTCATTAACAAATGGTGAAGTGTGTTACACTTTAAAATAAGGCTCCTGTTTTGCAGTTATAAATGTTAGTAACTCATTAACAAATGGTGAAGTGTGTTACACTTTAAAATAAGGCTCCTGTTTTGCAGTTATAAGTGTTAATAACTCATTAACAAATGGTGAAGTGTGTTACACTTTAAAATAAGTCTGATATGGTTTAGACAGGTAACAGATATCTGAGAGTGACCTGCTGTAAACCAGAACCTGTGACAACCATGAGGAAGATATCAGTATGCTGAAAATGTCAAGGTAAAAGTAAATATTGCTACGACCTTAGAATGGGAATTTAGTCATTTCAATTGTTAATATTTGCCACATTATTGTTATTGACTAAAAATTCATCCTGTTGGTAGTTAAATGGTTAAACATGGTGGTTAAATGGTTAAACTTATTAACACGTGATGAAGCTGACAGATGTAGAAGACAAAGCAAGATAAGTACCTGACAGGATCTGAGGTTTAACATTACAGATTGAGGTGGGTTCACTATTTGACAATGATGTAGGATCACTAAATCATTGTTGACGTTCCCGGTTGCCCTTTCTATTTATGCTTTATAACTGCTTATTAATGACTTGTAAGGCATTTACAACCTAATTAATAACCCTTAATAAACAGTTTTTTTTTCAACCATTTATAAACCCCTAATAAAGGTAGCCTTATTTTAAAGTGGAACCCAAACTGAAACTGTTTGTGGCAGATCACATTGTATTCTTCACATTCAACTTTTCCAATCTCCAACCACATGAGTTATTACTTTAACCCTCACATCTATGTAAATGTCATTAGTTACACTCACAGAACCTGTTTAAACATTTCTGTAGTACATGACCTCTAACTGGAAATGTTTTAATGTGCTCAAGCAATACATTCATGTGAAAAATCATGTTTAATTCAGGATACACAGAGAGTTTGGTACAAGGTGAGTATACTGCAAGTACACAGCAAAAACTGGAGTGTTGAAATTTCAGAGTTAAACATTTCAGAGTTGATTTTCAGTCTCAAAGTGTTTTTTTAACACATTCGGGTTTAAATTGTGTTCAGTGTTGGAGTTATTTGGCAGAGTTGATTGGATCGGTGTTAACCTAACTTAGATCAAAGCCGTAGATAGAGAGAGTTGCAACACTCCTTGATCTCGCTGCCACGCGGTCACGTGGTTCATGTAACCCTCCAATAGTTCCAAACAAACCCGGCGCTGTCATGTTCTCATATGGGACCTGTAGTGTTTTGTATTACTGCAATAAGTATCCAGACCACGGTAGCTATTTAGCCGACAGGCATATTTACTTAGACTCCAACACTCTTTTATGTACATACAGGAACTCCCCCAATCCCCTGTATGGAATGCCAAAAGGACCATACTACATCTCCCCTTCCCCAAAGTAGAACTATAACAAAGTGGCATGGACTATTAAACTCTTAAGTCATATAGTGTAATGAGACAATCTGCATGGAACACAGTTATCAACTGAACAAGATAACATTTATAAACATTTCCTATTCTTCTAGGTTATATAGTCTTTAAGCCACCCTGGGGCTTTAACTTCCCTCTTTAGGTGAGCCCTTTGACTCCTCTCCCCCGTCCTCTCTTCTGGTTCTGCTGTCTGCTGTTCCGTGTCCTCCACACCCTGTGGAGGGGTTTGTAAATCTGGTAAAAGTCTGAGGTGTGCTTTGTTTCTGCTCACTTCCTCTGAATCTGTCTCCACTACATAGGACCGAGGAGTGTCAGCTTCTCTCAGTACTGTAGCAGGCTCCTGTGTGTTTGTAATCCAGACTCTCTGACCTGCTTTTAGTTCTGGTCTGGCAGAAGCTCTATGTCTGTAGTTATAGGTAACTGTCTGAGCATGTTTCAAACGTTTGTCCTTCTCTGCAAAAGCTTTCCTGTTTGGCCACCGTGTTTTGAGTTGACCAGGTGAGACGGGCAAAGGTGAGCGCAGCCTCCTGCCCATTAGGAGTTCTGCCGGTGAAGGTCCTTGATGCAGCGGTGTAACCCGGTACGCCAGCAAGGCCCTGTATGGGTCTGCGTTCTTTTTCAAGATGCCTTTGACTGTTTTCACAGCCCTCTCTGCCTCCCCATTGCTCTGTGCAAAGTATGGGCTGCTGGTCACATGTCTGAAATCGTAATCTGTGGCAAAAGAGGAGAAGGAACTTGCAGAAAACTGAGGTCCATTATCAGTTATAAGTATTTCAGGCACACCATGCCTAGCAAAAATTGATTTCAGGCCATTGATGACCCCCGCTGAAGTGGTTATTGGGGTCTTTATTATTTCAATGTATCGAGAATAGTAGTCTACTACCAGTACATAAGAGTCATTGTCCCAGTAAAACATATCTGCTCCAACTTTCTGCCAAGGCCGCTTAGGCAGCTCTGAAGGTATCATTGGTTCTGGTTGTAGGTGTTGATACTTAGCACAAATCTCACACTGGGCCACAATTTTAGTGATTTGAGCACTCAGTCCCAACCACCACACAGACTGTTGAGCCCTCAATCTGCATTTTGTTATGCCCATATGACCTTCATGTAGTCGGGCAAGCATTTCACTTTGCAATGTCTCTGGTATGACAATGCGTTGCCCTTTCATCAAGATATTACCATTCATGTGTAACTCACTTTGGTGGACCCAATAGGGTTTTAGTAGCTGGGGCAGCTCCTCTTGTCATGGCCACCCTCTCTTGCACTGTAGTATCAGTTGGCTGCAGATGACATCCTGCTGCTGGTGTTCTGCTATCTGTTGAAGCTTAGACGGGGATGCAGGTAAACTTTCACGTACTGTGTTAATGAAGACCTGCACCTCCCCCTCCATCTGTGCTTCTTCCGATGTCAGTAGGCGCCTTATTGGAGCCCTGGACAGTGTGTCTGCTGTAATGAGGGCCTTTCCTGGTACGTGTACTATGCTGTGTGTAAACCTGAGCAGTCTAAGGCGGAATCGCTGAATCCTGGGAGGCAAGTCGTCCAATGCTTTTGTCCCTAACAGGACAATGAGGGGTTTATGGTCTGTCTCTATTGTGAATTGTAATCCAATTAGGTATGAGCTCAACCTTTCACAGGCCCAGGTGACAGCCAGTGCCTCCTTTTCAACCTGGGCATAACGCTGCTCCGTTTCAGATAGGCTCTGGGAAATGTAGGCGACTGGACGCCACTCCATGTTATCCTGCCTCTGTACAAGGACAGCCCCGAGGCCAAAGGATGATGCATCAGCGGACACCTTTGTCTTGGCTTGTGGTCTGTATTGAGCCAACACTGTTGGTGATGCTAGCTCCTTTCTGAGTCTGTCGAAGGCTGTGTGCTGCGTATGACCCCATGTCCAGTCATTGTCCTTTACCAGCAGATCCCGGAGTGGTTTGGTAGAGTCGGCAAACTGAGGAATAAATTTTGCCACATAAGTGACCATCCCCAAGAAACGTCTAACATCTGCCGTGTTCTGTGGAATGGGCATGTCTGTGATGGCTCTGATTTTCTCGGGGTCAGGCTCAATGCCTGCTGCACTAACTTTATGTCCCACAAACAAAACCTCAGGCTGTGCAAAGGTGCACTTTTCGTTTAGCGTTAGTCCTGCCTCCTGAAGTCGTGACAAAACAGCTGTGAGTCGCTTATCATGTTCTGCCCTATTCTCTCCGCACACAAGGACATCATCTGCATGACATATAACCCCTTGTAGTCCGGCTAAGAGCTGGGACATGCGTCTCTGAAAATGCTCTGGCCCTGAGTTGATCCCAAAAGGTAAGACATTGAAACAGAAACGGCCAAAAGGGGTGATAAATGTTGTGAGCTCTCTACTCTCTTGTGCTAAGGGTATCTGCCAAAACCCACTACGTGCATCAAGTTTTGTAAAAACTTGTGAGCCATTTAGCTGTGCTAATGACTGGTCCACTGATGGTAGTATATGCCTTTCTCTGCATACGCCCTCATTGAGCTTGGTGAGGTCAACACAAATTCTAATTTTACCATTGGGTTTTGGGACAACAACTATACCGGCACACCACTCAGTGGGTTTTTCTATCTTTGAGATTACCCCCATTTCTTCCATTCTTTTCAGTTCCACTTTTACTTTTTTTGTTAAGGGGATTGGCACATGACGAGGAGTGGTCAGAGCATAGGGGACAGAATTCTCTTTCAGGCGGATGTGATAATTACCCTTAAGTCTCCCTAATCCAGTAAACACCTTTGGGAATGTATTTTTGAAGATCATTCCTGAGTCCTCTTTCTCACCCAGTGTGTTAATTTCCTCAATTCGTTCGACAAGGTGTAATGCTGTGAGTGCTGGTAAGCCCAGTAGTGGCCTGGCCAAGTTATCAATGACAAATACCGGTTGAGTGGAATTTTTATCCTTACATTCAAGTCTGCTCTGAATCTGTCCTACCACGGGTAGCCTGTTGTTATTGGGGCCAAACAGTCTTTTAGGGGTGTGCAGTAGAGGGCCGTCTCTGTTGTAACTATACAGTGTGGTGGGAATGGCTGTCACTGCTGCCCCTGTATCAAGTTTAAAATACACCACATCCCCATTCATTCTAATATCCGAGTACCAGCCTGTATTGTCTGACTTCACCTCACCCAGGAAAAGGCTGTCCTGAAAGAGTTCCTCTTCCTCTACCATCTCATGCACAGGCTGCCTAGATCTGCATACTGCCGCAAAGTGTCCTCTTCTGTGACATTTCCTGCATTCAGACTCTTTGGCAGGACAGTTCTTCCAAGTGTGTGGTGGCGATCTCCCACATTTATAGCACACAGACGAATTTCCAGGCGTGATCTGTTTAGATCTTTGTGGTGCGCGTCCTTCGTTCTTACGTGCAGGTGAAAGCGCGTGCACATCCTCACTAGGCTCTTTGTGTGCGTGGACGCTAGCGCCGCGCAGCAGCATTTGCTGCTGTTTCACAGTCTCACTTTGTCTTACTAAGTTTATAGCTTTAGTCAAAGTCAGTTTTGCGTCCAACTGTAGCTTTTCGGAAAGGGAGACGTCTCTTATGCCTACTACGATGCGATCGCGGATCAGTTCATCTCTGAGAGTCCCGAACTTGCAGTATTCTGCCAATTTGTGGACTGCTGTGATAAAGCTTTCAGCTGTTTCCCTGGCTCTTGTTTCCGCATGTTAAATCTGGCCCTTTCGAATATAACATTATGTTCGCCTATGAAATGTTTGTCAAAACACTCTTTAACTTTACTGTAGATTAATCGTTCGCCCTCCTGTAACTCTGACGCATTTAATATATCCTCCGCTTCATCTCCCATAGAATATATCAAT
This sequence comes from Trichomycterus rosablanca, assembly GCF_030014385.1. Classification (NCBI taxonomy): domain Eukaryota; kingdom Metazoa; phylum Chordata; class Actinopteri; order Siluriformes; family Trichomycteridae; genus Trichomycterus; species Trichomycterus rosablanca. Next base: position 49,416,654 of record NC_085989.1, read on the forward strand.
GTGTTCACTTGGAACGCCTCATCCCTTTTGTCCAGACTAGATGCAACTCTGTACCTTTCAAATCGTCTGATCCATTTGGTCCAGTTCTGAATATCTCTGCAGTCAAACTTTGCTGGCGGGCATATGCGAAACGTATCTCCAACGTGACTCGCAGCTGCGGAGCCTCCATTGCTTATCTCCTCTGTGTCAGACATGACGGCTCACTGCTTTATTTTCTTTTAGAAGAACCACTTCTGACACCATGTAGTGTTTTGTATTACTGCAATAAGTATCCAGACCATGGTAGCTATTTAGCCGACAGGCATATTTACTTAGACTCCAACACTCTTTTATGTACATACAGGAACTCCCCCAATGCCCTGTATGGAACGCCAAAAGGACCATACTACAGGACCGGCAGCAGTAAATGACATATTAAACAATAACTAGTAAACATTTGTACAATGTCTGGGTATTTTCAACTGCCTTTACATTTACTGCATCTGCTTTAATGTCAGTTTGGTACATGAAGTGGAAGATTGATGTTCATAATGACTTGTTAATAGGTCGTTCTTGTTAACACAGTACATTATATTAGCATACATTACATAATGCGATATCATTAAGTAGTAGAGACAATATACAGTACAGAGATTAAAGAGCTTTTTTTTGTTGTTGTTTTTTTGCATAAACTATAATCTCCCTTCACTTTCCTGAGGATTCATAATAATAATAATCATTTTGGCTAAACAATAAGCCATGTGGTTGGATTCATAAGGTTTACCTGCACTGAATGAACAGATTCATAAACACACTACCGTAACCTTTAACATTATAGTGCAGGTACAGGAAATAGCTTAATTCATCTCATATTTCATGAGTGATTAATCATTGATTCCTACATGTAATACATTAATGAATTCATTATGAATATGCACAAGTTCATTTTGTCTAATGTAAGTGGTCGACAAGGTACACAAACCATGTAGTTGAGTTAAAGTAGAGATATCCAAGGTAAATTATTACTCCAGTAAAAGTAGTAGTAAAAGTAAAAATACTCTTTACCTCCACTTGAGTAAAGTACTAAAGTATTTACCTTCAAATGTACTTAAGTATGAAAGTAAAAGTAGAATGATTTATTATGGCTTTAATGTTTTATGATCATTTCTGTAACAAGACTCTTGATTAATCAACTCATTTTAGGTGAAAAGACTCTGTCATTAATTAAGCTTAACTGACTGAGCTAAATTGGGTTATACCTATTAATTAAAATAAACATGTAACATTTAGTGCTGAGCAAATGCTAAACAATAACATGATTAAGTATATTAATGACATCAAATTCATTATTTTTTAAAAACAACACAACAAAAAGCTGAAAATGCTTGATAAGTAGTAGAAATGAATGGGGCTCTATGGGTTGTTTGGAACTTTTGAGCAGCCCATGATGCGGAAGCTGCGCAGAAAAAATGTCCCGCCCCCTTTACAACAGTTCCCTATGGGAGTGTCGCCACTCTGTTCTCTCTACCGCTCTGACTTAGATTAACTTAAACTCCGCCCATGCATTTAGATTTAATTAAACTCCACCCATGCATTTTACTTCTTCGGTTGGAGACAGGGAGACGACTGCACCATTTTCCTCCTCTGAAGTTTACATGGTAACTGTATTTAATTCAGTCTTAATGAAAGGATACATTGATGATGATATAGTCAGTGTAAAACACAGGTGTACTGAAGGATGTGTGTGAGAGTGAGAGAGAGAGAGATTACACAAATTACACTAATTACACAAAGACTCAGAACTAAATATCTGAATTATTGGGAAACTGAAACTAAATCTAAAAGTAAAATGCAGTTATTTGTTATTTGGCTCTAAACAGACACTACAATGCAGCAGATTATCTGAGCACATTATCCGACCCTAAATTAAGAAACACCCTGACGAGGTACAGACTGAGCGCACACGACCTGGCCGTGGAGACGGGGCGACACACCCGGTCCTGGCTGCCCCGGGAGGAGAGGTTGTGCCAGCACTGCACTCTCAGTACAGTAGAGACGGAGCTGCACTTCCTCACCCGGTGTACCAAGTACCACCACCTGTTTTTATTAATATTTTGTTAATTATTTGTCATGCCAATAAAGCTTCTTTTGAGTTTTGAGTTGAGAGAAAGTTTCTGGTGTAAGAACGCTGCACTAATTGACTGCAGCTGATTGCTGCCACTTAAGTTACATCAGCTGCTTTTGGTCCTGTGTGATTTATTTATTTTTTGTTTGTTTGCCGTCTAGTCAGCTAGGTTAGCAAGCTAAATGACTTGATTTCTCCCTGCCTGATGGGGAACTGTAACTGTGTACTGTAACTGTGTACTGTAACTGTGTACTGTAACTGTGTACTGTAACTGTGTACTGTGGTTGTTTTGTGTTCTTTTTTCAATGATTATTCTGGGCAAATGGTTAACATATTGGTGGCTCATATGATTGATAATCATGGGTATGTGTGTTCCATGTTCTTTTTACTTGTGCCAAATAACTGCATGACAATTGCATACATTTAAATTAGATATTTAATCTCTTTTTAGATTAAATGAGAATCTGAGAAGATGATGAGGGAGATTTTTCAGCACCGCCAGAAACTTGTTAATGATCCAGGCAGAAGTGCTGATATCCTTTCCACCTTCCCAAGATTTCTGGATACAAAAGGATTGGTAAGTTTGGAATGATAATTATACTGGGTTGAAATTAAGCATATAATGTAGTAGTACAACTAGTAGATTAAAATGAATTCTTTATTAAAGGCTTATCAAGACTCTCTTGTTTTAATGACGAGACGGAATGTGTTCTTCAAGCCAAATATCATAAAAGAGGCCAAGAGGCTCACTTCAACACCAGAGCTGCATTACGTGTTGCAGTCAGCAGAAAGTTCACCAGGAAGTGATCTTGAGGCGACATGTGTGTTTTGCGTGTTTTAATGCATTTGCTATAATTTTCAACTTTCATAACTTTTTAATTATAGACTAGTTTATACACTGGACAATCATTGTCTGTTTACTGTTCTCAATATATATGTTACTTATCTGGACACTACTGCACTTACTAACTGTATTATATGTAAATAATCTCTATCTTCTGGTTAGATGCTACTGCATTTCGTCGGCTCTGTACTTGTACTCTGCACAATGACAAAGTTGAATCTAATCTAATAATTACAGTCTTTTGCATTAAATCATGCATTCATTATTTTAGAGTTTAAGATTTAGTTTGTTTATTCTCTGTTTTGTTTATCTTGTTTATCTAATTTAAGGGAAAATATGACCAATAGATAGACATTTCAAAACTCAACACCTCTCTGTAAAAGTATTAAATTTGATGAATTTTCCATTATTTGATTGTGACTTTGTCTTCAGCCTATGACCAACAAATGACCTGTTGTTGCTTTTGCATCTTCAACCGCCACCACCAGGAAAAATAAATGTTATTTTTGAAAATTATTTGGTGTATTGGAATTAATTCTTTGTATTATTAGAAGAATAATTTCGGAAGTTAAATGGACACTACTGAAATAGTAAAATTTAACTTAGAGCAGTGTTATTTTTAGATAGAACCCAACAGTGGTTGCATAATAGAGTCAGGATTTGAACCGCTAATCTTCCGGTTGATAGCCCAAAGCTCTACCCACTAGGCTACCACGGTCCAAGTTCAGCCAAAGTTTGTACTCCCTTAGTTGCTTTTACTCTGTTTTATGAGTTAAAACAGGAACTCTGACAGTGTTAAACATTGAACTATTTTGAAAGTGTTGATTTAACTCTGCAGAGTGTGGAGCTATATAAACTCTGAAAAAGTGTTAAAATCAGCTCTGTGGAAGTTAATTCAACACTGGACTTTTTGCTGTGTATTTTTGATTGAGTGTTCCACATTCTTTTAGATGTATCAAATTATCTGGTCAGCACTGACATAAAATCAGTGTGTGTCAATTAAAATTAACAAATCACAATCTTTTTTATGTCCCAACTTTTTTTATTAGGATTTGTAAATATAAAACAAAGCTAAACAAAGGTGCAATTCTATCCTTAACTGAAGTTTGATGAATTAAGTAGATACTAAATGTTGCTTTTTTAAATGTTTATTTATTTAGACATGATTAATTGATAGATCCTAATAACCTTATGAATATATTATTTAGCATATTAGACAGATACATTGATACATATAAACCATTTAGTAATATAAAGAAAGATTAGAAAGCTTTAAAAATTCTGTAAAATACTGGAAACCAAAGCTAAGAATAAAGTTTTTTATGCAGTACAACATACATTACAAATTGCTCAGTTAAGAAAAGGAAGAAATGTGGAAATGCAAAAGCTATGAACATATCTCAGTATAAAATATATCTATTTAGACTTTACTACAATTTAATTTAAAGTGATTTGGGATGTTTAACATTAAAGCATTCTTGTTTACTTCTATTTTTTGCTCCTTTTCGACGGTGAAGTATAGAATTGATCGATATTGTAATTTTCCAGTAATTTATGCTTATTTTTCATTTCATTAAAGTGGGCTCTCATTTTGTCTTTAATCTCTTTTTGTTTAAGAGCTTTTTCTATTATCTCCTGACTTAATATATCTTCTGCTGTGAGGAGGTTGCTTATTGCTTCTGTCTCAGCACAGTTACCAGGGGGATTTGGTTTGGCTGAGGCATTAAGCAGAGAAAAAAGCTCATTGCAGGTTTTACAAGGTTCTTTCTTTTTAATTTTTGGCAATGTATAGGCCTTGCATGGTACTCTAATTTCTAAGGGTCGTGGACTTAAATTTAAAATTGCAGACACTACAGCAGATGAAACATAGCGATTCCAAATATGCATACAAGACACAGCAGTCATGACCTTTTTCCCTGTTTCACTTCCACCTGCCAGAGATGCTCCATAATATCTAGAAGCACCACTCTCACAGATGCATATGACTGGTGGAACCAGAGGGTACTCTTCACCTGATATTTTACATTTCTTTACTCTTTCAGACAGTTCCTTCTTCACACCATCATCATTGTTCGGACCACAGTATAACACAACCTAAAATAAGTGAAAAAAATGTGACATAAAACCATTGGGAAACCAGCATTATTTACTTTGTTAATAAATTAATGACTTTAATATTATTTATTTAATAATTATACTTATTAAAACTTGTTTCACTAACCAGCTCCAAAAAATAAGAGAAGGGTGTCCGTAGAGGCATATATTTTTGGTAATCATCACCTTCATTATATTTTATTTTCAAGATCTCACTGGAAATGTATTTTTGGTAATCATCACCTTGATCCTGGGTAAATTTCAAGATTTCACTGGGAATGTATTGTGGCTCATGGATGTTTCCTAAAAACAGGATGCTATGGACCATCTATAGAGAGGCAATCAAAAAGAATAAGATCAAAAACAATTTCCTCCCCATCTCACTTACTGTATATACATACATCTCAAATACATGAAGTTAAACACACACTCGTACATGTAGATGAGAGTTTGTGCTTTTTTGCATCATCGCTTATTTATAATGCAACTTACATTTGTATTGCTTTAGTTTATTCTGGAACAAAAGTTATGAAATTGACTTTAGCTAGAAACATTTGTATTTACACCGTGGTATTAGCCTACAGTATTCTTAATTTCACTTACCATTTCATAGATCTCTTTTGCCTGGTCATTGTTGATGTTCTTAACAAGTTCATAAGCACTGGTTTGGAGTTCAGCTGCATTTTCAATGAAACTATCACCAACTGCTATTTTTTTGGCACTGGAACCACTGGGTAGAGCTTTATTTTTTAGGACAGGATCAGTCTCGGCCATTTGCTTTGCACTGTTAAAAGTACACACACAAAAAACAGAATTATCTCCACTGCATGACTGTTCTCAACATGAAAATACGATCACAAAATATGATATATTTGACAAAATGTTTCTGTCTAGTAAACATAGAACAGATACATAGAAAAGCCATTAAGGATTGTTGAGTAATTGCTGTGAAAATTCCAATTTCCTTTTCTTTCGATTTTCTCCTATTTTTTCTAAGTTGAATTTTCATTTGGGGGGGCATTTACTTTTTTCTTTCAGAAATTGAAATTATCATTTAAATAAAGCATTTTGCAGTTTTTTGTCTGATATTAAAAGTTTGTTGATCTGAAACAAATATACAAACACAAAAAACATTGCAAATACTTTTTTCACAGCACTAATAAAAATGATTCTAACAGACCCTATTTAAAAAGATACACTAGTAAAATTATTCTAACAGACTTTTTTTTTAAAAAAAAAAGGTACACTATTAAAATAATTCTAACAGACCCTATTTAAAAAGGTACACTATTAAAAATGATTCTAACAGACCCTATTTAAAAAGGTACACTATTAAAAATGATTCTAACAGACCCTATTTAAAAGGTATTTTATTTATATTATATTTTATAAAATATTTTATTGCCTGAAATGGTTCTATCATATAAACCTTTTTTGTAATGTACAGTTATATAGAACAGTTTGTGTTAAGAAGGTGACATAAGTAGCTGTGTTAAGAAATAACTAAATTTTTAATTCTTAAAATTAATATCTATTTTTAATTGTTAATGTGTAATTATTAATGAAAACAGTAATTGTGGCATATGCTAAAGTTTAAACACCAGGGGTGCATTTCCCAATAACGATCGATCTTAGCAATTTACGAACAACGTCAATTTAAGAACGCCATAGTGTTTCTCAAAAGCCCTCATAAGTCTCCAAAACTACGCACAAGTAGTTTTTTGTTGGCTTCACCCCTGAAAAGGCAGTGCCAGCCAGAAACTGAATCACCAATTATCATACAATTTCTCATTATTACATTACAAAAAGCAAATAATTTAATAAGAAAACATTTTTTAAAAACCAATAACCAATGGATCTTTAAGTTTCTGGTATAAAAACATTACATTTGCAACGCTATCTGTTGCATATCAAGATTATAAATAGGCGCACAGCAAGTCTACAGCGCAAACGATGGGACAATTTCGGATTTATTTGTTTGTTTATTAGGATTTGTAATGTTTGTAATGTAAGGTGTAATGTTTTACACTTTGGTTACATTCATGACAGGAACAGTAGGTGTATGTCAGTTATCTGCAACAGGCATTACTGTAAAAGAGGAAGCAACACAGAGAATACTAGGCCCAACAGCCACTGAAGGGATATCTAGGGGAGTAGATTAAAGTTCTCATCTACCCCACCTCAGACTACATCCCCTGTGCAACCTTCACTTTGCAGCAGTCCTGGGTCATCTCCTGGGCCTTCCTCTGCACAGTCCAGTCAAATGGCTTTACCTGATCAACAGAACTTAATGGCCAAGCAACTAACCAGTGCAATCTATTTCTTTGCCAGTTATACTGCCCTCTGAACAAGCATTTCATTTATTTCATTTGATGAATGATTTAAACATTGAAATACAATATTGGACATTATACAGCAGTTAGTTCCGACCGTACAATCTGATTGGTTGAGAAGCCTTCTAACCGTGCTGATATTCGTGACAACAGCACAGGCTTTTCACACCACAACGGTATTACTCCGCTGACTGTTGTGATATGCCTTTAAGACGTTAAAGGGTTAACACAGAATACGGAGTTATGCTTGATGCCGTATACGCATGCGTGGGTTCAGTTTAAGGATGCAATAAAACAAAGCTCTACGGAACAGTTTATCTCCTGTATTTGTTTTTAATAATACTTCACACACAAACGTGCACGCAGGCGACACAGCTCCCGATCACGTTTTAAATCCGTGATCTGATATACAATCTATCGCACTGTATAGGGAACATAACCAATTGTCTAATTCACTATCTAGTGCACTGTGTAGCGAACATAAATCCGTGATTTGATACACATTCTAGTGCACTATGTAGGGAACTTTAATGTGTTTGTAACGTGAACAGTTAGCATAATAGCCCAGTTAGCAGCTTCTAAGAGTTATCACCCATATATCCTCTGGTGTGTGCAAGAGGTTTTTTTATTTCTTTTTTTCCCTTCGGAGGTTCTTACCTTTTTCTTGTTGTTGTTCTTACCTCCCTGAAATGAGTTTTTGCAACTTGAGATGTCTGCTTTGTAGTGTTAAACTTTATATGCATTGTGGAACTACTTTTTGGCGGAAGGTATTGTCAATATTAAAGCATATTTAATATGAAATTCAGGGCTTCTTTGATTTATTTTCTTTCTTTATTTTGTAAAAACTGTTGTATAAAAGCAATAGAACACTCGAGGTCGTGTGTTATCGTGAATAAGATCATGGCTGTGATGGTCTACGACCGAATCACAGCCGTGATGTTATTCGCGATAACACACTCCCTCTCGTGTTCTATTGCTTAAGTGTCCTGTAACCACTGATGAAGGTCTAAAAGATGACTGACTCAAACAGCAGCAATAGATAAGCAATCATCTCTGACTTTACATCTACAAGGTGGACCAACTAGGTAGAAGTGTAATAGAGTGGACAGTGAGTGGAACTGTGTCTGATCCACTCATACCAGCACAACACACACTAACACACCACCACCATGTCAGTGTTACTGCAGTGCTGAGAATGATCCACCACTTACAGTAAATAATACCTGCTCTGTGTATATATATATACAGGGGTTGGACAATGAAACTGAAACACCTGGTTTTAGACCACAATAATTTATTAGTATGGTGTAGGGCCTCCTTTTGCGGCCAATACAGCGTCATTTCGTCTTGGAAATGACATATACAAGTCCTGTACAGTGGTCAGAGGGATTTTAAGCCATTCTTCTTGCAGGATAGTGGCCAGGTCACTACGTGATGCTGGTGGAGGAAAACGTTTCCTGACTCGTTTCTCCAAAACACCCCAAAGTGGCTCAATAATATTTAGATCTGGTGACTGTGCAGGCCATGGGAGATGTTCAACTTCACTTTCATGTTCATCAAACCAATCTTTCACCAGTCTTGCTGTGTGTATTGGTGCATTGTCATCCTTATACACGGCACCGCCTTCAGGATACAATGTTTGAACCATTGGATGCACATGGTCCTCCAGAATGGTTCGGTAGTCCTTGGCAGTGACGCGCCCATCTAGCACAAGTATTGGGCCAAGGGAATGCCATGATATGGCAGCCCAAACCATCACTGATCCACCCCCATGCTTCACTCTGGGCATGCAACAGTCTGGGTGGTACGCTTCTTTGGGGCTTCTCCACACCGTAACTCTCCTGGATGTGGGGAAAACAGTAAAGGTGGACTCATCAGAGAACAATACATGTTTCACATTGTCCACAGCCCAAGATTTGCGCTCCTTGCACCATTGAAACCGACGTTTGGCATTGGCACGAGTGACCAAAGGTTTGGCTATAGCAGCCCGGCCGTGTATATTGACCCTGTGGAGCTCCCGACGGACAGTTCTGGTGGAAACAGGAGAGTTGAGGTGCACATTTAATTCTGCCATGATTTTATGCTTTTTGGATACAATCCGGGTTAGCACCCGAACATCCCTTTCAGACAGCTTCCTCTTGCGTCCACAGTTAATCCTGTTGGATGTGGTTTGTCCTTCTTGGTGGTATGCTGACATTACCCTGGATACCGTTGCTCTTGATACATCACAAAGACTTGCTGTCTTGGTCACAGATGCGCCAGCAAGACGTGCACCAACAATTTGTCCTCTTTTGAACTCTGGTATGTCACCCATAATGTTGTGTGCATTGCAATATTTTGAGCAAAACTGTGCTCTTACCCTGCTAATTTTACCTTCACACTCTGCTCTTACTGGTGCAATGTGCAATTAATGAAGATTGGCCACCAGACTGGTCCAATTTAGCCATGAAACCTCCCACACTAAAATGACAGGTGTTTCAGTTTCATTGTCCAACCCCTGTATATATATATATATATATATATATATATATATATATATATATATATATAACTTTTTCCACATTTTGTTACGTTACAGACATATTCGAAATCTGATTTGAATATAGTTTTTTTTTTTTTTAAATCTATATCCTTGAGATGCTTCTACAACTATATTGGAGACCACCTGTGGTAAATTCAGTTGATTGAACATAATTTGGAATGGCACACACTTGTCTATAAAAGGTCTCACAGTTGACAGTGCATATCAGAGCAGAAACCAAGCAATGAAGTCAAAAGAATTTTCTTTAGACCTCCGAGACTGGACTGTGTCAAGGCACAACTCTGGGGAAGGATACAAAAAAATGTCTGCAGCATTGAATGACCCAAAAGGCACTGTGGTCTACATTATTCAGAAATGGAAGAAGTTTGGAACCACCAGAACCCTCCCTATATCTGACCGCCCGACCAAACTGAGTAATCGGGGAAGAAGGTCCTTGGTCAGAGAGGTGACCAAGAACCCAATGGTCACTAAGGCAGAGCTCCAGTGTTCCCTTGTGGAGATAGGACAACCATCCAGTAGGTCAACCATTACTAACACACTCCACCAATCAGGTCTTTATGGTAGAGTGGCCAGATGGAAGCCACTCCTCACTAAAAGGCACATGGCAGCCTGCTTGGAGTTTGCCAAAAAGCACCTTAAGGATTCTAAGACCAGAGGAATCAAAATTCAAAAACTTTTTGACCTGAACTACAAGCGTCATGTCTGGAGAAAAACAGGCACTGCACCATCCTTACTATTAAGCATGGTGGTGGCAGCATCATGCTGTGGGGATGTTTTTCTGCGGCAGGAACTGGGTGACTAGTCCGCATAGAGGGTAAGATGACAGCAGCCAAATACAAATAGATTTTTCAAGAACACCTGCTCCAGAGTGCTCTGGAACTCAGACTAGGGTGACGTCTTCCAACATGACAATGACCAAAGCACACAGCCAAGATAACAAAGAGTGGAAAGAACTAAAAATGGCTGTCCATCTTACAGCCATCTGCAGAGAAGAATGGGAGATAATGCTCAAAAACAGGTGTGCCAAGCTTGTATAGACATACCCGAGAAGACTTGAGGCTGTGATTGCTGCCAAAGGTGCTTCAACAAAATAGTAAGCCATGGGTGTGAATACTTATGTACCTATTATGTTTAAATGTTTACATTTTTAATAAATGTACAAAAATGTCTGAAAACATGTTTTCACTTTTTCATTATGGGCTATATTATGTAGATTTAAAAAAAAGAAAACTATACTATACTTTCCACCTAAGACCTCAGGTCAGCACCTTCCTAAACCTTCTGCAGTTTGCTTACCAACAGCAGGTAGGTGTGGGTAATGCTGTAATCTACTTACTGCAGAGGGCTCATTCCCATCTGGACCAGAACAACACCACAGTGAGAATCACCTTCTTTGACTTCTCCAGTGCATTCAATACAATCCAACCTTACATGCTGGGGGAGAAGATGGAGAACATGCAGGTGGACAAGGACATGATCAACTGGGTCTTGGACTACCTGTCTGGAAGACCCCAGGATGTGCAACTTGGGACCTACCAGTCTGATCGCCTGGTCAGTAACATTGGAGCACCACAGGGAACTGTGCTCCCCTTCCTATTCACCCTGTACACCACTGACTTCCAGTACAGGTCAGACCTTTGCCACCTTCAGAAAATTTCTGATGATTGTGTGGTGGTTGGATGTATCAGGGATGGGCAGAAAGGTGAATACAGGGACCTTGTGAATGGCTTTGGCAAGTGGTGAGGTAGGAACCATCTGCTCCTGAATGTCTTCAAAACTATGGAGATGTCCGTGGACTTTTAATGACATTCTTGTAATTTTTTATTGTATTACATATTGCATATATATTTATTTCTACCAACACTGTACTGCAATACTTATTATTATTTCCTATGCACCTTTAGCCTATTTAATGAATAATTTTTAACTGAGTCTTTATTTACAGTACTTAATACTTTTTTCTGTTGTACCTTGAGCTGTTGTAATACTTGACTTTCCCTCTGGGATTAATAAAGTGATCTCTGTCTGTCTGTGTGTCTGTGTGTCTGTCTGTCTATCTATCTATCTATCTATCTATCTATCTATCTATCTATCTATCTATCTATCTATCTATCTATCTATCTATCTATCTATCTATCTATCTATCTATCTATCTATCTTCTAGTCTCTCTGTTGCTACCTGCTGATGACACTCTAAGCTCAGTGGCCACTTCTGTCTGAGAACATCCTGTTTGAAGCCTCGCAATGGCGAGGTACTTTTGATCAATTGTTAGGTGTCGTCTTGGTCTCATGATGTCAGAATGTGAATAGCATGATGAGGAGGACTGTTTAAATACCAATGCTAATTGAACTAGGACATTTATTGGCTGATTCATGGATCAAAAACTTGTTGTGAATTTCGCCGTTAAGCTCCTTGTTAGAGAACAGCAAGTTGTGCAAAAATTACTAAAACATTGAACAAAGTGTACTTAGTGAGTTACGAATGGGTTAGATTACTCGTAATTTACGAATGATTTTAAGTACTACGTTAGTTACGAAGGGTTTTGGGAAACACTCATAAATTTAAGAATGTTCGTAAGTTACGAAGTACTTAGCATTACAAACCTTTTTGGAAATGCACCCCAGTTAAGTACTGTGAATAATTGGTAAAATTTTACTGTCACAGACAACAAATTGTAAGTTTTGGTGTTTCTGGAATGCACAGTTCGCTATTCCCACCAACACTTCAGTGTTGCAGTGATCAAAGACCGCTAATAAAAACTTCTAGCAGTGTTAAACAGGGTTTTTTTTATTAGAATCTAAATCAACAAGTAGCAGGATGCACAATGTATGGAACACTAACTTACAGAATGTGTATAAGAACCTACATAACCTCACTGTGATCCACTACTGTGGATGATAATGTACTGATGTACTTTATATACAGAACATTAAAATAAAGTTAAAAAAATCAGTATCTATTTTTGTAAATCTGCTTTGTGTTGCACTGAGATCCAACATGCATGGAAAACCAGTATAGTTAAGTAATGGGATTAAAAGTCAATCCAGTATAGACGTGTACTCTAATAAAACAACTGTAATAATGATGAATAATGAAAACTTCAATAAGCATTTTGAATAGCTTAAAAATATAAAAACACTTCTAAATAAAAAGGCAAAACAGAAATAACAAACATGGTACTTACCTTTCTTTAAGGGATTTCTTTTTTCTCTCCCTATTCATCTGTTACACTGATTACACAGAAATTACCACAAAACACACATAAACCAAATAAATCAAAATAAAGTTTCATGTGTAAATGACAACATTCATCTTAGTCATACTATTTTTTTTCTTAAGGATTAGTATAGTACTCTATCTGTCTATGTTAAGGAAGAAGGTTGCTGTACCCTGCTGTAGTTTCATGCTAAATAAGGAAAGGTGTGGCTAGCCTCACATACTAATCCACCAAAGTGCGGGTAAATGAGAAGGGGGTTGCATCAAAGTCGCATCGCATCAAAGTCCCCAGTAGCAAAGGATGAATTGGTTAAGCTAAAATTTGCAGACAAGGGAAAAATGCATACATATAATATTATAAGAAAACAAATAATTAAATGAATTGAAAGGAATTTTAGTGCCTAAAGAGCAAGAATGCAAGTCTAAACTAGACACCCCTGATATCAGATCCCTCAGACGGCACTGCATCAAGAACTGCCACTCATCAATAACTGATATAACCACATGGCTGAGGGATTAGTTTATCCAACCTTTATCAAGCTCTACAATACAGAGTTACTGCACAAATGATACTTCAAACTTTACTGTGTAAAAAAAAAGAAGCCTTATGTTTACCATGTCCATATGGACTATCACACAGTGGAAACGTCTATTATGGTTGGGGGGAGGGGGGCGTTAGTGCCAGGGTCTGTCATGGTATGGGCGTGTGTCAGTACCAGGGTCTGACATGGTATGGGGTGTGTCAGTACCAGGGTCTGTCATGGTATGGGGGTGTGTCAGTACCAGGGTCTGTCATGGTATGGGGTGTGTCAGTGCCAGGGTCTGTCATGGTATGGGGGTGTGTCAGTACCAGGGTCTGTCATGGTATGGGGGTGTGTCAGTACCAGGGTCTGTCATGGTATGGGGGTGTGTCAGTACCAGGGTCTGTCATGGTATGGGGGTGTGTCAGTACCAGGGTCTGTCATGGTATGGGAGGGGGGGTGTCAGTACCAGGGTCTGTCATGGTATGAGGGTGTGTCAGTACTAGGGTCTGTCATGGTATGGGGGTGTGTCAGTACCAGGGTCTGTCATGGTATGAGGGTGTGTCAGTACTAGGGTCTGTCATGGTATGGGGGTGTGTCAGTACCAGGGTCTGTCATGGTATGGGGGTGTGTCAGTACCAGGGTCTGTCATGGTATGGGAGGGGGGGTGTCAGTACCAGGGTCTGTCATGGTATGAGGTGTGTCAGTACCAGGGTCTTTCATGGTATGGGGGGGGTCATTACCAGTGTCTGTCATGGTATGGGGGTGTGTCAGTAACTGGGTCGGTCATGGTATGGGGGTGTGTCAGTACCAGGGTCTGTCATGGTATGGGGGGGTGTCAGTACCAGGGTCTGTCATGGTATGGGGGTGTGTCAGTACCACGGTCTGTCATGGTATGGGGGTGTGTCAGTACCAGGGTCTGTCATGGTATGGGGGGGTGTCAGTACCAGGTTGTGTCATGGTATGGGGTGTGTCAGTACCAGGACCTGTCATGGTACGAGGGTGTGTCAGTACCAGGGTCTGTCATGGTATGGGGTGTGTCAGTACCAGGGTCTGTCATTATATGAGGGGTGTTAGTATCAGGGTCTGTCATGGTTTGGGTTATCAGTACCCTTGGCAGCATTAATGCAGAAAAGTACATTGAGATCTTAGAGCGACATACAATCAAGACGTTGTGACAACTATGCTGCTCCTGCCGGATGTGACGGGTCTGGAGTAATTGCACCAAGAATGACAAGAACTCACTACAGACTTTATTGAAGACTAGAGCAAAGAACAACTCTATTATTATTTATCTTTATCTATTTATTACCAGTTATAACTTTTAGATCATTTAATTCTGTGTTTGTATGCTCTGTGTAAATCGTGTATTTATTTAAAGTATCCTCCAGGCCACCCAAGAAGGATGGGCCCTGCTGAGTCTGGTTCCTCTCAAGGTTTCTTCCTGTAATTTTCAGGGAGTTTTTCCTTGCCACAGTCGCCCTCGGCTTGCTCAACAGGGGCAGGGTTTTTTTTGTATCTGTTGGTCCTGGATTTTGTAAAGTTGCTTTGAGACAATGTCTATTGTAAAAAGCGCTATATAAATAAAGTTGACTTGAATTGACGTTGTCTTTTCCAGTGACGTCCAGTATTTTTCAATAAGACAATAAAAAAACCACCTGCTGCACACATTACAAAGGCTGCAGAAGAGGAGGATATGGGTACTGAACTGGGCTGCTTGCAGTCCTGACCTGTCCTTAATAAAGAATGTGTGGAGAATTTTTTTAACAAAAAATGCAACAACAACAAAATAAGACCTGCATCACTTGGTATCCTTAGTGCCAAAATAACTTAAGTGTGGTCAAAAAGAATAGCACCATTACTAAGCGTTGAATGCTTTACTGTCTCACCTTTTTTGAATGTGCTGCAGGCCTGGAATGCAGGAATGGATGTTTATTAATAAATGAAATGAAATTGAGCAGGTAAAAGATTAAATATCTCAGGTTTATCATGTCTGACATCAATTAATAAAATTAATAAACATTAATGTAGTTAATTTATTAACATTAATAAATTAGTACCTTTTTCAGTGTCCCAATATTTCTAGAAATCAAATTACTTTGATAGTTACAGTGTTTCACTCCGTATATCTTAAAGTAGAGATAAGATAAGATGCCTTTAATGTCATTAACTGAGCAGCAATCCAACGCCGCTTACAGTAATTAAACACAGGAACAAGAATTATATACAGTACAAATACACAAAACACACACATGTATGTGTGCATAAATATTCTTTATAATATATAATATAAAGAATAAAAATATAAAAAAGACAATAGACAGTTGAAAACCACAGTAAAGTAGCAGTAAAGCATTTCTCTCCATGGAAGCTACTCAGATTCTTGTGATCACTTGTAATCTCACGGTTGGACGACTGCAACTCCGTCCTGGCAGGTGCTTCCATGTCTACTACCAAACCTCTGCAACTCATTCAAAATGCAGCTGCTCGCATGTTTTTTAACCAACTTAAACACTGCCATATCACTCCACTGCTGCCACATCACCCCACTGCTGCGTTCTCTTCACTGGCTTCCTGTAGCTGCACGCATTCAGTTAAAAACACTGATGCTCACCTACAAAGCCAAAAATGGAGCAGCCCCAAGCTACCTTCAAGGTCTAATCAAACCTCGCTCTGTACCACACAACCTCCAAGCCACTAGTCTTGAGCACTGTTGCCTCACAGCAAGAAGGTCCTGGGTCCGATCCCCAGGCGGGGTGGTCCGGGTCCTTTCTGTGTGGAGTTTGCATGTTCTCCCTGTGTCTGCGTGGGTTTACTCTGGTTTCCTCCCACAGTCCTTAGACATGCAAGTGAGGTGAATTGGAGATACAAAATTGTCCATGACTGTATTTGATATAAACTTATATAAGATATATAATCTTGTGTAATGAGTAACTACCATTCCTGTCATGAGAGCTTTGTGGATGCTGCTTTTGTTGATCCTTTTAGCTGTTCTCACTAATTGCCAGAGAGTCTTGCAGTCAGATACAGTGCAATTCCTTAACCAGGCAGTAACACACCTGATCAGGATGCTCTCGATGGGTTCTCTGTTAAATGTTATAGATGGGAGGTGGCAGATGAGCTTTCCTCAGCATTCTCAGAAAGTGCTGTTGGGTTTTTCTGGTTTTGGAGCTGGTGTTGAGGGACATGGTGGTGTTCTTTGCTGGGTAAACATCAAAAGATTTAGTGCTCTTGACAATTTCTACAGAGGAGCCGTCAGTGTTCAGTGAAGAGTGGTTACTTCTTGAGTCAACAACCATCTTTTTAGGTGATAAATTGTTCTTTATCACAACAGGCTGCATGTGCTCTAGCACTTTTTGGTGTTTCTTTAACTTCTCAGTCATTTCTTTTGATTGCTTCACTTTATTCCAATCATCAGCTGTCTGAAATAATAATAAAAAAAATATTAATATACAATTAAATAAAAGAAAAAACGTGTTGCCATACATGTGATGATACATTGTGGATCCCTAAAAATTTTTTAATAAATGTCTCTCAACCATACTGGATGTCCAGTTTTAGAAGTCCACAAATAAACACTGATCACTGTAGTAAATACAAACCTTCATTTCAGAAAAGTTGGGAGAGGATGTAAAATGCAGAGTGTAAAATGCAATTCAAAACAGAAAGCTGTCAATTTTTTTCTTTATTATGTACAAAGAAATTTACTATTTAATTCATGTTTAATCACAGTATTTAATACAACTGAAATCATGTTTGTGCTAAAGTCCTAGTGGTACTAATGTGAACATTCACTTGGTGGTTATTTATGCTACAACATACAGAAGGGCTGTTTTGAACTGTTTTGGATAGGATTTGTGCCCATAATGATAAGGACAAAACACAAATGAACCCTCATTTGCAGACTGACTGAGGACAAAAAGTTGGAGATGTGTTTTATATATTTATGTGTAATGAGAACGTTCTAAGGGGATAGAACATGAAAAATATGAAACAGGATAAACTGGGGGGGGGGGGGGGGGGGTAAATTAAGATAAAATCATGTTTGTAAACAGTGTATTTGTGCAATGTTGTGTTATGTTGGTATAAAATGATCATTCAATACAAACAAATAACTATTTACATCATTACAAATCATCTGGCCATGTGTGACTTAAAGTGCACTACAGTAGAATTTTATTTAATTGCACATACAGTGTATCACAAAAGTGAGTACACCCCTCACATTTCTGCAAATATTTTATTATATCTTTTCATGGGACAACACTATAGAAATAAAACTTGGATATAACTTAGGGTAGTCAGTGTACAACTTGTATAGCAGTGTATAGCAGTCTTCTGAAAATAACTCAACACACAGCCATTAATGTCTAAATAGCTGCAACATAAGTGAGTACACCCCACAGTGAACATGTCCAAATTGTGCCCAAAGTGTCAATATTTTGTGTGACCACCATTATTATCCAGCACTGCCTTAACCCTCCTGGGCATGGAATTCACCAGAGCTGCACAGGTTGCTACTGGAATCCTCTTCCACTCCTCCATGATGACATCACGGAGCTGGTGGATGTTAGACACCTTTAACTCCTCCACCTTCCACTTGAGGATGTGCCACATGTGCTCAATTGGGTTTAGTCCATCACCTTTACCTTCAGCTTCCTCAGCAAGGCAGTTGTCATCTTGGAGGTTGTGTTTGGGGTCGTTATCCTGTTGGAAAACTGCCATGAGGCCCAGTTTTCGAAGGGAGGGGATCATGCTCTGTTTCAGAATGTCACAGTACATGTTGGAATTCATGTTTCCCTCAATGAACTGCAGCTCCCCAGTGCCAGCAACACTCATGCAGCCCAAGACCATGATGCTACCACCACCATGCTTGACTGTAGGCAAGATACAGTTGTCTTGGTACTTCTCATCGGGGTGCCGCCACACATGCTGGACACCGTCTGAGCCAAACAAGTTTATCTTGGTCTCGTCAGACCACAGGGCATTCCAGTAATCCATGTTCTTGGACTGCTTGTTTTCAGCAAACTGTTTGCTGGCTTTCTTGTGCGTCAGCTTCCTTCTGGGATGACGACCATGCAGACTGAGTCGATGCAGTGAGCGGTGTATGGTCTGAGCACTGACAGGCTGACCTCCCACGTCTTCAACCTCTGCAGCAATGCTGGCAGCACTCATGTGTCTATTTTTTAAAGCCAACCTCTGGATATGACGCCGAACACGTGGACTCAACTTCTTTGGTCGACCGTGGCGAAGCCATTTCCGAGTGGAACCTGTCCTGGAAAACCGCTGTATGACCTTGGCCACCATGCTGTAGCTCAGTTTCAGGGTGTTAGCAATCTTCTTATAGCCCAGGCCATCTTTGTGGAGAGCAACAATTCTATTTCTCACATCCTCAGAGAGTTCTTTGCCATGAGGTGCCATGATGAATATCCAGTGGCCAGTATGAGAGAATTGTACCCAAAACACCAAATTTAACAGCCCTGCTCCTCATTTACACCTGGGACCTTGACACATGACACCAGGGAGGGACAACGACACATTTGGGCACAATTTGGACATGTTCACTGTGGGGTGTACTCACTTATGTTGCCAGCCATTTAAACATTAATGGCTGTGTGTTGAGTTATTTTCAGAAGACAGTAAATCTACACTGCTATACAAGTTGTACACTGACTACTCTAAGTTATATCCAAGTTTCATGTCTATAGTGTTGTCCCATGAAAAGATATAATGAAATATTTGCAGAAATGTGAGGGGTGTACTCACTTTTGTGATACACTGTAGTAGTGCACATAATGGAAGTAAAGATGATGTAAGATTTAGCCTTTCTTTTTCTTCACAGAAGTCTACATACATGTAAGAAACAGTAAGACTTCATTAAAGGAACAAAACACAAACTCGAGAACTTGTTAAAGTTTATGATAAAATGTGTATTTACTAAAATAATTTTAATAATGCCATAATTAATTACTGTATTAGTAATTTTGACTTTAAGAGGATGATATTCTGCTTACCATGTTCTTAAATCTTTCACCACGGTAGTAATTTGTGGAGCTTGGAAACTGCATCCCAGAGTCAAAAAGCATTTTTACATTTTCAACGACCAGATGCAGCCGGTGGTCTTCATAGGCAAACACCTTCCCATCCTCACAGACCATCAACACCAGTTGACCATCTGGGATGTTACAGGGGTAGTTCTCCAGAACACCAATAACCTCCATAGTCATGCAATCTTCAAGATAGAACTGCTCCCACTCTTCTAACATGTTTTTTTTGTATACTGTGTCTTCCAAAGATCCGATTTTTAATTTGTATTCTTCCGTTTTTTTTAGTGAAATGTGAGACGTCCGGTGTTTTGAGACAACTCTGTGGATCTTCTGAAGGTAATGACCTGCAATATCTACATAAGTAATAGTTCTTATTAATAAATGAGTTGTGAGATGTTTTGTTGTTAAAATGCTTACAAAAAGTCTTACCTTTATTATTGTCAGGCCAAAGGAAGTCCTTTTTAATTACATCTTCTGGGCTGGATGGTGAACATTTAAAATAAGAGATGTAAATTAAGTTATTGATTTTACACAGAAAATTAGATATTAAATATTAGCAGCCCCAGGGTATAAGAAATATTAAAATTGAGATTACCTCAATATCTCTTCCTGAATACAATTCTAAAAAGAAAAAAGGCAAAACAAGTTCAAAAATAAAATCTATTTAAAGCAGGTTTTCTGTTTTCTCCCCAAATCTCTGCTGGTACTAATATGAAGGTGTTGCTTATGTTATTGTGTTAAATGTAAACGTACAGAATAGATTGTAAATGTTCAAACAAACCTGCATAAAGAATCTTTTATAATCACAGTCAAAGAAAAATAAGTATGCATGTAAAATCGTTTTATTCATTATTAAAACCATATTTTTTACATTGTTACACTAACTTCTACACCAATCTTCTGAACAATTATCTAACTCTTCTACAATCCTATTTAATTAAAATTAAATGGTATATGTTTCCATATTCTTGACATCCTATTTTACAAAATTTGAAAGAAAAAAAAAAAAACTTATTTCCCCCTATCTTACGCCATTATTTTTCTGTGAGAAAAGTTGTGCCACACTGAATGCTGGGAATTGGCTGGGATTTCTTGAGTTAAAATACCGTTCACATTTTAAGATATCTTACTAGTGAGCTTATTAAGGCATCTAGGATTTGCAACAGCCTCCTTCTCAGGAGCACACGTAGAATGACATCAAAGTCGTCTATGTAGAAAGATCACTAGGTTTTCAAACACACCCGTTGTCTACCCATGCTATTGACACCCATTTCATGACAGAGCCTGGTTTTTGAACACTGCATTGGTCACAATCAGGTTGTTTTTTTTTTTGCTTTTTGCCCTGAAGAATGCAAGCAGCCATTATCTAACAATTTGAACTCTTTTCTCTACATTTCTCCAGCTTCTCATTAAGGACTGTAGATGTTGGAATTCCTTGCAATCATTAATGACCCTTTTATACACAATAAGAACGTCCATTAACTGTTACCCATTTCCCTGTTTTACTGTGAAACGTTTCAACACATATTTCAAAACATTTCTTTATCATACATTTATTATTCATCATTATACAAATGACTTTTATCAATATGCCCTGAATTGACCTGGTACAAATGTTTTAGAACATAATGTAAGTGTTAAGAGAATCAAGAGAGAATTAAGAATCAGCATGTATTTACAAACATTAAATATATATATATATTAATTTGCACAGCTTTAAATTGCACAATAGATGTAACTGCACCTTTAGGCTCCCGCTTTTTAGTTTTTGTCCTCTTTTATATTCTTAATTTTTATATTATTATATAAGTAAAAGTAATTATATACATATTATTACTGTATTTTTATATTATTTTCTTTTTAATATATATTTTAGATTTTATATCTTGTATTACATTACTGTACCTCATTGTAATATTGTTGTGTGATCTTTGTAATAATTGTAATTGCTGCCGCGACACTGCAATTTCTCTTTGGGGATCAATAAAGTAATCAATCAATCAATCAATGGGGAAGAGTTCAATTTAAATTTGGCATGTACCTTTTACAGACTTACCTTCAAACACCACTACTTTTTTATAACATAATTAGCTTGTAAATCATATCTACTTCAACAATCTTATGCACCTGTAAAATTCTTGTAGAAGCATGACCTTCTTGTACAATCTAATCTTTCCATTAAACCTTATCTTATCTTAATCTTTACCTCATTTTGTTTCGTGTTGTTCTGTAGGTTTGCTGTTTTGGAAGCTTTTCTGCTTTTCAGCATTTGTTGTTGCTGCATTATGATCTTTGTTTTTTCTTCCGATCTTGTCATCTTACACCATTCAACTTCTGTCTAAAAAGAAAACAGTAAAAAGCATTACCTCTGTACATTCAAGTGCCATTACTTTATATTGACAATAACCTAGCAGGGTATAAAGAAAGCACAAATAAAATAATTACAATTTGTATGAAAATTAAAGTTTCTTTGCCAGCATAATGGTCATCTTGTCATTTACACACAAACTTTCTATTGCTATTCACAGGTAGCTCATTTCACACATTAACTACATACATGAAACAATAACAAACTGTAACAAACAAAATTGTTTTTAAAAACATAAATTTACACATGAAGTGACTTATCACAAGTTCAGATCTGTGCTCCTTTTGATGCTTTACAAGGTTTTGTCAATAAAATGTGGAGTAGTTTATACATTATCTTGGATATGTGAGTTTTTTCATAAGGCCCATCAGTTTTCTTATATAAGTGAAGCATATCCTAAATTTTAAATCATGTTTGGATAAAAGGACCTATATTATATGTGAAAAATGTAAAATAAACACCATAATGGATTTAAATAGGTAAAAAAAAATCACTACCTTTAACTGCCAATGTGAACATAACATTTGTTAACTTATAGTAATTATAAAATACAATTAATATAGATAAATAGACATAGAAGGGTAAATTACTATGGTTTTCTTTTTTTAAAGGATGATGTTTTGCCTACCATGTCCTTAAATCTTTCATGTTGGTAGTAGAATTCAGTGCCAGGAAACTGAAACCCACATTGAAAGAGGTCTTTCAGGTTGTTGGCAATGAGATGAAGCCAGTAATCTTCATACGCAAACACTTTCCCATCCTCACAAACCATCAACACCAGTTCAGCATTGAGACTGTCACATGGGAAGTTCTCTATAACTCCAATAACCTCCATGAACATGTGATCTGGAAGATAGTATTGCTCCCACTCTTCTAATACATCAGCTTTGTCTTTATATGATGTGACAGCTAAAGATCCAACCCTAAAACTGTAACTTTTCTTTTCATTTGATGTTATTTTGTGTAGCTCGGTCTGTGTATTGCAGTGTTTTGTGGCGACCCTGCTGATGTTGTTGAGATAATCATCTTCATCTGAACAAGCAAATAGAAGAACTTAATCAAATCAAGTGTTATCCAGACTGATGGTATTTAATTAAGTGTTATTTAATTAAAAATAAAAATCAAATATTACAGGTTTGCATTTTTACAAGCCTGACCTTGTGTAAGAAGAAGAAAGGCATTTTTCATTTCTTCTTGTGTACTGCAAAAATAGATAAATAGGTAAATAATTAAGATCAATCATTATTATACTGTAAAAGACCCCTGACCTGTAGACATCCTAAACAAATTCAACTTACTTTAATGAAAGCTCATCAACCTTCTCCATGCACTCATCCTAAAAGAAAAAACAGTTTCTCTCATTAAAACAAGTCTTTCATTTTCTGATCTAAAATTGTTTCTTTCTGGCAATATGAAAACACCCTAATTTCTATTTTCAAAAATAAAAATGACACCTTGTTTGTGTTAGTATTAAATAATTAACAGCCATTTTAGCCATAAAAGTCAGAATTAAACATTTATGTTTTAAAATCACTCTGTGGAAATGTGTAAAGGCCTGTGGCATATGTTATGCTTTAAATACCCATGCATAGTAGAAATCAGCTAGATTTCTTTAGCAACATTTCTATGTAGTAATGATACTGCTGTTAAAGCAATATTTAAAAAAAAAAAAATTATTGGCCTGATGTGGGTTGATGCCACATTAATGCCCATGGTTTTGAAATAGGATGTTTAACAAGCTTATGTTTAGGAATCCTCACACTTTTGGCTGTATAAGTTTTTACCTTTTTTGACGGACTTGTGTGTTCTTTATTCTTCACTAGGCCAGTCTCCATTAAGTCACCTCTCCTAGCTAAACAAGCAAATACCAGAATTTAATAAAAATAAGTTAGATCCATTGGTCAATTTAGCACTAAAAGACCTGTAAGTACTATCAGGCAAAACGTTACTAGGATTAATTCAAACTTCTGCAGTACTTGTTACAGTACAGAAAATGCATTTCGGGCCTGCAATACATTCCAAAAAAGTTAGGTCAGTCCAATTTAGGGCTATTAATGAGGTTAAAAAATATTTTAATTTGTCAAAAAAATGTGTAAGAAAATTATTGTAATGTTTAAAACAGTGTTCTTCAAAGAAAGATTGGAAGGGATTTGGGTGGAGCTCCATGGTGACACATGAAGAACATACAAAACTTCTCACAGACAAAGGTGAAAAATAACCCTATAACCATATTTATTTAGATGTCAAATGAACACTAATAAAAGCCAGACTGATTCTGAATAACATTTAGGAACCTTACCTCTTTTAGAGGCCAGAGGTTTCAGGAGGTGCTTTATGGTTTGCCTTCG
Source organism: Trichomycterus rosablanca (assembly GCF_030014385.1). Lineage (NCBI taxonomy): Eukaryota > Metazoa > Chordata > Actinopteri > Siluriformes > Trichomycteridae > Trichomycterus > Trichomycterus rosablanca. The sequence goes on from NC_085989.1 coordinate 49,441,072, forward strand.
CTTTGTAAGTCGCTTTGTAGTACTAAAATAAACAATGAAAATAAATGTATTTTTATGCTTTGAACATAAACAACTATTTTTGTTGGTTAAATATAGATTTAAGAAAATTAGGAAATCACAGATTCTTCTTTATATTACATTTATTACATTTATTAAGCAGTCATATATTTAATTAGTGACTAAAGGTTGTAAACAAAAATCTGGCAGTAAATGAACATTCTCCACAGAGGAAACTCCAGCCTGCCCTGGAACCATTCTTCCATCCAGCCGGGTCACGTGGGACATTCGCATGATTGTCACCGAGGCCCAGGTGCAGGAGCCAGATCCCAGGACAGGACCCCAAACCTGTCTTTTCGTCCCAGCCACAGCTCGCTCCCCTGCCCTGCAGTGGGCCCATGGATCCCGCATTGCCTGCCATTTTGGTGTTGGCCGCACACTGTTGCTTTTAAAAAGACACTTTTGGTGGCCATCCATGGAGGCTGATGTTAAGGAGTTCGTGGCAAATCAGAGCCTGGAGGCCGCCCTACGATGCATGGCTGCCCGCAACCCCAGGGGTTGGAGCTCCCACCTTGCTTGGGTCGAGCACGCCCACAATACCCTGATCTCGTCCGCCACAAGTTTTTCCCCCTTTGAGGCCTCCCTAGGCTATCAGCCCTCGTTATTCCCCGAGCAGGAAGCAGATGTGGCAGTTCCCTCCATTGAGCACCATCTCTGTAGGTGCCGAAGAGTCTGGAAGACCACCCGGGCTGCAACAACCGCCGGTCGGCGGACCGCCATCAGAGACCTGGAAACCCCTACGCTGCCGGTCAGGTCGTATGGCTATCCACCATGAATATCCCTCTCCGTTCGGTATCCAAGAAACTCTCCCCCCGCTACATCGGCCCCTACGTCATTGAGAAAATTATAAACCCCGACGTCTGTGCATCTAAGACTCCCTCGCCACATGCGCATCCACCCCCCACATCTCTCAGCTCAAACCAGTGGCCTCCTCCGCCCTGGCCTTGACCCCTTTGTGTATTGGGTTCTCTCAACCACATTGTAACATAATATGAAACAACACAATGCTGACTGATTAAGCCTAATGTTTATTACTAGTTAAAATAATACATATTTATTAAAATGTAACTAATCAAAATGTAACATTGGATGTAAAATAATATACAAATCTACATGATAAAAAAATGTGATAAGTAAGATAAATAAAATACACTTGGCATATAACCTGCTTTCTTTGCATTTAATATGGTAAAAATTGACATAAACACAACGTAAACATATAAACCCAATTCCAAAAATGCTGGGCCAGTAGATAAAACCAAATGAGAACAAAACTAATTTTAATTTAATTTTAATAAATTAATTATATTATTTAATTAATTAATTAATTCAAGTTGTAATTGATAAAATTTAAAACAAAACAAATAACATATTTGATTGATTATATACACACACACACACACATTATATATATATATATATATATATATATATATATATATATATATATATATATATATATATATATATATATATATATATTTTTTTTTTTTTTTTTTTTTTTTTTTTTTTTTTTTTTCAATATTATTATTTCGGGGTAAAACTCCCCATGGTAGCTGCACTCGCTTGTCTCAGCGTTCTGCGCCCGATATAAAACTCCGCACCCAGACCAGATCAGAGCTCATATAAACATCCAACATTTCTGTTTTTAAATGTTATATTCAGTTCTGTCATTTTCAAATATATATATATATATATATATACACACACACACACATAAATAATAGTTAAGCATGAATAACTTTGTATTTAACTGTTTTAATTAAATACAGGTGAGACCTTTGTGTATTGTGGAATAATGTAAATAGAATTAATTCGTGCCAGACCTCCCACACAGCTGAATATCTGAATTTATACAAGATTATTATAATATAAGATTATTTTCTTATGTCCAATTTAACACAGAATTTGACCATCCTTTATTTGATATTATTTATCCACACACACACTCTCTCTCTCTCTCACACACACACACACACACACACACACACACACACACACACACTATATATATATATATATATATATATATATATAAACAAAGCATTGTAATTACTGTCCACAATTTAATTGTTAAACAAATAAATAAATGAAATAAATATTTCTAAGCATGATATTATAACAGCTGTACCTCATTGTTGTTCTGTGGAATAAGCTTGCAGGCGCAACACCAATGGTCCACCACAGTGTTTCTGATTCACGTACCAGGGCGCAGTTTTTATGATGGGTGCACTTCCTGGCACTGCCCTTCTGGTTGTAACACAGTGACAAGGGCACCTCCCAGTGGCTAGGGCTAGTATAGCACATACGCACTGTAAATACTTGATTACTAGGGATGATGAGTTTAGTAATCCCAGCAGCAAGTATCTGGTTGTTTAGTAGAGGGAGCCTATGAGCCTGGAGACACTTACCTTGAGATCTAGAGCAAGAGAGTAGTGTGTGTGTGTGTGTGTGTGTGTGTGTGTGTGTGTGTGTGTGTGTGTGTGTGTGTGTGTGTGTGTGTGTGTGTGTGTGTGTGTGTGTGATAGGTACTTACCTGAGTGTTCCTCTCCTGTTGACATGTTGATGTTAATGTCCTCCTCCCCTTATTCTTTCTAAACATTCCTCTCAAGATCTTACATATTGGCGACAAGGATTAAAATGGAGGGCTTCTGCAAGAGCATACCTGTCAAGTCTCCCGTTTTGGCCGGGAAACTACCGTATTTTACCCCTCTTTCCCGCCGTCTTCCCGTATTAGTATTTTCCCGTAAATTTCCCGTATTATTTTATTGTGGTATCTTCAATCATCACATCCAAATATAATATATTTAAGTGTCTTTATTATTAACCAACAAATCTCAGATAAGCAATAAAGTCATGTGCAAACTCTCAGAACGGTAACTTTTTTCTGACCCTCCTTTAACCGCACCACAACAATAACAAATGCACCATCATTCTGTCTTGTATTCACTATCATTCTGTCTTGTATTCACTATCATTCTGTTCCATAAACATGATTATTTGCATTCACATACACTTTATTATGCTTACCAATGCTATTATTCTGTTTTACATATAATAATATTCTCTTACACATATAGTAGATTTTGTTTTACATACAGTGTTAACGTCCCTTACACAGACTACCAAACTTACATACATATACTACTATTCTCTGTTACACAGATTATCATGAAAGCACATAATGCATGTTTAAGTAGCTATAGTTATATGTGCAAGAGAGAATAGTGCTGTGTGTATGAGAGTATGATAGTGTGTGTGAGAGAGTATGATAGTGTGTGTGAGAGAGTATGATAGTAAATAAAAGAAAGTGTGATTATAGTTGTAAGAGGGTATAGTAGTATATGTGAAAGTATAGTAATTCATGTATGAGAGTATGATAGTGTGTGTGAGAGAGTATGATGGTGTGTGTGAGAGAGTATGATGGTGTGTGAGAGAGTATGATGGTGTGTGTGAGAGAGTATGATAGTGTGTGTGAGAGAGTATGATAGTGTGTGTGAGAGAGTATGATGGTGTGTGTAAAAGAGTATGATAGTGTGTGTGTGAGAGTATGATAGTGTGTGTGAGAGAGTATGATAGTGTGTGTGTGAGAGTATATGATGGTGTGTGAGAGAGTATGATGGTGTGTGTGAGAGAGTATGATGGTGTGTGTGTGAGAGAGTATGATGGTGTGTGTGAGAGAGTATGATGGTGTGTGAGAGAGTGTGATAGTGTGTGTGAGAGAATGATGGTGTGTGTGAGAGAGTATGATGGTGTGTGTGAGAGAGTATGATGGTTTGTGTGAGAGAGTGTGATAGTGTGTGTGAGAGAATGATGGTGTGTGTGAGAGAGTATGATGGTTTGTGTGAGAGAGTATGATGGTGTGTGTGAGAGAGTATGATGGTGTGTGTGAGAGAGTATGATGGTGTGTGTGAGAGAGTATGATGGTGTGTGTGAGAGAGTATGATAGTGTGTGTGAGTGAGTATGATAGTGTGTGTGAGAGTATGATGGTGTGTGAGAGAGTATGATAGTGTGTGTGAGAGAGTATGATAGTGTGTGTGAGAGAGTATGATGGTGTGTGTAAAAGAGTATGATAGTGTGTGTGTGAGAGTATGATAGTGTGTGTGAGAGAGTATGATAGTGTGTGTGTGAGAGTATATGATGGTGTGTGAGAGAGTATGATGGTGTGTGTGAGAGAGTATGATGGTGTGTGTGTGAGAGAGTATGATGGTGTGTGTGAGAGAGTATGATGGTGTGTGAGAGAGTGTGATAGTGTGTGTGAGAGAATGATGGTGTGTGTGAGAGAGTATGATGGTGTGTGTGAGAGAGTATGATGGTGTGTGTGAGAGAGTATGATGGTTTGTGTGAGAGAGTGTGATAGTGTGTGTGAGAGAATGATGGTGTGTGTGAGAGAGTATGATGGTGTGTGTGAGAGAGTATGATGGTGTGTGTGAGAGAGTATGATGGTTTGTGTGAGAGAGTATGATGGTGTGTGTGAGAGAGTATGATGGTGTGTGTGAGAGAGTATGATGGTGTGTGTGAGAGAGTATGATGGTTTGTGTGAGAGAGTATGATGGTGTGTGTGAGAGAGTATGATGGTGTGTGTGAGAGAGTATGATGGTGTGTGTGAGAGAGTATGATGGTGTGTGTGAGAGAGTATGATAGTGTGTGTGAGTGAGTATGATAGTGTGTGTGTGAGAGTATGATGGTGTGTGAGAGAGTATGATGGTGTGTGTGAGAGAGTATGATAGTGTGTGTGAGAGAGTATGATGGTGTGTGTGAGAGAGTATGATAGTGTGTGTGAGAGAGTATGATAGTGTGTGTGTGAGAGTATATGATGGTGTGTGTGAGAGAGTATGATGGTGTGTGTGAGAGAGTATGATGGTGTGTGTGAGAGAGTATGATAGTGTGTGTGAGAGAGTATGATAGTGTGTGTGTGAGAGTATATGATGGTGTGTGTGAGAGAGTATGATAGTGTGTGTGTGAGAGTATATGATGGTGTGTGTGAGAGAGTATGATGGTGTGTGTGAGAGAGTATGATGGTGTGTGTGAGAGAGTATGATGGTGTGTGGGGGGGGAAAAAATGTTTTTTTTTTTGACATTCTTACAAAGTTTATCTCATCTTAAACACTACACACTGCAATCTACAAATGTCACTTACCGTTAGTAATTGGAATATCCAAGGCCTGAGCTCCTCAGCCTTCGGATTAAAAAGCTTACACATTGACTTCCACACACACATTAAAAACCTTGACATCATCATCCTACAGGAAACATGGTGCAAGGCCGACACGGTCACTCACTGTCCCCGTGACTACAGAGAAATCATACTACCCTCCCAAAAACTTAGCACAGTGTGCCAAGGCAGAGATTCAGGAGGTTTTATAATCTGGTACAAATCACACATACACACGCTAATAAACACTATGAAAATTGGAAAATACCATATTTGGCTAAAAATAAACAAAACCATACTATCATCACAGAAGGATCTGTTTCTCTGTGCCATTTATATTCCTCCGTCAGAGTCTCCATACTACTCTGAAGACATGTTCTCAGAGCTGGAGAGAGAGACCTGCCATTTCCAAGCCCAGGGAAACGTGCTCGTCTGTGGAGACCTGAACGCCAGAACAGGAACCCAGCCTGATACTATAGATGATCAGGGAAACAGATTCATCAATAACAACCAAATTCTTAATACCAATTCGACCCTAAAACACAGAAACAATTATGATCATGTTATTAACAAAAACGGCAAAGACCTCCTGCAGCTCTGTCGAACTTTAGGTCTGTACATCGTCAACGGTAGAACTGGAGGGGACTCATTAGGAAGGTTCACGTTCTGCTCACCTCTTGGTAATAGTACAGTAGATTATGCAATAACAGATTTAGACCCTTTCTCTCTCAGTGCATTTACTGTTAAACCTCTAACCCCTCTGTCTGATCACAGCCAAATTACTGTGTTCATCAAAAAGACAGAAACTAACCCCACCACACACACACGGCCCAGCAAGCTGTACAACATCCCCAGATCCTACAGATGGGCCGAGAACAGCACAGAGGAGTTCCAGAAAGCAATTAGCAGCACAGAAATCCAAACTAGCTTAGATAACTTTCTGGACACTGCGTACATTCACAGTAAAGAAGGAGTAAATCAGGCAGTTAAAAATATTAATCAGATCTTTAAAAATACAGCAAAAAAAGCTCAATTAAAAATTAAATCTAAATCAAAACCTAAATCTACAAAAGATGACAGCTGGTTTGATAAAGACTGTCAAATGTTAAGAACAGAACTCCGTAAAATATCAAACCAAAAACACAGAGACCCAAACAACAGTAACACATGACTTCTTTACTGTGAAAGCCTCAAACAATATAAACGTACACTCAGAACCAAAAAAGCTCAGTACACCCAAAAACAACTAACAATTATCGAACAATCAATCAACACACATCAATTCTGGGACAATTGGAATAAATTAAAACATAGAGAACAGGAGGAATTGGCCATTCAGGATGGGGATATCTGGACAACCCATTTCCAATCACTCTTTAAAAATGTAGAATTAGATTCAAATCCTGAACAAAATCAAATTATTAGTAAGTTAGAGGAACTGGAATGGGCTGTTAAAGACCACCAGAATCCTCTAGATTTCTTAATTACTGAACAAGAACTTAAAGACAACATTAGAAAACTAAAAACAAAGAAATCATCAGGACCTGACGGGACCCTGAATGAAATGATCAAACACAGCAGCTCCAAATTTCACCTGGCAATGTTAAAAGTCTTTAACCTGGTTCTGAGTGTTGGTTCCTTCCCTGAAATCTGGAATCAAGGTCTCACAACACCCATCCACAAAAGTGGAGATAAATTCGACCCCAATAACTACCGGGGCATCTGTGTGAGCAGTAACCTGGGGAAGCTATTCTGTAGTATAATGAACTCACGACTATTACACTTCCTTACTGAACACAACGTCCTGAGTAAAAGTCAGATTGGTTTTCTACCAAATTACCGCACAACCGATCATATTTACACCCTACACACCCTGATCGAAAAATATGTAGTTCAAAATAACCATAAAATATTTGCATGTTTTATTGATTTAAAAAAAGCTTTCGATTCAATCTGGCATGAGGGATTGTTTTATAAAATGTTAGAGAGTGGTGTAGGGGGTAAAACATACGATCTTATTAAATCCATGTACACAGAAAACCAGTGTGGAATAAAAATCGGCAGTAAGAGAACACATCTCATCTCTCAGGAGCGTGGAGTGAGACAGGGCTGCTGTTTAAGTCCAACTCTATTTAACATCTATATTAATGAATTGGCCTCCATGTTAGAGCACTCAGCCACGCCCGGTCTCACTCTACACGACTCAGAGATTAAACTCCTGCTGTATGCAGATGATCTGGTCCAGCTGTCCCCCAGCGCTCAGGGTCTTCAGAACAAACTGGACCTGCTGCAGCAGTACTGTCAGACCTGGGCCCTGACCGTCAACCTCAAAAAGACCAAAATTATGACCTTCCAGAAAAGAGCCAGATCTCAGGGAACCAAACACACATATAAATTAGGAAACCATGAAATTGAGCACACTAAAGATTATACTTACCTCGGACTGAACATCAGTTCCACAGGAAACTTTAACCCGGCAATAAATGAACTGAGAGAAAAAGCTCGCAGGGCCTTCTACGCCATAAAACGTCAAACATTCGTGGAAATTCCAATTCGAATCTGGCTTAAAATTTTTGAATCAATAATTGAACCGATTGCTCTATATGGCAGTGAAGTTTGGGGTTCGCTTACACACCATCAATTCTGTAATTGGGACAAACATCCAATAGAGACCCTGCACACAGAGTTCTGTAAAAGCATCCTGAAGGTGCACAGACACACCACTAACAATGCGTGCAGGGCAGAATTAGGCCGATTTCCACTAATTATCAACATACAGAGAAGAGCAATCAACTTCTGGAAACATCTAAATGAGAGCGACCCCCAAACTTATCATTATAAAGCCCTGAAACACCAAGAGCTGAGCAAACATACCAGTCCCCTCATCCAACTGGTCCTGAGTCACTGTACCCATACACCACTAACACACACCGACACACTAATAACACACACAGATACACCACTAACACACACAGATACACCACTAACACACACAGACACTCAAATAACACACACAGATACACCACTAACACACACAGACACTCAAATAACACACACAGATACACCACTAACACACACAGATACACCACTAACACACAGACACTGTAATAACACACACAGATACACCACTAACACACACAGATACACCACTAACACACACCCATACACCACTAATACACACCCATACACCACTAATACACACAGACACTCTAATAACACAAACAAACACATTACTAACACACGCCGACACAGCACTAACACACACTAACACAATAAAGACTCAGGAACAGGAGAAATCTGCAAACCCAATTAGAATAAACCAAATTACACACAAACTCAGAACTAAATATCTGAATTATTGGGAAACTGAAACTAAATCTCAAAGTAAAATGCAGTGTTATTTGGCCCTAAACAGACACTACAGTGCAGCAGATTATCTGAGCACAGTATCCGACCCTAAATTAAGAAACACCCTGACGAGGTACAGACTGAGCGCACACGACCTGGCCGTGGAGACGGTGGCTGCCCCGGGAGGAGAGGTTGAGCCAGCACTGCACTCTCAGTACAGTAGAGACGGAGCTGCACTTCCTCACCCGGTGTACCAAGTACCACCACGTCCGCTCCCAATTCTTCCCTAAATTTAATAACATCATCCCCAACTTTACCTCCCTCCCAGACCCCGACAAACTGCCCCACCTACTGGGGGAGCACAGAGAGAGCTGCACACTAGCAGCACTCTATACTTACACCTGCCACCAGGTGAGGGACAGTGGGTGACCATGTCTCATACACACACACACACACACACACACACACACACACACACACACACGAACAAACTGATAATTTTTTTACTACCTCATTAATGTAAATATAAAATTTTTTTATTGTTATTATTTTGCACTGTTTTTGTTGATATTTTATTCTATTTTGTAATTGTTTTGCACATGTAACTGTTCTGTATATTTTTGTTCTTATTGTTATTTTTATTATTTCTCTGTAACTTGCTTTGGCAATACGAATGTCCTTATTTGTCATGCCAATAAAGCTTCTTTTGAGTTTGAGTTTGAGTGTGTGATAGAGTATGATGGTGTGTGTGAGAGAGTATGATGGTGTGTGTAAAAGAGTATGATAGTGTGTGTGAGAGAGTATGATAGTGTGTGTGAGAGAGTATGATAGTGTGTGTGTGAGAGTATATGATGGTGTGTGAGAGAGTATGATGGTGTGTGTGGGAGAGTATGATGGTGTGTGTGTGAGAGAGTATGATGGTGTGTGTGAGAGAGTATGATGGTGTGTGTGAGAGAGTATGATGGTGTGTGTGAGAGAGTATGATGGTGTGTGTGAGAGAGTATGATGGTGTGTGTGAGAGAGTATGATGGTGTGTGTGAGAGAGTATGATGGTTTGTGTGAGAGAGTATGATGGTGTGTGTGAGAGAGTATGATGGTTTGTGTGAGAGAGTATGATAGTGTGTGTGAGAGAGTATGATGGTGTGTGTGAGAGAGTATGATGGTATGTGTGAGAGAGTATGATGGTGTGTGTGAGAGAGTATGATGGTGTGTGTGAGAGAGTATGATGGTGTGTGTGAGAGAGTATGATGGTTTGTGTGAGAGAGTATGATGGTGTGTGTGAGAGAGTATGATGGTGTGTGTGAGAGAGTATGATGGTGTGTGTGAGAGAGTATGATAGTGTGTGTGAGAGAGTATGATGGTGTGTGTGAGAGAGTATGATGGTTTGTGTGAGAGAGTATGATAGTGTGTATAAGAGAATTCATCTCAGAATTATTGCCTACACGGCCTCTCATACATTTTATCGTCGTCATATACATACATATATATCGGTCATTATGCAAATCAACTGCATATAAGGTTGGGGTATTCACCACCAGCTCAGACTGAAGAAGTCATTCGGATTGAGTGACGAAACGTTTCTCTACAACAAACTTGTGTCCAGATGAACTGATTCTACCCACTAGGCTACCACTGTCCCAATTATCGTTCATCTATTGCTGCTGTTTGAGGGGTACAGTCATGATGGAATGGAAAACAGTACTAAACATTTTATATAACTTTTTCACATCGACTCAGATGGTGAACTTTGTAAAATTATTCCTATTTTTTAAAAGCAAGTACCTTATTGTTTTAATACCATCTTTGTAGTAATGTGTCCATATTATGTTAAACCTATTTATTATATCACAGTTATGCCCAGAGTTGATTGAAACCAAAGATAGATAAAAATGAAATGATAAAATGTATTTGTGTTTATTTAACCCACAACTTAAATATAAGAGAATTCAAATATTTTATTTATACGAATAAAATAATGAATAATTTGTAGAAATAAAGAATTTATATAGAAGTAATATTTATCTACTCTTTGCTTGACATGGGTTTAACCCAAAAATATCGCTAGGTGGCGCTGAGGTTTTCAGAAAACAAACCCTGCACTCTAAAAAATGTTGGACTGAAAACAACCCAACCGGGGTTTTTTGGCAACCCAGCGCTGGGTAAACATTGGACAGAACACACACTAGGTAATTTTAACCCAAATTGTTGAGTTATGTAATTTATACATAACTCAACAATTGTGTGAATGTGTGAAAGCACACATCATTCTGCAGGTTTGTTTGTTTGTTTATTAGGATTTTAATGTCATGTTTTAAACTTTGGTTATATTCATGACATGAACGGTTGGTTACTCATAACACAAGGTTTATCAGTTCACACAAGGTTATATCACACAGTCATGGACAATTTTGTATCTCCAATTCACCTCACTTGCATGTCTTTGGACTGTGGGAGGAAACCGGAGCACCCAGAGTAAACCCATGCAGACACGGGGAAAACATGCAAACTCCACACAGAAAGTTATGCAGGCACTGTCCTCAGCAAGTAGCGGGTGCTGCTGCTGTTCTCTGTTGGTCCTACCCAAAGTACCCATCGATATGTCCTACCGAGCATGCGCACATCTGTTTTTGAGTCGTTGACTGGACCACCTATAATTCTGTGCTACCTTTGCCTAATTAATTTCTGCTAGTGGTTGGTAATGTATGGTTTTAGTTTTAATTCCTTTAAAAGTTTAAGTGTATGTAATGCTGTTATTATGTGACTTATTTTGTATTCTATTTTAGAACTATGCAAGGTGCTCAAATTAGCTATACATGATTGCATACTGTTGAATAACAGTTATTTATCTAATGCTGTGTGTTAACATTTAATTTAATCATGTTAATACATGCATTCAGTGATTTTAGAGCGTTTTTCATACATCTAGGAAAGCCAATCATTTTTAAATAACCATCTGCGACCTTAACATTACAACACGAGGTATTCTGTTATTTTCAGTTTTGTGCTTTCTTAGCGGTTCAGCTGGTACAGTCAAGGTCTAATAAAGTTTATTACTGAGTGAATATGTTGAGCATTTATTACGTTATCTTGTAATTAGCTGTTCGTATACATAAAAAATGTTTGTTGCTTTTCCTTTGCCAGTTTAGTTCTAATTATTTGTTCTTTGTTCCAAGTTTTTGTAGCTATAGATAAGATCTGTGTGATATAACTGCTAGGCTTACAGCTGGCCAAGTACAGTGTCAAAACGTATTTCAGAATATGCCAAAATGCATGAAAAACATTATACTAATAAACTGCTGATATCTTACAGATCAGTAATTATACATTTAGTGACTTTTTAATTTTTTTTATTTGCAATGTCGTAATACCTTGAAACCTGCCAATGAATGGGGACTCGAATCTGCACACACAGCGCTAATGGTTGAAAGATGCTTTCTAAACCAATCAGAGCTTCAGATTGTGTGTTTTCTTTTTTTTTGCTGTGTTTGGGATTTTAAAGAACAAGATTTTAATGTCATGTTTTAGTGAGGTGAAGACTTTATTTCTCATATATACATATACCGTACAGGTGTACAGTACAATGCAATTCTTTCTGCATATCCCAGCATGTTTGGAAGCTGGGGTCAGAGCACAGGGTCAGCCATCGTACAGCACCCCTGGAGCAGACAGGGTTAAGGGTCATGCTCAAGGGCCCAACAGTGGCTGCATAGCAGAGCCTGGATTTGAACCACCAATCTTCTGGTTGATAGCCCAAAGCTCTACCCACTAGGCTAGTACTGTGCTGTAATTTGCAATGAAAACAAAACATCAGTTTAAGCTTTTAACTGGAACTTAGGAAAGTAAAGGTACAAAACGGCTAAATACAGTCGCTAATCTGTTGTTGTTTTTTATCTGAACTTACAGATTATTTGTTTATTTCTATGCTACATTTCCAATATATGTTTTGTGTTTATTATATTGACTCGGACTCTAGCCTAAAGACTCATGACTAACATTTACATTACATTTTCAGCATTTAGCAGACGCTTTTATCCAAAGCGACTTACACAATGAGCAATTGAGGGTTAAGGGCCTTGCTCAGGTACCCAACAGTGGCAACTTGGTGGTGGTGGGGCTTGAACCGGCAACCTTCTGTTTACTAGTCCAGTACCCTAACCACTGAGCTATCACTGGCCCTTACTTGACTCGGACTCGTATTTTGTGACTTGTGAACATCTCTGCTGGCAACACAGGCTGTAAGAAATGTACATTTACATTCTTAAGTGAATTTAGCCATTGGCAACAGGACATGGTAACGCAACAATGGCGTTATTGGAGTGAAAAACAAATAACCCAGCAAAGTAACCCAACTGCCTCAACCCAGTTTTTATTATTCTTATTATAAATAGCTTCCTAAAACTATATGCTAATTTTTAAAATATGTTTCACATGTATGAATTTCTAAACAATGTGCTGGGGACAGTGGTAGCCTAGTAGGTAGAGCTTTGGGCTATCAACCGGAAGATCGGCGGTTCAAATCCAGGCTCTGCTATACAGCCACTGTTGGGTCCTTGAGCAAGACCCTTAACCCTGTCTGCTCCAGGGGCGCTGTAAGATGGCTGACCCCAGCTTTCAAACAAACTGGGATATGCGAAGAAAGAATTTAATTGTACTGTATGTATGTATATATGACAAATAAAGGATATCTCTATCTATCTTTTTTACTAGATGAACACTAGAACATTGTATGATGTAAGGTTAAGAAATACCCAGGCTCTAATTTCAGATGAGTTGGTGATTCAGATGCAGAATATCAAAAAATATCTAACTGGTGCTAATTTACATACAACAAAACCCCCTTCAAATGAGAGTGGAAAAACATGCTAAAGTTCATTTTCTGAGTGTGCTCACAAGGGATTTACCTGGCTGTAAACCACCGCTCATTTTCAGTTTCAACATTTGAAACATTTTCATTTTACTGCATTTATTCTACAAAGCATTATTCTAAAGATTAGTTTGTTAACTGTTTATTATACGTCACCATTTCCAGAAAAGTTAGGACATTTAGTAAAACTCACTGATCACCTTCATTGTAGTCTGTACAAGTTAGGACAGAGGCGTGTTATTAATGAGACTTTGTAAAGGTTTGGTAACTGATGACACTATGTTGCCGTTTTGTAAGTGGAATTTTCTCTGTTCTTGCTTAATAAGAAACTTCAGCTCTCTGTGGTCGTCGCCTGATTCTCCTGCACCGTACATTTTCAATAGGAGACAGACCTGGACTGCAGACAGGCCAATCAAGCAACAGAGTAAAAAGTGATGAACCACAACCATATTCTATCTGCTGCACTGTACATAATGTGAACTCTCTTTATCCCATCCACCAATAAAAAGGGACCATGGACCATAGATCAGTTGTTCTCAAAGTGTGTGTGTGTGTGTGTGTGTGTGTGTGTGTGAGGGGGGGTTGCACAGCAAGGCAAATAAAGATGTTAATAACGTTAGTGGTTGTTTTGCAGTTTGACTTCAAATGTTCAGGTATTTAATAAAACTAATCTGTCTTTGTGAGAAAATAAAAATAACTCATCATCGGATCTTTCAGCAGGACAATGATCTAAAACATCAATAGTGACCAAGAAAAATTGTATTAAAATACTGAAGACAAAATTTCACACAAACTTCCGCCATGGCCACCTCATTCCCCTGATCTAAACCCCATAGACAAAGTGTTAGATCTTATTACACTTATGTTACACTCTTGTTACACTTATGTCCATATACTTATGGTATTAGGCCTAGTATTTCTACACTTTGCAGAGCTTGAGAGCTTAGCATGCAGTTCTAAATGGTGTTTTGGTGAGTTTTTTACATATACAAATACAAACATAATCACCCATGCAGTACTTATCGAATGGGAGGCTCTTACCTATTTGCTTAGTTAAATCCAGGTGGTGACCTTTTTTGTGTATAATATATACACTGAGGAAAATAAGTATTTGATACACTGCTGATTTTGCAAGTTTTCCCACCTACATCTAAATCTAAAAATCCAGAAAATGACATTGTATGATTTTTAAATAATTAATTAGCATTTTATTGCATGAAATAAGTATTTGATACAATGGAAAAACAGAACTTAATATTTGGTACAGAAACCTTTACAGAGGTCAGACGCTTCCTGTAGTTCTTGACCAAGTTTGCACACACTGCAGCAGGGATTTTGGCCCACTCCTCCATACAGATCTTCTCCAGATCTTTCAGGTTTCGGGGCTGTCGCTGGGCAACATTGAGTTTCAGCTTCCTCCAAAGATTTTCTATTGGGTTGAGTTCTGGAGACTGGCTAGGCCACTCCAGGACCTTGAAATGCTTCTTACGGAGCCACTCCTTAGTTGCCCTGGCTGTGTGTTTCAGGTCATTGTCATGCTGGAAGACCCAGCCACGACCCATCTTCAATGCTCTTACTGAGGGAAGGAGGTTGTTGGCCAAAATCTTGCGATACATGACCCCATCCATCCTCCCTTCAATACGGTGCAGTCGTCCTGTCCCTTTTGCAGAAAAGCACCCACAAGTTGGGACGGGTTGTACTCATCCATCTTCTTCCTCTAAACACAGCAAGTGGAGTTGATACCAAAAAGCTCTATTTTGGTCTCATCTGACCACACGACCTTCTCCCATGCCTCCTCTCGATCATCCTGGATCAATGACCTGAAGAGAGCTGGGACCACAGTCTCAAAGATTACCGTTAGCAACACACTACGCCGCCATGGATTAAAATCCTGCAGGGAACGCAAGGTCCCCCTGCTCACGCCAGCACATGCCCGTTTGAAGATCACCAATGACCTTCTGTATGATCCAGAGGAGGCATGTGGTCATGTGGTCAGATGAGACCAAAATAGAGCTTTTTGGTATCAACTCCACTCGCCGTGTTTGGAGGAAGAACGAGGATGAGTACAACTCGTCCCAACCGTGAAGCATGGGGGTGGAAACATCATACTTTGGGGGTGCTTTTCTGTGAAGGGACAGGACGACTGCACCGTATTGAAGGGAGGATAGATGGGGGTCATGTATAGTGAGATTTTGGCCAACAACCTCCTTCCCTCAGTAAGAGCATTGAAGATGGGTCGTGGCTGGGTCTTCCAGCATGACAATGACCCGAAACACACAGCCAGGGCAACTAAGGAGTGGCTCCGTAAGAAGCATTTCAAGGTCCTGGAGTGGCCTAGCCAGTCTCCAGACCTGAACCCAATAGAAAATCTTTGGAGGAAGCTGAAATTCAATGTTGCCCAGCGACAGCTCCGAAACCTGAAAGATCTGGAGAAGATCTGTATGGAGGAGTGGGCCAAAATCCCTGCTGCAGTGTGTGCAAACCTGGTCAAGAACTACAAGAAAACGTCTGTAAAGGTTTCTGTACCAAATATTAAGTTCTGTTTTTCCATTGTATCAAATACTTATTTCATGCAATAAAATGCAAATTAATTATTTAAAAATTATACAATGTGATTTTCTCTCACAGCTGAAGTGTACCTAGGATAAAAATCACAGACCTTTTCATTCTTTGTAGGTGGGAAAACAATCAAACTCTGTTTTCTATAAAGCAGGCCTGGATTCTCTTGCATTCACATAAAAAAAATATATAATAATTAATTGTTACAGTTATTTTAAGCAAATGTTTTTGTTGCACAGTATGATGATTTTATGTTGCACTGAATGACTGTTGTTGTACTGAATGACAGAAATTTTACTTCAGCACAATAACGTTAAAATGCATTGACCCCGTGTGTGTGCTGAAGGGTCCCCAAGTGTCTTCTTTTGTTGTTATAATTGGTCACATGACTGCAGTAACTTGATCACATATTAAAATAAGGATTTTTATTAACGTTGTACTGAATGACAACTGAAGATTGGGAAAATGGGGACTGAAAGTATCCTGAATATTATTAATATTAAAAAACACATCTGATTGAATATTATTGAATGTGTCAGACATGACATCTGTACAATTATGCCAAAGCAGTAAATTTTAAGTTTTACTTAAGATTAATTAGTTTTTTCTTAATGTTTTATTACTTAAAGAGGGACCATTGCACTGAATGACATTTTGGGGGTTTCAAGGGTTATTTTTTCAAAAATCATACATTTTCTGTAAAAATTACTTTAAGTTTCAGTAAAGATGTACAAATGGAGTAGATTGAAGGTATATCCACTTCTATTAATATAATTGTACATTATTTATCAAGTGGGGACACTAAAAAGTTACGTCTCGTCTTTGACCCATATACATTGTGCGTACACGTTTTCAGTAAATGTTTTCTTTAACCTTAACTTCTTTAAGCTTTAACCACGTCCTTTTTTCCTCTTGTGTTTTCTTAGAAATGTTTTGCAATATGTTTGTACCCCCCAATTTACCACATCCGTAAACCACCCGTTTTTGTGTTATTGTCACCATGTAAAACATTTTTATTTTCTGTGCTGCTGTGTTTACTCTACAAAACATTATTTGAAAGATTTTTTGTTAACTGTTTATTTTTTTATTATTATTTTCTTTATTATGTCCATATATATTATTTATTATGTCCATTTCCAGAAAAAAAATATTAAAATGCAAGAAAAAGAAGAATCTGTGATGTGTTCATTCTCATGAATTTTTATTTAACTGATAAAAGCAGAAACAAAATATTTCCTATCTTTTCACTGTTCAATTTTATTGTATTTTGTAATTATGAACAAAATTACAATTGGATTCCTCCAACAAAAAAAGTTGGGACAGAGGTGTGTTTACCCCTGTGTTCCACCAGCTTTCCTATTAATGAGACTTTTTAATGGTCTGAGAACAGTTGACACTATTTGGACCACTCTCAGCACTTGACACACACTGTAAAAAATAAACATTTTTTTACAGGTTTTCCCTGTATTTAAAAAAGACAGAATTTTTTTATAAAATTACAGGAATAAACTGTATATTGAAAGGTGTCATGTGATTTACCAAAAAAAAATCTGTATAAATGAAATACATAAAAAATCAATTTTTTAACAGTTTAAGATGACACTTTTAACAAAACTAACTGTAAAAATAAAGTAATCTTCATTGACAAAAATAGCAGAATCTTCTGTAATTTTCAAAAAGAAACCTTTTGTTATGCTGATATATCACTGTCAAATACATAAATAAATTGGAAAAACAAAGGTATTGCTTACCTTATGAGATATGCAGCAATACAATTTAATCAGATTTTAACTTTTACTTTATTTATGCATTTGTATTAATTTAAAGAATGAGTTGTTAAATGAGTGCATTTATACAAACTGTGTAAAACCATATGCACCACATATATAAGATGATGCTCTAACCTATCAGTTACACACTCAAAAAAGGGTATGCTGGTGTGACACAAATCAATTACATTTTAGATGTTTAATGTTTTTTCTAGTAGACTCAACTTAACTTAGTTGCCTTACTTCCTTGGAACTACTTAATGCAATTAGTTTATCAGGTGAAACCAGATATGACGCACTGCAGAAGAAACATGCAACACATCGTGTAGGAACATTGTTTTTCAATGGCGTCTCAGGTAATGTGAAGCTTTACAAAATCTTTTTCCATCTGTCTAATTGCATGCTAATCATGATGTTTATCTTATTATATTGTTTTATATAGCTCTTTAGTTAGCGCTATGTGTGTCCGGTTGCACTGCCGTGGTGCTAGCTAGTGCTAAGCTAGTCAAGTTCAACAGCCAGTATTCTTAACTAGTGGCAGTAAGGTTCTTTCCCGAAAGGTAAAAATGGCTCAAATTACTTTGTTGCAGAAGTATATTAGAAGAAGGTAGACAGTAAAAGATGTGTAATATTTGCTGTGTCAGTGCATTAAAAAACAGACACACAACCTAGCTAGCTTAGATGTGAGCAGGCAGCTCGAGCCTGAGGGGACCGGCATGCTTTTTGTTTGGCGCTCATGTTATGTACATACTAATACCAAAGTGATTCTGTAACATTAGTATCATTAGAAACCTTAGTTTTGTGACTGTTATCCATGAAAACACAAATGTGAACAATATTGGATAAATAGTCATGTTAAAGTCTTTACTATAGAAATAATATTTTGGTTGTTTACAACAAAACAATTGATTGCCTTGTATCTTCTGTTTACAGATAGTTAAAATGTGTAGTTGCAGTTGGACTGACCTTTTACTGGTAATTTTTTTTCCTACATTTTATGCTAAATTGAAGAATATTGAGGCTACTTTTGACTGAACAATGAGTGATTAAGTTTAGATTAAGTTAAGAAGGAAAAAATGTGGAAATTCTTATTATTTATCTTGTTTGGTTCTTATACATACTTTTTGTTGTATGCATTTTATGTCTATTTTCTTATTTAAGCTGGTAGTTTCTTTATAAATATTTGTCTTGCTGATTTTGATTTCCTTTAGTTTTCTTTACTGTCGACTGAAACAGTAGATCTCAAGCCATGAAAGTGTGTAAACCCCTGGTCTAGATTTACAGAACAGAGAGGTATTTGACAGGGATAAAAAGAAAAACAGCCACTAATACTTATCACTTGTTATCTTTTTTTGTAAAGTGTTTGCAAATTTTATTGCAGACTGATTGAAGGAGCAGTTTAGTGATATGTAAAACGTGGTTTGAAGTTATTT
The DNA here is from genome assembly GCF_030014385.1 of Trichomycterus rosablanca. NCBI lineage: Eukaryota > Metazoa > Chordata > Actinopteri > Siluriformes > Trichomycteridae > Trichomycterus > Trichomycterus rosablanca. The sequence continues at coordinate 49,460,258 of NC_085989.1, forward strand.
CAACACAGTTAAAATCGGCCGGGGGGGGGGGGGGGGGGGATGACAGATTTTCATCTACCAAAGGGGGGAGTGACAGAAGAAGTTTGAGAACCACTGGTCTATACTAATCAAAAGCCTGAGAAAATAAATATGTTTTCAGTCTAGACTTAAACATTGAGACCAGCCGTGATCTTTTTAATTCTAGGAACTATAAGTAACCCTGCATCTTGTGAGTAAAGTGGACGCGCTGGGTTGTAGTGATTAATAAGCTCACTCAGATGCTGTGGAGCCAGACCATGTAGTGCTTTATAGGTTAGTAAAAGTATTTTGTAATCAATGCGGAATTTAACTGGCAGCTAGTGTAGAGATGATAGAACTGGACTAATATGATCAAATTTTCTAGTTCTCGTTAGCACTCGAGCTGCTGCATTTTGAACTAACTGGAGTTTGTTTATGAATCTACTAGAGCATCCTACGGTGGCCCGCTGAGTCAAAACACAATAACATTTACACAACAAACAAAAGCTGACAACACAACATTAAGGAAAAACGCGAATACAAAAAGGACAACACAACAACATTAAGGAAAAACGCGAATACAAAAAGGACAACACAACAACATTAAGGAGAAACACGAATACAAAAAGGACAACACAACAACATTAAGGAAACACGAATACAAAAAGGACAACACAACGAAATTAAGGAAACACGAATACAAAAAGGACAACACAACGAAATTAAGGAAACACGAATACAAAAAGGACAACACAACAACATTAAGGAAACACGAATACAAAAAGGACAACACAACAACATTAAGGAAACACAAATACAAAAAGGACAACACAACAACATTAAGGAAACACGAATACAAAAAGGACAACACAACAACATTAAGGAAACACGAATACAAAAAGGACAACACAACGAAATTAAGGAAACACGAATACAAAAAGGACAACACAACGAAATTAAGGAAACACGAATACAAAAAGGACAACACAACAACATTAAGGAAACACGAATACAAAAAGGACAACACAACAACATTAAGGATACACGAATACAAAAAGGACAACACAACAACATTAAGGAAACACGAATACAAAAAGGACAACACAACGAAATTAAGGAAACACAAATACATTTCCACAACGGAAATGCTCCCGGTCACTAGAGGGCGTCTCTATCATTTTTTATCTGTAGGAACACTGCAGCAAAAGAAGCAAGAAGCAGAGCAGCGAAGTGCAGAGCATCAGGCTTCGGTTTTACTTTAACATTCAGTGATATAATTTTAAATAAAATCGAGCTTTTGATACATTTATGTCAAACCATCTTTATACAAACACATCAATGTTTCTCACCTACTACAAACTATTCTATATTAATTTTAAATAAAGATCAATAAATCTGATCATTTTATATTGGAGATGAATTAATCTATGCAGGTCTCGTTATTTCATTTATTAGTATAAACATCAATGTTTCCCATTTACTACAAATTTTTTAGTTACCTTTTTAGTTGTGTTTTATTTAAATTTATAGTTAAGATAAAAAAAATGTATGATCATTGTACGTACTGTACATCTGTATATGTATATATGACAAATAACGGATATTACCTTATTTCATATAAGTATAATAAACTTATTTGATATGATTAGATTTATTAATGTAAACTACTTTATATTTACACATACAGTACATATCCCTCACCTACAAACTTCTTTATATTATTAAATCATTTATTTTAATTTCTAGTTAGGATCAATAATTGTATAATAATTATATTTTACAGTTGTGTCCATTTATGTGTCTATATAGATATAGTTTTACATTAACATTACATTATTTAAACCAGAATGCCGAATGTGAAACGAATGCTGAATATTAAACTAATGGGCATGAGTATGTACACTTAAAATGGTTATTGATAACTAACTAATACATTGTGAATATACTGTTAAATGGTTTATGACATTAAAACATGTTAAACTGTAAAAGCGTGGCACAATATGACAGTCTCTGGTTAAAGCTCGTTAGTTGATTTTGCAAATATATTAGAAATTTGGCAAGCTAATAGCTGCCTGATGTTTAAAAAACAAAAAAGTTGCTATACAGTCAAACCACCGACACTAAAAAGCTCAATTTTATTTAGAATTATATCACTGAATGTTAAAGTAAAACCGAAGCCTGATGCTCTGCACTTCGCTGCTCTGCTTCTTGCTTCTATTGCTGCAGTGTTCATACAGATAAAAAAATGATAGAGACGCCCTCTAGTGACCGGGAGCATTTCCGTTGTGGAAATGTATTTGTGTTTCCTTAACTTCGTTGTGTTGTCCTTTTTGTATTCGTGTTTCCTTAATGGTGTTGTGTTGTCCTTTTTGTATTTGTGTTTCCTTAATGTTGTTGTGTTGTCCTTTTTGTATTTGTGTTTCCTTAATGGTGTTGTGTTGTCCTTTTTGTATTTGTGTTTCCTTAATGGTGTTGTGTTGTCCTTTTTGTATTTGTGTTTCCTTAATGGTGTTGTGTTGTCCTTTTTGTATTCGTGTTTCCTTAATGTTGTTGTGTTGTCCTTTTTGTATTTGTGTTTCCTTAATGTTGTTGTGTTGTCCTTTTTGTATTTGTGTTTCCTTAATGTTGTTGTGTTGTCCTTTTTGTATTTGTGTTTCCTTAATGTTGTTGTGTTGTCCTTTTTGTATTTGTGTTTCCTTAATGTTGTTGTGTTGTCCTTTTTGTATTCGTGTTTCCTTAATGGTGTTGTGTTGTCCTTTTTGTATTTGTGTTTCCTTAATGTTGTTGTGTTGTCCTTTTTGTATTTGTGTTTCCTTAATGTTGTTGTGTTGTCCTTTTTGTATTTGTGTTTCCTTAATGTTGTTGTGTTGTCCTTTTTGTATTTGTGTTTCCTTAATGTTGTTGTGTTGTCCTTTTTGTATTTGTGTTTCCTTAATGTTGTTGTGTTGTCCTTTTTGTATTTGTGTTTCCTTAATGTTGTTGTGTTGTCCTTTTTGTATTTGTGTTTCCTTAATGGTGTTGTGTTGTCCTTTTTGTATTTGTGTTTCCTTAATGTTGTTGTGTTGTCCTTTTTGTATTCGTGTTTCCTTAATGTTGTTGTGTTGTCCTTTTTGTATTCGTGTTTCCTTAATTTCGTTGTGTTGTCCTTTTTGTATTCGTGTTTCCTTAATGTTGTTGTGTTGTCCTTTTTGTATTTGTGTTTCCTTAATGTTGTTGTGTTGTCCTTTTTGTATTTGTGTTTCCTTAATGGTGTTGTGTTGTCCTTTTTGTATTCGTGTTTCCTTAATGTTGTTGTGTTGTCCTTTTTGTATTCGTGTTTCCTTAATGTTGTTGTGTTGTCCTTTTTGTATTCGTGTTTCCTTAATGTTGTTGTGTTGTCCTTTTTGTATTTGTGTTTCCTTAATGTTGTTGTGTTGTCCTTTTTGTATTCGTGTTTCCTTAATTTCGTTGTGTTGTCCTTTTTGTATTCGTGTTTCCTTAATTTCGTTGTGTTGTCCTTTTTGTATTCGTGTTTCCTTAATGTTGTTGTGTTGTCCTTTTTGTATCCGTGTTTCCTTAATGTTGTTGTGTTGTCCTTTTTGTATTCGTGTTTCCTTAATGTTGTTGTGTTGTCCTTTTTGTATTCGTGTTTTCTTAATGTTGTTGTGTTGTCCTTTTTGTATTCGTGTTTCCTTAATTTCGTTGTGTTGTCCTTTTTGTATTCGTGTTTCCTTAATGGTGTTGTGTTGTCCTTTTTGTATTCGTGTTTCCTTAATGTTGTTGTGTTGTCCTTTTTGTATTCGTGTTTCCTTAATGTTGTTGTGTTGTCCTTTTTGTATTCGTGTTTCTTTAATGTTGTTGTGTTGTCCTTTTTTGTATTCGCGTTTTTCCTTAATGTTGTTGTGTTGTCCTTTTTTATTCGCGTTTTTCCTTAATGTTGTTGTGTTGTCCTTTTTTATTCGCGTTTTTCCTTAATGTTGTTGTGTTGTCCTTTTTTATTCGCGTTTTTCCTTAATGTTGTTGTGTTGTCCTTTTTTGTATTCGCGTTTTTCCTTAATGTTGTTGTGTTGTCCTTTTTTATTTGCGTTTTTCCTTAATGTTGTTGTGTTGTCCTTTTTTGTATTCGCGTTTTTCCTTAATGTTGTTGTGTTGTCCTTTTTTATTCGCGTTTTTCCTTAATGTTGTTGTGTTGTCCTTTTTTATTCGCGTTTTTCCTTAATGTTGTTGTGTTGTCCTTTTTGTATTCGCGTTTTCCCTTAATGTTGTTGTGTTGTCAGCTTTTGTTTGTTGTGTAAATGTTATTGTGTTTTGACTCAGCGGGCCACCGTAGCATCCAGTTAGAAGAGCATTACAATAATCTAACCGAGAAGTTATAAACGCATGGATCAGTTTTTCAGCGTCATTAACAGATAGTATATTTCTTATTTTAGAAATATTATGCAAATTATAGAAAGCCACTCTAGTAATATTATTAACGTGTGTATCAAAGGAAAGATCTGAATCTATTGTGACACCCAAGTTTTTTTACATCTGGGCTGGGAGTAACAGAGAAAGTGTTTAGGTTTAGCACCAGGTTAGGCAACTTGTCTCTTGCAGCTTTAGAGCCAACAAGTAAAAGCTCTGTTTTATCTGAGTTAAGTAAAAGAAAATCACCTGACATCCAGTTTTTTATGTTGTTTACACAATCTTCTATCTTACTGATTGTGTCAGTATCATTTGGTTTGGCTGATATATACAGCTGTGTGTCATTTGCATAGCAGTGAAAGTTTATGCCATGTTTATGAATAATTTCACCTAGTGGAAGCATATAGAGTGTAAATAATAGTGGTCCCAGTACCGACCCCTGTGGAACACCACACTTTACTTTTGTAGTTTCCAAGCATTTATTATTTACATAAACAAATTGAGAGCGGTCAGTCAAATATAATTTAAACCAAGAGAGTGCGAGTCCTTTAACACCTACTGTATTTTCTAACCTATCCTAAGACAAATTTCAGATCTCTGATCTGACAATAAAGTATTATCTATCTATCTATCTATCTATCTATCTATCTATCTATCTATCTATCTATCTATCTATCTATCTATCTACCTACCTGTCTGTCTGTCTGTCTGTCTGTCTGTCTGTCTGTCTGTCTGTCTGTCTGTCTCTCTGTCTATCTATCCATCTATCAAACAATTTGAGAAAATGCGTCGTCAGAAGATCTTGGACTTGGAAACCAAGCTTGCTATGCTTGAGAGATCCAATCAGTATTCTCTCTCAACTGATAAAATAGAAGAGATAGAATAGGATTGAGCTTAACAAACATTTAAGAGAAAAGGCAGAATTTCTTATGAAGAGAGTTAGGCAGAATTATTATTTTACCGGAAGTAGACCGAGTCATCTTTTAGCGTTAAAACTTTGCAGCAATGCAATGCAATTAGATCCCCTGATGGAACGGTTCTTACTAATCAGGAACAAATTAATCTTACTTTTCATCGTTTTTACTCAGAGCTATATAAATCAGACATTCATAGTACATCTACAGATTACTTGCCCTTCTTTTAAACCTTGGATTTACCATGACTCTCAGTTGAGGAGGTATCCCATTTAAACCAAGATATTACTCTTACAGAGCTGCAAGACGCACTCTGTAGCATGAAAAAAAGAAAATCACCAAGTTGGGATGGGATTCCAATGGAAGTTTATCAACATTTTTGGACTGAGCTTGGGCGCCTATTGTTAGACATGATTAACTTTGAGATAAGTAAAGGCGAATTCCATCGGGACGTTAACATGGCGATAATATCATTGTTACTTAAAAAGGACACAGACCCAACTTCCTGCAGCAACTAGCGCCCAATTTCACTTATAAATGTGGACATTAAAGTATTGGTGAAAGTGTTAGCTAGACAGCTAGAACTAATACTGCCAACAATCATTCACTGTGGCCAAACAGGTTTCATTAAATCACGATCAGCGGCTGATAAAATTAGACGGCTTCTACATATTATTCATTCAGCAGATACTTCCAAGTCCCATTGGGCTATACTGTCGCTAGATGCCATGAAAGCCTTTGATCGACTTCAGTGACATTACCTATGGGCCACTCTAGAACAATTTGGTTTTAGTGACCAATTTATTGATATGATAAAAATGCTGTATGCAAACTATGAAAAAATAGTTCACCCCTCACCTACTCCCCTTCCCGTCTCCTACAAACCCTTTAAATCCTGTCTCGTCATATTGAAATGAACCCTTCAGTTTGATCCTTTCATATTACCCCCACTCCCTGAATCCTACACACACACCCACACTACCCACACCTAATTGTGTCATTAAGCCCAAAGCCCTATTGTTCACCCTTGTCCTATATCTCCTGTATTACCCACCATTAAACCAACACCCTTCAAGTACCCCCCTCCCTGATCGCCCTTCTTCGATCCTTGTCTCCTGTATTACCTACAATAAAACCAACACCCTTCCAGTACCCCCCTCCCTGATTGCCCTTTTTTGATCCTTGTCTCCTGTATTACCCAAACCAACAACCTTACAGTAACCCCCCCCCCCCCCCCGATCACCCCTTTTTATCTTCTTTTTGATCCTTGTAAATCATTTCTAGCATATATGAAGTCTCCCCAGAATATGCCTAGTTGGATTCTGTTGGTCTTCCAAGCTGTGCCCATACGTCTGTATGTGTTAATAAACTACTCTACTCCTGAAGACTGAGGGTCTCCTGGCTCCTGAATATGCCGAATTTCTAACAAAACCCATCTGCAATTGTCCTCACTGGTAATAGATGTTCAGAGTCTTTTCCGGTAGGTCAAGGTACGTGCCAAGGCTGTCCTTTATCAGTTCTCCTGTTCGCTTTATCTTTAGAGCCCCTTGCCCAAGCTGTTCGCAAATTGACTCCTAACCTACCTATTAGAGTATTAGAGATGTAGGAGTCCCAACATCATATTTCTCTATACGCAGACAATATTCTGCTGTTTTTAGACAGCCCAGTAATTTTGGCGCCTCACCTGTTTAGTCTATTTGATAATTTTGGTACATTTTCTGGGTTATAAGATAAACTGGGATACATCTGCGTTTCTCCCACTAAGTTTTCAATCAGACCATGGCTCCCTTTTAATACCGGTACCGGTGGTTGGTCATTTTAAGTACCTTGGGGTAGAGATATAGCCATCATTAAATAATATAATCAACAAAACTTTAATACTATACTGAAGCAAATTAAGGATGATGCTCTTTACAAGCTAGGATTGCGGTTGTGAAAATGAATATTTTACCTCAAATTATTTTTTGAGGATTCCTTTACCTCCCCCAGTAGAATATTGGGCTACACTTTCTCAAACTCTGTCCTCATATATTTGGAATGGCAAACGTCCCCAGATAAAATTATCTACCCTACAAAGATGCAAGTCTGATGTCTCGCATTCCCAAATTTCAAGCTATATGCTCAAGCCTTTACTCTGTGAACCCTGTTAGTCTGGTTAAATCCAAATATATCAATCTCTTGGCGTTCAATGGAAGAATCTCTCATAGCTCCTCATAGGTTACAAGATCTTGTATTCTGTGATGTTTCTATTAGATACTGCAGACTGTACTTTGGACCTATAATATCACATCTCATATTAACATGGTGAGTGAGCACTGAGCAATCAGGGTTGAAGGTAAAGTGGCACTACAGTTACATCCAATGCTTAAAGTAGTGAACCCTAATAAGAAGTCGTGTTTAGTTTCTAACATCTACACCTTCTTACTTAAGGCTTTGTGCTCCCTGCTGGGAGTGAGCTTGGTCGGTCTAAAGATATTGTAGTGGAGGATCTGGAGATTTTTGTGGATAGTGCATGGGAAACCATCTACTTATCTTTAAGAAACCCAGATCACCAAGTAATACTATGAGAATTCCTGCATAGATTTTATTTTACACCAGTAAGAAGATTTCATATGTGTCTTACTCCGTCACTGAACTGCGATCTATGTTCTTCAGGGGAGCTAGGTACATTTTTACATTACTTTTGGTTCTGTCCTAAGGTCCTCAGTTTCTGGCGCTAAATTGCCACTGATCTCTCAGTCTTATGATGTTCCATGCTCGGTATCTGTTTTTCTTTTAAATGATTTTTACTCGATCAATCTCTCAGTCCTGCAGAAGTGACTGGTGCTCTGTACCTTGACAGCTTCTTCTTTGTTTCGTATGTGTTCTTGATTGCATGTACAGTACCAGTCAAAAGTTTGGACACACTTTCTCATTCCTGTAGTTTTTCTTGATTTTTTTTTTTTTAATTTTCTACATTGTAGATTAATACTAAAGACGTCCAAACTATGAAGGAACACATATGGAATTATGTAGTAAACAAAAAAGTGTTAAACAAACCAGAATATGTTTTATATTTTTATATTCTTTAAAGTAGCGTAGTAAAGTATCTTTTGCTTTGATGACAGCTTTGCACACTTTTTGGCATTTTCTCATCAACTTACCATCAACTTCATGAGGTAGCCACCTGGAATGGTTTTCAATTAATGTTTGTGCCTTGTCAAGAGTTAATTTCTGAAATTTCTTGCTTTTTTAATGTGTTTGAAACCATCAGTTGTGCTGTGCAGAGGTAGAGTTGGTAAAATATAAAACATATAAAACACAACGGTTCAGCGACAATAACCTGCTGTAGGTTTCGCCAATGGGCCGAATCGGTAAGGGGCCAGAGCACCTTAGACTGCCATAAACGAACATCATTAGTGCCAACGTGGATAACAATCTTAGAAAATGTACGATTAGCATTAGCCAGCACTTTCAGATTTGCTCTGATGTCAGGCGCCCTGGCCCCCAGAATACAAGTGACTATGGTTGCTGGTGTCTCTATGGGGGTTGCAATACGCACGTGTCAGAGCTGAGAATCTCCTATAACCAAAGCACTTTCTTTAACAGGCTTCTCAGTGGGTGGCTCACTGAGCGGGGAAAACCTGTTGGACACGTGCAACTGAGATGGTCGGTGCTTTGCCCTACGACTATGTCACCAAGACGTCACCCAGTCGCCCCGCTGTGAGGGCTCTAATGTCGGAGTCTGGGGTTCTATACCTGAACTGCTGGCATTTTGGACTGCTACAGTTAAATCTAAGCACTTGCTACTAGTATTCTGTTTCTAAAGCCCAAATGCACCCTTCTAATACTGATATCTTCTCTGTCAGGCTAACAACTAATCTACACAATTTAGGGCTAGAAATGAGGTAAAAAAAAAATGAAATAATGATGTGATTCCAAACAGGTGATTGTAATCATGGTTTGGTACAAAAGCAGCATCCAGAAAAGGCTGAGAGTCTCTGATGAGCAAAGATGATCAGAGGATCCAGTTTGTCCACAACACAAGCTTAAGCTGAATGCTCGTGATCTTCCATCCCTCAGATGTCATCAAGAACCTCCACTCAACAATAGCTGATGTAACCAGATGGCTCTACAATACAGTTACTGCACAAATGATACTTAAAAAAATTACTGTGCAAAAAAAGAAGCCTTATGTTAACCATGTCCAGAAGTGACGTAGACTTCTCTGGGCTCGGGGGCATCTAGGATGGACCATCACACAGTGGAAACGTGTATTGTGGTCAGCATTGCAGCTCTTTTTTTTTTTTTTTTAGAAAATATGGAAGCCATGTGCATGGTATGTGGGTGTGTCAGTACCAGGGTCTGTCATGGTGTGGGGGTGTGTCAGTGCCCTTGGTAAAGGTCATTTACACTTCTGTGATGCAGCATTAATGCAGAAAAGTACATTGAGATCTTACAGCAACATGTGCTGCATTCAAGACGTCGTCTTTTCCAGGGACGTTCAGCATTTTTCAACAAGATGATGCAAAACCACCTGCTGCACATATTACAAAGACGTGGCTGCAGAAGAAGAGGGTACGAGTACTGGACTGTCCTGCCTGCAGTCCTGATCTGTCCTCAGTAGAGAATATGTGGAGGATTTTAAAAGGAAAAATGCAACGACGACCCCCCGTACAGTTGCACATCTTAAGACGTGTTTGCAGTTAGAACAAGACAAAATAAAAGCTGAAACACTAAACCACTTGGTCTCCTTGGTGCCGAAACTTTCTTTAAGTGGTGAAAATGAATGACAACATTACCAAGTGGTAAATGCTTTACTGTTGCTTTTTTTTGGAATGTGTTGCAGACCTGAAATGCAGGAATGGATGTTTATTAAGAAATGAAATGAAGTTGAGCAGATAAATTATGAAATATATCAGCTTCATCCTGTCTGTAAATGTAAGAAACTCTGTGTTTTTTTATCATTTGCATCTTCCATGCAGTCGCAACTTTTTGTTGCCACACAAATTGGTCTGATTCTGATTTTTAATTAATTTTTAAAAACCTTAGAAGATGTTTTCACTTTGTGGTATTGAGTGATTAAGTGTACAATATGGGTACAAAGCAATTCTATCCATTCAAAATTAAATCCTCAACACAAAAAAGTCAAGAGGTCTAAATCTACTGTATGTGGGCATAAATATTGATAACACTATAAACATAAAGTCTTACGTCTTGTTATGATGTTTTGTTTATAAAGCAAAAGCTTTCCCATGGTGCACTTCCAATTTAGGTCAATACCTGCATTTTGACATTAACAGTAGTAAAAACTACCTGAAGATGCTGTGATAATCTGTTAGGGTTCTTGGAGATGTTTATAGCATTTTACGGTGTGCTCTTGGGTTACATTTGCTGGGATGGGAATAATATAAAACCAGAAGGTTTTTGGATTGTACCCGTTTTTAAACTTTTTACAGATGCTTTTATGATTGGGTTTAGTTAAGTTTAGTCATTAACCACAATTAACGGTAACCTTGACAAAAGGGGACAAAAGGATGGGCCAATGTTAGCAAAAAAACTGTGTCAGGGATCAGTCCAATAGTTTTAGTGCATACATCTGAGAAAGACTTGATGAATGTTACTCTCACAGTCCATAAAATTATTAGATTTGGAGAATTCAGAGTAATCACTATGTGTGATCTTCAATACCTCGGGACTGCATTAAAAACTGCAAAGCACATGCCAAACATCCTTCATTTTTAAATGATTACAAAACATTTTAATTAAAGGAAATACGCAATGATGCTTGCACTATAAAGGATTAAATAAAACTAAAAATAACTAAAAACTGCAGCTTGTTGTTGTAAACTGCTATGCTAATGCATATGTTAATCCATAATATGTGTATACTATCTTACAATTTGTATTGTTATTCTTTTAATTTTTTCAGTTTTACTCTTTTACTACTTTCTTATCTGCACAGTTTTTTGATTGATGTGAATAAATTCATCTTTCGACTTCATGTTAATGTTACATGAATTCCAGTCTGTCTTTTTCACTGCAGCTACATTTCTGCAATTCAGTTACAAGTTTTAGTGTGACATCAAAGTGGCCCGAACTAGAGTAAAAAAATTTATTTGAGTTGATTTTTGCTGGTCACACTATAATTACAAAAGACAAATGTGTGTTAAATGTAAAGGAAAAAGCTGATTGAAGTCACTTTTTCTTGCGGTGTAACACAACCTGAAAGCTTTTTTACTGTTGAGGATTATATAGCTTATTAAGTGAATATTGGCTCTGGTTTTGCTCTGGATCATTTCTTCTCCACTCACTTATGGTTTCCTCAAAGTAAGCTTGGATTCTTCGCTTTATCTCTGACTGATTAAATGCACCATTTATGATAATGGTCTGGTTTGACACTTTGCGTTCTGCATGGAGGAGTTTGCTTATTGCCTCTGTTTCAGCACAGTTACCTGGAAGATTTTTATATTTAGTATGACCAGGCAGTGAAAAAAGCTCGTGGCAGCGCAGACAAGGCTTCTTCAGAGCCTTCATCTTCAAACAAAAGGCCTTACAATTTGCTCGACATCGAATTTTTATGCTCTTTTTTTCTTCGTCTTGTTCTTTGTGTATTTATGCTTCCCATTACAACAAATGAGACATAACGATGCCAAACATGTGCACAGGACACAGCAGTCATAATTCTCCCTTCAGTTTTACTTCTGCAAGACAGAGACGTGCCACAGTATCAAGATCTACCAAACTTACAGATGCATATGACTGATGAAATAAGTGGTTTTCTCTTTTTATCTGAACAACATCTTCTATACACTTCATACAGTTTAGTCTTCACCCTCTCTTCATCAGGTGAAAAGCAAGTCCAGACCTGAAAAAATATAAATGGAAACAATAAAAAACAATACAAATATATCTAAAACGTCTGAAAAAAAAAAACAATATTACATCATTTACTTGATTTTTTGTGCAGCCAGCAAAAGTCATTAAAGTACACTGGAAATTTTCATCTATTCATTTTAGAACAATGCACCAGTGGGAGATAAAATGTAAAATTAAAAATTGGTTTTACTAACCAATTCCAGAAAGAAGGAGAACGGTGTCCTTTTAGGCAAATGTGTTTCGTAAGATTCAAATGGTCCAGGGAAAAGTTCTTTTGTGGCATCATGAAGCTGTGAATCTGAGAAGATGTCTTCTGGGTAGTATTTTGAGTGATGAATGTTGCCTATAAACAGGATGCTGTGGAGCATCTAAGGATTAAACAAAAGTTATTTATAGCATATTAAGTCTAAAACTGTGAATCATGACTGTGTTTAGTTTATAAATTGCTTAAAATTGAAGTTTTATGGTCAATTAGTATAAAACTAGTATTTTGTACTAAATTTAAAAAACATCAAATTAAAGTAATATAACCACCAGGGTCAGCCATTGTATGGCGCCCAAAACAAACGATGCTTGTATTAAAGCATCAGACCTTAGTAACTTCAGGTAAGTAACGAAAGTTGCAGAGAAATGTTAATCATAGACTTTTTAAAACTGTAATTACAAAGTGTTTGCAACAAAGAACCAACATTATTCATGATTTCTCAATCTTCCAAATCAGTGCATACACACAACACATGTCTAGTACAAAGTCAAAATAATTATGTTCACTGGAAATATATGAAATAAAAAAAAAATTCTCTTACTGTTTATCTTCACATTAATGTTTTGGTTTACATAGTGGAAAACAATAACAGTGTGGATGGATTAAAAAGTAATCCCAATTATATGACAACACAGGATTGGGTATTTCAAGTTTGCCTCAACACTGGATTAAAGCTTAATTAAATAATAATGAGGTGGTTTCCCGGACATGGTTTAACTTAAGCCAGGAGTAGCCCTTAGTGTGGAATAGTAAATCATGTCTTTAAAAAGGATTTTCTGAAACACAGATTAACTACTGATTACTAACACCTGGACTATGGAGTCCCAAACTAGCTTAATTTAAAACCACCTGTGCTAGTCCGAATTAGCAAAGCTGCCTACAAAACATGGAATGGATCCAGAAACGCTTAATATCGATTGAAGTGGAGAAGCAAATACAAGTATGACCACGGCAGCAGAGAAGAGACTGTGATCAAAAACTTCAGAAAAAGTTGGGACAGTATGGAAAATGCAAATAAAATAAAAACTTTAACTTACAACTTACATTTACTTTGACTTTTATTTAATTGCAGACAGTTTGAACTCAATTTCATGTTTTATCTGCTTAACTGCTTAACAACACATTCCAAAAATGTTGGGATGGGGGCAATTTAAGGCTAGTATTTTGTTTATTAGGATTGTAACATCATGTTTTACACTTTGGTTACATTCATGACAGGAACGGTAGTTACTCACCACACAAGATTCATCACTTCACAAGGTTATATCAAACAATTATGGACAATTTAGTGTCTCCAATTCACCTCACTTGCATGTCTTTGGACTGTGGGAGGAAACCGGAGCTCCCGGAGGAAACATGCAAACTCCACACAGAAAGGACCCGGACCGCGATCGAACCCAGGACCTTCTTGCTGTGAGGCGACAGTGCTGCCCACTTAGCCACCGTGCCGCTCTTTAGGGCTAGTAATGAGGTGAAAAAACGAAATAATGATGTGATTCCAAACAGGTGATGTAAACAGATGATTGCAGCATCCAGGAAAGGCTGAGAGTCTCTGATGAGTAAAGATGATCAGAGGATCCAGTTTGTCCACAAATGTGTGAGAAAATGATTGAAATGTTTAAAAACAATGAACCTCAAAGAAAGATTGTAAGGGATTTGCATGTTCTCCCTCTACAGTGCAGAATATCATTAAACCATTCAAGGAATCAGGAGGAATTTCATTGCGTAAAGGCCAAGGGTGCAAACTTAAGCTGAACGCTCGTGATCTTCCATCCCTCAGACCGAGCTGCATCAAGAACCAGCACTCAACACTAGCTGATATAACCCCATGGGTGAGGGATTAGTTTATCAAACCTTTGAGCTGCCGTGATCCCTCCGCCGTCCCAAAGCACGGGCGGTCAGTAGAACAGTCAGTGTTGCCAGATTGGGCAGTTTTCCCCAAAATGGATGGATTTTGTTGGAAATTGGCAGGGAAAAACACACTTTGGCAGGTAAACAAATCATTTTGGGGGCTTAAAAAGTAAATAAAAAAACTATTGTTTTCTAAAGCAAGTGGAATATAAATAGGTCTACCTTCTCCCACCACATCCAACCCGCTGTCAAAAGTTTGATTGACAGGTTATTCTTTTCAGTCCAAGACACTGTTGCCACGTCCATCAATACACTGATTTATATCAGAGCCGTAGATAGAGATCTCCTTGATCTCGCCGCTACGCGGTCACGTGGTTCATGTAACCCTCCAATAGCTCCAAACAAACCCGGCGCTGTCATGTTCTCATATGGGACAGGCAGCAGTGAATGAAATATTAAACGGCAAATAATAAACATTTGTACAATTTCTGGGTATTTTAAACTGCGTTTACATTTACTGCATCTGCTTTAATGTCAATCTGGTATATGAAGTGGAAGATTGATGTTTATAATGACTTGTTAATAGGTCGTTCTTGTTAACACACAGTACATTATATTAGCATACATTACATAATGTGATATCATTAAGTAGTAGAGACAATATACAGTACAGAGATTAAAGTTTTTTTATGTTTTGTTTTTTACATAAACTAATCTCCCTTCACTTTCCCGAGGATTCATAATAATAATCATTTTGGCTAAACACTAAGTCATGTGCTGGATTCATAAGGTTTACCTGCACTGAATGAACAGATTCATAAACACACTACCGTACCTTTAACATTATAGTGCAGGTACAGGAAATAGCATTCATTCATGTCTTTTTCATGAGTGATTAATAATTTATTCCTACATGTAATACATTAATGAATTCATTATAAATATGCACTAGTTCATTTTGTCTAATGTAAGTGGTGGACAAGGTACACAAACCATGTAGTTGAGTTAAAGTAGAGATATCCAAGGTAACATATTACTCCAGTAAATGTAGTAGTAAAAGTAAAAAATACTCTTTACCTCCACTAAAGTACTAAACTACATTTACCTTCAAATGTACTTAAGTATGAAAGTAAAAGTATAATGATTTATTGTGGTTCTAATGTTTTATGATCATTTCTGTAACAAGACTCTTGATTAATCAACTCAATTTAGGTGAAAAGACTCTAGTGTCATTAATTAAGCTTAACTGACTAAGCTAAATTCAGTTATACCTATTAATTAAGATAAACATGTAACATTTAGTGCTGAGCAAATGCTAAACAATAACAGTATTAAGTATATTAATGACATTAAATTCATTATTTTGTTAAAACAAAGCAACATAGAGCTGAAAATGCTTGATAAGTAGTGGAAATGAATGGGGCTCTATGGGATGTTTGGAACTAAACAAAGCTCCACAACCCGGAAGCTGCGCAGAAAAAATGTCCCGCCCCCTTTCCAACGGTTCCCTATGGGAGTGTCGCCACTCTGTTCTCTCTACCGCTCTGATTTATATGTTACACAAGTGATTTGAGTTGAATATGAAGGTAAGCAAGTCTCGTACATATTACCTCTCATATGTACGAGAGGTTAAACTTTCATTGCTTGCAAGTTTATTTTTATTTACTTGCAAAGGTTTGTGTGTCCTATCATCAATAACGCATCAATAAGCAAAAATAATTTGTTCTTTATAATGTATAATTGCTGATCTGTACATTTTAAGATATTAATTTGTACGTCATGATGGTTCAACAGGTTTATTATTTGTGAAATGCTAAACATCATCTGCTTATCCTGTGTTTTGGGCATTTTTTCATGCATTTTGGCTGAAAATTACTGGCGCAATCTGGCAACCCTGCCCCGAGTAGCTCAGTGTTGTCTTAAAAAACAAAAACAAACCACGAATCAACAGAAGAACCTTTATTTGTAGTTCTAAACATATTTAGGGTGTTGTTATAATATAAATTATTATTGGGTATTACAATATTGGTCTAAAACATTTTGGTATTCAAGGAATGTGATTGGAGTTGGGCCAAACCGCCACGTGGCATAAAACCGGTTAGAACTGGCTGAGCGAAAGCCTGGAACAAAAGGCATACCTTATATGGAGTAGTACTACACCTGGCCACTAGGGGGGGGTGGTAAACTATAAATAACAACTGCGCGCTCTACTCGTGGTCTGTTGCATTGTTCACTTAGACGGAGAGGCTTCAGAACGCAGCTGCTTGTGACCTGGAAGACGAACCAACCTTTTCTGAATAAAACTTTTAAAGAACGTCGCCTTGCCTCCTGATAAATTCGGATCGATTCTAACAAAAGATCCACAATCTAATAAATGGTAGCAGAGGATGGTTTAAAATCGATTAATTAATGTTCATTGGAGAAATCAGGAGGACTGCAGAGGTCGACAGGATCAGATTGGATCCAGGATCGAGAGAATTCGAAATCTGCCAGACTCAAAAGGGTACCCGACTAAAAAGGTAAGGGCGATTTAAGTCCTCATTTAGATGCAATCAAATATTTAGTTCTGAGTCTGGTATGTTGAGAATTCTCTCGTAGATAATTAGAAATAATTACTGATAAATGCTAAGGCGTGGTTCCTCTTTCACTAGCAAAGGTATGGTGGGCATGCCCTGACTCCAGGTGAGTCTAAAGGATCCGGTGTGGTTAGAGTCCATGCCCGTTTGGTTAGAGTCCAAACGCAAAGCCTGGTACCAGGTCAGTTGGTTCGAGTCCAACTGTGAAAGCCTGGATGGGTCCAGGTCGGTTGCTTAAAGTCCAACCGTTTGTGTGGTAAGCTTTTATCTGCTTTTATTGAATTAAAACAGCAACTGACCTTAGCCAGTGACCTACAACAACCGAAATACTCTGACCCTTTCTATTTAGATGTTTCTGAAAAGAATGGCATTATAAATGCAGTTCTTTTTCAGAAAAGGGGGAGTGGTGTCAGAGCTGTACTCTTGTACCATAGCTCAAGATTGGACCCTGTGGTAACAAGTCAATCAGGTTGTGTCAGATACCTAGCAGCATTGTCCACAGCAATTACCAAAAACAGCACATTTGGTCATGTGTCATCCTCTTATTGTCAATACAAGTCATGGTGTGACTGCATTTTTGATTTCCACAGCCTTTACCCTGTCAAGAGCGAGAAAAGACAGAATCAATAGTATTCTCACTCAACCTCATATCTCATACACTACAGGGAAAATGGTGAACATGACTGAAGGTCTGAATTCCGACCCTGATGCAGAACCACATTGCTGTGAGCAAATTACACAAAAACTGTTGAAGTGTAGGGAAGATTTGGAAGACACTCCTTTAGAGGACCCTGACTTGACTCTATTCTGTGATGGATGCTGTTACAAAGGGGACAAGGGACTTGTAGCCTCATATGCAGTAGTCAAGCAGACTAAAGAGGGTTTCATCCCTGTGGACTCAGGAATCATTGAACAACCAGCGTCTGCCCAATTGGCTGAGTTAGTAGCAATCACCAAAGCATTGGAGAAAGCTGCTGATCAAACAGTTAACATCTACACAGACTCAGCTTATGCCCATTCTACGTTGCATCTAGATGGGCCACAGTGGATAAGGAGAGGACTAGTGATTGCACAAGGGACACTCATCAAGCATGCAACACAGATTTTTCAGCTGTTGAAAGCAGTAAATAAACCAAAGAGAGTGGCTGTGATTAAGTGTAAGGGTCATTCAAAAGAGCCTGGACTAGTGACACTAGGTAATGATGCAGCAGATCAGGCAGCAAAGAAAGCGGGAGGATACATTAGCCAAATGGTGGTGTTGGCATCAGAAAACTTGCCTGAACTAAAAGAAGAGCAGGTAAGGGAAATGCAGGAAAAGGCAGGAGCATATGAGAAGAACAGCTGGTTAGATAAGGGAGCTAGTGTAGTGGAAGGACTGTGGAAGTAAGGAAGGATTGATTGTGGCACCATCACATTTGCTCACACTGTTGTTGAAAGAAGCACATGGTCCAACACATGTAGGTACGTCCAACATGCTTGACAGTCTGATGCAAAATTGGTGTCATCCACACATTAGGGATATGGTGAAGAGGTTCGTGGTTGACTGTGAGGTGTGTCAGAGCTACAATCCAAAACCAGGGTATAGAGTGACTGCAGGACGGTTTCCTGTCCCTGAAGGACCCTTTAAAGAAATTTGCATCGATTTCACTGATATGGGGGTGGAACACCGAGTGAATGGCTATCGTTACATCCTAGTCATGGTAGATAGATTCACTAGGTGGGTTGAAGCAATCCCAGCCAAAAAGGAAGACTCTAAAACGGTGGTGAAATGGTTCAAAACAGAACTAATACCCAGATATGGAGTTCCCACTTTGATTCGTTCAGATAATGGGGTTCATTTTAATAATGCCAAATTGCAGGAGGTGGAAAAAGCTTTGGGGATAACACACAGATTTGGAGCTGTGTACCATCCCCAGTCCCAAGGGCTGGTGGAAAGGGCCAATAACACCATCAAGACTAAACTGGCCAAAACTTGTCAAGGCTCCAAATTAAATTGGGTTGAGGCTTTGCCCCTGGTGTTGATGTCCATGAGAGCATCGCCCAGGAGTGACACTCACTTCTCCCCACACCAATTGTTAACTGGCAGACCCATGCCAGGGCCATCTAGAGACAGGGTGGTGAACAAGGCACTGGATTTGTGGGATGAAGAATTGGACAGCTACATGAAAGCCTTAACCAAGCTTATTTCCAGCATTAATCAACAGGTTAGGCCCAAGGACAAGAAGAAGGAGCCAGAACCAGAACCAAAGGTAAAGGTTGGACAGTTGGTAAGAACCAAGGTTCACAAAAGGAAGTGGGACAGCCCAAGGTGGACCGGTCCGTGGCAAGTGACAGAGGTCACCTCACATGCTGTGAAAGTCAAGGGTAAGAAAGGAAATCTGTGGCACCACAGCACACATTGTACCCCTGCAGATCCACCAAGCAGAACCTGTGAAGAGACCAGAGAAGACCTGAGCAAGAATCTGCCCCTTTTCTGGCACGAGACAGAATTACCAGAGAAACACTCAGGCTGGTGGGAAGAGAGATCAGGTAATGTAGTCACTGAAGGAGGTAAGTATGTTGCCCATTGTATTGGTACTGATCTTGTTCCAGAAGCCGAAGTTGCAAAACAGATAGGAGAGCAACTTGGAGTGAAGAACTTGACAACAGCTCCTGTGGGTAAATGCACAATACACAGTGAAAAGGGAGTGACAGTGTTTAATTTGGTGACAAAAACTCACTCAAAGGACAAACCAACATTGCAGAACTTCATCTTAGCTGTGCAACACCTGGCTGACTTACTTAAAACCTTAGAAGTACCTGAATTAGGCATTCCTAAATTGGGAGGTGACCTGGACGGACTTGATTGGCGTACAGTCCGACCAATTTTGCAGGCTTTACTAAAGGACACAGGCACTAAGGGTACTATTTTCTATAGAGAATAGAGAACTCACTGCCTGACTAACACAATGCCTTTTTATCCACTAACTGATCCGTTTAATCAGGCTTTGAAACTATCAGGATGTGGATGCATTACCATGACCATTTTGGCAATATTGACCATATTATTGGTGGGTTCCATATTCCCACTCAGTACAAAGGGGGATCAAGCACTAAAAGTCAGGAGAGTCAGGAGAGCCCGACAGGTACCACCCATAAGGCAAGATGGGAACAACAAGGTAGCAACCATTCCATATGGGAATTCCAGCACTGCAAATATACAGGTGAAAGATGATGGGGAAAAGGTAGTTGTGGTGGCAAGAGCAGAGTTGACTTGGAGGGACCAGCTGGCTATTGAAACAGGTTATGAAGAGACCAATACTTGGCTGGAGTGGATAAGGTACACAATAGGGGAACTGGGAGTGAAAAACTGTTTTGTATGTGCGGCAGCAAAACCCACATTAGCTACTCGCCCTGTTAAATCGGAGAACCTGACGTGTCTGACTTCTCTATTCACCGATGAGCCCAGGAATGACACAAATTGTAGAGAACAGGGTAAACTATTCTCAATCACGGAGCAACCAACTCGTAAAGGCGTAAAGGCATACAAAGGTGAGTATATTTGCTTTAAATCAGACAAAACTGGTGAAATAATTAACAGAGGCAATTTCCCTAGGGGTTGGTGCAATGAAACAATTCCCCTAGGGGATGACGGCATATATAATGATTACAAACTGTTCAATCAAACATCTGCAAGAGCTGACCTTTTGTGATTATGTGGGGACATGAAGGTCAAAAAAAGGCTGTCTGGTGTCTGGAGAGGGGAGTGCGCTTTGGTGTATTTGATTATGCCTTTCAGAATCTATCATCAAGAAGGCGTGGAGGACCCTGCAGATGTGATGAGACATCACTGCCAGACCAGAGAGGTGAAGCCTGGAGGATCTTTTGACAAAACTGTCTGGATAGATGGAATTGGAGTGCCGAGAGGAGTTCCTGATGAGTTCAAGGCTAGAGACCAGATTGCTGCAGGCTTTTGAAACACCTGTCATTTTAGTGTGGGAGGTTTCATGGCTAAATTGGACCAGTCTGGTGGCCAATCTTCATTAATTGCACATTGCACCAGTAAGAGCAGAGTGTGAAGGTTCAATTAGCAGGGTAAGAGCACAGTTTTGCTCAAAATATTGCAATGCACACAACATTATGGGTGACATACCAGAGTTCAAAAGAGGACAAATTGTTGGTGCACGTCTTGCTGGCGCATCTGTGACCAAGACAGCAAGTCTTTGTGATGTATCAAGAGCCACGGTATCCAGGGTAATGTCAGCATACCACCAAGAGGGACAAACCACATCACTTTTGTCAGCAAGAACATGTCTAGCTGGTGGTACTCGCTGATCTTCACTGACATAGTGCAAGTAATCCATTTGTTTTCTTTGACAAACAACATTAATCTGAAGTTAAACCTGCCTCATCTGAGGTTCTGAAGTTAAACCTGCCTCCTCTGAGGTTCTGTAATAGCTCTAATCTTCCTTAAAGAAATCAAATTAGATCATTCAGAATTAGGCTTAATCTAGGCCTATGTTAAGCCACAACTGAGAAAGAAGATTTTTGTTAATCTAAATTAAAAGGCTGTTTTAGTCTAGGACTAGGCTTAATCTCTGTCTGGGAAACCAGATGTAACATGTATTAAAACAGGAGAAGGTTTTACTTACCTGTTCAATGACCTGATACATTTTCTCAATTTGATCCTCATTGCCAAATTCTTTCACAAAATCAGAGGCTTCTATGTAGAGCCGATACACATTCGTTGGAAAATAATACTTGGACTTAAACTTGGCTGCACTGTTGAAAATACACATTAAACAATACAAGTTCATACAACTGTCTTCTCCATGACAAGGTACCTAACAACCTAGCCTATAAACACAGACACAGAAAATAAATAAATAAATAAATAAATAAAAGAAAAAATATGTATATATAAAATGTACCTTACATTTCTTTAGCCATCTCTACAAACAATGAGTGGTTGCTTCAGGAATTGAAACAGTTAAAAGATAGGAGTGTCTTGTTCAGTACATGCTTTTGCTCAGACAAAATGTAAATGTTCAGTATGACTGCTGCACTCAGTAGGTCTTAATTCTTCAAAAACCAATAAAAAGCCTTAAGAATTAGGTGAATTTCTCTGGACAATTGCTTTCTCTGTTATTGCATGTGATTTTGGTTTTTAAAACATGATATAAAGAGAATTAGCAGGCTTTAATACTTTTTTTTATTACATTAACAAATCCTAAATAAATTAAATATAGGATTCAATTCAGGGGATTGGTTTCGTCGTTCAGTGTCTCTTGTCAAGCGACAGTGCTTGCTATGACTTTGTAGCCCTTTTCATACAACTGTTGGTGAGAATTTTATGAAGGTCCTTCTTTACTCATCATCCACATTAATGTCTTTTTAATAATAACAGACACAAGTTATTTGTGTACTTCTTTGGGTGGGGGTGCGATCCAAAACCTGTATCCAACTCGGGGTGTCATCAAGGGGCTGGACGTAGATGTAGAGTTGGAAATTTTAAAAAAATGGAAGTGAATGGGGCCAAAAAAACGGAATAAAAGCGGACGTGGCAGGCAAACGGGTGGGCGGATCCAAAAGCTGTATAAGCCTTCCAATTCCTCAATGGGCTGGATGATTTCAATTTGGAACGGAGTCGATATCTCGTCAAGTCAAGTCAGGTCAACTTTATTTATATAGCACTTTTTACAATAGACATTGTCTCACAGCAACTTTACAGAATCCAGAACCAACAGATACAAAAACCCGTTGAGCAAGCCGAGGGCGACTGTGGCAAGGAAAAACTCCCTGAAAATTACAGGAAGAAACCTTGAGAGGAACCAGACTCAGCAGGGCCCATCCTTCTTGGGTGGTCTGGAGGAAACTTTAAATAAATAGGATTTACACAAATCATACAAACACAGAATTAAATGAACTAAAAGTTTAACTGGCAATAAATAAAGAATTAAATAAATAATAATAATAGCGTTATTATTCGGTCTAGTCTTTAATAAAGATTGTAGTTATTGTAATTCTTGTTGCAATTACTCCAGACTCGTCACATCCGGCAGGAGCAGCATCGTTGGCACTGCAGTCTTGACTTTAATCCTTAACCTAGGCGGGTAAACAGGTTTCCATCAGAATGCCCTTGGGGTAAAACAATAGAGAATGTAGTTAATAATGTACAATGCTAGTTGAGTAAAACAGTTTTACAGAGAGTCCGGCAGCCCTAATTATTACAGCATAACTAAAAGGGAGAGCGAGCAGGTAACAAGGTCATGAAGGCTTTCACAGGACATCAGCGCCCACCTCTCCTACCCAAACCTGAGTGATCGGACAAGAGAGGCAGAACGACAGAAACCCAACATCCCTGATCACCACAAGTTTCTATCACCTACAACCCCCAAGCTCTGCGCCTTTGTCTATACTAATCAAAAGCCTGAGAAAATAAATATGTTTTCAGTCTAGACTTAAACATTGAGACTGTGTCCGAATCCTGAACAGAGGCAGGAAGATTATTCCAAAGTTGTGGAGCTTTGTAAGAAAATGCTCTTCCACCAGCCGTGATCTTTTTAATTCTAGGAACTATAAGTAACCCTGCATCTTGTGAGTAAAGTGGACGCGTTGGGTTGTAGTGATCAATAAGCTCACTCAGATACTGTGGTACAGACCATTTAGCGCTTTATAGGTTAGTAAAAGTATTTTGTAATCAAAGCGGAATTTAACTGGCAGCCAGTGAAGAGATGATAGAACTGGACTAATATGATCACATTTTTTAGTTCTAGTTAGCACTCGAGCTGCTGCATTTTGAACTAACTGGAGTTTGTTTATGGATCTACCAGGTTTAGCACCAGGTTAGACAACTTGTCTCTTGCAGCTTTAGAGCCAACAAGTAGAACCTCTGTTTTATCTGAATTAAGTAAAGGAAAATTACCTGACATCCAGTTTTTTATGTCGTTTACACAATCTTCAATCTTACTGATTGTGCCAGTATCATTTGGTTTGGCTGATATATACAGCTGTGTGTCATCTGCATAGCAGTGAAAGTTTATGCCATGTTTATGAATAATTTCACCTAGTGGAAGCATATAGAGCGTAAATAATAGCGGTCCCAGTACCGACCACCGTGGAACACCACACTTTACTTTTGTAGTTTCCGAGCATTTATTATTTACATAAACAAATTGAGAGCAGTCAGTCAAATATGATTTGAACCGAGAGAGTGTGCGAGTCCTTTAACACCTACCGTATTTTCTAGCCTATCCTGTAAAATGTTATGATCGACCGTATCAAACGCTGCGCTAAGATCTAATAGAACAAGAAAAGAGACGCATCCATTATCAGAAGACATTAACAACTCGTTAACTACTCTAATTAATACGGTTTCGGTACTATGATTGGGTCTAAATCCAGATTGAAATTTTTCATGAATACAATTTTCATTTAAATAAGAGCATAGCTGTTTGGAAACTACTTTTTCTAATATATTAGAGACAAAAGGAAGGTTTGAAATGGGCCTATAATTAGATAAAACATGTGGATAAAGATTAGGTTTTTTAATCAGGGGTTTAATAACAGCGCTTTTAAACAATTTAGGTACGTACCCAAGATTAAGGGATGCATTGATTAATGTAAGCAGGGGCTCTACAATAGCTGGGAGTAAATCTTTAAGTATTGTGGTGGAAAAATAACCCTTTTAATAAATATCTTGAAGACTGGATTATGAGTAGAAAAAGAGGTTTAATCTTGTCTGCAGAGAAGGAACACACTGACAAGTCTCACATAGTAAACTGGGCAGTGTGCTCCGGAACAAAGGTACAGTATCTCTTATATACATGGTGACAAAAGGTTATGGTGTGCAGGAAAGATCAGATAAGACTTAGGTGGGGAGTAGTAACTGTTTGAAGTCAGCGGGAACAGGATTCGTAAACCTCTTGATTGCAGGCGACAGTCTTTTGTTGTGTATGGCAATTGGTGCAAGATAGGATCTGGGTGTGATCACAGGATAGCAAACCATGTACCTTTTGAAATGTATAAATTTACATTTATTAGTTCTTTTACAATCCCTCCTTTTTGTAATTTTATGACAATCAAATTAAATTAATAAGGTTGGCAAACACTAGCAGATAAAACTAAGTATTAACGTAACAATAAAAAGAAAAGTTACATTGAATACATCCGTAATAGTTTAAGGTTTAAGCTATTGCTTCATTAATATGTCATGTAACATCACAACTTGTTCACACCCATGTTGAAAAATGTCATCTTGCGTCTCTGGTTTCTAGTCGTGATCTTTCCAGGATGTTGTTGATGCAGTCGTCTGTAGGCCAGAGCACTAACAGTTTTTATGGATCTAAAAATGAACTCAAATTTCACTCAAGCTTGAAGCTGGATCTTAAATATCTTGATATTTGATGCGGGTTCTTTTGTCTGTGACTGTTGTTCATGTGGCACTGGAATTCTCCTACAGTGGCTAGCGTGTATCCACGTGTCTCTGCTCGTCACTTTCACCACTGTGTAGGTTGTCAGCTGTACTTGTGATGATCTGGTCCACCTCTGCTTATTCCATTACGTCCTTTCAAAGGTTCTAAGTGTTGCCGAGTCTCCTGGTTTTACGTCTTGTAGTGGCTCCGTTGCTGGTGTTGGAAAGGCTTCTTTTACCTGCCTATGGATCATATTTAGAGCAGAAGACAGATTTGCACAATAATCGAGCATTTTGACATTACACTGGGAAGTGTCTGATGGTGTGGGTTTACTTTATTTCTAGATTTGAAGGTCTCTCGTACAGAATTTTATATGGGCTTGATCTATGTTTTGATCTTCCCTCATTCCCATTTGCATGAGCATCAGGGGCAACACCATAGTCCAGGACAAGTTTGTTCCAGCACAGCACTTAGTGAGCTTGTTTATCTGGGTGCCATTTTCTCTTTTCACAGCTCCACTGCTGGCTAGAATCCCCCGTCAATAGATGATTTCCTTCACCAGTGTTTTTGCTTAAGTCCCTGAATATTGGCTGTTGATAATGGTTTAATCCATTTGGAGAACATGTCTAAATTCACCAAGCAGTATTTTGTCTTCACTGAGTGATAATTAAATGAAATTCATCTACAGGTGATTTGGAGCAGGGTATGCAGCCTGTCCCATCACTTGGCCTTTGACAGTGTTGTTACAAAACTGTAGACAAAATTTTTGTGCATAAGAAATAAAGGCTCTAGTGAACCCATGTTTTCTAAGAAATGCACTAATCCCCCCTTTTTTACACATGATGCTTTCCATGGGTCAATTTTAAACAAATATTTTGGGAGATACTGTTTACCATCAGCGCTAGACCACACACCACCAGAGACAACACCACCTGCTTTTCATCTCTCCGCTCCTCATCAGAAATAGCCCGTTATTGAATTTTAGGAACCTGAAAAATAGTTTGGTGTTAGAATCATGTACAACAGACAAAACATTCTTATGGTATTTTAGCAGCAGCTTTCACTTTTCCTCTACCCTGTGAAACAGAATCAAACATGTTAGTATAAGCTCCACACTCATGAACAGCAACCTGTTTTGGAAATAGATAGCATCACGCAACTGTGAAGCCAAAGAGTTGTGGGCAGTGTGGTTATCAGAACTAATAATAAATAAAACATTTGTGTCTCCAAATTCCCTACTGTCTATGTAAATGGTTAAGGTTTTGCCTTCCACAAAATTTACAAACTTCAATTAGAATAATATAATATTAAGGAACCACATCATGAATGTAACAACATCATGAACAATGTCCACTATAATGCCCACTTGTCTCTTGCCAGTTTCAGGGTTGTGAGAAGCTGATCCAGCAACAAACAATTCCAGTTCAGGATTAAGGGGTGAGGTTTCTAGTAGACCTGGCCTGGAGGAGGAAAGCTTGTTAGTTATTGTGACACAGTCATGTGGTTCATCATCCTCTTCTGTGTATAACCGAGTAGCTGGAGTCAAGACAGTGTACCAAGTTATGGTAATGTTAGGCATTTCATGCAAAACATTAATTGCAACAAAATAAAATAAAATAGTCCACAGGTCTTCGTCTGCCACCATACTTCTGGAGCAAATCTGAAACCATACAGTCATGTTTCCCGTCCACAGTCTGGGTAAAGGGTCTAAATTAGTCAAGCAGTCCAAGTGTAGTTGTAGCCTGCAAGCATAATTTAAAGTCAACAAAAGCTTGCTCAGTCCATCTTCTGTCCACTTGGCTTACTGTGTGCAGTGAGGCCTTGTCCATGAGCAATTTTCCTCAGTGGTGCCTCTAACATCTAATAATTGGGGATAAAGGTTCTACAGTATGAGCACATGCCCAAAAAGATAGCGCTTGCTTGTTAGTAACATGTTTAGGAATATGCATGTTTAGGAATCTTCTTAATGGTAGTAATGTGATCAGGTAAAATAGTCTTATCTGATGCTGAAATATCATGCCAATATCCCATGACCATTACCTGTTTTATTTTTTTTACTAATTCTAATTTAGACAAACTAGCTTTGTGGCCCTCTTTAACGAGGTGCTTCAGCTATACCACTTTGTCATGTTAGCACTTTTTTTTTTTAAGGGTCGCAAATCATGAGATATTCAACATACTGCAGTAAGGCTGACCCTGGTGTAAAATTTAATGAGCTCAAAGTATTCTTCTACACTTGATTGTAGATGGTTGGAGATTTACCAAAAACCCTGGCCTGGCCTGGAGGATGTGTAAGTGACACCGTGAATAGAAGATGCAAACCAGAATTGGCTGTCTTTATGCATCAGAATACTAAGAAATAAATTAGCCAGTACTAGCCTGTGGTACTTGACTCAAAATTGTGTATAGCTTTAGGTACCACTGCATTATTAACCGCCTAAAGGTTTAGGACAAATCTCCAGTCATCTGGTTGTGGCGGATGTCTCGCCTTTTCCACCAAAAAACTAAAAATAAATAGGGGTCCGGACCGATGAATTGAGACAAGGCACAATGACACTTGTCTATACAAGAAACTTAAACCTTGGCATTATCCCTTTGAATACTTTAGTCTTCAATAGGTACTGTATTTGAAAAGAACAATAATCAGGCTAATTCAGAGGTTTAATTCTCACAGCCTCCGCCCCCTATATCAATTCAACAACATTTTTCCCTTAGCCCACAAATGGCTTGGCACCTCTGCCAACCTTGGTTGTAGGTGTGTATACAACAGACCTAGCGAGGCGGTGCAAGTGAGAATCCCCACAGTCCTTAACTTAAATTGTTCTAATTGCATGCACAGTATTTAAAAGCCTTTTTCCCAACTCTTGTTGGATTTTTACCCACTCTGATTAATACATTTAAACAAATGTAGGATAAGTGGTTAATTCCCACTTGTTTGACTTGTTGGCCCTACAAAACTCATGGCCCAATTCTTGCCATTTACCATGCCCAGACCTTGCTAATTAAACATGCGATATGAAACCTAGTGTATCAAACAAATGACCAGGACAGAGCAAAAAACATTGGACAAGCTACATTAGTTTTAGATCAATAGATATTTTCTAGAAAGAAAAGAAATTCTGTTAAAACATTTCTTTTCTGTACCATATTGCCTCGAAATCTATATATGATCCATATGAATGTGCTTTAAAATGTAGCTCATCTGGTGATATGAAAGACTACTTCCTCACTCCTGACTTGTTCTTTAGCCAAACCTATAAGATATGCAGTGACCTTGGTTACTGCATCAGGGCTGATTTTCCATTTATCACATGAGAAATCAGACACAGATGCAGTAAGTGTCGTACTCTCAATATTATACATAGCCTATAAGCAATGTTCTATATTTCGGTCTATAAGTGAATGAAATAAAAAAAATAGAATATTAAACACACTTATGCGATAGTTTTAGGTGGTGTGTGTGTAGAACTCTACTCATCTGCTCAATCAGACGGCTGCTTCCCCAGACTCCACCCTCCAGTCTGCCTTTAGGACCTTCAGCTGGTTGGTCTCTTCATCACCGCTGGAACAGTTCTTGGCTGTGTGTCCCTTCTTCTCACAGTTATAGCATGTGACTGATATTATTTGGGCAGTTCTTTGAAAAGTGTCCAGTCTTCCCGCGTTGTAACACACTGTATCTAGACAGGCAGTGGATCCACTGTCAGTATGTCCACCATGACCCCATCCTAATCCATGGTAACGCCCACTAGCTGCATGCAGGTCTCTGCTCCTCTTTCTTTTCCTCTCTTCTCTCTTCTTCTTCTTTTTATTCATTTTTTTTAACACAGTCTTTTTAGCATAGACTGTATGTGCAAAATCCCAGGTAATGCAAGTGTTTTTACCGTGTTTCAAATCTCAGGTCTCAGTTCATTTTAGATGTGTCTTCTATTAGTGCAACTGTCTCTTGGTGTCAAGCTTGGGTGGAGTCATCGTTGTCTGGTGGCTTTGTCTGTTGACACCTCTTGTGTGAGCAGATGACATGAGGCCTTTTGGTTGCTGTGGCCAGTGGTGGAGGTGTTGGAAGATCTGGGTGTAGTCTTTGTGCACTGGAAGTGTCTGCCTCTCCTTTGTCTTTTGCTGCTCCTCCCTCTTTGATGTGGTTGTCTGAATCCATGTCTTGTACTTCCTGTTGCTGGTGATGCTGTTGAGCAAAACATCTCTGTTGCATGCGTGTTGGGGTGGAGTCCAGGTCAGCATTGGCCTGCATTTTGAGAGTTTTTTGACAAACTGAGAGACAGATTAATTTTTCCCTGCCTGCACTACCTTCTTTTCCTTTCCCTACCTGCAAATTCTCTTTCCCTACCTGCAAATTCTCTTTCCCTACCTGCAAATTCTCTTTCCCTACCTGCAAATTCTCTTTCCCTAAAATGCTTTTTAATTCAGCATTACTTTTTCTTTTTACATACAATTGTCACTTTAACATTTCTAACTTTCACCAAAACTTCCCTTGTTCAACCCAATAACTTATTTGTCTTACACTGTCTGATCAATATTTAACATGCATTAATTATATGTTAGGGTAATCATAAGTGTTATCACATAGAATGTTTTTGCTCATGTTCTGGCCCTTATTTTAGTGGAAAAGTGTCAAATTTCAACAAGAAAAATCTATAATTATTTAGTTTTTACATACCTACTTACATAGATACTACAGCTTTGTAGTAGTGGCTCAGACGTTTTAATGAGATTAAAACAAATGATAATATACCACTAGAAATAATGTACGAAATAATATATCCAAGAATGGCATATGGCAAGTCACAAAAGTTACAAAACACATACAGTACAACTACACAATACACGTAACAAGACACACATACAACATTTAAATCCTCAAATCTACTAAGAATCCAGTCTTTTAGTTTGTGCAAGTGCTGTGTATACGCCCCGAGCTAAAGCGCGCGCCTGCAGTCACAACACGTCACGAATACTACTTGCCAACCCGTTCACAAGTTGCAGGTCCCAGACCATGCATTCAATTAAACACCCGGTGTTTAACTTATTCGCCGTTGCCCTGCTAAGTTACATTCGTCAATGTAAATCCAAGTTTTATCGAAAAACTTTGGTCAAAAATCCCATTTAGTCGAGAGACGGGAGGTCTCGACCCCGAAAACCCAGGACAACGTATACACACAGTTCCACAAAACTAATTGAATCACTATTCCATTACAGAATTACTACTTAAAACAAAGAAGGGTTCTTTCTCACCTGTATGAGTACGGACAGTAGCGCAGGGCAGACCATTGACGATCAGAAAATACTTCCTTTTGTCTCTAAAAAACGAGGTAAAAAGGATGAAGTGTAAGATCTCCACGAGCGTCCTCAAGTATGTCTGTCCGTCAGGTCAAACCCAAACGAACTGGCCATCTGGGGTGCCAAATTGTGGTGGAAAAATAACCGTTTTAATAAATACCTTGAAGAGGGCGGCACGGTGGCTTAGTGGGTAGCACTGTCGCCTCACAACAAGAAGGTCCTGGGTTCGATCCCCAGGTGGGGCGGTCCGGGTCCTTTCTGTGCGGAGTTTGCATGTTCTCCCCGTGTCCGCGTGGGTTTCCCCCGGGTACTCCGGTTTCCTCCCACAGTCCAAAAACATGCCACCAGGTTAATTGGAAACACTGAATTGTCCTATAGATACCTAGATGCACTAGTGCATTGTAGTGCCGGTCCCAAGCCCAGATAAATTAGGGAGGCTTGTGTCAGGAAGGGCATCCGGCGTAAAAACTGTGCCAAATCAATGAGCGATCATGAGGATGACTCGCTGTGGCGACCCCTGAAAAAGGGAAAAAGCCGAAAGAAGAAGAAGAAGAAGAAATACCTTGAAGACTGGATTATGAGTAGAAAAAGAGGTTTAATCTTGTCTGCAGAGAAGGAACACACTGACAAGTCTCACATAGTAAACTGGGCAGTGTGCTCCGGAACAAAGGTACAGTATCTCTTATATACATGGTGACAAAAGGTTATGGTGTGCGGGAAAGATCAGATAAGCCTTAGGTGGGGAGTAGTAACTGTTTAAAGTCAGCGGGAACAGGATTCGTAAACCTCTTGATTGCAGGCGACAGTCTTTTGTTGTGTATGGCAATTGGTGCAAGATAGGATCTGGGTGTGATCACAGGATAGCAAACCATGTACCTTTTGAAATGTATAAATTTACATTTATTTGTTCTTTTACAGTATATGGATTAAAGGAATTCAGTTGGATTAACTCGTTTCTATTATCATCACTGTTCTCACCAATGCTGCTCAGAGAGTTCATACTTAACACTGGCAGGTGACACAATTTGACTCTGAAGTCATATTTTCTCTATCTTATCGTTAAAGAATTTTTAAAAAATCATCACTAGTACAGTCGGGTGGTATATTAGATTCAGTTTCATTGACGTTTTAGTTAGTTTGGACACTGTCTCGAAAAGGAATCTAGGATTTTTCTTATTTTTCTCTATTAGGGACGAATAAGAAGAAGATTTAGCTTTTATAAGGGCTTGTTTATAGTCAGTTAGAGCATCTTTCCAAGCAATCTTATACACTTCCAGTGTAGTGTGTAAGATTGTAGTGTAGGTGTGTAGGTGTAGGTTCTGATGCTGATATATTTGGTAATTCCGGTAGGGTTTATGAACGCTGCTGCAGTTGCAGAAGTAATAGTGCGCTTACATTTAGAACGATGCGGTTGCTGTATATTATTGGATAGAGACACTTCATAAATTAGTAAGGAGTGGTCAGAGATTACGTCATTCTGTGGTACGATTACCAGGTTGTGACACACGCTCAACACGCTCTGCTCTCCTTCTCCTCCTCTACTCACACACACATCCGCTCTCACTCACTCAAGCTCCTCCCTCTTCCATATTAAAACACTAATAATAACTTTACTTAATACAGTGGAACCTTGACTTACGAGTTTAATTCGTTCTGTGACCAAGCTAGTAACTCAATTTGCTCGTATATCAAATCAAATTTTCCCATTAAAATGAATTGAAACGCTATTAATCCGTTCCAGCCCCCCAAAAACCACACCATAATAAAAGAGAATGTAAAGAAATAAACTGCTTTTATTAAGTGTATTTACCTTAAAAATCAGACGAAGATGCTGGCAGAGGTGGAGATTGGCGGAGGAAGATGGGGGAGTGTTTATTTTCGTGCTCCATCACTTAACTTACTCGCTACACACTTAATGCTACAATATACAGTGGCACCTCGGTATACGTCTGCTTTGGTATGAGTCCAACTTGGTATACGTCCTGTTTGGATGTGAAAAATTTAGCTTGGTGTACGACCTTGATTTGGAATACGACTCGGATGCTAGAACTTGTATGGGTCAAAATCAGTCACGACACTGCATGCGACTCTTGTTTACCTATCGCGAGACCAAGCCACGAGCGTCATTACGCCAGTTGCTACCATTCAGTAAACAACCCGCGCTGTAACTATAGCTATAACGCGCCATATATTTTTTTTACTTCACTTAATCTTATTCTTCACTGACTTTTGGCTTTTTTGTCACACTTTCCTCGCTTTCACTTGCTTGTACGGCAAGATAAGCAGGTGAACTGAACTCAGCTGAGCTCGTAACTCAGATCTCGGCTCGTATCACAAAGCAAAAAATCGACCAAGTGACGGCTCGTATCTCAAAAAAATCGTAAGTTGGGTCACTCGTAAGTCAAGGTTCCACTGTAATTCTAGACTATACTAATAACTGTATATAAAATAACATTTTACATTCCATTAACAACCTTTAATTATTGCTCTTACAATACCATAAGTAAGTATTAAATCTAAGGTATGTTTACAGCGGTGAGTGGGTCCTGTTACATTTTGGGTGATGCCTAAAGATTCTAAAATAGAATCAAACGCAATTTTGAGTGGATTACACTTATCCTCATAATGAATATTAAAGTCACCAACAATTAAAGCTTTCTTAGTTGATAAAACTAATTTAGAAAGAAAATCGGCAAATTCGTTAAGAAATTCTGAGTAAGGACCAGGGGGTCGATAAACAGTAACCAGCTTAAACATACTAGTTTTATCAGATGAACCTCTATTGGTTATGTCAGAGATAAGAACCTCAAACGAGTTTGTTAAGGGAGATGATTTTACAGTAAGACCTATGTCTTTATCATAAATTGTGGCTATTCCTCCACCACAACCGCTAAGACGTGGCTTATGTTCATAACTGTAACCCGGAGGAGATGCTTCATTTAAACCTAGATACTCATCAGGTCTAGCCCAGGTCTCGGTTAAACAAAGTGCACTAAGACAATTATCTGTAATTATTTCATTTACAATTACTGTTTTGCATGCAAGTGACCTGATGTTTAGAAGTCCTAACTTTAGTTTAGCCTTACTAGTGTTTTCATGATGCTCATTTAGATTAATTTTAATTAAGTTATTAGAACATACTTTTTGATTTTGTTTTGGCTTATACCTGCCACGGTAAACAGACACAGTCTCAATGGTTTGTGACCTAAGGATTCTGGGTGACGTCCGATGGCGACTCGCAGACAGTTGGTTAGGCCTGTTTGTCTGCTGCCTGGTCTTGGCTCTGGATAGTCATTTACCACTATCTGCCGCTACACTAACGCGGTGGTAAAGCCTGTCGCCTATGCTGCAAGAAATGCGAGCAGCACCCTCCCACGAGGGGTGGACACCATCCCGCTTCAAAAGACCAGGCCTTCCCTCAAAAGTGGACCAGTTATCTACAAAATCAATGCAGTTTTCTGAGCACCATTTAGACATCCAGCGGTTCAGCGACAACAACCTGCTGTAGGTTTCGCCACTGGGTCGAATCGGTAAGGGGCCAGAGCACACTACTGCCTCAGACATCGACCTAGCTAACTCACACACCTCTTTAACATTACTCTTAGTAACCTCAGACTGCCGTAAACGAACATCATTAGTGCCGACGTGGATAACAATCTTCGAAAATCTACGATTAGCATTAGCCAGCACTTTTAGATTTGCTCTGATGTCAGGCGCCCTGGCCCCCGGAATACAGGTGACTATGGTTGCTGGTGTCTCTATGGGGGTTGCAATACGCACGTGTCGGAGCTGAGAATCTCCTATAACCAGAGCACTTTCTTTAACAGGCAACCTCATCTACCCCCAACTGTTGCAACAGTCTCAAACAGTGGTGGTAGGTGGGGTCTGGAACTGTCAATCAGCCGTCCAAAAGGCTGACTTCATCTCAGCTTTTGCACTTTCTCACAGCCTTGACTTCCTGGCACTGACTGAGACATGGATCACCACCGAGAACTCAGCAACACCAGCAGCCTTATCCTCTGCCTACACCTTCTCTCATACATCAAGAAGATCTGGTAGGGGTGGAGTGGTAGAGGTTTGCTCTTGACCAGGAAATGGCAATTCACTACTGTGAATGTTTCTCACCTTAACATTTCATCCTTTGAATTTCATGCTATTACTGTTACTTTTCCAATAACTCTTCATATCATTGTCATCAAACCTCTTTTGGAATTCAGGGGGCCCTTCTCAGCTCTTTTTATGACTCGGTGGTGGCATCAGCCATTTTCTATGGTGTTGTCTGCTGGGGCAGCAGCATGACAACAGCAGACAGGAAGAAACTGGACAAACTTATCAGAAAGGCGAGTTCTGTCCTGGGCTGCACCCTGGACTCGGTGGAGGCAGTGGGAGAGAGAAGGATGATGACCAAGCTGTCATCCTTAATGGAGAACACCGATCCCCCACTGCATGAAACTGTGGCTGCACTGCGCAGCTCCTTTAGCAACAGGCTTCTTCACCCACGTTGCTTAAAGGAGAGATACCACAGCTCCTTTCTTCCTTCTGCTGTCAGGTTATACAACCAGCACCGCCCCAAACGTAGACAATTACCATCACAATAATTCACTTGATTTTTAGAACTTCTCTGGGTAATTACTTTTAAATTATGTGCAATACCTGCTGTACTTTGTGCAATACTTTCTAATCACTGTGCAATATTTGGTTAACTCCTCTATAAATACTGTTTATATTTTTGTAATTTTTTACATTACTTTGTACTTTACTGCTGTAGTTTGTAATATTTTAATAACTGTGCAATTTTTGGTTAACTTCCTCTATTAATACTGTTTATATTTTTGTAATTTTTACATATTCTTACTTCTTAACATGTGTACATACACTGTACAATGTAAACACTTTGTCTTTTTCTATTTTTTGTATTCTTGAAAGCTGCTGTAACACTGCAAATTTCCCCCTGTGGGATAATAAAAGGCTATTTTATCTTATCATCTTATCTTATCTGATCTGATCTGATCTGATCTACAGACCACCTGGCTCACTGGGAGACTTCATAGAAGAGCTGGATGTTCTTCTGATTTTTTTTCCCTTCAGGTGGAACTCCTCTGACTCTTTTTGGTGACTTTAATCTCCCTACAGACAAACTTCAGTCCTCCTGCCTTCTTCCTTTTCTTTCATCTTTCGACCTTCTCTTTAATCACAGCCCTCCAACACACAAAGGAGGCAATCTTCTGGACCTGGTCTTCAGCCGTCCAGCTTCTGCTCTGGACCTCACCGTCACTTCTCAGACCATCACTTTGTGTCCTTCTCTCTCTATCTCCCAACTCTTTCTACCTCCAACCACACATACACCCTTAAAACACACCCTAATCTTCACTCTCTATCTTCCTCCTTGCTGATCTCCAACATTCTAACTTCACTACCTAACCATGACATGCTTGCTGCCCTTCCACTTAACTCCGCAACTAATACTCTACTCTCTTCTCTTTCAACATCCCTCGATCAGCTCTGTCCTCAGGACCTAGTCATTTCTCTTGATGACTCCCAGATCAGACCATCTGATAAGGTAAGAAGCCTTGGTGTCGTCCTGGATAACCAGCTGACCTTCTCTCTTCATATAGCCAACATGACAAGATCGTGCCAGTTTCTCCTCTACAACATCAGGAAGATTCGGCCATTTTTCTCCAGGGAAGCTACTCAGATTCTGGTCCAATCACTTGTAATCTCACGGTAGGACTACTGCAACTCCCTTCTGGCAGGAGCTCCCATGTCCACTATTAAACCCTTACAGCTCATTCAAAATGCAGCTGCCCATCTGGTTTTTAACCAGCTCAAACACTGCCACATCACCCCACTGCTGCCACATCACCCCACTGCTGCGTTCTCTTCACTGGCTTCCCGTAGCTGCACACATTCAGTTTAAAACACTGATGCTCGCCTACAAATCCAAAAATTGACCAGCCCCAAGCTACCTTCGTGGTCTAATCAAACCTCGCTCTGTAACACACAACCTCCGAGCCATTGGTCTCGCTTTGAGCCTCCAAAAAAAAAAAAAAAAAAAAAAACTTTGGTTGTAACAGGTTTCAGCAGATTTGTGTTCTTTGACTGTTGTTTACTAACACTTGAGAAATGAAATGTTTACTATGGAAGCACTTCTGTAAGTCGCTCTGGATAAGAGCGTCTGCTAAATGCAGAAAATGTAAATGTGATCCGCATTATTGATTTGGCACAGTTTTTACACTGGATGCCCTTCCTGACACAACCCTCCCTATTTATCCTCCCTATTTATCCAATGCACTGGTTTATGCATCCTAGTGTCTGGTACCTATAGAACAATTCAGTGTCTCCAATTAGCCTGGCTGCATGTTTTTGGACTGTGGGATGAAACCGGAGGTCCTTGGTTTGATTCCTAGGTGGAACGATCCGGGTCCTTTCTGTGTAGAGTTTGCATGTTCTCCCTGTGTCTGTGTGGGTTTCATAGGGGTGCTTCAGTTTCCTCCCACAGTCCAAAAACATGCAAGTGAGGTGAATTGGAGACACTAAATTGTCCATGGTGTGTTTGATATAAACTTGTGAACTGATGAATCTTGTGTAATGAGTAACTACCGTTCCTGTCATGAATGTAACCAAAGTGTAAAACATGACGTTAAAATCCTAATAAACAAACAAACAAAACAATATCCCACATCCATTTTTTATTTATATAGCACATAGATACACAAGGCCATTTAAGGTGCTTTACAGTAATAATAAAACATGAACAACAAATAATATAAACAGAACATATATTTATTACAACTAAAAACAAGTTTAAATGAAAAACAAATTCTCTAAACAATCTAAAACTCCTGAGCACAAGTGGATACATTTATTATGTAGTTTCAGTTTCTCATGCAGTTCTGAAGACTCATGGACAAACACATTCAACAGTTTTATTTTAAATGTGTTTATATGTTCAAACTATAATGAAGTTTTCACTGATCCTTGTATACTATAAATAAATACACAAATAAAATGTGTTGACTGCAACACACTATAAAAACAAATCAAATAAACTAACTAAACATACTCTAAACATTCTCTAAATAACATTGCATTTTCTAAGGCTACATACAACTGATTTCAGTAAGACAAATACAACATTTTTACTTTCCTTGACAATATTTTGTCTGATAATAGTTTTAAATAACATATAACAATAGTTGCTAATTGAATTAACAATAATGGTAGGTTCTGTAATTCAGAAGCATGTTTTTGTCTAAAATCTAAAGGTGTGAATTTATTTACCATTGAGCTGTCCACATGTGCCAATTCTTCTGTAATTTTTTTGTGAAGCATTTCATTTAGACTAGAATTTGTATCTCCAAATTTTAAAAACTGTGTAAATTGTTCTATTTAGAAATTTCACAAAATTTTCCTGTGGTTTTGCAAGTCTGTGTACAGCAGTAAAGAGCTCCTGCAGTACTGTGTTTAAAGTAACTTCACCAAATTACCACATTCATTCCTCAACTTGGTAGACATGTTGGATATGGAATATGTTCGTCAACTTTAATCAGGATAAACTCTTTCAATGCTATAATCGTCTTGGTTTCCCGTTCCCCTTTTTTCCATCACACTGTTTATACATTCATTAAAGTAACTTCTCATTCTTCGCCTATCACGTTTTGTGGTACTTATAAGCACAATCTTTTCATTCTTAAGTAAGTTGCTTATTGCTTCTGTCTCAGCACAGTTACCAGCACGATGAGGAACATCGTTAATTGGCAGATCAGAAACAAAAGGCAGAGAGTAAAGCTGATTGCAGCGCCAACAAGGCCCTTTTTTCTCATGTTCACTGCATAAGAAGTTTACTGCATAAGCCATACATGTCACAGAACGTGGAAGTCTCATACTACGAGGTTCTCCAGTGTCTTCAGGAAAGACAGAAGTTACAGCAGATGAAACACGGCAATGCCAAGCATGTACACAAGACACAGCAGTCATGATCTTTTTCCCCATTTCACTTCCACATGCCAAAGATGCTCCAAAGTAGCTTTTCTTAGAATTTTCATTAATGCAAATGCATATGGTTGTTGAAATCAGTGAGTTTTTCCTTAGATTCTTTAATGGTGGCTTTAATGTTTCAGACAGTATCATTTTCACATTAGTTTCACCACAGCATCTCCAAATCTAAAAATAAGTTTAAATATGATAAAAAAAAATTAAAACGGCATTTAATTATTAAATGAAACTTAAACTGTACTAACCAGTTCCAGAAAGTAGGAGAATGGTGTCCGTTTAGGTACATGTGTTCGATACTGGGCAAATGGTCCTGGGTATCTACTCTTACTATCAGCATATAACTCATCAGTGAGAATTTTTTCTGGGCTGTATTGTGACGGATGAATGTTTCCAAAAAAAAGGATGCTGTGGAGCATCTGTGAAGATAAAAAAAACTACTATATAAGACTAAGTTTTAATTTCCCAAAGAGAATCAACTGGCTGTATGGCTGTTTCATACCAAGCTGAAAATCTGTGTTTAGTAAAGCAATCAGCTACAAAATTATTAACATCCCCAAACAGAGATGGGTAAAATATATTTAAGGTGAATTGCTCAATCCTACAATAAAAAAGTTTTCAAATTAAAAATTTCAATTCCAAATATAAAAAAAAAACTGTACAATAAAATAAAAGATATTGAATGTTCCAACTAATTGACTACTGATTGTTGTATATATACATTTATCGTAAATATGATGGCTCCAACACAGTTTGAACGTTTTCCCTTCCCCTTCTGACATCCACGAATCGTGTGATTGTGTAGGCGCCCAGGTATGGCTGAACAGTCTGATCTGTTGTCGTATATTGTGTTTTACAATGGTTTAGATGTTTTCAATGAAAGACAGGTTTGGACTGCAGAAAGACCAGTGTAGCACATGCACTTTTACCATCAGTATTCTTGTACTAAAACAGTCTAAATAGCAGTATACATACTCTCAGCATTACCCGTGCTTTTACAGATGTGATCCCTATGCCATTAGCACTACCACACAATAGCAGGATGAACTTGGCCCAAAAAAGATGAAAAGATGTAATTTTTTTTTACAAAAACAATTTGAAAGGTGAACTTGTCAAACCACAACACATGGTTTCACTTTTCATCAGTCCATCTCACAGGAGCTCAAGCCCAGATACATTGGCAGCATTTCTAAGCGTTCTTAAAATGCAGTACAGTGAAAAAGTATTTGCACCCTTCCTAAAAGTTTATTCTACTTTTTTTTTTAAGTTGCCACACTTTGTTTCATATCATTCAACTATTTTCAACATTAGACAAAGATAAGAGAAGTACATACACACTGACTTTTAAATGATTATTTTATTTATTGATAGAAATATGCTGCCTAACCCTACATGAAAAAGTAAGTGCCCCCTTAATAACTAAATTAACCAGGTTAAGGTTTTGGAGTAGCTGAGTCAAATTCCTGATTTATAACCTTTTAAGATGCTGTAACAAGACCTTAAACCGGCAGTTCACACTGGAAAAAAACCTAATGTAGCTGAAATAAAATAACTTAGCAAAAAAGAGGAACACAATTCCTTCAAAGTGATGTAAAAGCAAGTATCACAAACATTTGATAGCAGTTACTGCCGAGTGTGGCACAACCAGTTTTTAGATTGGGGGGGGGGGGGGGGCAACTACTTTACTCATGCTGTATTTAGCTTATATTAAAGCTTGTTGTAAGATTTGAAACATTTTAATGTGACAAATTAGCCATTGGCTATTTCTTTTTCAGTTTTCATTTTCTCATCCAGTATCTTCTGCTTTGTGTCATAATGTTTATTATGTCACATGGTTTCATTAAAAGTGACTTAAACTTGGGACTATACAAGCAATTGAGTCTAAGTGACCTTGTAGCAGCAGCAGTATGAGAGGTTTCAGTTTACACCATTAATCTGGATTTTAAGTAACAGCTTAAGTTTCAGACTTCATCTGAATAACTGATTTGATGTAGACGAGGCATATACAATAGTAATCAAGCAACATCAAGTGGAAGCTTGAGTAAAGAATTTACTTTAAATTTAGATTTGCTTTGGAATATACACTAATAACTGATTTTCTGCAAATGAGCATAAAACCCCTATTAGCTGTGGTCCTCATCTGAATGTCAAGCACTGTAATAATTACATTCTACCTAATCAGAACTTAAACAGAACAAAGTTTACATTTAGTTTAGTTTACTGAAATGGTAAATTTACACATACCTTCTTCTGTAGCTGTTTAAGTTCATCCCGGCCAGTTTGTGTTATACTGATAAGTTGATCTGCACCTTTAAAAAGAAACTGTGCTTCTGTAGAAACATTTTCTATACATAATCTTGTCTTTTTTCTGTTGATATTACACAAAAAGAAAAAGAAAATCTGAAAGTAAGTGATCTCTTTGCTGCAATGCACCATGAAAACAGCAAAAACGTGTATATTGAATGAAGCTTACCTTTCTTCTTTTGTTCTTCTTTCTCTGTTCCTCTGTTTAAGAAATTAACATTAAGCATGTTACTCAAATGCATCATAAATAACTAGCTAAAAAGAAAAACAGAGCGTTGTTACCTTAGCCATGTTAGAAGAAAATAACTGAGTGCTTAGCAATGCCTGATTGTTTTACTATGAAAAGGTGTGGCCTGTTGTGAACTGACTCAGAAAGGACCAATACACACAATTCACATTTACACTACAGCTGATGATGTGGAATGTGTTTAGTACTAACAATGAAGGTATTTCGTAATTGGAAGGTTACTGGTTAAAGCCTCAGCAGTGCCACACAGCCACTGTTGGGCCCTCAACCGTCAAGACCCCTAACTGTCAACTGCTTGTATTATATTTTGTCACAGTTTTAAATAGTTTTGTATTAGAAAATGCTAATTGTAATAAATGTAAATGATCTGTTTAGACCACATTAAAATATAAACATATTAAATGTGAAGTATCTAACAATTAACCCCTGCTTTCATTTGCCAAAAAATTGTCTTTGGACAGAGGTAGATCATGGGTAAAAGCCTCCCATTACAGTAGGATAGTTTTGTGAGTGGTATATTTCAAGGTATTTTTTCCCATAAGGATGTTTGATAAACCTGCATATATTTTAGGTTAATGTAAAATAATGAGGTTGTTTTTGACGCTTATACACTGAAAATAACACAAATATGATATAAAAAAAACATCATGGAGATCCTCAATCTTGGAATATTGTATTCCGCTCAGTACCGGCGCATTCACATGAGAAGTGACAAAACCGCTTTTGTGCCGTTATTTCCTACAAAACCTAACGTGACGTACATGTGAAAAATCTATACTTTAATGTAAATTACTTTTAACTACCAGAATATTCAAACACCCTACTACACAAACTCTTTACTTTACAATAAAAAAGAATATTATGGGGCACCCAGGTAATGCAATAGTAAAAAAAATATACTACCCCCGCTGAGCTGAGATCTTGAGCTCTCGTGAGCAGTATTGTGGTCAGTGAGACCCCGTCCTTAGCAGGTAAAAAGAAAGTGATTGGCAGCTGAAAATGTGTCAGAGGGGGCATGCAGCAGCCTCAACTCTGTTTTATCTGGGATAGGGTTAGCCACAGCAACAAGGGCAAGATAAACACAAGTTGGCCCTGACTGGGAAAAAATCTTATAATACCTGCAAAGAGGCAGCATCAGGATGTTAAGTCACAAAAGTGGATCGTCATATTCTCCCTTGGGGATCATCTAGGTATTTTTGTGGTATTTGAGAGAAGTCATTATGTTGTGTTAGCAGTGGCTTGTGCCTTGCAATTCTCTTTTTGATGTTGTAATCATAAATAATGACTTTTCCTGTGACTCGTAGAAAACCAAAAACCATAGAAATTACTGCAAACCTTTCCAGAATGCTATATTTCTATAACTTTTTTTCACTTTATTGCAGAATTTAATTTGACTGAATGGTTTTCTTCTTGTTGAGATCTTTTAGCCGCTTCACAATGATACAAGTATGTTGACAAACAAGGAGTTAGACACACGATTTCATTGAATACAGAAAAAGATTTAGCCAAAACCTATATCACCCATGTGAAAAAGTAATTGCCCCCTTTGCTAAATTGGTCAGTTAACCAAATTCAGCTGTCAACTAGGTTTAACTTCACTTGCCTCAGCGCACCAGTGGCAGTGGTAGCTCCAATGGTGTATAAAGTACCTGAAGGCCATACCTGAGTAAAAGTACCTTACCAGACATTTACTTTGATAGAAGTAAAAGTCACCTCTTAGAATATTACTTGAGTAAAAGTCTTAAGTATCTGATGTTTAATGTACTTAATTAAATGTATTTAAGTATCAAAAGTAATTTTCTGATATGTAAAAGTAAATGTTGTTAGTATAAACAGAAGCAGTCAGAATATTGAAAAATATGAAGATAAAACCACCTTAACAATGGAGCCGACCCTAAACCTACAAAAAAGAATTAGGTCTTTACAACAAACATACTTATAATTTAATGGGACAATCATTGACATCGTAGTCATGACAACTAACTTTGAACTTTGCTAAGAACTCGTTAGTGCTATTTTACATTTGGTTTGATTTTGTATTGTACTGGATGTAACACTCAACTTCAGCTGTGTGCTTGTAATTTATTAATTTAATTTATTGTAAGTTCTTTCTTGTTTTTATTTTCTAGTTTTACTCCATTCTGATGCACACAGTGTATCACACAGTTGGGAAGCAAATAAAACTGACCTAACTGTATTTTGGAGGGAGTTTCTATCTGTCTGTCTAACTGAGAAAGAGGGAAAAATTAGCGAAGGCAGAACAATTGTCTTAAAATACACTGTAAAATCTTACATAAACATCATCTCCCACGATGCTGGCTGATTTTGTAACCTGCAAAGTGACCCCATCCCACTGATGTTGAGAAATATTTACAAATAATCCCAAAATGTAAAAGAAAATGTAAACAAAATGAAGAAAATTTAATGACAGATGTGAAAGTGAATAAAAGTTTGTGCTTTATTTTTGTCTGTTCACATTATTTGGCAAAAGGCTCAGGCCATATAGTATACACGTCATAGAAAAAAAAAACTACTGGGAAGACACATACTGTGGTTGCATGGCATTAAGTTTCAGAAAAATCCTCTTGTGCAGAGATGTACCTGTGTTTGTTTCTGCTTTAAAACATGAGCACCATTAAAATCAGATTTAACATTAAATTCCTTAATTATTTGTCATTATACTACTAGCACTGCTTCTTTTCTGCATGTTCTCTCTGTAGCTCGGTTACGGCTCTCTCTCTCTCTCTCAAGACTCAAGAATCAAAGTACCTTTAAATACATATGTGTGTGTGTGTGTGTATATATATATATATATATATATATATATATATATATATATATATACAGTGGGGCCAAAAAGTATTTAGTCAGCCACTGATTGTGCAAGTTCTCCTGCTTAGAAAGATGAGAGAGGTCTGTAATTTTCATCATAAGTATTGACCAAATATTTATTTTCCACCATAATTT
Source organism: Trichomycterus rosablanca (assembly GCF_030014385.1). NCBI lineage: Eukaryota > Metazoa > Chordata > Actinopteri > Siluriformes > Trichomycteridae > Trichomycterus > Trichomycterus rosablanca. Next base: position 49,504,297 of record NC_085989.1, read on the forward strand.
ACAAAAAAATTCTTTAAAAATCCTACAATGTGATTTCCTGGATTTTTTTTCTCATTTTGTCTCTCATAGTTGAAGTGTAACTATGATGAAAATTACAGACCTCTCTCATCTTTCTAAGTAGGAGAACCTGCACAATCAGTGGCTGACTAAATACTTTTTGACCCCACTGTGTATATATATATATATATATATATATATATATATATATATATATATATATATATACAGTGTATCACGAAAGTGAGTACACCCCTCACATTTCTGCAAATATTTCATTATATCTTTTCATGGGACAACACTATAGACATGAAACTTGGATATAACTTAGAGTAGTCAGTGTACAGCTTGTATAGCAGTGTAGATTTACTGTCTTCTGAAAAGAACTCAACACACAGCCATTAATGTCTAAATAGCTGGCAACATAAGTGAGTACACCCCACAGTGAACATGTCCAAATTGTGCCTAAAGTGTCAATATTTTGTGTGACCACCATTATTATCACTGCCTTAACCCTCCTGGGCATGGAATTCACCAGAGCTGCACAGGTTGCTACTGGAATCCTCTTCCACTCCTCCATGATGACATCACGGAGCTGGTGGATGTTAGACACCTTGAACTCCTCCACCTTCCACTTGAGGATGCGCCACAGGTGCTCAATTGGGTTTAGTCCATCACCTTTACCTTCAGCTTCCTCAGCAAGGCAGTTGTCATCTTGGAGGTTGTGTTTGGGGTCGTTATCCTGTTGGAAAACTGCCATGAGGCCCAGTTTTCGAAGGGAGGGGATCATGCTCTGTTTCAGAATGTCACAGTACATGTTGGAATTCATGTTTCCCTCAATGAACTGCAGCTCCCCAGTGCCAGCAACACTCATGCAGCCCAAGACCATGATGCTACCACCACCATGCTTGACTGTAGGCAAGATACAGTTGTCTTGGTACTTCTCACCAGGGCGCCGCCACACATGCTGGACACCATCTGAGCCAAACAAGTTTATCTTGGTCTCGTCAGACCACAGGGCATTCCAGTAATCCATGTTCTTGGACTGCTTGTCTTCAGCAAACTGTTTGCTGGCTTTCTTGTGCGTCAGCTTCCTTCTGGGATGACGACCATGCAGACCGAGTTGATGCAGTGTGCGGCGTATGGTCTGAGCACTGACAGGCTGACCTCCCACGTCTTCAACCTCTGCAGCAATGCTGGCAGCACTCATGTGTCTATTTTTTAAAGCCAACCTCTGGATATGACGCCGAACACGTGGACTCAACTTCTTTGGTCGACCCTGGCGAAGCCTGTTCCGAGTGGAACCTGTCCTGGAAAACCGCTGTATGACCTTGGCCACCATGCTGTAGCTCAGTTTCAGGGTGTTAGCAATCTTCTTATAGCCCAGGCCATCACTGTATATACAGTGTATCACAAAAGTGAGCACACCCCTCACATTTCTGCAGATATTTCAGTATATCTTTTCATGGGACAACACTGACAAAATAACACTTTGACACAATGAAAAGTAGTCTGTGTGCAGCTTATATAACAGTGTAAATTTATTCTTCCCTCAAAATAACTCAATATACAGCCATTAATGTCTAAACCACCGGCAACAAAAGTGAGTACACCCCTTAGTGAAAGTTCCTGAAGTGTCAATATTTTGTGTGGCCACCATTATTTCCCAGAACTGCCTTAACTCTCCTGGGCATGGCGTTTACCAGAGCTTCACAGGTTGCCACTGGAAGGCTTTTCCACTCCTCCATGACGACATCACGGAGCTGGCGGATATTCGAGACTTTGCGCTCCTCCACCTTCCGCTTGAGGATGCCCCAAAGATGTTCTATTGGGTTTAGGTCTGGAGACATGCTTGGCCAGTCCATCACCTTTACCTTCAGCCTCTTCAATAAAGCAGTGGTCGTCTTAGAGGTGTGTTTGGGGTCATTATCATGCTGGAACACTGCCCTGCGACCCAGTTTCCGGAGGGAGGGGATCATGCTCTGCTTCAGTATTTCACAGTACATACTGGAGTTCATGTGTCCCTCAATGAAATGTAACTCCCCAACACCGGCTGCACTCATGCAGCCCCAGACCATGGCATTCCCACCACCATGCTTGACTGTAGGCATGACACACTTATCTTTGTACTCCTCACCTGATTGCCGCCACACATGCTTGAGACCATCTGAACCAAACAAATTAATCTTGGTCTCATCAGACCATAGGACATGGTTCCAGTAATCCATGTCCTTTGTTGACATGTCTTCAGCAAACTGTTTGCGGGCTTTCTTGTGTAGAGACTTCAGAAGAGGCTTCCTTCTGGGGTGACAGCCATGCAGACCAATTTGATGTAGTGTGCGGCGTATGGTCTGAGCACTGACAGGCTGACCCCCCACCTTTTCAATCTCTGCAGCAATGCTGACAGCACTCCTGCGCCTATCTTTCAAAGACAGCAGTTGGATGTGATGCTGAGCACGTGCACTCAGCTTCTTTGGACGACCAACGCGAGGTCTGTTCTGAGTGGACCCTGCTCTTTTAAAACGCTGGATGATCTTGGCCACTGTGCTGCAGCTCAGTTTCAGGGTGTTGGCAATCTTCTTGTAGCCTTGGCCATCTTCATGTAGCGCAACAATTCGTCTTTTAAGATCCTCAGAGAGTTCTTTGCCATGAGGTGCCATGTTGGAACTTTCAGTGACCAGTATGAAAGAGTGTGAGAGCTGTACTACTAAATTGAACACACCTGCTCCCTATGCACACCTGAGACCTAGTAACACTAACAAATCACATGACATTTTGGAGGGAAAATGACAAGCAGTGCTCGATTTGGACATTTAGGGGTGTAGTCTCTTAGGGGTGTACTCACTTTTGTTGCCGGTGGTTTAGACATTAATGGCTGTATATTGAGTTATTTTGAGGGAAGAATAAATTTACACTGTTATATAAGCTGCACACAGACTACTTTTCATTGTGTCAAAGTGTCATTTTGTCAGTGTTGTCCCATGAAAAGATATACTTAAATATCTGCAGAAATGTGAGGGGTGTACTCACTTTTGTGATACACTGTATATACACCACATACATACATATACATACATATACTGTCTCTCAGGTGGTGAAGCTAACAAGAAGAACATGTCATTTTGCGCTTCCCCAAGATTGCATGACTGCAGTTCCTTGCAGCAGACTTGCAGGATTTCTTGTTTTTTCTCTGTGGAGGTTTCACCGGATCCTTTTTTACTGGTACACAGCTGCTACCTGGCTGCTGCATATAAACAAAACAAGACAACAAAAGTAAATACAATTAAAAAACCACATGTGATTAGTTCAGTGGTTCTCAAACTTTTTCGGTCACGCCCCCCTTTGGAAAATGAAAATCTGTCATGCCCCCCCCCCCCCCCCCCCCCCTGTGTTGAAATAACTTCAAACCACGTTTGACATATCACTGAACTGCTCCTTCAATCAGTCTGCTATTTCAAAAATAAAATAAAATTTGCAAACACTTTACAAAAAAAGATAACAAAGTTGAATATGTGAAAATGAACTAATTTGTGAGAGTTTAAGTCTAATCACTGTATTAGTGGCTGTTTTTCTTTTTATCCCTGTCAATTACCTCTCTGTTCTGTACATCTAGATCAGGGGTTTACACACTTTCATGGCTTGAGATCTACTATTTCAGTCTACAGGTCACCACCATCTACATTTTAAGGTCGGACTCATTATTTGAAAAAAAAAAAAAAAAGCTTTGAAGCTTTTTAAATGCGCTTCAGTTCCTGTATTGATATTCAGCTTTACAGAGCTTTACAAACATATAAAAATGTTTTTTATAAATATATATATATTTTTCTTATGTATGGAAACGTATGACCCACCCTGTAGATTAGCGCTGCTTTAGGTGGGCTGAGGCGTAGTCATGGTAACAAACCGCAAACAAAATAAACAGTGTGCACATGTCATGTGAGTCCCGCTGAGCTGTGTGTATGAGCAGCGCTGTACTGTACTGTACTGTACTGTACTGTACCAGAGTGTACTGAGTGTGATCGAGCGCTCCTGATCTAGACTCTCTGTTAGAATCAATACTGACACACCTGAAAACACGGTTTGTCTATAGTCCACCGTAAAAAATATTCCGACGTTAGAACATTGGTTCCGCACTTAATTTCAGTCGGGCGCGCCTCCTCAGCCATGCCTCTGCGCCCCCCAGGGGGGGCGCGCCCCACACTTTGAGAAACGCTGGATTAGTTAGTGGGCATGTTCTAGCAGTTAAATATGTTTTTAGCTTAATGTGACAAAAAAATACCACTCACCTCTTTCTGCAGCCCTTGAGTAACAATGGTCAAATTATTCAGGAGGACCTTCAGCATTTGCTGTTTTTCCTTGTTTGCCTGAGTCACTTCTTTTGAATTCTTCACTTTATCCCATTCTTCATCTGTCTGAAGTGAGAGTATTACACATCATTATTATAGTTTAGTGCAAAAATAGCATATATATACTGTATATATATGACCACACAGGCCAGCCTTCGCTCCCCACGTGCATCAATGAGCCTCGGCGGCACACGACCCTGTCGCCAGTTTACCACTGTTCCTTCCTTGAACTTCTGATAGATACTGACCACTGCAGACCGGGACACACCCCACAAGGTTTTGGAGATGCTTTGACCCAGTCGTCTAGCCATCACATATTGGCCCTCGTCAAACTGGATCAAATCCTCACGTTTGATCATTTTTTCTAACATCAACTTTGAGGATAAAATGTTCACTTGCTGCCTAATATACCCCCCCCCCCCCCCCACTAACAGGTGCCATGACGAAGAGATAATCAGTGTTATTCACTTCACCTGTCAGTGGTTATAATGTTATGCCTGGTCTGAATAAATATTGATATTAGTATACTCAAACAACAGTGGATAAAATGGATCTGTTTCAGCTACAACAACAGTCCTGAACTTCGGCTGCTTTGTACAAAACCTTTTGTATTTCAGTTCCTTCATACATACGTTTATTGTGGGTTTTCAAAAAACATATAATCAGAAAAAACATACATAAAGCAAGACGTGCAAGTAACAACCTAAAGCTGGCGACTTTACTGTGTTTATATTAATAGAGCAAGAGGAACTGTATTTATAAAAAATAAAAACTTCAGGACCCAAGATCATTTGCACAAACAACTGTCTACAACTACAAACTACACTGAAGAGTTATTACTGCCAAAAACAGAAAGAAAACTGAATGTCACTCACTGAAAGTAAACTTTAATTTTCTTTCTGACCCTGGTGAAGCGATGACTGTTCCAGATTCTTTTTAATGAGCATAGTCATACACATATGCACATATGCTGACCAGAAGTTACAGTTTCAAAAAGCTCCACAATTAACCCAACTTTGAAAACTTCAGATTTGTACTGATTTGTTTTATTTATTTAGCTACAAACAAGTTGCATAAGTAATTTAATTTTCAAGAACGCCATGACATACAGTACAGGCCAAAAGTTTGGACACACCTTCTCATTCCTGTGGTTTTTCTTAATTTTTTTAAATTTTCTACATTGTAGATTAATACTAAAGACATCCAAACTATGAAGGAACACATATGGAATTATGTAGTAAACAAAAAAGTGTTAAACAAACCAGAATATGTTTTATATTTTAGATTCTTCAAAGTAGCATCTTTTGCTTTAATGACAGATTTGCACACTCTTTGAAATTTTCTCAACCAGCTTTATTAGGTATCCACCTGGAATGGTTTTCAATGAATGTTTGCGCCTTGTCTAGAGTGAATTTTTGGAATTTGTTGCTTTTTTAATGTGTTTGAGACCATCAGTTGGGTTGTGCAGAGGTAGAGTTGGTAAAATATAAAACATATTCTGGTTTGTTTAACACTTTTTGGTTCACTACATAATTCTTCATAGTTTGGATGTCTTCAGTATTAATCTACAATGTAGAAAATAAAAATAATCAAGAAAAAACATTGAAGAGAAGGTGTGTCCAAACTTTTGACTGGTGTGTCCAAACTTTTGGCCTGTACTGTACATGTTTGCGACACGTTTTTTCGGAGTTTTTAACCTACACTGTCATTATTAACAAATGCTTTTAGATTTCACATATGCAAACTTTAAAGCCCAGTCAAACATGACTTGATTCTTAATTAGTTTTACCAAATGCTTTAAGTTCTTCAGGACTTTTACGGTTATTCCTAAGTACTTACCATGTCCTCAAATGCTTGGCCAGAGTAGTATTGTTTGATTCCCGGAAACTGGACCTTACAGTCAAAGAGATCTTTTAGGCTTTTAGCGACTAGATGCAGGTATTCGTCTTCATAAGCGTAAACTTTTCCATCCTCACACACCATCAACACCAATTCCCGACTGGTCTCATTGTAGAAGTTTTCCAGTACACCAATCACCTCCATAAACATGTGATCAGGTAGATAGAACTGCTCCCACTCCTCCAGTATGTCAGGTTCATCTTTGTACCATGTGTCATTGAAAGACCCAACTCTGAAAGTGAATTTTTCAACTTTCCCTAGTCTCAGCTTTGACCCACGGTGTTTTGAGACAATCTGGCTGATCTCTTCAAGATAATCTTCTGTAACATTCAAACAAGTCAAATGAATATCAAGTCATGATAGATCCAGACAAATTATTTAGTTTTTTTGTCTTTGTGCTTTAAAATCTTACCATTTTTACAGTCAGGAATGAGGAAGTCCTCCTTAATTTCAGCAGACTTCTTACTAATGGTGAACAGTAAAAAAGCAATAACATCAGAGACATTTAAGATAGATAGACAGACAGATAGACAGACAAACAGATAGATCCCCCTGACCACTAAAACATTTTAGTGCAGTGAATTTGTGCAGTTTTATCTACGTATGTTCTATTTTTATATTATTCTTTATTATTGTTTGATTTACTTTTATCTGTGTATATATTCTATCTATTGTTTAATATTGTTTATAATATTTTACTTTATATATTGTTCATTATTGTTTGTATAACATACCTTCAACATTCATGCCAATAAAGTACGTTTAAACTTGAACTTGAGAGAGGGAGATTAAATTGAAAATAAAAATTAATATTTAGTGCAGGGGTTACCAACCTGGTGCTATTACACGGAGCAAGATGCAGGTTTTACCATGAAAAAATTATAATAAAAAAAGCAAAAAAAAACTTAATATTTTCACAATGATTGGGAGGACCGTGGAGAGAGGCTTCAGTATGTGTTACTAAAACTTCCATGTTTAACACAGCTTTTTTCGTACATAATTGATCATTTGTACAAACATGAAACAGAGTTCATGATTTGTTCTAAAATGTTACAAAGGAAGTGATAAGTACAAACTGGACATGATTTGAATATATTACTGTTAATGATTTTCTAAAAGAAAATGCTACAGAAGTGATCATTTGTGAAAAAAAGGTGTGATTTTGATCAAAATGCTAAAAATGTGCTCATTCATACAAAACTGTCAAGAAAGATATTTACAACAATATCAGAGATGTGATAGCTCTAACTTTCTAATATTGAAACAGATTTAGATTAATAGAGATAAATAATGTTACATGTTGAAATATATCTCTGTTTCCTACCACACTCTAAAAAATGATTCAGCACATTAGTAAATTAAACATAATATAATAAGTTAGTTCAACATAAAAAAATAAGTTTGTTACATTTGTTAAAATTTTTGAGTTTGGGCAACTTAAAAATGCATTATTTTAGACAACTTAAAATTGTAAACTTTTTCAACGCATTATTTTTGCTTTAGTACAACATCATACCAATTTTGAGTTGAGCCAACTAAAATATCTGAGTTATCTGAACGAAGCAAAGAAGAGAAGAGCATCAGAAGCTCGAAGTACGTTCTGTCACCGCGCATGCGCACTTCTCCAAGTTGACTTGTAACGGACGAGGACTCTGAGGACGACGCTGAGAACGCGCTGAAGTTTTGGATTTTGCCCTGACCTGCCCTGAAGTGGGTATTCAGCTATTCAACATAATACTAGTTATGTTTAAAACTTAACAAATGCATAAACTATAAACTGACTGAATAACGAGGGGAATTACTAGCATTTTAGTCTCACGTATTTTATCAAGATTGCAAATGGGTGAAAGACGAATAGGGTGTTCCAAGTACCAAAAAAAATAAAATGGTTAAATTGTATAATTTTTTCATTTAATATTGTGCACAAATGTGTCACCTATGTAAATATGTATTTTTTTTTTTGCTTATTTGATAATTTTAGTGATGTTGACACACAACAAGGGCACAAAAATGTCATTCAGTGCAACGTCTAATTTATGACAAAATACACACACAAGGAACAATCTTAGCCATTTCAAATGTATAAGTTTAGTATATCTCTTACAAAAGATTTAAAACCTCAGAAGAAACTGTACGTACTCTGTTTTGAATTTTCTGTGCATTGTTTGTACTCTAATGCGTCTTGGGATTTTGTTTATTTGTATACAAGATGTTTTTGCTACACATTCTATTCTATTTGAAACCCAATCAAACTCTGTTATCTATGAAGCAGGCCTGGATTCTCTTACATTCACATGAAAAAATATATATGATAATTACTTATTACAGTTATTTTAAGCAAATGTTTTTGTTGCACTGTATGATGATTTTATGTTGCACTGAATGACATACTCCAAATTATCCTGTTACATCAGAATATTCATGACTTAATTTGTTTTTAAGTTCTTTATTGATTAAAGTAGCAGTAGTAGAATGAAAATATGCCACACCAGCAACATGCAATTTTTAGCGCAAAATCAGCAGTAAATAATAAGGTAACCAAACAATTATTTTTTTCACCCACAGGAGACAGATTTTATCAGTCTAACTGACCACACACACACGCAGGTTTAATGTTATCCAGTTTAGTCTGAAAAAAACTTAAAAAGAGCCTCACAGTGAAGATAAACCCAAAGCAAGTGTATGTTTCTTTAAAAAAACGCTTTGTTCACAGTGTCGCTTTAAATGATTCTGATTCAGGAGTCGAATGTGACGCGTAAGTTTTTCTCTCCGTGTTTACTGTTATTAATAAATGCTGTGGTTTTAAATAAACACCAGCTAATACACAACATTTTGTGTGACTTTCTTACATTAAAAAGCTTAATTAAACCGCTATTATCACAGAGCGGTCACCGAGTCTGTGGAGCTAAAAGTTTTCTGATTATCCTAAAAGTTCAGCAGATGATCCTGAACTAACGAATTTGGTAATGAATAAACTTTTGCCTCTGATTGTCCCTGTAACGTTTTCTGTTCTCATCTACATCACAAGCAAGAACCGCTCACGATTTACCAAAGTGAACCAGGAGTTTATATAACGTGCTGATAGAATCGACTCAGATGTGACCGGTTTGAATTATTAAGTAAATATTTCAATCAGCAAAATTGCATCGTATGTATGATGCACAACGTTAATGATGTTATTTTAGGTCGTGAAGAGCTTTCACTGTGGTTTCTGTACGATGGTTGATGAATGGTGATGTGATGGTTGGTGCTTTGTAGTTTAAAGTCTGGATCAATCCACTGAGCTGTTAAGCTTAACATGATCTTTATATATCACACGATCGGATCGGCTACATTTGGGAAATATCGTCCGATCGTCGATAGCATATTTTGATTGAAAATCGGCCGATATCGATTTAAAGTCGATGATCGCCCCATCTCTAATTTCAATATATTCATAAAGCATTTTAATATTAAAACATAGCCAATGAAACCATTATAACAACTTGTAAGGCACCAGAACAGTGTGGAAGTGCGGAATTTGTGTCATAACGTGAAAAAGTTGCTGCTTTAAATCTAAATTCATTCAGCAGTGAAAACCATTTGAAGTCACATTTTATCTTTTGTTGTTAACCTTGAGGTTCTTGCTGTACATGGCTTTGGTTCTGCGATTATGATTTTGACATCAGACTTAAGGTAGTAAATTTAATCAGGTGGATTTGCCCACACAAAGGAATTTCTGTTTCAATTTTGCTTTAAAAAATAATTTTAAACTGAATGACAGAAATTTTACTTTAGCACATTTTACAGTTATCCCAGTGGTTAGCAAAAGCTAACATTGACCTTAGCTCAAAGACATTTCTACACATATTCACATTTAAATATTAATAACCTTGTTTGTTTATAAGAGTAACCATAATGTTACGTTTTCTGTGCTGAACTGAATGACACTCAGTTTTGTTCTTTAATGTACTATGTCAGTAAAAAGACATTTTTATCAAATAATGTTAAAATGTATTGACCCCGTGTGTGTGCTGAAGGGTCCCCAGGTGTCTTCTTTTGTTGTTATAATTGGTCACATGACTGCAGTAACTTGATTGCATATTAAAATAAGGCTTTTTATTAACGTTGTACTGAATGACAACTGAAGATTGGGAAAATGGGGACTGAAAGTATCCTGAATATTATTATTAAAAAACACATCTGATTGAATATTATTTAATATGTCACACATGGCATTTGTACAATTATGCCAAAGCAGTAAATTTTAAGTTTTACTTAAGATTAATTAGTTTTTTCTTAATGTTTTATTACTTAAAGAGGTAGGGGGACCGTTGCACTGAATGACATTTTGGGGGTTTCAAGGGTTATTTTTTCAAAAATCATACATTTTCTGTAAAAATTACTTTAGGTTTCAGTAAAGATGTACAAATGGAGTAGCTTGAAGGTATATCCACTTATATTAATATAATTGTACATTATTTATCAAGTGGGGACACTAAAAAGTTACGTCTCGTCTTTGACCCAAATATTGTATGGCAGACGAGTGCGAGTTATTTTCAATTTTTTTATTTATATAAAGGTGTATGAGTGTAATTTATTTGCAAATTTGGGCTTGTCGGTGACAACCCTTAATAAGCTAAACTTGTCTGTGGTACAGCACATTACAAAACAGTCTGTTACACTTAATTATGATGCAGTATTATTGTAGGTAAGCGGCTCATTTGATGTGATTTACACGGCTGTAAATCAGGTAGGGCTTTATTCATGGTATTCATAGTTAGCTATACTGTAGTTGCAAACTTTTAAACATTAATATGCTGATTTACTGTGCATGTCTTAATTGATTATTAAACGAGAGCTAAATCATATTGTTTAAATTTAAATATATTATTTAGAATTTTTTTTGTTTGTTTTTTTATTTATTTTATTTATTTTTTATTTTTTTGCAGATTGATATGCAATGCAGTCCCAGTCCAGAAGTACTACTGAAACATTACAGATTGTGTCATTACCAAGGGCGCTCCTGGCCATTGCTGTGTTTGTATCCTGACTCTGCTTACCTGGAAATCCAGTTTGTTTATTGATGCTAATTATACTTTTGCTGGCGTGGCACAGGTTTATGGCTTAAAATACTGTTGTGAAAGTCAAATAAACATTTTAATAAAATTTTCTTAAATTGTCTTAAATTTCTTTCATAGCTACTTGTTAAGAGCGTAACATATTCATTTACATTTTTGTCATTTTGCAGATGCTCTTACTCAAAGAGACTTACAATTGTGGCTGAATACAATGCAAGCAATTGAGGTTTAAGGGCCTTGCTCAGGGCCCCAACAGTGGTAAGTTAGTGGTGGTGGCGCTTGAACCAGCATCCCATTGAATACTAGACCAGTACCTTAACCACTGAGCTACCAACTGCCAGTTCAGATATGTAAAAACTTTTGCCTGTAAAAAAAAAATTTTGTAACTGCTTTTTTTTAGTAAAAAAAAAAACACAGTTCAGTAAACTTAAAGTAAAATGTTTAGTCAACCTTAAAAATCTAAAGGTTAAGCTGACTTGAAAATGTAAGGCAACTGGCTGCCTCACCTTTTTGAGTTTTCTCAACTTCTTGAGTTTTCTCAACTTCAGGAGCCCAAGCAGTTGTGCAACTTGCTTTGCTAAGTTAGGTTGTTAGTTCACTCAAATCACTATTTAAAGTTGGACAAAATTACAATTACTATTTGATTGTACTTCGAAAAAAGAAAAGTGAGGCAGCTGGTTGCTAAAGCATATGCTTTAATTTGTTGTTGCCTAACAAAACATGGAATTTCCAAAGGTGCCTTTCATTTTCTTTAACTGAACTGTCATATAATTAATACAAAAGGTTACAAATACAGTTTTAAGTAGAACAGAAATACAATTTAATGTTAGAACAACTTAAATTGTTAAGTATACTCTAAAAAATGAGGTGTTAAAATTGCTTTAAAAAAATTAAGGCAATAGTTTGCATGGATTTTTTTGAGTTGAATTAACTTTCTGTTCTATTAAGTAAATGGAACCTACTGTATCTAAGCCACTTAAAATATACTTAAATAAATTATCACAGTAAAACTAAAATCACTATGTTGAGTCAACTTAAATATTTTGAGTTGATTTTTAAGTTGAATCTACTCAGGTTTTGTAATAAATACAACTAAATAAAGTCAAAATGAAGGACTCATTGTTTAAAGTTCTCCCAACATAGAAAGATCCATGCAAACTACTGCCTTAATTTTTTTAAGTAATTTCAACACCTCATTTTTTACAGTGCATGGTAAATCATTGTTAATATTTTTTCTGAGGAATCAGTAACATTAACATATGATCAGACAGTATCTTCATATATATAAATATTGATGATAATAATAATAATAATAAAACTAATAATAATATTATTATTAAAGGTGAACCGTGCAACTTTATGTTATTCTGGAAGTTTGTATCAAACAAGTAGCCCTTGGTATAATTCAGTACCCTTGAAGCAGCTCTCTGTCTTGAAAAGGTTGGTGACCCCTGATTTAGTGTAACTGGGTATAAAATGGGCAAATGCGTAAGAGGCAGAAGCGAATGATAATAAATAATTCTAGTGTGTAGACGGAAGTTTAATGATGTTTTATGGAGATCAGCAAAGATAATACATCATAATCATATAAAAATCATATAATACTTGATATAAACATGTTATAACTAACAGCTCTTGAGGATTTTCCAGAAATATTAAATGCAACTTACCTCATTGCACAAGAGTACTGGAAGAGGAGAGTATTGATCGTGTTTACAGATACTTCAGTACAAGCAGAATGAAACATGTTCTCTGGGTGGTGACTATAAAACAGGTCTATACAGGTGAGTGTGGTTACACAGGGTTTTTTTCAGCTTTACTTTGTTGTAGTTCTATAGAATTTGGGTCAGATGACAGTGGCCAGGTGATGCTTTACATTCTCTTGTTCCTTAAAAAACATGTTTGTGACCATCTCAAAGTGATGAAGCTTCCACAAGGGACCATCAGCACTATGAGCTCTCACAGAATGGAATTTCTTTTGCTGAAAGTCATGTGCTAAGCTAATAGCACTGGTCTTTCTGTTTTTGAGTGCTGCACTAGTACCAGGGGATTTGTCAGATACTTTCTGATAACCACTGCCAAAGCTGAAATGTTTGTCTGTGTGAAGCAATATTTGATTACACACATTACATAATTGCATCCCTAATTTTCTTCAGGATTAATAAAGTATATATCCATCTATCCATCCATCCATCATCTATCTATCCATCTTTCCATCTATCATCCACCCATCCATCCATCCATCCATCATCTATCTATCCATCTTTCCATCCATCCATTCATCCATTAGAAACTGAGAAAATTCTGGTGTTAACAGCTTGTCTTGTCCAACAAACAGACAAGCAGCAATAAACAGTGTGGTCAGATTAAGTACACTATATAATAATAATAATACATTTTATTTGTTGGTGCCTTTCATGACACTCAAGGTCACCTCACATCAACTAAAACAAGAATTAAAACATACAATAAGTTATTACAACTACAACAAACAAATAAACACAACGCACAAGCATAAAAGTACAAGATATGTTAAAGTGAATAAGTCAGTTTAAAAAGATGAATTATTGCCAAAAGTATTCACTAACCCATCCAAATAATTGAATTCAGGTGCTCCAATCACTTCCATGGCCACAGGTGTATAAAACCAAGCACCTCGGCATGCAGACTGCTTCTACTAACACTTATACATACATACATACACTAACACTTAGATGCACATATACTCACTTACACCCACACACACGCACTTGCACATGTACACACATACTCACACTCGTACACACACAACCAACACGGCCTTGTTCCCTTGACTCCGACAACTTAAATACACACAGCTACTCAGTGACTATAACTTGCATCTTTGCAAAATATTGATCCTTATTCTTTTATATCTCTGCTGCTATAAAAACCCTACACTGCTAACTGTAGATCAGAATATGTGTTTTACCTCAATTAACATTTACCAGCCAACACTACATTCATCTCTAGTCTTGTCTCCATCAGTTGCTTTAGATTAGTATTTTTAGATTCAGCCTTTTGTATTTGTTGTAGATCCTTGTATTTAATGTGCTGTTATTTATCTGCACTGTGCGTATTGTATTGTTTTGCACTTGAGTTCTGTGTGGCACCCTGGTCTTGGAGGAACGTTGGTTCAATATGTACTTGTATATAGCTAAATTGCCAATACAGCCTCTCCTGAACTCTTGACCCTCAAGAAGCTGACTGACTGCCTAATAAAACGCTATGTGACGGAAACCCATAGAAAACTGAGACCTGGTAGTATGCTATAGTTCCTCTTGTATGAAAACATAAATGTATTAAAATCATTAAAAGCCAACACTTCTGAGTGTTCAAATTCTCCAAAATATCTTCTGGCTTTTTTTTCCTAAATTAATTTTGGGTTTGGCCTTTTTTTTGCCCAGGACTATAAGAAATTTCCATCATAACAGCATTCAATTTAATTAAGTCTCATTAAAGCAGCAAAAGTTAAAGAGAATTGTTTGTCTGAATTCACTTTTGTGCTAGCATAGTTTTGCTTACTCACTAGTATAAAACTGGTATAAAAACCTTTGTAGAATCTTATAAGAACCTTTGTGGATCTTTGTAGAAAGAAATACCCCTGTTCTACAGCATCAACAGCGACTAGATCTATTTAATTAAAAGATAATTTAACTACAATTAAATACGGAAACATATTGCATACTTACAGTTTCTGGATCGTTCACCACCACGTTTTCTGGATCGTATACCATTTTTGAAGTTTGACGAGTGCCTGGACTCCCTCTTTTGAAAAGTACCTAAACTTTGGTGTTGAGATGTTTCTTCACATGTTGACTTAATGTTCTGCATCGTGTCACTGCTCTGTGCTTTCTGCAAGTGAACAAAATGTTCATTTAAACAGTTAAATATTAAAATTCACTAGCTACATGGTCCAAATTTTACATTTGCAAAAATATAAACGGTTCAGGGGCAGTGGTACTTCAGCAACTAAGCAACTGTACTAGTAGTCAGAGGGTCTCTGATTTAAGGACCAACACTGCCAGGCTGTCACTGCTATGTCCTTAACTGCTTGGATTGGGTGGTTAGAGTTATAAGTTGCTTTACTTACTGCTTTTTGCAAGCCTTGCTTGATGACAGCCAGACTTTTTAGATAGGATTATTTCATGTCCTTTTGCAGTTTCTCATGTTCCATTCTCACTGCAGTTACTTCTTCTGATGCATTCACTCTGTCCCAAGCTTGTTTTCCCTAGAGTAATACAGGATGTTAATTTTAATATAACATATAAAGAGGAAGTAACCACAACCACAATGACATTCACTTGAACTCACATTACAACATTTTACAATGTTGGATTTTTTAGACACTGTACATTACTTACTAAAGGTCTAAATCATTTCTACTTTTACAGGTGGTTTACTTTATTTCCTGTCATAATGCTTTATGACTGCTTAATTATTTTTAAACAGAAATGTTTGTAATGTGTTCTATGAATTTACTCTTAACCACATTTTGCTTACCAAATTCTTGAATCTTTCACCGTTGTAGTAGTGTTCTGTGCCTGGAAACTGGACCCCCTTTTTAAAAAACTCTCCCAGTCTGTTAGCAACCAGATGCAGCTGCATGTCCTCAAAACCAAACACTTTACCATCCTCACACACCATTAGGACTAGCTCATCATTGGGCTCATTACGATAAAAGTTTTCCAGCACACCAATAACATTCATCTTCACATGGTCTGGTAAGTAGAACTGCTCCCACTCTTCTAACATGTCAGGTTTACATTTACACTTTCAGCATTTAGCAGACGCTTTTATCCAAAGCGACTTACACAGTAAGCGGAACACGATGAGCAATTGAGGGTTAAGGGCCTTGCTCAGGGACCCAACAGTGGCAACTTGGTGGTGGCGGGGCTTGAACCGGCAATTTTCTGTTTACTAGTCCAGTACCTTAACCACTGAGCTATCACTGGTTGTTCTTGGTATGCTGTGTCTTCAAAAGAGCCGACGCTGAAACTTTTTAAACAGGTTTAAAGTAACACACCTTTCATCAAAATTAGAATAAATAAAGACACAGGTGCTGGTTATGGATGGTACTTACGTTTAAAATAAACATCTAATAACTGCATATTTAGTCCAAAAGCGCCACCTAGAGTCGCATTTAACAATTTACAGTTTGCACTGCCACTGTTTTTATTGTCATTGTGTTTTATTTTATTTTACTTTATTGTTTAAGTTGGGGCAGTGTGGAAAATGCAAATAAAATAAAAACACCCTAGGTAATCGCAACCAGCACTGCATCAAAACAAATAAGAGCTAAGAAAAATAGTTAAAGTGAGCTAGTGTGTTGTAATGAAAGGAGCCATGCTGCTGGTAACAGTAGTGCTCGAGTTTCGGGGTTTGAATCTTAGGCTGTGCTCACAAATAAAAAAAGTGTATGGTGCTAAGTCAATCTAGCCAATGAGGAAAGGTATAATATCAGTGCACCCTCAGTGCAGGTCCCAAGCCTGGATAAAAAAGAGAGTTATGTCAGGAAGGGCTAAAAAAAGATTGGCCTGAATCAAAAATGCAGATGAATAATCCATTGTGGTAACCTTAACAGGAGCAGCTAAAAGAAGGAGATGACAAAAGAGATGATAAAGATGATAATCAGCACATGTCAGTGGTTACAAAGCTTTTTCTAAACCTCTGTGTCTCCAGCAAACCACAGTCAGGGTCATTATTTCAAAATAAAGAACTGTTATAAATCATCAAAAGTGGAAGAATTAGAGTAAATCTATTAAGAAGTGGTAGGAAATCATCCACAGTGATGTAAATGCAGTCTTTATTTATTGTTGGTGTTTGGTAGCAGATTGCCAAACAGTTAAAATGTTAAGGGGGCAAATATTTTCCCCATCGGTAATATAGGTGTTTTTCGTATGGGGATCTACCACTTAGAGTGACAAATGTGCAAAATATTAAATCAGAAGGAGGCAAATACTTTTCATGGCACTCAAGACTTAATGTTTACTTTATTATTATTATTTTATTAGTTTTTAGTCATTGTTTACAGGAGATTTAATACTACAGAGGCTTGAAAATGTATCGATCTGTATAAAATATAAATGTGTATTATTTATTTGTGTGTTAAGAGGGAGGATGAACATAGACAATAGCGTAATGACATGTTGCACACTCACTTGGTCTTGTACATCCTGATTAATAGCTGCAGTTCCTTTATTTCTTCTTTTTGGAGACTTTACATCTCTGTTTGAAGTGGATACTTCAGATGTACTGTAGATCTTTATTTTTTTTTTTTTAGCTTTTTGGGGGGTTGTCTCAATGCTGCTTTCCATTAAATGGTCTGATGAACTCGCACTTGTCTGCTGTATGTGAACACAAATTTTTAAAACATTTTACTTTGTAAACAATATGAAATACATAAAATAATCTTTTGTAACAGGTGGGATTTGTGTATGAAATAAAGTCAAAATAGAACACAAATGTGTCATTCCTACAATTCGGTGCCTTTTGTGTCCCCAGTACTGATTATTGTATATAATATATATTAATAATAATAATAATAATACATTTAATTTGTAATGCACTTTACATTTGTGTACAAATCTCAAAGTGCCAAACAGTTAAACAACAAAAACAGACAATACAAGATATTTACAATTAACATTGAACAATCAAGTGAATTAATTGAATGGCTAGTATGAATAAATGAGTCTTTAGATGGAGGGGAAATCAATAGTTGATTCAAAAGAAGAGTAGGCAGGAACAGATAGATATTGTGGAAACCGTACATTTCCGCCTCCTCATCCCGTGACACGAGCTTCACAGATGTAAACAAACTCGGGTGGAGCGCACTGATTCAACTGGGAGAAGTCACCAGGTTGATGCCATGTCTCCGTCAAACAAAGGAAGTCATTTCCATGATCTTTCAGGATATCATAGACCAGAGGACCCTTGCCGGATAGCGAACGGATGTTAAGTTATCCAAAGCGAAGAGAGTTCAGGTCAAGGTCCATGCTAGCCAACCCAGCCAGGCGAGATTCCAGATAGATGCAGCCTCTGCGAGGGAGGAGCACGACATCCCGATGTAAGCTCAAAGCCGAAGGTGGCCCGGGGGAGAGAAGCCGGAATCGGAGTCCAAGCAATTCCATAGCTGCACACTGCAATCAGCGTCCGCATCATTCAAAATTATCCAACACACGCCAGCCATCCAGTACCCAACAGACACCAAGACCAAGACGAAAAAAGAAACAGAGTAACAGGAGCGGCAGCGACCACAAAAAGACAAAAGCGAAAGAAAAACATGACAAAAATACAATAAAACATGACAAAATACAATAAAACATGACAAAATATAGCATATTAAGTACATTTTAAACAATACAATTTCTAAACATCTTGCTGAAATCATTTAACACTTTCAAATATTAAACAAAATAATATTATTGTATAAATACTGTTTTTATCTGTTAGATAGCAGAGGTTTTACCATGTCCAGGGATGCACATCAGTGGTGCGCAGGTGCGCATGCGTGCTCAAAATGTAACAATGCGCACCATGCATTACAACGAGAAGCGCGTTTGCGTACCAAAAGACGAAGTTGTTTTCAGTTTGCAGACCTGGGCATTGTACGGCCCGCGGGCCACATCCCCGTGAGACATCCCCAACCGGCCTGCATGAGGTTCGTGGCAATTAAAAATGAGATGTAAATAAATGTACATCAAACATGCAATATAACAGGATTGATTTTGAGGGGAGCGCTGTGTCTTTAAATATCCGCAAATTTCGATTTACGTGTGTGCGCAAGTGTACGGGGCTTCACCGTAATGCGAACAGAACTGAGTGTTTTTAACCAGACACGAACTTCTGAATTGTTTATGTACTAATGTCAGATGTAACGCTGGTGAAGTATCACAATTTAGGCTTTAAATCTATGGAGCTAATTTAGTGGCAAAACTTCGCAAATAAACAGAACGTATTCTGTAAATATGATACGATTTGTAAACAAACACAACACGATCTACAAATAAAGGTGGTGTGTTATTTAATAATATAAACGTGATATATTTTAATTACATGCAGTATTGAAATAACATAAGCTTTTAGTTTTAGCCCTGGCCCTTCACTGAGATTAACTTTTGGCCCCTTATAAGGAATTATTTGGGCACCTTTGTTCTCACAAGCCGGCTGGAGTGGCTTCTTCTCGCTCATTCACATGTTGTAACGTGTACCACAGCGCCCCCTACTGCTCAGGTGCGATGCATTTGTACGAGTCGGGATGTACAGGGGTTGGACAAAATAACTGAAACACCTGGTTTTAGACCACAATAATTTATTAGTATGGTGTAGGGCCTCCTTTTGCGGCCAATACAGCGTCAATTCGTCTTGGAAATGACATATACAAGTCCTGCACAGTGGTCAGAGGGATTTTAAGCCATTCTTCTTACAGGATAGTGGCCAGGTCACTACGTGATGCTGGTGGAGGAAAACGTTTCCTGACTCGCTTCTCCAAAACACCCCAAAGTGGCTCAATAATATTTAGATCTGGTGACTGTGCAGGCCATGGGAGATGTTCAACTTCACTTTCATGTTCATCAAACCAATCTTTCACCAGTCTTGCTGTGTGTATTGGTGCATTGTCATCCTGATACACGGCACCGCCACTGGATGCACATGGTCCTCCAGAATGGTTCGGTAGTCCTTGGCAGTGACGCGCCCATCTAGCACAAGTATTGGGCCAAGGGAATGCCATGATATGGCAACCCAAACCATCACTGATCCACCCCCATGCTTCACTCTGGGCATGCAACAGTCTGGGTGCTACGCTTCTTTGGGGCTTCTCCACACCGTAACTCTCTCGGATGTGGGGAAAACAGTAAAGGTGGACTCATCAGAGAACAATACATGTTTCACATTGTCCACAGCCCAAGATTTGCGCTCTTTGCACCACTGAAACCGACGTTTGGCATTGGCACGAGTGACCAAAGGTTTTGCTATAGCAGCCCGGCCGTGTATATTGACCCTGTGGAGCTCCCGACGGACAGTTCTGGTGGAAACAGGAGAGTTGAGGTGCACATTTAATTCTGCCGTGATTTGGGCAGCCGTGGTTTTATGTTTTTTGGATACAATCCGGGTTAGCACCCGAACATCCCTTTCAGACAGCTTCCTCTTGCGTCCACAGTTAATCCTGTTGGATGTGGTTTGTCCTTCTTGGTGGTATGCTGACATTACCCTGGATACCGTGGCTCTTGATACATCACAAAGACTTTCTGTCTTGGTCACAGATGCGCCAGCAAGACGTGCACCAACAATTTGTCCTCTTTTGAACTCTGGTATGTCACCCATAATGTCGTGTGCATTGCAATATTTTGAGCAAAACTGTGCTCTTACCCTGCTAATTGAACCTTCACACTCTGCTCTTACTGGTGCAATGTGCAATTAATGAAGATTGGCCACCAGACTGGTCCAATTTAGCCATGAAACCTCCCACACTAAAATGACAAGTGTTTCAGTTATTTTGTCCAACCCCTGTATTTATCAGTGTTCTCCTTACATGTTCATCTTCGCTGATTTGGTCATTTTGGTCATAGCTCCTCCACACCTAAAAAAAAAAAAAAAAATTTCATTAAAAAAAAAAAAGACTGACACGTTGGGGTCAGATCTCACTTTTAATAAAGTGCATTTAATGACAGTTTTGGCTTGGTGGGTAGCACTGTCTCCTCACAGCAAGAAGGTCCTTCATTCAGTAAGGTCCTAAGTGGATTGGTCTGGGTCTTTTCTGTGTGGAGTTTGCGTGTTCTCCCCGTGTCTGTGTGTGTGTTTCTTGTGGGTGCTCTAGTTTCCTTCCACAATCCAAAGACGTGCAGTCAGGCTAACTGGAGCTACTAAAATTATATATGTGTGTGTATGTGTGTGTGCCCTGTGATGGACTGGCAACATGTCCAGGGTGTTTCTTACCTTTTACCCAGTGAATTGTACCCACAGTGACACTAAATAGCATAAATCCGCATCTGATTAATTAATTAATTAATTGACAGTTTTTGCTTGCTGCCAGGCAACTAGTGGCAAAGCAACATTAATTGTCAATATTCAGTAAGTGTGTGTGTATACAGACTAATAATTTGATTAAAATCAGGCTCTGGTAGTAATCTGATTATTTAAATTGTCATATAAACAGCAAACTTTAATGATCTTAATTTGATTTAGATTAGAATTAATCTGAATAAACTACCTGGACCTTGTACCAGGTTATTTCGCTCATGTATATGGAATATACAGATACCTGTTGTAATTCTTTGTAACTGCTCATGTGTAAGAAAACAGCCACTGGCCCGAATCATACTGCGATCTAAAATAGTTTGATGAGGTTCTTAATAGAGCACTAAAAGTTTTCAGTTAAGAATCCCCGGTCCGGCTCCCACCCTGTATGAACAACAGCCAATCGTTGTTCATGTAGGTGCGCAGCATGCTGGAAGTGACAAGTTTGGTGTGCTGGCGTGTTTTACCGCTGCGCCAACTGAGCGCCCTCATTCAAGCATTTCAATTAAAGTAGGACAATGTTTTGTTTAATGATGAAGAATAAACATTTAATAACTGCATTAGATAAAAAAAATTAAGTTTTCAACTATACAACACGATGAATTATAGAATATTTACCGCTGGCTAAGTAACGTGTGTAGTGTTTATTAATGTAATTCTGATGTTGTTACGTTTTCACTGTAAACCAGTCTAATTTAGGTGTGCTAGAGTCCAAAAAAATTAATGGATGCTTTAGCTTTGCACAGTAGAGTGTAAGCTTGTGTGTGTAAATGCAGCAACTAACAGTGCTTATTATTTTGTGACAATTATTGGTTCAAGTATTTCTCAGCCCATGTGATGATATCCATCACACAAGCCTGTTACTGTCAGAGATCAAAGGTCACAGGCATCCATTAATGCTTTTTAGCCTCGTCCTTTACACACAAAATTTCTTATGAGCCTTTGTATTTGATGTTGCTTTTAAACTGTTGGATTATTTTCTGATGCAGTACAAAACCTCTACCATTTTTCTGAAAACTATTTTATACTCAAGCATAAATGCAACACTTTGAAGAGACATTTTATTAAAACTTTCACAATGTTCCAAGTTTTAAATCAGGTTTTGGACTGATAGAATTTATAAATCACTGATTTTTGCATTTATTTAAATTTTATCTCCCAACTTTTTTATGAACTAGAGTTTTTGAATTGTCAGTATAATTCTGGGTAACAAAGTGAAAGAAACATTTCATTCCTGGTCCTGGTACCTTTATCAGTGGCCTCAATTATCATTTTTGCCAGTTAATAAAAATAAACCAAGTGGAAAAACAAAGCTGACTTAATTAAACACATCTCACTGATTTAAGGGTGACATTTACATTTCATCTTTAATTATTTAACACAGTGGCAAGTCAAATAAATCTAGTAACATTAAATATAGTTGGGTGATCAATTTTAAATGTATCATGATTTGTAAAGCTTGATAATGTGTGAGGAATAAAAAGGGAGAACAGAACTCACTAACCAGTTCCAGGAAGTAGGAGAAAGGTGTTCGTCCGGCCACATGTGTTTTATAGTCTCTGAGTGGTCCAGGGAATATTTCCTGAGTGTTAGCAGTGGTTTGTTGAAAGATCTCGTCTGGACTGAATTTTGGCAGATGAATGTTTCCTAAAAAAAAGATGCTGTGAAGCATCTTCAGAGAGAGAGAGAGAGAGAGAGAGATTTTTTTTTTTTTTTAGATTTTAAAAAAGACCTTTATTACAATATTTACTATAACAAATCTTTTACAACCTCAGAGTACATACATGTTGCAAAGCATAAAAATGAGCATAATTAAAATGTAAAATGCAGTTCATGTTCAATCAATTTGCATAGGGTTTCTCTACAACACCATATTCTTTCAAAGCTATCAAGATCGTGCATTAATTTATAATAGTGGAAATCAACTAATATTCTAGATTTTATCAATTTAACAAAGAGTAAAACTGCATCTTGCCCAGACTGTTTGTCTACTTTATTTTTCCTACTAATATAAATGGCCATCTTAGCTTGACCTAAGATAAAATGTTTTGTTTTTTCTGACTATACTTAAAACCCAGGATAAAAATTTCCATTGTAAAGTCTTTATACAAATTCCTGAAAATACGTTGTAGGATTAAAAACAAAGGTTTCAGTCTGAAACACTGCATAAAAGCATGAAAGATAGTCTCTCTTTGTTCGCAGAATGGACATTTTTGATCAATTCCTGGGTTCAAGATCGATATAAACGCATTGACAGCCACAGCTCCATGTAGAATTCTCCACTGTAGGTCACCTGTTTTTTTAATTAAAGGTGGTTTATATATTGTTCTCCATTCTGGTTTTATCTTTTCGTTGAGTTTAAGAACAGTGCGCCAGGGTGTGTCGATCTTGTTCTCCAATGTTTTTTTGTTAAAAACTTTCACACAAGCTTGGTAAAGTTGTTTCCCAGTGGTTGCACTTAAAAGCATTGGTTCTACATTATCAAGGTTCAAGAACTGACCAATAGCTCCATCTAGTTTGGGTGTGAGTACTAGATTAGGGAAACTATCCGTCTCGTCCGGAGCTGTCTTTCCTGTGAAGTAGTCATTAATTAATTTGTTTTCATCATCCGATAGAACATTTCGCCACTTATCTAAAATTTTAGCAGTCACTCGACCAGACTTCATACCCAGGGCTTCAGCTGTTTCTTCAGTCTTCCTGAAATCTGGTCCAGCTATGCCACATATGTCTTTTAAAGTCACAGTTTTTGATTTAAAAAGTATGTCCTTGAGTGCAGGAAAAACACAGGAACTGATGTCTAGGCGTGCTCCGCCGATCAAAGGTTCTTGTAATATCCAGTGTAAGGAGATTTTGGATTTTCCCCTTTGCACATTAAAAAGACCCCAAACTCTAAAAATATTTTGATAGAATCGGGGTAATAGTGAAGTGTTCATTTCCTGTGGTGACATTAAAAAAAGATTTTTATCTAGTCCCATTCCACACAGTGTTTTCAAAATTCGGCAGCTTACGTCTCTCCAAGAAGTGTTCACAGGTCCAGTCAAGAGTTTTTTCACAAACTGAATTCTGAAAGCCGCAGTCCTGCTTTGTAAGTGGATGAGACCTTGTCCTCCTCCTTCTCTGGGTAAAAATAAAACTGATTGCGGTGTCCAGTGTAATTTGTCCCAGAAGAAATTAACCAGCATAGGTTGTATTTTGTTCAATAGATCTGATGGTGGGTCCATGCAAATCAGTCGATGCCATAAAGAGGATGCCACCAAGTTATTGATAATAAGGACACGCCCTCTATATGACATCTTTGGAAGTAACCATTTCCACTGTTCCAGTCGACTCTTGATTTTTTCAACTGTTTCTTCCCAATTTTTTTGGGTAAACGTATCAGTCCCTAAAAAAACACCCAAATATTTCAGTCCATCTTTTTTCCATTGCAGCCTGCCGGGGAGATTTGGTTCTCCCTCTGGCCACTGCCCAATAAGTAAAGCCTTACTTTTGAACCAATTCACTTTTGCTGAGGATATAGTTTCAAAATCTTTTAGAGTCTTTGATATTGTTTTGATGTCTTCTTTTCCACTAATAAAAACTACAATATCATCCGCGTAGGCCGATACACAGAGAGAAGATACACAATCAGGGATAGATAGACCATTTAATGTTGACCTTAACTTACATAAAAGAGGTTCTATTGCAATTGAGTACAGCATCCCGGACAAAGAGCATCCCTGTCTTACACCTCTATTTATTTTGAATGGAGCGCTCAAAACACAATTGATTTTTAGCATACTCTCTACATCATTGTACAGAACCCTGATCTTATCGATAAAACCTTCGCTAAGACCAAACGCTGCTAAAGTGTTCCATAGGTATGTGTGTTCGACTCTATCAAATGCTTTTTCTTGATCTAGTGAGATCAAACCCACATTAAGTCCTAAAAGTTTTGAAACTTCTATGACATCACGAACCAGTGAAATATTATCAAATATTGATCTGTTGGGAATGCAGTAAGTCTGGTCCGAATGGATGATACTTCCCATTACTTTATTTAGCCTGTTTGCTAACATTTTGGACAAAAGTTTATAGTCACTGCACAAGAGTGATACTGGTCTCCAGCTCTTTATGTCTGTCAAGTCCCCTTTTTTGGGGAGAAGAGTTAATACTGCTCTACAGCAGCTCATTGGCAGACATCTTGCAGTTAGACTGTTATTGAGTACTGTCAAAAGATCTTCTCTTACCTCTGACCAAAAGGCTTTATAAAATTCCATTGGGAGGCCGTCTAGCCCTGGGGCCTTACCACCTTCTGTACTCTGTAGGGCTTTCTCCAGCTCTTCCATGGTCAGCTCGGCATCCAGCTCGGCTAACAGTTCACTAGGTACTTGAGGCATATTTTCTAAAAAGACATCATGTAAAAGCTGTTCATTAACCAGTTCACTTTTATAAAGATCACTATAGAACTGAGCTGCTCGGTCTCTGATTTCATCAGGATCTGTTAATAAAACCCCAGCCTCAGAGCGCAGTGAATGTATAAACTTTTTTTGTCCATTTTTTTCTCTAGGCTAAAAAAGAATTTTGAAGGTATATCCATTTGGTCCATACTTTGAAAACGGGAACGAACTAAGGCACCTTGTGCTTTTGTTTCCAGGAGCTCATGTAAAATATCTCTCTTTTTTTTCCGCATCTCAATATAATCAACGTTTCCAGTATTATACGCCATTTTCTCAATTTCTAATAATTCCTTTTCAAGTAGTGTTATTGATTGAGTTCTGTCTCTCGTGATACTTTGAGTGTATTGTTTGCATAACTGTTGTATTTGTATTTTACCTATATCCCACCATTGTTGTACTGATTTAAAAGTTTCTCTTGTGTTCTTAAAATTATTCCAAAAGAATTTAAAAATATCTTTAAATGCCCTGTCTTGAGTCAGTGTTATATTAAAATGCCAGTATGCGCTCTTTGGTTTTACACAGTCTAAAAAAATAAGACACTGTACTAGACTATGGTCTGAAAAAGCTACAGGACTAATAAAACATTTTTTAAAAATATTGAGTTGATGCTTAAAACTGTAAAATCTGTCAAGTCTTGCTAGAGAGATTATATTTTCCCGTGTATGTGCCCATGTATATTGTCTTACTTCTTTGTGACAATTCCTCCAAATGTCACTTAGATCGTGTGTTTTTATACACTGGGACAGTTTTTTCCGGGAAGGCATATGGGGTTCGATATGATTCCTGTCTAAGTTATCTAACGTACAATTGAAATCTCCTCCTAGAAGCAAGATTTCATCATTATTACAGTTTTGTAATGTATTAGAAAGTGTGTCTATAAAAGCTAACCTTTCTGTTGTTTTTGTTGGAGCATAGACACAAATTATTACAAATATACTGTTTTCAAAGACAGCTCTGACTTTTAACATTCAACCATTTATTATCTCTTCACATAGTAAGAGTAGATGGTGTAACCCTGGACACATCATTGTTAAAAAACTGTGCTGTACAAAGGACATTGAGCTTCTAGCTGGTGGCATTCGGCCATACTATCTTTCCGAGGGAATTCTCGCATGTTATTGCGATCACTGTTTACATCCCGCCCTCTGCTGACGCTGCTGCAGCATGTGATCGCCTACACACCGTGGTATCAGAGCTGCAGACCTCGCACCCTCAGTCCCTCATCCTCATCTCCGGGGACTTCAATCATGCATCCCTGTCCTCCACCCTCCCCACCTTCACTCAGTACGTTAAATGCCATACAAGGGACAGTAAAACGTTGGATCTACTGTATGTTAACACAAAGGATGCATACAGCTCTTCACCCCTCCCCCCGCTTGGTCGATCTGATCACAACTTGGTGTACCTCCTGCCTGTCTACACCCCCATGGTTAAGAAACAACCCCTTACCACAAGATCTGTGAGGAACTGGTCTGCAGAGGCCAGTGAGGCATTAAAGGACTGTTTCGAGATTACAGACTGGGAGGTGTTATGCAGTCCACACGGGGAGGACATTGACAGCTTGACTCACTGCATAACGGACTACATAAACTTTTGTGTTGAGAGCACCGTACTAGCACGAACTGTACAGTGCTTCACTAATAACAAACCCTGGGTGACGCCTGAGCTTAAAGCACTTCTTAACGAGAAGAAGAGGGCTTTTAGATCAAAAGATAAGGAGGAGCTAAAGATGGTCCAAAAAGAACTCAAAAGGAAAATAAAAGAATGCAAGGACATTTAAAGGAAAAAAAATGGAGGGACACCTTCAACAAAACAATGCAAGAGAAGTTTGGAGAGGACTCAATAAAATCTCAGGACGGAGAAGCAGCAGAAATGGACCAGTGTGTGGAGACAGGACATGGGCTAACGAGCTGAATTTGTTTTTCAACAGATTCGACTCAGGCTCCTCCATGCCCCCCATTCACATGCATATGAACCAAACAGTGTCCAATACACAACAATCCATGCTATCTCACTTAACCACCCCCTCAAATACGGCGTCACCCATGCACAGCTTGGGTCCAATCCACCCCCCACAACTCATTGGTGAAACCTCCCTGTGTCTACCACCTCTAGATTCCTCCCCATTCATCTCTATAACGGCTGAGCAGGTGAGGAGAGAACTCAAGAGGAACAAAGTGAGAAAAGCCACAGGCCCAGACGGCATCAGCTCCAGACTTCTCAAGGACTGTGCAGACCAACTCTTTGGGGTGGTTCTTCACATCTTCAATCTAAGCCTGAGTTTGAAGAGGGTGCCAGTCCTATGGAAAACTTCCTGCTTGGTTCCAGTGCCTAAGACTGCGCACCCCAGGGAGCTGAATGACTTCAGACCAGTGGCCCTTACTTCACATCTAATGAAGACTCTAGAGCGGATTATACTCAGCCACCTTCGACCGATAGTGGACACAACGCTGGACCCCCTGCGGTTTGCCTACAAAACTGGCATTGGTGTAGAGGACGCAGTCATCCACCTGTTACACAGATCCCTCTCACACCTCGACACCCCTGGGAACACTGTGAGGGTCATGTTTTTCGACTTCTCCAGTGCTTTCAACACTCTACAACCATCACTACTTGGAAAGAAGCTGGAGGTAGCTGGAGTTGACCGTCACCTCACTGCGTGGACGATTGATTACCTCTCCAACAGACCACAGTACGTGAGGCTTCAGGACTGTGTGTCCAACGTAGTGGTTAGCAGTACAGGGGCACCGCAAGGGACTGTCCTCTCTCCATTTCTTTTTTCCGTATACACCTCAGACTTTCAACATAACACACAAGACTGTTTCCTGCAAAAGTTCTCAGACGACACAGCCATTGTTGGATGCTTATCTGACGGGAATGAACAGGATTACAGGAGTATCGTCAAGGACTTTGTTTCCTGGTGTGAACTGAATGTGCTTCATATTAACACCAGCAAAACTAAATAACTGGTGATCGACTTCAGGAAAAAGTCGCATCACACCACACCTGTGAGCATCCAGGGTTTGGACATTGAGATGGTGAAGGAGTACAAATACCTGGGTGTTCACCTCAA
Organism: Trichomycterus rosablanca; assembly: GCF_030014385.1. Taxonomy (NCBI): domain Eukaryota; kingdom Metazoa; phylum Chordata; class Actinopteri; order Siluriformes; family Trichomycteridae; genus Trichomycterus; species Trichomycterus rosablanca. Next base: position 49,533,146 of record NC_085989.1, read on the forward strand.
TAATAAACTGGACTGGTCTAGCAACTCGGATGCCCTATACAGAAAGGGCCAAAGTCGCCTCCACCTTCTGAGGAGACTGAGGTCTTTTGGAGTGTGCCGACCACTGCTTAGATCCTTTTATGACACTGTGGTAGCATCAGCCATCTTTTATGGAGTGGTGTGCTGGGGTGGTGCAATATCAGAGAGAGACAGAAAAAGACTGAACAAGCTGATCAAGAAAGCGAGCTCTGTCTTGAACTGTCCTCTCGAACCTGTAGAGGAGGTGGGAGAAAGGAGGATGATAGCCAAGCTGTCATCCATCCTGGACATCACCACACATCCACTACATGAGTCTGTAGGAGACCTAACAAGCTCCTTCAGTACCAGACTCCTCCACCCCCTGTGTAAGAAGGAGCGCTACCGCAGGTCCTTTATTCCTGCAGCCATCAGAGCTTATAACAGTAATAATATATAATAATATCAGTCATTCCTTATCTTTCATGTTGGGTGTAATAACAAGTGCAATATGTAACCTATTCACAATAAGTGCAATTATATATAAAACTTAATATATTTTGCATATTTTTAATGTATATATTATTTTTTAGATATTTTATAGAGTAAATAACTACACACTATGTGTGCAATATTTTTTACTTAGTTGTATTTCTTGTATTCCTGTCTTCATTCTGCTGTAACAAGTTAATTTCCCTAAGGGGATCAATAAAGTCTTATCTTATCTTATTCGTATGATATGGGAATAAAATTCTTAGAAAATAAAATTGCAACACCTCCACTAATTGTATTGTTGTGGCTTAAAATAGAAAGTCCATTCCATTCTATAGCCCAATCAGTAGCGTTCTCTGCATCACTATGTGTTTCTTGCAACAACATTATATCAATGCCCTTAATTTTTAATAACTCATAAAGTTCTGCTCTCTTTACCTTATCTCTTGCCCCATTTAGGTTTAAAGCAGCAATGCGTATCTCACCCATAAATATGAGCAAGGAAAAATTTTTGCAGATCCCCATTATGCTGTTATTTAACTCTAATATTAAACATTACAATCGATTTCTCTTTTATCTTTTTATTTCAGTTTTCTTTTTGCTAATGTCTAAACACTTCAGTGTTTTCAAAGATACCCTTGGTCATAAACCACTTAGTTTTCTCAACAAATTGTTCCAAATCTGGGAAGTACTCTTCAATTTTTACGTCTCTCATATTTTTTGTTGACTTCAGAAATAGTTTAATGTCTTCTACATCATAAGTCCTATATTTACTCTCACTTTGAGAGTTTTCCATAGCACTTGAGTCTGACAAGTCATCATCACTACTGATATCTATGTCTCTGTCTATTTTTTTAGCCTGGTTCTTTTCAATATGACTTGCTCTCCTCTTAATTGGTGTTTTTCCATTAAATCTTCAAGTTTTTCTTTTTCATTGTTTTTGCCAGAATCCTTTTGTATGGATTCTGTGTTTTCACCGTTCTCACTTTTATCAGAAACTCCTGGGTTTTCAGAACTTTCTGTTTACTGGATTTAATTCGATTTCAACTGGGTTTATTATTTCTGTTTCTGCATTGACACTGGCAGTAATGTTAAGATCCTCTACATTATTTACTTCCCCCATTAAATCGTTTTTTGATACCCGTGTGTCTTTTTGGACCTCAGTACTATTTGTTTGGTTATCTTTGCTATTAGCATTATCAGACTCACTTACTGGATTTTTTTTAAGTGGGCATGCTCTAATGAGGTGTCCTGGTCCGCCACAACCAAGACATTTCATTGTTTCTGTAGTGGCAAAGACTGTGTAATCATAACTGTCAATATGAAAATTAAAAGATAAATCTAATTCTGTGTTGTTTTCATTTAAAACCATGTACACAGAGCATCTGAATGATACAACATGTTTTAGAAGAGGCGACTTGCTGGCGATTGAAATTTTTTTGATAGGGGAAACTATTTTACCATATCTGGCTAGAATTTCAACTATCTGGTCATCTTTTATAAAAGGTGGGACATTTGAAATGGTTATTCTTTTGGCAGGTGTAGAGAGAGGAAACACTTTGATATGACTGCCTCCTATGTTTACCACATTCACAATTAGTTGGTTTGCTTTTTCAACAGTACTTAAAAAGATTACAATAGTACTGTTCATTCTTGAAGCAGATAAAATAGCTTCGTGACCAACAACATTCCCAACCGCTAAACTGCACTCTTCTATGTTTACTGCTGACACGATTTTAACTGCATGACGCCGCGTGAGAAATTCAAAACTTCCTCCGTCAGCAGCCATGGTTTGTACATGGCAAGAGACCAATCGGTCTCCTCCACTAAAGAAAAAACAATTCTAACTAAAATTCTAAGTCAAACTATTTACAAAACAAAGAAATAATTACTTACAAAGGTAGAAAGAAGATAGAAAAAGAATTAAATGCACAAACGCAGCACAGAAGCCACAGCTCACACACGCTCACGTTCACACTCCGCCTACTCACTCCCAGCATGCACTCACAGAGAGAGAGAGAGAGAGAGAGAGAGAGAGAATTACAGTACATGTACAGAAAAAATTGGGACAGGATGGAAACTGTAAATAAAATAAAAACAGAGTTTCTTACATTGACTTTTATTTGATGTCAGACAGGATGAAGCTGAGATATTTCATCTTTTATCTGCTTAACTTCATTTCATTTATTATTAAACATCCATTCCTGCATTTCTACACATTCCAAAAAAAGTTGGGACGGGAGCAATTTAGGGCTAATAATGAGGTGAAAAACTAAATAATGATGTGATTTTAAACAGGTGATTGTGATGGTTTGGTACAAAAGCAGCATCCAGGAAAGACTGAGTCTCTGATGAGTAAAGATGATCAGAGGATCCAGTGAGAAAATTATTGAAATGTTTAAAAACAATGAACATCAAAGAAAGATTGGAAGGGATTTGCATGTTCTCCCTCTACAGTGCAGAATATCATTAAATGATTCAAGGAATCGGGATGAATTTCAGGGTGTAAAGACCAAGAGTGCAAGCTTAAGCTGAACAATAGCTGATATAACCACATGGGTGATGGATTAGTTTATCAAACCTTTATCAAGCTCTACAATACAAAGTTACTGCACAAATGATACTTCAAACTTTACTGTGCAAAAAAGAAGCCTTATGTTAACCATGTCCAGAAGCAGCGTCGACTTCTCTGGGCATTTGGCTTTTTTGGAAAAAATAGACATCGTGTGTACCAGACCAAAGATGAAAAGGACCATCCAGACTGTTATCAGCAACAAGTCCAAAAGCCAGAGTCTGTCATGGTATGGGGGCATGTCAGTACCAGGGTCTGTCATGGTATGAGGGTGTGTCAGTACCAGGGTCTGTCATGGTATGAGGGTGTGTCAGTACCCCGTACTGTTGTACATCTTAAGACGTGTTTGCAGGAAGAACGAGACAAAATAAAAGCTGAAACACTAAATCACTTGTTCTCCTCTGTGCCAAAACATCTTTTTTAAGTGGTGAAAAGGAACGGCAACATTACAAAGTGGTAAATGGTTTACTGTCCCAAGTTTATTTGGAATGTGTTGCAGGCCTGAAATGCAGGAATGGATGTTTATTAATAAATGAAATGAAGTTGAGCAGATAAAACATGAAATATCTCAGCTTCATCCTGTCTGACATCAAATAAAAGTCAAAGTAAATGTAAGAAACTCTGTTTTATATATTTGCATTTTCCATACTGTCCCCTTATTGTGGCATCGATAATTGGTTAGCACTACTCTGTACTGACTGAACGAGACACACTGAAGTCCTACAGTTCATTTATGCTACAGTTCCTACAGTAACAAGATATCCTCCTGACTACCAGCAATTCAATTTTGTCCTTTCTAGAGGACATATTTAAACCTGAATATCATCCACACCATGCATTTTACTGGGCTAACTCTTTTTGTTCTCTAAAGAGGACATTTAGAACTAGGGGGTGGGGTTTGGGGAACTGCCTCTTGCTCTTTAAAAAATATGGCGTCCATCAACACAATCACCTTTTATGGAAAGAAGATGCTTAATAATTATAATTGAGCACATTTTGTCTTAAAATGTTGTTGTATTATTTTATATGAATATCTGAAGAATGCTTTAAACCATTGTCTAAAGTAATAAAACTATATTTTACCATGATAGGACAGTGGACATTTGTATTGATTACCTCAATTTTGTTCTCAATTTTTTCAACTGAAATGGAAGGGATTCACTATCTGAGGCAGAGAGAATTTTACTGCAGACTGTTGATGAAAACTCAGATATTGAGTTGCAAGGAAGAACAAGGTGCTGATGGAGAAAGGGTTGGCAGGTACTGGAACTCTCATGAAGAACATGATGAAGAGTGCATCACTATAGTGGATCAGGCCATGAAAAAGAAAGAAAGCGGGGCATCTGTGATAGTTGTCAGAAGAGGTCCTGAACATGCTTTCATCAAGTGGTTTGAAAACAAGCCAGTGGTCATGACATCCTCCACCTTTTCTTTGGAATTTATGTACAGTAATTATTACAATTATGATTCAGTTTCATATGTACCGTCTTCTGATGTCCACTGTAGTGGACACATTATATTTTTAAAATAAAAACATTTTTAAAAATAAAAATGTTTTAAGTATGCTTATTGACTTCCAGACAATGTGGGAAATAAAAAAAAACAAAGAATTGGGAGACATTTTTCCCCTGGTAGTCAGGAGGATATAATGATTCATTAGTTCACAAGTGTTAAATTAAGGGGGGGGAGGGGGTGTAACATGCAGGAACTGCACACACAGACCAATCAAATGGGTGAATAAATATATGAACCGAGGAGGAAGTGAGAGAGAAATGCTTAAATTACAAGATTTCCTGAGAAGAACAAGTTTTCTTTTGCTCCATAATAATACTTGGTGTTTTGTCTAGATACACACAGTCTGACTGGGTGCTTTATGATACACTATTACTGCCTAGACACAAAAGTTGTATATTCAAATCTTTTCAGACAACAAATAATGATATAAAAACATTTATACAGAACAAAATTACAATTAATATCCACTTTAGCGCTGTCACCTTTTATATTTGTTCTATCATCACAAACCTCTGTATACTCTGCATTGTAAAATAAGGGGTTCAACACAATGATGAATATAACTATGAGCTCTGATGTACTTCTGAGCAGAAATACCAGTCACTTAACACAGTCCACCACTGCTTTTCACTCTTATTTTGCTTGTCCCAACTTTTAATGTGCAGCAGGCATTAAACTCTAAATGTGTTTATAAAACACAATCAAGTTGGTCATTGTAAATCTTTTCTTTCCACTTTTATTACTTAAAAATCTTTAAGAGAATTAACAAATCACAGATTATTGTCTTAATTTACAAAATATCCCACCTTCTCCAAAGACCCTGCAAATCCACATTTATGCCTGAGAGGTCATTTTTTACATTTATTTTACAATACAGCCACATTATATTATTTCAATTATGATATATTATATCATTTAATAGTAATTACTTGATGGTTATACTTTTTTTTTTTTATAATAACCATAAACTATACTGTTTTATACCATGATATTATAGCATAAAATAAAAATAAATAAAAAAAATGGATAAAAAAAATTAAATAATTTCACCAATAGTTTACAGCTCATATATAAAAAGTTAAGTGCATTCATGAGTGAGTGAGAATAGTTTTTTTTCTAGTTCCCCAAACTTCCTATTTGTATTACCCTGAAAATAAAAACACACAGAATAAATGTGCATGTAGGGCACTAACACCTACCTTCTCCAGGAGTTGATTCATGATCTCAAGTTCATCACTGGTGGTCGCTGCATTATTGATGAGCTCTTTAGCAGTTTTGAAGAGGACAAAGGCATTATTAACAAAAGCTCTCTCTTTCTCCAGGAATTTGTTTTTAGCCCTGTTAAATGATTACATAGATAATTAAAAGAGAAATAAGAAACATTTAATTCTCCACAGCAGAAGACTTTACAACATACAGCAAAACAAAAGTAAAATTAGATTCTTATAATAATTCTGCTTGGTAAATGTATGACAAATTCTAAATTCATCCACAAAAATATACACCTTACCTTTCTGATTTATCTGTCATCTGTTAAAAGAGAAAATGCACATTATTAAACACATCAGAGAAATATCAATCACAGGTAATAAATAAAGATGTTACAACCCCTGGCAAAAATTATGGAATCACCACTCTTGGAGGATGTTCTTTCAATTGTTTAATTTTGTAGAAAAAAAAATAAATCACAGACATGCCACAAAACTATCATTTCTCAAAATGTCAACCTTTTGACATTTAAGAAACAATAAAAAAGAAACAAATATAATAGTTGTGGTCAGTCACAATTGCTTTTTTTTTAGATCAAGTAGAGGAAAAAAATATGGAATCACTCAAATCTGAGGAAAAAAATATGGAATCACTCTGTAATTTGCAGTTTAAAAACAAAACATCTGCAGCAGATTAGATTTGCTAATTATTCTTCAGTTTAAAAAGAGTGCTTACACCTCGGAGAGCTGTTGCACAAAGCAGATTGTCATGAATCATGGTTCCAACACAAGATATGTCAGTTGAAACAAATGAGAAGATTATAAAACTCCTTCAAGAAGATAAATCATCGTGGAATGTCGCAAAAGATGTTGGTTGTTCCCAGTAAGCTGTGTTTAAAATCTGGACCAAGTACAAACAAAATGGGAAGGTTGTAAAAGGGAAGCATACTGGTAGACCAAGGAAGACATCAAAGCATCAAGATAGAAAACTTAAAGCAATATGTCTTGAAAACAGAAAATGCACAACAAAGCAAATGAGAAACAAGTGGCCGGAAAGTGGAGTCAATGTCTGTGACTGAACTGTAAGAAATCATCTAAAAGAAATGGGATTTACATACAGAAAAGCCAAACAAAAGCCATCATTAACACCTAAAAAGAAAAGAACAAGGTTAAAGTAGGCTAAAGAAAAGCAACCGTGGACTGTGGGTGACTGGATAAAAGTGATCTTCAGTGATGAATCGCGAATCTGCATTGGGCAAGGTGATGATGCTGGAACTTTTGTTTGGTGTCTGTCCAGTGAAATTTATGAAGATAACTGCCTAAAGAAAACATGTTAATTTCCACAGTTGTTGATGATATGGGCCTGCATGTCGGGTAAAGGCACAGGGGAGATGGTCTTCAATAAATGCCAAAGTCCACATTGAAATTTTGGATGCTTTTCTTATTCCATCAGTTGAAAGGATGTTTGGTGATGATGACTTCATTTTTCAAGATGATAATGCATCTTGCCATAGGGCAAAGGACATGAAAACTTTCATTCAAGAAAACATATAATGTCAATGGCATGGCCTGCAAATAGTCCGGATCTCAATCCATTTGAAAATCTCTGGTGGAAATGGAAGAAAATGGTCAATGACAAGGCTCCAACCTGCAAAGCTGATCTGGCAACAGCAATAAGAGACAGTTGGAGGCAGATTGATAAAGAATACTGTTTGTCATTAGTTAACTCCATGCCTCAGAGAGTTTAAACCATTATAAAAGCCAGAGGTGGTGCAACAAAGTAATAATGGTGCAGTGTTTTCTAATGATTCCATAATTTTTTCCTCAGATTTGAGTGATTCCATATTTTTTTCCTCTACTTGATCTAAAAAAAAGCAATTGTGACTGACCACAACTATTATATTTGTTTCTTTTTTATTGTTTCTTAAATGTCAAAAGGTTGATGATAGTTTTGTGGCATGTCTGTGATTTTTTTTTTTTTCTACAAAATTAAACAATTGAAAGAACATCCTCCAAGAGTGGTGATTCCATAATTTTTGCCAGGGGTTGTATAAACCAGAGCAGCTTTACCTTGAGAGCAGCTTTACCTTGAGAGCAGCTTTATCTTGAGAGCAGCTTTACCTTGAGAGCAGCTTTACCTTGAGAGCAGCTTTACCTTGAGAGCAGCTTTACCTTGAGAGCAGCTTTATCTTGAGAGCAGCTTTACCTTGAGAGCAGCTTTATCTTGAGAGCAGCTTTACCTTGAGAGCAGCTTTACCTTGAGAGCAGCTTTACCTTGAGAGCAGCTTTACCTTGAGAGCAGCTTTAAGCTGAATGTAAAAGGAAAAGGAGTGGCCTGCTCAGTAAAATAAGGAAATGTGTGTGTAGAGGGTGGTGGTGATTGTCTGATAGACAGACAGACATGCATGACAGATGTTTACAGTTTCAGCATTTAACATTTACATATTCAGCATTTACATTTTCAGCCTTTAGCAGACGCCTTTATCCAAAGCGACTTACAGTACAGTGACAGTCTATAGTCTAAGCAATTGAAGGTCTTGCTCAAGGGTCCAACAGCAGCAACCTGGCAGTGGTGAGGCTTGATCCAGCAACCTTTTGATTACTAGTCCAGTACCCTAACCACTAGGCTACGACTTGCCCTTGTTGGCTTTTGCACCTTCAGCTGCTAATAGTCACTCATAACAAGCACAAAGTTTCTGAGATGAGATCAGACCTCGAGAACTCAGCAGAGTTTCTGTGTAGATCTGATGTCTGGCTTTTTCTTCACAGAACAGAGATTCAGGTCGTCTTCTTTCATGCAGCAGCAGACTGTATTAAATGACAAGGGTTTTCAGTACTACTCCGTACTACATGTGGCTTTATTTTCATAAAAGCATTGTGGCATCTCATCCAGTGTCATCTGAGAGATCAAAGGTCACACAGACACAAAGATCATTTCCAGCCTGGCCTTACACAGATATTTCTCCAGATTTTCTTAATCTTTTCACAATAGTGTGGTGAAAGACCCAAAATATTATTTTCTTCCCAAGTTGGTGAGCCACAGCCCATTATTGCTTGTACGGACTAATTATTTGATGTTTCCTCCTTTTATACTCAATCATGATTCCCTCACCTGTTACCAACTTACCTGCTTATTGTGGAATTCTGTAACTTGAATATTCTATAAATAAAAATTTAATATTCTATTTTCACTCTTATTTTATGCCAAAATTTTATAAATGAAGAAAAAAATAATAAGAAGTGAAATTACAGTTGTAATACTGGGGTGTTTCAAAAACAAATGCACATTCGAGAGTTCAGTGGTGCAAAAAGCAGGCGAGCACATTGTGGTAAACACCAAGAGAACCTTTACAGCATGTTTTATGCATACAGTGGGTAACTGGTATGTTGTGGGATTTAACATGGTTTGTGTTTATTATACACTGAGCCTCTTTCTTGTGATTTAAGTAACTGACAATGATATAGTCTGTGGTACCAGGCAAGCTGGTCAGAAGACTAAATGACAAAAGATCACATAGGGCTTCTGTACAAAAAAACAACTTTCAAGCAATGAAACATTTCTTATCTGTGAAGTACTTCAATTAAATACACACGTGTTAAAATACTTTTACTTAAACTTAACTCTACAAGTGTTTATGTTTTGGCTACAAGTCATTTAGAAGCGGAGCCATTGCCAACCTGTTGTGACTCTATTTTATAAATTGTAGCATGTAAGCTCCTACATGGACTTCATTGCAACCTATATTGTAAATGTGTGTAGTTAATGTGGGGATTATGGGTAGGCAACTGGGTGCTACACAGAAACATTGGTGCTGGGAAGCTGGTTTTAAACCTCACCTCTGATAACTGACTTTTCACATTGTGTCACATAGATTTTCACCCATCTCCTAACATGCAGAAGGAACAGTGGTAGCTAGAAGTTCCAACAAGGTATATGACAAATTAGCTTTGTTTCTGCCTAGATACATAAAAAGTGTTTTGGCCACTGTTGATTTTTATCACAATAAATGGTTTCAGATCAGATCATAAAACAAAATGCAATATAAGAAAACAAGGAAACAAGAATTAAAGCTTTTTCATGTTTATTTGTTTATTAGGATTGTAACGTCATGTTTTACACTTTGGTTACATTCATGACAGGAACGGTAGTTACTCATTACACAAGATTCATCACCTCTCAAGGTTATATCAAACACAGTCATGGACAATTTAGTGTCTCCAATTCACCTCACTTGCATGTTTTTGTACTGTGGGAGGAAACCGGAGCACCCGGAGGAAACCCACACAGACAGGGAGAACATGCAAACTCCGCACAGAAAGGACCCGAACTGCCCCACCTGGGGATCTTCTTGCTGTGAGGCGACAGTGCTGCCTACTTAGCCACCGTGCCGCCCAATGATAATGAAATGAGAAGCAGATACAGCAGTTGGAAATTTTAAACACCACAGAGAAAAATAGTGCTTCAGCCAAAAACAAAGCTAACAGTGTCCTAACATAGGAAAATGTCCACTGATAAACTAGAGGAAGATAAACACATATTGTGCATTAAAAAGAAAGCAGCTGTAGTTTTTAGCTCTACACCTACAACTAGAATATGTGTTATATGATATACGTTATGTAATCCTAATAAAGAGACCAGTACATTTAAACAGTATTTAAATATCTTCACAACTATATACATTACCAAATGCACTGTTTTGCTCTGTTTTACCATAACCCAACCTAAACACTTGGCAAATGAAGTACCCGCAAAGCCAATTCATTTTATTGGTGGTGCAGTGTGGTGGGGTTTGATGACTACTTGCCCATTACACACTTGTAGAGCTTGTGAAAACTGGATGATCTAATTATAAATGATTTCTCAACACATTTTAGCATTCACCTCAAAATTATTTCTTTATTAAGCAAACACGGTAAAGACTGTCAGAATAACTTCTTAAAAAATGTTTAATTATTAATTTATAAAAGTCTATCTAAATTAATCAGTTAATCATTGAACTTAGGGAATAAGTTTCTAGAAGTCATTGCATTGTCATTTGTTCATGACAAAGTTAAACTGTACAGAGAAAATTTACTCTGGAATGTTCTGTTCACAAGTCTACATTTAATTCTGCATTAGGTTTATGAGTTTACTATAGAGAAACGCACAAAAAATCATTAACCACATCTTAGTATACTGACAAGTAAATGTTCAATAGTTTTTGATTTACACATGAATGTTGTAGGTCTTCAGACTTATATACACAATCCAGAAAGAGTGAAGTTTCAGTATCTGAGATTGAACAGTAAGAGAAACAATACACAAAACATTTTACATACGTTTAATTGAAACATCTTTAACTTTTAGAGAAATAACAGCAAATAAAGAGAGATTTATTTTTACACACAGTTTAGTTGTGTTTTTATTCTTGTGCTTCTTTAAGCAGCTTATTTTGCTGCTCCCCCCATTTGAGCAGGATCATGATGCTGTAACAAAACAAACACAGCAGAACAGAATAAAGGCATTAATTTGTCACAAATACATACACACAAAAAAAAAATTCCCTGTTTATCCCAACTCATTTGGAGTGCAGGGTCAGCCATTGTACAGCACAGAGAGGGTTAAGAACCTGGCTCAAGGGCCCAACAGTAACTGCATGGCAAAGCTGGATTTAAACTCACAACCTTTTAACTGATAGCTCAAAACTCTGACCACTAGGACAGGGATAGCTTATATATATATATATTAGGGCTGTCAAACGATTAAAATTTTTTATCGCGATTAATCTCAGAATTTCATGTAGTTAATCGCGATTAATCGCATTTAAAAAAATCTGTGTAAATGTTATAGAAAAGAAGGATTTTTAAGTGAAATGTTACAATTAAAATGGTGAACACATTTTATGCTAAATGTACTTATGTTAAAAACTGCTGGGACAAGAGAAAACTGTAAGGGAGTTTTATTCACTCACATACTAGGCAGTAATACTATCCAATGGTTTAATGGACGTTTCTACACGAAGTGAGTGTGTTTTGACCCTTTGGGGCTTCCATAGTTCATGGACTAACGTGCTTGACTCAGCTTTCCGGTATTCTTTACCGTAACAGAATAAGTTAATAAAGTGTTCTGCTCCCGACAACTTGTGAATATAGCGTGTATTTATTTCTTTATTATGCAAGTGCATTACTACGACACTACGACGCTCGGTTACATTATGTTAACAAACCGCAAATGAAAAACGGTGGCAAGTCCGACATTAAAACGTTTGTTCTACCAGTCAAGTCTCAACATGAACTAGAATTTGCGTTAACGGCACTAATTTTTTTAATCGCGTTAAATTGAGATTGCGTTAATGCGTTATTATCGCGTTAACTTCAACAGCCCTAATATATATATATATATATATATATATATATAAACCCAAGTTGGGCTAGTATGGAAAATGCTAATAAAAATAAAACACAGTGTTTCTGTGTTTTTGTCATTGCAGACGGTATGAGCCCAATATATTTTATGTTTTGTCTGGTCAATTTCATTTTATTTGTTAATAAATTTCAGGACACACCCCACGCCATGACAGACTCTGGCTTTTAGACTTGTAGTTAATAACAATCTGGATGGTACTGTTTGTTTTTGATCTGTAGTACACCGTGTCCATTTCTTCCCAAAAAGATCTGAAATACTGATTTGTCTAGCCACAGTTCACCTTTCCACTGTGTGATAGTCCATCCCAGATGCCCCCAAGACATCTGGACATGTTCAACATAAGGCTTTTGTTTCACAGTAAAGTTGTGATTGTTTTTTTTCCTGAATGTAACTCTGTATTGTAGTGCTTGACAAAGGTTTGCCAAAGTAATTCCCTTCCTGTGTGGTTCTATCAGCTATTGATTATGGATGGTTCTTGATGCAGATCATGGCTGTTCAGCTTAGGCCCACACCTTTGCCCTTTACACACTGAATTTTCCAGATTCTCTGAATTGTTTAATGATATACCATAACATTGTAAGGCTAAAATAAGCATTCATCTCTTTTTTAAAATGTCTAGGTCCCGTTGAGTGTTTCTGACATTTGGTTCAAGCTGAGAGCAGTTTACAAGCTACATGCTGCTCCAACATGCTTAGAGTTTAGCTCAGGATTAAGCTTAGCATCTGCTTAGCATTTAGCTTAGTCTAAATCCAAGCATTAGTTTAGCAATGTTCTCTTTTTATATGCTTTGACATTTAGTACCATCTAAGGTCAGTATAAAAGCTAAATGCTTAGTTTGGCTGAGTGTTTAGCTCAGGCATAGCATTACATTTGTAAGAACCAGTTAACACTGCACCTCTGTCATTACATTGTTTACCTGAGAGAGAGAGATACTTTATTTTTCCAAGGGAATTTTTTGAGATAAACTGTTTTTTATCTTGAAAGAAAATAAAAAATCAATCAATTGTCCCACCAGGGGCAATAATACATTGGACCACTGCTATACTGTAATTAAAGATGCGTACCGCTCTGTGCCCCGTGCAGCTCTAGGACATTCTGATCACTGCTTGGTTCATCTTGTTCCAACATACAGGCAGAAACTAAAATCAGCTAAGCCTGTGGTTAAAACTGTGAAGAAATGGACCAGCGAGGCAAAGCAGGAACTGCAGGACTGTTTTGACTGTACTGACTGGAGTGTTTTTGAGACTGCAACCAACAGTTTGGATGAACTCACTGACACTGTGACATTGTACATTAGCTTTTGCGAGGACGTTTGTGTGCCCACCAAAACCTTCTGCAAATACAACAACGACAAACCATGGTTTACAGCAAAATTTTAAAAAACTTCGTCAAGCAAAGGAGGATGCCTACAGAAGTGGGGACAGATCCCTGTACACACAGGCCAGGAACATGCTGAACAAAGAGATCAGAGTCGCCAAAAACAGCTACACTGAAAAGCTGAAAAACAGGTTTTCAGCCAACGACTCTACATCAGTATGGAGAGGCCTGCAAGAGATAACCAACTACAGGAGATCACCCAACCCCATTGAGGCAAATAAAGACCTGGATGATGACCTTAATGTTTTCTATTGTAGGTTTGAGAAGGACACATTCACACCCACCCTCCACCCCTGCACATCAACAGATTATATCACACCATCAGCTATCACCACACATTCCCCCATGGATACACAATCTGCATTACAAATAGGTGAGATGGACGTGAGACGACTCTTCCAAAGACAAAAAACCAGGAAGGCACCAGGCCCAGATGGAGTCTCACCGTCATGTCTCAAAGCCTGTGCGGACCAACTGGCTCCTATTTTTACAAAGATCTTCAACGAGTCACTGGAGCACTGGTTATGACACATCTGAAGAACATCACTGGCCCCCTGCTGGACCCTCTGCAGTTTGCCTACCGGGCAAACAGGTTGGTGGATGATGCAGTCAACATGGGATTGCACTACATCTTAGAACATCTGGACAGCCCACGGACTTACGTAAGAATCCTTTTTGTGGATTTTACCTCAGCGTTTAACACCATCATACCAGAACTCCTCCACCTCAAACTGTCTCAGCTCAGTATGTCCCCCGCCACCTGTCAGTGGATCACCAGCTTTCTGACAGACCGGACACAACAGGTAAGGCTGGGAGATATCACATCTACCATAAGAACAGTCAGCACTGGTGGACCACAGGGCTGTGTCCTCTCTCCATTGCTATTCTCTCTCTACTCTAATGACTGTACCTCTACAGACCCAACAGTGAAACTTCTAAAGTTTGCAGATGACACTACGATCATTGGACTAATCCAGGATGGAGATGAGTCTGCATATCGGCATGAGATTGATCGGCTGGTGCTCTGGTGCAGTCAGAACAACCTAGAGCTGAACACACTAAAGACTGTAGAGATGACAGTGGATTTTAAAAGAAAACCTTCAACACTGCTCCCCATCACCATATTCAACAGCACTGTGTCTACCGTGGAGACCTTCAGGTTCTTGGGAACTACTATTTCCAATGACCTAAAGTGGGAGGCCAACACCAACTCCATCCTCAAAAAGGCCCAGCAAAGGATGTACTTTCTGCGTCAAATGAGGAAACACTGTCTGCCACAGGAGCTGTTGAAACAGTTCTACACGGCAGTCATTGTATCTGTCCTGTGCACATCCATCACAGTGTGGTTCGGTTCAGCCACAAAACATGACAGATGCAGATTGCAAAGAGTGGTGGATAGAGCGGCAAAAATCATAGGTGCTCCCTTGCCCACCCTCCAGGACTTATACACAACAAGGACCAGAAACCGGGCAGAAAAAATTATCACAGACTCCTCACACCCTGGACACGAACTCTTTAACCTCCTACCCTCTGGCAGGCGCTACAGAGCCCTGAACACAAAATCAAACAGACACTAACAGTTTCTTTCCAAATGCCATCAAACTCATCAATAACAAAAATTGAACTGCTGTTCACTGTTGTTTTTACATGCCACACTGCACTTTATACATGTTGTATAATACCGTAACTGCATCTTACCTTACTCAACTATTTATTTTACACTATTTTTATATTTTCTGTACATATGCAAATTCTGCTGAACATGTAAATTTGTACATTGTCTACATAGTCTTGTCTGTATATTGTATTGTTTGTAAATTGGAGAGTGTCTACATAGTCTTGTCTGTATATTGTATTGTTTGTAAATTGTAGAGAGTCTACATAGTCTTGTCTGTATATTGTATTGTTTGTAAATTGTAGAGTCTACATAGTCTTGTCTGTATATTGTATTGTTTGTAAATTGTAGAGAGTCTACATAGTTTTGTCTGTATATTGTATTGTTTGTAAATTGTAGAGAGTCTACATAGTCTTGTCTGTATATTGTATTGTTTGTAAATTGTAGAGTCTACATAGTCTTGTCTGTATATTGTATTGTTTGTAAATTGTAGAGAGTCTACATAGTCTTGTCTGTATATTGTATTGTTTGTAAATTGTAGAGAGTCTACATAGTCTTGTCTGTATATTGTATTTTTGTAAATTGTAGAGAGTCTACATAGGCTTGTCTGTATATTGTATTGTTTGTAAATTGTAGAGAGTCTACATAGTCTTGTCTGTATATTGTATTGTTTGTAAATTGTAGAGAGTCTACATAGTCTTGTCTGTATATTGTATTTTTGTAAATTGTAGAGAGTCTACATAGTCTTGTCTGTATATTGTATTTTTGTAAATTGTAGAGAGTCTACATAGTCTTGTCTGTATATTGTATTGTTTGTAAATTGTAGAGAGTCTACATAGGCTTGTCTGTATATTGTATTGTTTGTAAATTGTAGAGAGTCTACATAGTCTTGTCTGTATATTGTATTTTTGTAAATTGTAGAGAGTCTACATAGTCTTGTCTGTATATTGTATTGTTTGTAAATTGTAGAGAGTCTACATAGTCTTGTCTGTATATTGTATTTTTGTAAATTGTAGAGAGTCTACATAGTCTTGTCTGTATATTGTATTGTTTGTAAATTGTAGAGTCTACATAGTCTTGTCTGTATATTGTATTGTTTGTAAATTGTAGAGAGTCTACATAGTCTTGTCTGTATATTGTATTGTTTGTAAATTGTAGAGAGTCTACATAGTCTTGTCTGTATATTGTATTTTTGTAAATTGTAGAGAGTCTACATAGTCTTGTCTGTATATTGTATTGTTTGTAAATTGTAGAGAGTCTACATAGTCTTGTCTGTATATTGTATTGTTTGTAAATTGTAGAGAGTCTACATAGTCTTGTCTGTATATTGTATTGTTTGTAAATTGTAGAGTCTACATAGTCTTGTCTGTATATTGTATTTTTGTAAATTGTAGAGAGTCTACATAGTCTTGTCTGTATATTGTATTTTTGTAAATTGTAGAGAGTCTACATAGTCTTGTCTGTATATTGTATTTTTGTAAATTGTAGAGAGTCTACATAGTCTTGTCTGTATATTGTATTGTTTGTAAATTGTAGAGAGTCTACATAGTCTTGTCTGTATATTGTATTTTTGTAAATTGTAGAGAGTCTACATAGTCTTGTCTGTATATTGTATTGTTTGTAAATTGTAGAGAGTCTACATAGTCTTGTCTGTATTTTGTATTGTTTGTAAATTGTAGAGAGTCTACATAGTCTTGTCTGTATATTGTATTGTTTGTAAATTGTAGAGAGTCTACATAGGCTTGTCTGTATATTGTATTGTTTGTAAATTGTAGAGTCTACATAGTCTTGTCTGTATATTGTATTGTTTGTAAATTGTAGAGAGTCTACATAGGCTTGTCTGTATATTGTATTGTTTGTAAATTGTAGAGTCTACATAGTCTTGTCTGTATATTGTATTGTTTGTAAATTGGAGAGAGTCTACATAGTCTTGTCTGTATATTGTATTTTTGTAAATTGTAGAGAGTCTACATAGTCTTGTCTGTATATTGTATTGTTTGTAAATTGTAGAGAGTCTACATAGTCTTGTCTGTATATTGTATTGTTTGTAAATTGGAGAGAGTCTACATAGGCTTGTCTGTATATTGTATTGTTTGTAAATTGTAGAGTCTACATAGTCTTGTCTGTATATTGTATTGTTTGTAAATTGGAGAGAGTCTACATAGTCTTGTCTGTATATTGTATGTTTGTAAATTGTAGAGAGTCTACATAGTCTTGTCTGTATATTGTATTGTTTGTAAATTGTAGAGAGTCTACATAGTCTTGTCTGTATATTGTATTGTTTGTAAATTGGAGAGAGTCTACATAGTCTTGTTTGTATATTGTATTGTTTGTAAATTGTAGAGAGCCAACAACAACCGGAAACAAATTCCTTGTGTGTGTAAACATACTTGGCGAATAAAGCAGATTCTGATTCTGA
Organism: Trichomycterus rosablanca; assembly: GCF_030014385.1. Classification (NCBI taxonomy): domain Eukaryota; kingdom Metazoa; phylum Chordata; class Actinopteri; order Siluriformes; family Trichomycteridae; genus Trichomycterus; species Trichomycterus rosablanca. Next base: position 49,550,744 of record NC_085989.1, read on the forward strand.
GAAAGAAGAATAATAAAAAAAAACACAACTACTTGCAGCACCTTCCTGATCTCCAAACTCTTCAGGTAGGAAGACTCTTCTTTCTTCAACAATTCCTTGTGTTCCTTCATCATTTTACTCTTTTCTTTCAGTTTATCCCAGTCATCATCTTTCTATAAATTAAACATGATATTTTAATAATGTGATAAAAGCTGCACATTTTAATAAGCCTCAGTCTAAACAGTAGTTTTTGTCATATTTTACATAATTTTGTACCGGTTACCTTGAGTTGCTAAAAAACTGACTTTTTTGTTTTATGCTTGGTGATTTCCTACTCACCACGTCCTCAAAGCTTTGGCCTCTGTAGAATTGTTCAGTGCCTGGAAACTGAAACCCACTTTCAAAAAGCTCATTCAGGTTGTCGGCCACCACATGCAGCAACTCTTCTTCATAGCCAAACACTTTACCATCCTCACACACCATCAACACCAGTTCATCATCAGAGCTGTCACAGGGAAAATCTTCCAGAACCCCAAAAACCTTCATCTTCATTTCATCTGGTAGGTAGAACTGCTCCCACTCTTCTAACATGTCAGGATCTTGTTTGAATGATGTATCTTCAAAAGACCCGACTCTAAATCTGTACTTCTCCTGCTTAGGTGGTGTCTTTGTTTTTAACTCAATCTGTGAATCATGACGCTTTTGGATGACCGCACCGATCTTCTCTAAATATTCACTTTTCCCATCTGAACAAGAAAATCATTATTAAACAACATTTAGTCCTGGCTGTTTAAAAAATTAACCCATTTTTGTGTTTACAAAATTTACCCTTTTTAAGATCAGGCTGAAGAAAATCTTCCTCAATGTGTTTTTGCTTGCTACATGATGAAGAGACAAAAGAAATAATGTAAATAAACTTTCTCTCTTTGTACTATGATTTCCCCCTTCCTCCCAAAACATGTAGAAAATGGATTAGCCGTTATGTGTTGCTTTTATGTGTAAGTAAGTCAAGTCAAGTCAACTTTATTTATATAGCGCTTTTTACAACAGACATTGTCTCAAAGCAACTTTACAAAATCCAGGACCAACAGATACAAAAATCCCTGTTGAGCAAGCCGAGGGCGACTGTGGCAAGGAAAAACTCCCTGAAAATTACAGGAAGAAACCTTGAGAGGAACCAGACTCAGCAGGGCCCATCCTTCTTGGGTGGTCTGGAGGAAACTTTAAATAAATGTACGATTTACACAAAGCATACAAACACAGAATTAAATGATCTAAAAGTTATAACTGGTAATAAATAGATAAATAATAATAGAGTTGTTCTTCGCTCTAGTCTTCAATAAAGTCTGTAGTGATTTCTTGTCATTCTTGGTGCAATTACTCCAGACCCGTCACATCCAGCAGGAGCAGCAGTGTTGTCGCGGCAGTCTCGACTTTAATCCTTAACCTCGGCGGGTAAACAGGTTTCCATCAGAAGGCCTTTGCAGTAAAACAACAAAGAATGTAGTTAATAATGTACAATGCTAGTTGAGTAAAACAGTTTTACAGAGAGTTTTAGACTCCGGCAGCCCTAATTATTACAGCATAACTAAAAGGGAGAGCGAGCAGGTAACAAGGTCATGAAGGCTTTCACAGGACATCAGCGCCCATCTCCCCACCGTCATCAAACCTGAGTGATCGGATAAGAGAGGCAGGACGACAGCAACCCAACATCCCTGATCACCACAAGTTTCTATGACCAAGAACCCCCAAGCTCTGCTCCTTTGTCTATATTAATCAAAAGCCTGAGAAAATAAATATGTTTTCAGTCTAGACTTAAACATTGAGACTGTGTCTGAATCCCGAACAGAGGCAGGAAGATTATTCCAAAGTTGTGGAGCTTTGTAAGAAAAAGCTCTTCCACCAGCTGTGGTCTTTTTAATTTTAGGAACTATAAGTAACCCTGCATCTTGTGAACGAAGTGGACGCGCTGGTTTGTAGTGATTAATAAGTTCACTCAGATACTGTGGAGTCAGACCATGTAGTGCTTTATAGGTTAGTAAAAGTATTTTGTAATCAATGCGGAATTTAACTGGCAGCCAGTGTAGAGATGATAGAACAGGACTAATATGATCAAATTTTCTAGTTCTAGTTAGCACTCGAGCTGCTGCATTTTGAACTAACTGGAGTTTGTTTATGGATCTACCAGAGCATCCAGTTAGAAGAGCATTACAATAATCTAACCGAGAAGTTATAAACGCATGGATCAGTTTTTCAGCGTCATTAACAGATAGTATATTTCTTATTTTAGAGATATTACGCAAATGATAGAAAGCAACTCTAGTAATATTATTAATGTGTGTATCAATGGAAAGATCTGAATCTAGTGTGACACCCAAGTTTTTTACATCTGGGCTGGGAGTAACAGAGAAAGTGTTTAGGTTTAGCACCAGGTTACACAACTTGTCTTTTGCAGCTTTAGAGCCAACAAGTAAAACCTCAGTTTTATCTGAATTAAGTAAAAGAAAATTACACGACATCCAGTTTTTTATGTCGTTTACACAATCTTCTATCTTACTGATTGTGTCAGTATCATTTGGTTTGGCTGATATATACAGCTGTGTGTCATCTGCATAGCAGTGAAATTTTATGCCATGTTTATGAATAATTTCACATAAGTAAGTGACTGAATGTCTGAGTTTGTGATGCTCTATGAAGGACTGCTGCCATGTCCATAGTGTATTATTAGACTCGTGCTGAGGAAGAGTCTAAAACACTTAACGTGGTTTAATGTACTAAAACAAAGACCAATTATTGCTGATCATAATTGCTCTCTACTGCTGAAACGACAAACCTGTGGTAAAAAAAAAAACCTAATATTTTTTACTGTAAGCTTTTTTTAAGAAAAAAAAAGCTTAAGCTGGCTTAATGTACTAAACATTACAACACTGTATGAACACCAAATCTATGGTCTGAAAGTAAATTAATTATTTCTACGTTCTACCCATGTTTTAACTACAAAGTAAAAGCTTAATGTGGCTTAACATACTAAAATCAAACTGATTCACAGCAGTAGGTGGTTCAATTAATGTAGACTGAAGGCTGTAGAAGAGAGGTGACCAAGCTTATCCAAAAGCAGGGACTTCAGAGTAACTACAGAGTAACTGCAGGCTTTTGTTTTTACAAAGCAGGACAACAGACCGACCAACGGTTCAACTAATACAACCCCAATCAGAACAACTTTGGATGGCATGAAACATGCCAATATAAAAAAAGTGTTTCTAACATTTACTTTGACTTTTATGACGGTTTGAACCCAACATATTTTATGTTTTGAACTTCATTGTTTTGTTAATATACCTCCATTGATGCAGGTCAGGCCTGCAACACATTACAAAGGAAGTTGGGACGGGGGCAATTTAGGGTTAGTAATAAGGTTACAAAAACTAAATAAAGATGGAAATATCAACAAGTGTTTGTAATTCAATTTAATATAAAACAAAGCAGGAGCAAAGATCAGCAAAAATCAGTTTTTTATTTTTATTTAAATACAATTTATCAAAAACTATTGAAAGGGATTTACATGTTTACATATACTTGCTTCACGATGGCGCCGCGGATGGCAGCCTCGGCACAGCGCGCTCTGCTTTTTTCTTTGTTTTTGTTTATTTTATGTGTGTTTTGTCATGCAAACCCGATAACATACACCAGGGAAGAGCTGCTTAACATCGGGCAGCTTACCGCTAACAGTTTCTCTCCAATTTTTACAAACTCGGATAGTTTTATGGACATTTTTGTTTGTGGAGCAGCGGCTCTATGCGCGGCATGGAGGAGACGCAGACGGGGAAAGCGCGCCGGTGCGCTAGTGAAACTCAGACAGCGAGGATTTCGAACTGCGCTTCCATCGATTCACTTGGCGAACCTCCGCTCTCTAAACAACAAAATGGATGAGCTGCTTCTCCTGAACAAAATTAAAAGAGACTTTGCACATTCCGCTGCACTTTGTTTTACTGAAACTTGGCTAAGCGAATCCGTTCCTGACAGTGGATTACTTCTGCCGGGCTTTAATCTACACCGAGCGGATCGTGTAACGGGACTCTCAGGTAAAACTAAAGGTGGTGGAATATGTTTTTACATCAATGAAAACTGGTGCACAGATGTCACAGTATTAAACAAACACTGCAGTCCGGATTTAGAAACATTGTTTATTAACTGCAAGCCGTTTTATTCACCGCGGGAGTTCTCCTCCTTTATCTTGGTCGGTGTTTACATTCCACCTCAGGTTAATGTGGGTGCTGCACAGAAAAGCCTGGCTGACCAGATAACCTGTTTGGAGCAGAAATATGCGGACTCACTTTTTATCATACTTGGGGACTTTAACAGGGCAAAACTGAACCACGAACTTCCAAAATACAGACAACACATCAATTGTCCCACCAGGGGCAATAATACATTGGACCACTGCTATACTGTAATTAAAGATGCGTACCGCTCTGTGCCCCGTGCAGCTCTAGGACATTCTGATCACTGCTTGGTTCATCTTGTTCCAACATACAGGCAGAAACTAAAATCAGCTAAGCCTGTGGTTAAAACTGTGAAGAAGTGGACCAGCGAGGCAAAGCAGGAACTGCAGGACTGTTTTGACTGTACTGACTGGAGTGTTTTTGAGACTGCAACCAACAGTTTGGATGAACTCACTGACACTGTGACATCGTACATTAGCTTTTGCGAGGACATTTGTGTGCCCACCAAAACCTTCTGCAAATACAACAACGACAAACCATGGTTTACAGCAAAATTAAGAAAACTTCGTCAAGCAAAGGAGGATGCCTACAGACGTGGGGACAGATCCCTGTACACACAGGCCAGGAACATGCTGAACAAAGAGATCAGAGTCGCCAAAAACAGCTACACTGAAAAGCTGAAAAACAGGTTTTCAGCAAACGACTCTACATCAGTATGGAGAGGCCTGCAAGAGATAACCAACTACAGGAGATCACCCAACCCCATTGAGGCAAACAAAGACCTGGCTGATGACCTTAATGTTTTCTATTGTAGGTTTGAGAAGGACACATTCACACCCACCCTCCACCCCTGCACATCAACAGATTATATCACACCATCAGCTATCACCACACATTCCCCCATGGATACACAATCTGCATTACAAATAGGTGAGATGGACGTGAGACGACTCTTCCAAAAACAAAAAACCAGGAAGGCACCAGGCCCAGATGGAGTCTCACCGTCATGTCTCAAAGCCTGTGCGGACCAACTGGCTCCTATTTTTACAAAGATCTTCAACGAGTCACTGGAGCTGTGTGAAGTCCCATCCTGCTTCAAACGCTCCACCATCATCCCAATTCCCAAGAAACCCTCCATCACAGGACTTAATGACTACAGACCGGTTGCTTTAACATCTGTGGTCATGAAATCCTTCGAACGACTGGTTATGACACATCTGAAGAACATCACTGGCCCCCTGCTGGACCCTCTGCAGTTTGCCTACCGGGCAAACAGGTCGGTGGATGATGCAGTCAACATGGGATTGCACTACATCTTAGAACATCTGGACAGCCCACGGACTTATGTAAGAATCCTTTTTGTGGATTTTACCTCAGCGTTTAACACCATCATACCAGAACTCCTCCACCTCAAACTGTCTCAGCTCAGTGTGTCCCCCGCCACCTGTCAGTGGATCACCAGCTTTCTGACAGACCGGACACAACAGGTGAGGCTGGGAGATATTACATCTACCATAAGAACAGTCAGCACTGGTGCACCACAGGGCTGTGTCCTCTCTCCACTGCTATTTTCTCTCTACTCTAATGACTGTACCTCTACAGACCCAACAGTGAAACTTCTAAAGTTTGCAGATGACACTACGATCATTGGACTAATCCAGGATGGAGATGAGTCTGCATATCGGCATGAGATTGATCGGCTGGTGCTCTGGTGCAGTCAGAACAACCTAGAGCTGAACACACTAAAGACTGTAGAGATGACAGTGGATTTTAAAAGAAAACCTTCAACACTGCTCCCCATCACCATATTCAACAGCACTGTGTCTACCGTGGAGACCTTCAGGTTCTTGGGAACTACTATTTCCAATGACCTAAAGTGGGAGGCCAACACCAACTCCATCCTCAAAAAGGCCCAGCAAAGGATGTACTTTCTGCATCAAATGAGGAAACACTGTCTGCCACAGGAGCTGTTGAAACAGTTCTACACGGCAGTCATTGTATCTGTCCTGTGCACATCCATCACAGTGTGGTTCGGTTCAGCCACAAAACATGACAGATGCAGATTGCAAAGAGTGGTGGATAGAGCGGCAAAAATCATAGGTGCTCCCTTGCCCACCCTCCAGGACTTATACACAACAAGGACCAGAAACCGGGCAGAAAAAATTATCACAGACTCCTCACACCCTGGACACGAACTCTTTAACCTCCTACCCTCTGGCAGGCGCTACAGAGCCCTGAACACAAAATCAAACAGACACTAACAGTTTCTTTCCAAATGCCATCAAACTCATCAATAACAAAAATTGAACTGCTGTTTACTGTTGTTTTTACATGCCACACTGCACTTTATACATGTTGTATAATACCGTAACTGCATCTTACCTTACTCAACTATTTATTTTACACTATTTTTATATTTTCTGTACATATGCAAATTCTGCTGAACATGTAAATTTGTACATTGTCTACATAGTCTTGTCTGTATATTGTATTGTTTGTAAATTGGAGAGTGTCTACATAGTCTTGTCTGTATATTGTATTGTTTGTAAATTGTAGAGAGTCTACATAGTCTTGTCTGTATATTGTATTGTTTGTAAATTGTAGAGTCTACATAGTCTTGTCTGTATATTGTATTGTTTGTAAATTGTAGAGAGTCTACATAGTTTTGTCTGTATATTGTATTGTTTGTAAATTGTAGAGAGTCTACATAGTCTTGTCTGTATATTGTATTGTTTGTAAATTGTAGAGTCTACATAGTCTTGTCTGTATATTGTATTGTTTGTAAATTGTAGAGAGTCTACATAGTCTTGTCTGTATATTGTATTTTTGTAAATTGTAGAGAGTCTACATAGGCTTGTCTGTATATTGTATTGTTTGTAAATTGTAGAGAGTCTACATAGTCTTGTCTGTATATTGTATTGTTTGTAAATTGTAGAGAGTCTACATAGTCTTGTCTGTATATTGTATTTTTGTAAATTGTAGAGAGTCTACATAGGCTTGTCTGTATATTGTATTGTTTGTAAATTGTAGAGAGTCTACATAGTCTTGTCTGTATATTGTATTTTTGTAAATTGTAGAGAGTCTACATAGTCTTGTCTGTATATTGTATTGTTTGTAAATTGTAGAGAGTCTACATAGGCTTGTCTGTATATTGTATTGTTTGTAAATTGTAGAGAGTCTACATAGTCTTGTCTGTATATTGTATTTTTGTAAATTGTAGAGAGTCTACATAGTCTTGTCTGTATATTGTATTGTTTGTAAATTGTAGAGAGTCTACATAGTCTTGTCTGTATATTGTATTTTTGTAAATTGTAGAGAGTCTACATAGTCTTGTCTGTATATTGTATTGTTTGTAAATTGTAGAGTCTACATAGTCTTGTCTGTATATTGTATTGTTTGTAAATTGTAGAGAGTCTACATAGTCTTGTCTGTATATTGTATTGTTTGTAAATTGTAGAGAGTCTACATAGTCTTGTCTGTATATTGTATTTTTGTAAATTGTAGAGAGTCTACATAGTCTTGTCTGTATATTGTATTGTTTGTAAATTGTAGAGAGTCTACATAGTCTTGTCTGTATATTGTATTGTTTGTAAATTGTAGAGAGTCTACATAGTCTTGTCTGTATATTGTATTGTTTGTAAATTGTAGAGAGTCTACATAGGCTTGTCTGTATATTGTATTGTTTGTAAATTGTAGAGTCTACATAGTCTTGTCTGTATATTGTATTTTTGTAAATTGTAGAGAGTCTACATAGTCTTGTCTGTATATTGTATTGTTTGTAAATTGTAGAGAGTCTACATAGTCTTGTCTGTATATTGTATTTTTGTAAATTGTAGAGAGTCTACATAGTCTTGTCTGTATATTGTATTGTTTGTAAATTGTAGAGAGTCTACATAGTCTTGTCTGTATTTTGTATTGTTTGTAAATTGTAGAGAGTCTACATAGTCTTGTCTGTATATTGTATTGTTTGTAAATTGTAGAGAGTCTACATAGGCTTGTCTGTATATTGTATTGTTTGTAAATTGTAGAGTCTACATAGTCTTGTCTGTATATTGTATTGTTTGTAAATTGTAGAGAGTCTACATAGGCTTGTCTGTATATTGTATTGTTTGTAAATTGTAGAGTCTACATAGTCTTGTCTGTATATTGTATTGTTTGTAAATTGGAGAGAGTCTACATAGTCTTGTCTGTATATTGTATTTTTGTAAATTGTAGAGAGTCTACATAGTCTTGTCTGTATATTGTATTGTTTGTAAATTGTAGAGAGTCTACATAGTCTTGTCTGTATATTGTATTGTTTGTAAATTGTAGAGAGTCTACATAGTCTTGTCTGTATATTGTATTGTTTGTAAATTGGAGAGAGTCTACATAGGCTTGTTTGTATATTGTATTGTTTGTAAATTGTAGAGAGCTAACAACAACCGGAAACAAATTCCTTGTGTGTGTAAACATACTTGGCGAATAAAGCAGATTCTGATTCTGAGAAAGAAGAATAATAAAAAAAAACACAACTACTTGCAGCACCTTCCTGATCTCCAAACTCTTCAGGTAGGAAGACTCTTCTTTCTTCAACAATTCCTTGTGTTCCTTCATCATTTTACTCTTTTCTTTCAGTTTATCCCAGTCATCATCTTTCTATAAATTAAACATGATATTTTAATAATGTGATAAAAGCTGCACATTTTAATAAGCCTCAGTCTAAACAGTAGTTTTTGTCATATTTTACATAATTTTGTACCGGTTACCTTGAGTTGCTAAAAAACTGACTTTTTTGTTTTATGCTTGGTGATTTCCTACTCACCACGTCCTCAAAGCTTTGGCCTCTGTAGAATTGTTCAGTGCCTGGAAACTGAAACCCACTTTCAAAAAGCTCATTCAGGTTGTCGGCCACCACATGCAGCAACTCTTCTTCATAGCCAAACACTTTACCATCCTCACACACCATCAACACCAGTTCATCATCAGAGCTGTCACAGGGAAAATCTTCCAGAACCCCAAAAACCTTCATCTTCATTTCATCTGGTAGGTAGAACTGCTCCCACTCTTCTAACATGTCAGGATCTTGTTTGAATGATGTATCTTCAAAAGACCCGACTCTAAATCTGTACTTCTCCTGCTTAGGTGGTGTCTTTGTTTTTAACTCAATCTGTGAATCATGACGCTTTTGGATGACCGCACCGATCTTCTCTAAATATTCACTTTTCCCATCTGAACAAGAAAATCATTATTAAACAACATTTAGTCCTGGCTGTTTAAAAAATTAACCCATTTTTGTGTTTACAAAATTTACCCTTTTTAAGATCAGGCTGAAGAAAATCTTCCTCAATGTGTTTTTGCTTGCTACATGATGAAGAGACAAAAGAAATAATGTAAATAAACTTTCTCTCTTTGTACTATGATTTCCCCCTTCCTCCCAAAACATGTAGAAAATGGATTAGCCGTTATGTGTTGCTTTTATGTGTAAGTAAGTCAAGTCAAGTCAACTTTATTTATATAGCGCTTTTTACAACAGACATTGTCTCAAAGCAACTTTACAAAATCCAGGACCAACAGATACAAAAATCCCTGTTGAGCAAGCCGAGGGCGACTGTGGCAAGGAAAAACTCCCTGAAAATTACAGGAAGAAACCTTGAGAGGAACCAGACTCAGCAGGGCCCATCCTTCTTGGGTGGTCTGGAGGAAACTTTAAATAAATGTACGATTTACACAAAGCATACAAACACAGAATTAAATGATCTAAAAGTTATAACTGGTAATAAATAGATAAATAATAATAGAGTTGTTCTTCGCTCTAGTCTTCAATAAAGTCTGTAGTGATTTCTTGTCATTCTTGGTGCAATTACTCCAGACCCGTCACATCCAGCAGGAGCAGCAGTGTTGTCGCGGCAGTCTCGACTTTAATCCTTAACCTCGGCGGGTAAACAGGTTTCCATCAGAAGGCCTTTGCAGTAAAACAACAAAGAATGTAGTTAATAATGTACAATGCTAGTTGAGTAAAACAGTTTTACAGAGAGTTTTAGACTCCGGCAGCCCTAATTATTACAGCATAACTAAAAGGGAGAGCGAGCAGGTAACAAGGTCATGAAGGCTTTCACAGGACATCAGCGCCCATCTCCCCACCGTCATCAAACCTGAGTGATCGGATAAGAGAGGCAGGACGACAGCAACCCAACATCCCTGATCACCACAAGTTTCTATGACCAAGAACCCCCAAGCTCTGCTCCTTTGTCTATATTAATCAAAAGCCTGAGAAAATAAATATGTTTTCAGTCTAGACTTAAACATTGAGACTGTGTCTGAATCCCGAACAGAGGCAGGAAGATTATTCCAAAGTTGTGGAGCTTTGTAAGAAAAAGCTCTTCCACCAGCTGTGGTCTTTTTAATTTTAGGAACTATAAGTAACCCTGCATCTTGTGAACGAAGTGGACGCGCTGGTTTGTAGTGATTAATAAGTTCACTCAGATACTGTGGAGTCAGACCATGTAGTGCTTTATAGGTTAGTAAAAGTATTTTGTAATCAATGCGGAATTTAACTGGCAGCCAGTGTAGAGATGATAGAACAGGACTAATATGATCAAATTTTCTAGTTCTAGTTAGCACTCGAGCTGCTGCATTTTGAACTAACTGGAGTTTGTTTATGGATCTACCAGAGCATCCAGTTAGAAGAGCATTACAATAATCTAACCGAGAAGTTATAAACGCATGGATCAGTTTTTCAGCGTCATTAACAGATAGTATATTTCTTATTTTAGAGATATTACGCAAATGATAGAAAGCAACTCTAGTAATATTATTAATGTGTGTATCAATGGAAAGATCTGAATCTAGTGTGACACCCAAGTTTTTTACATCTAGGCTGGGAGTAACAGAGAAAGTGTTTAGGTTTAGCACCAGGTTACACAACTTGTCTTTTGCAGCTTTAGAGCCAACAAGTAAAACCTCAGTTTTATCTGAATTAAGTAAAAGAAAATTACACGACATCCAGTTTTTTATGTCGTTTACACAATCTTCTATCTTACTGATTGTGTCAGTATCATTTGGTTTGGCTGATATATACAGCTGTGTGTCATCTGCATAGCAGTGAAATTTTATGCCATGTTTATGAATAATTTCACATAAGTAAGTGACTGAATGTCTGAGTTTGTGATGCTCTATGAAGGACTGCTGCCATGTCCATAGTGTATTATTAGACTCCTGCTGAGGAAGAGTCTAAAACACTTAACGTGGTTTAATGTACTAAAACAAAGACCAATTATTGCTGATCATAATTGCTCTCTACTGCTGAAACGACAAACCTGTGGTAAAAAAAAAAACCTAATATTTTTTACTGTAAGCTTTTTTTAAGAAAAAAAAAGCTTAAGCTGGCTTAATGTACTAAACATTACAACACTGTATGAACACCAAATCTATGGTCTGAAAGTAAATTAATTATTTCTACGTTCTACCCATGTTTTAACTACAAAGTAAAAGCTTAATGTGGCTTAACATACTAAAATCAAACTGATTCACAGCAGTAGGTGGTTCAATTAATGTAGACTGAAGGCTGTAGAAGAGAGGTGACCAAGCTTATCCAAAAGCAGGGACTTCAGAGTAACTACAGAGTAACTGCAGGCTTTTGTTTTTACAAAGCAGGACAACAGACCGACCAACGGTTCAACTAATACAACCCCAATCAGAACAACTTTGGATGGCATGAAACATGCCAATATAAAAAAAGTGTTTCTAACATTTACTTTGACTTTTATGACGGTTTGAACCCAACATATTTTATGTTTTGAACTTCATTGTTTTGTTAATATACCTCCATTGATGCAGGTCAGGCCTGCAACACATTACAAAGGAAGTTGGGACGGGGGCAATTTAGGGTTAGTAATAAGGTTACAAAAACTAAATAAAGATGGAAATATCAACAAGTGTTTGTAATTCAATTTAATATAAAACAAAGCAGGAGCAAAGATCAGCAAAAATCAGTTTTTTATTTTTATTTAAATACAATTTATCAAAAACTATTGAAAGGGATTTACATGTTTACATATACTTGCTTCACGATGGCGCCGCGGATGGCAGCCTCGGCACAGCGCGCTCTGCTTTTTTCTTTGTTTTTGTTTATTTTATGTGTGTTTTGTCATGCAAACCCGATAACATACACCAGGGAAGAGCTGCTTAACATCGGGCAGCTTACCGCTAACAGTTTCTCTCCAATTTTTACAAACTCGGATAGTTTTATGGACATTTTTGTTTGTGGAGCAGCGGCTCTATGCGCGGCATGGAGGAGACGCAGACGGGGAAAGCGCGCCGGTGCGCTAGTGAAACTCAGACAGCGAGGATTTCGAACTGCGCTTCCATCGATTCACTTGGCGAACCTCCGCTCTCTAAACAACAAAATGGATGAGCTGCTTCTCCTGAACAAAATTAAAAGAGACTTTGCACATTCCGCTGCACTTTGTTTTACTGAAACTTGGCTAAGCGAATCCGTTCCTGACAGTGGATTACTTCTGCCGGGCTTTAATCTACACCGAGCGGATCGTGTAACGGGACTCTCAGGTAAAACTAAAGGTGGTGGAATATGTTTTTACATCAATGAAAACTGGTGCACAGATGTCACAGTATTAAACAAACACTGCAGTCCGGATTTAGAAACATTGTTTATTAACTGCAAGCCGTTTTATTCACCGCGGGAGTTCTCCTCCTTTATCTTGGTCGGTGTTTACATTCCACCTCAGGTTAATGTGGGTGCTGCACAGAAAAGCCTGGCTGACCAGATAACCTGTTTGGAGCAGAAATATGCGGACTCACTTTTTATCATACTTGGGGACTTTAACAGGGCAAAACTGAACCACGAACTTCCAAAATACAGACAACACATCAATTGTCCCACCAGGGGCAATAATACATTGGACCACTGCTATACTGTAATTAAAGATGCGTACCGCTCTGTGCCCCGTGCAGCTCTAGGACATTCTGATCACTGCTTGGTTCATCTTGTTCCAACATACAGGCAGAAACTAAAATCAGCTAAGCCTGTGGTTAAAACTGTGAAGAAGTGGACCAGCGAGGCAAAGCAGGAACTGCAGGACTGTTTTGACTGTACTGACTGGAGTGTTTTTGAGACTGCAACCAACAGTTTGGATGAACTCACTGACACTGTGACATCGTACATTAGCTTTTGCGAGGACATTTGTGTGCCCACCAAAACCTTCTGCAAATACAACAACGACAAACCATGGTTTACAGCAAAATTAAGAAAACTTCGTCAAGCAAAGGAGGATGCCTACAGACGTGGGGACAGATCCCTGTACACACAGGCCAGGAACATGCTGAACAAAGAGATCAGAGTCGCCAAAAACAGCTACACTGAAAAGCTGAAAAACAGGTTTTCAGCAAACGACTCTACATCAGTATGGAGAGGCCTGCAAGAGATAACCAACTACAGGAGATCACCCAACCCCATTGAGGCAAACAAAGACCTGGCTGATGACCTTAATGTTTTCTATTGTAGGTTTGAGAAGGACACATTCACACCCACCCTCCACCCCTGCACATCAACAGATTATATCACACCATCAGCTATCACCACACATTCCCCCATGGATACACAATCTGCATTACAAATAGGTGAGATGGACGTGAGACGACTCTTCCAAAAACAAAAAACCAGGAAGGCACCAGGCCCAGATGGAGTCTCACCGTCATGTCTCAAAGCCTGTGCGGACCAACTGGCTCCTATTTTTACAAAGATCTTCAACGAGTCACTGGAGCTGTGTGAAGTCCCATCCTGCTTCAAACGCTCCACCATCATCCCAATTCCCAAGAAACCCTCCATCACAGGACTTAATGACTACAGACCGGTTGCTTTAACATCTGTGGTCATGAAATCCTTCGAACGACTGGTTATGACACATCTGAAGAACATCACTGGCCCCCTGCTGGACCCTCTGCAGTTTGCCTACCGGGCAAACAGGTCGGTGGATGATGCAGTCAACATGGGATTGCACTACATCTTAGAACATCTGGACAGCCCACGGACTTATGTAAGAATCCTTTTTGTGGATTTTACCTCAGCGTTTAACACCATCATACCAGAACTCCTCCACCTCAAACTGTCTCAGCTCAGTGTGTCCCCCGCCACCTGTCAGTGGATCACCAGCTTTCTGACAGACCGGACACAACAGGTGAGGCTGGGAGATATTACATCTACCATAAGAACAGTCAGCACTGGTGCACCACAGGGCTGTGTCCTCTCTCCACTGCTATTTTCTCTCTACTCTAATGACTGTACCTCTACAGACCCAACAGTGAAACTTCTAAAGTTTGCAGATGACACTACGATCATTGGACTAATCCAGGATGGAGATGAGTCTGCATATCGGCAGGAGGTTGATCGGCTGGTGCTCTGGTGCAGTCAGAACAACCTAGAGCTGAACACACTAAAGACTGTAGAGATGACAGTGGATTTTAAAAAGAAACCTTTGACATTGCTCCCCATCACCATATTCAACAGCACTGTGTCTACCGTGGAGACCTTCAGGTTCTTGGGAACTACTATTTCCAATGACCTAAAGTGGGAGGCCAACACCAATTCCATCCTCAAAAAGGCCCAGCAAAGGATGTACTTTCTGCGTCAACTGAGGAAACATGGTTTGCCACAGGAGCTGTTGAAACAGTTCTACACCGCAGTCATTGAATCTGTCCTGTGCACATCCATCACAGTGTGGTTCAGTTCAGCCACAAAACAGGACAGATGCAGATTGCAAAGAGTGGTGGATAGAGCGGCAAAAATCATAGGTGCTCCTTTGCCCACCCTCCAGGACTTATACACAACAAGGACCAGAAACCGGGCAGAAAAAATTGTCACAGACTTCTCACACCCTGGACACGAACTCTTTAACCTCCTACCCTCTGGCAGGCGCTACAGAGCCCTGAACACAAAATCAAACAGACACTAACAGTTTCTTTCCAAATGCCATCAAACTCATCAATAACAAAAATTGATCTGCTGTTTACTGTTGTTTACATGCCACACTGCACTTTATACATGCTGTATAATACCGTAACTGCATCTTACCTTACTCAACTATTTATTTTACACTATTTTTATATTTTCTGTACATATGCAAATTCTGCTGAACATGTAAATTTGTACATTGTCTGCATAGTCTTGTCTGTATATTGTATTGTTTGTAAATTGTAGAGAGTCTACATAGTCTTGTCTGTATATTGTATTGTTTGTAAATTGTAGAGAGTCTACATAGTCTTGTCTGTATATTGTATTGTTTGTAAATTGTAGAGAGTCTACATAGTCTTGTCTGTATATTGTATTGTTTGTAAATTGTAGAGAGTCTACATAGTCTTGTCTGTATATTGTATTGTATGTAAATTGTAGAGAGTCTACATAGTCTTGTCTGTATATTGTATTGTATGTAAATTGTAGAGAGTCTACATAGTCTTGTCTGTATATTGTATTGTTTGTAAATTGTAGAGAGTCTACATAGTCTTGTCTGTATATTGTATTGTATGTAAATTGTAGAGAGTCTACATAGTCTTGTCTGTATATTGTATTGTATGTAAATTGTAGAGAGTCTACATAGTCTTGTCTGTATATTGTATTGTTTGTAAATTGTAGAGAGCTAACAACAGCCGGAAACAAATTCCTTGTGTGTGTAAACATACTTGGCGAATAAAGCTGATTCTGATTCTGATTCTGATTCTGATGTTTATCCCTCTTCAGCGAATAATAGGAGCTGTTTATATAATATAAATAAAGTAAACTTACCTCATTGTTAATGAAGAATGTTCAGAGCAACCGTTCTTAAACATTGTAAACAAACGCACTAATGCAAAACGAGTCTTTGTGCTTTTCTCTGGATCTGATCTGGTGCAGATGAACGCTGCACGGCGCATATAAACACTGTCAACGAGCATGCGCACAACGAGCTACAGGGCTGCGTTAGCTTGAACAGGTTATTTAAAGATACTTTTCAGATAAAGTCTGTCTGTATATAAACAAAATTCGACATTTATATTTGGTTTATTTATTTTGATGAAATTGGTAACAATAGAGAGCAAAAAAAAAAGCACTTAGGCTTTTATTTTGATGATTTACACACGCGAGACAGATAGAGAAGAATGTGGAGCTGCTGCCATCTACCGGACACTCAACTCAACTCAAATGTAGCTTTACTGCTAAAATATAAACATTCATATCACCAAAGCTTAGTTACATATTTAGGAAATATAATTAAAAATAATAAATAATAAAAACAACAATAAAATAACAGTAATGGAAAATAGAAAATATACAATATGTAGAAATTAGAAAAACAGTGCAAATGGTTATAACAATTTAAGAAATAAAAATTAACAGTGACGAACTAAATTTAAGCAAAAATGAGAACAAAAGTGTGTGTGTGTGTGTGTGTGTGTGTGTGAGAGAGAGAGAGAGAGAGAGAGAGAGAGAGAGAGAGAGAGAGAGAGAGAGAGAGACTTTGACTTTTCAACACACATTTAATTCAAGATTATTTACAAATAAAAACAGTAGCCATTTCCAAAAAACACTAACTGAAATAAAACAAATAAAAACACACACAATAAAAAACAAAACAGTCCAGTCACAAATTCAACACAAAACCAGCCAGACCATCGGGCTCACAAAGCAGGCCCCCAGCCCCCCACACGGTAAAGAAATAGTCCACATTGTCAGTAACAGTGTAGTAGCTAAACTCCACAGTGAGCCTCTTCAGAATTAAACCTTTTGTACAGGGACCGCCAGCTACATTTAGGGGAAGCATCAGCCGGAACAACCTCAGCCCACCCAGACTCCTTCACGTCCCTCAGGCTGCGGTGATGTAGAGTTTTAACACAAGCCTGGTACAGGACCCTCTTGTGTAGAACACTGAAAAGTCCCAAAGCAGGGGTGTCTAAAGACAGGAGTGTCCCCTGTCCCTCCTGCCGGTCCTCCTGGTCCATGTCCATTACCAGTTCAGGGAAGGTGACATTTTGACTCAGATGTTGCTCCACAGGGGTAGCGTTCAGGTACTCACAGGCATCAGCAGAGAGGTCATCCAGCAGCCGGTCCAGCAGCTGTTGAGCTAAACGCACCGACCTCAGACCGACCATCTCAGCCAACTGCTCCGCAGGCACCCAGTCCCTACCCCTCCGCAGGTCACAAACCTTGACAAGTCCACCTTCCAACAGGGCAGTCCTCAAAGCCCCTGAGACCCGTTGCAATGATGGGAAAGAGGAGTTGTGGAACAGTGGCTCCTCAAAGATCCACGCTGAAGGCAGAGTGGAGTCGTCCCTCGAAAAAGAGAACAGACGCCATGCCTCCAGCGCTGCTGTGTAAAATGGAGTCAAACCTCTCAAATCCACCCCTTCCAGCGGAAGGGAGAACAGATGTCGGTCCAGCCCCATACCACCAGCGTGCCGCAAAAGGGCACAGGCAACGACCTCCCAGCCCTGCTGCCCTCTGTACAGCAACCGCTGCACAGCTTGCAGACGCAAGGTTGCAATTCTGGACCGGATGTCGATAAGACCCTGTCCCCCCTCCTGCACAGGCAGAGACAGGACAGCTGCTCTGAGCCAGTGTTGTCCAGACCAGAAAAAGTTCACCAGTATTTTCTGGATGTCGTCGATCAGTTGTCTAGGTGGGTTGAGAACAGTAAACCTGTGCCACAAAGCTGATGCAACAAGGTTGTTCACGACCAACACTCGACCCCTGTACGATAACTGGGGGAGCATCCAGGACCATGAAGACAACCTGGCACGAACTTTCTCCACAACACCTTCCCAGTTCATTGTTATTGCCTCTTCAGAGCCCAGCCAGACCCCTAAAAACTTTATGCCATGCCTGCTCCACCGAACCCCTCCCGGGAGTGATGGCAAAATACTGCATGGACTCTGAGAGCCACACCACAAAGCCTCTGTCTTATCCCAGTTAAGTTTAGTGGAGGTGGCCTTGCTGTAAACTTGCAGGGTATTTTGCAGGGACACAACATCCTGGTCATTTTTCACTATGACTGTGATGTCATCAGCATAGGCAGAGACTCTATATAAACTGTTCATAATGTTTAAGCCTAACAGTCTTTTCCTAATTAAAACCAGAAGGGGTTCCACTGCAAGTGAGTAGAGTTGTCCAGACAAAGGACAGCCCTGCCGTATCCCCCTACTGACGGGGAGGGAGACACTCAGACCCCCTCCCGCCTTAATCAGACAGGAGGCCCCTGAATAAAGCAATTTCACCCAGGACATGAAACCATCCCCAAAACCAAAAGCACTTAGAGCAGTAAAAAGATAATCATGATCTACACGATCAAATGCCTTTTCTTGGTCCAGAGATAACAAACCAAACTCTAAATGAGACATCCTAGCAAAGTCACATAAGTCCCTAATTAAAAACAAATTATCATAAATAGAGCGTCGAGGCACACAGTAAGACTGGTCCTTATGTACAATCACGCCTAAAACACCTTTTAGTCTGTTCGCAATACAGCGGGAAAGTATCTTATAGTCTGAACACAAGAGAGAAACAGGTCTCCAGTTCTTTAAAAGGCAGAGGTCTCCCTTCTTCGGTAAGAGGGACAAGACGGCACGCTGACAGCTACTCGGGAGCACCTTGGCATCAAGGCCAGCCAGCAGAACCTCATACAAGTCCCTCCCAATGATCCCCCAGAAAGCCTTGTAGAAGTCCACCGGGAGACCATCAATACCAGGCGCTCTCCCAGACGAAAGCTGAGTTACAGCTGCAGTGAGCTCCTCGAAAGTCAACGTCGCATCCAGGTCCTGCTTGTGTTGATCATCCAGTTGAGGTAGATCCTCGAGCAGGATCCTGGAGCAGTGCTGATCCCTAGCACCTGCTGTATACAGTTCAGAATAAAAGTCCACAGCCAATCTTCTCACCTCCGCCGGTTCTGTCGTGATAGTTCCGTCAGCTTTGCGGACAGACACCAGTGATTTATGTCGATGAGAAGATTTCTCTAAATTAAAAAAGAAAACAGTAGGAGCATCCATGTCCTGCACAGACATGAACCTGAACCGCACCAGAGCTCCCTTTGCCTTCTCCTTTAAAATGACACTTAGTTCTTGTAGCTTAATCGTAAGATCCGCCCGCAGATCCAGTGAATTTTGAAGGAACATAGAATCGTGTATTTTAGAAATGTCTTGTTCCAATTTACTAACCACTGCCCTCAGTTTAGAGGTGGAATATGCGGTAAAGTCCTGACAGAAGGCTTTAATTTGGGCCTTCCCCACTTCCCACCATTGCATAAGGTTTACAAAATCACCCTTCTTACCAACCCACTCTCTCCAAAACAGTTTAAAATTATCGCAAAATTTTTTATCTGCTAAAAGTGCCTTATTAAAATACCACATTGGACTTCCAGAGGACTGAGAAACAACAGAAAAGACTACAGTACATAAATGATGATCAGAGAAAGAGGTGGGCTGAATGGTAGACTGACTGATCATATTCCGAGCACTATTAGAAACATAGAACCGGTCCAAACGGGCCGCATATACACCTCCTTCAAAAACCCTAACCCAGGAGTACTGCTTGACCGAAGGGTGTTTTTCCCTCCAAACATCAACTAAATTAAAACCAGATAAAGTAATGGCCAAAGTCTGAGCAGACTGGGGATGAGGCTCTTCGCCGTTTCTATCATTGACAAAATCCAAAGTGCAGTTCCAATCCCCTCCTAACACAACTGTGCCGTCTGAAGGTAGGGATTGCAGTAACTGCTCCAGCCTCACAAACAGCTCACCTCTTTCTGCACCTCTGTTTGGGGCATACACATTAATAAAAATAAACACATGATCACAGAGTCTAGCTTTAAGCATAAGGAGTCGTCCAGCTACAATTTCATCGACAGACAGTACGTTCACTCTACTGGACTGAGAGAAAAGAATAGCAACACCTGCGCTAACATTCGAACCGTGGCTAAGAAACAATTCCCCTTTCCACCACAGACCCCATTCAGAAGCTGAGGTATCATCACTATGTGTTTCTTGTAAAAAACATACATTTAATTTCTTAAGAGAAAAAAATTCATAAAAAAGGGCCTGTTTACCTTTGTCTCTAAATCCATTAACATTCAAAGAGCCCACCCTTAGAAAACCCATAATGATAGAAATAAGAGAGAGACAACAGTAGAACAGGAAACAAGCAAAAAGATCAAGAGAGACCCTCTTCCTACGTGCTCCGTGTTCAGACATTTTTACGAACAGACACGCGAGACACACCAGACTTAGCCCTTTTTACCTTCCTGATCGCAGTAACAAGTTTTTTTAAACGAAAACGCTTTTGCTTCGAGAGGATGTCATACCCAACATTCTTCTGTGCCATTAAAACCGAACATACAAACCTGTCCAGGTCAGGGAAAAAATCACTGACCTCAACAGGTCTGCCCTTAGTATCATCCAAAAACGAGTTTATCTGCTCCACAGAGTATAACATCCCACCTCCAGACTGACTCCCTCCAAAATCGGATACCTCAGACATCCTGTCCTCCTCCATAGCCTCCTCCTGAGACACAGCTGAACCAGACTGAGATTCACCGACAACCTCTGGCACCAGCACCTGAAAACTGCAACCTGCAGTGCTCGTTCCAGCCTCTTCAGAATCTCCGCTCACCTGAGCTCCTACACCTCTGCTCACCTCAGCTCCTACACTACTGCTCACCTGAGTACTAACACCTCCACTCACCTTAGCTACTACACTACTTTCATTCACCTGAGCTCTTACACCTTCGCTCACCTGAGCTCTTATACTACTACTCACCTGAGCACTAACACCTCCACCACCGCTCACCTGAGCACTAACACCTCCACTCATCAGATCACCTACACCACCACCCACCTGAGCACCAGACTCAGTACCTATATCCACACCACAGACTCTCTACATAGTCACCTGACTTTCAACTATATCCCCCACCTGACCGCTAAACTCAACCCCTGTGACTACACCACTTCCCACCCCCATGTTCTCCTGAGAACAAGCTCCACTCCCCAAGTGATCACCAATCTGAACCCCCGAATCCGTGCCACCACCAGTTCCCAAACTCATCTATTCACTGGTCTTAACAACCCGGTCTACCCCATCACCAACTGCCTCTCCCTCCTGAGCACCAGCCTCAACCTCATTATTTACTTCGCCAGCTACCCCACTGATAAGGGTGCTAGGCTTTACACCCACCTGCTCGGCTGTAAGCTGGTCAGCCTGAACCTGACCATCCCCACTGCCGATACCACTGCCCTTCAACCGCTCACTCACCTCCTGTCCACGCTCTGCCTCCGGAGCTAGAGTCACTGGCGAATCCTCTCCAGCATCTGCAGGAGCGTCACTCACAGCACCCTTCTCTAGAGCCCCACTCGGTTCAGCTGCAGTAGAGGCCTGGTCCTTCTGCGCTGCCCTCTGTTTGTTTAAAGGGCACTCAAACCACTTATGTCTACTGTTCCCGCACTGAAAACATTTCAGACTGTCCGTGGTCGCGTACATGATGTACGAGTTATTATCATGAAACACACGGAACGCAGCGTCAAGCGTTTTATCTGGGTTGTTTAGAAACATGAACACCTGCCTCCTGAAGGACAGGACGTGCTTCAGTGCCCCGTTCCTACAGCCCAGAGGAATCAGCTTCATTTCACCCGCAAACTTCCCAAAACGGCTTAGTTCCTGTCTGATAGACTCGTTGGAAACGAAAGGCGGGACATTAGAGACGGTGACCCTCGACGCCGGTGTAAACAAAGGAGACACCGGCACAAAAGTCTCCAAAATCTCAATGCCACTCTCCACCAGTACAGCAACCAGCCGCTCTTCCCTCACAAACACCACCACGGCTTTATTCATCCGCGAAGCGGAGTAGATCTTATCATGTCCGACTTTCTCTCCCACCGCGAGCAGCACGTCCTCCACCGTAGCCTGGGCCGGGGGGACGCACCCGAACCTGTTCGCACGGGAGAGAGACGGCATCTCCGCCGCGAGGCGAGAGGCCATTACTCGCCTCACACCGCACGCGCCGGATT
Source organism: Trichomycterus rosablanca (assembly GCF_030014385.1). NCBI lineage: Eukaryota > Metazoa > Chordata > Actinopteri > Siluriformes > Trichomycteridae > Trichomycterus > Trichomycterus rosablanca. The sequence continues at coordinate 49,572,964 of NC_085989.1, forward strand.
ATCGAAAACACTAGTGTTTAAGGTGAAAAGGGTGGACACTCAGAAAAACCCAACACCAGGGTTAAAAAGTAACTGAGAAAAAGAAAAGAGCACAAGCTCACCGCCACACACACCACCGCTCTCACACACTCACAAACGCTCCGCCCACTCCCAGCATGCAGAGAGAGAGAGAGAGAGAGAGAGAGAGAGAGATTTTTTTATTTTTAAAAACACTTTATTGACAGTTAAAGGAATTACTTCAGAAGTGCATTATATACAAAAATGTGTTAGGTATTGGGAAAAATAAAAAAGGAAAAGAAAAAAACAAAAACAAAAAAAAAGAAAAACATTACTGTTCGAAAACAAAAACACATTTTAGTCACTCAAACTGAGTTCTCCATTCTCATTTATTGTACACAGAACCTCGTTTATGCCCCAGGTCTCCACAAATTCTGTAATACGACCTACCATTCGATAGTAGGCATATTCTATTTTAAGTCTTGCAGCCACCAGGCCTTTAAACATGGCTACTGGGTTTACTGACCCTTGTTACGACCCAGTCTAGAGGTAAAAGCCGTAACACTAAGGATAAATAAAATAAAGAAGCCACTAGTGTTAGCAAAATGAACTAAACAGGAAACCCATAAAATAAACGGAGAACAACAAAGGTGCGTTTACTTTTTATAGTGGTTATGCAAATATTTACAAGGTGGGAGAAAATGACTATTTACAATAATATTTACAACCTGACCAAGTATACCGGACAGAACAGAACAGACTAACACAACGAACACTGATAGCAACACCAAATACTCAACGAACACCCAACTACAAAACACGAACGCATTTGGCAGAGCAACACACAGTTTAATGACCACAGCCAGTCTGAGCGCAAAAAAGGCGGCCGAGTAGGTGTTGCAGCGCCTCTCTTCAAGGATAGGTCCCGCCTCCGTTTTCCCGATCCCTTACGTTGATTGGCCATGCAGCTGTCTAACCCAAACGATCGGTTGGTTGTCCTCACATTCTGCCTGGTGACGGATCAGCGATCTATTGGTCGTTTCCCCTGTCTCAAAAGCAGCAACAACAACAGCAGAACAGAACGCACGAGCGTGCCAATAACTAATGCGCTGTTTTATAGCGCGCCCATAATACGCTGCCGAGATCGGGCAGCGTAACACCCCCACCCACAAAACAAAACCCACACAATAAGGAACATAATAGAAAAGACAAACTTACATAATTCCGCGCGAGAGTGCGTCAGCCACTATGTTGTCAAGTCCCCTCCGATGTATAATTTTTAAATTATATCCCTGCAATATTAAGGACCACCTCATCAGCCGGTGATTAGCGTTCGCCATGCGGTGTATATATAGCAATGGGTTGTGATCTGTAAAGACACGGATCGGACTGCTGCTGCTACCCAGATAAACCTCAAAATGTTGCAGGGCTAATAACAGCGCCAGGGCCTCTTTTTCTATTGTGCTGTAAGCGAGTTGATGTTTTAAAAATTTCCTGGAAAAGAAGCACACTGGGTGATCAACTCCAAGCTCATCCTCTTGGACGAGTACGGCACCTGCACCTGTGTCACATGCGTCAACTTCTAATTTGAATGGTTCGTTAAACACTGGTGCGGATAACACGGGAGATCCACTTAATAGGGTCTTGATCGAAACAAAAGCACTCTCAGCTTCGGGGGACCATGCGAATGATACGTTTGCACGTAACAAATTAGTTAGCGGGTTTACTAAGGTTGAGAAGTTCCTGCAAAAACAGCGATAGTATCCGGCCATACCAAGGAAACGTCGCAATTCTCGTTTTGTGGTAGGCACGGGAAAATTTTGAATCGCCTGGATCTTTGCGTCTAGTGGTTTCACCTGACCACTGCCAACAACCTTGCCCAGATAGGACACAACACCTTTACCAAATTCACACTTCTCTAAATGTAACACTAATTTGGCTTCCTTTAAACGTGTAAACACCGTTTTTAAAATCGAGATATGCTGTTTCCAGGACTCGGTATAAACGACTACGTCATCTAAGTAAACCGCGCACTGGGGAATGTTAGACAACAGCATGTTCATTAAGCGTTGGAACGTTGCGGGGGCGTTCCGTAACCCGAAGGCCATTACCGAATACTGGAGGAACGAATCAGGAGTTACAAATGCCGAAATTTCCGACGCGCGCTGTGTAAGGGGAACCTGCCAATACCCTTTTAACAGATCCAACTTCGTCACAAATTTCGCTGAACCAACACTGTCTACACAATCCTCCATCCTGGGTAAAGGATAGGAGTCCGGTTTCGTTACGGAATTTACCTCTAGACTGGGTCGTAACATTATATATGTTACTCCTAATAACTAATGCGCTGTTTTATAGCGCGCCCATAATACGCTGCCGAGATCGGGCAGCGTAACACCCCCACCCACAAAACAAAAATAAACTTCTAGGGTGATGTAGAAGTTTAAAATGTTTGACAACAGATGCAATGAGCTATGCAGGACAAAGAAAAGAAATGACAGGAGAAATATTTAAATTTCTTCCGGACGAGCCCCCATATAATGTTACGTAACACCCTTGTTCCAGCATTTTGTTTTTCCTTGTTTTCCATATAGCCAGTTTTGCTGTCCCACATATAAAGTTTATAAGCACTATGGTGTTCTTGTTTTTTACAGCATATTTAGGCCCAAAGATAAAAAGCTGTGTTGAGAAAGTCTCACCCAGCGCTGAAAACCAGGTTGTTAAGAACTGAAACAGACCAGTTAGACATTTACATTGAGCAAACAGATGAAAGATTGTCTCACTCTGTTCACAGAAAGGACAGCCCTCCCCAACACTAGGATCGAGGTGCACCCGATGTCTGTTCGTAGCTATCGCCCCATGCAAAGCCCTCCATTGGAGGTCAGCTGTCCGTTTATCAATTGGACGCTTATACAGGGATCGCCAAAAGCCTTTAGGGGCAGGTTCAGTGCCAAAAAAGTCAGTCCATCCGGTCGCTGGTACCTCGGCCAGAAGTCGTACTTGAGACACCTTTACACAAATCGTGTACAGAGATGTTTTCTTCGCATCTTCAAAACTGCCCAGCTGAGGGGTGTTGAAAGATAGAATGTACCTCTCATTTTCTGTGTATTCTCCCACCGCAGCTTTGACAGTTAAGTCAGGGGGTTTGTAAAGAGTACTTTCCTCCCACTGTGTGGTGGTGGATTGGTCCTCCAGGAAGTCTCTGTAGCTGGTTGGCAGTTGACTCAATATTTCTTTCCTCATCTGCTCCAGTAGGCGCACTGACTTGATGCCAGTTTTGCTAACCATTTCCTGTACGTTGTTTCTTATAAAGTGTCCCAGTTTTGTAAAGCCTGCCGACAGTAGGCGTGTACGTAGGTGCGCAGATGAAAGGAACTTTGAAGATAGCATTGGGTTCTGGAAAAGGGGTTCCTCTAGCAGCCATAAACTCACAGGTGTGTCTGTAGTCCTTACAATGTTAAAGACTTTCCATGCCTGCATCATGGACTTATAAAAAGGACTAAGATCTTTCAGCTCCTCTTCTTGCAGGTTCATCAGGGACAGGTGTTTATCCAGGCCCAGACCTCCTGCTTTTCTCAATAGTGCGGTTGCGGTGTCACTCCACGCAAAGTTGTTATAATACAGTAGTCTCTGAGCAGTCTGCAGTCGGAATGTCATAATCCTACTTCGAATATCTATAAGTCCTTGACCCCCTTCGTTCACCGATAGGTAGAGTACCGCTGCTCGTATCCAGTGCTGTCCTGACCAGAAAAATGTCACCAATCTCTTCTGAACTTCCTGCACAAGTCCTGCTGGTGGTTGCAGCAACCAGGTTATTGGCAATTAGAACTCTGCCCCTGTAGGACAATTTGGGTAGCAGCCATTTCCATTTAGACAATTTGGTGCACACTCTTTCCATAATACCCTCCCAGTTTTGTCTTTGGTAGGTTTCACTGCCTAAAAACACACCCAACACTTTCAGACCATCCTTACCCCACCTTATATTTCCTGGAAGCATTGGGAGCCCATTCACCAGCTCTAGTCCAACCCACAAAGCTTCGCTTTTGTTCCAGTTTACTTTTGCAGAGGATGCCCTCTGGTACACTGCAAGAGCCTCTGATAGAACCTTTGTGTCCATACTATGATTAATAAAAACAGTGAAATCATCTGCGTAGGCAGAGACCTTGATGTTTGGACCAGGGAGTGACCCATGAATATGTAAACCAGCCAGTCTCTCTCGGAGAGAGCAGAGCAACGGCTCAATGGCTAGACTGTACAGCTGCCCTGATAAGGGACAGCCTTGTCTAATACCTCTAGAGACTATGATTGGACGGCTTAGACCACCTCCCACTTTAACTATGCATGACGCACCAGTATACAGTAACTTAACCCAGTTTAAAAACTCATTACCAAGACCAACAGCTTTGAGTACACTAAAAAGATATTTATGATCAACCCGATCAAACGCTTTCTCTTGGTCAAGAGAGATCAAACCAATGCCTGTGTTGGAGGATCTGCAAATATCTATTACGTCTCTTAATAAGAATAAGTTGTCCATTACAGTCCTTTCTGGAATGCAGTATGTTTGATCTTTGTGTATTATAACACCTGACAAACCAAAGTATGGTTTGAGTTTATTGGCCAAGCATTTGGATAAAATTTTATAGTCTGTAACCGGGTTTCCATCCAAACGTTTCGCAAGTGTAATACGCATTTATGAAATATCGGCAGAAAAAAAAGCGGAAAATGTTGCGTTTCCATCAACTACAGTTATGCGAAAAAATCTTTTCCTTTACATCACGTGAGAGACGTCAGGCAGAACGAGCAATGGCCCGTCTAATGTGGGCTCAAATCTCCGTGCCACGGCAACGTTCACCCCGCATCTGGGAATGTAAACGCACTAAACAATTTGGGGAGCACATTGTGCAGAACCATTTTTCAAACGAGCTTTGGATCGAGAATTTCAGAATGTCAAAATCAGCCTTTGATGAGCTATGCACCATGATCGGGTCATCTGTAGAGCCAAAAGTTTACAGTCATCGACCACCCGTGCCAACTGAAAAGAGGATCGCTATTGCCTTGTACATGTAGTAGTGGGCGAGACGTTCAGCGTAACAACAGTTCACCGTAGTGTGTACGCTGTATGCCAAGCAATAACATCAAAACTAATGAAACATTACGTCGTATTACCAAATGCGCAGGAGGCAGAAGAAATAGCGCAGCGTAATTACGCAGCGCACCACATACCACAGGTGTACGGGGCACTGGATGGTACACACATTCCAATCCTCCCTTCAGCAGTCGGGTACAGGGACTATGTAAATCGGGATGGCCATCGATTGTTTTGCAGGCACTTGTGGATGACCAGTTGTTGATTCGTGATGTATGTGTTGGCTCTCCCGGCAGCGCACATGAACCATTAGTCTTTAAAACATCACTTAGTCTTTTCAGGTACACTACACACGTTAATATACACACGCGTGTATACATGCGTGTGTGTGTGTGGCTTAGAGCTTGAAACGTCATCTTTTATTCGCAAAACCCGTTTCCATCCCCTTTTTTCGCATTTCGGCGATGCGATATTCTAACTTTTCCACCTCGTTCAAGCGTGAAAACTTTTTTTGCGATATTTGGGTCTTTTTTCGAATTTTGAGCTTTTCCATCCAGGTTTTTTAATGCGCATTTTCAAAATTCGCAAAAAGTTGGTGGATGGAAAACCAGCTTGTGGTTAAATGAGCCACGGGTCTCCAGTTTTTAAGGAGAGCTAGGTCTCCTTTTTTTGGTAGCAGAGAAAGCACAGCACGTTGACATGAGGTAGGCAAGAAACCATTTTTACTGCATTCACAGAATACTTCATACAAGTTTTTTCCAATGGTGCTCCAGAAGTGCTTATAGAATTCCGCTGGTAGACCGTCAATGCCCGGGGATTTCCCTGGGCATAACTGGCCTACCGCGGTGGAGAGTTCTTCCATTGTTATGCCGGATTTCAGTTCTTCTTGTGACTCATAATCTAGTTTAGGAAGTTTTTGGAGCAACTGGTCCATACATTCTGGTTCACAGTGTTCTGCAGTGTACAGTAGAAATCCACTGCATGTCTGCGCATCTCTTTGGGGTCGGTGGTTCCATCAGGGAGCTTCAGGCAAGCCATTTGTTTTTGTTGTGCTTTAGAGCGCTCTAAGTTGAAGAAAAAAGCACTTGGGGCATCCATATCTGCAAGAGTGGTAAAACGGGATCTTATCAGTGCCCCCTTTACCCGTTCATATAGGAAAGAACCCAGCTCTTTTTTCTTCTGTTGAAGAGTCCTTGTGAGGCCAGAGTTACAGTCATGACTCAGCTCGAATTCTATAGAAGTTATCTCTCTTTCAAGAGCTTCTATAGTTTGTTTTATTCTCGCGCTTGAGTCGGCTGTATACTGTTGACTGAAAAGTTTGAGCTGCACTTTTCCAATTTCCCACCATTGTTTTAAACTTTCAAAATTGAGCTTCTTTCCTTTCCATTCCTCCCAAAAAGAAGTGAATCGTGCACAGAAAAATAGATCCTGTAACAGTCTTGTGTTGAAATGCCAAAAAGAGGATGTACTGGAGAAATGTGACAAAATAATTGTGATACAGGTAAGATGATGATCGGAAAATCCAACAGGAGAAATCTGAACTTCAGGGACTCTGCTGCTGTAGTGTTTTGATAAATAAATCCGATCTAAATGGGCAGCACTTGTTCTGTTATCACAGGCTTTTATCCACGTGTACTGTCTAACTGCTGGGTTTTTTTATCCTCCACATGTCTAGGAGGTTGTGTTCTTTAAGCATTTTTGATAAAATGCCAGCTGACTGAATGTGAGGCTCTTCTGTGTTATGGTCCAGTGTGAAATCTTCTGTATAGTTCCAGTCACCGCCGATAATAAAGACTCTGTCACTGCTGCACTTTCTTAAGGCACCGTTCAGGTTATTTAGAAAAACAGTTCGCTCGTGTCCCACATTAGGTGCATAAATGTTTATAAAATAAAAACGAATGTCCTTCATTTCAGCCTTAATTAGCAAAGCTCTGCCTTTTACTATTTCCTCCACAGCTAAGATGTTGATGTTAATTCCCACAGAGAACAAGATAGCAACTCCAGCACAGATTCGTCCCATGACTGAAGAAACATTTGCCGTCCCACCACATATTCCACTCAGCTTCATTGGCGCTGTCGCTGTGCGTCTCTTGGAGAAAAGTGACCTGTAGTTTCTTTTGCTGAAAATATTGCATGTTTATAGTGATTTCTACCACCATTAATGTTTAAGGAGCCTATTTTTAAAACTTCCATGAAGAAAAGAGGAAAAAGGAAGAGACAGAACAGACAGGGAATAAGAAGTACCATGTGGTGTGCATACATTTTTTATAGATCAGGTAATTTTTCTTTTGTTACTTTTGTACTTTTCCGTATGGAGGTAAGATTATTTTTTAGTCGATAGCGCTTTTTCTCACTTAGGTGGTCAAGACTAACAGATTTTCTTAACATGTTCACTGATCTAACAAATTTCTCTTCATCTGGGAAAAACTCTTTTAGAACCACTTGTTTGCCATAAGTTTCATCTAGAAAGTTGTTTATTTCCTCTAGAGTATAAACTGATTCATCCTCGGCCGTTTCTAGAAAGTCCACCTTAGGGGGGTCACTATACTCCTGCTGTCTTGCGTTAGTTATGATGTGACTTTCTTGAGAGTAACATTCATCATCTTCATCATCAAGTTCATCAGTACTTTCAACAATATCTGACCATAGTTTACGTTTGCTCTCTCTTTCAATCATTTCATTATCACATTTTGTCCGTTTGATGGCACTGGTGCTTGGCAGAGCTGCGTCAGTCATGGTTTGTGATGTTTCTGTAACGGTGGTATGAGATTCAGTCAGCGCAGGAGGATCAGGGTGTTTTACTGCTCCCTGTACATGCGAGTGTACAGCCGCGTCCTCCTGGTTCACAACAACGGTTTTACTGACTGTACTATTATTATTTACATTCATATTAGTGGCAGTTTCTTCCTGCATTTTATGTGGACATGCGAGTCTTTTATGTCTGATATCTCCGCATTCAAAACATCGCAAGCTGCCGGTACTGGCGTAAATCATGTTCTGTTTATCCTCGTATTTTACTTTAAACAAAATGTCTAATGTGTTGTTTGTGGAGTCCAAAATCATGTAAACTTGTCTCCTGAATGACGCTACATGCCCTAATGCCGGATGTTTACATCCGAGAGACACGACTCTAAACAAACTTACTATTTTACCGAATCGTTTTAGTTTGTTCTCTAATGCAGCATTAGTAATAAACGGAGGTACATTAGAGATGGTTACTTTGGTGGAGGGTGTAAACAGTGGGGTAACCTGTACCAACAGTTCTTTGATAATTAACCCACTCTCAACTAAACGATTAACCAGGTTATGCTCTTTTAAAAGCACAACCTCTCCTGCCGGGGCAGCCAGGACTGGGTGTGTCGCCCCGTCTCCACAGCCAGGTCGTGTGTGCTCAGTCCGTACCTCGTCAAGGTATTTCTTAATTTAGGGTCGGATACTGTGCTCAGATAATCTGCTGCACTGTAGTATCTGTTTAGGGCCAAATAACAAATAACAACAAATAACAACAAATAACAAACTGCATTTTACTCTGGACTTTTGTTTCAGTTTCTTAATAATTCAGATATTTACTTCTGAGACTTTGTGTCCAATTAGAATGAACCAAATTACACAAACACATCATGCATCTACCCTTATAAATGGAAATAGTGTGGAGCACTAAAACAGGGGGGGTTCAGTGAGCCTAAAGGGTGTTCCAATGAATTTAACTGAGAGTGAAAAAGTTAATCACACATAATGAGACTGGAAAATCAATAAGCTATTAGAAAATCTATGGAAAGAAAGGAAGTTGTAGCCTAGTGGTTAAGGTACTGGACTTGTAAGTAGAAGGTTGCTGGTTCAAACCCCACCACTGCCAGGTTGCCACTGTCCTTAAACAAGGCCCTTAACCCTCAATTGCTTGGACTGTATACTGTAAGTCGCTTTGGATAAAAGCGTCTGCCAAATGCCAAAAATGTAAATGTAAATGCAGATCTCATGTGATGTCATATAGATATATTTAAAACTACCTATATAACCTATGTTGGATCTATGAGAATGGACACATAGTTGACTTGCCCATCGCAAAAGAGCAAAGGTCAATGGACAGATTCTGATTCAGGTGTTCATGATCATGATAAAGTAGACCCAGGTGAGGAAGCTCCTACCACCAGTTCACCCGACGTAAACCCACTACATCGACCAAAATCAGAAAATATCAAGATATTTACCTTCATCATGGATTCATCATGTTTCCAATGAGCAAGAACTCTTTTGTCATTCTTGCTGAAAGCCTAAGAATAATTTAACTGTGTCAATGGGGTCTCAGACACATTTCTTGAACACAGGGGGGCCTACGAGAAAAAAAAGTTTAAAACAACCTCTATTTAACCAGGCAAGTTATTTAGAACAGCTTCTTATTTACAATGGCGGCCTGGCATACTACTTTATCTAGTTCTTCGGCCGCTCCCATTAGGGGTCGCTGGCGGATCGTGATCCGCTTTATTGATTTTGCAGTTTTTATGCCGGATGCCCTTCCTGACACGACCGTCCCTATTTATCCGGGCTTGGGACCGGCACGACAATACACTGGTTTATGCTTCCTTGCAGCTGGTACCTATAGGACAATTCAGTGTTCCCAATTAGCCTGGCTGCATGTTTTTGGACTGTGGGAGGAAACCGGAGCACCCGGAGGAAACCCACTTGGACACGGGGAGAACATACAAACTCCGCACAGAAAGGATCCGGACCGCCCCACCTGGGGATCGAACCCAAGACCTTCTTGCTGTGAGGAGACAGTGCCCACTTAGCCACTGTGCCGCCCGGCGGCCTGGCGTACTACTGTAGTTATGAAAAGTCTAATCTTTTTTTAACAGTGCGCAAATGGCACCCCAACCCCAGAAACTGGCCAAGTCCAACATGGATTTGCAGGTATGACTGAGATTACCATGGCAGAAGCTTGATTTTGTACTCAGTAAATATTCTGGATCCTCCACCATACTTAACAGTGGCCATGTTGTCATCCTTCTTTTTATGCCAAACTCACTTTGAGCCTAAAAGCTTTTTTTTGTCACCTGATCAGTAAACATGGTTCCAATCAAAGCATTTAGCAAATGCCAGGCACTTATGTTTGAGGAAGTCATGGATTACTGCTTGAAAGTTCATAAAAACTCAATTGAAAATTTACATTTTGTTACTAAAAAAATCTTTAAAAAATCTAATTCTACATTTCTTAGAATTCCTTTTACTCCCCTTTAACAGGATTTAAAATATCCTGGTACTAAATGATGTGGGCGGCACGGTGGCTAAGTGGGTAGCACTGTCGGCTCACAGCAAGAAGGTCCTGGGTTCGATCCCCAGGTGGGGCGGTCCGGCTCCTTTCTGTGTGGAGTTTGCATGTTCTCCCCCTGTCTGTGTGAGTTTACTCCAGGTGCTCCGGTTTCCTCCCACAGTCCAAAAACATGCAAGTGAGGTGAATTGGAGACACTGAATTGTCCATGACTGTGTTTGATATAAATCTGTGACCTGATGAACCTTGTGTAATGAGTACCACTGAGTCAAAACACGATAACATTTACAAAACAAACAAAAGCTGACAACACAAAAACATTAAGGAAAGCACAACAACATTAAGAAAAAACGCGAATACAATAAGGACAACACAAAAACATTAAGGGAGAACGCGAATATATTAAGAGACAACACAAATGCTTTAAGGTGGAATGCAATTACATTAAGGGAGAACACAATGTATTAAGGAAACATGAATACAAATCTACAACGTAATCACTCCCGGTCACTAGAGGGCATTTCTATCATTTATTATCTTTATGAACATTGCAGCAAAAGAAGCAGAGCAGCATAGTGCAGAGAATCTGGCTTCAGTTTAACTTTAATGTTCAGGGCTGTAATTCTAAACAAAAGTCAGCTTTTAATAAATTCATGTCAAACCATTTTTATACAAACACATTAATGTTTCTCACCTACTACTGTCACGAGGGGGCTTAAGGCGAGACAGAGGGGTGGACACATACGTGTAGATGTACTTAAACAATAGATTTATTAATAAAGACAAGTGCTAGGAACATAGTAACAAGCTAGGAACATGGCGAGTAACACGAGCTAGGAATATGGGTAGTAACTAGTGATGGGTCGTACTGTGCCGAGGCTTCGGAGCGTGTGTCGAGAAATCTAGGAAGTCTTTCGTGAAGCGCGTATCGAGGCTTGCTTCTTTAAGAACAAGTGACGTCACGGATGACGTGTGACGTGCCGGTTCAGGAAGTGGTTCGAGTACTGGCGCGATTTATGAGCATATTTAAAGCGCTTGAGTCCAAGCACAGTGGAAAAAATACTGTTTCTAAATAAAAATGAATTAAGTCCATCTCACCAGTATTCACAAACACAATCCTATAAAAACACCCTAAAATTTAAACATGAATAGACCTATATTACTTTTTCCCACTTAACAAAAATCATATATGAAATCATGAATGAATGGATGGATGGATGGATGAATTAACCACACAAAATCATATTATGTTTTTATTTCTATTCTTGGCAGTGATTATTCCCATGTTAACACTTGCATGGGAGGCAGGGGTCATCACATCAGTTGAAATGACAATAATAGTTTTGACCAGCAGGGGGGTTTGTGTGCAAATGAAGCCTCGAGAAATGAACCTTTTCTCGAACCAATTTGATGGAAAGCGTCAAGGCTTCACAAGGCTTCATCAGCCCATCACTAGTAGTAACACAAGCTAGGAACACGAGCTAGGAACATGGCTAGGAACACGAGCGAGTAACATGAGCTAGGAACACGAGCGAGTAACATGAGCTAGGAACACGAGCTAGTAACATGAGCTAGGAACACGAGCTAGTAACATGAGCTAGGAACACGAGCTAGTAACATGAGCTAGGAACACGAGCTAGTAACATGAGCTAGGAACACGAGCTAGTAACATGAGCTAGGAACACGAGCTAGTAACATGAGCTAGGAACATGAGCTAGGAACACGAGCTAGTAACATGGCTAGGAACATGAGCTAGGAACATAGCTAGTAACATGGCTAGGAACATGAGCTAATAATATGAGCTAGTAACATGGCTAGGAACACGAGCTAGTAACATGGTTAGGAACACGAGCTAGGAATATAGTTAGTAACTTGAGCTAGGAACATGAGCTAGTAATATGAGCTAGTAACAAGAGCTAATACCAGGAGCTAATACCAGGAGCTAGTAACATGAGCTAATAACAAGAGCTTACAGAGTCACACCGACCAACCTAGTTCCAAAGAGTTCCCAAACAAAGTAAAAGTAAAGACCAGACCAAGCCCCAAACAAAGTAAAAGTAAAGACCAGACCAAGCCCCAAACAAAGTAAAAGTAAAGACCAGACCAAGCCCCAAACAAAGTAAAAGTAAAGACCAGACCAAGCCCCAAACAAAGTAAAAGTAAAGACCAGACCAAGCCCCAAACAAAGTAAAAGTAAAGACCAGACCAAGCCCCAAACAAAGTAAAAGTAAAGACCAGACCAAGCCCCAAACAAAGTAAAAGTAAAGACCAGACCAAGCCCCAAACAAAGTAAAAGTAAAGACCAGACCAAGCCCCAAACAAAGTAAAAGTAAAGACCAGACCAAGCCCCAAACAAAACACAGAAACCAAAATGAAGTCAAACAAAAGTCTAATAGTTCCCAAAGTGTGTACAAACGCTGCCTCCTTAAATAAGGAGCAGCTGGAGGTAATTAGTCCAGGAGAACCAATGAAAAAGGGGGCGTTGGCTGGAGACTCAGTAGAGGGGGGCGTGGCACACAGGAGCTCAGTGTTACAACTACAAACTTTTTTATATTAATTTTAAATAAAGATCAATAAATCTGATCATTTTATATTGGAGATGAATTATCCAGGTCTCGTATAATTTCATTTATTAGTACAAACATCAATGTTTCCCATTTACTACAAACTTTTTATATTACATTTTTAGTTGTATTTTATTTAAATTTATAGTTGAAAATGTATGATCATTGTACTGCACATCGTTATGACAAATAATGGATATATTATCTTATTTCATATAGGATAATTATAAATTATAGAAGTATTTGATATGATTAGATTTATTAATGTAAACTATTTTACATATATACACATACAGTACATACCCTCACCTACAAACTTCTTTACATTATTAAATCATTTATTTTAATTTCTAGTTAAGATCAATAATTGTATAATAATTATATTTTACAGTTATGTGTCCATTTATGTGTCTATATAAAAATGGTTTGCCATTAATCTAATCAAATAATACAAGATTTGGGTGTATTTATTTATTTGCACAATAAAATTATTATAAAAATATTAAATTTTTGTATTGTTTTGTACAAGGTTTGTAGTAAGTGAGAGACATTGATGTGTGTATATAAAGATTAATACATCAAATTATATGACACTTTAATAAATTCCTTTTTCTAAAAAAAATGCACAAAATGTTATGAACATTTCTCAGTTTCTCCATTTGTTTTTGTTTTTTTAAATAAATAGACATAATCTTAAATTTAAAATGAAATTGCTTTTTAATTATGTTGCCTATTTTCATGTGTAAGAATTCATAAAATAAGTCTTAGGTGTTTTTTCAAGCACTTATTTATACCAGAATGCTGAATGTCAAATGAATGTTGAATATTAAACTAATGGGCATGAGTATGTACGCTTAAAATGCTTAATGATAACTAACTAATACATTGTAAATATACTGTTAAATGGTTTATGACATTAAAACTGTAAAAGCATGGCACAATATGACAGTCTGTTTAAAGCTCAAGTTTGATTTTGCAATTATATTAGAAATATGGCGAGCTAGTAGCTGCCTGATGTTTAAAAAAAAAAGGCACTATACAGTCAACCCGCCGACACTAAAAAGCTGACATTTATTTAGAATTACAGCCCTGAACATTTAAGTTAAACTGAAGCCAGATTATCTACACTGTGTTCCAAATTATTATGCAAAAAGTGTTTTGGAGTGATAAGGTAAGAATTTTTTTGTTTGTCAGTTAAACTCATTGATGGTGATGTATGTCAGGGCTCTTTATATCACTGAAAGCAATTGCAGACACCTGTGCTAATTAGTTTGGCAGGTGTGTCCAATTAAAGGCAAGACTACTTAAGAAGGCTGTCCCACATTATTAAGCAGCCTACATTTTCAGCCAAAATGGGAAAGAAAAAGGATGTGTCGGCTGCTGAGAAGCAACAAATTGTGGAGTGTTGAGGTCAAGGCATGACTACAATCAACATTGCCAAGACACTTCATCGTGATCATCGCACAATCAAGAAGTATGTAGCTGATTCAGAGCACACACGTGTGCGTGCTGATAAGGGAAAATTGAGGATTCTTTCCAACAGGCAATTACGTCAGGTTAAAAGAGCAGCTGCAAAAATGCCTCGTCATAGCAGCAGACAAGTTTTTGAAGCTGCTGGTGCCTCCAACGTCCCCCGAACAACAAGATGCAGGGTCCTTCAGAGGTTTGCAACTGTGCGTAAGCCATCCTGTCGACCTCCTCTATCCACTGCACACAAGCAGAAACGGCTCCAGTGGGCCAAACAATACATGAAGACCGTTCACCGAGGAGTGCCGTGCAATGCTCGATGGTCCAGATGGATGGAGTGGAGGATGGCTGGTTGATGGACACCCATGCAAACAAGGCTACGGCGCCAACAAGGAGGAGGTGGAGTAATGTTTTGGGCTGGAATCATGGGGAGAGAGATTGTCGGCCCCTTTAGGATCCCTGAAGGGGTAAAGATGACCTCCATAATGTATGTGGAGTTTCTCAAACAGCACTTCCTGCCATGGTTCAAGAAGAAGAACCGTGCATTCCGCAGCAAGATCATTTTCATGCATGATAATGCACCGTCTCATGCTGCAAAGAACACATCTGCATCTCTGGCTGCTATGGGCATAAAAGGGGACAAACTTATGGTGTGGCCCCCATGCTCCCCTGACCTCAACCCCATTGAGAACCTCTGGGGCATCATCAAAAGGAGTGTCTATGATGGCGGGAGGCAGTTCACATCTAAGCAACAGCTCTGGGAGGGTATTCTGTCCTCATGCAAAACAATTGAAGCAGATACCATCCAAAACCTGACAAATTCAATGGACGAGAGAGTTCAGAAGCTCCTTTCGAACAAGGGGTCCTATGTGCAAGTGTAACATCACCTAGAATAAAGTTTTGACTTGAAAACTGTTTGATTTCAGTTTGTAATAACCTGCTAATGCTTATAATTTCACAAATGACCATTTTTTTGTTCTTTATAAAAATGAAAAGGTTGAAAACTCTGCTGTGCATAATAATTTGGAACATGCATTTTGAGTGCATTTTGAGTGTTTTATTTTTTTTTAAATATACTGTTATCATTGGCAGTTTGTTCAAAAACCTTTCAATTGTACTCTAGTAGTTGATGACTGGAAAATTACAATGACTGCAATTCATATAGATAATTTTGGAAAATCTGAGAAAATATTATTTGCATAATAATTTGGAACACAGTGTAAACCAGTGGTTCTCAAACTGTGGTACGCGTACCACTGGTGGTACGTGAAGCAGCATGAAGTGGTACGCCAGATAATTTCGGAAAAGTAACTACATGCACCGAAAAAAATAAATAATTTAATAATTATAAATACAAAAAAATGAAACAAAATGTGTAAATTACTAATAAAATCTGTTTCAAAGTAGTTATAATTCTGTTTTAATGAAATCAGTTTAATTAAAACGAATGTGTTTTTAAAAATATTCGGGGCTACGCAGACACCGTACTTCATTACGTCTATACTTCACGTTCGCGGTTTTCATCTTGAAATCAGTGATCCGTAAAGTGATCAGTAAAGTTATCAGTAGCTCTCACTTTTATCAGAGCAGATCTGCGTCTGAATCTCACTGATCTCCTTCCTGACATCACCAGGCTCGTTCTATTAAACGGATCTTTGAAATGAACGAAAGGAACCGAGTCTTTTACATTTACATTTTCAGCATTTAGCAGACGCTTTTATCCAAAGCGACTTACACAATGAGCTGAACACAATGAGCAATTGAGGGTTAAGGGCCTTGCTCAGGGACCCAACAGTGGCAACTTGGTGGTGGCGGGGCTTGAACCGGCAACCTTCTGTTTACTAGTCCAGTACCTTAACCACTGAGCTATCACTGGCTTTTATTTTTGCGCAGTTCATATAGACTGTAATCCATCCATTCAGCTTCAAATCAGTAGAGGGAATTAATCGTAAGTTGTAATGAGGACACAATGTTTATTGTCGATATTCAAATCCCGAAACACTTTCAGTATCGCTGAAAGATCCGCAGAGCAAGCGACACACACACACAGAGAGAGAGAGAGAGAGAGAGAGAGAGAGAGAGAGAGAGAGGTGGTAGTATAATGGCAAATAATTGAGAAATAAACTATTAACTTGTTTAATTGTGTTAAATCTGGTTCTTTCATGGTGCGTATGTTTTAAAGCAGGAACAAACACAGTCACATCTCAGTACAAGAGAGGATTGTTCTAAAAACTTGATGTAATGAAACCACAGTACGTCTCTGTAGTTTTTTTTCCTTTTGAAATAAATCTTTTTTTCTCGTTTAAGTGTTTATAATTAGGCCTACATTTAGGGTAAGATAGCAAAATCCGATGTTAATATCGAGGGTGTCCTATAGTTTACCTAGTAGCGCCTCCTGAAGAACGAAGAGCCATTCTTTTAAACGGCTCTTTAAAAAGAACCGAGCCAAAAGATCCGGCTCCTTTCAAGAAGGCATAATTCCCATCAGTAATATATATATTAGGGCTGTCAAACGATTAAAATTTTTAATCGCGATTAATCTCAGAATTTCATGTAGTTAATCGCGATTAATCACATTAAAAAGAAATCTGTGTAAATGTTATAGAAAAGAAGGATTTTTAAGTGAAATGTTACAATTAAAATGGTGAACACATTTTATGTTAAATGTACTGATGTTAAAAACTGCTGGGACAAGAGAAAACTGTAAGGGAGTTTTTGTAACAGACTTTTCTGTGGTTGTATCGTGACAATGGTTTGATTAGATAGATAGATAGATAGATAGATAGATAGATAGATAGGTAGGTAGGTAGGTAGGTAGGTAGGTAGGTAGGTAGATAGGTAGATAGGTAGATAGATAGATAGATAGATAGATAGATAGATAGATAGATAGATAGATAGATAGATAGATACTTTATTGATCCTGAAGGAAATTAAAGCCCCAGTAGCATAATACAACAAATAATTAACAGTACAAAAGCAAACAGGAAAAAAAAATAGAACCGAGTCTTTCTTGTTATTTACATAAAATGAATAACTGTAATGATGCATAAGGTATATTGCTAGTGTAAAAATTGAATAGTAATTAAACTATCAGATTATTACATAGTAAAGTGACATGTTACAATATTGCACAATTAGGCCAATATAGCCACATATATACAGTACATGCACATATATATCCATATACATACATATTCACACATGTAAATACCCATATACATACATATTCACATATGCAAATACATACACACATACTCAAGTACACATATGCAAATACATACAGTGTATCACAAAAGTGAGTACACCCCTCACATTTCTGCAGATATTTAAGTATATCTTTTCATGGGACAACACTGACAAAATGACACTTTGACACAATGAAAAGTAGTCTGTGTGCAGCTTATATAACAGTGTAAATTTATTCTTCCCTCAAAATAACTCAATATACAGCCATTAATGTCTAAACCACCGGCAACAAAAGTGAGTACACCCCTAAGAGACTACACCCCTAAATGTCCAAATTGAACACTGCTTGTCATTTTCCCTGCAAAATGTTATGTGATTTGTTAGTGTTACTAGGTCTCAGGTGTGCATAGGGAGCAGGTGTGTTCAATTTAGTAGTTCAGCTCTCACACTCTCTCATACTGGTCACTGAAAGTTCCAACATGGCACCTCATGGCAAAGAACTCTCTGAGGATCTTAAAAGATGAATTGTTGCGCTACATGAAGATGGCCAAGGCTACAAGAAGATTGCCAACACCCTGAAACTGAGCTGCAGCACAGTTGCCAAGATCATCCAGCGTTTTAAAAGAGCAGCGTCCACTCAGAACAGACCTCGCGTTGGTCGTCCAAAGAAGCTGAGTGCACGTGCTCAGCGTCACATCCAACTGCTGTCTTTGAAAGATAGGCGCAGGAGTGCTGTCAGCATTGCTGCAGAGATTGAAAAGGTGGGGGGTCAGCCTGTCAGTGCTCAGACCATACGCCGCACACTACATCAAATTGGTCTGCATGGCTGTCACCCCAGAAGGAAGCCTCTTCTGAAGTCTCTACACAAGAAAGCCCGCAAACAGTTTGCTGAAGACATGTCAACAAAGGACATGGATTACTGGAACCATGTCCTATGGTCTGATGAGACCAAGATTAATTTGTTTGGTTCAGATGGTCTCAAGCATGTGTGGCGGCAATCAGGTGAGGAGTACAAAGATAAGTGTGTCATGCCTACAGTCAAGCATGGTGGTGGGAATGCCATGGTCTGGGGCTGCATGAGTGCAGCAGGTGTTGGGGAGTTACATTTCATTGAGGGACACATGAACTCCAATATGTACTGTGAAATACTGAAGCAGAGCATGATCCCCTCCCTCCGGAAACTGGGTCGCAGGGCAGTGTTCCAGCATGATAATGACCCCAAACACACCTCTAAGACGACCACTGCTTTATTGAAGAGGCTGAGGGTAAAGGTGATGGACTGGCCAAGCATGTCTCCAGACCTAAACCCAATAGAACATCTTTGGGGCATCCTCAAGCGGAAGGTAGAGGAGCGCAAAGTCTCGAATATCCGCCAGCTCCGTGATGTCGTCATGGAGGAGTGGAAAAGCATTCCAGTGGCAACCTGTGAAGCTCTGGTAAACTCCGTGCCCAGGAGAGTTAAGGCAGTTCTGGGAAATAATGGTGGCCACACAAAATATTGACACTTCAGGAACTTTCACTAAGGGGTGTACTCACTTTTGTTGCCGGTGGTTTAGACATTAATGGCTGTATATTGAGTTATTTTAAGGGAAGAATAAATTTACACTGTTATATAAGCTGCACACAGACTACTTTTCATTGTGTCAAAGTGTCATTTTGTCAGTGTTGTCCCATAAAAAGATATACTTAAATATCTGCAGAAATGTGAGGGGTGTACTCACTTTTGTGATACACTGTACATATATATACTGTAGTATGGACGTTTCTACATGAAGTGAGTGTGTTTTGACCCTTTAGGGCTTCCATAGTTCATGGACTAGCGTGCTTGACTCAGCTGTGCGCTATTCGGTACAATAACAGAAGTAATAAAAGTGTTCTGCTCCCGACAACTTGTGAATATACCGTGTATTTATTTCTTTATTATGCAAGTGCATCACTACAACGCTTGGTTATATTATTTTAACAAACCGCAAATAAACAACGGTGGCAAGTCCGACATTAAAACGTTGGTTCTACCAGTCAAGTCTCAACATGAAACAGAATTTGCGTTAACGGCACTATTTTTTTAAATCGCGTTAAATTGAGATTGCGTTAATGCGTTATTATCGCGTTAACTTTGACAGCCCTAATATATACACATACACACACACACACCCCTAATAAATGTGTGGCATATGTGGTTCTGTGATGAAAAACATTACATTTACATTTTCATTTACATTTTCAGCATTTAGCAGATGCTCTTATCCAGAGCGACTTACAGAAGTGCTTCTATAGTGAACATTTCATTTCTCAAGTTTAGGTAAACAACAGTCGAAGAACACAAATCTGCTAGAACCTGTTAGAACCCAAGTTTTTTTTTTTTTTTTTTTTTTTTTTTGGAAAAGGAAAAGAATGGAACAAAATGTTAGTAAATAAGTACAAGTCAGCCTAAGTGTTTAGTAAAAAGGTGAGTTTTTAATCGTTTTTTAAAGACCGCAAGAGACTCAGATGTTCGGACCGACAGAGGAAGTTCATTCCACCACTTCGGTGCTAGAACAGAGAACAGCCTTGATGCTTGTCTTCCTGTAGTCCTGGATGGAGGCTCAAGTCGAGCGAGACTAGAGGCTCGGAGGTTGCGTGGTACAGAGCGGGGTTTGATTAGGCCACGAAGGTAGTTTGGGGCTGCTCCATTTTTGGCTTTGTAGGCAAGCGTCAGTGTTTTAAACTGAATGCGTGCAGCTACAGGAAGCCAGTGAAGAGAACGCAGCAGTGGGGTGATGTGGCAGTGTTTGGGTTGGTTAAAGACCAGACGGGCAGCTGCATTTTGAATGAGCTGTAAGGGTTTAATCGTGGACATGGGAGCTCCAGCCAGAAGGGAGTTGCAGTAGTCCAACCGTGAGATTACAAGTGATTGCACCAGAATCTGGGCAGCTTCCCTGGAGAGAAATGGACGAATCTTCCTGATGTTGTACAGGAGGAACCGACACGCTCTCGTCATGTTGGCTATATGAGGAGAGAATGTCAGCTGGTTATCAAGGACAACACCAAGACTTCTTACCTTATCAGATGGTCTGATCTGGGAGTCATCCAGAGAAATTACTAGGTCCTGGGTTGGAGACTGATCTCCAGGAATGAGCAACATCTCGGTCTTGCTGGGATTAAGTTTTAGATGATGAGCCGACATCCATACTGAGATATCTCGCAGACATGCTGAGATGCGAGCTGAGACTTGCGTGTCTGAAGGAGGAAATGACAGAATGAGCTGAGTGTCATCTGCATAGGAGTGGTAGGAGAAGCCATGGGAGGCTATGACCTTGCCCAGAGAGCGGGTGTAGATAGAGAAAAGAAGTGGACCAAGTACAGAGCCCTGAGGAACACCAGTTGAGAGAGTGCATGGGGGAGATGTGGATCCCCTCCATGACACTTGGTAGGAGCGCCCTTCGAGGTAGGAGGCCATCCATTGCCATGCTGAACCTGTTACTCCAAGGTTGGAGAGAGTGGTCAGGAGAATGCTGTGATTCACTGTGTCGAAGGCTGCAGAGAGGTCAAGAAGAATAAGGACAGATGACAGTTTGGCTGCTTTGGCTGCATGAAGCTTCTCAGTAACCGCTACAAGAGCTGTTTCCGTAGAATGTGCTGCCTTGAAGCCAGACTGGTACGGATCGTGGAGGTCATTCTGAGTGAGAAAGGCAGATAGTTGGTTATAGACAGCACGTTCAAGAATTTTGGATAGAAAGGAGAGGAGTGAGACGGGTCTGTAGTTGTTGATGTCTGTAGTGTCTAGTGTAGGTTTCTTAAGAAGGGGAATGACCTGAGCCTTCTTAAAAGCAGTAGGGACAACACCTGATGTCAGGGAGTTGTTGATGATGGGTGTGATGAAGGGGATTAGGTCCTGTGAGATGTCTTTGAGGATGGTGGATGGTATAGGGTCAAGTGTGCATGTAGTGGGATTGCTGGATGAGAGGAGCTGTGTAACCTCATCCATGGTGAGTGGGGTGAAGCTGGTGAGTGTGTTGGTGGGTTGAGGGTCAGTTGAAAGTGGGTCAGTCAGAGAGAAGGATTGATTGATTTTGTCGATCTTGTCCTGAAAGAATGTTGAAAAGTCAGTAGCAGTGAGAGAGACAGATGGGGGAGGAGGAGGAGGGTTCAGAAGAGAGGAAAAGATAGCATGAAGCTTACGTGGGTCAGCAGCAGATTGTTCAAGCTTGGCTTTGTAAAAAGATGTTTTTGCAGCAGTCACGTCAGATGAGAACCTGGACAGCAGATCGTGGTAGGAGTGGAGATCAACACCGAGCTTAGATTTCCTCCACTTTCTCTCAGCTGCCCTTAGTTCTCTTCTGTTGCTCCGCAGTGCATCTGAAAGCCAAGGAGCAGGGTGAGAAGGTTTTCCTCGTTTGAGGGTAGGAGGACAGAGCTGATCGAGGGATGTTGAAAGAGAAGAGAGTACAGTATTAGTAGCAGAGTTGAGTGGAAGGGTAGCAAGTATGTCAGGGTTAGGTAGTGACGTTAGGATGGTGGAGATCAACAGGGAGGAAGATAAAGAGTGAAGATTGGGGCGTGTTGTAAGGGTGAAAGTGTGGTTGGAGGTAGGAAGAGTTGGGAGACAGAGAGAGAAGGACACAAAGTGATGGTCAGAGAGGTGGAGTGGGGTGACCGTGAGGTCCAGAACAGAAGCTGGACGGCTGAAGACCAGGTCCAGAAGATTGCCTCCTTTGTGTGTCGGAGGGCTGTGGTTAAAGAGGAGGTCGAAAGATGAAAGAAGAGGAAGAAGACAGGAGGACTGAAGTGTAGGGAGATTAAAGTCACCAAGAAGAGTCAGAGGAGTTCCATCTGAAGGGAAGAAACTCAGAAGAACATCCAGCTCTTCTATGAAGTCTCCCAGTGCGCCAGGCGGTCTGTAAATGACAATGATATGAAGAGTAATTGGAAAAGTAACAGTAATTGCATGAAATTCAAAAGATGAAATGTTAAGGTGAGAAACATTCACAGTAGTGAATTGCCATTTCCTGGTCAGGAGCAGACCTGTACCACCACCCCTACCAGATCCTCTCGGTGTATGAGAGAAGGTGTAGGCAGAGGATAAGGCTGCTGGTGTTGCTGAGTTCTCGGTGGTGATCCATGTCTCAGTCAGTGCCAGGAAGTCAAGGCTGTGAGAAAGTGCAAAAGCTGAGATAAAGTCAGCTTTCTGGACGGCTGATTGACAGTTCCAGACCCCACCTACCACAACTGTTTGAGACTGTTGCAACAGTTGGGGGTAGATGAGGTTGCTGGCGTTGCTGTTCCTATAATGTGCCCTCTGATGTCTGCAGGGTCTGTGAGATATAAGCACAGGAATGTTTGAGTAGCACATGCTGAGAAAAAAGTTTGGTAGATTGAACAATGTCAGAGACTGATAGTACTTACCCAAGTTAGTTTAGATTAGTAGAAAAAACAAAAGACCTAGTGATAGAGAAGACCAGCGGAGCTTTAATTTTATACTAAGCTTAGCCCTGCCCCTCAATTCACACCTAGGCCTCTAACAAAAGGCACCTGAAGCCACTTTAACCAATCAGCATAAACACAGATTAATGCATCAACAGACTATCTTTTAACAATAGTTAAATGCTACTTCAATTCTAGCAATGTTAATAATCAAAGTTACAAAGATAGAGTCTAGAACAAGTTACAGCAAAAATATACACTTTAACCAGAAGCTTACCTTACCCAGGAATACAAATGAACACTATAAAATTTACAAGCACTGGTAAGTAACATAGGTGGTACTTGGAAGTTTTGGTTTGATAATGGGTGGTACTTGGTCTAAAAAGTTTGAGAACCACTGATCTAAACTATGCTGCTCTTCTTCTTTTGCTGCAATGTTCATACTGATAAAAAAAAAATGATAGAAATGCCCTCTAGTGAACGGGAGCATTTCCGTTGTAGATTTGTATTCGTGTTTCCTTAATTTAATTGCGTTCTCCCTTAATTTAATTGCGTTCCACCTTAAAGCATTTGTGATGTCTCATATATATATATATATATATATACAGTATATGCAGGATGAATTATGTATTCATGTTTTCATGTGAAATGTTTCAATACACAAGTCTTGAAAAATAGGTTACTTAGTTTAGGTCTATTCATTTAAATTGTTGTAGACAAATATTTAAATCTATTCAATAACATAAATATGTGTTTGATAACATGTTTGTTAGAACTTTTCTTTTTCACCAATCTACAAGATAAATGAATGATGAGTAAAACTATATTTATTTACAGATTTTAGAGAAACTTAGTTTGACACTTTATGGTCATCTATAGTCACCACTATGGATTTGGAAAACAAACGCTGGGTTTAACCTGCTCAATGATCAAGAATGTTTAGTTCGATTTCACGCAAAAGCAGAGCGATTTCTACTGAATTCACTTCATCAGCCACGAAGAACGCAAACGCCGCGAGATCCGCTGTAGCTCATGTGGGTTGCAGGTGGCGACTGTCCGACTTGACGGCTTTCTTTTAACCTCCTCCCCCAACTGCAACCGGCAGCTCTCGCTGACCACCAAGGCGAGGCGCAGTTCATCTCGAACAAGCCTAATGTAACCAAAGTGTAAAACATGACGTTAAAATACTAACAAACAAACAAACAAACTAAATGAAGTACTAACTATACTGACAAGTTTACACCTGTCAACTCACATTTATACCTTAGATTTATACCTTAGATTTATACCTTAGATTTATACCTTAGATTTACATCTTAGATTTACATCTTAAATTTACATCTTAAATTTACATCTTAGATTTACATCTTAGATTTACATCTTAGATTTACATCTTAGATTTACACCTTAGACTTAGATTTATACCTTAGTATATTTTGCATATTTTGTTTTCTTCCTAGGATTTTATTTGAGTATAATAGATATAAAAGATGCCATTTTAAATTTAATTTGTAATAGTTTTAAGAATTAACCAAAAGGTATGTAAATGTATTTATTTGAAAGCTTTTGAAATGAACCCATGTAAAACTAAACTCTAGGTGACAGTAGTGTACCAGCATTAGTGAAACTGGTGCGGTTTATTTGTTCAGGACTTATAATTTATATTAGTTTCAGCACTAGTGTATTTATTATGTATGTACACTACTGATTTGTAAATGCATGTATTTATTTATTAAATCACACTAATAGATTATGAATGGATAGTGAAGCTTGGCAATGTTTTACTGTTTATTATAAGCTAATACACACACACACACACACACACACACACAAACACACACACACACACACACACGTTCCTATTAATAATAACAACGGACTATTGATTGGCAAAGACAATAACCTTGTGAACTGATGAATCTTGTGTAATGAGTAACTACCGTTCCTGTCATGAATGTAACCAAAGTGTAAAACATGACGGTAACATCTTAATAAAGAAACAAACTTAAGTTAAAGGGTGAATTTTCTATTTTTCAGTGTGAGATTTGAGGCAATTCACTAAAAAGGTGACCTTATGATTAACGTTTTTATTTCTATTTACCAGGGATGCCAGTAAATGAGGAGTGGACAATATGTTCCTGATCATTGTAATCCTAGCCATCCCGACTATAGCATTAGTGAAACTGCATGAACTGGCAGGTCTGCAGTTCTTTATTTTAAAACTGTTCCCATTAAAAATATTGGAAAATGCACTACTTTGTTGTCATTAGACTAAAAGATTTATGAATAGATAGTGGAGCTTTTAGTAGGAACTTGTGTTCCTATTAATAAGAGTAACAAATAACTCTATAAGCCTAACACATAACTCTATCCCAGCATCTGCATAATTTACATTTGGCATCCTCACACGCATTGTGGCAGTGATGCATGTGGAAAACAATTTTCCACTGCTGATGGATTAAAGCACATCTCACAATGAACACTATATGGATGGCTAAATACAGAATCAAAACACCAGAATGATAATCAAATTAAAAGAGAAGTCATGAGAAGAGAAGTCCATTGTTTAGAGAAAGACTTCTTTGCACGATACATCTAAGGATGCACATGGACACATCATCAGTGATGGTACCTGGGGTCATAGGGTGTTTCGTGTCTTTCAACTACAGACACCCTCACTCAGGCGACCCGACTGATAGAGATCAGTTCCCAGCCTGTGTCCATGTAGCAACAGCCCACGGTTTGTCCCTCCTAAGCCACAACCATCTTGAAGCTTTCTCTGCTGCTTCTGAAGCTTGTCTGTTGGCTTTTCTTTTCTGTGCACTAGTGCTACCCAGGATGCTATAAGCTTTGCAAAGTGACCTCCCCTTAACTGAGTGACGAGATGGTCCTAAACTGCTTGATGTCTGTTGCATGTTCTTCTTTAGGAACCCACACCTACTGAGAATCTCCATTGCTGGGTTACTTTCCCCCTTCTCCAAATAACCTGCAGGATCTTTTAGAGTTGAAGTGTGAGTTTGGGACACCTCTTGTACACCAGATAGTATTACTTCAGGAGATTTTCTCATTTAGCTATTTGACTCGAAGTTTTACAGGAACTGTTTAAAGCAAATGTTTATCTGTTTGTGTGTGGGTTAATAACAGTTTAAAGTAGTTTAGCAGTGTATAGTTATGTAGATCCAGAAAAACGATGCAGAGAGAAGAGCTTTGTCTTTCTATTTTGGTCTAAATTGAGAACACATTCACATTCACAGCTATTATGAATACTGAAAGCACTGTGCACTTTTTTGCAAGACCACTGTCACTGAGCTAACTAAAGTAATGCTAAGTAAAGAATTATCTTTACTTTCTGAGCTTAAAATGCTCTAGAACCCTTAGCAACACACGTAGAATTAGCCTCTTTTACTTCCATATCTTACAACGAAACACAGCATTAATGAATATCTGCTGGGTGAAGAAGAGTACAATAAAATATTTGAATATTCACTAATGTTTTAATAACTTTATTTTTATTTTAATACACTGTGTTCCAAATTATTATGCAAATAATATTTTCTCAGATTTTCCAAAATTACCTATATGAATAGCAGTCATTGTAATTTTCCAGTCATCAACTATTAGAGTACAATTGAAAGGTTTTTGAACAAACTGCCAATGATAACAGTATATTTTTAAAAAAATAAAACACTCAAAATGCACTCAAAATGCATGTTCCAAATTATTATGCACAGCAGAGTTTTCAACCTTTTCATTTTCATAAAGAACAAAAAAATAGTCATTTGTGAAATTATAAGCATTAGCAGGTTATTACAAACTGAAATCAAACAGTTTTCAAGTCAAAACTTTATTCTAGGTGATGTTACATTTGCACATAGGAACCCTTGTTCGAAAGGAGCTTCTGAACTCTCTTGTCCATTGAATTTGTCAGGTTTTGGATGGTATCTGCTTCAATTGTTTTGCATGAGGACAGAATACCCTCCCAGAGCTGTTGCTTAGATGTGAACTGCCTCCCACCATCATAGACACTCCTTTTGATGATGCTCCAGAGGTTCTCAATGGGGTTGAGGTCAGGGGAGCATGGGGGCCACACCATAAGTTTGTCCCCTTTTATGCCCATAGCAGCCAGAGATGCAGATGTGTTCTTTGCAGCATGAGACGGTGCATTATCATGCATGAAAATGATCTTGCTGCGGAATGCACGGTTCTTCTTCTTGAACCATGGCAGGAAGTGCTGTTTGAGAAACTCCACATACATTATGGAGGTCATCTTTACCCCTTCAGGGATCCTAAAGGGGCCGACAATCTCTCTCCCCATGATTCCAGCCCAAAACATTACTCCACCTCCTCCTTGTTGGCGCCGTAGCCTTGTTTGCATGGGGTGTCCATCAACCAGCCATCCTCCACTCCATCCATCTGGACCATCGAGCGTTGCACGGCACTCATCGGTGAACAAAACAGTTTTGAAGTCAGTCTTCATGTATTGTTTGGCCCACTGGAGCCGTTTCTGCTTGTGTGCAGTGGATAGAGGAGGTCGACAGGATGGCTTACGCACAGCTGCAAACCTCTGAAGGACCCTGCATCTTGTTGTTCGGGGGACGTTGGAGGCACCAGCAGCTTCAAAAACTTGTCTGCTGCTATGACAAGGCATTTTTGCAGCTGCTCTTTTAACCTGACATAATTGCCTGTTGGAAAGAGTCCTCAATTTTCCCTTATCAGCACGCACACGTGTGTGCTCTGAATCAGCTACATACTTCTTGATTGTGCGATGATCACGATGAAGTGTCTTGGCAATGTTGATTGTAGTCATGCCTTGACCTCAACACTCCACAATTTGTTGCTTCTCAGCAGCCGACACATCCTTTTTCTTTCCCATTTTGGCTGAAAATGTAGGCTGCTTAATAATGTGGGACAGCCTTCTTAAGTAGTCTTGCCTTTAATTGGACACACCTGCCAAACTAATTAGCACAGGTGTCTGCAATTGCTTTCAGTGATATAAAGAGCCCTGACACACATCACCATCAATGAGTTTAACTGACAAACAAAAAAATTCTTACCTTATCACTCCTAAACACTTTTTGCATGATAATTTGGAACACAGTGTATTGTTTTAACAGACTTACAGTTACTATTTAATCTAGCAAATTTACACATAACTACTACACTTAATAGTTTTAATTTGTATGGCTAAGTTAGTAGCACTGTCGCCTCACAGCAAGAAGGTCCTGGGTTGGATCCCCAGTTGGTTTGCATGTGGTTTGCATGTTTTCCCTGTG
This sequence comes from Trichomycterus rosablanca, assembly GCF_030014385.1. Taxonomy (NCBI): domain Eukaryota; kingdom Metazoa; phylum Chordata; class Actinopteri; order Siluriformes; family Trichomycteridae; genus Trichomycterus; species Trichomycterus rosablanca. Next base: position 49,601,209 of record NC_085989.1, read on the forward strand.
TCTGCGTGGGTTTCCAAAGAGCTGTCGAAGGACACCAGGAAGGAGTGGCTCCGTGAAAAGCATTTCAAGGTCCTGGAGTGGCCTAGCCAGTCTCCAGACCTCAACCCCATAGAAAATTTGTGGAGTCCGTGTTGCCCAGCGACAGCCCCAAAACATCACTGCTCTAGAGGAGATCTGCATGGAGGAATGGGCCAAAATACCAGCTACAGTGTGTGCAAACCTGGTGAAGACTTACAGGAAACGTTTGACCTCTGTCATTGCCAACAAAGGTTATGTTACAAAGTATTGAGTTGAACTTTTGTTATTGACCAAATACTTATTTTCCACCGTAATTTACAAATAAATTCTTTAAAAATCCTACAATGTGATTTCCTGGATTTTTTTTTCTCATTTTGTCTCTCATAGTTGAAGTGTACCTATGATGAAAATTACAGACCTCTCTCATCTTTCTAAGTAGGAGAACCTGCACAATCAGTGGCTGACTAAATACTTTTTGGCCCCACTGTACATACAAAATAATAAACAAACACACCATATAAACATATAAATCAAATAAAAGCACAAATGGACTCAAATACCAAAGAAAACAAATGACTTTTTAAATTTGACTTAAAGGCATCTATTGTGTGGGACTCCTCTATGAAAAGTCTATGAAAAGACTATTCCAGAGTCTTGGGGCAGCTACAGAAAAGGCCCTGTCACCCTTGAACCTAATTTGAGAACCAAGTGGACCAATTGGAGTGAACCAAGGCCACCATAAATTAATCAGATTCTGTGGCACCACTGTGTGAGCAATGGTCTCAGTCAATGGTCTCAGTCTGTGTGACTGAGAACCGAATGAAAATTGTCTGGCCAAGCTTCCAGACATGCAAGTGCTGCGGCGGGATTTTCCGATGGGTGTAACATGGATGTGTGTACACCTCAGTAGGCAGGTGAGTGTTTGAATTTAAGTGCAGCAGCTCCGGTTTCGAGTAATAAGGCATTATTACCGTATATGTGAAAGTATACAGCAGACTTTGAATTATTACCCAAGGCAGTGTAAAGTTCATGAATAAATCTGAACAGAACTAAAATTGCCACAGCAAATTCAGAGTTAAAGCAGGGCAGCAACGGCTCGTGTTAGGCAGGCGACAGTACAGATTAAGTCCAGAAAACTCGGGGTGCAATTAAATCCAATTTAGGGATGAGTCCAGACTGAATGTTGTCCTCTCGTTCCTGAAGAAGCAGCGATAATCCACCAATAAGATCAATTACTAATTAAAATTTTTAAAAATAATAAAATACGGTAGCGGCAGCCAAATGCGCCAGCGTCCACCATCCAGTACCCAACAGACGCCGAGACCATCCGATAGAAAAAGAAACAAAGCAACAGGAGTGGCAGCGACCACAAAAAGACGAAAGCATGACAAAAATACGACAAAACACGGCAAAACATGACAAAATACAGCAACGGCAGCGGCAGCCAAATGCACCAGTGTCCACCATCACCATGACAACTCATATATATAAAACACCACCAATGCCATAGTCAGATGCGTTTGTCATTACAATGGTAGGACTCTTTGTAATGAGCTTTTTTATTTTCTGGAAGTGCTGTTGGTCTTTTTTCAGTCTATCTGAAAGTACTTGGCTCTCTCAAAACATCTCTCACATGTTCCACAACGGTAATGTCATTCTAAATAAATTTGGTATACCAGACTGTAAGAAGTGTTGAGGCATCAGAAGGTGCATGAGCATCATGTATGGCTATGATGTGGGTATCATTAGGTTGGATACCATCACTACCTATAGTATGACTGAAGAATGATAGCTTATTTCGATGAAATTTGCCCTTTTTCTCGTAACACTGCCTACAAATGAGCATCACAGACTATGACTGAGGAATATTATTATAAAACGGATAGTTCCGGTCCTAAAATCTGATTGGCTGAGCCGCGTTAGAAGCCATTTTATAATCCCCGATAAACGCACACCTATGACCACCTTAATACGCCACTAAAAAAGAAAAAGTGAATGTGTTCGCCCTCATGTCGCCTAGCAACACTGTTAACGGACTACGTGATTTCGCGGAAGAATGCTTTTTGTAAGTGTTTTTGTACATAAAAACATTTATTTATTGAACATTGTTGTATTTTATTATATTTTATGTTGACCGCCGTTTTATAAAAGCAATAAGCCACTCGAGACAGTGCGTTACTGCTATGATTTTATCACGGGGAAAAACGTTTTAACAAAACAACCTTCCCCGTGATAAAATCGCAGTAACGCACGGCCTCTCGTGGCTTATTGCTTTATTCTATAATGTCTTCTAAATAAAACTGGAAATCAGGGAGACTTTTGAGAACGATTGTCATAAGCTTTTGAAAAGCTGATGGTGCTGAGGCATATCCATAAAATACTCACTTATAGCCATCATGAGCAGCAAAGTGACTGAGATTGACACTACAATTGAGAGTCAATACAACTGATGACACCCAAAGAGATGCATCAGTTTTTTTTTTTTATATATAAGCCATTTAGAGGTGTTTCAGTGTGTATTTTACAGGAAAGAGTAAACAGTGAAGTCTCTTCTGGACAGGTGGTAAATCAATTCTCAGTTTCACTTTTACACGTAAAGTTCTGTACACAGCCCAATGCCGGCTCTGTTGAATTGGACTCTGCCAACAGTGATTCAGATTTAGATAAATTGACTTTTAGTTGATGTAGTGCTGTTATTAAATACATTTTACAATGTAGAATGTAGCTGCTATTGAAAGTCTATCATAATGTACTGTATATATATATATATATTCCAGCGTGGTACCGTGATGCCACCTGTGCAACAAGTCCAGTCGTGAAATTTCCTCACTATTAAATATTTCACAGTCGACTGTCAGTGGTGTTATAACAAAGTTGAAGCAATTGGAAACAACAGCAACTTAATCAGAGTCAATCACTACAGACCTCCAAACTTCATGTGGCCTTCAGATTAGCTCAGAAACAGTGTTGAGCTTCATGGAACGGGTTTTCATGGCTTCGTGTTCTCTGGGGTGACGAATCCAGTTTCTCCGTCGGTACTTGTCTGACTGCACTGTGCCGAGTGTAAAGTTTGGTGGAGGGGGATTATGGTGTGGGGGTGTTCTTCAGGAGTCGGCCTTTTAGTTCCAGTAAAAGGAACTCTTAATGCTTCAGCAAGAGATTTTGGACAATTTCATGCTCCCAACTTTGTGGGAACAGTTTGGGGATGTCCCCTTCCTGTTCTAACATGACTGTGCACCAGTGCACAAAGTAAAGTCCATAAAGACGTGGATGAGAGAGTATGGTGTGGAAGAATTTGACTTGAGTTCTGACCTCAACCTGATAAAACACCTTTGGGATGAATTAGAGCGGAGACTGTGAGCCAGGCCTTGTCCAACATCAGTGTCTGACCTCACAAATGCACTTCTGGATGCAAAATCTTGGGGTGGCACATCAAAACGAAAAACCAAAACTACATTTCAGAAAGTCTGTTATTGTAGTATACAGGCTAGTTAATGATTAAATTATCTGATGTGCATAGACTAATACAGTACAAGTAACATTTTACTGTACAACAACAATTCTGTTTTATTGTGTTATGTATCTGTATATACATATATTGGGGGATTCATTGTTCTTTTAATAGGCTAGTTACCCTATTTCTTAAAAAGACAAATATACACGTTTAATTTGAGAGAGTACATTAATCATAAAGAACAAATAATTTACTGAAAACAAGAATGCTGTAAATTAAAACATCACCCCGAGGCCTCCAACTATTTCTAATACAGCTTTATTGAACTTTTTATAAGAAGACGAGATTGTCTGTGGACTTTCTCTTCATTGTCTGCAAATTGCACAGCACAGTCACTGATAGTAGCAGCTAGTATGCTAACGCTATTATCTAACTAATTCAACACAGTAAAAAACGAACAGTTTACAGACTCAGAGTAGATACAGTTTTTACTATAAGTCAGTATTGTATGACTTGCCCGTTAACCGTCTGGTGGTCTCTCAACTTTCACTGATGCACCAGAGAAACGAGACCGTGATTAGGAGTTACAGTCTGTGAGGCAAACTCACCTGCACAGTACACCACGCAGCATCGGGCGTGAGGAAGGGGGGTGTTTGGGTGTGGTGGGGGTTTGGAGTGTGATACAGCGATGGCGGTTGGCTGCCTGCATTTTTATTTTTACATGAAATATTGTAAAAATATACATTCTTGACTGAAATGGACATGCATGTAATGAAATATATGAGAAAGAAGCATATTATTCATATGCTGTAGTAGGGCTGGGCGATATATCGAGATTTTATAAAATATCGATATATTTTCATACGCGATATAAGATAAGACAATATCGCATATATCGATATAGATGTTGCATTCCAGTTAGATCCGACAGTTCGTCTTTCTCTTCTCCTAGTTTCTCTCTGCACATGTTCACCTGCCCCCAATGCCCCGCCTCTCTCCCTGACTGAACACAACTCGCCCCTCCCCACCGCTTCACCAGTAAGTCCTGCAGGCAGCGATAGCATGGAGACGGATAAAGACGTGACAGAAGCTATCGAAGAGGAGCTGCTTACTAAAAAGAAAAATAATGACTCTTTTTGGAATTATTTGGAGATGGTTCGAATTCAAAGTGTCAGATAAGCAGCAGAATAATGTATTCTGTAGAGAACGCCGAAAACAAGTCCAGACAAAAGGTTCCAGCTCCGTGTACCTTCATTCGTTTTTCACTTCAAATCCCAAAGTTAAAAAACAAGAAAACGAGTCGTTATTTGTTTTAAAAACCAAGTGTTGAGAAAGTAATAATAACGTAACGGTGCGTCTCCTGTTGTTCTGACGTGTGTGTTTGTATATGCGATGTGCATGTATTTGCTCTATCTGTAAAAACAAACATTATGGGGATTTCTGTACTGGATGTTGTACGTGGTCGTGTTAGTTTATACTGGACGATCGCCCGACACGTCATTTATTTATTTATCTTCTATTATAGTATTTCTTGTTGTCGGCCAATAAACAACCAAACATTATTAAATTGCATGAACTAACTCTGCAGTAAACAAGGAGCAAACAGCAATTAAACAACAAATAAATCTGTTAAATAATAATTAAGTGCATGAAGAAGAATGCTGATTAAAATGCATTAAATGTTGTAATAGTTACACAGTAACATTAACGATTAGTTCTACCTGGATTACAGAACTGAGTTCTATACAGTAAAAGAAAATATTAATGTAAATGTTAATGTTGTGGCGACATATACATAAAATAATGTATAAAGTCCAAACATGTGGGGGTGGGGTGGGGTGGGGGGTTAACGAGGGGTTTACTTTAACGGGGTTTTACTTTTAATGTCACACAAGCTCAGCCGGAAACCGTGTCATTCCAACATCTTCCCTACACACTCGCTCCCTGCGCCCTATAGTACATTTAACATTCTTAAAGGGCCAGACAATATATTTGTAATTCACATTAGACGACAGGAGATGCCTTAGAAAACAACATTTTTTTTTCTTAGAATAGCTCTTTTTTTTTTTTTTTTAAGTTAAAATAATTCTTGTGTGAAGCTTCCCCAGCATGAATATTAATAAAAGTGCCTGTAAAAAAATTGGAACATCTAGCTTTGTCTCAGAAGTGTCTTTTTGTTATTACCTTATGGGATAAAAAAATATCGAGATATATATCGTATATCGCCATTTAGAAAAAAATATCGAGATATAATTTTTGATCCATATCGCCCAGCCCTATGCTGTAGTGTTACTACAGCACAGATCCAGGGTTTGCAGACCAGGGTGTGAACTGGTTAAGTTTGGCCAGTTTTCCACAAAGGCTTTCCACTTGGAGTGTGAGGTCAAACAAGCTGATAATAAGGTGTCTACATGCTTTTCACCATGTAGGTGATTTGTCCTAGATGAACTTGGGTCTCTATACTATTTCCTCGGCTGCTCTCGTTAGGATCGTGATCCACATTATTGATTTGGCACAGTTTTTACACCGGATGCCCTTCCTGACACGACCCTCCCTATTTATCCAGGCTTGGGACCAGCACTACAATGTACTGGTTTGTGCATCCTAGTGGCTAGGTACCTATAGGACAATTCAGTGTCTCCAATAAGCCTGGCTGCATGTTTTTGGACTGTGGGGGGAAACTGGAGCACCCGAAGGAAACCCACGCAGACATGGGGAGAACATGCAAACTTCACACAGAAAGGACCCAGACCGCCCCACCTGGGAATCGAACCCAGGAGCATTTTGCTGTGAGGCGACAGTGCTACCCGCTTAGCCACTTTGAACTTTGTTTTAAAACGTCAACACAAATGATATGTAAAAAACATTCAAAGCACTGACTTGTTTCGGTTTCTGTTTCCTTAACCCTAAATTAAAACAGACCTTCTAATGTATGGTGGAATGCTGTTTTAGCTGTACATAGAGGTGGACTTACTTTTGATATTAAATCTGTTATGATGAAGATTTTGCAGCAGAACAGTTGAATACTTTTGAGTCATCTTCCCCACTGCTTCAGTGTTCTCCAATTTTTTTTTTAGAAACCCTTAAGGATCTGGTCAGCAAAAACATGATCAGAGTTTGTAAATACAAGGATCACATGTCAAGTGATAATATAGATTACGCTAGAAAAAATCTAGAGATGTGCTTTTATTTATAACTTAACACAGCCTGATACCTTCACTATCTCATCATTTTGTATTTGGGGCCTCAGACGCACTCTGTGGTGAAGCATTTGGTAAACAATTTAGTATCTAATTTTCTTTCACAGTGTTTTACCATTGTTAAATCTTCCAGCAGGACAATGAATTAAAGCACACCTCAAAATAAACACAACATGTTTGGCTAACCACAGAATCAAGTTTTACTGTACAGTCGTCTGACCTAAATTATATAGAAACCCTCTGGGATGAGCTAAAGCAGGGGTGTCAAACTCAAGGCCCGTGGGCCAGATCCGGCCTGCCACGTCATTTTATGTGGCCCGCGAGAGCTTAAACGACTGTAAGATTGTTGTGATGGTTCGAGTCAATACAGAGACAAACTTATAATTTAATGGCACTCCTGTGCCTGTAAATGGCAACCGGTGACATCGTAGTCATGGCAACTAACTTTGACCTTCGCTGAGAAGTCATGTGACTTTTACGGCAAAAGAACGCGGGAGAGCGTAGTCAGTAATGTAAACAATAATAATAAATATAAATAATTATCTTGCAATATAATACCCAAGTATTGTCTGTAAGTAGTAGCGTTTATATTCTCAGTTGTTAGTAAATGTTTAGTGAGAATATCACAGCGTTTTAGTTACAAATTTACCGTAATTAAATACAACTGTTCCCGTTACTATAGCAATTAATATCTTCACACAAAATGCTAACTCGTTAGCGTTATTTTACGTTTGGTTACATCTCATATTGTACCAGATGTAACACTTGACTACAGCTGTGTGCTTTTACTGTATTAGGTTCTTTATTGTTTTTATTGTTTGTATTTTTACTTCATTCTGGTGCACAAAGTGTATCACACAGCTGGGAAGTAAATAAAACCGACTGTATTCTGAAGGGAGCTGTCTGTCTGTCTGTCTAGCTGAGCAAGGGGGATAAACTATTAGTGAGGGCAGAACAATTGTCTTAAAATACACTGTAAAATTCTACATAAACTGCATCTCTCAAAATGCATGCTGATTTTGTGACCTGCAAAGTGACACATCCTGCCAGTAGATGATGATAAGAAATATTTACACATGATCCTAAAATGTACAAGAAGATAAGTAAGAAAATTAAGCAGAAGGAGGAAATTTAATGAAAGTGAAAACAAGTTTGTGCTTCAGGAAGAGAAACCGGTGCGTCTCTTGTGTTATGAGGCCGTGTCTGTGGTAAAGTAGAACAATATAAATGCAGAATTCAGCCTCCAAGAAAAACAACAGACTGCAATCACAGCAGGATACGTTACAATCAGCACTTTGAGGGCCACAATAATGCTGATGTGGCCCTCTGTGAAAAATGAGTTTGACACCCCTGAGCTAAAGAGTCTACAAGTGTGGACTTTAGAATCTGAAGAATATTAGAAAGGGAGGCTTCATAAAGCACTGAATGAAGAGGGGGGCACACAGATTGTATTCATATTTATATTTTTTTTAATCATTGTTATTTTAATAGAGGGGAGCAGTCTGGTAATCTTTTAAATGAAGAATCAAAATGGCAAGCAATAAAAAAACATGTTTCTGTTCATGTTTTGTAGGTGTGCAGGTATTTTTGGAGGAGACTGTGGTGAGGTTTATTGTCCTCAATATGCAGTTAACTTGTATTTTGTGTTTAACTGATCGTTTTATTTATGAAAGAAAAAAAGTTAACCAACACCCGTATCACCATGTGATCATCTCACCCAAACACGTTTAATAACTAAAGATCAGTGTTTGTTATATTGCTGTGGGGCAGGTTTACTCTAATTTACTCTAAATTGGGGGCTGAGAAGAAAAAGTACAATACAAGTTATTATTCCCAACAGAACAGGTCTCACCACATTAACTAACTGGTTAAAATCTTATTTCACTTTACCTGAATTATTCAGTGTCCTGGTTACTAAGTAATTATAACGATACTTTCAGCCTCTGCAATGATTGGCAATGCCAGTTCAATGATGAACAATGGATGGATTTGATTGTATAACTTTGTTGTTTAGTGTATAGTTACACTCTGAAGAAGAATATGACATCAGTAATGTAAATCTCAGATCTTTTATGGCCCTTTAGAGAACATAGACATTTAAGCAACATTAAAAAAACAAAGATACAATCATAAGTGAGTCTTGTTTAGTACCAACATTCATCCTACAACTCCTATGACCTGAAGAAAAAATCTAAACAGAAGGAAAATCAAGATTATCATCTGTCAACTAGTTACACACTGATCCAACTAGTTACACACTGATTTAGTTCTGCATTTGTTAACATGTTATTTTGTTAGTTTTTAATTGACACACTAGTCAAAACAGATACAGTAAATAAAGTAAATGAAGTTGAGCAGATAAAACATGAAATATCTCTTGTTCATCCTGACTGACATCAAATAAAAGTAAATGTAAGAAACTCCGTGTTTTTAAAAGCCTTTTTTATACTACCAAATACAAAAGTGGTGTTCACCTGTCTGATTTTGCTGCACAGTTTGGATTAGCAAAATTGGGGCGGCACGATGGCTAACCCACGCAGACACGGGGAAAACATGCAAACTCCACACAGAAAGGACTTACATTAAGTTCATACAACTGAAGAAGCATCTCAACACAAGTTTTTATATATTTTCCTTTATTAAAGTAAAAAGTTTAAACAACACAAACATGTATATCTCTTGTGGATTTGACCCTTAACTAAAATTCAACCTTATAACCTTATAGCCTTATCCAGAAAGCTTAAACTGGACCATGGTTGAATAGTTCAGCAGGACAATTAAAACACACCTTAGACTGAACCCAGAATGGTTAACGAACCACAGAATCAAGGTTTTACTGTGGCTTTACAAGTGTGGAACTTGGAATCTAAAGAATCTTAGAAAAGGAAGACACAAAGTAATGAATAAAAAAAGTGCCCACACAGATTTTCTTGTGCTTTTAATTTAAGCATCAAAAAATAAACAGTGACAGGTTTCTTTGTTAATGTTTTTAGGTCTCCCAATATTTTTGGAAGCAACTATATTATGCATGTTTATTGCTGTTATCATGTAAACCAACTGGTTAAAATCTTATTTCAGCATATCTGAATTATTCAGTGTCCTGGTTGCTAAGTAAGGATAATGGTTCTTTCAGCCTCTGCAAACAGTTTAATAATAAAAAAAAAATGGTTGGATTTAATTGTGTAACTCATTTGTTGTTCAGTGTGTAGTTCAGTTAGACTCTGAGGAAAAATTTGACATTTGTAGGATAGATTCCAGATCTTTTATGTCCATTTATCTTAATATTTCAGCCACATGCCAATTAAATCCAACAAGCCATAAAACATTTTGCAACCCAGGTTTATTTATATAGCACATTTCATACACAAGGCATTATAAGGTACTCTACAATAATAATAAAGAATAAAGATCATTGATTTAAATTAAAAATAAATAGTTCATTAAAACTTAAAAACAAAAAGAATATACAACCCCTCTCAATCTGAAATAAGAAAATATCTGTCCACAGCACACGTTTCCACTGTCTTGTGGTTCCATCTGAGAGCTCAGAGACAGTGCACATTCAGCAGTGATTTACAGCCCTGGCCTCCATAGACTAAGATTTTGCTGGATTTACTAATTAAAAAATAAAATAAAATAAAAATTACATATATATATATATATATATATATATATATATATATATATATATATGTTTATTTATTTATTTTATTAGATTTTTTTATTTATATGTATTTATTACTTTTTTTTCACCTGTCACTAATTCACCTGCTTATTGTGCAATGTTTCTATAAATTTATTGTTATTTTCATCAAATTCTAAATGTGTTTTTATTTACAATGATCAGTTAAATAAAGATGTAAGAGAAACTTTTTTTAAATTAGGATTTGTAAATAAAAACTAAAGCTAAATAAAAGTGCGATTCTGTCCAAAACTGAAGTTTGATGGATTAAATAAATGTTTGATCTTTATTTCAATCTCTGGGCTCTTCTGAGTTATTTTGCATCTAAGACCAGCAAATAAGCTAAATGTTGCTTCTTAATGTTTATTTATTTAGACATGATTAATTGATAGATCCTAATAACCTTCGTTAAGTTCTTGTTCCATTTTCATTAATGTTGAATATATTATTTAGACTATTAGACAGATACATTGATACACAGAAACCATTTAGTCATTTAAAGAAAGATTAGAAAGCTTTAAACAAAGTTCTGTATCATACTGGAATCCAAATCTAAGAATAAAAAAAAATTGTTTTTTTTTCTACAGTACAATGTACATCATAAACAACTCAGTACAAAAAGGAAAAAAATTAGGAAATGCAAGAGCTCTAACAGTATATGAGATTTCTTTTTAGACTTTACTACAATTCAATTTAAAGTGACGTGACCTTTTTTACCATTTTATATTCCCATGCTGTATCCAAGTCGGGGTGTCATTAGTGGGCTTTACGATTTAGAGATGGAACGGCGTTGATATCTCGACCTTTCAAAAAAAAAGAATGGTAGTTAAACGGGCAAAAAACAGGCGTGGCAAGTGGGCGTGGGTTCATATCCCGCCTACTGCAATCACACTAATAAAGGAAGCACCCACTTCGCCGTTTTTTTTCCTTCGAAAATTAGAGGTGCTTGTGTAACAGAACTGAACAGAAATACTTCTATCAAAAAATGAGAGCTGAGCTTCCCACTGGTTCAGCTCAGCACTCTCTTTACTTTCTTTTGCTGTTCTGCGTTTCTGTTATCTTTTCTGTGCTTTTCCTTTCTTTTCCTCTCCTTGCTTTCCCTTTCTTATCTTTTCATTTATCTTCTCTTCTTTCCCTTTCTTTTCTTCTAGTTTCTTTTTCTTTCTTTCTTTCTTTTCCTCTTTTCTTTCTTTCTCTCTCTCTTTTCTTATATCCACCTTTACCGATCGCACTGAGTCAATTGTGCGATGCCAGCTATTGTCTGACACAAGGTTTATATGCATAGCACAGCTGAGCCTGGTTGGCACTGATTGCCGCTGGGGATTCTGGGGATTGGAGTTCTGAACCCCAGATCCACCAGCTCTTCCCCTGCACCGCCCCGGACTCCTGCTGGTGACTGACTGCATAGGCGGGACCCTTACAGATATAGGTTTTGTATAATCAATTTTGTAATTTTCCAGTAATGTATGCTTATTTTTTAATTTATTAAAGTGGGCTGTCATTTTGTGTTCGATTTTTAGTAGTTTAAGAGCTTTTTTTTTTCTCATTCGACATAATATTTTCTTTTCTGCATTGAGGAGGTTGCTTATTGCCTCTGTCTCAGCACAGTTACCAGGGGGATTTTGTTTGACCTTGGGATTAGAATTCCTGGAGTCCTGACCTGTCTTCAAATTTTTGACTTGATAAGGCAGAAAATAAAGATCCTTGCAGGTCGTGCAAGGATCTTTGATGTCAATTTCTGGCAATGTATAGGCCTGGCACGTCACTTTATTTACATTAATTACTAAGGGTCGTGGCTTTAATTTCAAAATTGCAGACACTACAGCAGATGAAACATAGCGATTCCAAACATATATACAAGACACAGCAGTCATGACCTTTTTCCCTGTTTCACTTCCACATGCCAGAGATGCTCCATAATATCTAGAAGCACCACGCTCACAGATGCATATGACTGGTGGAACCAGAGGGTACTCTTCACCTGATATTTTACAGTTCTTTACTCTTTCAGACAGTTCCTTCTTCACACCATCATCATTGTTCTGACCACAGTATAACACGACCTGAAAAAAAAGTTTTACAAATGAAATTAAGTGACATGAAACCATTTGGAAACCAGCATTATTTACTTTGTTAATAAATTAGCGATTTTAATATTATCTATTTCATACTTAAACTTGTTTCACTAACCAGTTCCAAAAAGTAAGAGAAAGGTGTCCGTAGAGGCAAATATTCTTTGTAATCATCACCTGGATTCTGGGTGTTCAGGATCTCTTTGGGACTGTATTGTGGCTCATGGATGTTTCCTAAAAACAGGATGCTATGGACCATCTATAGAGGAGCAATAAAAAGAATAACATCAAAAACAAATTCCTCCCCATCTCACCTACTTTATATACATAAATCTTAAATATCTGAAACAGTACGCATGAGTCCAAGATTTGTCTTTTTTGCATGCAAAGTTCTGTATGTTTTATGGAATTTTGTGTAAATACACCCAACCATTTATTGCTTGCAAAGACCTTTTATACCCAATCATGATTCCCTCACCTGGTACCAACTCACTTACACTACTCACAAAAAGTTCGGGATATTTGGCTTTCAGGTGAAATTTATGGAAAACGTAAAATGTTCACACTACAGTGATATTATATCGTGAAAGTCGGGCATTTAAGTAGAAGCATGCAATAGTGATTTCCTCATCTCAAACAATTTATTGAAACAAAAGCCAACAACAGTGTCTCAATAACTTGTCATGTGCCCTTGAGCATCAATTACTGCTGACAGTGACTCATGCTGTTCACAAGTCGACTTATTGTCTCCTGAGACATGGCATCCCACTCTTCTTAAGGCCCTCAGGTCATTGAGGTTCTGGGGTACAGAGTTACGAGCCTCTACACGGTGACTCAGCTAATCCCACAGGTTTTCTATGGGATTCAGGTCTGGATAAAGTGCAGGCCACTCTGTTTGAGGTACACCAGTCTCCAGCAGCCGTTCCCTAATGATGCAACCTCGATGAGCTGGAGCATTGAATGGAGTCGTCCATGAAGATGAAATTAGGCTTGTGTTGTTCATGCAGAGGCACAATGACTGGATTAATGATGTTATTCAAGTAGTATGGGCTTGTCACAAAGTGTAGGGCAGTTCTGTATTGACTAGACACACCTGCCCACACTGTAACACCACCACCACCAAAGGCTCGTCTGGTGACAACAGTGGTTGATGCATAGCGCTCTCCTCAACGTCTCCAACATCGTTGGCAGCCATAATTTCTGCTCAGCATGAATCGACTTTCATCAGTGAACAGCACTGAGGCCCCATGGTCACTCATCCAGCGTAAATGCTCCCTGGCCCATGCAAGATGATGATGCCTGTGCCTGGTACCTTGCAGGTCATCTAGCACGTAGATCACGCTGATGTAAACGCTTTCGAATGGTCTGACGTGACACTTGGGTGCCTCTCACCTCCCTGATGGTGCCTGGAGTTGTGTGGCATTAATCATCCAGTTCTACAGGGCACTGATCACAATGAAGCGGTCATCAGTTTGAGATTTGGCCAAAGGACATCCACTCCTGTGCCTTTATGTGACTCTTCCAGTCTTTCTGTATCTCTGTTGCAACCTGCTGATGACACTCTGTGATACTCTAAGCTCAGTGGCCAATTCCGTCTGAGAACATCCTGTTTGAAGCCTCGCAATGGTGAGGTACTGTTGATCAATTGTTAGGGGTCGTCTTGGTCTCATGATGTCAGAATTTGAACAGCATGATGAGGAGGACTGTTTACATACCAATTCTAATTGAAACAGAAAATGTATTGGTTGATTCATGGATCAAACACCTGTTGTGAATTTTGCTATTAAGCTCCTTGTTAGAGAACAGCAAGTTGTGCAAAAAGAACTGAAACACTGAACAGTTGGACATGTGCATTCTAAAGTTTAGAGAAGGTCACATTAAGTTCACCTGTAAAGGTTAGAGTGCATTTTAGGTACATGCTGAAATTTAATCTAAAAGCCAAATATCCAGAACTTTTTGTGAGTAGTGTATTGTGGAATGTTTCTATAATAGTTTTATTGATATTTCGCCCCTGACCAAGGTTATAATAGTTTTGGATTTTTCATTATAGTTTAGTTTTATTTCGTTGTGACTTTTTTTTCTCTAATTTAGTTAGTTTTAATTAGTTTTTAGAGTGGGTTTGCTAGTTTTTAGTTTAGTTTTTATTAGTTTTAGTTTTTTTATACTTTGGGTTATTTTTCAGGTGCAGGATTTAAAAAAGGTCAGAGTAAGTATTGTGTAATAAAAACTCAACAAAAGATACCATTGTCCACAAAAACTGTAACAGTCCACAAGATAGCAGCCTAAAGTGCAAAATGTGTGTAATACTGCAAATTACAACAGAGACGCATATTTACGTGACACAAACAGCTCAATAAAAATAGTTTGATTAAAAATTTTCATCTTGATTACATTTTTTTAATCGCGATTAAAATGTAACGCCTTTAACGCGATTAATTAATTAACGCGATTAATTAATTAACGCGATTAACGACAACCCTAATAATAATAATATAAACTAATTCATGAGACACACATCAGGGAGCTCAATCTGAGAAAAACATCAACTTAACTTTTGCTGTGGTCATTTTGCAGGCTAACGTGGTGAGCAGAAACGGAACGTAAACATAAAGTGCCGTCAGGGACCAATCTCAATCCGCTTCCTACTCACTGCCCCTCTCCACTCCGCCTCCGTTTGCGCGTTCACATGGAGTGTCCCTCTGTAGTGGAGTGTTAGTGAGGAGGGAGCGGATTGGGAAAGACCGGTAGCTAACGTAAAACTGCTCGAGTTGAAATAATCGATTTCATATCAGTTCACAAGGCTCATAAATAAATAGACAAACACGAAAATAAAGGATATTCTATCTATAATTTCAGTATGTTTTAGTTAGTTTTGTAAACGCCTAATACAGTTTCAGTTATCGGTTTTTTCTTTTAATTACCGTTTTTATTTAATTCAGTTAACGAAAATGTTTTTTCAATTCCAGTTTTCGTTATTTCGTTCGTTTTCGTTAACGATAATAACCCTGGTCCTGACCCAACTATTTTTGAGTGTCTTTCAGGCATCAAATTCTGAATGTGTTTTTATTTACATACTGTATGTAATTGGATAGTGCTGGATAGTTCTTCTAATGGTCAGTACATTTTGGTTACTTCTAATGCCTTTATGCTTGGCTGGTTTCTGGCACCTTCCTGCTCTTCCTATTACTTCCTGTTACTTTCTATTTGTTTCAGATTCTTGATTGTGAGATCAACACCATTACTTTAGTAGGTGTATGTCCATTCCAGAAAGTTCTGTGTTATTGTTTATATTTTGGGGCTGATGTTGTTAGTTATCACTACAGACCATAAGTTTTAAATTATAAAGGAAAGCATTTTGTAGATTTCATTTCACACAATTCTTGGTGCCATGTTGTGATGTGTATGTCTATTTCAAGGCTGTGTTCCAAACAGTAATTTTTTTAAACAGTAAAATTTTTCAGCATATGCATATTAGTCTGTAAAGATCACCACATTTACCACATTTTCAAGTTCTTTCACTTTCAAATATTTCTGAAATCCATTACTGTCTCTTATATCCATTACACTGTTTTCCACACTATCATAAGGACCTACACATGAGGGTTAACTAGACTCATTCACAAATCAATACTACACTTTAACTTGATAGTTTCCTAGTCAAAGTGAATGTGGATCAAAGTGTCATGAATGTTTGTACTGCTAAATAGCTTTGGTAAGCACACAGAGTTAAACACACACGCGTACATGTACAGTGGGGCAAAAAGTATTTAGTCAGCCTCTGATTGTGCAAGTTCTCCTACTTAGAAAGATGAGAGAGGTGTGTAATTTTCATCATAGGTACACTTCAACTATGTACGGAGCCCCTTAGGGGTCACTAAGGAAAAAAAATATGTGAAGACAAAATCCGTACCCTCGGTTTAGTAAACCGTACGCACGGTTTAGTAATCCGTACCCTCGGTTTAGTAATCCGTACCCTCGGTTTAGTAATCCGTACGCACGGTTTAGTAATCCGTACGCACGGTTTAGTAATCCGTACCCTCGGTTTAGTAATCCGTACCCTCGGTTTAGTAATCCGTACGCACGGTTTAGTAATCCGTACCCTCGGTTTAGTAATCCGTACCCTCGGTTTAGTAATCCGTACGCACGGTTTAGTAATCCGTACCCTCGGTTTAGTAATCCGTACCCTCGGTTTAGTAATCCGTACGCACGGTTTAGTAATCCGTACCCTCGGTTTAGTAATCCGTACGCACGGTTTAGTAATCCGTACGCACGGTTTAGTAAACCGTACCCTCGGATTTGTAAACTGTACTCTTAGTTTAAAGTCCGTCCGCGGTCACGCTTACTGCGCTACAAGTTTTACTGTGCGCCTAAAACCCGTTTTACGGTAATACAGTTGCGAAGCATTGAAGAGGATAAAGCATCTTTTATATATATATATATATATATATGTGTGTGTGTGTGTGTGTGTGTGTGTGTGTGTTATGTATAGTATATCAAGCTGCAAAAAGATGCTTTAGCCTCTTCAATGCTTCGCAACTATATATATATATATATATATATATATATATATATATATATATATATATACTGTATATATATAATAATTAAAATTCCATTAAAACAAGTGGAATTGTTACAGACCAATTTGAAAGGTCTAAAATAAGCAAATCAAATCAAAGCACTCCACTTTTTTCTTTAAGAGCATTAACTGTCTGAATACATTTCAGACATCTTTACTGTAGTAATCTGGGGTGATGGGATAGCAAACTTATTAAAAAGTCAAATCAATAACAATAAATAAACAATAAATAAATCAATAAATAACACTAGTACTCTTCTTGTGATTTTGAGACTATTTTACCCTAGGAATTTAGAATAATAGGATTGCAAACCAACGTAAAGTGAAATGCAAATCAAATTATTATCAAATCACCCCATCAGACTCTTAAAGAATACTCCTACTTCTACTTACTGACTTTATGAGTCTCAGACATTTATACTGTACATTTCACTTTACGTTGGTTTGCAATCCTATTATTCTAAATTCCTAAGGTAAAATAGTCTCAAATCACAAGATGAGTACTCGTGTTATTTATGATTGTGGGGTGGCATTTGCTATCCCATCACCCCAGCTGTAAAAAGATGCTTTATTCTCTTCAATGCTTCGCAACTGTATTACCGTAAAACGGGGTGTGGGCGCACAGTAAAACTTGTAGCGCAGACAATCCGTGCGTACGGTTTACTAAACCGAGGGTACGGATTACTAAACCGTGCGTACGGTTTACTAAACCGAGGGTATGGATTACTAAACCGAGGGTATGGATTACTAAACCGTGCGTACGGTTTACTAAACCGAGGGTATGGATTACTAAACCGAGGGTATGGATTACTAAACCGTGCGTACTGTTTACTAAACCGAGGGTACGGATTACTAAACCGAGGGTATGGATTACTAAACCGTGCGTACGGTTTACTAAACCGAGGGTATGGATTACTAAACCGAGGGTATGGATTACTAAACCGAGGGTATGGATTACTAAACCGTGCGTACGGATTACTAAACCGAGGGTACGGATTACTAAACCGAGGGTACGGATTACTAAACCGAGGGTATGGATTACTAAACCGAGGGTATGGATTACTAAACCGTGCGTACTGTTTACTAAACCGAGGGTACGGATTACTAAACCGTGCGTACGGTTTACTAAACCAAGGGTACGGATTACTAAACCGAGCGTACGGTTTACGTTCTTCATATATATTATTTTTCTTAGTGACCCCTAAGGGGCTCCGTAACTATGAGAGACAAAATGAGAAAAAAAAAATCCAGGAAATCACATTGTAGGATTTTTAAAGAATTTATTTGTAAATTATGGTGGAAAATAAGTATTTGGTCACCCACAAACAAGCAAGATTTCTGGCTCTCACAGACCTGTAACTTCTTCTTTAAGAAGCTCTTCTGTCCTCCACTCGTTACCTGTATTAATGGCACCTGCTTGACCTCGTTATCTGTATAAAAGACACCTGTCCACAGCCTCAAACAGTCAGACTCCAAACTCAACCATGGCCAAGACCAAAGAGCTGTCGAAGGACACCAGGAAGAAAATTGTAGACCTGCACCAGGCTGGGAAGAGTGAATCTACAATAGGCAAGCAGGTTGGTGTGAATAAATCAACTGTGGGAGCAATTGTAAGAAAATGGAAGACATACAAGACCATTGATAATCTCCCTCGATCTGGGGCCCCATGCAAGATCTCATCCCGTGGGGTCAAAATGATCATGAGAACGGTGAGCAAAAATCCCAGAACTACACGGCGGGACCTGATGAATGACCTGCAGAGAGCTGGGACCAAAGTAACAAAGGCTACCATCAGTAACACACTACGCCGAGAGGGACTCAAATCCTGCAGTGCCAGGCATGTCCCCCTGCTTAAGCCAGTACATGTCCAGGCCCGTCTGAAGTTTGCCAGAGAGCATATGGATGATCCAGAAGAGGATTGAGAGAATATCATGTGGTCAGATGAAACCAAAATGGAACTTTTTGGTAAAAACTCAACTCGTCGTGTTTGGAGGAAGAAGAATGCTGAGTAAACACCATACCTACTGTGAAGCATGGGGGTGGAAACATCATGCTTTGGGGCTGTTTTTCTGCAAAGGGGACGGGACGACTGATCCGTATTAAGGGAAGAATGAATGAGGCCATGTATCGTGAGATTTTAAGCCAAAACCTCCTTCCATCAGTGAGAACATTGAAGATGGAACGTGGCTGGGTCTTCCAGCATGACAATGATCCCAAACACACCACTCGGGCAACGAAGGAGTGGCTCCGTAAAAAGCATTTCAAGGTCCTGGAGTGGCCTAGCCAGTCTCCAGACCTCAACCCCATAGAAAATTTGTGGAGTCCGTGTTGCCCAGCGACAGCCCCAAAACATCACTTCTCTAGAGGAGATCTGCATGAGGGAATGGGCCAAAATACCAGCTACAGTGTGTGCAAACCTGGTGAAGACTTACAGGAAACGTTTGACCTCTGTCATTGCCAACAAAGGTTATGTTACAAAGTATTGAGCTGAACTTTTGTTATTGAACAAATACTTATTTTCCACCATAATTTACAAATAAATTCTTTAAAAATCCTACAATGTGATTTCCTAATTTTTTTTCTCCTCATTTTGTCTCTCATAGTTGAAGTGTAGCTATGATGAAAATTACAGACCTCTCTCATCTTTCTAAGTAGGAGAACCTGCACAATCAGTGGCTGACTAAATACTTTTTGGCCCCACTGTAGATGACAGTTTGTGCTTTGCTCTTTTGCATCATCGCTTATTTATAATGCAGCTTACATTTGTATTGCTTTATTAATTACAATCCAGTTTATTCTGGAACAGAAGTTATTAAATTGACTTTAGCTGGAAACATTTGTATTTACACAGTGGTATTTTGATAACCTACAGTATTCCTAATTTCACTTACCATTTCATAGATGTTGTGTGCCTGGTCATTATTGATCTTCTTAACAATGTCATAAGCACTGGTTTGGAGTTCAGCTGCATTTTCAATAAAATTATCTTCAACTGCCTTTTTTATGGAGCTGGAACCACTGGCTTCTTTTTCTACAACAGTCTCTGCCCTTTGCTTTGCACTGTTAAAAGTACACACACACAAAAAAGAATTATCTCCACTGTTCTCAACATGAAAGTACAATCACAAAATATGATATATTTCACAAATTGTTTCTGTCTAGTAAACATTTGTTGAGAATTGTTGAGGAAGGATTGTTGAGGAAGCATGAGGTCAAGAACCTGATAAGTGTAATAAAATGTGTGAAAAGAAATCCTGCAAAAAAAAAACCCATTAGAATATTTTAATAAAATTCTAACTTTTTATAAAATGCTTATTCATAACCAGACAGCACAAAAGGCCTATAAGTCAATTTTGACGGTTCTGCAGCACTTAAGTGTGTCATCACGCTATTTTAGGAAGTTATAAGTTATAAGTCCATCTACAAACAAATTAAAATGTACCGTTCTGCAGTGAGAAGAATTCTTTACAAATAGCCTTCAAGACAGCTGCTAAAAAATTGGTTATCCCAGCAAATTCAGTTTAAGCTCAGACTATTTGATGCTTTAAGATATTAATTGCCATGAAAAAGTATTTTTCCTTTTCTTCAATTTTTTTTTAACTACGTTGAATTAGTAATTTGGGAGGGCATTGACTTTTTTCCACATGGGGCAGATAGAGCTGAACAACATTTTTCTTCAGAAATTGAAATCATCATTTAAATAAAAAGCAATTGTTGTCTAATATTAAAAGTTTGTTGATCTGAAACAAATATACAAACACAAAAACATTGCAAATACTTTTTTCACAGCATTATTCAAAATTATTTTAACAGACTCTATTTAAATAGGTACACTATTAAAATGATTCTAACAGACCCTATTTAAAAAGGTATTTTATTGCCTGAAATGGTTCTATCATATGAAGCTTTTTTGTAATGTACAGTTATATAGAACAGGTTGTGTTAAGAAGGTGACATAAGTTGCTGTGTTAAAAAATAACTATATTTTTTATTCTTAAAATTAAAATCTGTTTTTAATTGTTAATGCTTAATTATTAATTAATCAGTGCTGCAGTGATCCAAGACAGCTAATAAAAACTTCTAGCAGTGTTTAGCAGGTTTTTTTTTATTAGAATCTAAATCAACAAGTTGCAGGATGCACAATGTATGGAACACTAACTTACAGAATATGTATAAGAACCTCCATAACCTCACTGTGATCCACTACTGTGGATGATAATGTACTGATGTACTTTTCATACAGAACATTAAAATTAAGTTAGGAAATCAGTATCTATTTTTGTAAATCTGTTTTGTGTTGCACTGAAATCCAGCATGCATGGAAAACCAGTATACTTTAGTAATGGGATTACAAATCAATCCAGTATAGATCTGTACTTTAATAATGATTAAAACTTCAGTAAGCATTTTGAATAGCTTAAAAAATAGGAAAACACTTCTAAATAAAAAGGGGCAAAACAGAAATAACAAAAATGGTACTTACCTTTCTTCAGGGGATTTCTTTTTTCTCTCCTGTTTTTCATCTTTCATCTCTGTTACACTGATTACACAGAAATTATCACAAAACACAAATTAACCAAATAAATCAAAATAAAGTTTCATATGTAAATGACAACATTGTCAACTTAGACATACTATTCTTTCTAAGGGATTAGTATAGTACTCTGTCTATGTTAAGGAAGAATCAGTGGTTTCTGTGCCCTGCTGTAGTTTCATGCTAAACACAGAAAGGTGTGGCCTGTTCAGTATGGATTTTCAGAAATACAACACCTAACAGTACCTGTTTGTCCAACACACATTAACAATTTGTATTTAAAAAAATCTCAGTTGTGGTATATACAACATGCTCTGAGGAGCAGAGATGATCAGAGGATCTCCAGTTTGTCAACGAATGTGTGAGAAACACAGAAATACAGTGCATAATATCATTATACGATTTAAGGAGGGGTCACCCAGGTGGCGCAGTGGGATATTCCGCTGGCACACTAGTGCTGGGATTCTGAACTCCCCGCTCTGAATCTCAGCTCTGTTACTGGTCGGCTGTGCGCCTCCTAGCAGGAACAATTGGCAGTACCTGCAGCAGACAAAATTAGCCACTAAAAAGAGGATGGGGTCTTTGATGTGGTCTTTGTCTAAAGCGCCTGTACAGAAGTGGAGGAGTACGAAGATCCATGCGCAAACACTGGCCTCACGTACCAATCCACCAAAGTACAGGTAAATGAGAAGGGGTCGGTGGACCGTGCACGCATCAAAGTCCCCAGTAGCAGAGGATGAATTGGCTAAGCTAAAATTGGCAGAAAAGGGAAAAAATGCATAAATATAATAGCAAAAATAAAAGCATAAATTAGTAAATAATAATTATTAATTAAAGGAATTGGAAGGAATTTCCGTGCCTAAAGAGAAAGAATGCAAGTCTAAGCCAGACACCCATGATATCAAATCCCTCAGACGGCATCAAGAACCTCCACTCAACAATAGCTGATATAATCACATGGGTGAGGGATTAGTTTATCAAACTTTTGTCTTAAAACTTTACAACTTCAAACTTTACAACTTCAAACTTTACAGTGCAAAAAAAGAAGCCTTAAGATGACCATGTCCATAAGCAGCATCGAGTTCTCTGGTCTCAGAGACATCTAGGATGGACCATCAGAAAATGGTGTATTGTGGTCAGATGAATCAGCAATCCAGGTCTTTTTAATACAAATGAAATTGAGATGAGTCAGTACCAGGGTCCGTCATGGTATGAGGGTGTGTCAGTACCAGGGTCTGTCATGGTATGGGGGTGTGTCAGTACCAGGGTCTGTCATGGTATGAGGGTGTGTCAGTACCAGGGTCTGTCATGGTATGGGGGTGTGTCAGTACCAGGGTCTGTCATGGTATGGGGTTGTGTCAGTGCCAGGGTCTGTCATGGTATGGGGTCGTGTCAGTACCAGGGTCTGTCATGGTATGGGGTTGTGTCAGTGCCAGGGTCTGTCATGGTATGGGGTCGTGTCAGTGCCAGGGTCTGTCATGGTCTGTCATGGTATGGGGGCGTATCAGTACCAGGGTCTGTCATGGTATGGGGTCGTGTCAGTGCCAGGGTCTGTCATGGTCTGTCATGGTATGGGGGTGTGTCAGTACCAGGGTCTGTCATGGTATGGGGGTGTGTCAGTACCAGGGTCTGTCATGGTATGGGGGTGTGTCAGTACCAGGGTCTGTCATGGTATGGGGTGTGTCAGTACCAGGGTCTGTCATGGTATGGGGTGTGTCAGTACCAGGGTCTGTCATGGTATGGGGGTGTGTCAGTACCAGGGTCTGTCATGGTATGGGGTGTGTCAGTACCAGGGTCTGTCATGGTATGGGGTGTGTCAGTACCAGGGTCTGTCATGGTGTGGGGGTGTGTCAGTACCAGGGTCTGTCATGGTATGGGGTGTGTCAGTACCAGGGTCTGTCATGGTATGGGGTGTGTCAGTACCAGGGTCTGTCATGGTGTGGGGGTGTGTCAGTACCAGGGTCTGTCATGGTATGGGGGTGTGTCAGTACCAGGGTCTGTCATGGTATGGGGTGTGTCAGTACCAGGGTCTGTCATGGTATGGGGTGTGTCAGTACCAGGGTCTGTCATGGTGTGGGGGTGTGTCAGTACCAGGGTCTGTCATGGTATGGGGGTGTGTCAGTACCAGGGTCTGTCATGGTATGGGGGTGTGTCAGTACCAGTGTCTGTCATGGTATGGGGAAGTGTCAGTACCAGGGTGTGTCATGGTATGGGGTGTGTCAGTACCAGGGTCTGTCATGGTATGGGGTGTGTCAGTACCAGGGTCTGTCATGGTATGGGGGTGTGTCAGTACCAGGGTCTGTCATGGTATGGGGGTGTGTCAGTACCAGGGTCTGTCATGGTATGGGGGTGTGTCAGTACCAGGGTCTGTCATGGTGTGGGGGTGTGTCAGTACCAGGGTCTGTCATGGTATGGGGGTGTGTCAGTACCAGGGTCTGTCATGGTATGGGGGTGTGTCAGTACCAGGGTCTGTCATGGTATGGGGGTGTGTCAGTACCAGGGTCTGTCATGGTATGGGGGTGTGTCAGTACCAGGGTCTGTCATGGTGTGGGGGTGTGTCAGTACCAGGGTCTGTCATGGTATGGGGGTGTGTCAGTACCAGGGTCTGTCATGGTATGGGGGTGTGTCAGTACCAGGGTCTGTCATGGTATGGGGGTGTGTCAGTGCCCTTGGTAAAGGTCATTTACACTCTGTGATGCAGCATCAATGCAGAAAAGTACATTGAGATCTTAGAGCAACATGTGCTGCCTTCAAGACGTCTTTTCCAGGGACGTCCAGCATTATTCAACAAGACGATGCAAAACCACATGCTGTACCTATTACAAAGGCGTTGCTGTTGAACAAAAGGGGACAGGTACTGGACTGGCCTGGCTGCAGTCCAATAGAGAACGTGTGGAGAATTTTGAAAGGAAAAATGCGACAAACAACAAACTAAGACATGCATCACCTGGCCAAAATATCTTAAGTGTAGTGAAAAGGAATGACAACATTACAAAGTGGTAAATGCTTTACTGTCCCAACTTTTTTTCAATGTGTTGCAGGCCTTAAATGCAGGAATGGATGTTTATTAATAAATGAAATTATGCCAACCAGATAAAACATGAAATATTTAGGGTTCATCCTTACTGCAATCACTTAATAAAATGAATAAAACTCAAAGTAAATGCAAGAGACACAACATTTTATTAGTAGCGTTTTTCATAGAAATCAAATTACTTTTAATATTAGACAAAGACCCATGTAAACACAAAATGCTTTATTTAAAAAAATTTCATTTGTTAAAGGAAAAATCCTGTCCGGCTCTATCTGGCCCTGTGTGAAAAAACAATTATCTCTTTTATTCAACTGACAACTGGATTCAATTTCACTCGCCACATACACTCTTCCATCAAATGCAAAAGTTACTTTAATCTAAAAAGGGACTTTGGACCACTGAATGACACTTTTTTCTTCTTAGCCTGGGATGCTTCAGACATTGTCTCTGGTTCAGGAGAAGGTTGATATT
Organism: Trichomycterus rosablanca; assembly: GCF_030014385.1. Lineage (NCBI taxonomy): Eukaryota > Metazoa > Chordata > Actinopteri > Siluriformes > Trichomycteridae > Trichomycterus > Trichomycterus rosablanca. Next base: position 49,626,253 of record NC_085989.1, read on the forward strand.
AGGAATGCGGCAGTTGTGCCCCTTTTCTGGAGATGTCTGTGTGTGGTGGTCTGCTTGATGCACTGACACCAGCCTCAGTATACTCGACTTTTCTTGACAATCCAAGGTTTGAAGAATATTCACAGACACCCATTAAAGAAAAATTTTAAAACATGGAATTTAAATTATGAACTGCACTTTAATGTAGTGTGAAGGATTTGAGATCATTGTTAATGTATTAATTACATTTGTACTTTTTGTACATTTGTACATTAAATTTGTACTGGGAAAAGGACTGGGTTTGGGGCTGCAGAAGTTCTATGCATGATGGACATGATGGATCTTTTGATACTTGCTTACACAAACTAGTTTGTAGCTATTCAAAGCTAAATAAGTAGAATTTTATATTTAATCTTAAAATTAATCCAGTCATGGAAGTTAATAATTTACTATTTTCAGTTACATAGAGTTTTACTCTGTATATCATAAAGTAGAGATAAGATAAGACGCCTTTATCATCACTGCACAGTGTACAACGAAACTGAGCAGCAATCCAGCAGCGCTCACACATACAATAAGTAAACACAAGAAGTATATACATTTACATTTTCAGCAGATGCCTTCATCCAAGGCGACTTACATTACAGATACAGTATACAGTCTGAGCAATTGAGGGTTAAGGGCCTTGCTCAAGGGTCCAACAGCAGCAAACTGATAGTGGTGGGGCTTGAACCAGCAACCTTCTCATTATTAGTCCAGTACTTTAACCACTAGGCTATGGCTTGCCCTTACACACATGTATGTATGCCTAAAAGAAAATCTTAAATATAAAGAATAAAAACTAAAACTATAAAAAAGACAATATACAATAGTTAAAAACCACAGTGAGGTAGTGCTGGGGTATTGCACATGCCCTGAGTAGCTTAAGAAGATATTGCACTGAATATATTGCACACTTTAGAAACAATAGTGCAGTTGTGATTGTTTAGTTCACTTTTATAGTGTTGTATAGTCAGTTGTCAGTGTGGGTTAACTCCGAGGATTAAAAGCTGTTTATTGCAAACAACCATTAATTTAAGCATGATACCAAAAAAGAGACCAAAGAATAGTTAAAACATTTATATGATTGTGTGTGTTTGTGTGTATGTGGCTTGATGATGATGATGATGGAAACTTGAGGTATAGATTGGATAATAATGGAAACTTGAGGTATAGACTGGATAATAATGGAAACTTGAGGTATAGACTGGATAATAATGGAAACTTGAGGTATAGACTGGATAATAATGGAAACTTGAGGTATAGACTGGATAATAATGGAAACTTGAGGTATAGACTGGATAATAATGGAAACTTGAGGTATAGATCGGATAATAATGGAAACTTGATACAGTTCAGACTTGATGATGGTCTGTGAACTGCTGGACAGACTAGCTGTGTGGGACTGAATCATTCTACCAGACAGCAGCAGAGTGAAGAGTTTATGTAACAGGTGTGATGGATCCTCCACATTGCTGAGAGCTTTGTGGATGTTACGTTTGTTGATCATTTTAGTTGTCCTCACTACTTGCTGGTAAGTCTTGCAGTCAGATACAGTGTAATTCTGTAACCAGACAGTACGGCTGATCAGAATGCTCTCGATAGTTTCTCTGTAAAATATGGTAAGGATGGGAGGTGGCAGATGAGCTTTCCTCAGCATTCTCAGAAAGTGCTGTTGGGCTGTCGAACCTGGTGTCGTTCTCTGCCAAGTTAACACCAAGGGATTTAGTGCTCTTGACCATTTCCATGGAGGAGCTGTCAGTGTTTAGTGAAGAGTGGTTACTTCTTGAGTCAACAACCATCTTTTTAGGTGATAAATTGTTCTTTATTACAACAGGCTGCATGTGCTCCAGCATTTTTTGGTGTTTCTTCAACTTCTCAGTCATTTCTTTTGATTGCTTTACTTTATTCCAATCATCAGCTGTCTGAAATAATAATAATAATATTAATAATAATAATAAAATATTTATTATACAATTAAATGAAATAAACCTGTGTTGATATACATGTGATGATACATTGTGGATCCCTAAAATATTTAAATAAATGTCTCTCAACCATAAGTGGATATCTAATTTTAGAAGTCCACAAGTGAACACACATGTTCACTTTAGTAAATACAAACCTTCATTTCAGAAAAGTTGAGAGAGGATGTAAAATGCAGAGTGTAAAATGCAATTCAAAACAGATTGCATTCATTCTTTTCTTTAACATGTACAATAAGATTTACTATTTAATGCATGTTTAATCAACTTATTTAATACAACTGAAATAATGTTTGGGCCAAAGTCCTAATGGTACTAATGTGAACATTCACTTGATGGTTATTCATGCTACAACATTCAGAAAATTGTTTTTGTTCAGTTCACTTGTATAGTGTTGTATAGAGTCAGTTGTCAGTGTGGGTTAACTCCCATAAATTGTTAATTTAACAATCTGTACGTCAAACACTGCTTATCTTGTCTGATCTATAATAAATACGCATAAGTATAAATGCACGTGTATCAATTACACTTTACCACAAACATTAACACATAACATTTTGGCATTGTAATCTCTCTCTGCCCACACAAAACAGAATAATAGCAGCTAAACACTTCAATATATTTCAAAAGTTAACTGCTTACTTTATAGTTACAGATATTTCTTAAAAGTGTATGAACGTGTACGATTAGTTCTGCCTGTAATCCAGAATTAAGTTATATACTGTAACAAAAAATATGAATGTAAATGTTCATGTTGCGATGACGGTGATGTAAAATAATGTTAAAATAATTCAAAGTCCAAACATTTGAGAGGTTAACGAGAACGCTACTTTACATGTCACACAAGCTCAGTGCAAAACACGAGCACGGAAACGGTACAAATCCGATCTCTTCCCTACACACCAGACAATATATTTTATAATTCACATTACACGACAGGTGAGACGTTCTTTTTTCTTAATATAGCGCTTTTATTTAGGAAAAAATAGTTCTTACATAGGCAGGAAAATCTATGGCAGACAAGACTCACAACACCGGATTGGTCATAACATTATTACTGTTTGCTCTCAACACTTGTGCTCGATTAACACTGAATATATATTTAGTAAATAAGTACATGTCCGCGCATGCACGCGCTTGTGTTAATTTCCGGTTGAACTGATAAAAAATGTTGATTTTGAGAAATTAAAAGACGAGCCGTTACTCAGTTTCTGCTTGTTAGCTCACAGCTAACGCTAACCAGTGGCTCTTCACTCGTCTCTCTGTGTTATCATCTTACACACCTTACAGCCAATCAGCGAGCTCCAACCGCCTACCCCTCCCACCCCTCCCTCACTGTGGATGCGCGCATGTCCTAAAGTCTCCGTTTTCAAAGTAAACCTGAAGCAGAAATTTGTTGCTTCACATTTAAAATATACAATCACCATTTTTGAATACCGTCACCATTTTTGAATACCGTCATCATTTTTGAATACCGCGGTATACGGTAATATCGTCATACCGCCCAACCCTACTGTTAGTTGCAAACAACCATTAATTTGAGCATGATACCAAAGAAGAGACCAAAGAAGAGTTAAAACATTGATATGATTGTGTGTTTGTATGTATGTGGCTTGATGATAATAATGGAAACTTAAAACAGTTGATACAGACTTGATGATGGTCTGTGAACTGTTGGACAGACTGTGTGGGACTGAATCATTCTACCCGACAGCAGCAGAGTTAAGAGTTTATGTAACAGGTGTGATGGATCCTCCACATTGCTGAGAGCTTTGTGGATGTTAAGTTTGTGATCATTTTAGTTGTCCTCCTAATAGTACTAATGTGAACATTCACTTGGTGGTTATTCATGGTACAACATTCAGAAAATTGTTACCTACGGCTACAATCTCGTAGAACTGTTTTGGATAGGATTTGTGCCCATAATGATAAGAACAAAACACAAATGAACCCTCATTTGCAGACTGACTGAGGACAAAAAGTTGGATATCCAACAGGATGTGTTTCATACATATGCATATGAGGGGATAGAAAAAGAAAGGTAAAATATAAAAGATAAAAATTCGTATATGTAAACGGAACAAACTTCTTAAGCCTACAAAGGAAGTAGAGTCACTGGCGAACACTACTGCCCTGGGGTGTAGGGAATAAATGTTTGTGATTATTTTGTGTTATGTTGGTATAAAATGATGATCGTTCAACACAAACAAAAAACTATTTACACCATTACAAATCATCTGGCCATGTGTGACTTCAAGTGCACTAAAGTAGAATTTTATTTAATTGCATTTTATTCTGTGTAGTGCACATAATGGAAGTAAAGAAGTAAGATTTAGCCGTTCTTTCTGTTCACAGAAGTCTACATACATGTAAGAAACAGTAAGACTTCATTAAAGGAACAAAAGACAAACTCGAGAACTTGTTAAAGTTTATGATAAAACGTAATAATAATTTACTAAAATAATTTTAATAACCCAATAATCAATTATTGTATTATTAATTTTGACTTTAAAAGGATGATATTCTGCTTACCATGTTCTTAAATCTTTCACCACGGTAGTAATTTGTGGAGCTTGGAAACTGCATCCCAGAGTCAAAGAGCATTTTTACATTTTCAACGACCAGATGCAGCCGGTGGTCTTCATAGGCAAACACCTTCCCATCCTCACAGACCATCAACACCAGTTGACCATCTGGGATGTTAGAGGGGTAGTTCTCCAGAACACCAATAACCTCCATAGTCATGCAGTCTTCAAGATAGAACTGCTCCCACTCTTCTAACATGTTTTTTTTGTATACTGTGTCTTCTAAAGATCCGATTTTTAATTTGTATTCTTCCATTTTTTTGAGTGAAATGTGAGACATGCGGTGTTTTGAGACAACTCTGTGGATCTTCTGAAGGTAATGACTTGCAATATCTACACAAGTTATAGTTATTATTAATAAAATGAGTTGTGAGATGTTTTGTTGTTTAAATGCTTACAAAAAGTCTTACCTTTATTATTGTCAGGCCAAAGGAAGTCCTTTTTAATTACATCTTTCTCGCTGGATGGTGAACATTTAAAATAAGAGATGTAAATTAAGTTATTGGTTTTACACATAAAAAATGATTTAGATATTAGTAGCTCCAAATATTAGAAATATTAAAAATGAGTTTACCTCAAATATGTTTCTTCCTGAACACAATTAAAAAGAAAAAAAAAGGCAAAACAAGTTCAAAAATAAAATCTCTTTAAAGCAGGTTTTCTGTTTTCTCCCTAAATCTCTGCTGGTACGAATACGAAGGTGTTGCTTATAGTATTGTGTTAAATGTAAATGTACAGAATAGATTGTAAATGTCCATACAAACCTGCATAGAGAATCTTTTATATTAACAGTCAAAGTAAAAAAATATGCATGTAAAAAAACTTTTACACTATCTTCTACACCAATCCTCTGAACAATTATCTAACTTATCCAACTACTGTGGAATCTTCCCTCTTCTACAATCCTATGTTCAGTTAAATGGGATATTTTTCTATATTCTTGACCTCCTCTTTTACAACATTTGAAAAAAAAACTCTTCTTTGCCCCACATCTTCCGCCATATTTGTTATTTTTCTGTGAGAAAAGTTGTGCTGCACTGAATGCTGGGATTGCCTTCACTGCTAAGGCAGCATCGGATGCTCCCTCGTTCTTGAGTCAAAATACAGTTGAAATTTTAAGGTATCTTACTAGTGAGCATATTATCTTATATTATCTCATTATCTCATATATAGTATTATCATATAATGTAGGATGTTGAACAGCCTCTTTCTCAGGAGCACACGTAGAATGATGTTAAATGCGTCTATGTAGAGAGATCACTAGGTTTTCCAACACTCCCGTTGTCTTCCCATGCTATTGACACCCATTTCATGACAGACCCTGGTTTTTGAACATTGCATTGGTCACAATCAGGATGTTTTATTTGCTCTTTTTTTGCCCTGAAGAATGCAGCAGCCATTATCTAACAATTTGAACTCTTTTCTCTGGATTTCTCCAACTTCTCGTTAAGGACTGTAGATGTTGGAATTCCTTGCAATCATAAATGGAGAAACTATTTGCTTAATAAACTTTTTGCACAGAAGCAAACCTCAAACCCATCCTTGCTTGTTAAAAATGGAACCTTTCATTAATGACCCTTTTATACACAATAAGAACGTCCATTAACTGTTACCCATTTCCCTGTTTTACTGTGAAACGTTTCAACACATATTTCAAAACACTTCTTTATCATACATTTATTTTTCATCATCATACAAATGACTTGTACATCAAGGTACAAATTTTTTTGGAACACATTGAAAGCGTTAAGAGAATCAAGAGACAATTAAGAATTAGCATATATTTCCAAATATTAAATAAAGGGAAGAGTTTCATTTAAATTTGGCATGTACCTTTCAAAGACTTATCTTCATACAACACTACTTTTTTATAATGTAATCAGCTTGTAAAATTGTATCTACAATCTTAACATCTTTACCTTATTTAGTTTCGTGTTGTTCTGTAGGTTTGCTATTTTGGAATCTTTCCTGCGTTCCAGCATTTGTTGTTGCTGCATTATAATTTTAGTTTTTTCTTCAGATCCTGTAATCTTATACCATTCATCTTCTGTCTAAAAATAAAACAGTAAAAAGCATTACCTTTGTACATTCAAGTGTATAATTTGGGACATTTACTTTGTATTGACAATTACCTAGTTTGTAGGGGATAAAGAAAGCACAATTAAAATAATTACATTTTGTATGAAAAGTAAAGGTTCTTTGCCAGTATTATGGTAATCTTGTCATTTACACACAAACTTTATATTGCTATTTACAGGTAGCTCCTTTCACACACTAACTACATACATGTAATATTAACAAACTGCACATTCAATACATTTAAATAAAATTAACATTTACCTAACGGCCAATTATTCTGATATGCTTTTGGACAACAATCTTATTTTTTTAGACTAATCCTCTAGTGCCTGCAGATTTCTTTTTCATGATATCTTTTTTTTTTTAAATCAAACATTTACACCTGCAGTGACTTATCACAAGTTTAAATCCGTGCTCCTTACTAATGGTTTTTAAAAGGATGATGTTTTGCCTACCATGTCCTTAAATCTTTCATGTTGGTAGTAGAATTCAGTGCCAGGAAACTGAAACCCACATTGAAAGAGGTCTTTCAGGTTGTTGGCAATGAGATGAAGCCAGTAATCTTCATGTGCAAACACTTTCCCATCCTCACAAACCATCAACACCAGTTCAGCATTGAGACTGTCACATGGGAAGTTCTCTATAACTCCAATAACCTCCATGAACATGTGATCTGGAAGATGGTATTGCTCCCACTCTTCTAATACATCAGCTTTGTCTTTATATGATGTGACAGCTAAAGATCCAACCCTAAAACTGTAACTTTTCTTTTCATTTGGTGTTATTTTGTGTAGCTCGGTCTGTGTATTGCAGTGTTTTGTGACGACCCTGCTGATGTTGTCGAGATAATCATCTTCATCTGAACAAGCAAATAGAAGAACTTAATCAAATCAAGTGTTATCCAGACTGATGGTTTATTTTAAGAAAAAAAACACAGATTTTTACAAGCTTTACCTTGTTTGAGGTCATGAAGAAGAAAGTACTTTTTCATTTCTTCTTGTGTACTGCAAAAATAAGTAAATAATTAATTATTATTCTGTTACCTGACATGTAGACATCCTTAATAAACAAATTCAGCTTATTTCAAGGAAGTAGCATTGTAGCATTTGTTAAGCCTAAATACCCATGCTGGGCGGCACAGTGGCTCTGTGGGTAGCAGTGTCACCTCACAGCAAAAAGCTTCTGGGTTTGATTACTTTACCTAGCAGACCGGGTCATTTCTGTGTGGAGTTTGCATGTTCTCCATCTGTCTGTGTGGGTTTGGCCTTCTCCTCTCCCTTATCTGAATAACGGCAAGCTTCTCAGGTTGTTTATTCTTCTTCTTCTTCTTTCGGCTTTTTTTTTTTCCCTTTTTCAGGGGTGGCCACAGCGAGTCATCCTCATGATCGCTCATTGATTTGGCACAGTTTTTACGCCGGATGCCCTTCCTGACGCAACCCTCTCTAATTTATCCGGGCTTGGGACCGGCACTACAATGCACTAGTGCATCTAGTGGCTAGGTATCTATAGGACAATTCAGTGTTTCCAATTAACCTGGTGGCATGTTTTTGGACTGTGGGAGGAAACCGGAGTACCCGGGGGAAACCCACGCAGACACGGGGAGAACATGCAAACTCCGCACAGAAAGGACCCGGACCGCCCCACCTGGGGATCGAACCCAGGACCTTCTTGTTGTGAGGCGACAGTGCTACCCACTTAGCCACCGTGCCGCCCTTCCCAGGTTGTTTATTCTGATGTGATTTTGCAAATCTAAGTCATTTTGCCATATTCGTTTTGGAGAAAATGGGTGTTTTTTCTTAGTCACCCTCTTATAAAAATCATACTGTACTTGTTTAGTCTTACTAATTGTACTGTCAACAGAATTTAAATTATGTAATAATAAAGGTCATAATGAATAACACTCAATGCACTGTTAATAAATCCTTTAGAAAAATAATATTTTCAGGCTTTATTAAACAAAGAACAAGACCTTAATAAACCCTGAATATTTGGTTTATTAGTGACTTATTAAACTGTTATTTACTCTATAAACTCACATACAGCAGATATTTCGTGTTTTGTCTGGTCAATTTAATTTGTTAAATTCCTGCATTTCAGGCCTTTGCCACTGGAATCCTCTTCTACTCCTCCATGATGACATCACTGAGCTGGTGGATGTTAGACACCTTGTGCTCCTCCACCTTCCGCTTGAGGATGCCCCACAGGTGCACAATTGGGTTTAATGGGTAAAATAGTCCATCACCTTTAACTTCAGCTTCCTCAGCAAGGCAGTTGCCATCTTGGAGGTTGTGTTTGGGGTCGTTATCGTGTTGTAAAACTGCCATGTGACTCAATTTTTGAAGGGAGGGGATCATTCTCTGCTTCAGAATGTCACAGTACATGTTGGAATTTATGTTTCCCTCAACGAACCGCAGCTCCCCAGTGCAGGTAGCACTCATGCAGCCCCAGACCATGATGCTACCACCACCATGTTTAACTGTAGGCAAGATATAGTTGTCTTGGTACTCCTCACCAGGGTGCCACCACACATGCTGGACACCATTTGAGCCAAACAAGTTTATCTTGGTCTCGTCAGACCACAGGGCGTTCCAGTAATCCATGTTCTTGGACTGCTTGTCTTCAGCAAACTGTTTGCTGGCTTTCTTGTGCGTCAGCTTCCTTCTGGGATGACGACCATGCAGACTGAGTTGATGCAGTGTGCGGCGTATGGTCTGAGCACTGACAGGCTGACCTCCCACTTCTTTAACCTCTGCAGCAATTCTGGAAGCACTCATGTGTCTATTTTTTTTAAGCCAACCTCTGAACATGTGGACTCAACTTCTTTGGTCGACCCTGGCGAAGCCTGTTCCGAGTGGAACCTGTCCTGGAAAACCGCTGTATGACCTTGGCCACCATGCTGTAGCTCAGTTTCAGGGTGTTAGCAATCTTCTTATAGCCCAGGCCATCTTTGTGGAGAGCAACAATTCTATTTCTCACATCCTCAGAGAGTTCTTTGCCATGAGGTGCCATGTTGAATATCCAGTGGCCAGTATGAGAGAATTGTACCCAAAACACCAAATTTAACAATTTAACAGCCCTGCTCCCCATTTACACCTGCGACCTTGACACATGACACCAGGGAGGGACAACGACACATTTGGGCACAATTTGGACATGTTCACTGTGGGGTGTACTCACTTATGTTGCAGCTATTTAGACATTAATGGCTGTGTGTTGAGTTCTTTTCAGAAGACAGTAAATCTACACTGCTATACAAGCTGTACACTGACTACTCTAAGTTATATCCAAGTCTCATTTCTATAGTGTTGTCCCATGAAAAGATATAACAAAATATTTGCAAAAAAAAAAAAAAAAAAAAAAAAAAATATATACATATATATACACAGTGCCATCAGAAAGTATTCACACCACTTCACTTTTTCCACATTTTGTTACGTTACAGACATATTTGAAAACCGATTTGAGTGTAGTTTTCTTTTAAAAAATCTACATGAAACAGCCCATAATAACAAAGTGAAAACATGTTTTCAGACATTTTTGTAAATTTATTACAAATGTAAACATTTACACATAATAGGTACATAAGTATTCACACCCATGGCTTAATATTTTGTTGAAGCACCCTTGGCAGCAATCACAGCCTCAAGTCTTCTTGGGTATGTCTGTACCAGCTTGGCACACCTGTTTTTGGGCATTTTCTCCAATTCTTCTCTGCAGATCCTCTCAAGCTCAGTCAGGTTATATGGGCAGCGTCTGTAGACGGCCATTTTTAGGTCTTTCCAGAAATGTTCAATTGGATACAAGTCCGGGCTCTGGCTGGGCCACTCAAGGACATTCACGGACTGCTCCTGAAACCACTCCTTTGTTATCTTGGCTGTGTGCTTTGGGTCATTGTCGTGTTGGAAGATGAATCGTCGCCCTAGTCTGAGTTCCAGAGCAGGTTTTCTTGAAGAATCTCTCTATATTTGGCTGCTGTCATTTTACCCTCTATGCGGACTAGTCGCCCAGTTCCTGTCGCAGAAAAACATCCCCACAGCATGATGCTGCCACCACCATGCTTGACAGTAGGGATGGTGTTAGCCAGGCGATGAGCAGTGCCTGTTTTTCTCAAGATATGACGCTTGTAGTTCAGGCCAAAAAGTTCTATTTTGGTTTCATCAGACCAGAGAATTTTGATTCCTCTAGTCTGAGAATCCTTAAGCAGGCTGCCATGAGCCTTTTAGTGAGTCCGTCTAGCCACTCTACCATAAAGGCCTGATTGGTGAAGTGTGTTAGCAATGGTTGACCTACTGGACGGTTGTCCTATCCCCACAAGGGAACACTGGAGCTCTGCCTTAATGACCATTGGGTTCTTGGTCACCTCTCTGACCAAGGCCCTTCTTCCACGATTACTCAGTTTGGTCGGGCGGCCAGATCTAGGGAGGGTTCTGGTGGTTCCAAACTTCTTCCAGTGCTTTTCGGGACCTTCAATGCTGCCGAAATTTTTTTGTATCCTTCCCCAGATTTGTGCTTTGACACAATCCGGTCTCTGAGGTGTAAAGAAAATTCCTTTGACTTCATTGCTTGGTTTCTGCTCTGATATGCACTGTCAACTGTGAGACCTTTTATAGACAAGTGTGTGTCATTCCAAATTATGTTCAGTCAAGTGAATTCACCACAGGTGGTCTCCAATCAAGTTGTTGAAGCATCTCAAGGATGATCAGTGTAAACTGGATGCACCAGCCATTTAGACATTAATGACTGTGTGTAGAGTTATTTTCAGAAGACAGTAAATCTACACTGCTATACAAGCTGTACACTGACTACTCTAAGTTATATCCAAGTTTCATGTCTATAGTGTTGTCCCATGAAAAGATATAATGAAATATTTGCAGAAATGTGAGGGGTGTACTCACTTTTGTGATACACTGTATATGACATGCTTTTAAGGAGCAAAGTTGATCATTTACATTTTCAGCATTTAGCAGACGCTTTTATCCAAAGCGACTTACAATTATGACTGTACACAATTTATTTTGAGCAATTGAGGGTTAAGGGCCTTGCTCAAGGGCCCAACAGTGGCCACCTGGTAGTGGTGGGGCTCGAACCGGCAACCTTCAGATTACTAGTCCAGTACCTTAACCACTGAGCTACCACTGTCCCTTGGTAGCTGATCAGACTGATCTTTAAGTCTTTAAGGAGCAAAGTTGATCAGAGCATCCAGTTTGTCAACAAATGTATGAGAAAGTTATTGAAATGTTTGAAAACAATGAACCTCAAACAAAGATTGAAGGGATTTGGGTAAAACTCCATGCGGACACATGAAAAACATCCAAACCTCTCACAGACAACAGCTGAAGGTAATGTAAATTATTGTAGAATTTAGCTTTTCAAAGAAAAAAAACATCGTAAGTAATGCTGACTTAACAAGCCTACTGTTTATTACCTAAATTATGGCATATTTATAAAAATAATTTATATTACTTACTAGCTAAATTAATACATATTTATTAAAATGACATATTAAAATGTAACGCTGCATGTCAAATATCCAATATACAAATCTTCATATTGTAAAAATTCATATAAACTCAACATAAATTTACAAACCCAATTCCAAGAATGCTGGGACAGTAGTGATAATGCAGTGAGAATATTGCAGTGACAACATACAACAAATACTAAAAGAAAATATTTCTATATAAAATCAAAACAAAGCATTCTCATTAATTACATGACAGCACTGTCCACAATTCAATTGTTAAACCAAACAAATATTTTTGAGAATTATAACAACAGCTTTACCTCATTTTAGGACAGGCAGTTCCACAAAACCTTTCTAAACAAATGCGACAACTTTGCTTCACCACAATGTATCTGGTTCACATACCAGACCTACCCAGTATTTATATGCAGTATTTATTCTGGAAGCACTTCCTTGACAGCCTTTCTGGTTTTAACACAGTGACAAGTGCACCTCCCAATGGCTAGGCCTAGAATACATATTGTAAATACGTATCAACCGATAAAGAATAAATGCTGAACTAGTTCAGTGTTTATGTTCACATAACTGTTCTATTACACTGATGTGTTTTATACGTTAACAGGGTGCTATATGCTTGACAGTTTCCATTATTTTGGTAGCTCTTTGTTAGGACATAATTAAATATGAGTGGGGGGCACTGGGTCCTTAAAAAACAAGGACTTGAAAACCGGTATTAGGAATGCTGACTAATAAGGATTTTAATTAAACTGTATAATATTTTAAGAAAAGAATTCCTTACGAAAAAGAAAAATTCAGATATCTTTAGGAGTTTATTCTGAACTGTGATGAATATAGAAATTACATTTTAAAATACAACAGTGTAATATCTTGAGAGGAATGTTTAGAAAGGATGAGAGGAGGATACGATTAACCGTTTTATTTTCTCTTAACAGGTTTCAACATCACCATATCAACAGGAGAGAAACTTCCACACACTGTACCTATCATCACAAACACACACACACACACACACACACACACACATACCCACACACACTCAACTCAAAAGAAGCTTTATTGACATGACAGATAAGGGCATTTGTATTGCCAAAGCTCATAAAAAGAAAAATATAAAATATAAGAAAGAACAAATAAATACAAAACAGTTACAGGTGCAAAAAATAAAATAGAATATAATAATAATAAAAACAGTGCAAATAATAACAATAAAAATTATAACATTTACAGTAATGAGGTAGTAATAATAATTAGTTGTGTGTGTGAGAGAGACATGGTCACCCACTGTCCCTCACCTGGTATCAGGTGTGTGTGTGTGTGTGTGTGTGTGTATAGAGTGCTGCCATTGTGCAGCTCTCTCTGTGCTCCCCCAGTAGGTGGGGCAGTTTGTCGGGGTCTGGGAGGGAGGTGAACTCAGGGATGATGTTATTAAATTTAGGGAAGAATTGGGAGCGCAGTGCTGGCGCTGAGAGTGCAGTGCTGGCACAACCTCTCCTCCCGGGGCAGCCAGGACCGGGTGTGTCTCCACGGCCAGGTCGTGTGATGCCAGTCTGTACCTCGTCAAGGTGTTTCTTAATTTAGGGTCGGATACTGTGCTCAGATAATCTGCTGCACTGTAGTGTCTGTTTAGGGCCAAATAACAAATAACAACAAATAACAAATAACAACAAATAATAACAAATAACAACAAATAATAACAAATAACAACAAATAATAACAAATAACACTGCATTTTACTCTGGACTTTAGTTTCAGTTTCCAATTATTCAGATATTTAGTTCTGAGTCTGTGTAATTTAGTTCATTCTAATTGTGTTTGCAGATTTTTCCTGTTCCTGAGTATTTGTTGTGTTAGTGTGTGTTAGTGTCGATGTGTGTTAGTGGTGTATCTGTGTGTGTTATTAGAGTGTCTGTGTGTGTTAGTGGTGTATCTGTGTGTGTTATTAGAGTGTCTGTGTGTGTTAGTGGTGTATCTGTGTGTGTTATTAGTGTGTCGGTGTGTGTTAGTGGTGTATCTGTGTGTGTTATTAGAGTGTCTGTGTGTGTTAGTGGTGTATCTGTGTGTGTTATTAGAGTGTCTGTGTGTGTTAGTGGTGTATCTGTGTGTGTTATTAGAGTGTCTGTGTGTGTTAGTGGTGTATCTGTGTGTGTTATTAGAGTGTCTGTGTGTGTTAGTGGTGTATCTGTGTGTGTTATTAGAGTGTCTGTGTGTGTTAGTGGTGTATCTGTGTGTGTTATTAGAGTGTCTGTGTGTGTTAGTGGTGTATCTGTGTGTGCTATTAGAGTGTCTGTGTGTGTTAGTGGTGTATCTGTGTGTGTTATTAGAGTGTCTGTGTGTGTTAGTGGTGTATCTGTGTGTGCTATTAGAGTGTCTGTGTGTGTTAGTGGTGTATCTGTGTGTGTTATTAGAGTGTCTGTGTGTGTTAGTGGTGTATCTGTGTGTGTTAGTGGTGTATCTGTGTGTGTTAGTGGTGTATCTGTGTGTGTTATTAGAGTGTCTGTGTGTGTTAGTGGTGTATCTGTGTGTGTTAGTGGTGTATCTGTGTGTGTTATTAGAGTGTCTGTGTGTGTTAGTGGTGTATCTGTGTGTGTTAGTGGTGTATCTGTGTGTGTTATTAGAGTGTCTGTGTGTGTTAGTGGTGTATCTGTGTGTGTTATTAGAGTGTCTGTGTGTGTTAGTGGTGTATCTGTGTGTGCTATTAGAGTGTCTGTGTGTGTTAGTGGTGTATCTGTGTGTGTTATTAGAGTGTCTGTGTGTGTTAGTGGTGTATCTGTGTGTGCTATTAGAGTGTCTGTGTGTGTTAGTGGTGTATCTGTGTGTGTTATTAGAGTGTCTGTGTGTGTTAGTGGTGTATCTGTGTGTGTTATTAGAGTGTCTGTGTGTGTTAGTGGTGTATCTGTGTGTGTTATTAGAGTGTCTGTGTGTTAGTGGTGTATCTGTGTGTGTTATTAGAGTGTCTGTGTGTGTTAGTGGTGTATCTGTGTGTGCTATTAGAGTGTCTGTGTGTGTTAGTGGTGTATCTGTGTGTGTTATTAGAGTGTCGGTGTGTGTTAGTGGTGTATCTGTGTGTGTTATTAGAGTGTCTGTGTGTGTTAGTGGTGTATCTGTGTGTGTTATTAGAGTGTCTGTGTGTGTTAGTGGTGTATCTGTGTGTGTTATTAGAGTGTCTGTGTGTGTTAGTGGTGTATCTGTGTGTGTTATTAGAGTGTCGGTGTGTGTTAGTGGTGTATCTGTGTGTGTTATTAGAGTGTCTGTGTGTGTTAGTGGTGTATCTGTGTGTGTTATTAGAGTGTCTGTGTGTGTTAGTGGTGTATCTGTGTGTGTTATTAGAGTGTCTGTGTGTGTTAGTGGTGTATCTGTGTGTGTTAGTGGTGTATCTGTGTGTGTTATTAGAGTGTCTGTGTGTGTTAGTGGTGTATCTGTGTGTGTTATTAGAGTGTCTGTGTGTGTTAGTGGTGTATCTGTGTGTGCTATTAGAGTGTCTGTGTGTGTTAGTGGTGTATCTGTGTGTGCTATTAGAGTGTCTGTGTGTGTTAGTGGTGTATCTGTGTGTGTGTTACTGGTATGTTTGCTCAGCTCTGGGTGTTTCAGGGCTTTATAATGATAAGTTTGGGGGTCGCTCTCATTTAGATGGTTCCAGAAGTTGATTGCTCTTCTCTGCATGTTTATAATAAGAGGAAATCTGCCTGATTCTGCCCTGCACGCATTGTTTGTGGTGTGTCTGTGTGTGTTTGTGGTGTGTTGGTGTGTGTTCATTGTGTGTGTGTGTGTTTGTGGTGTGTTGGTATGTGTACGTGGTGTGTCTGTGCACCTTTAGGATGCTTTTACAGAACTCTGTGTGCAGGGTCTCTAATGGATGTTTGTCCCAATTACGGAATTGATGGTGTGTAAGCGAACCCCAAACTTCACTGCCATATAGAGCAATCGGTTCAATTATTGATTCAAAAAATTTTAAGCCAGATTCGAATTGGATTTTCCATGAATGTTTGACATTTTGTGGCGTAGACGCCCTGCGAGCTTTTTCTCTCAGTTCATTTACTGCCGGGTTAAAGTTTCCTGTTGAGTTAATGCAGGACAGTGATAGCTCAGTGGTTAAGGTACTGGACTACTAAACAGAAGGTTGCCGGGTCAAGCCCCGCCACCACCAAGTTGCCACTGCTGGGTCCCTGAGCAAGGCCCTTAATGCTCATCATGTTCAGATCATTGTGTAGGTCGCTTTGGATAAAAGCGTCTGTTAAATGTAAATGTTTAGTCTGAGGTAAGTGTAATCTTTAGTGTGCTCAATTTCATGGTTTCCTAATTTATATGTGTGTTTGGTTCCCTGAGATCTGGCTCTTTTCTGGAAGGTCATAATTTTGGTCTTTTTGATGTTGACGGTCAGGACCCAGGTCTGACAGTACTGCTGCAGCAGGTCCAGTTTGTGCTGGAGACCCTGAGCGCTGGGGGACAGCAGGACCAGATCATCTGCATACAGCAGGAGTTTAATCTCTGAGTCATGTAGAGTGAGACCGGGCGTGGCTGAGTGCTCTAACATGGAGGCCAATTCATTAATATAGATGTTAAATAGTGTTGGACTTAAACAGCAGCCCTGTCTCACTCCACGCTCCTGAGAGATGAGATGTGTTCTCTTCCTGCCGATTCTTATTCCACACTGGTTTTCTGTGTACATGGATTTAATAAGATCATATGTTTTACCCCCTACACCACTCTCCAACATTTTATAAAACAATCCTTCATGCCAAATGGAGTCAAAAGCTTAATGATCAATAAAACATGCAAATATTTTAGTTATTTTGAACAACATATTTTTCGATCAGGGTGTGTAGGGTGTAAATATGATCAGTGGTGCGGTAATTTGGTAGAAATCCAATCTGACTTTTACTCAGGACGTTGTGTTGGGTAAGGAAGTGTAATAATCGTGAGTTAATTATACTACAGAATAACTTCCTCAGGTTACTGTTCACACAGATGCCCCGGTAATTATTAGGGTCGAATTTATCTCCACTTTTGTAGATGGGTGTTATGAGACTTGATTCCAGATTTCAGGGAAGGAACCGACACTCAGAACCAGGTTAAAGACTTTTAACATCGCCAGGTGAAATTTGGAGCTGCTGTGTTTGATCATTTCATTCAGGATCCCATCAGGTCCTGATGATTTCTTTGATTTTAGTTTTTTATTGTTCAGAAATGGAAATATCTGATTTACGCCTTCTTTACTGTGAATGTACGCAGTGTCCAGAAAGTTATCTAAGCTAATACAGCTTACTGGGCCGTGTGTGTGTGGTGGGGTTAGTTTCTGTCTTTTTGATGAACACAGTAATTTGGCTGTGATCAGACAGAGGGGTTAGAGGTTTAACAGTAAATGCACCGAGAGAGAAAGGGTCTAAATCTGTTATTACATAATCTACTGTACTATTACCAAGAGGTGAGCAGAACGTGAACCTTCCTAAAGATTCCCCTCGAGTTCTACCGTTGACAATGTACAGACCTAAACTTCGACAGAGCTGCAGAAGTTCTTTGCCATTTTTGTTAATAGCATAGTCATAATACGTTTCTGTGGTTTATTCTACTCCACAATCAAAACAATTTGAGAAATTTTGAGAAACATGTTCCCCTATTCATTTTTGTCTTAGATTTTACGCTGCACGTCAGCACACAAACTTTGATCGCTCACTACTTGTTGACGTGCATTTTTGGACATGGTATCATTAAACCCCTCGTCACTTCTCACGTTTGTTTTCATTACAAAAACGTTGTTTGGGAGACCAGAGAAGCTCGCCTGCAATTCCAGTTGGTGATAGATGGTGTAGTGTGTGACCCTCTATCGTCGATCAGTCGTGTAGTGTGAAATATACACCGATCCAGTTGTGTAGTGTGAACTGTACAGCGACCTGACGACATGGAAAGTCGTGTGAACTTGGCATTAGCTTTTGTATCTCCAAGCATAGCTTACCCAGTTCCTCTGAACACTTCTGCATGCCTTTCTGGTACGTCATTCAGCGTTAACTAGATCCGGGCGGTTCCTGAATCACCCGGGTTAATGATTCAAATCTTCGTATTGAATCAGGAATCACGAGTCCGAGGTCTCAGTTAACCCGGATCCTGTGAGTCCTCTGACTGGCTGCTGCTAAGTACACAAGGCGAGTGAGCAGACTCACCGAAACACAGCGGACTCAGATGATTTGGCTGAACCGACTTCACTCCAGTCCATGAATCTAAGTAATAAGTTAATTATTCCAATAAACAAGCAGTTAAGAACACTGGTGTTCGTTAGGTGGCTGTTTTTATACACATGCCATTATTATTATTATTATTATTATTATTATTATTATCAGTAGTAGTGGTATAATGCAGCATATTTTCTTGTAAGCAAAACAACAACAAAATATAGTTATTATTGTTATTATTAAAATGCAAATGCTTACAGGCTAATTCAGGACTATACCACTTAATGAGTATCATAGTCCTTCACCATGGTAATTTATTGACTGTTTTGGTGCCACTGTGGCTGCCTGACTGGGTGAAGTTACCATGGCATTTTGTTCTTGACCATCCCCCTTGAACCCCTGACCGATTAATATACCCATCTGATTGGTAGGTGAGTCCACCCCCCTCTCCCCCATGATCAAGATTCCACTTAGAAAAAAGTGCCAACTTGTCACTGATAAGAGAAGTTTGAGGTGAAGAGAATTAAGAGAGAAGGATTTATTTACAGAAGATGAGAGCACGGAAGACAAGTGATATTTGGATGCATTTTCATGTAAATCAATCACAATCAAGATGTCAGTACAAGTGACTCAACTGACTCAAGTAAACAGGATCACATTACTGAGTGACTGATTAACCATAAAATGAACCGAATTTACCACCACTAGTGTTAACGTGGCCTTTGCTACCACCTTGTGGACAGGTTGGATTTCTACAGAGAGTTCTTTCAGCCAATTCCATTCCATTCCCTCCAACTACTAACAATGGTAGCCTCTTTTTGGTTGACTGACTTTCTACTGTTACTTGAGCCATACCACACACTTCCAACTTCTCCCCTGTGTAAGTCTTCAGCTGCAAAGATGAGTGTTTGCTGATTAATGTGACTCCGCAACCTGTGTCGACCTCAAATGTTACATTCGTTCCATTTATTTTTACTTTCTCTGTGATAGGTGCCACTTTGCTCACCTGCGGTTGTGTCACACTGTAAATCGTGTGGATTTCACCAGCATTATTTTCACTATTCTCACTTTCCTCCCTTACAAGGTGAGTCCTCCTGTTTTTGCTGTCTGCACTTTTTCCTCCCATGGTTGGGGACCACCTGGTTAAGTTTAGCATATGAAACAAGAAGAGCAGAGACAGCTCCCACAGGTTCTAACCAACTTGTAATCAACAGCCATCACAGGAAATCGCCTTGACATGAAAGTGATTAAAGACAATTAGACCAATTAGAATTGAGGTGACCGTTCCATCTTGGGTAATACGCATCCTTTACAGGAAACCCCTAAAAGGGCAACATAGGAAGTCCATATATGGTTCTTCTTAAATGTATATATGTTTTAACCCCGAATTGTTGTCAAGCTCTGCTAATCCCAAGTTACACTTCATGTTTCTTGATACTGCTTCCTGTAATAAAGATTCACCATTTTCATCAAGTTTGGAGAGACGTCCTTCTGTTCCATTTTTTCCTTACAAAGTGCTCTACTGGCAAATGCTACTGGCCTACCCCTTTGTATGAGTGCACCAAGCCCTGTGTCTAAAGCATCACACTGGACAGTCAGCTCTTCCTCTGGACTGTAGTACTTTAAAACAGGTGTACTTGTGGAAGATGTACATGCAGTGAAAAGTGCAGTGCTACAAAACCAGCACAAAGAGACAATTGCATGCTGGTTCTGTGGAAAGTCACATGAGAAAGACAAACACAAGTGTCCGGCTTCCGGTAAGAAATGCAACCGGTTTGGAAAAGCTAATCATTTTGCAGTTAAGTCTAAGTCTAAATTTGAACAAAAATATAAGAAATCTGTACACAGAAGTGAGGACCAGGACAGTGATGAGTATGAGGACATACTTGGACATACTGCAGCAGACATAAACTATTTGCAGGTATGTTATTAGGGAAAAATCTTGTAAAGTTCCAGATAGATTGTGGTGCAAGTTGTAATGTAATTCCTGTAAGTCTGCTGAATCCTGACATGAAAATGGAGAAAACTAAGTCTGTGCTGTTAATGTACAATAAAAGCAAACTGAGATCATTGGGAAAATGTAAAGTAAAATTAAGAAATCAAAGAAATCAGAATCTGTACCGACTGGAGTTCCAGGTGGTTGATAATCTGGACTCTTTCTCTCAGCCCTGAGTTACTTATTCCACAAACAATTCTATCATGTATCAGTGAGTCTCTGATTTCTCCAAAATTGCACGTTCGGGCGAGTACTCTCAGATCTGTCACATAGCAATCAATATTTTCACCAGCACTTTGATTTCTCATAAAAAAGCGATAACATTCCACTGTTTCATTCACACTGGGATTGCAATGTTCATCAAACCTTTCAATTAGCACGCCCACTGTTCTCTCCTGAGCAGCCAAACTGGCGGCTAAAGTGTCCAACAATTCCGCTCTCTCCAATGAGGTAGCTGAACAGCTTCACCTTCCTTGACTCCTCTGCATCTGCCATAGTGAGGTCCACATGAAGAACAAATTCGTCCCTCCATGTTTTCCACGACTTTGACAAGTTATTTGAATCCAAACTTAGAGTTTGCAGAGGTTTTAGACCTTCCATTGCACCGCGAGCTTCTCCGTGCACCACTACGCTAAATAACATAAACCGAAAGCTACCGTGCAGATATCTTCACTTGATGCACTTCAAACAAGTTAATCCGCTGCCACCATGTTTCATTCTGTTCTGACCATTAATAACAACTCTACAGAATGGACGGTTAAAGCAATAACACTTGCTTACTTTATCGGTATAACATGTGCAACATCTCAAGTACATCATCAATCTCTGTCCATGTTACAACAAGCACATAACAAAGGTTCCTCTTGTTACAATGATGACTTTGATGATTTAATCAATGCAGTTAGTTCATTTTGGGAGATTGGATTAAAGGAATTTAGTTGGATTACCTTGTTACTATTATCATCACTATTCTCACCAATGCTGCTCAGAGTGAGTTTATACTTAACATGTGACACACTCTGACTTTGAAGTTGTATTTTTTATCTTATCATTAAAGAATTGTAAAAAATCATGGCTGGTACAGTCAGGTGGTATATTAGATTCAGTTTCATTGACGTTTTCAGTTAATTTGGACACTGTCTCGAAAAGGAAGGAATATTTTTATTATTCTCTATTAAGGAAGAATAATATAAAGATCTAGCTTTTATAAGGGCATGTTTATACTCAGTTAGAGCAGGGGTTTTCAACCTTTTTGGACATGCGGCCCCCTCCGTAAGCCAACCTTGCACTTGTAAACCCCCCCCCACACACACACACAACCCTCGCCCAAAAACCATTGCGAAAGCTCTTGACAAGCTTAAATAATATAATTAACGTTGTGCACATCATACATATGATGCAATTTTGCATATTTAACTATTAACTTCAAAAAGGTAATAAAACCCTACCTTATTTAATGCGATGGCTGAGCCTGTTTTTGCGAACACATCACATAAATTCTTGGTTCGATGTTCGTCTCAGCTAGTTTTAAATCGTCCTCCACTGTTAATAAACGTGAGCGGTACTTGATTTTGATGTACGTAAGCTCAGAAAATGTTGCTTCACAGAGCCAGGTAGAGGCAAACGGTAAAAGTACATTAATTGCTAGCTCCGCCAGTTCAGAATATTCTGCTTTGACTGACAGCCAAAACTCTGGAAGTGACGATGAATTAAAAATTGCTTTCAATGATCGGTCACTTGAAAGGTCCAGAAGTGCATCCTGCTGAGCTGATGACATTTGACATCCTGCGCTGGTGATGAATGGATTACAAACCCAGTCGTGCTGATCTTGTCTTTGATGCTCTGGAAAATATTTCCTGAAGTGATCAGAAAGGGCTTGTAGATAGAGATTGATTTCCTTTTTCGTAGCATTCCAGTCAAGTTTATTTTCAGTTATGAATTCATGCACACACCAACACATCTGTCCCAGCACAGACCCATTTCGTCAAGTTTGCTATTTAATTTTTCAAAAATAGATTTCCATGTGCATGTTCTCTCCAGTGCACAACAAAACAACAGATCCTCTAGCAGTTTTCCCTCACAGCAGTAGCGGACAAATACAAGCAGTTGGGATGCATTCGAAATGTCTGTCGACTCGTCCAATTGCAAAGAAAATTTCTTTCCGCCACCAAATCTCTCTATAATTTGACACTTCACATTGTTTGAGACAATGTCTATTGTAAAAAAGCGCTATATAAATAAAGTTGACTTGACTTGACTTGTTTGCCAAATCAGCAATACGACAACTGATGGTGTTATCAGAAAGTGGAATTTTCTCAATGTTGTGGGCAAACTTATCTCCATGCATATTTTTAGAAATAGCCACGGCTGCCGGACGAACTAGTGTCTCTGCAATAGTATAAGTCTGTTTTGCTTTGGCAATCAAATACGTCACTTCATATGAGGCAATCAGGGCTTTCGCTTTCACTGTGGTTTGGCCAATAAACGTCTGTTTCTGAGTAGCCAACAACGATTCTTAACGGCGAAAAAGTGCTGGTAGTCACAGAAAAATGGCTTTAATTCCGGACGAAACAGACGTTGATAAGCTGGAATATAAAAACAAACAAACAAAACAAACAAAACGCGCCGGTAGCAGAAGTAACAGACTTCGAAAACAAGCAGGGATTTTTGTTAAGAAACACAAGCGCTATTTTACGATAAACAAAATAAAACAGTATAAGTCTAGATACTCTATATTAATTACAAGCGCAAGATTAACTTTTAAATTATACGTTTAAATTATACGTACATAAAAAGTTATTTAGCTAACGGCTACAAACAACTAGCTACAGTTGTGTGATCTTACTGTTGTTTGTGTGGCAGGTTCAGGCCACAGTGATGAGTTCTCTGGCTGCACTGGTTGCAGTAGGGTTGGGGGCATGGAGTAAGGGCAGCGTGGACCTTCAGCATGCTGCTGTACTATCTCTGTGTGTCTGCCCTTACTGTGTGCCCTGCACCCATTGAAAATATCATTCCATTCAATAAATTCCATATATACCGTATACATCTGTTTACCATGTTTTATATATACATTCCTCTATCATGTCTATAGCACCTTAATCTGTATCACTTTAACCTGCATAGCACCTTAATCTTAATCTGCACCCTAATCTGTATGTTGTTTTAGCTGTATATCTTGTTTATAGTACATTCAATAATATATTCAACTTCATAGATCTTATTCATACCACTGCTATTTACCCACTGTAAATAATTTATATCACAGATACCGTATATCCTGCACTTTCTGCTTATTGCACTTCTGGTTAGATGCTAAACTGCATTTCGTTGCATTGTACTTGTACATGTGTAATGACAATAAAGTTGAATCTAATCTAATCTAATCTAATCTGATCTGATCTGATCTAATCTAATCTAATCTAATCAGCGCCTTGACCAGGAACTGTGAGCTGACCCATGAATTGGCATCTGCTGCTTCAGCTGAACAACTCCAAGCAATGGAGCAACTGTGAGCAAAAATCTTCTGTAAGGAAATGAGAAAAATACTTTGGCGTATTCACATGATGAAATCTGACTTTTCACATGATGAAATCTGATTCTTTTCTCTTACCCCCCATACACAATTTATGGTAGATAGATGGTGCTATAGGTTCAGTTTCGACATGAACATCATAGGATTAGTTCACAGAACGAATTAATTCCATAAACACAGATTCAGTGTTTATGGAAGTTAATTCATAATTCAAGCTGATATAATATAATATAACAAATCTAAATACCAATATATAGATTTACTTGATGTAACATGGTAATTCAGTACTATAACAAGCACAAGTAAGTACTCTGTAAAACATAAAACATTTAGTATGTATTAAGCATGTGCTACAGTAGTTTTAAATGGTGATACACACATACCCTGCAGATCTTCTAACTTTATATCTTAGCTAAAGGAACTAAGCAAAGGGTTGTGCAAGTTATTTTAACTGATTAGGTACTGGACTAGTAATTAGAAGGTTGCCGGTTCAAGCCCTGTCACTGTTGGGTCCCTGAGCAAGGCTCTTAACCCTCAATTGCTTAAAATTGTGTTCAGTCATAATTGTAAGTCGCTTTGGATAAAAGCGTCTGCTAAACGCTGAAAATGTAATGTAATGATAACTATGATCATTTTATACTGATGGGAGTGGTCTCACTGAATGGTCTTATGGGTATTCTGGGTGAAGGTGTGTTTACCTTTTTCTGATGGGGGTGTCGGAGCCATGAAAACACGACACTTCACTTCTATAACAGAAAAATAAAAATACACAATGAGACAGAATAATTATAAAGCTCAGCTATACACACACACACACTTTTGCCCTTATCTTGTTGCTTATGCTTATAAATATACTAAAACTATAAATACTTCTTGTTTAAATTTATAAGCACAAAGTTAAAATAATAATAATAATAATAAAATGTTATTTTTAAGCGCCTTTCAGGAATCCCAAGGACACTGTACAAATACAGGCCTGTACAAATACAGGCATGTAAATTAATTAACATAAATAAATACAAATTTATATAAAAAAAAAAATTAATAAAAAATAACCAGAAACAATCAGTTTAGTAAAACAAATTTAATAAAACAAACATAAGCTAATTAAATTTAGTTATCAGGAAAAGCAGAAAGAATAAGGTGGGTCTTAAGCTGTTTTTTAAAGGAGGTGACCGATGCGCACGACCAAAGGTGCAGTGGTAGGGAGTTCCACAGTTTTGGCCCTGCAACACTAAAAGCTCGATCACCGACAGTATGTAACCTAGAGGAGGGGACAGAAAGGAGATGGGACTCAGAAGACCGAAGGGAGTGCAAAGTCGAGTGTCTAACCACCAGATCAGTGAGATACGGGGCAACCAGGCCATGGAGAGAGTTAAATACCCGCAGAGGGATATTGAACCGGGAGCCAGTGCAGTTGTTTGAGTGTCGGGGTGATCTGCTCTGTGGATCTGGTGTGAGTAAGAACCCTGACTGCTGAATTCTGGACATACTGCAGTGTCTTAAGGCTACGGGCAGGAAGCCCAAACAGAACTGAATTACAATAGTCCAGTCTAAATGTGATGAATGCATGAAGTAGTGTCTCAGCTGTAACAAGATCAGGAATAGCAAATGCGTGCTGCCCAATTTTCTTCAGAGTGGACGGGGATGCAATTAGTATGGCTTCCGTTTTATTGCTCTTTAACTTGAGAAAGCTCTTGGCCATCAAGTCTTTGATATCAGCCAAGCAGCTAATCAGTGAAAATAATAATTTAATTTCTTCTTATTATTATAATTTCTTCTTATTAAATGCAAACCCTACTTCCTATTAAAGTGGGTATTTTATAAAAATGCAATAAGAAGACTTCAGGATTGAATTTCCAATCAGCTTTAAAAGAACATTTCTCAGTGTTTGCAAATGACCATCTACTGTTCAGACCACTGTGGAAAGATTCAGGAAATGTGAAGAGATTTCATTCAGTCGGAAACCACTGTTGAATGTTGCTGAACGACAGTGACCACAAACTGTTTAGCAGCTGAAGTCCCGTATCAAGCAAGAATAGAGAAAATTTCTACTTGCAAAACTGTCCTCAGCACCAGTGATATTGCAGTGACATCAGAAAAATCCCTACACCAGTATGACAGACCGTATCTAGTTGTTTATTGGTGATGTTGACCTCATGAACTGTGTTCCAGTCAAACATCTAAATACTCTTCTAGATAACGTTTATATACACTGATCAGCCATAACATTAAAACCACCTCCTTGTTTTTACTCACTGTCCATTTTATCAGCTCCACTTACCATATAGAATCACTTTTACAATTACTGACTGTAGTCTATCTGTTTCTCTGCATGCTTTGTTAGCTTTCTTTCATGCTGTTCTTCAATGGTCAGGACCCCCACAGAGCAGGTGTTATTTAGGTGGTGGATAATTCTCAGCACTGCAGTGACACTGACATGATGGTGGTGTGTTAGTGTGTGTTGTGCTGGTACGAGTGGATTTTTAAATACTGTGTCCACTCACTGTCCACTCTATTAGGCACTCCTACCTTGTCAGTCCAACTTGTAGATGTAAAGTCAGAGACGATCGCTCATCTATTGCTGCTGTTTGAGTCGGTCATCTTCTAGACCTTCATCAGTGGTCACAGGACGCTGCCCACAGGGTGCTGTTGGCTGGATGTTTTTGGTTGGTGGACGATTCTCAGTCCAGCAGTGAGGTGTTTAAAAACTCCAGCAGCGCTGCTGTGTCTGATCCACTCATACCAGCACAACACACACTAACACACCACCACCATGTCAGTGTCACTGCAGTGTTGAGAATGATTCACCACGTAAATAATACCTGCTCTGTAGTGGTCCTGTGGGGGTCCTGACCATTGAAGAACAGGGTGAAAGGAGCTAACAAAGCATGTAGAGAAACAGATGGATTACAGTCAGTAATTGTAGAACTACAAAGTACTTTTATATGGTAAGTGGAGCTGATAAAATGGACAGTGAGTGTAGAAACATGGAGGTGGTTTTAATGTTATGGCTGATCTGTGTATATGTCAGTGTAACTTCCCTCTTTGAGTGACTACTCGGAAAGTGACACATGGACTGTGGGGCAGTGATGAATAAACCAGAATAACAGTTAACATGTTTAGTTAGGTAAACACAGACTCAGCAGAAGTGAAGAGTGACTTCTTGTTTTTCCACCTGTTTATGACCGCTCTCTTTCACTGAACCTTTTTGTGTAACTAAACTTTTGTGACTCGGGTCAGTTATTATGAGCTTGTTGGATTTTCTGGAAAAGCTTTTTGCAAGATTCTGTAGTGTGTATGTGGGAGTTTGTACCCATTCAGTCTAAGAGAGTTTGTGATTTTGAGCACTGATGTTGGATTAGAAGGAATGGCTCATATTGATTTTCCAGTTCATCACAAATGTATTTGATAAGGTTGAGGTCAGGGCTCAGTGAAGGTCACTGTACCACACTAAACTCGTCTATGTCTTTATGGTGCAGGCTTTGTGCACAGGGGTACAGTCATGACGGAATGGAAAACACCTTCCCTACCCTGGTGAAAAAATAGTATACTTAAGTATACTAATCTTCAATATGCTAAAGTGCACTAAAGTGTATTATTGTCAAACTAATGATCAATACACTTAAAGAGTGCTAAAATGGAACAACTATTTTTGTACTTAATATACTTTAGTTGTACAAAAATAATACAAAAGCTCAACTTTAATTGTATTGTGTACTAAACTGTACTAAATTGAGACAATTTTAAGTATATTTAATTCAACTTAAGCATACTACTGCATGCGTATTTAATTCCGTTTCACATACACTTAAAATAAAGTTGAAGCACATTTAATAAAGCAATAAGCCACGAGGGGCCGTGCGTTACTGTGATTTTAGCACGGGGATGCTAAAATCATAGCAGTAACGCACGGTCTCAAGTGGCTTATTGCTTTTATAAAACGGCGGTCAACATAAAATATAAATACAACAATGTTTAATTCATAAATGTATTTATTGTGTATAAACTTACAATAAAGCATTCTTCCGTGACGCCAGGTAGTTCGTTAACATTGTTGCTAGGCAACATGAGGGCGAAAATAACATTAACTTTTTCTTTTCAGTGGCGTATTAATATGGAACGATGTGAGGTGGTCCTAGGTGTGCGTTTATCGAGGATTTTACAACAGCTTCGAACGCGGCTCAGCCAAACAGATTTTAGGACCGGAACTATCCGTTTTATAATCAGTATTTCAAGTGCACTTAAGAGTACATTAAAAATAGAGTTTAAATATATTTATTTTAGAGCACCATTCTTACACTTCTTTGTGGTTCAGAGCAAAGCTTCACAGCCAAGCTGAACTGTAACCAGCAGGTGTCGTTATTTTTTTATATTTTGAGGTGGTGTTCAGACTTTTAGCAGACGCAAGGTTCGAACCCCTGACTTTCTTATGTGTTAGTGTGTTTTACCGCTGCACCACCGGAGCACTGTAAACGCTTTATTGTTCTAGTCACTTTAAAATAAAATGTAAATTTTAACTCGTTCATTCAAGTACACAATACATTTTTATGTAGTGAATTCTTTGCTAGTATAATCACAGCATCATGTGAAATCCATTAATTACATGCAAAGTAAAAACCTGTAAAAAAGTACCTGAATATGTTCTTTAATATGATTAATTTATTTTCCATACTAAAATTAAAGAATAATGAAATATTTTTTAAATAACAAAAATACTATTAACGTTTTACCAATAAGTAACTTCATGTTAAAAAATACAAATTGTTTAGCATTTTTTGCAGAAATATACCAAACATCTATTATGAAAACAAGTATATGAGTTGAATATTAAATTTATTGAAAGTTAATTTTAACTACAAGTATACTTCATGGTAATGTATTTATTAAAAGTATAATTATAAGTATACCTATATAAGGTTGGTATTACTACATATGTCATTACAGTGCTCATAAATAAATATACTGATACATTTGTATTTAAAAACAAGTATAGGAGAAGTATATTAAATTAAATGAAACTTAAATGTAACTAAAAGTATACTTCATGGTAATGTATTTATTAAAAGTATACTTTTTGTATATATGATATAGTATGATAAAAGTTTACTTGCTCAAAGTATGACATTAATATATATTTAACATGTTTGAAATAAGTACAGACATTTGCTAGTTTATTTATTGTATACTTAGACTGATCTTAGTATATTTTAAGTACATTTAAGTACACTTTTTTTTTCACTAGGGTAAACTGCTGCAAAGTTGGAAACATATAATTTGTTAAATGGCTGATTGTATACACCTGTTAGCAATTGGTGTAAATAAAACACAATTTTTCCATATTGTGTTAAACTTATTTATTATAATATCACAGTTATAACCAGAGTTGATTGAAACCATTTGTAAAAATAAATAAAAATGAAATGATAAAATGTATTTGTGTTAATTTAACCCACAACTTAAATATAAGAGAATTCAAATATTTTATTTATATGAATAAATGATGAATAATTTGTAGAAATAAATCATTTTTATATAATTGATATTTAATTTATTTACCCCTTAGTTGACGTGTTTAACATAAAAGTACCGCTAGGTGGCGCTGCGGTTTTAAGAAAACAACTTTCTAACCTACATGCCAGCAGCTGAAAATCATCCATGAAGAGTTATTATTTATTATTATAAATACTTTCCTAAAACTAAAATATGTTTTACAAGTATGTAATTCTGAATAATGTGCTGTAATTCTATATTTGCTAAAATAATAAAAATTTACTTTTAATCATGTTTAAGTTTTTAAAAGATCATAATAGTAAAGTATAAGTTATATACAATAATTATTTCTATATTTGGTATTTTGTCTTATACTAGATGAACACTAGAACATTGTATGATGTAAGGTTAAGAAATACCCAGGCTCTAATTTCAGTTTGTTGAGTCAGATGCAGAATATTAAAATGATCCTCCATCTGCAACAGATCTGACTGGTGCTCAAGCTATGTCTATAGGGATACGACCTTCAAATGCACTTCTGCACCACAAACCCCCCCTTACAATTGAGACTTGAAATACATGCTAAAGCTCATTTCCTGTATGCTGATCGAGGATTCACCTGGCTGTAAACCACCACTCATTTTTCAAAGTATTTTCAACATTTGAAACATTCGCATCTACTGTATGTTACTGCGTTTATTCTACATGCTGGAGTTGTTAAACACCTCACTGTCACTGCTGGACTGAGAATCGTCCACCAACCAAAAATATCCAGCCAACAGCACCCCGTGGGCAGCGTCCTCTGACCACTGATGAAGGTCTAGAAGATGACCAACTCAAACAGCAGCAATAGCTGACCGATTGTCTCTGACTTTACATCTACAAGGTGGACCAACTAGGTAGGAGTGTCTAATAGAGTGGACAGTGAGTGGACACAGTATTTAAAAACTCCATCAACGCTGCTGTGTCTAATCCACTCATACCAGCACAACACACACTAACACACCACCACCATGTCAGTGTCACTGAAGTGCTGAGAATGATCCACCACCTAAATAATACCTGCTCTGTAGTGGTCCTGTGGGGGTCCTGACCATTGAAGAACAGGGTGAAAGGGGGCTAACAAAGCATGGAGAGAAACAGATGGACTACAGTCAGTAATTGTAGAACTACAAAGTGCTTCTATATGGTAAGTGGAGCTGATAAAATGGACAGTGAGTGTAGAAACGAGGAGGTGGTTTTAATGTTATGGATGGTATATATCACCATTTCCAGAAAAGTTAGGACATTTAGTAAATCTTTACAAAAAGAAAAACTGTGGTTTATTTTTCTTGAGTTTTTATTTAACTGATAAAAGTAAAAAGAAAAGATTTCACATGTTCTCCCTGATCACCTTCGTTGTAGTCTGTACATTGCAGTTAGGACAGAGGCGTGTTCCCCCCATGTTTCATCACCATTCTTATTAATGAGACTTTGTAAAGGTTTAGGAACTGATGACACTATTTGTTGCCGTTTTGTAAGTGGAATTATTTTCTGTTCTTGCTTAATAAGAAACTTCAGCTCTTTGTGGTCGTCGTCTGATTCTCCTGCGCCATACACTTTCAATAGGAGACAGACCTGGACTGCAGACGGGCCAATCAAGCAACAGAGTAAAAAGTGATGAGCCACGACCCATGATCCTTTGATGGATCTTATTTTTATAACCAATCATGATTCCTTCACCTGTTACCAACTCACCTGCTTATTGTGAATCACTGTAACTTCAATATTCTATAAAGCTTTTACTCTGTTTTACCTCTGTCCAAAAGTGTGTTGCAGGCATCAAATTCTAAACTTGCTTATATGTCATTTATAAGTTGATACATTCATATTTTTTTCACTTTTATCAGTTAAATAAAAAATCAAGAGAATTATTTTTTCTTTCTACTGAATTTTAGTGTCTGAACTTTCAGATTTTTTTCAGACGTTGTTTCACACTGATGCAGCAGTTGATGCTGTGAACATCTCTCGATCTGCATGTACACCCACAGAGCACTTTATTAGGAACGCTTGTCTTGTACGTAAACTCAATGGCTTTTTATGACCTACCTTATACACAGATGGACGTTGTGGGTATACAATTAGGGCAAACCATAGCCTAGTGGTTAAGGCACAGGACTATTAATTCAAAAGGTTGCTGGTTCAAGCCCCACCACTGCTCGGTTGCTGCTGTTGGGCCCTTGAGCAAGGCCCTTAACCCTCAGTTGCTCAGACTGTACACTGTAACAGTACTGTAAGTCGCTTTGGATAAAGGCGTCTGCTAAATGCCGAAAATGTAAATGTAAAAAACAATTACTGAATATTCTATCTGTTGCACTGTACTGTACATAATGTGAACTCTCTTTACCCCATCCATACTAACCATGTTAGTGGTTGTTTTGCTGTGTAGTTTTATGAAATACCAGGATATTTTACATCAAAATCTGTTTTTGCTGGGAAAATAAAAATAACTCCTCATTAGATCTTCCAGCAGGACAATGATCTAAAACATCAATACTGACCAAGAAAAATGTTATAAAAATACTGAACACAAAATCAAACTTCTGGTCGCCTCATTCCCCTGATCTAAACCCCATAGACAGTCCTGCCATGAGTGGCTCAAGCAGTTATTAGGTTTGATGCTAATTATTTTTAATGGGTTAACAGTAAATGTATTTGTGTTTATCTGTAGGTTTTACTTCTCTTTTCCACTCATGTGGTTTCTCAGAAATAAAGTCTCATGTTCTGCACATCTAAATATATAATTTTGAGAAATTGTGTTGAAAGCAGTGAATGCTGTTACACAGTAAACATAAAAGAGACATAATGCAGGTCACTCGTAATAATTCTACTGTAAATATGATCTATCAGTTTATTTTGTTTTGTTCTATGAGATGATGTAGTTTTGTATGGAACAACATTTAAAATAAATATTTATGGTGTGAAAGCAAAAGATGGGTACGGGTGTGTTAGAACAAGGGGGCTCAAAAATATTCTTATCAACTAAAAGAGGCACTGCAGAAAACCTTTGGAAACACTGGACCAGATGATGAGTGGATGATGGACCACTCTCAGCACTGCAGTGACATTAAGACATGGGCGTCTCGTTCCTTAGGGCGATTGGGCGATGCACCACCAAAGGGCATCTTGTGAGTGAAGTGGACGTGCTGGGTTGTAGTGATTAATAAGTTCACTCAGACACTGTGGAGCCAGACCATGTAGCGCTTTATAATTTAGTAAAAGTATTTTGTAATCAATGCGGAATTTAACTGGCAGCCAGTGTAGAGATGATAGAACAGGACTAATATGATCAAATTTTTTAGTTCTAGTTAGCACTCCAGCTGCTGCATTTTGAACTAACTGGAGTTTGTTTATGGATCTACCAGAGCATCCAGTTAGAAGAGCATTACAATAATCTAACCGAGAAGTTATAAACGCATGGATCAGTTTTTCAGCGTCATTAACAAATAGTATATTTCTTATTTTAGAGATATTACGCAAATGATAGAAAGCAACTCTAGTAATATTATTGACGTGTGTATCTAAGGAGAGATCAGAATCTATTGTGACACCCAAGTTTTTAACATCTGGGCTGGGAGTAACAGAGAAAGTGTTTAGGTTTAGCACCAGGTTAGACAACTTGTCTCTTGCAGCTTTAGAGCCAACAAGTAAAACCTCAGTTTTATCTGAATTAAGTAAAAGAAAATTACACGACATCCAGTTTTTTATGTCGTTTACACAATCTTCTATCTTACTGATTGTGTCAGTATCATTTGGTTTGGCTGATATATACAGCTGTGTGTCATCTGCATAGCAGTGAAATTTTATGCCATGTTTATGAATAATTTCACCTAGTGGAAGCATATAGAGTGTAAATAATAGAGGTCCAAGTACCGACCCCTGTGGAACACCACCCTTTACTTTTGTAGTTTCCGAGCATTTATTATTTACATAAACAAATTGCGAGCGGTCAGTCAGATATGATTGAAACCAAGAGAGTGCGAGTCCTTTAACACCTACTGTATTTTCTAGCCTCTCCAGTAAAATGTTATGATCGACCGTATCAAACGCTGCACTAAGGTCTAATAGAACAAGAAAAGAGACACATCAATTATCAGAAGACATTAACAACTCGTTAACTACTCTAATTAATGGGGTTTCGGTACTATGGTTGGGTCTAAATCCTGATTGAAATTTTTCATGAATACAATTTTCATTCAAATAAGAGCATAATTGTTTGGAAACGACTTTTTCTAATATTTTAGAGACAAAAGGAAGATTTGAAATTGGCCTATAATTAGCTAGTACATGTGGATCAAGATTAGGTTTTTTAATCAGGGGTTTAATAACGGCACTTTTAAACAATTTAGGTACATACCCAAGGCTAAGGGATGCATTGATTAATGTAAGCAGGAGCTCTACAATAGCTGGGAGTAAATCTTTAAGTAAATGAGTTGGAACAGGATCGAGTATACACGATGATGACTTAGATGATTTAATCAGCACAGTTAGTTCATTTTGGGAGATTGGATTAAAGGAATTTAGTTGGATTAACTCGTTACTATTATCACCAATGCTGCTCGGAGTGAGTCCATACTTAACATTGGCAAGTGACACACTTTGACTCTGAAGTCGTATTTTTTCTATCTTGTCATTAAAGAATTTTAAAAAATCATCGCTGGTACAGTCAGGCGGTATATTAGATTCGGTTTCATTGACGTTTTTAGTTAATTTGGACACCGTCTCAAAGAGGAATCTGGGATTGTTTTTATTTTTCTCTATTAGGGACGAATAATATAAAGATTTAGCTTTTATAAGTGCATGTTTATACTCACTTAGAGCATCTTTCCAAGCAATCTTATACACCTCCAGTGTAGTGTGACGCCACTTGCGTTCTAATTTCCGTGCTGCTTGTTTAAGTGCGCATGTGTGGTCATTGTACCAAGGAGCAAGTTTTTTCTCCCTAATCAGTTTAGTTTTGAGTGGGGCTACGTTATCTAAGGTTGTGCGCAATACGTTTTCTAGGTTTTGAGTTGCCTGATCTAGTTCTTTAGGTTCTGATGCTGATATATTTGGTATTTCTGGTAGGCAGTTTATGAACGCTGCTGCAGTTGCAGATGTAATAGTGCGCTTACATTTAAAACGATGTGGTTGCTGTATATTATTGGACAGGGACACTTCATAAATTAGTAGGGAGTGATCAGAAATTAAGTCATTCTGTGGTACAATTTCCAGGTTGTCTATGTTTATACCTGTGGTATATTGAGCTTATGGGCTTTCCATAGTTTTATATGTTCTATGTGATATGCGCATGTCCAGCGGAGACGCGCCAGAAGACGAGCCCCGGTTGGCATGTTGAAATATTGTTTATGCAAGTGCTTCAGTAAATGTGGTTAAATGCGTGCAGCCGTCTCGTTATTAATACACCACATAATTGGCGATGAGGTAAAAAGTGACTGTAGTGAGCAGTGAAGATGGCCAACTTCGCCAAACCGGACGAGTTTAATCCAGAAAACGAACAATGGACAGCTTACATCGAGCGAATGGAACTTTTTTTTGAAGCACACGATATCGAGGATGAAAAACAGGTAGCTACTCTGCTAAGCTCTGTTGGTGCTTCTACATACGGACTGCTACGAAATTTAGTTCAACCTCTCAAACCTAGGGATAAGACTTTTGATGAAATCGTGGAAATTCTGTCAAATTACTATGAACCTAAACCACTGGTCATAGCCGAGCGATTCAGATTCCGACGATGTGTGCAGAAGAACGATGCAACGGTAGCTCAGTTTGCTGCTGATCTGAAACAGCTAGCTGCAAGATGTGACTTCGGGGATAGGCTGGACGAGGCTCTGCGAGACGGGTTTGTCAGTGGAATTCGTGATGAAGCGTGCCAACGCAAGTTGCTTTCCACGGATGTGCTAACGTTTGCCAGAGCCCTGGAGATCGCGCTTAACATGGAAGCAGCCCACCGTGACACGCGGCAGCTAAGACAAAGCGAGGCACCGTCTACCTCTTCTGTGCACAAGGTAGATGAAAGACAAAAGCCTTCTCCATCAGCGCAGACAGCGTGCTATAGATGCAAAGGAAAAAATCATAGCCCAAGTGAATGCTACTTTAAAACTGCCAAATGCCACAAATGTGATAAAGTCGGTCATATACAGAAAGCATGCAGAAGTAGCCAGCCTGCCGCGAGAGAGAAGAAAGGAAGGCAAAATAAGACTTGGCAAAAAGTGACAAGTTATGTGATAGCAGAACAGGAGGAGGAAGTGTTCTGTGTAAATGAAACAGACAAACAGGCATTCAAAGCGAACTTCGCCGTAAACCGGAGGAATGTTCCAATGGACATAGATACGGGGGCTGCAGTCAGCATAATATCGGAGGCGATGTATAGAGAGTCGTTCGCGGATGTGCCACTAGGGGGCAGCAACGTCACGCTGAAGACCTACACTGGCCAGGTAATTCCAATAAAAGGGCAATTCGTGGCAAAAGTTACCTATGGAGATCAAACTGCTGACTTACCATTAATTGTAGTGAAAGGCAATGGACCTGCACTTTGTGGTAGGAACTGGCTTGAAAGCATCAAGTTGGACTGGAAAACAATTAAAATGATCAGTGAAAATGCAAAACAGCCCTCAGCACCCAAATCAATACCTGAGGTGTTAGAAAAATACAGTGAAGTTTTTAAAGAGGAGTTGGGAACATTAAAGGAAATTAAAGCCACAATTTCTGTCAAGCCAGACGCCACGCCCAAGTTCCACAAAAGCCGCCCTTTGCCATTTGCAATGAAGGAACGAGTGGAAGATGAATTACAGCGACTGGAAAAAGAAAACATCATCAGTCCTGTGAAGCACAGTGAATGGGCCGCTCCTGTCGTTCCTGTGGTCAAGAGGGATGGCAAGATTCGCTTGTGCGGCGATTACAAGGTAACAGTGAACCAGGCAACCAACACGGACATATACCCACTGCCACGCATTGAAGAAGTGTTGGCAACGCTGAGTGGTGGCAAGTTGTTTTCGAAAATCGACCTAGCCTCAGCTTACCAACAAGTGCTCCTTGACGAGGGTTCAAAAAAATACACAACAATTAACACTCACAAGGGCTTGTTTGTGTATAATCGTCTTTGCTTTGGCATTAACTCTGCTGTTAGCATCTTCCAGAGAGTGATGGAGAGTCTGATGAAGGACCTGAGCGTGGTTGTTTACCTTGATGATCTGCTCATAATGGGAAGAGATGAGGCAGAGCATCTGAAGAACCTCGACAGAGTCCTGCAACGCTTGCAAGAGAACGGCCTGCGAGTGAAAAGGTCAAAGTGCGAGTTCGGAAAGACCCAAATCGAGTACCTGGGCCATGTCCTGGACGAAAAGGGGGTGCACCCATCCAAAAGCAAGGTGAGAGCAATACATGATGCACCCACACCTACAAATGTGAAAGAGCTACGGGCTTTCCTAGGTCTAGTTAACTACTATGGCCGTTTCGTGCCACAGCAAAGTACTGTGCTAGCGCCGCTTTACGGTCTGCTGAAAGAGCAAGTCACATGGAAATGGAAGAAAGCTGAACAAGATGCATTTAACAAATGTAAAGAACTCCTGACGAGTGACAAAGTGTTAGTGCACTATGATCAGAGCCTGCCGTTGACCCTTGCATGTGACGCTTCAGCATATGGCATTGGAGCCGTAATCCAGCACACAACATCAGATGGAAAAGAGCATCCAATTGCTTATGCTTCGCGTACTCTCTCTCCAGCAGAGAAGAAGTATTCGCAAATTGAGAAAGAGGCCCTAAGCCTCATATATGGTGTTAAGAAGTTTCACCAATACCTCTGGGGACGTCAATTCAACCTGGTCACAGACCATAGGCCATTACTGACTTTGTTTGGAGAACATAAAGGGCTTCCTACAATGGCAGCAGCCCGAATCCAGAGGTGGGCCATCGTACTGTCGGCATACAACTACCACATTGTTTACCGTCAGTCAGAGAAGCATGGCAATGCTGACGGGTTGTCTCGTGTGCCGCTATCAGAGACCAAAGATGCTGGAACAGAGACAATCTCCGCCTACGTCGACGCACTGATATGTGAACACCTAGAAGGCGTGCCGCTGACCGCAAAGCAGATTGCCAAGGTAACGAGAACTGACACCGAGCTCTCAAGACTGCACAGATTCATCATGGAAGGGTGGCCAAAAGAAATTCCTGAAGAACTGAAAGGATACCACAAAAGGCATGATGAACTCTCTGTGGAGCAGGGGTGTGTGCTGTGGGGCACTAGAGTGGTTACACCCTCGAAGCTCAGAGCTGCCGTGCTTAAAGAAATCCACAGCGGGCACCCTGGCATTGTGAAGATGAAGGCAATTGCACGGCAATACGTCTGGTGGCCACATATTGATATGGACATTGAGAAAGTGTGCAAAGGATGTGAAACATGTCAGCTAGAGCAGAGAATGCCGCGCCATGTGCCACTGCACCCTTGGGAATTTCCAGGAGATGTGTGGAAGAGACTTCACATTGACTTTGCAGGGCCATTCATGGGCCACATGTTCATGATTGTAGTTGACGCATTCTCAAAATGGCTGGAGGTTTACAAAATGACACAAATAACCTCCTCTGCTACCATCACCAGACTAAAGAGACTTTTTGCATCATATGGAGTCCCTGAACAGATTGTCACAGACAATGCAACAACCTTTATGTCTGATGAATTCCAACAGTTCGCGAGGAGAAATGGAATCCTCCACACGACCGGTGCCCCGAGGCACCCAGCCACGAACGGCCTAGCCGAGAGATATGTCTCAACGTTCAAGGCTGGCATGAAAAAGCTGGCGAGAGAAGATTTGAGCATTGAAGACAAAGTCTCTCACTTCCTGCTACGGTATCGCACAACTCCCAACGGCACAACAGGCGAGTCGCCTGCTGATGTGTTCTTGAAAAGACATGTCAGAACCAGACTGGACTTTCTGAAACCAAACATTCAAGAAACGATGAGGAGGAAGCAGTATCTGCAGAAAGACGGACATGACAGAAAAGCGTTGGACAGGCAGTTCGACGTTGACGAGCAAGTCTACCTGCGAAACACTGCTGGCGAAACACCAAGATGGATCCCAGGAATCATCACCCAGCAGTCAGGGCCTGTGTCCTACAAGGTCCGCGGAGAAGCGACGGATCAAGAATACCGGCGCCACGGAGACCAGCTGAGACCTCGCCATGCTGCGGGGCTTCCAGATCTGCAATCTGAGGAAGTTGCTGAGGAGACCGGGCCGATGGAGAGCAGTTTCAGAGCATCCTCAGCACCTGAACTGTCAGACCCAGCTGAGCCGCCTGATCCTGTTGCGGTGACCCTAAGGCGCTCCCAGCGTACCCCAAAAGTGCCTCAACGTTACCAAGACTGAGTGATGATGTTTAGTTTGAGTTACAGTTAAAGCATTCAGTTAACTTTATTATGCAATATGGGTAATGTTGATAATTCTAATCTTAATGCATAGTAATGATATATTTAATATGATTTGGGATGTCTAAGTCTTAGAAAAGTTACCTTTAAAGTAAAGGGGGAGGTGATGTGGTATATTGAGCTTATGGGCTTTCCATAGTTTTATATGTTCTATGTGATATGCGCATGTCCAGCGAAGACGCGCCAGAAGACGAGCCCCGGTTGGCATGTTGAAATATTGTTTATGCAAGTGCTTCAGTAAATGTGGTTAAATGTGTGCAGCCGTCTCGTTATTAATACACCACAATACCATAAGTAAGTATTAAATCTAAGGTATGTTTACAGCGGTGAGTGGGTCCTGTTACATTTTGGGTGATGCCTAAGGATTCTAAAATAGAATCAAACGCAATTTTGAGTGGATTACACTTATCCTCATAATGAATATTAAAGTCACCAACAATTAAAGCTTTTTTAGTTGATAAAACTAATTTAGAAAGAAGATCTGCAAATTCGTTAAGAAATTCTGAGTAAGGACCAGGGGGTCGATAAACAGTAACCAGTTTAAACATACTAGTTTTATCAGATGAACATTTATTGGCTTTGTCAGAGATAAGAACCTCAAACTGTAAGGTTTCCTGCGGCGTTGGGCTTAACCTACCTTGGTCCCCGGCGTTGCAGGAATTACAGATCCTCTGGAACAAAGGCCTTAAATTAGAGGTCTCCTAATTAAGGCTGACGACCTGCAGCTGCACCTGCTTATTTAAGCAGGCACTGTGCAACTGCAGGTTGTCATGCCTTTGTCCCTGTTTCGTTTGGTTTGGTTTCTTTTAGTTTGAAGTCGGCTTCTTAACCCAGTCACAGCAAGATGTGGCTGGTGTTTTAGCACACGGGTTCCCCGAATTTTGCGACGGCGATTTCGGGGTGTCCCGTGTGCTAAACAGGTGTGCGGCTTCCCGATCGTGCTGAGGCGCGGTCGGTGACATGGCCACCTGTCCCCGAACTTTGCGACGGCGAGTTCGGGTTATTCTCTAATTTCCTCTATGGAGAAGCTCACCTATAGAAAACAAGAGAATGATCCGGACCCGCGCCCACGCAGTCCGTGTAAACCGGTGGCTCTGTCACTAGCCGCACCATGCTGTCACCAGGCAGAAGCTCACCTATAGGAAACAAGAGAATGATCCGGACCCGCGTCCACGCAGTCCGTGTAAACCGGTGGCTCTGTCACTAGCCGCACCATGCTGTCACCAGGCAGAAGCTCACCTATAGGAAACAAGAGAATGATCCGGACCCGCGTCCACGCAGTCCGTGTAAACCGGTGGCTCTGTCACTAGCCGCACCATGCTGTCACCAGGAAGAAGCTCACCTATAGGAAACAAGAGAATGATCCGGACCCGTGTCCACGCAGTCCGTGTAAACCGGTGGCTCTGTCACTAGCCGCACCATGCTGTCACCAGGCAGAAGCTCACCTATAGGAAACAAGAAACACACCAAACTCGCCGTCGCGATGTTCGGGGAAACGGATGGCTTGAACGTCAGCCGCAGCTGGAATGCAACCAATCCGTTTAGCGCAAGGAACACACCGAACTCGCCGTCGCAACGTTCGGAGCGATGACTGTATTCCCAAAGACCGCTTAAGCGGCGGGGGAAAAACAGCCAACCCGGAGCGCTTGCATAACGGGTTCACAAGCCGAATTCCCAAAGACCGCATAAGCGGCGGGGGAAGACAGCCACCCGTATAGTGCAAGGAACACACCGAACTCGCCGTCGCGATGTTCGGGGAATCGGGTGGTTTGTCACCAAGCCGAAGCTGGAATGAAACCAACCCGTATTGTGCAAGGAACACACCAAACTCACGTCGCGATGTTCGGAGAATCGGGTGGTTTGTCACCAAGCCGAAGCTGGAATGAAACCAACCCGTATTGTGCAAGGAACACACCAAACTCGCCGTCGCGATGTTCGGAGAATCGGGTGGTTTGTCACCAAGCCGAAGCTGGAATGAAACCAACCCGTATTGTGCAAGGAACACGCCGAACTCGCCGTCGCAAAGTTCGGGGGCAGGTGGCCATGTCACCGACCGCGCCTCAGCACGATCGGGAAGCCGCACACCTGTTTAGCACACGGGACACCCCGAAATCGCCGTCGCAAAATTCGGGGAACCCGTGTGCTAAAACACCAGCCACACCTTGCTGTGACTGGGTTAAGAAGCCGACTTCAAACTAAAAGGAACCAAACCAAACGAAACAGGGACAAAGGCATGACAACCTGCAGTTGCACAGTGCCTGCTTAAATAAGCAGGTGCAGCTGCAGGTCGTCAGCCTTAATTAGGAGACCTCTAATTTAAGGCCTTTGTTCCAGAGGATCTGTAATTCCTGCAACGCCGGGGACCAAGGTAGGTTAAGCCCAACGCCGCAGGAAACCTTACAGTACGCCCCTCTCAAAAAGGACCGCTCCTGAGGTCCTAAGCCCCGCAGCCAGAGTCCCCTCGGGTGGACTCAAGCAACCGGGGAGTTAAAGAGGACCACTCCTAAGGTAAGAAGCCCCGCAGCCTGAGTCCCCTCGGGTGGACTCAAGCAGCCGGGGAAGTAGCCAGGGAGGGCACCCCCAAAAAATTTTTTGAGAGGGAATGGGGAGTTCTCCGCGGGTCCATTTACTGGTCATGCCTTTCTGTTACGTGGGGGGAATAAGGAGGACCCAAGATGCAGAGTTAAGTAACAGAAATTTTATTAATAAAAGTAAACAAATAATAAGCAGGGATATAACGTTAAACACAAGAAAACTTAACCGAGTCGCGAACCCCCATCGCGACTTGCAATGCCGGTCGCGACGGCCTCGCAAGTCGCGATGGGGGTTTGCGACTCGGTTAAGTTTTCTTGTGTTTAACGTTATATCCCTGCTTATTATTTGTTTACTTTTATTAATAAAATTTCTGTTACTTAACTCTGCATCTTGGGTCCTCCTTATTCCCCCACGTAACACAAACGAGTTTGTTATGGGAGATGATTTTACAGTAAGACCTATGTCTTTATCATAAATTGTGGCTATTCCTCCACCACGACCACTAAGACGTGGCTTATGTTCATAACTGTAACCCGGAGGAGATGCTTCATTTAAACCTAGATACTCATCAGGTCTAGCCCAGGTCTCGGTTAAACAAAGTGCACTAAGACAATTATCTGTAATTATTTCATTTACAATTACTGTTTTGCATGCAAGTGACCTGATGTTTAGAAGTCCTAACTTTAGTTTAGCCTTACTAGAGTTTTCATGATGCTCATTTAGATTAATTTTAATTAAATTATTATGCCATACTTCTTGATTTTGTTTTGGCTTACACCTGCCACGGTAAACAGACACAGTCTCAATGGTTTGTGACCTAAGGATTCTGGGTGACGTCCGATGGCGACTCGCAGACAGTCGGTTAGGCCTGTTTGTCTGCTGCCTGGTCTTGGCTCTGGATAGTCATTTAACACTATCTGCCGCTACACTAATGCGGTTGTGAAGCCTGTCACCTATGCTGCAAGAAATGCGAGCAGCACCCTCCCACGTGGGGTGGACACCATCCCGCTTCAAAAGACCAGGCCTTCCCTCAAAGGTGGACCAAATATCTACTAAATCAATGCAGTTTTCCGAGCACCATTCAGACATCCAGCGGTTCAGCGACAACAACCTGCTGTAGGTTTCGCCACTGGGTCGAATCGGTAAGGGGCCAGAGCACACTACTGCCTCAGACATCGACCTAGCTAACTCACACACCTCTATAACGTTACT
This sequence comes from Trichomycterus rosablanca, assembly GCF_030014385.1. NCBI lineage: Eukaryota > Metazoa > Chordata > Actinopteri > Siluriformes > Trichomycteridae > Trichomycterus > Trichomycterus rosablanca. The sequence continues at coordinate 49,668,800 of NC_085989.1, forward strand.
CTTAGTAACCTCAGACTGCCGTAAACGAACATCATTAGTGCCGACGTGGGTAACAATCTTTGAAAATCTACGATTAGCATTAGCCAGCACTTTTAGATTTGCTCTGATGTCAGGCGCCCTGGCCCCCGGAATACAGGTGACTATGGTTGCTGGTGTCTCGATGGGAGTTGCAATACGCACGTGTCGGAGCTGAGAATCTCCTATAACCAGAGCACTTACATTAACAGGCTTCTCAGCGGGTGGCTCACTGAGTGGGGAAAACCTGTTGGACACGTGCAACTGAGATGGTCAGTGCTTTGCCCTACGACTATGACGCCGAGACGTCACCCAGTCGCCCCGCTGTGAGGGCTCTAATGCCGGAGTCTGGGGTTCTACACCTGAACTACTGGCATTCGGGACTGCTACAGCTGAATCTAAGCCCTCACTAGTAGTAGTCTGTTCTAACGCCCGAATGCGCCCTTCTAACACTGAGATCTTCTCCGTCAGGCTAACAACTAATCTACACTTATCACATGTAAAGTTATCACTAAACACGGAGAAGGAATAACTGAACATGTTGCACTCGGAACAGGGAAATAAAGCTCCTGCTGGGGCCATAATAACTGTACTTAGCTTTAGAAGATGAGTTGAAGTTGATGTTTAAGTTGGATTCACCGGCGCTTCTGCTGGTAATCACAGAAAAACGGCTTTAATTCCGGACGAAACAGGCGTTGATAAGCTGAAATACAAAAACCAACAACCAAACAACACAAACGCGCTTCTTTCGGATAAAACGGCTGTAATTCTAAAGGAAAACGGTGTTCATGCGCTCGTGTACAAAACAAATAAACAGAACGCGCTTCCTACAGACAAAAAACGGTTTTAACTCCCCACAAAACAAAGGTGTTTAAGCGCTGAACTACAAAAACAAACAAACACAAACGCGCTTTGTTTCCGACAAAACCGGCTGTAGTTCTAAAGGAAAACGGTGTTTATGTGCTGGTGTACAAAACAAATAAACAGAACGCGGTTCCTACGAACAGAAAACGGCTTTAACTCTCCACAAAGCAAATATGTTTAAGCGCTAAAATACAAAAACAAACAAACACAAACGTGCTTCGTGCGGACAGAAAGCGGTTTTAATTCTGGATGAATAAAATGTTTATGCACTGAATTACAAAACAAACTAAAACCGGCTTCGTTCGGATGCCGGTAGCAGAAGTTTTCACAAGCACGGATTTACGTTAGTAAACAAGCGTAAACACAAGCGCTTTTTTACGATAGACAAAATAACACTCTATATCAACTACGCGCAAAAGATTAACGTTTAAAACATACGTATATAAAAAGTTATTTTTTTATATTTTTTATAAAGTTATATGTCTCAGTGTGCGTCGTCGTAGTAATTAGGATAAATTAGCAACTAAAGAATTTGGGCCACCCAGAGCGAATTTAAACATTAAGCAAGTATCTACAAAGGGGGGAAAATCATATAAGTTACAAGTAAATTACAAGTAAATAATGTAAGTTTTAAATTGTGAATTGTGATTGCACTTATTGTATCTCCCCAATTGTTTAATTGTACTTCTTTATTCATTCATCAGCCCCGATGTTAATCTTTATTCTGGATCTGCTGCACCTAAAATAAAATGATCTGATGAAGACTGAATTACATTGTTAGTGTGAAGCTTTACTTTATTTTATGATTAATGGTAAAGCTGCTCTGTTTCCATGTTCAAAGTGATTTGTGAGGGCAAACTGACAGATGACTTAAGATGTTAATTATTTAAGCTTTAATTTACCCATTGAACGGGTCACCTTGGCCATCATCGCAACAATTGGCCCCCCTGAGAGATTTGGCAGGAGCCGCCACTGCATTAAGATGTTAATAACATGCTACACGTGATTGTTGTGCTGTTAAGTTTTTTGAAATACCAGAACATTTTAAATCTAAATCTGTCTGCTTCTGCTGAGAAAGTAAAAATAACTCATCACTGAATCATCCAGCAGGTCAATGATCTAAAACAAAGGTGCCCAAATAATTCCTTATAAGGGGCCAAAAGTTAATCTCAGTGAAGGGCCATGAGCTAAAACTAAAAGCTTATGTTATTTTAATATTGCATGAAATTAAAATATATCATGTTTATATTGTTAAATAAAACACCACTGTTTATTGTAATTATAAGTGCTTTTATTTATTTCAACGGATGATAGAAAATCTTTCTTTTTAGGAGCAGAAACATTTGAACAAATATAAATTTGTAAAGAAAAACATGCAGAACATCTGCAAAGAAGATGAGGGGTGTGCTTGAAAAGCTAGCTCTCTCTCTACATAGGCAGCATTTTAAGTCATCCTGTGCACGCTCCCGAGAAGGAGGCTGTTCGAAATCCTAGATGCCTTAATATCCTCACTACTGAGGCATCTTCATATTTCAATGTTATTTTGGCTCAAGAACGAGTGAGCATCCGACGCTGCCTTAGTGATCAAGGCAATCCCAGAATTCATTGCGGGTCGGGTGCTCTTCTCTCACAGAAAAATAAACATGGCTGACGGGGCAGAGAAACTAATGGAGTTATTTTCAAACATAAATAAAATATTACTGATTTTTAACTTGTATAAACTTGTACCGAGTGTTTTTATTTTGCAAGTTCGGGCTTGTCAGGAAATGTAACCGTTATCGGTACATGAAGGGAGATGTTATATTGATGTTAGCGTGCTGTGCTACCTCAGTCCATTGGTTTTAATGGCAAGATGCTAGATGCTAAACGCGAAACCTGCAACCTGATGGAATCGCTGTCTAAGTAGCGTGTTCGGATAACCTGACTTATAAGTTATCGACTTATTAGAATCCTCTCTACTGAGGCAGCTATGTAGACAGTAAGACAGCAAGGCAGCTCACTAGGTTTTCGAACACACTCGAGATTTAGAGGTAACGTAACTGAGGAATACAGAAGGAAAAGCAACTTTTTATAAAAAGCTCTGTAAAACTCTGTAAAAAATTTTATGACCTACCTTATACACAGATGGACATTGTGGGTATAGAATTACTGAATATTCTATCTGTTGCACTGTACTTTACATAATGTGAACTGTCTTTACCCCATCCATACTGACCATGTTAGTGGATGTTTTGCTGTGTAGGTTTATGAAATACCAGGATATTTTACATTAAAATCTGTCTTTGCTGAGAAAATAAAAATAACTCATCATCAGATCTTCCAGCAGGACAATGATCTAAAACATCAATACTGACCAAGAAAAATGTTATAAAAATACTGAACACAAAATCAAACTTCTGGTCGCCTCATTCCCCTGATCTAAACCCCATAGACAGTCCTGCCATGAGTGGCTCAAGCAGTTATTAAGTTTGATGCTAATTATTTTTAATGGGTTAACAGTAAATGGATTTTTGTTTATCTGTTTATTTTTTTTATCCATTTTACTTTTCTTTTTCCCTTGTGTGCTTTCTCAGAAATGAAGTCTCATGTTCTGCATCTAAATATGTACCGTGTGGTTTTTCTGATCTGTAAACCACCTGTCATTATTTTAAACTATTGTCACCATGTAAAATAGTTTAAAAATAGGTTAACAGTAAATGGATTTTTGTTTATCTGTAGGTTTTACTTCTCTTTTCCACTCATGTGGTTTCTCAGAAATAAAGTCTCATGTTCTGCACTTCTATATATGTAATTTTGAGAAATTGTGTTAAAAGCAGTGAATGCTGTTACACAGTAAACATAAAAGAGACATAATGCAGGTCACTCGTAATAATTCTACTGTAAATATGATCTATCAGTTTATTTTGTTTTGTTCTGTAAGAAGATGTAGTTTTGTATGGAACACAACATTTAAAATAAATACTAATGGTGTGAAAGCAAAAGATGGGTACGGGTGTGTTAGAACAAGGGGGCTCAAAAATATTCTTATCAACCAAAAGAGGCACTGCAGAAGACCTTTGGAAACACTGGACCAGATGATGAGTGGATGATGGACCACTCTCAGCACTGCAGTGACATTAAGATGTTAATGACATGCTAGTGATTGTTTTGCTGTTTAGTTTTATGAAATACCAGGACATTTTAAATCTAAATCTGTCTGCTTCTGCTGAGAAATTAAAAATAACTCATCACTGAATCTTCCAGCAGGTCAATGATCCAAAACAAAGGTGCCCAAATAATTCCTTATAAGGGGTAAAAAGTTAATCTCAGTGAAAGGCCAGGGCTTAAACTAAAAGCTTATGTTATTTTAATATTGCATGTAATTAAAATATATCATGTTTTTATTGTTAAATAACACACCAGTTTATTCGAATTGATTTCAATGGATGATAGAAAATATTTCTATCTATTCTAAAAGACTATGTTAAATATGTGGTAATGTTTAAGCTTAAACTCTTAGGAGTGGTTTCCCAGACAGGGTTTAACTTAAGCCAGGAGTAGGCCTTAGTCTGGAATAGTAAATCATGTCTTTCAAAAGGACTTTCTGAAACACAGATTAACTACTGATTACTAACACCTGGACTATGGAGTCCCAAACTAGCTTAATTTAAAACCACTTGTGCTAGTCTGAATTAGGTGGAGCAAAGCTGCCTACAAAACATGGAATGGATACAGAAACGCTTACAACTGACAGAACTGGAGAAGCAAATACAAGTATGACCACGGCAGCAGAGAAGAGACTACATCAAAAACTTTAGAAAAAGTTGTGACAGTGTGGAAAACGCAAATAAAATAAAAACAGTTTCTTACATTTACTTTGACTTTTATTTGATTGCAGACAGTTTGAACCCAAGTTTATGTTTTATTTGCTCAACTTCATTTTATTTCTTAATATACCTCCACTCCTGCATTTCAGACCTGCAACACATTCCAAAAAAGTTGGGATGGGGGTAATTTAGGGCTAGTATTTTGTTTGTTTATTAGGATTTAACTTCATGTTTTACTCTTTGGTTACATTCATGACAGGAACGATAGTTACTCATTACTCAAGATTCATCAGTTCACAAGTTCATATTGAACACAATCCTGGACAACTTAGTATCTCAAATTTACCACACTTGCACATCTTTGGACTGTCAGAGGAAACCGGAGCACCCGGAGTAAACCCACGCAGACACGCGGAGAACATGCAAACTCCATACAGAAAGGACCCAAACAACAATCAAACCCAGGACCTTTTTGCTGTGAGGCCACAGTGCTGCCACCCTTGAGGACTAGAAATGAGGTGAATATGAGGGTTCTTCAAAAGATTTCCACAATTTTTTATTCCATTTATTAAGAATTTCAAAAACAAATTACATCACTTTTCTACAGTCACCTTCCTTTGTGATGACCTTTGTCTTCCAACATCGTATCATTTTAATGCTGCCAGAAAAAAATGCTTTCCTGTTTATCACCAAAATATAAAAGTGCAGAAACTTTTTGAAGATCCCCTGCAGATACCAGAAGCATAATGCAAATGCAATTCAAAAAATAAGCTACAGTTCGCCGCTCAGGTGGCGCAGCGGTAAAAACACACGCTGCAACCATAGCCGGATCTCCAGTACGTCGTATCAAATCCAGCTCTGCCTTACCGGCTTGAGGCTGAGTGGCAATATGAACAACGATTGGCCTGTTGTTCAGTTGGGGGGTGGGGCAAAAGGCAGGATGTGGGTCCCTCTCTGTCAGAATGGCAATTACGACCCCTGCCGGCTGATTTGAGGCGCCTGCACAGAAATGAGGAAGGAGTGCTCTTAGGGTGTGTCTCTCTGCATGCAACAATAGGTGGCGCCAAACTCGTCAGTGGGTGGGTGGCAAAAATGCATATGGCTTGCTGCTCATATGTCGGAGGGAATGTGGGTTAGCTTCGATCTCCTCGGTCATGGCGGGGTTCGGCACGGGCAGAGAGGAAGCACGATGCAAATTGGATGCGCTAAAAGGAGGAAAAAAAGAAAAAATAAATAAATAAAAAAATAAGCTACAGTTAAAGCAAGTTAATAAGCCAGACAGTGAGATGTGAGCTAATCACATCATTTTAACTCTTAAATTTCAAGTTTTAGTTTTCAGGAATATAAACATGATCGATGCTGTATTCACCTGGGTTTCTAGGGATGGTTTGAGCGGTTTTTTTCAAAGGACCTCTGTATTTCTTGTCTAATTTCACCCTGATTTTCTGGAATGGTGGTCTTTTCAAGCACCACATTCTCTTCTGATTTGAGGAGGTTGCTTATTGCTTCTGTCTCAGCACAGTTACCAGGAGGATTTAGACGGTCTGTGTGATCAGGCAGAGAATAAAGCTGATTGCAGCGTTTAAAAGATTTTATCTCCACACTGATGTTTTGCATAAGCCTTACAACTTACTTTATCTGGCCTTAGTTTTATCTGCCTTGCTTTACTGTTCGTCTTTGTTTCATCAGGAAACACAAACATTACAGCAGATTGAACATCAAGATTCCAGTCATGCCAACAGGACAGAAGTATTAAGCACTTGTTTTCTCTTCTTGTGTATGAGGTTGTTGAAGTTGAGCAGATAAAACATGAAATATCTCAGGTTCATCCTGTGTGATTTGGGGTTGTACATTCATTGGACATTTTATGACCTATCATATACATACATTTTGTGGTTAAACACTTACTAAATGTACTAAATATATCTCAAGCATAGATCTTGTACGCCCTCAAAGAACTGTGTCTGATGCTGAGAAGGTGATTCAGTTGAATTAGCTGGAGATGTAACTGCAACATTTATGTGCCCTGGAAATTGAGGTTAACAATGACTAGTGACTGCTTGAACTACAGACAAGATCTGTTCCACCACTTTAAATACCCTCTACACATGAGCCAGTTACATTATTGTACATCTCATCGCTGAGTCGGACTACAGGAGTTTCTTCCAAATTTGATGTCTGCAAAAAAAATTCTGGCTTGTTATTCAGTTTTGAGAGAAGTTTTTGTTTTGTTTTTGCTTTTGGATGTATTGCAGGTTCTGCACTTCTGATCGGAGAAACTTTAAGTTATAAAATTGAAAACGACTGCTTGTTGTAATTATGAATTGGTGTCACAAGCCTACCGGCAAAATTCAATAACAAAATCAAATCAAAACAAAATCAAAGCAAGCCAAACCAAAACAAAGAGCTCATGAGACAAATGGTGTTAAGCTACAAACACACTTTTGAACAGTTACACAAGTCAAAATGTGAATCTTGTTAAAGGATTTTAAAATCAGTTTTTCAGAAAGACTTGTTATCTGTTTGGATGAGTAAAGTGTACTTCTCTTGTTTGTGCAGATGTGGCAACTGAAGAACTTATAAAACTGTCTTTTCAACTAAATGCAATGATTTGACCTGATCTCCTGAAATTAAAAAGCCAGAAATAAAGCCTGTTTTCTTAAAATCCTGTTTCTGAGAATACTCAAAAACTTGAAGCTTTTTCACAACTAAAAAAGCTTTCACAAACCTGGTCTCATGAACATCATCACCATGTAAAGAGTTTCTTTAATTCAGTCCTCGAGAAGAAGATCTCACACAGTACCAAGATGTGATCCTGCATTCTAGCTTTTTATGCTGCAAGATAAGTGACCCATCACTATTGTAAAGAATACCAACGCTGCTCAGTAATTGATGCTAGACATTTTGTGGTATCAAAGCACAATGAAGTACATTTTCAGTCAGGATTAGTTTCTGATAAAATGAAAGTGTTCATTCACAAGCTACTCCATGTAAAGCATGTCATTTATTTAGCAGGTGTGGAAGTATTTCATGTCCCTAAAATGGTTAATAGGGCTGCATCCGGCTGCTACCACAGTACTTAACACTGTACTGTCTGAGGGTTGGTGGAACCCATGCACAGTTGACACTACAGTACATGATTTGTCTATTTGTTGTGCGTGTTTCTCAAACTCTAAGATTCTGATTAGTAAACATTTGTATCTCATCTTGCTGAATGCGAGTGTCATAATTTAGTTTCTCTTATCAAAAAATCTAAAGATGTTTCTGACCAAACATAAAATTACAGCATGATGTAGATGTACAGGATCACCCACGTTTTTTTTTACCTAAACTGGACTTGGAAAGATTATTAGCAAGTCGCTTTACTTCACGTCCCCAGATATTTTTGCAGTACACAATGATGCCCTTTGGCATGTAGAAATCCCCTGCAGCTTTTTAGCGGCTGATTAACCAGGTCTGAAGTCTGAGACTGTATGGCTTCTGTAGTTACATCCCTTACAAATGTACTTAGTCCATCTTGTAACCTCGAACGGATAGCATTTTTCATTCTATATAAAGCTTTATACCTTGTTTTCACCTGTTTACTTTACCAAAACTTTCATTTTTATCACTCTCCTTGTGACATTTTTTTAAATGTGTTGCAGGCATCACATTAGAAAATGTAATATATAAATGTAGTATATATTTACAGAATTAACAAAATTCATAGGGCAACAAATATCTTTCATTTAGTGCATGTAAAACACAGTTCATACATTACTGATTTTTGTTTTCATTTGTATTTTATCAGTGTTCATTTAAAATGACTCAATTTTACAATTATTTAATATTTAGAGATGCATGATGCTGTTAAAATATTTACTTTGAAAGTGAAATAGAAATGCTCAACAATAACAGAGTTACTTTGCTTGATTACATCTCAGACCCACTAATTCTCAACAACGGTGCTCCACAAGGTAACACTTTCTCTCCAGCTCTATTTACTTTACACAAATGGTGATTTCAAGTCATCATGTCACTTGGTGTGATGCTAGCTAAGAGCTCTCCTATGGAAATAAATGGTTCATAATTAAGCATCTGGGAACATTTACATTTTACATTTTCAGCATTTAGCAGACGCTTTTATCCAAAGCGACTTACACAATGAGCAATTGAGGGTTAAGGGCCTTGCTCAAGGACCCAACAGTGGCAACTTGGTGGTGGCGGGGCTTGAACCGGCAACCTTCTGTTTACTAGTCCAGTACCTTAACCACTGAGCTAACCACTGAGCTATCACTGGGAACCACTATTCAGCATGATGTTAAATGGGACTGGAACATAAAAACAATCATTAAGACGGCCCTGCAATTAAAACAGTGGGAGAAATTTAAGAAGAACATTTAAGAAATTTAACTTTAAGCTTTACTTCACATAGAATCAATCATCAAATCCATCTATTCTATCTGGTCCAGCTCTGCAATTTGTCACTAAAAGTGTAAAATTCAGTGTATTGTGAGCAGCGCAGCTGTTATGTGCCCAGGCACATATGTGTTTATTTTATTGTAAAATATTTATGCTCCATGGTGATTAACACTCTTTCTATCCAAATACATGAGAAATCAGGACAACGCTGAGGTTGGACCACATTGTTTACATCATATAAGCAACATGAGAATGATCGGTGGCATGGCATGGCAAAGAGAAAGAGTGAATACTCATCCTGGAAGAAATCCCTAGTGACGTTTTGAGTCATTCGGTTGTTGTATATTGCGCGAGTGGTGAGAATTTTCATTTTTTTGTAACTTTGTATTAGCTGAAGTACACACAGATTGTTCTGTGTTTTCCCTTTGCTGTTGGAAGTCTAACTCTTGTGTTTGTATGTGTTCGTATGTACAGTTGCTGCGGCGGGCACGTGGCTGTGTTTCGGGGCCTGGGCAGGTAATCAAGGGCACGCCCATACATAATTGCTACACGTAGGTAACCCCCTGTCTAGATACATTAGGTAAGAGGTATGTGCCACCCCTTGTATTTTTATTAATACAGGTAAGCCTAGTGTAGATTTTGTTTTGACTTTTGTTTGTTAGGGGGTTAGAAATTTTGGTGGGCAGAGTAGGGAAGATTTGTTATGTTTTATTTTTTTTTTTTTTGCTTTAGCACCACCTAAGCCCAGAGCCACATGTTTTTTTTTTCCGTTGTTAAGTACATTTATATTGTATATCCTTTGTTTATATATTGTACCACAAATATCTGTGTTTGTTCAATTGATTTTCTCATTTTCTTCAGTAAAAGGTCAATATAATCTAGAGTTTGTCTGGGTCTGTTCGTACTCTGCTACTCTGGTACTTCACCAAAGTTCATTTTTGTTACCGACCCCGCCCATACCCATATACCATCCAAGGGACTGTAACAGCAGCTCAATCAGATCTCCTCTCTTTCTCAGATCTATATTCCTTCAGAGAAAGGAATCATGCTTAGACTCCCAGTTTCTATTTATTCCAGTGTTTCCCTTCAAAACAAAAAACAGGAATATGTAGTGTAAACTATTTTATAACAAGTGAAACATATTGTACATCACTTTAGTAACCTGCACAGTTTGTTTCATTTTAACTGATTATGTGAAGTCTGTAAATATTTTGTCCAGTCCAGAACAACTAAACTTTTAAGAAAAAACAGAACAAAAAAAGAAACAGCAAACAAAAGATATTGTGAACACTCAGATGTGTGTTAGTCTTTATAATAAATGCATTAAACATTTAAATATTTGGCTTTTAGCTGATTTACTGACCCATTATTTGTTGTCAGGACCATTAAAACAAAATTTGGGTTTGGCCCTGTTTTGCTCAGGTTTGCATATTCTATATAAATACACCACTCACATGTAATTATCAATATCTTTATTTATATTTGCATTTAGTCATTCCTACATTATTTGCACTACAACAAATGAACAAATACATAGTTTGCACAATCTATTTTATGTCCCACTTCTTAATATTTTTTTTTTTTCATGAGATGTATTGTAATGTTTGTACAGTGTTGTATTGTATGTGGAACCACAAATATTTGGCAAATAAAAGCATTCTTATTCTAAAATAAAATGGCAAAACTGAAAATAATTTATGTACATATATCTACAACTACAAAACATTCAAATGTTACAATTACTACACATTTCTTAAAATGTTTATTAGCTCATCCTAAAACATGTTATTTTTATAAATCAAGATTTTTCAACATCTTTAAATGTATTTATGCGCATAAAGAGAATAATGAACTGTTTTCTAATTCCCCTCCTCTGTGCACCTTCAACCAGCCAGCAAAGGCTGCAAATGAAGCAGCAATTAAGAATCCTTTTAATTATCTCACCCTCAGAAATAGCCAATTATAGACATATAAACTCCACACAGAAATGACCCTGGCTAGCCAGGCGGAGAACTAAGCCCAGATCCTTTACCCGGTGAGGTGACAGCGCTACCCATTGTGCCACTGATTTCACTTACAGTCAAAAAGTTAGAACACCCCATGAGAACCTTTGTCTTTTTGAACATATTTAAACATATGAACATTTGAGCTTCATTTGAACAGTACTGAGAGATGGAGCTTATATATGGAGCTAACTAAACAAATAAAACTGAAAAAATTACTTTTAAACACAAGTTGTAAAATGTAAAGAACAAAATTGGAAATCTGTTGTGAGGAAAAAGTTCACCCCCACATTTATTACTACCTAAAATGACTAAAATTAGAATCCAGTCACCACATCAGCTGTAATGATTAGACCATCGTTAGAGGACACTGGAGTTTTATTTAAACCTCAGACATTAGTTTGGTTTGCTCTTGATTGAAGTGAGGTGTATCACCATGGTGAGATCTAAAGAGCTCTCTGAGGCCTTCAGAAATAAGGTTGAAGATGCATTTGAGTCTGGGAAGGGATTTAAAAAGATCTCAAAACAATTAGAAATCAGCATTTCCACTGTCCAGAAAATCATTTACAATTGGAGAACATTTAAAAGAACTGCCAAATAGGGGTGGGCGATATAATTTTCGTTCATGATAATACCGGTATAGTTGTAAATTCAATATGATTTTTGCCACATCACGATATTGTTAGCAAACGTGCATCACTCGCTCTTAAGCGCGTAACAGTGAAATAATGGCGACCAGTGCAGAGAGTAGTACCGAAGCTAGTCCCTAAAAGGGGAGCTACATCACTAGTGTGGAAGTTTTACAGATACAGAAGGTCAGACTCCAAACAATAACTGTAATTTGCAAAACGTACAAAAATACTGGCAACAAAAGGTGGCAACACATCAACTTTATTTCACCACCTAAAGTGAAAGCACCCATGTGAGTACGAGGAGTGTCCGTCACTGCGTGAGTATGAGAATGATGTAGGGTCAAAAACTGTGTCAGTAAACAAACATACACAGGTTACCATCTGAGAACGTTTAAAACACAAAAAAGCTAAACGGAACGCTTTCCTTCACGTACGAGCATGGAAACTGAATCACTGAGTCAGAAACGACTCTTTTCAGATGAATTATTAATTGGAATCGAATCAGAAAACTGTGCTCTTATCTATGGTAAAGATTCATTTGTTTAGCTCACTCTGTGGGCAAAACAACTCCGGTTCAAGAGATTCAGATGTATAAACCAGTCAGAGCTTTGAATTTAGATTTTGGGCGGAATCTATCTCTTCATTGGTTGCTGTATAATTGACAACTGATAAGTGAACTAATAACCAGTTTCAGATTTCAACCGCGACAGCCGAGAGAATAAATTAGGTTAAATGATCTAAGACGGTTTTCATTAGTTAGGTGGATAAACACTGTTAAATATGGATTTTTATATTCTGGAAATATTCTGGAAATATACAAGATGACCTCCAAGGTAAACTGCGGTTATTATTTTATGCTGCTGTGTGGTTGATCTGGGTAGCAGTGCTGCTGTTTACCATGCACTTTCATTTAGCAATGATAGCAAAGCATCAAATATTAAACATTTTCGGGATTTTTTCATGCTCATTTATTTGTAGTAAAGCAGAGCATAAATGTGATTGTGAGATTCTGCTGGTTTGTTTAATATAAATGTTGTCAATATTAATACAAATACAGCCTGTAATAATACAAAATATAAACACTGTAATGAGTCAGAATTGATCAGAACTACAATGTTTTGTGTTTTTAAGAGAACTTATAAACAATATAAGGTAAAATACGGGCAGTGGCCTGCCATTGTACTTTAAGTTTACATTATATCGTATCGTATATCGCCACTTCTCAAAAGCACATCGAAATATTAGTTTTTTAGCCATATCGCCCAGCCCTACTGAAAGTGATGCTTAATTTTATGTACATTTAGTAACATTTGTACATTACATTTCCTGAGTGTCTGCAAATCAAAAGTGTTTTTAAAATAAACTTTTTAAAAAAGTGTTTTTATACAGTGGGGCCAAAAAGTATTTAGTCAGCCACTGATTGTGCAAGTTCTCCTACTTAGAAAGATGAGAGAGGTCTGTAATTTTCATCATAGGTACACTTCAACTATGAGAGACAAAATGAGAAAAAAAAATCCAGGAAATCACATTGTAGGATTTTTAAAGAATTTATTTGTAAATTATGGTGGAAAATAAGTATTTGGTCAATAACAAAAGTTCAACTCAATACTTTGTAACATAACCTTTGTTGGCAATGACAGAGGTCAAACGTTTCCTGTACGTCTTCACCAGGTTTGCACACACTGTAGCTGGTATTTTGGCCCATTCCTCCATGCAGATCTCCTCTAGAGCAGTGATGTTTTGGGGCTGTCGCTGGGCAACACAGACTTTCAACTCCCTTCACAAATTTTCTATGGGGTTGAGGTCTGGAGACTGGCTAGGCCACTCCAGGACCTTGAAATGCTTTTTACGGAGCCACTCCTTCGTTGCCCGAGCGGTGTGTTTGGGATCATTGTCATGCTGGAAGACCCGGCCACGTTCCATCTTCAATGCTCTCACTGATGGAAGGAGTTTTTGGCTTAAAATCTCACGATACATGGCCCCGTTCATTCTTCCCTTAACACGGATCAGTCGTCCTGTCCCCTTTGCAGAAAAACAGCCCCGAAGCATGATGTTTCCACCCCCATGCTTCACAGTAGGTATGGTGTTCTTGGGTTCTTCTTCTTCCTCCAAACATGACGAGTTGAGTTTTTACCAAAAAGTTCCATTTTGGTTTCATCTGACCACATGATATTCTCTCAATCCTCTTCTGGATCATCCATATGCTCTCTGGCAAACTTCAGACGGGCCTGGACATGTACTGGCTTAAGCAGGGGGACACGCCTGGCACTGCAGGATTTGAGTCCCTCTCGGCGTAGTGTGTTACTGATGGTAGCCTTTGTTACTTTGGTCCCAGCTCTCTGCAGGTCATTCATCAGGTCCCTCCGTGTAGTTCTGGGATTTTTGCTCACCGTTCTCATGATCATTTTGACCCCACAGGATCGAGGGAGATTATCAATGGTCTTGTATGTCTTCCATTTTCTTACAATTGCTCCCACAGTTGATTTATTCACACCAACCTGCTTGCCTATTGTAGATTCACTCTTCCCAGCCTGGTGCAGGTCTACAATTTTCTTCCTGGTGTCCTTCAACAGCTCTTTGGTCTTGGCCATGGTTGAGTTTGGAGTCTGACTGTTTGAGGCTGTGGACAGGTGTCTTTTATACAGATAACGAGGTCAAACAGGTGCCATTAATGCAGGTAACGAGTGGAGGGCAGAAGAGCTTCTTAAAGAAGAAGTTACAGGTCTGTGAGAGCCAGAAATCTTGCTTGTTTGTGGGTGACCAAATACTTATTTTCCACCATAATTTACAAATAAATTCTTTAAAAATCCTACAATGTGATTTCCTGGATTTTTTTTCTCATTTTGTCTCTCATAGTTGAAGTGTACCTATGATGAAAATTACAGACCTCTCTCATCTTTCTAAGTAGGAGAACCTGCACAATCAGTGGCTGACTAAATACTTTTTGGCCCCACTGTATATCACTAGTGAATATCGTTATCGCAAAAATATCCCAAATTATCAAGATATAATTTAAAGGCCATATCACCCACCCCTACTGCCAACATGACCAGGTCAGGCCGTCCTAGCAAGTTCAGCCCAAGAATGCAAGATGCATGAAGAAGTCTCCAATAATCCTACAATGTCATCATGGGACCTCCTGCCATAGTTGATATCAAGGTACATGACTCTACCACCAGAAAGAGAAGAGCAAGGAGGAAACCCTTGCTGTCAAAAAAAAACAAAAACAAAAAAAAACATTGCAAAAAAAACAGTGTGTGGACAGATTAATCCAAAGTTTAATTATTTGGGCACAGTAACAGAAGACGTGTTTGGTGCAAACCAAACACAGCATTTGAGCAGAAGAACCTCATACCAACTGTGAAGCATGGAGTTGGAAATGTCATGGTTTGGGGAGGGCCTGACAAGCTCTCCATTATAGAATATATGATGTAAGACCATCTGTCTAAAAACTAAAGCTGAAGCAGAAGTAGACCACGCAGCATGACAACGACCCAAAACATTCCAGTAAATCCACCAAGGAAAGGCTCAAAAAAAAGAAATGGAGAATTCTGGAATGGCCAAAGCCCAGATCTTAACCCTATTGAGATGCTGTGGGGTAATTTGAAACGGGTTGTGCATGCAAGAAACCCCTCAAACCTCAGTAGATGGTAGAACACAGTAGATGGTTATAGGAAACGTCTAATTGAGGTTATTTCAGCCAAAGAAGGAAATACCAGCTATTAGGACAGTGTGTCCTAACTTTTTCCTCACAATCATTTTCCATGTTTGTTCTTTACATTTTACAACCTGAGTTTAAAAGTAATTTTTTCAGTTTTATTTGTTTGATGATATAAGCTCCATCTCTCAGTACTGTTCAAATGAAGCTCAAATGTTCAAATGTTTAAAAATGTTCAAAAAGACAAAGGTTCTAATGAGGTATCCTAACTTTTTCACATGACTGTATATAACATCTCTATTTCATATTTAGATACATTTATGTGTTTACATTTACATTCAGAAACATTTGTACATTGACATTTACGTTGATCTTTCATTTTTTTAAGTGTTTTATTAAAGTAGTCTTTCATGTTTATCCTATCCTCACTTTGAAACTTTTGATCATTAATCTTGCCCTTGTTAAGCACCACATTCTCTTCTGATTTGAGGAGGTTGCTTATTGCTTCTGTCTCAGCACAGTTACCAGGTTTATTTAGAGTGGTTGTGTGTTTAGGCAAAGAATAAAGCTGATTGCAGCGTTTACAAGGATCTATCTCTTCATCGAATTTCTTCAGATCATAAGCCTTACAACTTACATCTGAACTTAGTTTGATCTGCCTTGCATTATCTTTTCTGTCAGGAAACACAGACATTACAGCAGACTGAACGTAGGGATGCCAGTCATGCCTACAGGACAGAAGTGTCAGGAGCTCTCTGCATCCATCAAGGCACCCCACAGATGCACCATAGTATTTTCTTTTGTTATGTTTGTCACCGACATGTATGACTGCAATGACTGTAGGTATCAATACAGATCTGTCATGATAACTTTTACACTCACTATGTGTAGCTGACAGTTGTTTTCTTACGTCGCTGTCATTCTCTCTGCCCTTGCATCTCCAGACCTGAAAAATGTTAAACGTTTATATTTGAAAATCCAAAGACTGACATGTTGGGGTCAAATCTAACAGTGTCACATCTTTTAATATGATGCAGTTAATGGCAAAACAATGTTAACTGGCACCACTGATAAGAAAGCAAGTGAGTTTATATACAGACTAACAGTTTCATTAAACTCATGCTTTGGTAGGTCTGATTATTTATATTGTCATGTAAACAGCAAACTTTAATTATGTTAATTAGATTAAGGTCATAGTAATCTAAAGTAATTTGAAGTAACTACCTGGACTTCATACCAGGTTATTTATGTATACAGAATCTTCACATTACTGATCCTGTTTAGAGCCAGCTGTAGCCTAGTGGTTAAGGTGGACCAGTGATCAGAGGGTCGCTGGTTCAAGCCCCACCACTGCCAGGTTGCTGATGTTGGGTCCTTGAGCAAGGCCCTTAGCCCTCAATTGCTCAGACTGTATACTGTCACTGTAATGTAAGTCGCTTTGAATAAAGTTGTCTGCTAAATGCTGAAAATGTAAATGTTTCTGTAACTGTTCATGTGTGAGGAAAAAGCCACTGGCTCGAGTCATGCTGTGTCTAAGAGAGTTTGATGAGGTTCTTAGTACAACACTAAAAGTGTATGTGAAAAGTACTATTTTACATAGTGTACGACTCTGTGATTAAGGACAACCATTTGTTCAAGTATTTCTCAGCCCATGTAGTGACACCCATCACTTTACCCTTTACCCCCAAGATTTCTATGCCCTGTAAAGCATGAGATGCCTCACTTTTGTATTTGCTGTTGCTCTTTTTATGCATATTTTGGCAACGTCCCGAACCGTAACCATTTTTCTCACTTATAAAAGACACTGATATCCTTATCAGTGGCCTGAAGTAACATTTTTTGACAGTTAGTGAATAGAAACCAAGTGGCAAAGCTGACTTTAAACACATCTCACTGGTTATTCCAGTAAAGGTGAGATGTACATTTCATCTTTCATTTATCAACACAGTGGCAAACCAAGTAAATCCAGTAACATTAAATATAGTTGGGTGATCAATTTTAAACGTATCATGATTTGTAAAGCATGATGAATGTGAGAGAAATAAAAAGGATGAACAGAACTCACTAACCAGTTCCAGGAAGTAGGAGAAAGGTGTCCGTCCAGCCACATATGTTTGATAGACTTTGAATGGTTTTCGGAATATTTTATCAGTTTTATCACACATGTCTTTCTCAAAGATGTCTTCTGGACTGAATGGTGGCAGACGAATGATTCCTATAAAAAAGATGCTGTGGAGCATCTTCGGAGAGAGAGAGCGAGAGATTTAACTTTTAAAAACTCTTTACTGACAGTTAAAGGAATTAGTTTAAAGTGTATTACATACAAAAACAAAGCTAGGTATGTAAGAAAAATTAAAGAGGCGATAAAAGGAAAAAAAAAAATAAACCATTACTTTTAAAAAGCTATCACATGTGGAAAAAAATCCTAAGAATTTAATATTAGATCTCCATTCTCATTTACTGTACACAGAACCCAAGTTATTCCCAGGTCCTCATACTTGAGTAAAAGCAAAACCCGGCGGCACGGTGGCTAAGTGGGTAGCACTGTCGCCTCACAGCAAGAAGGTCCTGGGTTCGATCCCCAGGTGGGGCGGTCCGGGTCCTTTCTGTGTGGAGTTTGCATGTTCTCCCCGTGTCTGGGTGGATTTCCTATGGGTGCTCCGGTTTCCTCCCAAAGACATGCAGTCAGGTTAATTGGAGATACTAAATTGTCCATGACTGTGTTTGACATTAAACTTGTGAACTGATGAATCTTGTGTAATGAGTAACTACCGTCCCTGTCATGAATGTAACTGAAAGTGTAAAACATGACGTTAAAATCCTAATAAACAAACAAACAAACTTTGATAGAAGTAAAAGTCATCTTTTAGAATATTACATGAGTAAAGGTCTAAAAGTATCTGATGTTTAATGTATTTAAGTATTGAAAGTTGAAGTAGAAATAAATGCGGTTAATAAAAACGCAAGTGGTCAGAATTTTGAAAAATATAAAGATTGTTCTGTTAAGCCTGTAAATCACCTTAACAATGGAGCCAACCCCAAACCTACAGAAAAACCAGGTCTTCACAATATTAGAATTTATAGAACTAAATAAATTTTATTGCTTTGTCTGAACATGATTTGTGCCACATCATGATTATAATTTTAATTTTTTTTTACCTCATTATTAGCCCTAAATTGCCCCGTCCCAAATTTTTTGTAATGTGTTGTAGGCCTAAACTGCATGTTTATGTATATTAACAGTTGAAATGAAGTTGACCAGACAAAACATGTACTATCCTGGGTTCATATAAGATGGTCTTTTTTAAATTTGCATTTTCTATACTGTCCTAATTTGTTTCATTTGTAGTAGTTGATTGTTGTACATTTACGTCATATATACTGTATACACCAGTAATCTACAAGATTTTCACAAAATGTGTGGTGCTTCTAACCCTGTAATGGCCTGCTTAGCCATTTTACAATCCTGGAAAGATCAAATTAAAAAATTCAAACTGAAAAAGCTTTTGGGGCTGTTCTAAAACTATTTAACCACATTTTACAAAATTACAGGTACATTCCCTGATGTTTGGAACAAAGGTGTTATTACTCCCATCTTTAAGAGTGGTGATTAATTTAAGAAAAAAGTATTCTGTAGCATCTTCAATCTCAAAATCAAGATTTATTACCAAAAACAAAATAATAAACAAATATCATATTGGCTCCTTACCCAAAAATTAAAAAATCTTTGCATGCTTTGTTGATTTTTTTGAAAGCCTTTGACACTGTATGACATGATGGAATACTTTACAAACTGTTACAAAGTGGTGTGGGTAGCAGGTGTACAATATAATTAAAGCAATGTACACTGACATTCAATGATATGTAAACCTCATTGTTTAAACTCACCGATCCCTGGAGCAATCAAAACAATAAAATTTATAATGTATGCTAATGACTTAGTCCTACTATCACAGACACAAGATGCGCTACAACAAAGTCTATTAATTCTAGACAATTAATGCAAAGATTGGGCCCTTGAAAACAATTTTAATTGTAATTTTTTAGAATACACACAGAAAACAAGACAAAAAGTATCAATTCTTATTAAAAATAATATAATATCCCACACTATTACTTATGCTTATCTAGGCGTGATAATAAACTCAGCTAAAAGTCTCAAGCCATCATTAACAATGATAACAGAAAAAGCATGCAGAGCTTATTATAATATTAAGAAAACCATTTCTAAATTCAACCCACCCATTACAGTCTGGCTAAAACTATTCAAATCAATAATCTAAGCAATACTGTTATATGGCAGGAATAATACAAATCTGGGGTCTAAAAAAAATTCATGAAGTTTGGGACAAAGCACCAACAGAATTCCATCTTCAATTCTGCAATAAATACTTCCAACCTCACCAGCAGAGCCGAGCTCTGTAGATTCCCACCGAGTTTGAACACAAAAAAACAACGCTGCAAGTTCTGAGACCACCTCACCCAATCCAATTCAGAATTCCTCCATCACAAAGCCTTCCTTATCAACCAAACTCATAATAGCATGCTCCATCAACTGGCCACAAAGAAACAGATAAAAAATGAACCACATGATACAACTACTTTTAAAGAAATTGAAAAAATTAAAACAAGATTATAGTTAAAACAATTACTGAAAAAAAAATTACTGGGTGAGAAACTATAGAATTGGGAACTCTTTTGGGAAAATTTTTTTTAAAGAGATACAGATCTGAACTCATAATTTCTATCATTCAGTGTTCTTATTTCTCACTGTGCTATATGAACACAGTTATGTATTCATATTATCAATATTATGAATTTTTATTGTTACATAAATGTGGTGTCTATAATTGGTTAGCACTGCTCTGTATTGTAGAAAAGACACACACTGACTCGCCTTACAGTTCCGTTCTGCTACAATTCCTCTTGTAACACAAAATTTTCCTCTTGAAACACAAAAAGATTTCCTGAGAACAGGACCAGTGTTCTCCTGCTCCTTAATAGTTGTGGCATATTTGTAATTTTGTCTCGATGCCTGACTGTGTAATTTATCGTACACTGTTACTGCCTAGACACTGAACTTGTATATTCAAATCTTAAGGCTTTACATGAGCTCTGTTACTTTTGTTCTATCATGGGTATTACACTGCACACATTCTATAGTCATGTGTGAGTGAGTGTTTTTTGTTTGTTTATTAGGATTTTAATGTCATGTTTTACACTTTGGTTACAATCATGACAGGAACAGTAGTTACTCATTACACAAGATTTATCAGTTCACAAGTTTATATCAAGCACAGTCATGGACAATTTAGTATCTTCAATTCACCTCACTTGCATGTCTTTGGACTGTGGGAGGAAACCGGAGAACTCAGAGTAAACTCACGCAGACACGGGGAGAACATGCAAACTCCACACAGAAAGGACCCGGACCATCCCACCTGGGGATCAAACCCAGGACCTTCAGTGTGTGTGAGTGGGTGAGTGAGCGAGCGGGTGGGTGAGTGAGTGGGTGGGTGGGTGAGTAATAAAGTTTTTGCCTTCTAGTTCCCTGACTTTCCTATTTGAATTATCCTGGAAATAAAAATCATACAGAATATGTGTGCATGTAGGAAAATAACACCTACCTTCTCCAGGAGTTGTTTCAACAGAGTTTTCTCATGCTTTGCTTTACTGACGAGCTCAGTAGCAGTTTTGATGAGGAAAAAGGCATTATTAAGGAAAACATCAATCTCCAGAAATTTTTTTGCCCTGTTAAATGATTACATAGATCATTAAAAAAGAAATGAGAAACAGACTTTACAACATACAGCAAAACAAAATTCTAAATTCATCCACAAAAATATACACCTTACCTTTTGGATTTATCTGTCATCTGTTAAAAGAGAAAATGCACATTATTAAACACATCAGAGAAAGATCAATCACAGGTAATAAATAAAGATGTTATAAACCAGAGCAGCTTTACCTTGAGAGCAGCTTTACTTTGACTGTGACAGGAGAAAATAAGTTAATGCTTTGTGCTGCTGTTCATTTTAAGCTAAATGTGAAAGGAGAAGGCGAGGCCTGCTCAGTAAAATAAGGAAATGTGTGTGTAGAGGGTGATGGCAACTGTCTGATAGATAAATGGATGGATTGATGATTTGATGGATGGATGGATGGAAGGTGGTAGGTAGGGGAAAAGGTAGGTATGTAGATAAGTAGGTAGGTTGGTTGGTTGACAGATAAATAGATAGACAGACAGAGAACTTAACATCAGTTTTTCCCAAAAATATGTCAAAACTTGGACTTAAACTTGACATGCACATGTTTTCATTGTCCATATTTTCACTGAACTTGGTGGTGTTTCTGCATAGAATTAATGTAATATAACATTTTTTAAGGAGGCTCAGGTCCTTCAATGTATGCAGCAAGATGCTACATACTTTTTATCTGTAGTGGAAAGTGCAATTTGTTGTTCTACAGTATCTACTGAGTAAGCAGCATCAGAGCCAAAGACTCCAAGAAGCTGAACAAGCTTATAAGGAAGGTTGGCTCTGTGCTGGGTTTTGCTCTGGAGCCCCTAAAGCTAATTGTTGAGCACAGAATTTTGCACAAGCTGCTCAATATAATGGACAACACCTCACACCCGCTACACGACCTGCTGATTAAACAGCAATGCATTTTTAGTGGAAGGTTCTGCCAACTACGCTGCAACAAGGAGCACAACAGGAAGTCATTTCTGCCCACAGGTGTGGCAACCTATAATAACTCTAACTGGTGCAAGAGAAGAACGCAGAACCTGTAGTACCCACATAAGACAATAAACCTTGGAAATGGAGCTACTTGATTTGCAATTTGCACACGGTACTATTTTTATTTGCACAGCTTTAATTGCACACAATGTCTATAACTGCACCTTTTAAGTCTCAGTTAGTTTTTGTTCTGTTAGATGTCTTATATTCTTGTTTTTTATATATATTTTTTCGATTGTTATAGCTTACTTTTGTTTTACATTAATGTCTTAATTTTTTTTTCCTGTACTACAATGTCATATCGTATGTGATGTTTGTGATAATTGTAAATTGCTGCTGTAACCGCAATTTCCCTTCAGTGATTAATAAAGTAATCAATCAACCAACCAATCAATGTAAGGCTTTTTTCTGCACAATAGAAGTTGTGTTTCTTAATACAGCGTCAGACTGTATTAAGTGACAGGGGTTTTCAGAAGTACTCTAGAGCTCATGTTTCTATAAAACAGCATGATGGTATCTCAGTCAGTGTCATCTGAAAGCTCAAAGGTCATACACATTCAACAGTGGTTTTCAGCCTTGCCAAAAACAGACTGATATTTCTCCAGATTCCCAAAATCTTTTCAAGATGTTGTGTACAGTAGATGGTGAAAGGCCTAAAATATTTTTAATCTTGCATTAAGAAATGTTGTATTTGATTTAATTGTCAATTTTCTTGCAGTGTTGTGGTGGTGAGTCAAACAAATAAACAAATCAATGCTTGCAAAGACCCAATCATGACTCTCTCACCTGTTTCTAATTTACAGGCTTATTGTAAAACATTTCAAAACACTGTAACTTCAATATTTTTAAGTGTGTTGCAGCCATCAAATTCTAAATGTATTTATGTTTAAAAAAATACATTTAAGTCAGTCAAAAAAAGAAAATATTTTCACTGCATTTACATAATATCCAATCTTTTCTAAACATAAAGTTTGTAGATTCTGTGTTTTAATAGATAAAAGAAAAACAAGCCCAGAGAGTAATTACAGTTGTAATTTCAAAAACAAATGCACATTCGAGAGTTCAGTGGTGCAAAAGGCACAGGCAGTAATTTACATAAATTTTAAATATAAGGTAAATAATAAGATGATTTATCCTAAACCCTACACTTTAAAAGTGGGCGAGCACATTGTGGTAAAGAAAACTTTGTAGACATGTTTGCTTTATCCATACACTGAGAGGGTCTGGTGTCTCTGGTATGTTGTGGGATTTAACATGGTTTGTGTTTATTGAACACTGTATTCACTCACCAGCCTCTTTCTTATGAACCTTTATGTACATATACAGCTCAACCTAAACACTTGTGCAAATGTGGAGTACCCATGAAGCTGTGTTGTGGGGTTTGATGACTACTTGCCCTCCTAGAGCTCGTGAACACAGGATGATCTAATTTTACATTATTTATAAGCAGATTTTACAATTTACATCATTTTCTTTATGAAGTAAACAAATACAGTAAAGACCATCAGAATAACTTCCTAAAAAATGTTTAACTATTAATCTATACAAATTGATCTTAATTGCTCAGTTAATTACTGAACTTTGAGGAACGAGTTTCTTCATAGAACAGTCATGTTATGTCCCTTACCTCATGACAAAGTAAAACTGTACAGAGGGAATTTACTACGAATAAATCTGGAATATTCCCTTCACAATTGTACATTTAATTCCTCATTGTGTTTATACTGATTTTATAGAAAAACAGAGAAAACAAATAATCACTATCCAGAAGTAAACGGTACAATAATTGCTGGTGTTCACATGAATTTTGTAGGTCTTCTGTATTATATACACGTTCCAGAAAGTGTGAAGTTTCAGCTACAGTTTACACACTCCAGTATCTATGGTTGAACAGTAAGAGAAACATTACACAAAAACTTGATTCTTGTGCTTCTTTAAAAAACAGGAACTGGTTCAACTTCTTTTGCTGCTCCCCCCATTTGAGCAGGATCATGTAGCTGTAGCAAAACAAACACAGAAGAACAAAACAATTGGCTTTATTTGTCACATGTACAACAACCCCAAATCAGAAATTGAAACATTCAATTGAACATACAATTGAAAAGTTGGGACAGTATGGAAAATGGAAATAAAATAAAAATACAGAGTTTCCTACACTGACTTTGACTTTTATTTGATGTCAGACAGGATGAAGCTGAGATATTTCATGTTTTATCTGCTCAACTTCATTTCATTTATTAATAAACATCCAATCCTGCATTTCAGGCCTGCAACACATTCCAAAAAAAGTTGGGACAGTAAAGCATTTACCACTTTGTAATGCTGTCGTTTCTTTTCACCACACTTAAAAGAGGTGAGACCAAGTGATTTAGTGTTTCAGCTTTTATTTTGTCTCGTTCTTCCTGCAAACACGTCTTAAGATGTGTAACAGTTTGGGGTCGTCGTCGTCATATTTTTCACTTCAAAATTCTCCTCATTCTCTATTGGGGGACAGGTCAGGACTGCAGGCAGGTCAGTCCAGTACCCGTACCCTCTTCTTTCTCAGCCATGTCTTTGTAATGTGTGCAGCAAGTGGTTTTGTATCGTCTTGTTGAAAAGTGCATGACCATTCCTGGAAAAGGACCCCATACCATTACAGATCCTGGCACTGACACAACCTCATACCATTGGACTTGTTGCTGATAACAGTCTGAATGGTCCTTTTTGTTTTTGGTCCAGAGCACACAGCGTCCATCTCTTCCTAAAAAGATCTGAAATACTGATTTGTCTGACAACAAAACAAATTTCCACTATATGATGGTCCATCCCAGGTGCCTCTGAGACCAGAGAACTTGACTTTGCTTCTGAACATGGTTAACATATGACTTGTATAGAAAAGTTTTAAGTGTTTTTGTGAATGTATCTCTGTATTGTAGTGCTTGGTAAAGGATTGCCAATGTAATCCCTGTCCATGTGGTTCTATTAGCTATCAATGAATGAATGTTCTTAATGTAGTGCCGCCTGAGGGATCTGAAATCACAAGTGTTCAGCTTAGACCTGCATCCTTGTCCTAGACGTACTGAAAATTCTTTACGTTCCTTGCATTGTTTAATGATTACATGCACTGAGTAATGCATCAGGACGTTGTCCTCCTAAAACAAGCGTTTTTAGTTTTTTTGTTTAGATTTAGAAATGTATGAGTGTTTCTAACATTTGGTTCCATCTGAAAGCAGGTTAAAGCTAAATGCTGCTCCATTGTGTTTAGTGTTCAGCTCGGCAGCTTGCTTAGTCTAAACCCTAGTGTTTATTTTAGTCCCTTGTCTCTTTTGATGTTCCCTGACATTTTGTACAATCTAAGAGCAGTATAAAAGCTAAACGCCTGCTTAGTTTAGTTTAGCTCAGTGTTTAGCTCAGGCATAGCATTAAATTTGTAAGAACCAGTTAGTGTTAACCTGAGATAGATACTTTATTCTTTTCAATGGAAGTTTTTGAGATTAACCTGTTTTCTCTTAGTGAAAGAGTTAACAACACGTACATGTTCTGGCTCCATGATCCTCTTCAGACTCTCTAGGTAGGAAGGCTCTTCTTTCTTTAAAAATTCCTTGTGTTCCTTCATCATCTGACTTGTTTCTTTCAGTTTATCCCAGTCGTCACCTGTCTATAAATGAAACATGATATCTTTTTAAAATGTGATAAAAGCAGCACATTTTTACTATGCTTTAGTATTTTATCAAAATAATTGTTTTAGTCATATTTACTTATTAGGTAACTGATA
Organism: Trichomycterus rosablanca; assembly: GCF_030014385.1. Classification (NCBI taxonomy): domain Eukaryota; kingdom Metazoa; phylum Chordata; class Actinopteri; order Siluriformes; family Trichomycteridae; genus Trichomycterus; species Trichomycterus rosablanca. The sequence goes on from NC_085989.1 coordinate 49,694,667, forward strand.
GATTCATGTGCTAAGAAAACTGTAACCTTATTTGTTTTATTTGTTTCCTACTCACCATTTTTTCAAAGCTTTGGCCTCTGTAGAATTGATCAGTGCCTGGAAACTGAAGCCCATTTTCAAAGAGCTCATTCAGGTTGTTGGCCACCACATGTAGCTTCTGTTCTTCATAGCCGAACACTTGACCGTCCTCACACACCATCAACACCAGTTTATCATCAGAGCTGTCACAGGGAAAATCTTCCAGAACACCAAAAACCTTCATCTTCATTTCATCTGGTAGGTAGAACTGCTCCCACTCTTCTAACATGTCGGGATACTGTTTGAATGATGTATCTTCAAAAGACTTCACTCTAAATCTGTACTTCTCCTGCTTAGCTGGTGTCTTGTCTTTTTGTCTTGTTTTTAACTCAATCTGTGAATCACAATGCTTTTGGACGACATCACTGATCTTCTCTAAATATTTACTTTTCCCATCTGAACAAGAAAATCATTATTAAACAACATTTAATCCTGGCTGTTTAAAAAATAAATCAATTTTTCAAGCATAAATCATTTTTGTGTTTACAAAAGTTACCTTTAAGATCAGGCTGAAGAAAATCCTCCTTAATGTGTTTTTGCTTGCTACATGATGAAGAGACAAAAGAAACAATGTAAATCAAGTTTCTCTCTTCGTACTATGATTTCCCCCTTCCTCCCAAAACATGTAGAAAATGGATTAGCCGTTATGTATTGCTTTTATGTGTAAGTAAGTGACTGAATGTCTGAGTTTGTGATGCTCTATGAAGGACTGCTGCCATGTCCATAGTGTATTATTAGACTCCTGCTGAGGAAGAGTCAAACACTTATTATAAAACTAATAGTTCCGGTCTTAAAATCTGATTGGCTGAGCTGTTTGAAGCCGTTGTAAAATCCCAGATAAACGCACACCTATGACCACCTCACATCATTCCATATTAATACGCCACTGAAAAGAAAAAGTACAAACTTGGTTGAACACTATTTTAAGTCATGTACTATACATGGAAATGTCCAGATTAATATAAACAGTAATCCTAATCATTAAGCGGGTGTTTCGTCCAAGAAGTAGTGTAATAGTGTTTGTGGAGGAATGTTTATTGGGAATGTTATGTTCACCCTCATGTTGCCTAACAACACTTAACAGACTACCTGATTTCGCGGAAGAATGCTTTTTGTAAGTGTTTCTGTAAATAAAAACATTTATAAATTGAACATTGTTGTATTTTATTAGATTTGATGTTGACCGCCGTTTTATAAAAGCAATAAGCCACTCGAGACCATGTGTTACTGCTATGATTTTATCACAGGGAAAGGCGTTTTAGGCCAAAACATCCTTTCCTGTGATAAAATTGCAGTAACACACAGCTTATTGCTTTAACGAACACTTAATGTTCTAAAATAATGACCTAGGAGCACCACACGTCTCTCAGTTATTGTTGATCATAGCCTCTCTACACCTGCTGAAACAACAAACCTGTGGTCCAAAAGGAAAATACGCTCCGCTCATTTTTAATTATGAGGTCAATTTCAAGGCAAATAGGTTTAAGTCTAGTAATGAGTTAAAAAATAAGGATTGTCAACAGGTGTTTGTAATTTCAATTTGATATAAAAACAAAGCCGGGTCAAAGTTGGGCAGAGGATCAGTTTGTTAATTAATGTATGAGAAAATGATCAGAATGTTTAAATACAATGTTTATCAAAAACTGTTAAAAGTGATTTACATATTTCTACCTCTACAGTGCATAATATCATTAAATGAATTAAGGACTCTGGAAGAAAATTCACTGTGCAAAAGACACTCGTGATTGTTTTGGTTGTCCTGGGTCATTGTTTTATCACATTTAAGCAACGTTAGGCTTTTTTTCTTATAATAAAAATGGGTGGAAAAGTTTAACTTGTAAATTATTATTGTTCTTTTGGACCACAGGTTGGTCATTTCAGCAATAGAGAGAACTTATTACCAGTATCACATGAGACAAGTCTGGTGTTCCTAGGTCCTTGTTTTAGTACATTAAACCACAGTTAGCCTTCTTAAGTTAAGCGTTTTAGACTATTCCATTTGCTGAATCACCTCGACCTAGACCAGGATAAAGTAGTTAGTGTAAATGAATGGATGAATACATTTCAGGTGAAAATATTTAAAGAAGGCGAAAAATCTAAAAGGTTTAATAACTGAAGGAACATTTAACATTTACATTTTTCAGCAAATGCCTGGCAGATTATAATATAAATAAAACAAACTCACGTTTGTATGCATGTAACTGCAGTAGCCATTGTTAATAAACAACGTCCAAATACACCTTTCTGAATCTGATTTCTGATCTCTTTCTCTGGATCTGACCTGGTGAAGTTAAACGCTGCATGTGTTTCTAACTGCGCATATAAACACTGTTAACGAGCATGCGCACAACGAGCTTACAGGGCGGTGCTACAGTTTGAGAAGGATATTTAAAGGTACTTTTCAGATAAAACTTGAAGTTTGTCTTTATATACACACAACTCTACACTTTTACACTGTTTTGTGACTACAAGTGCTACCGAGAAGTTTCTATGTGGAGGTGCTGCCACCTATCAGACACAAACACATCATGCATCTGGGTTTATAGATAGAAATGGAGTGGAGCAGTGGTTCTCGAACAGGGGGGTTCAGTGAGCCTAAAAGGGGGTTCCAATGCATTTAACTGAGAGTGAAAAATATTAATCACACGTAATGGGTCTGGAAAATCAATAAGCTATTAGCAGATCTCATGTGATGTCACTAGATCTATTTAAAACGAGTGGAAGTGATAGCTCAGTGGTTAAGGTACTGGACTAGTAAACAGAAGGTTGCCGGTTCAAGCCTCACCATCACCAAGTTGCCACTGTTGGGTCCCTGAGCAAGGCCCTTAACCCTCAATTGCTCATTGTGTGTAAGTCGCTTTGAATAAAAGCATCTGCTAAATGCTGAAAATGTAATGTAAATGTAAAACTATCTATATAACTACCTATATAACCTACAAGCAAAAAAGCAAAGGTCAATGAACAGATTGTGATTCAGGTGTTGATGCAGATCATGATAAAGTAGACCCAGGTGAGGAAGCTCCTACCACCAGTTCACCCGACATAAACCCACTACATCAACCAAAATCAGAAAATATCAAGATATTTACATTCATCATGTTTCCAATGAGCAAGAACTCTTTTGTCATTCTTGCTGAAAGAATAAGAATAATTTCATAACTGTGTCAATGGGGTCCCAGACACATTTCATGAACACATGGGGGCCTACGCGAAAAAAAAGTTTAAAACAACCTCTATTTATCTATTTATTTATTTATACCTTTTATCTCCCAAGGGAATTTTCCACCATAGTAATCAGCGCTGTTTACATACCCCCCGACGCAGACGTAAAGGCAGCCCTAAACACCCTCTATGTTTCAATTAATGACTGGCAAACCACCTATCCTGAGGCAGTATTTATTGTTGCTGGAGATTTTAACCAAGCAAATATGCGGAAAGTTCTCCCTCACTTTTACCAACATGTGGACTTTGGGACAAGAGGTGACAATCTATTGGACCATGTTTACACTAACATCAAGGGAGCATTCAAAGCATCCCCATGTCCCCACCTTGGCTCTTCTGATCACATAACTGTGATGTTAACACCATCATACAGACCCTTGCTCACCAGAACTAAACCTTCCACAAAACAGGTTAGGATCTGGCCTGAGGGAGCCACAACAGCCTTGCAGGACTGCTTTGACTGCACTGACTGGTCTGTTTTTAAAGATGCGGCCACCAAGGACCAAATCACAGATATCAATGAGTATGCTGAAGTAGTCTCAGATTACATACAAAAATGCATGGACGACGTCAGTGTCACAAAAAACATCACTGTCCGGTCAAACGAAAAACCATGGATGACTACTGAGGTTCGGGCTTTGCTGAAAAAAAGAAACTCAGCTTTTAAATCTGGCACTACTGCCCTCAGATCTACCAGGGCGAATCTGAACAAGGCCATCAGAACGGCAAAAAGAGCCCATGGGCAAAGAATTCAAGGACACTTTCAGGACCACAGAGACACAAAGAGCATGTGGCGGGGAATCCAGTCTGTCACAGACTACAAGTCTACTCCTCAAACCTGGGATGACAGCACTGACTTTCTAAACAACCTCAATAACTTTTTCAGTAGGTTCGAGGCTCTTAACAATACACCTGCAGTAAAAGTCACACCGCATCCTGACGACCCGGTGTTAATTCTGGACCCATCGGAAGTCCGCCGAACCCTGAGGAATATAAATCCTCGAAAAGCTGCAGGTCCTGACAAGATACCTGGTGGTATGCTCAAGAGATGTGCGGATCAACTGACTCTTGTCCTAACGGACATATTTAACATCTCCCTGAGTCAAGCTGTTGTTCCATCATGTTTCAAAACCTCAGCTATTATCCCAGTTCCAAAAAAATCCACAGTAACTAGTCTAAATGACTTTCGACCAGTAGCACTCACCCCCATAATAATGAAGTGTTTTGAAAGACTAGTCAAGAACCATATAACATCTGTCCTACCTCCATCACTTGATCCTTTTCAGTTTGCCTACCGCCCTTGCCAGTCTACTGATGATGCAATTTCAACTGCTCTTCATCTAAGCCTGGAGCACCTGGAGAAAAGGAACTCACATGTACGGATGCTGTTTGTCGACTTCAGTTCGACTTTTAACACAATAATCCCCCAGCATCTGGCCAGCAAACTGGGCACACTGGGACTAAACACCACACTGTGCAATTGGATTCTGGATTTTCTCACAGACAGGCCTCAGTTTGTGCATGTAGGCAACAACACATCAACCACGGTCTCACTGTCTACAGGATCTCCACAAGGATGTGTGCTGAGCCCTCTACTGTTTACTCTGATGACCCATGACTGTCGTGCTAAGTCCAACACAAATCACATAATAAAGTATGCAGATGACACAACAGTTGTGGGACTCATTCTGGACAACAACGAGACTGCTTACAGAGAGGAGGTGAGACTCTTTGTGGAATTGTGCGGAAATAACAACCTGGTCCTGAATGTTGATAAAACCAAAGAGATGGTGATTGATTTCAGGAAAAAACAGCCCATTCACACCCCGACCTACATCAATGGCACGCCGGTAGAAATTGTCCAGAACACGAAGTTCTTAGGGGTTCACGTTACGGACAACCTGACCTGGTCCTTGCACACCTCCTCTCTGGTCAAAAAGGCTCACCAGCGTTTGCATTTCTTACGCCGATTAAGGAGGGCCCATCTCAGTCCACCCATCCTCACCACTTTCTACAGGGGCACAATAGAGAGTGTTTTAACCAGCAGCATCTCTCTCTGGTATGAGAGTTGTAACAGCTCAGAAAAAAAGGCCCTCAAGAGAGTGGTTAGGTCAGCAGAAAAGACCATAGGAGCCAGACTTCCACCTATTGAGGATCTGGCTCTAAAGCACCTCTCGTCAAAAGCCAGGAGCATCATTAGTGACTCCACTCACCCGTCACAGACTGTTCACCCTTCTGCCCTCGGGTAAAAGGTACAGTAGTCTACGCTGCAACACGGACCGCTTCAGAAGTAGTTTCTACCCAACTGCCATCAGACTTCTGAACAGAACAAATTAACCCAAATCTGATAAATATTTTCATCTACGGGTATAACGTGTGCAATATCATTATATCTTAACAAGCAGTAACAAATGTGCAATAACAAAATGTGCAATAATTATAATTATCATTATGTGCAACCACTGTGAAATTTTTCTGCATGTGCAATACTTTAACTACAATGTGCAATTTTTGTAAATGCCAGTATTATTATTATTATTACTATTATTTAACTTTACTATTCTATTACTATTCTATACATATTTCTTATTCTTTAAACCTGTGGTGTTTTTAATGTGAACTAATGCACGTAATCTCGTTTTTTCTGTACACTTCGGTGTTCAGTAAAATGACAATAAAGTAAATCTTGAATCTTGAATCTATTTAACCATGCAGGCAAGTTATTTAGAACAGCTTCTTATTTACAATGGCGGCCTGGCATACTACTTTATCTATTTCCTTGGTTAGGGGTCGCCGGCGGATCGTGATCCGCATTATTAATTTGGCACAGTTTTTATGCCGGATGCCCTTCCTGACACGACCCTCCCTATTTATCTGGGCTTGGGACCGGCACTACAGTGCACTGGTTTATGCATCCTAGCGGCTGGTACCTATAGGACAATTCAGTGTCTCCAGTTAGCCTGGCTGCATGTTTTTGGACTGTGGGAGGAAACCGGAGCACCAGGAGGAAACCCATGCAGACACGGGGAGAACATGCAAACTCCACACAGAAAGGACCCGAACTGCCCAGTGGTGTACAGTAATGAAGTAATAATACTTCGTTACAGTACTTAAGTAGTTTTTTGAAGTATTTGTACTTTACTGGAGTATAAAAATTTTCGGCAACTTTCACTTTTACTCCACTACATTTTCTAAAGAAATTGTGTACTTTTACACCGTTACATTCGCTGTATGTAAATTCGTTACTCGTTACTACAGAATGAAGGTAAATGATGTGAGATGTGTGACGGACTGCACGCTGGTTTGGTGAAAGTTAGACGGTGGTTAAACACATTAATGCGCATGTGCAAACGTTCTCTAAAAGCTGTCGGAGTTTTCTAAAAGTGCGTCGTTCACCCAAAGACCCGCAAATATGGAGATTTCAGAATCTCCCCGTCCAACACTGATGTAAGTTAACAATGATTAACAAAGTAAAGCTGCAGCATCAGCGGTTTTTTTTATATTATTAGCATTAACATTGTTCAGATATCTACCTACCATTTTTACCGATTACATTCGAACCACAAATAAAACGTTTCATAAATCATTACATTTGTTTGGAATTCATTGACTGCAAAACTCATGAAGACACGTCCATAAGTTTTAAAAACTCACCTGCGGACAGATATTTCCTCAGATAACTTCTGTATTAGACCAGAGGAGAGATTCATGGTGCTGAGGAACATGCAGCACGTCTTTAACCCTTTAATCATCTCAACAAGAACTCATAAACTTATCCAACTTATTATTAATGATTTTTCAGCTGTTGGCTTCAAGTTAGAAATGGTGTTTTCTTAAAGTAAGAACACCAATATTTTTTTAGTTTAACACATGCCATTCAGTGAGTAGATACGGCCCCAAAGAATATTATTTAAATACAGATTATTTTACTCAAATATTTTTTGATTTAAATTAATGGTTGAACAATCATTAAAGGGATAAAAGTGCCACACGTTTTGTTAAACTCTCGAGTTTTGCTTTAAATTAATTATGCCAAAATTATTTTTTTGCTATTGAAATATACTACCCAAATAAAAAAAATGGGACAGTATAGAAAATGCAAATAAAATAGATACAGTGTTTCTTACATTTACATCGACTCATATTCTAAAAACGTTGGAACAGGAACATTTAGGGCTAGTAATAAGTTAAAAAAAACAACTAAATAATATCATGATTTCAAACAGGTGATGTCAACAGTTGATTATGATCATGAATTGGCACAAATCATGTTTAGATGAAAGGAGGAAAACAGGTTAATTGTTAAGGTGGTTTACAGGTTTAAAAGAACAATCTTTATATTTAAAATGACCGCTTCCATTTATACTAACAGCATTTACTTTTACTTCTACTTTTAATACTTAAGTACATTTAATATCAAATTACTTTTGATACTTAAGTACATTAAACATCAGATACTTTTAGACTTTTACTCAAGTAATATTCTAAACAGTGACTTTTACTTCTATCAAAGTAAATTTCTGTTAAGATACTTGTACTTTTACTCAAGTATGGCCTTCCAGTACTTTATACACCACTCTTGTTTATGCAGATGTGGCAACTGAAGAAGTTATAAAACTGTCTTCTCAACTAAATGCAATGATTTGACCTGATTGATGCTAGACACTTTGTGGTATCGAATTGCAATAAAGTACTATTTTACATTCAGTTAGGATTCATTTCTGATAAAGCAACTTCATGTAAAGCATGTCATTTATTTAGTAGGTATGGAAGTACTTCATGTCCCCAAAATGGTTAATAGGGCTGCATATGGCTGCTTCCACAGTACTTAACACTGTACTGTCTGAGGGTTGGTGGAACCCGTGCACAGTTTTGATTTTGATTCATTTACATTTTTTATCTCATCTTGCTGAATGCTAGTGTCATCATTTATTTTCTCTTATCAAAAACTCTAAAGATGTTTCTGACCAAACATAAAATGGACTCCTTGCACTCAAGGCTGTGACGATTTCCGTTTTCAAATAGTGCGGCTTGATCGTTTCCAGTTGTATTGTTTACATTCATCGGAATACGCAAAACCTTCGTGAGATTAAAATGAGTGTCTGATGTAAAGTTTTTAAATCGGAACATTTCCAGAAACAGCTCAATAAATATTCAGAGCACTGTTGTGTGCCTCTTTGCTCAGCGTCGGCGAAGTTTAATGGAAGTTTTCATAGCTTCCCAGCTCAGAGTGAACTCAGGAGGCAGTGGCTAATAAATATCCATCAGGACCACTTTACTATTTCGCCTCATACGAAGGTCTATAGCAGACATTTCTTACCAGACTACTTGGTTGAACCAAAAATTCCAGAAAATCGGAGAAGATTGACGAAGGGTGCAGTACCATTGCTTTTTGAATGGAACGGCTACAGCACTCGGCTAATTAATTTCCCTTTCCCATACAGTAAACATTAGCCAGTTATTCACAGTGGCATGCCTGTTGTCAAACTATCAAAACAAAGCACTAGTTAAGGTATGGGTTAAATAAAAATAAAGCAGTAGTTATCAACTCCAGTCCTAGGGACCCCATGCCCTCTGTAGTTTATACTGTTGTATTTCTCAACACTTTAAATTCAGCTCCTGGTTTAATTAAGCAAACATGTAAATAATTTGCATTACACACCAGTTCTTTACATAAAAACACAATGCACTGTTTCACAAAAACACAAACACTCTTTTATTAAGTAAACATAGGATTTAATTTTGTTTGTCTTATTAGGATTTTAATATCATGTTTTACACTGTGGTTACATTCATGACAGGAACGGTAGTTACTCATTACACAAGATTCATCAGTTCACAAGGTTATATTGAAAAGTTACAGACAATTTTATATCTCCAGTTCACCTCACTTGCATGTCTTTGGACTGTGGGAGGAAACCGGAGCACCCGGAGGAAACCCACACAGACACGGGGAGAACATGCAAACTCCACACAGAAAGGACCCGGACCGCCCCACCTAGGGATCGAACCCAGGACATTCTTGCTGTGAGGCGACAGCGCTACCCACTTAGCCACCGTGACACCCTATAATTTAATAAGTATACAGAATATTCAATATTTACATTTTCTCATTTCTGTCCACAAATTATGTATTTATTAAACTGTACAAGAGCACATTTAGACACACCAGGTTCTGTAAATATTTTGTATATTAAAACATTAAGTCTAAACAAATTCTGTTTCCATTATTTTTTATTATTTATTATTATTATTTATTATTTATCCATTATTTGTTACTCTAGGCTTGCGGAGCAGATGCCAGTCAGCCCAAGAACTCTGCTCCCGAGTTGACACCTCAATTTTGTGAGCCATATCAAAAAGCTCCTGTTCAGTGCACACAAAAGCACAGGTGGGTGCATCAAGGTGGTGGTCTTTCAGAGGCAGAAGTGGGGTTGATGGAGGATGCAGCGTGATGTGTCGTAATTGTAAAACTGGCTGCCGATATGACAGAACACTGCCCTCCTGCACCATACCAAATGCACACTGCACAGCTGGCTTGTTGAGTTCCATGCCCATGGTGGTCACCAGCGGCTTGTCTTCAAGGCTGAATTTTTCATAAGCCTCTGCCACTCTAAACATGCATGGATCCGGTAAAGGGCCCACCATGCCCCTGTAGAGTCCACTCCTACAAATTTAAGTACAGACAATACCCCAAACTATAAGCATTCAGGATAATAATAAATTAAAGTTAATTATAACTATTTATACATTTCAGGTGTGGTAGAGCAGGTAAATTGTACAACTGCAGGTCTAATGAGCAGATTTGTAAAGTAATGAATCACCTACCTAACTACGCCTTGAGACTTTCGATTTGGCACAGGTTTTGTGATCATGCTGTTGATTGGTCCTGGCTTTACACCCTAATAAGAGAGACAAATATTGTTGTAATGTAGTTCAGACAGTGCATTAAATTAGAATGCTTATCAAGTGTGATTATTATAAACTTACAATTGTCCGAGGTTGGTGTCAGCGCTGTTCAGTTTCAGTACAGCTGTCTACAGGAGGAACTACTGGCACACTGAGCTGAGAGAAATGTGCAGTTTGAAAAAGCAAAGCCACTATGTGGTTGCAGAGGGCAGTGCCTGCAACACATGAACAGCATGTGTGTGTCAGCACAACAGGAGATGAATCACGTAGCCCGATCTGTAAGGCGGTAAGCAAAATTAGTAATGACTTTGTTTAATTCAGGGGTTCCTATACCATACTATGTCAACAGCTTTTTCCAATTTTAGAACAAGACAGTTATATAAGAAGTGAACATTAACTTTATTTAATGCTGTGGACACAGGAGTGAAGTCTGAAACCCCTGGTTTAGCCCTACACTTCCTCCCTACTCGTAAACTGTGCGCTGACTCGTTCTTCTTCATGGATCTGTCACTCTCACACTGACCTCCCCTGACAGCCTGTCCCTATTTGACACTGAATAAAAGTAACATACAAATTAACTGTGCAGTTAGTACATTAGATAGCTAGATACCTCATGGTTAGTAAACAAATTAGCAACGTTTTCATGCTGTTAAGCTGTGTTAGCAATACTGACCATTATAGCATAACAGGGTGAAAAAAGACATAAAACTTAATAATTTTAATGGAAAACATGCCTAGAAGTAAATATCATGAACAACAGCCAAGTTGCAGTTTCAACATAAGACTTCCACTTGTCAACAGGACAAACTAACCCAGCTAACAGTAATGTAGTTACCCTTGCTAACGCTAGCTAACTAGCTTCTTTCCGTACATCGCGGGCTAACCTAAAATATAAGATAAGCATTTCCTTACCTTCGTAGTTTTGGACGTATGATGAGGCATACAATTTAAAGCCTTTCTTCAGCTTGCTAGAGGGGGCTTTACTGGTCTTCTTACATATCCGATGAACGTCCTTAACGTTCATTTTTGGAAGCTCTTGTAAACACCGACTGAAAAATACCGCCATTGCGAATGTAGTGGAAAACCGGAAACTCCAAACCGGAAACGCCGGAGCAGCACTAAAGAAAATGCGGAAGTAGTTGTGCAAAGAGCCCATTAAAGCATGATGTAGATGTACAGGATCACCCACAGTTGTGCCATTCTGAAGTCTGAGACTGTATGGCTTCTGTAGTTGCATCCCTTACAGATGTACTTAGTCCATCTTGTAACCTCGAATGGATACATTTTTCATTCTATATAAAGCTTTATACGTTGTTTTCACCTGTTTACTTGTGGAAACTTCTAAAACTTTATTTTTTATCACTCTCCTTGTGACATTTTTTGCAGGCATCACATTAGAAAATGTAATATATAAATGTAGTATATATTTACAAAATTAACAAAATTCATAAGGCAACAAATATCTTTTATTTAGCACATGTAAAACAGTACATACATTACTGATTTTTTTACTCATTACTGATTTTTGTTTTCATTTGTATTTTATCAGTGTTAATTTAAAATGAATGTTTAAAATGATCTAATATTATGTAATGCATGGATGTGATGAAAATATTTACTTTGAAAGTGAAACAGAAATGTCCAACGATAACAGTGTTATGGTGCCTGATAACATCTCAGACCCACTAATTCTCAACAATGGTGCTCCACAAAGGAACTTACTTTCTCTCCAGCTCTATTTACTTTACAACAATGGTTTTAAATGATGATTTCAAGTCCTTCTGGTGGTTTGGTGTGATGCTAGCAACTTAGAGTTGAACACACACAAAACTGTGTAAAAGATATCTATTTTTGAAGGAAACATGCACCACTTCCTCCCACTCCCACTCCCACTCCCTTCCACTCCCACTTCCTCCCATAAGGAAGCATCTGGGAACCATTATTTAACATGATCACAATACAATATCATTGTTTTTATTTTAAAGGGACTGTTATTTTTCCAGTTTACCTAAATGTGTACATTTGTGCATGTATGCGAGCATATTCAGCTTTACTGTAACATGTTGGCTAATAGAACAGTGTGTGTGATTGATACAAGCTGTAAGAGTTTTTAACAAGACATGGACGTCTAAGTATTTATTTATTTAAGTCAGATGTAAAGCTGTGTGTTTACTTTGTGGTGACTATATTAATTGTGATTGAAATTAAAATCCTTAAACACAACACAGTACTAAACACAGAGAAATACTTGAACTTGTATGGTGCAGAGCATCACATCTGAACTGCAGAAGCAACAAGGATTTTTTTTTTTTTTAATTAAGCTTTTCACATCCAGGACTAGAGCAGTCGAGACCAGCTTTGTGATTTCTAGAAAGAATATCCAACAAGAACAAAGAACTTAAAAACTGAAAACAAAATAGCAATGGAACTTTGTGTAAAGTTTAAAACCTGCACATTGTGTTCAAAACTGTTTTCGTGAAAGTTGATTAAATAGTTACATGATGTTAATGTTTTTACTCTGCCTGAGTCTCATTTTTATTGCCTGATTGAGCAGAATTAAGGTCGGCTTATTGGACCCTCCACAACAGTCCCAGTTTCTCATGTTACCGCTTGCAAAATTTAAACAAGTAGTAATTATTTAATAAAAAAAAGTCATATACAGTGGGGAAAATAAGTATTTGATACACTGCTGATTTTGCAAGTTTTCCCACCTACAAATAATGGAGAGGCCTGTAATTTTTATCGTAGGGACACTTCAACTGTGAGAGACAGAATCTAAAAAAAAATCCAGAAAATCACATTGTATGATTTTTAAATAATTAATTTGCATTTTATTGCATGAAATAAGTATTTGATCACCTACCAACCAACAAGAATTCTGGCTCTCACAGACCTGTTAGTTTTTCTTTAAGAAGCTCCTCCTATTCTGCACTCATTACCTGTATTTATTGCACCTGTTTGAACTTGTAACCTGTATAAAAGACACCTGTCCACACACTCAATCACTCACACTCCAACCTCTTCACATGGCCAAGACCAAAGAGCTGTCTAAGTACACCAGGGACAAAATTGTAGACCTGCACAAGGCTGGGATGGGATACAGGACAATAGCAAGCAGCTTGGTGAGAAGGCAACAACTGTTGGCGCAATTAATTAGAAAATGGAAGAAACCCAAGATTACTGTCAATCTTCCTCGGTCTGCTGCTCCATGCAAGATCTCACCTCGTGGGGTAAGGATGATCATGAGAAAGGTCAGGAATCAGCCCAGAACCACACGGGAGGACCTGGTAAATGACCTGAAGAGAGCTGGGACCACAGTCTCAAAGATTACCGTTAGTAACACACTATGCCGCCATGGATTAAAATCATGCAGGGCACGCAAGGTCCCCCTGCTCATGCCAGCATGTCCAGGCCCGTTTGAAGATCACCAATGACCATCTGGATAATCCAGAGGAGGCATGGGAGAAGGTCATGTGGTACCAAAATAGAGCTTTTTGGTATCAACTCCACTCGCTGTGTTTGGAGGAAGAAGATGGATCAGTACAACCCGTCCCAACCATGAAGCATGGGGGTGGAAACATCATAATTTGGGGGTGCTTTTCTGCAAAGGGGACAGGACGACTGCACTGTATTGAAGGGAGGATGGATGGGGTCATGTATAGTGAGATTTTGGCCAACAACCTCCTTCCCTCAGTAAGAGCATTGAAGATGGGTTGTGGCTGGGTCTTCCAGCATGACAATGACCCGAAACACACAGCCAGGGCAACTAAGGAGTGGCTCCGTAAGAAGCATTTCCAGGTCCTGGAGTGGCCTAGCCAGTCTCCAGACCCGAACCCAATAGAAAATCATTGGAGGAAGCTGAAACTCAATGTTGCCCAGCGACAGCCCCGAAACCTGAAAGATCTGGAGAAGATCTGTATGGAGGAGTGCGCCAAAATCCCTGCTGCAGTGTGTGCAAACTTGGTCAAGAACTACAGGAAACGTCTGACCTCTGTAAAGGTTTCTGTACCAAATATTAAGTTCTGTTTTTCTATTGTATCAAATGCAATAAAATGCTAATTAATTATTTAAAAATCATACAATGTGATTTTCTGGATTTTTTTTAGATTCTGTCTCTCACAGTTGAAGTGTATCTACGATAAAAATTACAGGCCTCTCCATTCTTTGTAGGTGGGAAAACTTGCAAAATCGGCAGTGTATCAAATACTTATTTTCCTCAGTGTATATTTGCACATCACTTTAGTAACCTGCACAGTTTATTTCATTTCAACTGATTATGTGAAATCTGTAAATATTTTTGTCCACTTCATGAAATTGTGAACACTCAGACGTGTGTTAGTCTTCATAAATGCAATTATGAAGATTCATGAAAACATTAAAATATTTGGTTAACTGTTCACTGTTACTTGCTAATTTCACCACTCACTATAAATACACCACTCACATGTAATGTCTTTATTTATATCTTTATTTACAGTATATCTGCATACAATGGTTACTTATTGCTACATTCTGATTCTAAAATAAAATGACTTTATTTACAAATATCTACAAAATAAAGTACAAAGTATTTACATATTAGAATTACTGCACAATTCTGAAATATGATGTATTTTTAAATGTTGTTAGCTGGCCTTGAACTAATACGAGGGATCTTCAAAAGGTTTCCACACTTTTTAAATTCACTTTTCTACAGTCACCTTCCTTTGTGATGCACTCTTCCAACATCGTATCATTTTAATGCTGCCAGCAAAAAATGTTTTTAGTTGAGCTCATAGCCACTGATGCGCTGCTGCTTTCACATCATCACATGAAAATCTTCTTCATGGAGCTAATAAGCGTCTATCAGTCTCTCAGACACGACCGATTATGACTCCTCCCATCCTTACCGCTTATAACCTAAATATAAAAGTGAGGAGACTTTTTGAAGATCCCTTGTACATACCGGAAGCACAATGCAAATGCCGATCAAAAAATAAGTTACAGTTAAAGTGAGTTAATCAGCCAAACAGTGAGATAATCACAAAACTTTCTTTATTGAGATATTTAGTCATTTTAACTCTTAAATTTCAATTTAGTTTTCCGGAATATAAACATGATCAATGTTGTATTTATTTGCTTCTTTCAGTTTTGGTTTAATGTTTGTTTTAAAGTAACTCCTCATTTCTTCCTTAATTGCATCCTGATGTTCTGGAATGGTGGTCTTTTCAAGCACCACATTCACTTCTGATTTGAGGAGGTTGCTTATTGCTTCTGTCTCAGCACAGTTACCAGGAGGATTTAGATGGTATGTGTGATTAGGCAGACAGTAAAGCTGATTGCAGCGTTTACAAGGTGGTATCTCCACCCTGATATTTTGCATGTCATAAGCCTTACAACTTACTTCATCTGGTCTTAGTTGTATCTGCCTTGCATTATCTTCTCTGTCAGGAAACACAGACATTACAGCAGATTGAACATCAGGATGCCAGTCATGCCTACAGGACAGAAGCGTCAGGAGCTCTTTGCATCTATCTATGCAGCTCACAGATGCACCATAGTATTTTCTTTTGTTACGTTTGTCACTGACATGTATGACTACAATGACTGCAGGTATCAATGCATATCTGCCATTAGAATTTCTACAATCACTACGTGTCTCTGACAGTTGTTTTCTTACATCGCTGTCATTGTCTCTGCCGTAGACTCTCCAGACCTGAAAAATTTTAAAAGTTTACATTTGAAAGTCCAAAGACTGACATGTTGGGGTCAAATCTAACAGTGTCACATCGTTTAATATGATGCAGTTAATAGCAAAACAATGTTTACCTGCACCACTGATAGAGAATAAAGCAATAAGCCACGAGAGACCGTGCGTTACTGCAATTTTATCACGGGGAAGGATGTTTTGCCTAAAACATCTATCCCCGTGATAAAATCATAGCAGTAACGCACAGTCTCGAGTGGCTTATTGCTTTTATAAAACGGCGGTCAACATAAAATATAATAAAATACAACAATGTTCAATTTATAAATGTTTTTATTTACAAAAACACTTACAAAAAGCATTCTTCCGCGACCCCAGGTAGTTTGTTAACAGTGTCCATATTAATATGGAATGATGAGAGGTGGTCCTAAGTGTTTAGGCGTTTATCAGGGATTTTACAACGGCTTCGAACACGGCTCAGCCAATTAGATTTTAGGACCGGAACTATCCGTTTTATAAACAAGTGTTTTTATTTACAGACTAACAGTTTGACTCATGCTATAGTCTGATTATTTATATTGTCATGTAAACAGCAAACTTTAATTATATTAATTAGATAAAGATCAATCTAAAGTAAAGTAATTTGAAGAAACTACCTGGACTTCATAGCAGGCTATTTACATATACAGAATATTCAGATCACTAGTCGTTTATCTGTAACTATTCATGTGTGAGGAACTGGCCTGAAAAGTACTATCTCACATAGTGCACGACTTTAAAGTATACTGAACAACTAAAAGATTTAAAACTTTGCCTAAGTACACGAAAGGCCTTTTTCTCTGTCCATTCTAAAAGTGCACATTTTAGAATGGACTTTTATTGTGGCCAGCCTAAGGCACACCTGTGCAATAATCATGCTGTATAATCAGCATCTTGATATGCCACACCTGTAAGGTGGATGGATTATCTTGGCAAAGGAGAAGTGCTCACTAACACAGATTTAGACAAATTTGTGAACAATATTTGAGAGAAAAAAGCCTTCTTTCAGTTCAGCTCATGAAAAATGTGAGCAAAAACAAAAGTGTTGCGTTTATATTTTTGTTCAGTATAAAATAGGATAATGACAAACAATAAAAATTTAATAACTGCATTAGGTAAAAAAAAAATTAAGCTTTCACCTAAACAACATGATCAACTATAGAATATTTACTGCTGGTTAAGTAAATGAATTAACATGTTTAATAACATAATTCTGCTGCTGTTAATAAACATATCAAACATTCATTTCATTCAGGTGAGCTTGAGTCCAAAAAAGTTGGTGGATGGCTTTAGCTCATCACAGCATAGTGTTAGTTTACATATGTAACGTAAGTAACGCAGCAACTAACTGTGCTTACTGACCACAATTTGTTCAAGTATTTCTCAGCCCATGTGGTGACATCCATCACAGAATTCTGTCTGAGAGATCAAAGGTCACAGGCATTCAGTAGTGCTTTTTCGCCTTGTTCTTTACCTACAAGAGTTACATGTACATATACAGTACATTTTTCTGCACTGTAGAGCATTTAGATGCCTCACTTTTGTATTTGCTGTTATTAAACTGGTGGCATAGGTGGCATGATGGCTAAGTAGGTAGCACTGTCGCCTCACAGCAAGAAGGTCCTGGGTTAATATGTACTATGTTGCATATATTGTTATATACATAAACAGTATATTGTTTTCATATATAATATATTACAATACATAAGTACATTACTTTTTTTTTTTTTATTAACTTTTGTGTAAAATATACACTGCAAATTGTCGTGTAACTGTTAACCTAAGTCTGTGTGTCTTTCTTTCTCTATTTGTTAGTTCTCATCTGTTTTTTTCTCATTGTTTTTTGAATTGTATAACAGGTTGTTTTCCCTAACAAGATTAATAAAGTCTTTTCTAATTACTTAAAGCTTTAGGGTGGCACAGTGGCTCAGTGGGTAGCACTGTCGCCTCACAGCAAGGAGTCCAAAAAACATGCAGTCAGGCTAATTGGAGACACTGAATTGTCCTATAGGTACCAGCTGCTAGGATTCATAAACCAGTGCATTGTAGGGCTGGTCCCAAGCCCGGATAAAATAGGGAGGGTTGTGTCAGGAAGGGCATCCGGCATAAAAACTGTGCTTGTGCTAAATCACGATCACGATCCGCTGTGGCGACCCCTAACGAGAGCTGCCAAAGGAAGAAGAAAGACTGTTCTGATGCATATTTTGCAAAGGTAATTTATAAATCACTGAGTTCTGCATTTAATTGCATTATTTCTTATCCTAACATTTTTATAAACTAAAGTTTTTAAGTTGGTAACAAAGCCTAGTGATAGAAACATTTCATTCCCGAACATGGTACCTTTATCAGTGGCATCAAGTAACATTTTTTGCTAGTTAATGAATAGAAGCCAGTTAACAAATCAAAGCTGACTTTAAACACATCTCACTGGTTATTCCAGTAAGGGTGACATTCATGTTTTCTCTTTTATTTATTAATCTAGTGGCAAATCAGATAAATCCAGTAACTTTAAATATAGTTGAGTGACCAATTTTAAATGTATCATGATGAAGCATGATGAATGTGAGAGAAATAAAAAGGAAGAACAGAACTCACTAACCAGTTCCAGGAAGTAGGAGAAAGGTGTCCGTCCAGCCACATGTGTTTCATAGTCTGTGAATGGTCCAGGGAATTTTTCCTTAGTTTCATTATACATGCCCTTGTTCAATTGTTTGTCATATTTAAAGATGTCTTTTGGAGTAAATGGTGGCAGACGAATCTGTCCTATAAAAAAGATGCTGTGAAGCATCTTCAGAGTGAGAGAGAGAGAGAGAGAGAGAGAGAGAGAGAGAGAGATATTAGATTTTTTTGGAAGTTAATAAACTCTCAACTTTATAAGAAAGTCTCAAGCCATCATTAACAATGTTAACAGAAAAGGCACGCAGAGCTTATTATATTATATATTAAAAAACCAATTCGAAATTCAACCCAACCATTACAGTCAAATCAATAATCCAACCCTTACTGTTATATGACAAATAAAAAATCATGAGGTTTGGGACAAAACACCAACAGAATTATTTCATCTTCAATTCTGCAAAAAAATTCTTCACGTAAATCGAGGTACCCATTGAGTTTTGACATAGAAAAACGATGCTGCAAGTTCTGGTACCAACTCTCCCAATCCAGAATTCCTCCATCACAAAGCCAAACTCATAATAGCATGCTCCATCAACTGGCCACAATGAAACAGATGAAAAATGATACATCTACCCACGATACATCTACTTTTAAAGAAATGAAAGCAAGATTATAGTTATAACAATTACTGAAAAAAAAAAAACTAATTGAAAGTGGTACAAACTGCTGGCTCATGAATACAAACTTGAGTGAGTGAGTGGGTGAGTGAGCGGGTGAGTGGTTGACCCTCAACAATTTGTGGTTTTTGCCTTCTAGTTCCCTGACTTTCCCAATTTGCATTATCCTGGAAATAAAAATCATACAGAATATACAGGGGTTGGACAAAATAACTGAAACACCTGTCATTTTAGTGTGGGAGGTTTCATGGCTAAATTGGACCAGTCTGGTGGCCAATCTTCATTAATTGCACATTGCACCAGTAAGAGCAGAGTGTGAAGGTTCAATTAGCAGGGTAAGAGCACAGTTTTGCTCAAAATATTGCAATGCACACAACATTATGGGTGACATACCAGAGTTCAAAAGAGGACAAATTGTTGGTGCACGTCTTGCTGGCGCATCTGTGACCAAGACAGCAAGTCTTTGTGATGTATCAAGAGCCACGGTATCCAGGGTAATGTCAGCATACCACCAAGAAGGACAAACCACATCCAACAGGATTAACTGTGGACGCAAGAGGAAGCTGTCTGAAAGGGATGTTCGGGTGCTAACCCGGATTGTATCCAAAAAAACATAAAACCACGGTTGCCCAAATCACGGCAGAATTAAATGTGCACCTCAACTCTCCTGTTTCCACCAGAACTGTCCGTCGGGAGCTCCACAGGGTCAATATACACGGCCGGGCTGCTATAGCCAAATCTTTGGTCACTCGTGCCAATGCCAAATGTCGGTTTCAATGGTGCAAGGAGCGCAAATCTTGGGCTGTGGACAATGTGAAACATGTATTGTTCTCTGATGAGTCCACCTTTACTGTTTTCCCCACATCCGGGAGAGTTACGGTGTGGAGAAGCCCCAAAGAAGCGTACCACCCAGACTGTTGCATGCCCAGAGTGAAGCATGGGGGTGGATCAGTGATGGTTTGGGCTGCCATATCATGGCATTCCCTTGGCCCAAAACTTGTGCTAGATGGGCGCGTCACTGCCAAGGACTACCGAACCATTCTGGAGGACCATGTGCATCCAATGGCGGTGCCGTGTATCAGGATGACAATGCACCAATACACACAGCAAGACTGGTGAAAGATTGGTTTGATGAACATGAAAGTGAAGTTGAACATCTCCCATGGCCTGCACAGTCACCAGATCTAAATATTATTGAGCCACTTTGGGGTGTTTTGGAGAAGCGAGTCAGGAAACGTTTTCCTCCACCAGCATCACGTAGTGACCTGGCCACTATCCTGCAAGAAGAATGGCTTAAAATCCCTCTGACCACTGTGCAGGACTTGTATATGTCATTTCCAAGACGAATTGACGCTGTATTGGCCGCAAAAGGAGGCCCTACACCATACTAATAAATTATTGTGGTCTAAAACCAGGTGTTTCAGTTTCATTGTCCAACCCCTGTATGTGCATGTAGGAAAATAACACCTACCTTCTCCAGGAGTTGTTTCAACAGAGGTCTATTCTCATGCCTTGCTTTACTGACGAGCTCAGTAGCAGTTTTGATGAGGACAAAGGCATTCTTAGGAAAAACATCACTCCTCAGGAATGCTTCTGCCCTGTTAAATGATTACATTGATCAGAGAAAGAGAAATGAGTAAACAGATTTAATTCTCCACAGCAGAAGACTTTACAACATACAGCAAAACAAAAGTAAAATTAGATTCTTATAATAATTCTGCTTAGTAAATGTATGACAAATTCTAAAACTCATCTACACAGATGTACACAGTACCTTTTTGATTTATCTGTCATCTGTTAAAAAAGAAAATGCACATTATTAAACACATCAGAGAAAGATCAATCACAGGTAATAAATAAGTTATAAACCAGAGCAGCTTTACCTTGACTGTAACAGGAGAAGATAAGTCGATGCTTTGTGCTGCTGTTGATTTTAGGCTAAATGTAAAAGGAGAAGGAGTGGCCTGCTCAGTAAAAAGAGGAAATGTGTGTGTGTAGAGGGTGGTGGCAAATGTCTGATAGATAAATGGATGGATTTATGATTTGATATATTTTCACTGAACTTGCTGGTGTTTCTGCATAGAATTAATGTAACAGAATATTTTTAAGGAGGCTCAGGTTCTTTTAACATATGCAGCAAGATGCTACATATTTTTATCTGTAGTGGAAAGTGTAATTTGTTGTTCTACAGTATCTAGTGAGTAAGCAGCACCAGAGCCAAAGACTCCCAGAAGCTGAACAAGCTTATAAGGAAGGCTGCTGATACGTTCCATATTCATGTTAAAGTAAATGTTTTCTAGCAGCTCAGTACAAAAGAGAAGCTTTTATTGTGAAACTGCTGATGAAGTTTTTTTTTCTTAGACCCTGTGTAGACGAGGGGGGGAGGGGTGGTAGTTTCCGCCAACTACGCTGCAACAAAGAGCGCTACAGGAAGTCATTTCTGCTCACAGCTGTGGCAACCTACAATAACTCTCATTGGTGCAAGTAAAAATGCAGAACCTATAGTACCCACATAACACAATAAACCTTGTAATTAGAGCTACTTGATCTGCAATTTGTACATGGTACTATTTTTATTTGCACTGCTTTAATTGCACACTGTCTATAACTGCACCTTTTAGTCTAGGTTAGTTTTTGTTCTGTTAGATGTCTTATATTCTTATTATATATATATTTGATTACTGTCTTATTTTTTTTTTCCTGTACTACATTGTCATGTCGTATGTGATGTTTGTGAAAATTGTGAATAGCTGCTGTAACACCGCAATTTCCCTTCAGGGATTAATAAAGTAATCAATCAATCAACCAATCAATGTAAGGCTTTTTTCTGCACAATAGAAGCGTCAGGCTGTATTCAGTGACAAGGGTTTTCAAAAGTACTCTAGAGCTCATGTGGCTATATTTATTCCAACAGCATGATGGTATCTCAGTCAGTGTCATCTGATAGCTCAAAGGTCATACACATTCAACAGTGGTATTCAGCCTTGCCAAAAACAGACTGATATTTCTCCAGATTCCCAAAATCTTTTCAAAATGTTGTGTACAGTAGATGGTGAAAGACCTAAAATATGTTCAATCTTGCATTAAGAAATTTTGTATTTGATTTAATTTCAATTTTCTCAGTTTTGCAGTGGTGAGCCACAACAAATGAACAAATCAATGCTTGCAAAGACTGATCCGTTAAGGGATCCTGCTTTTGTACCCAGTCATGATTCTCTTACCTGTTACTAATTCACAGGCTTATTGTGTAACTTCAATATTCTATAAACATTTCACTCTTACTTTGCCTTTGTCCCAACTTTTTTGAGTATGTTGCAGCTATCAAACTCCAAATGTATTTAAAAGAAAATATTTTCAGGTAAATAGATGATTTGTCTTAAAACCTAAACTTTAAAAGTGGGCGAGCACATTGTGGTAAACACCAAGAGAACTTTGTAGGCATGATTGCTTTATGCATACAATGAGAGGGTCTGGTGTCTCAGGTATGTTGTGGGATTTAATATGGTTTGTGTTTATTGTACACTGTATTCACTCACCAGCCTCTTTCTTATGAACCTTTATGTAAATATACAGTTAATCCAGTTCACATCAAACTCAGAATATAGAAACTGTGATTTCACTAACTGATAATGGTATGGTTAGTGATGCCAGGCAAACTGGTCAAATTTTTTTAACTTCCCGAACCCTAAGACTAAAACAGCAGTAGATCACATAGGGCTTCAGTAAAAAAAACATTTCTGTCAGCTAATAACAGAAATATTGAGACTGAAGCAAGATCAACATATTGTGCATTAAAAAAAGAAGCAGCTCTAGTTTCCAGCTCTACACCTACAACTTGTACTCACAGGATACGTGTTATATGATAAATTATATGTAATCCTAATAAAGAGACAAGGATATTTAAACTATATTAAAATATCTATACAACTATATACATTACCAAATGCACTCTGTTTTACCATAACCCAACCTAAACACTTGGCAAATGTGGAGTACCCATGAAGCTGTGTGTTGTGGGGTTTGATGACCACTTGCCCTCTTAGAACTCATGAAAACAGGACGATCTCATTTTAAATGAATTATTAGCAGATTTTACAATTCACATCAACATTATTTCCTTATGAAGTAAACAAATACAGTAAAGACTGTCAGAATTATCTTTTAATGGATGTTTATGGATTAATCTATAAACATTGACCTTGTTGATTGATCAGTTAATCACTGAACTTTGAGGAATGAGCTTCTTCATTGAACAGTCATGTTATGTCCTTTACCACATGACAAAGTTAAACTGTACAGAGGAAATTTACTAAGAATAAATCTAGAATATTCCGATCACAATTGTACATTTAATTCCACATTGTGTTTATACTGATTTTATAGAGAAACACACATAATATCATATTAGTATACTGACAAGTGAAGGTGAACAGTTTTTGATTAACACATGAATGTTGTAGGTCTTCAGAATGATATCCACAATCCAGAAAGTGTGAAGTGAACAGTTTACACACTCCAGTATCTGAGATTGAACAGTAAGAGAAACACAAAAAGTTTTACATCAGTTTAACTGAAACATTTTTTACTTTTAGAGAAATAACAGCAAATAAAGAGAGATTTATTTTTTTATACTCCATGTACTTGATTCTTGTACTTCTTTAAAAAACTGGTTCAACTTCATTTGCTGCTCCCCCCATTCGAGCAGGATCATGTTGCTGTAGCAAAACAAACACAGAAGAACAGAATGAACGCCTTTGTTACATACACATATACACATCTACAGTACAATTAAAAACAAATTCTTTTGGAAGTTGGGGTCAGAGTGCAGGGTCACCTATTGTACAGCGCCCCTGAAGCAGAGAGGGTTAAGAGCCTGGCTCAAGAACCCAACAGTAGCTGCATGCCAAAGCCGGATTTAAACTAACCTTTCCATTGATAGCCCAAAGCTCTAACCACTAGGCCAGTGGTAGCCTTTATATCCCTAAGTTAGGACAGCATGGAAAATGCTAATGAAAGTAAAACAGTGATTTCTACGTTTACTTGTATTTGATGTCAGACATTTTGTCTTTCAAAATCCTCCACACATTCCATATTGGGGGACAGGTCAGGACTGCAGGCAGGCCAGTCCAGTACCCGTACCCTCTTCTTCCACAGCCACGCCTTTGTAATGTGTGCAGCAGGTGGTTTTGTATTGTCTTGATAAACATACAGTTTGTTTTAAGAGTCTTATTTAATCTTATATGTATTTATTTTAGCTCTTTATTAAAGCAAAAGTATTTCTTATCCCATTACTCGATTAATCGCTGGAATAATCAGTAGAATACTCGATTACAAAAATAATCAATAGCTGCAGCCCTAATCACAAGTGTTCAGCTTAGGCCTGCATCCTTGCCCTATATGTACTGAAAATTCTCAATGTTCCTTGTAGTGGTGTGCGATACTGCAAAATTTGGTATCGATCCGATACCAAGTAAATACAGGGCCAGTATCGCTGATAACGATCCGATACCGATACTTTTTAATAATTAAGGTAGATGCATCATCAAATTGCTAAATCTAAATGAATTTTAATGACATTTAAATGTATTATTGTAATTCATACATTTTTGTAAGTATCTGCTCTCAGTAGGGATGTAAATAAATTCAGTTGTTTAAAGCAGTCAGATTTCTTGTTTCTGGTGCTTTACTTTCTCACAACAAAAAGGCTAACTCATACCACATAGTTGTGTTTGCTGGGTGAATAAATATGTACATTTTTAATACTGACCGAACACACGTGTCCTTGTTAATTTAAAATAAAAAGTCTATGCTATTTTGTTTACATTTATAAGCACAAAGTAAAAAAAAAGCGCTCTCATTCACCAAAACATGGAATAAGAGCCTCATTACATGCCTCGATTCATTTGCGTAGGGTGCGCAAAGTGCGTAAGGTGCATCCTTACTTTATGTACGTATAGTTTACACTATTATTTCCATAAAACCGCCCCTATTTCTGTATCTGCAAATCAAAGTATTCAAAAACTTACAATCTTCCAATGCCTACCAATGTACTAATGTCTGTTAGGATTTTAACAACATAAAAACGTGACGGTACCACAACAAAACACAGCAGAGCGGGAGGGGAGGAGCGATGTGAGAATGTAAGATGTGAGAGAGGCGAGTCTATACACACACGATCTTTACTTTCTAACGAAACGGGAGAAATGTGCTGAATGTAGCGGAGAGAAAGGTGAAACTAAAGTATCGATCCCATCACACTAGTATCGATCTGATACCAATACCAACATTGGTATCGATAATATAAATATTTGGATTGATCCACCCACCACTAGTTCCTTGCATTGTTTACTGTGTACATGCACTATAGGATTGATGCATCAGGATGTTGTATTTCTAAAACAAGTGTTCATTGTTTTTCTGTTTAGATTTAGAAATGTATGAGTGTTTCTAACATTTGGTTCCATCTGAAAGCAGGTTAAAGCTAAATGCTGCTCCACTGTGTTTAGTGTTCAGCTCGGCAGTTTGCTTGCTTGTCTCTTTTGACGTTCGCTTATAAATTGTACAATCTAAGAGCAGTATAAAAGCTAAATGCCTGCTTAATTTAGTTTAGCTCAGTGTTTAGCTAAGGCATAGCATTACATTTGTAAGAACCAGTTAGGTAACTTGAGATAGATACTTTATTCTTTCCAAGGATTTAATTTTAGATTAACCAGTTTGTATCTTAGTGAAAGAGTTAACAACACTTACATGTTCTGGCTCCATGATGCTCTTCAGACTCGCTAGGTAGGAAGGCTCTTCTTTCTTTAAAAATTTCTTGTGTTCCTTCATCATCTGACTCCTTTCTTTTAATTCATCCCATTCATCACCTGTCTATAAATGAAACATGATATATTTTAATAATGCGATAAAAGCAGCACATTTTTACTAAGCTTCAGTCTTTTATCAAAACAGTAGTTTTAGTCATATTTACTTATTAGGTAAATGTCAGCTACATGTGCTAAGAAAACTGTAACTTTCTTTGTTTTATGTTTTATTTCCTACTCACCACGTCCTCAAAGCTTTGGCCTCTGTAGAATTGTTTAGTGCCTGGAAACTGAAACCCACTTTCAAAGAGCTCATTCAGGTTGTCGGCCACCACATGCAGCATCTCTTCTTCATAGCCAAACACTTTACCGTCCTCACACACCATCAACACCAGTTTATCATCAGAGCTGTCACAGGGAAAATCTTCCAGAACACCAAAAACCTTCATCTTCATTTCATCTGGTAGGTAGAACTGCTCCCACTCTCCTAACATGTCAGGATACTGTTTGAATGATGTATCTTCAAAAGACCCGACTCTAAATCTGTACTTCTCCTGCTTAGCTGCTGTCTTTGTGTTTAACTCAATCTGTGAATCACGATGTTTTTTGACGACCACACCAATCTTCTCGAAATATTTACTTTTCCCATCTGAACAAGAAAATCATTAATAAAACAACATTTAATCCTGGCTGTTTAAAAAAATTAATCCATGATACAAAAGTTACCTTTTTTAAGATCCGGCTGAAGAAAATCCTTCTCAATGTCGTTTTGCTTGCTACATGATAAAGAGACAAAAGAAATGCTGTAAATAAACTTTCTCTCTTTGAACTATGATTTTACAAAGTAAAAGCTTAATGTGGCTTAATGGACCAAAATCAAACTGATTCACAGCAGTAGGTAGTGGTTCAATTAATGCAGACTGAAGGCTGTAGAAGAGGGATGACCAAGCTTATCCAAAAGTAGTGACTGCAGAGTAACTGCAGGCTTTTGTTTTTACAAAGCAGAACAACAGACTGACCAACAGTTTAACTAATACAACCTCAATCAGAACAACTTTGGATGGCATAAAAAAGCCAATATATAAAAAACAGTGTTTCTAACATTTACTTTGACTTTTATGACAGTTTGAACCCAACATATTTTATGTTTTGTCTAATCAACTTCATTGTTTTTGGTAATAAACATCCATTCCTGCATTTCAGACCTGCCACACATTACAAAAGAAGTTGGGACGAGGCAATTTAGGGTTAGTAATGAGGTTACGAGAACTAAATAAAGATGAAAATATCAACAGGTGTTTGTAATTCAGTTTGATATAAAAACAAAGCTGGAGCAAAGATCAGCAGAGGATCAGTTTGTTAATTTAAATACAATGTTTATCAAAAAATATTGAAAGGGTTTTACATGTTTATCCCTCTACAGTGAATAATATCATTATACACTGTGTAAAGGGCAAGGACACACGCATAAGCTAAACACCCTTGACTGTTTGGTGTTCCTGGGTCATTGTTTTAGTACATTTAAGCAACGTTACGCTTTGTTCTTATAATAAAAATGGGGGGAAAACCTTTAACATAAAATTATTATTGTTCTTTTGGACCACAGGTTGGTCATTTCAGCAGTAGACATCACTCGTGACCAGTATGAAATGAGACAAGTTTGGTGTTCCTAGGTCCTTGTTTTAGCAAATTAAACCAGAGTAAGCTTTCTTCACGTTCAGGGGGGGTTGCAGCTAGCACGATAGATCTGGGCCGATTCCAGCTCAGGGTCGGCAGTGTCGACTGTCTGTCGGCTCGGCGCCCCGCATCTGACCTGAATACGGCTGCATGTTGACAGTGTCGGCTGACTGAGACATGGAGAGATTGCGGCACTCCGCATCTGGCCCGAATATGACCGAATGTTGGCACTGTCGGCAGACTGAGACAATGTCACTGCAAAGTTTTAGCATCATGCACTGATCAGAGATTTTTTGCAATCCCCACTTCAACACTGGACTAAATGTGAAAGAACCTTTCACCCGCTGCCTTTTGCTTTTGTTGCAATTATCATGGCTCACACTGGTATAAAGTGTTTCTAGGTTGAGTAACAAACTATATATGTCTATATGAATAAAAGAATAAATAAATTAAATTGGCCCAGATCTATCGTGCTAGCTGGGACGCAGCTCTGCCAATCACCAGTGGCATTAAACAGACCACACGCGAAAAAGACCACAAAATATGATATGGATAAAATATTTTATTATAGGACAGGCATTTTCTATATATTTTTACATCAGAAGTTTAATGTGTGCAAAATCAAAATGACCATGTGTCATGAATAAATAAACCCAACTCATTTAAATGTAATTAATGTGCTTACTTATCTTGCTCCCAAGGATGAACTACTGGGCAGTTATACATAGTCCTTGCCCCAACACACGCCACAATAAATTCATTAGGAATATTTACCTTGTACCAAACTTTGCAAAAGTCAATAACAAGTAAAATAAATAATAAATAAACAATCTGGACGGGTGCAAATGGAAAAAAAATTTAAATATTAATTTATGAATTCAAATATAGGCTATACACAGTCGAGTCACATTATTATGACCAGCTAATATCCAGAGGGTGCAGTGTGCAGCTAGACAAACTGGGAGTGACTCAGTCAGGTGCTGGTATGTGACAGGTATCTGGAGCCATGCTGACTGCAGGGCATCCCACAACTGCTGGAGGGTGTAATGTGAACTGTAAAAAAAAAATCATATTCACTATTATAAAATATTTTTTACAAAGATATGTAAAGTACTAGACATACAGAAAATGTCTCTCAACTTTTTAAATCCAGTTTAATAGTTGTTAATGTATGTGTAAAATAATTTTAGTCGTTTGATAAGCTTGTTTGACTTGAACCAGGTGTACGTACTATAAACAATGATAACTGTTTATAACAATGATAACTGACAAGTGATTTTTGACAACGACCTTAACGTTAATACACGGTGATGTCAGATTGAATCAGTTCACTACTTCAACACCAAAGTTCCCCTGAAAACAAGCACGAGGAGCCTCGTGCATTTAGTTCAGTTTAAATATAAAAAATCTGTTATCTTTATCAGTTATTCACTGAGGATTTCAAAGTAACGTTAACTGCTGGTCTTTAGGACTAAAACTTAATAAAACATTATATCAAAAATACTGATATATTGTAGTAACAGAACAAAAGATATAATCAAATTATTTTGTATTTTTGATATTAAATAAATGTATTATAGCTATGTTTTAACATTGCCAAAAATGCTAGCTTGTCAGGTACGTTAAACTAACTCTCTAGCCAGCTATAAATAAAAATGGCAGCAAAAGGGTATCAAAATTAATTTGAAACATACATCTAAACGTAACTTACAGTGATATTATAAATACGAAGTTATATTACAAACATAATATTTAAAACGATGACATTAGTTACCTGTGCTGGTGTTAGGGAAGACGTCACAGCTACAGCTGTATGGAGCGGGTGGTTTTTTTTCTGTAAGGGGCGTGATGTATATAAAAGGCTGGATTTAGTTCCCTCTTCTTGGCAGTTGACAATATTATAAAAACTTACATTCTTTTTTACTTCTTACATTCTTTTGTCATTGGCTGGCATAAATTAATCCTGAAAACATGTTTACAAAGACAAAGCACATCATCATGCCTAAAGCACATAATTACAAGTCTTTATGAATTTCCTTGATTGAATGACTGAACTAATGAAGTGTTTATATTTCTGCAGTGACTTTTTGTGCACTCTTGAATCCAGCTCACACAGCCACCTTCTGTTATTTGGCCTTCACTGATCTTGGTAAGATGTTTACAATAGCTGCTTTTATCAACATACAGTTTAAAAGACATTTTCAAGATTGATTAGGGATACTGCACACAAGCACTGTACATAACACTGTAAAATATTAGGCAGATGCCATTTGTACCCTGGTGTAAACAGCAATTTATACTATTTACACCCAGGTGTAAATATCACAAGATTACAAATAATTTCATTATTTTTTATATTATTTTCAGACTGTATTATTTACATTAAAAATTATCTACACCCAGGTGTAAAATCACAATATATACTGACATGCCAAAAGTATTGGTACAGGAACTAGTAGCATGTTAGGTACCCCTTTAGCCTGGCTAATTGCAGCAGGCATTGGTTCCACAAGTGGACGGAAATATCTGGAGGGGTGTTGACCCGTGCCATCTGGATAGCCACCCACAGGTCAGTGGTATTTGTAGGTGCAGGATCTCTGGTCCCTCTATGACATATTCCCAGTACATGTGACACTGGAATAAGTAATGTTAAATGTCCCACTCATCTGGTACCCACAATCTAGCCTCACTCAAACTCCATTAATTCGCATCGCCTTGCCATGAGCACACTGGCCAGTGGTCAGCCTTACTCACAAGATAATACCTCACAACCTATACAGATATGGGCATTCCCAAGCCGTCCCCAGGTAACAACACTTCATGAACAACTTACTGCTATCCCTTGACCTTTAGCATGTCCATGTATAGTGTTTATATACTAGTGTAAAACTAATACAAATATACAACCTGTAGCAAACAGCAATTTATACATTCATGTGTAAACAGTGATGTCTTTTTTTTGTACCCTAATATAAAGAGAAATATATACCATTCACACCTTTGTGTAACTGTCTAATAATTAGACTTAGCTTTTTAGCTATCCTTTTGCTTGGACCCTTATTTCTGTTAAGCTGCTTTGGGACAATGAGGCTTGTCACATATAAAAAAAGTTAATTTAAATTTGCAGTGGTGACACTGATAATTCCAAAGAGCAAAAGAGCTTTTGTTGGAAGCGTCCAAACTTCAAAGTGGCGCCTTTTCTGCAACTCCGCCCTACAGCAGAGCAGTCGTTGGTAGACATGCACAGTTGAGTTTGTTGGTAGACATGCACAGTTGAGTTTGTTGGTAGACATGCACAGTTGAGTTTGTTTGCTCTTTTTCTTTTTGGGCTACGAATAGCTGTACTGTGTGGGGAATGCTATGTGTACCCGGGTGCAAATAGACACTCCGAAAATATTATCATCAAAAAAGCACATTATCATGTCTAAAGCACATATTTACAAGTCTTATAAGTATGCGCTCATGTTCTTCAGCCTACTAAAAGCACTGTTTCTTCTGCTCTAGCACTGTTCTGGATACTGCTGGTAGTGATGCCACTAACTGGATCTAAAAATGTTGAATAAGATGAATAAGATCCACATTTATCTGTAAAAAAATAGCATTAAATTCTGTTTTTGTTTTCATTCCAGAATTAAAGACCAGTGTGTGGCAGGAGATCAGCAGTCAATTATGGCAAGACAAACTTTTTTGACAAGACAAAGTTTTTGGCAAACTAATAATAAATAAAATATATATAAACAAAAAAAAAGATAAATGTGTTTTGGTGTACATTTGTTTTTTTCTGTTACTGTTTTAACTGTACTCTATATATTGTACTTAAAATTATAATAAAGTATATATATTTTACAGAGTATTTTCATAGGTAATATCTCAAAGTGCTTACAAGAGATGCACAAACACTGAGTGCTTAATGTATGTACATTTTTGTTAATATTGTTCTTAGAGATGGACCGATCGATCGGCTATGAATCGGTATCGGCCGATTTTTAATCAAAATATGCTATCGGCGATCGGTCGATATTTCCTAAATGTAGCCGATCCGATCGTGTGATATATAAAAGATCACGTTAAGTTAACAGCTCAGTGGATTGATCCAGACTTTCAGCTACGAAGCACCAACCATCACATCACCATTCATCAACCATCGTACAGAAACCATCATGAAAGCTCCTCACGACCTAAAATAACATCATTAACATTGTGCATCATACATACGATGCAATTTTGCTGATTGTAATATTTACTTTAAAAAGATAATTCAACCCGGTCACATCTGAGTCGATTCTATGAGCACGTTATATAAACTCCTGGTTCACTTTGGTAAATCGTAAGCGGTTCTTGCTTGTGATGTAGATGAGAACAGAAACGTTACAGAGCCAATCAGAGGCAAAAGTTTATTCATTACCAAATTCGTTAGTTCAGGATCATCTGCTGAACCTTTAGGATAATCAGAAAACTTTTAGACGGAACGAGTCTGACTCGGTTACAGATCTGTGGTAATAGCAGTTTAATTAAGCTTTTTAATTAAGCGTTTTAATGTAAGAGAGTCACACAAAATGTTCTGTAGTAGCTGATGTTTATTTAAAACCACGACATTTAATTAATAACAGTAAACACGGAGAGATAACTGAGAAGAGAAACTTACGCTTTGCACAAAACGAATCGACTCATGAATCAATGAATCACTTACAGCAATACTGAGAACAAAGCGTCCGTCTCTCTTAAAGGCACACACACGCGCGCGCGCACTGCTCCCGTTTATCTTCACTGTGGGGCTCTTTTTAAGTTTATTTACTTTATTTACCCCCCCCCCCCCCCCCGATCGGAATCGGTTATCGGCCGATATCCCTGAAAGGAGATCGGAGATCGGAATCGGTGCCAAAAAACCTAATCGGTCCATCTCTAATTGTTCTTATTATTCTTACTCTTCATCTTTGTCTTCTTATTAATACATTATTATTTGTAGTAGTTGTACTTATTAATAAGAGACAAGAACAATTGTAGTAGTCCCGGTGACTATTAAAGGTCAAATATGACTGGGGAAAGCATTTTAAAATTCTACCTCCAGTGTTGTGAAGTGGTGAATCTTGTGTAATGAGTAACTATCGTTCATGCCATGAATGTAACCAAAGTGTAAAACATGACGTTAATAATCCTAATAAACATGACGTTATAATCCTGATAAACATGACGTTACAATCCTGATAAACATGCCATTATAATCCTAATAAACATGACGTTACAATCCTGATAAACATGACGTTATAATCCTAATAAACATGCCGTTATATAATCCTGATAAACATGACGTTATAATCCTGATAAACATGACGTTATATAATCCTGATAAACATGCCGTTATATAATCCTGATAAACATGACGTTACAATCCTGATAAACATGCCGTTATATAATCCTGATAAACATGACGTTACAATCCTGATAAACATGACGTTATAATCCTAATAAACATGCCGTTATATAATCCTGATAAACATGACGTTATATAATCCTGATAAACATGACGTCACAATCCTGATAAACATGACGTTATAATCCTGATAAACATGACGTTATATAATCCTGATAAACATGCCGTTATATAATCCTGATAAACATGACGTTACAATCCTGATAAACATGCCATTATAATCCTAATAAACATGACGATACAATCCTGATAAACATGACGTTATAATCCTAATAAACATGCCGTTATATAATCCTGATAAACATGACGTTATAATCCTGATAAACATGACGTTACAATCCTGATAAACATGACGTTAATAATCCTAATAAACATGACGTTATAATCCTGATAAACATGACATTATAATCCTAATAAACATGACGTTATAATCCTGATAAACATGACGTTAAAATCCTGATAAACATGACGTTACAATCCTGAAAAACATGCCGTTATAATCCTGATGAACACGACGTTATAATCCTGATAAACATGACTTTAAAATCCTGATAAACATGACGTTATAATCCTAATAAACATGACTTTAAAATCCTGATAAACATGCCGTTATAATCCTGATAAACATGACGTTAAAATCCTGATAAACATGACGTTATAATCCTGATAAACATGCCGTTACAATCCTGATAAACATGCCGTTACAATCCTGATAAACATGCCGTTACAATCCTGATAAACGTGCCGTTACAATCCTGATAAACATGCCGTTACAATCCTGATAAACATGACGTTACAATCCTGATAAACGTGCCGTTATAATCCTGATAAACATGACGTTATAATCCTGATAAACATGCCGTTACAATCCTGATAAACATGACGTTAAAATCCTGATAAACATGACGTTACAATCCTGATAAACGTGACATTATAATCCTGATAAACATGACATTATAATCCTGATAAACATGACGTTAAAATCCTGATAAACATGACGTTAAAATCCTGATAAACATGACGTTATAATCCTGATAAACATGCCGTTACAATCCTGATAAACATGACTTTAAAATCCTGATAAACATGCCGTTATAATCCTGATAAACATGACGTTATAATCCTGATAAACATGCCGTTATAATCCTGATAAACATGCCGTTATAATCCTGATAAACATGACGTTATAATCCTAATAAACATGACGTTAAAATCCTGATAAACATACCGTTATAATCCTAATAAACATGACGTTCAGGGTTTTAGACATTTACTGAATCACCTCGACCCAGACCAGGATGGAGCAGTTAGTACAAAATAAATGTATAAATACATTTCAGGTGAAAATGTTAAAAATATGTGAGGGGTTTAATAAGTGTAGGCGTGTTATATAATATAAATAAAGTAAACTTACCTCATTGTTAATAATGTAAAACGAGTCTTTGTGCGTTTCTCTGGATCTGCGCTGCGCTGGTGAAGGTAAAAATGCTGCATATAAACACTGTCAACGAGCATGCGCACAACGAGCTACAGGGCGGCGTTGGCGTGAACAGTTTATTTAAAGGTACTTTACACATAAAGTCTGTCTGTACATAAACAAAATTCAACACTTATTGTTGATAAATTTTTGGTTTATCATTTTAATGAATATGGTAACAACAGAGAGCTAAAAAAAAAACACTTTCGCTTTTGTTTTGATGATTTTCTTCATTAAGAGCTACAAAGAAGTTTCTATGTGGAGCTGCTGCCATCTACCGGACACTCAACTCAACTCCAACTCAGACTTCAACTCAACTCAAACTCAACTCAACTCAAACTCCAACTCAACTCAACTCAACTCCAAATTTATCTCAATTCAACTCCAACTCAGCCTTCAACTCAACACAAATCAAACTCAACTCAACTCAACTCCAACTCAACTCCGACTCAACTCCAACTTTATCTCAATTCAACTCCAACTCAGACTTCAACTCAACTCAAACTCAACTCAACTCAACTCCAAATTTATCTCAATTCAACTCCAACTCAGCCTTCAACTCAACACAAATCAAACTCAACTCAACTCAAACTCCAACTCAACTCCAAATTTATCTCAATTCAACTCCAACTCAACTGAACTCAACTCAACTCAAACTCAACTCAACTCAACTCAACTCAACTCAACTCAAACTCCAACTCCAACTCCAACTCAACTCAACAACTCAAACTCCATCTCAACTCCAAATTTATCTCAATTCAACTCCAACTCAAACGCCATCTCAACTCCAAATTTATCTAAATTCAACTCCAACTCAAACTCCAACTCAACTCAAATCAAACTCAACTCAACTCAAACTCCAACTCAGCTCAACTCAACTCAACTCAACTCAAACTCAACTCAAACTCAACTCAACTCCAACTTTATCTCAATTCAACTCCAACTCAAACTCAAACTCAACTTCAATCAAACTCAAACTCAACTCAACTCCAACTCAACTCCAACTTTATCTCAATTCAACTCCAACTCAAACTCCAACTCAACTCAAATCAAACTCAACTCAACTCAAACTCAAACTCAACTCCAACTCAAACTCCAACTCAACTCCAACTCCAACTCCAACTCAACTCAACTCAACTCCAACTCAAACCTGGCAGAATATGGACATTTGTATCACCAAAGCTTAGTTACATATTTAGGAAATACAATTAAAAATAATTAAAAACATACAATATATAAAAATACAGATATACATATAAAGATGTAAGAAAAACAGTGCAAATAGTAACAATTTAAGAAATAAAAATTAATAGTGACATGAACTAAATTTAAGCAATAATAAGAACAAAATTGTGTGTGTGTGTGAGAGAGAGAGACATGGTCACCCACTGTCCCTCATCTGTGTGTGTGTGTGTGTGTGTGTGTGTGTCTCACTTGCTCTCTCTGCGATACTGAAAGTGTTCAGATTAGAATTTCATTGGAAACAGAATGGGTGAATTACAGCCGATAAGAACTGTGCAGAAATAAAAATATATACAACGGCTCCCAGAGACGCATTTACACTTATCAGATAGGATAAGCAACGTTTGACATTCTGATTGTTTTATTTTTTGTAATAAAACATTTGAATACTGTGATTACACTGTAAATTTACACCCCTCCCACTGTATACCACATAATGTTTTGAAGATGGTATGATGGTATGAAACAACCTTATATGTGATCAAATATATAAAAAACCAACAAACTTAGCCCCAGTACAGTGGTAAAATGTCGCCTCACAGCAAAAAGGTCCTGGGTTCAATTCCCAGGTGGGGCAGTTCTTTCTGTATGGAGTTTGCATGTTCTCCCATTGTCTGTGTAAGTTTCCTCCAGGTTTCCTCCCACAGTCCAAAAACATGCAAGTAAGGTGAATTGGAGATACTAAATTGTCCATGACTGTGTTTGATATGAACTTGTGAACTGATGAACCTTGTGAACCTACCGTTCCTGTCATGAATGTAACCAAAGTGTAAAACATGACGTTAAAATTCTAATAAACAAACAAACAGTGGAAAAATATTACTGAACAAAAAATGAATAATACATGTTCATGTCCACAATCCTGACCACCCACCAGTAAATTTAATGATCACTGCTCACTGCAGTACAAAGAACGATGGGAAAAGAAAAGAAAGAAAAGAAAACAGACAACTGACAAAAAAACCTTAAAAATTAAAAACATAAATACGGACTCAAGTTTCTAGTTACACGATTTGCACACAGTGTGTAGTCTACACAAAAAGTTTCTTAAAGTTTTTTTAAAGTAATGTAGTTATGTAATGTTGGATATTATATATGAACACAATATACATGTATATAACAATATGTGCAATATATTTGCTATACCTGTATTACAGAATAAAAAGCCTAGTGTATGGCTATAGTAAAAAAAATCGTGTAAAAATCACTAGCAATAAATAAATATACTGTAGCGTCAGTGGGAGGAGCCGTGGTATCCAGGCTTACCGTCAGCGTGTATCCCAGTGTGGCAGACTGGGTGGCTGCGGTGAGAGCTGGATAGGTAGCTTATATGTTTGTCTGTTGTATGAATGTATGTGTGTATGTATGAGTGTACGTCCTAAACCACTGAGAGATCTGCCAAGGGCAGCTCACTCGAGGTCCCGACGCTCGCCTTCCTGCTCGCCGGCGCCACAATACATTTTAAAATAATAAACATTGCCGTACTTACCTAGTAAAAATGTACCACTTTACTACACCTGTACGTACAGTATAGTTACAATAACAATGGGATTACTAAAAATCAAGAAATGTAAAAATTTAATACAATAAAAATGATTAGTATTAGTATAAAATAAAGGTCCTACAGTATGGGTACAGTAAGAAAACCGTCAATCTTTACCAGGACAGAGCCATAGATGGCGATATCCACACATTTTATTCTTCACTATATCTGACAGAAAGGATTATATTCATCACTGTACACACAGCACCGGTCACACTTCTTTCTCTCACAGTGATTATGAGCATTTTTGGATGATTAGCTTTTCTTGTAAAGCTATTAACTGATTTATTAAATCTCATTTTCACCTCATATTTATACCACAGTAAAATATAAAGTCACTGCGAATGCTAAAGTGTTCCTAAATGCTCTGGTAAAACATTGTGTGCTTCATTGGGGGTATATCACTGATGTTCCTGTGAGGCAAGAGCAGATCCATCTGAGTTTACTCATGTTTGCTGGTAGAAGTGTGGACTTCTGTCCCTGTGAGGTGACCCACTTTCTCTGCTTTGGGCTGCAGATTTTGTTTGGTTTTATTTCCTCTGCCCTTTTTTGTCACTCTTCAGCCAAAGTATTGTTCTGTCTTGGTTAAGCATCCTGTATATTGGATTCATACCTTACAACCTCACAGATGAAGGGTTTCACCTGGCACCTCTGCAGTGAGGCAGGACCAGTTCCATAACATCATCTAGCTGTACGAAGAACTAACTTTATGATGATTCAATCTTTTGCTAATGAGTAACTTAAGTCTGGATTCCTTGGAATTTTATTTGAACACTTCTGGAATGAACTCTGTCATGTAAGTTAACTAAATTCACCTCTAGGTGATAGCAGTGTTCCAGCATTAGTAACATTGGCACGTTTAATATGTGTCCTTTGCAGCGATTACAGTCTCCACTCTTCTGTAAAGGCTTTTAACATGGTTGTGGGGTTTTGTAGACAGTAAAGATTTTCATTGTTTTAATTGGACAGATATTTTGTAAATAGAAACACATTTAGAATGTTATGTCTGCAACACACTTTAAGTGTAATAAAAGTAAAAAGTGGACAGTGGGAGACTAGTGGATAGAAATGTGAGTCAGTCTAGAAGTCTTTAGGTCTTTCAGAGTCTATTATTTAAAGAGAAAGGTGTACATTAATTATATTGACCCCAGCTTATCTTAGATGGACAGAAGGACAGTACAATTTAATGCTGTTATCAGATGAGTACGGTGGCCTGCTGAGTCAAAACATTTACAAAACAAACAAAAGCTGACAACGTAAAAACATAAAGGAGAACACAAAAAAAATAATACATGAAAAACATTAAGGAAAGCACAACAACATTAAGGAAAAAACACGAATTCATTAAGGACAACACAAATGCTTTAAGGTGGAACGCAATTACATTAAGGGAGAATGCAATGAAATTAAGAAGAACACAAATACAATTCCCACATTGGAAATGTTCCCAGTCACTAGGAGACACCCTTTATATTTTATTATCTTTATGAACATGCAGCAAAAGAAGCAAGAAGCAGCGTAGTGCCGAGAATCTGGCTTCAGGTTAACTTTAATGTTCAGTGCTGTAATTCTAAATAAAAGTGAGATTTTGATAAATTCATGTCAAACCATTTTAATACAAACACATCAATGTTCCTCACCTACGACACACTCTGTTTTTAGATTAATTTTAAACAAAGATCAATAAATCTGTGATAATGTTATATTGGAGATGAATTAATCTATAAACATCTCGTATAATTTCATTTATTAATACAAACATCAGTGTTTCCCATTTACTACAAACCTTTATTTATTTGAATTTATAATTAAGATCAATAAATAAATCCACCTTTTTACTAAACACTTAAGCTGACTTGTACTTATTTACTTATTTTTTTTTTCCATTTCCAAAAAACAAACAAACAAACAAAAGAAACACTTTGGTTCTAACAGGTTTCAGCAGATTTGTGTTCTTTTACTGTTCTTTACTAAAACTTGAGAAATGAAATGTTTACTGTGGAAGCACTTCTGTAAGTCGCTCTGGATAAGAGCGTCTGCTAAATGCAGAAAATGTAAATGTAAATAAATGATCATCATCATCTGTATATGTATATATGATAAATAAAGGATTCATTATCTTATTTCATAAAGGATAATTATAAATTATAGAATTATTTGATATGATTGTATTTATTAACGTAAATAATTTTATATATACACATACATGCCCCTCACCTATACTACAAACCTTTTTTTACATATAATAATTGTATAATAATTGTATTTTATATTTATGTGTCCATTTATGTGTCTATATAAAATGGTTTGACATTAATCAAATGATAGAAGATTTAAATAGATGTATTTATTTATTTATTGCACAATAACATTATTATAAAAGAAATTCAATACAAGTTTTGTATTGTTTTGTACAAGGTTTGTAGAAGGTGAGAGACATTGGTGTGTGTGTGTATAAAAATTAGTTTAGTTAATTATATGGCACTTTAATGGATTCATTTTTATGAAAAATAAATGCACAATATATGTTATAAATATTTCTCAGTTTTCCCATTAGTTTTCTTTAAAAAAATAGACGCGATCTTAAAATTAAAATGAAATTGCTTTTAAGTATGTTGCCTATTTTCATGTGTAAGAATTCATTTAAGTCTTATAAGGTGTTTATTAAACCACTTATATACAGTAAGTGCTTTATTTAGAATCACAGCACTGAACGTTAAAGTTAAACTGAAGCCAGATTCTCGGCAATACACTGCGCTGCTTCTTGCTTTTTTGCTGCAATGTTTATCAAGATAATAAAATATAGAGGTGCCTCCTAGTGACTGGGAGAATTTCCGGTGTAGGATTTGTATTTGTGTTTTCCTTAATTTCATTGCATTCTCCCTTAACGTAATTGCGTTTCACCTTAAAACATTTGCGTTGTCTCCTAATATATTCGCGTTCTCCCTTATTGTTTTTATGTTGTCATTAATGAATTTGAGTATGATACAACAGTGTGTTTTTTTCCAAAAAGACCTGGAATGCTGATTCATCTGACCACAATACACTTTTTCACTGTGTGATGGTCCATCCTAGATGTCTCTGAGCCCAGAGAAGTCGATGCCGCTTCTGGACATGGTTAACATGAGGCTTCTTTTTTGCAAAGTAAAGTTTTAAGTATCATTTGTGCAGTAACTCTATATTGTAGAGCTTGATAAAGGTTTGATAAACTAATCCCTCACCCATGTGGTTATATCAGCTATTGTTGAGTGGAGGTTCTTGATGCAGCCTCGTCTGAGGGATGGAAGATTATAGGCGTTCAGATTAAGCTTGCACCCTTGGCTTTTACACACTGAAATTCCTACTGATTCTTTGAATGGTTTAATGATATTCTGCCCTGTAGAGGGAGAACATGCAAATCCCTTTCAATCATTCTTTAAGGTTCATTGTTTTTAAACATTAAAATCATTTTTTTACATATTTGTTGATAAACTGGATCCTCTGATCATCTTTACTCATCAGAGACTCTCAGCCTTTTCTGGATGCTGCTTTTGTACCAAACCAAGATTACAATCACCTGTTTGGAGTCACATCATTATTTCGTATTTTCACCTCATTACTAGCCCTAAATTGTCCCAACTTTTTTGTAATGTTTTTTGGAATATCTCAGGTTCATCCTGTCTGCAAACAAATGATACTTAAAGTAAATTTAAGAAACTTTTATTTTTTTATTTTTATTTTCCATGCCATTCCCTTTTCTCTGATTTGGAGTTGTATTATATGAAGCAAAAAGGGGTAAAACTGTACTTTTACAACTAAAAGATTGTTGTCCTCAGTTCCTGAACCATAACTGATTACTGATGAGGGGATGGCCTATAAGAACACATTTTACACTGTACACTACGGAGCCTCTTAGGGGTCACTAAGGAAAAAAATATATATGAAGAGCGTAATCCGTACCCTCGGTTTAGTAAACCGTACCCTCGGTTTAGTAAACCGTACCCTCGGTTTAGTAATCCGTACCCTCGGTTTTGTAAACCGTACCCTCGGTTTTGTAAACCGTACCCTCGGTTTAGTAAACCGTACCCTCGGTTTAGTAATCTGTACCCTCGGTTTAGTAATCTGTACCCTCGGTTTAGTAAACCGTACGCACAGATTGTCTGCGCTACAAGTTTTACTGTGCGCCCACACCCCGTTTTACGGTAATACAGTTGCGAAGCATTGAAGAGAATAAAGCATCTTTTTACAGCTGGGGTGATGGGATAGCAAACTTATTAAAAAGTCAAATCAAAATCTTATCAAATGCCACCCCACAATCATAAATAACACGAGTACTCATCTTGTGATTTGAGACTATTTTACCGTAGGAATTTAGAATAATAGGATTGCAAACCAACGTAAAAAGTGAAATGTACAGTATAAATGTCTGAGACTCATAAAGTCAGTAAGTAGAAGTAGGAGTATTCTTTAAGAGTCTGATGGGGTGATTTGATAATAATTTGATTTGCATTTCACTTTACGTTGGTTTGCAATCCTATTATTCTAAATTCCTAGGGTAAAATAGTCTCAAAATCACAAGAAGAGTACTAGTGTTATTTATTGATTTATTTATTGTTTATTTATTGTTATTGATTTGACTTTTTAATAAGTTTGCTATCCCATCACACCAGATTACTACAGTAAAGACATCTTTACTGAAATGTATTCCATTAATAAAAGAGTTAATGCTCTTAAAGAAAAAAGTGGAGTGCTTTGATTTGATTTCCTTATTTTAGACCTTTCAAATTGGTCTGTAACAATTCCACTTGTTTAATGGAATTTTAAAATTATACATTTGCATAATTTTACCATGTTATGTGCTTTTGTTGCCTATATATATATATATATATATATATATATATATATATATATATAGTTGTGAAGCATTGAAGAGGATAAAGCATCTTTTTGCAGCTTAATATACTATATATAACACACACACACACACACACACACACACACACACACACACACATATATATATATATATATATATATATATATATATATATATATACAGTCCCTGACAGAAGTTCTGTCGTTTATCCATGTTGTGGAAACAAAAGCTTATAACCTGACTTTAAATTCATCCATTGGTTTTAGAAATGACTCATATGAAAGCTGAAACCCTCCCAAATGAGGTTTAATTTACGAAAATAAATTTGCTTCACTGCAGAAATATTGATCATTTAATGAACACAGAAAGGTCAGATTTTGGCAAGACAAAAGTTTTGTCGCCTTGTCATATAATGCACCCAATCCTAGTTTACAGCCTCACCTGTGCTCACTAATTGATCGGTTAATTAGTGGGTGTGTATAAAAAGAACCCCAGCACCCCAAACCTTCACTTGAACTGCAACTTCACCTCTGACAACATGCCAAAAATCCACCCTGCGACCAAAACCTTGATTATCAAGAGGCTGAAGACCAGATCCACTGCAGAGGTGGCTGGCACCTTTAATGTGTCTCAGCGTCAAGTACAAAGAATTAAAAAAAGATTTGAAGAGACTGGAGATGTTTTTGACAAGCCCAGGTCCGGCAGACCCCGCAAGACAACTGCTAAGGAGGAACGTTTGTTGGTTAGAAAATCCAAAGCCAGCCCCTCTTCCACTGCAGCAGAGCTCCACCAGGCCTGGTCACCTCAAGTCCCTGTGTCAACTAGAACAGTTTGTAGGATTCTGTCTCGAAATGGCCTCCATGGTCGAATCAGTGCCCAGAAGCCAGCACTAAACAAAAGGCAATTAAAAGGCCCACAGCCTGCTAAACGGATGGACGCTGGAAAAGTGGCAGAAGGTGGATTTCTCAGATGAATCTTCAGTTGAATTACACCACAGCCGCCGCAAATACTGCAGGAGACCTACTGGAGCCCGTATGGATCCAAGATTCACCCAGAAAACTGTTAAGTTTGGTGGTGGAAAGATCATGGTCTGGGGTTACATTCAGTATGGGGGTGTGCAAAACATTTGCAAGGTGGAAGGCAATATCAATAGCCTAAAATATCAAGAAGTATTAGCTACCTCTTACATTCCCAATCATAAAAGGGGTCAAATTTTGCAGCAGGATGGTGCTCCATCTCATACATCCATCTCTACATCAAAGTTCCTCAAGGCGAAGAAGATCAAGGTGCTCCAGGACTGGCCAGCCCAGTCACCAGACATGAACATCATTGAGCATGTTTGGGGTAGGATGAAAGAGGAAGCTTGGAAGACAAAACCAAGGCATGTAAGACTGCATTCTTTGCTATTC
Organism: Trichomycterus rosablanca; assembly: GCF_030014385.1. NCBI lineage: Eukaryota > Metazoa > Chordata > Actinopteri > Siluriformes > Trichomycteridae > Trichomycterus > Trichomycterus rosablanca. The sequence goes on from NC_085989.1 coordinate 49,738,334, forward strand.
CTGATGACTTCATCAATAAATTGTATGAATCATTGTCGAACCGCATGGATGCAGTCCTTAAAGCTCATGGAAGTCACACAAAATATTAAATATGGCTCTAATAGCACCACAACTTCATTCACCAATGTTATGAAACATATCTTTGTATTTGAAGTAAATTATTTGTTTGATTTTCGCATTACTTTCTGTGGGCGACAAAACTTTTGTCTTGCCAAAATCTGACCTTTCTGTGTTCATTAAATGATCAATATTTCTGCAGTGAAGCAAATTTATTTTCGTAAATTAAACCTCATTTGGGAGGGTTTCAGCTTTCATATGAGTCATTTCTAAAACCAATGGATGAATTTAAAGTCAGGTTATAAGCTTTTGTTTCCACAACATGGATAAGCGACAGAACTTCTGTCAGGGACTGTATATATATATATACAGTGTATCACAAAAGTGAGTACACCCCTCACATTTCTGCAGATATTTAAGTATATCTTTTCATGGGACAACACTGACAAAATGACACTTTGACACAATGAAAAGTAGTCTGTGTGCAGCTTATATAACAGTGTAAATTTATTCTTCCCTCAAAATAACTCAATATACAGCCATTAATGTCTAAACCACCGGCAACAAAAGTGAGTACACCCCTTAGTGAAAGTTCCTAAAGTGTCAATATTTTGTGTGGCCACCATTATTTCCCAGAACTGCCTTAACTCTCCTGGGCATGGAGTTTACCAGAGCTTCACAGGTTGCCACTGGAATGCTTTTCCACTCCTCCATGACGACATCACGGAGCTGGCGGATATTCGAGACTTTGTGCTCCTCCACCTTCCGCTTGAGGATGCCCCAAAGATGTTCTATTGGGTTTAGGTCTGGAGACATGCTTGGCCAGTCCATCACCTTTACCCTCAGCCTCTTCAATAAAGCAGTGGTCGTCTTAGAGGTGTGTTTGGGGTCATTATCATGCTGGAACACTGCCCTGCGACCTAGTTTCCGGAGGGAGGGGATCATGCTCTGCTTCAGTATTTCACAGTACATATTGGAGTTCATGTGTCCCTCAATGAAATGTAACTCCCCAACACCTGCTGCACTCATGCAGCCCCAGACCATGGCATTCCCACCTCCATGCTTGACTGTAGGCATGACACACTTATCTTTGTACTCCTCACCTGATTGCCGCCACACATGCTTGAGACCATCTGAACCAAACAAATTAATCTTGGTCTCATCAGACCATAGGACATGGTTCCAGTAATCCATGTCCTTTGTTGACATGTCTTCAGCAAACTGTTTGCGGGCTTTCTTGTGTAGAGACCTCAGAAGAGGCTTCCTTCTGGGGTGACAGCCATGCAGACCAATTTGATGTAGTGTGCGGCGTATGGTCTGAGCACTGACAGGCTGACCCCCCACCTTTTCAATCTCTGCAGCAATGCTGACAGCACTCCTGCGCCTATCTTTCAGAGACACCAGTTGGATGTGACGCTGAGCACGTGCACTCAGCTTCTTTGGACGACCAACGCGAGGTCTGTTCTGAGTGGACCCTGCTCTTTTAAAACGCTGGATGATCTTGGCCACTGTGCTGCAGCTCAGTTTCAGGGTGTTGGCAATCTTCTTGTAGCCTTGGCCATCTTCATGTAGCGCAACAATTCGTCTTTTAAGATCCTCAGAGAGTTCTTTGCCATGAGGTGTCATGTTGGAACTTTCAGTGACCAGTATGAGAGAGTGTGAGAGCTGTACTACACACCTGCTCCCTATGCACACCTGAGACCTAGTAAAACTAACAAATCACATGACATTTTGGAGGGAAAATGACAAGCAGTGCTCAATTTGGACATTGAGGGGTGTAGTCTCTTAGGGGTGTACTCACTTTTGTTGCCAGTGGTTTAGACATTAATGGCTGTATATTGAGTTATTTTGAGGGAAGAATAAATTTACACTGTTATATAAGCTGCACACAGACTACTTTTCATTGTGTCAAAGTGTCATTTTGTCAGTGTTGTCCCAGGAAAAGATATACTTAAATATCTGCAGAAATGTGAGGGGTGTACTCACTTTTGTGATACACTGTATATAATATCTAATATATAGTATATTAAGCTGCAAAAAAGATGCTTTATCCTCTTCAATGCTTCGCAACTGTATTACCGTAAAACGGGTTTTAGGCGCACAGTAAAACTTGTAGCGCAGTTAGCGTGACCGCGGACGGACTTTAAACTAAGAGTACAGTTTACAAATCCGTGCGTACGGTTTACTAAACCGAGGGTACGGTTTACTAAACCGAGGGTACGGTTTACTAAACCGAGGGTACGGATTTTGTCTTCACATATTTTTTTCCTTAGTGACCCCTAAGGGGCTCCGTAGTACACCACATTTATTGTACATGATATAATGAGCATGTTTAGGGCCCAGATTATTTATTTCTTTACATCTTTTTATTCGGTAGGTGGCAGCAAACCTGAAGGTTGCATGTTATTCTGGCAGCTCGAGCACCACTGAACAAAAATCTAATCCGCAAAGGAAAAATCCTGAAACAATAATGTGTGACAAATATACAGAAACAAGGACAGCAGAGAGCAGTTTGCTTTCAACTGGCTCTGTGTAAAAAGCAATTACCCTCTTAATTATTCATCCATTCATTTATGTATTTATTTATTCACGGTTTTACCACTGGCTCATCCTGGTCAGGGTCACTGTGTGTCCAATTTATTAAGAGAAAGGCAGGAAACACATCAGTCATGTCGTCTACAAATTAGGATTTTAACGTCATGTTTTACACTTTGGTTACATTCATGACAGGATGGGTAGTTACTTATTACCCAAGATTCATCAGTTCAAGTTTTTATTGTCAAACACAGTCATGGACAATTTTAGTATCTGGTGCAAACTGAAGCTCCCAAAGGAAATCCATACAGGAGAACATGCAAACTCCACACAGAAAGAATAGAATAGAATAGAATACTTTATTGTCACTCCACTGCATGCAGTACAGCTAAATTGAAAGCAGACCCGTCTGTGCTATCATACAAGATATAACAATATGTACAAGGAGCACACATACATATACACTATAATGAAGTACATATAAGGTGCTTGAGACTGTAGAACTTGAGACAGCTCATTCTGTCATTTCCTCCTTCTGACACACAAGTCTCAGCTCGCATCTCAGCATGTCTGCGAGATATCTCACAATGGATGTCAGCTCATCATCTAAAACTCAATCCCAGCAAGACAGAGATGTTGCTCATTCCTGGAGATCAATCTCCAACCCAGGACCTAGTCATCTCTCTTGATGACTCCCAGATCAGACCATCTGATAAGGTAAGAAGACTTGGTGTTGTCCTGGATAACCAGCTGACCTTCTCTCCTTATATAGCCAACATGACAAGATGGTGCCGGTTCCTCCTCTACAACATCAGGAAGATTCGACCATTTCTCTCCAGGGAAGCTACCCAGCTAGCTCATTCAAAATGCAGCTACTCGTCTGATTTATAACCAACCTAAACACCACCACAACACCCTACCTTCTCTTCACTGGCTTCCTGTAGCTGCTTGCATTCAGTTTAAAACACTGATGCTTGCCTACAAAGCCAAAAATGGACCAGCCCCAAGCTACCTTCGCGGTCTAATCAAACCCCGCTCTGTACCGCGCAATCTCCGAGCCACTAGTGTCGCTCGACTTGATCCTCCACCCAGGACTCGAGGAAGACAAGCATTAAGGATCTTCTCTGTACTGGCACCCAAGTTGTGGAACGAACTTCCTCTGTCTGTCCGAACATCTGAGTCTCTTGCTGTCTTTAAAAAAACGGTTAAAAACCTTCATCACCTCTTTACTAAGCACTTAAGCTAATTATTTATTAACAATCTTTTTCCATTTCCAAAAAAAAATGAAAAAACAATTTGGTTCTAACAGGTTTTAGCAGATTTGTGTTCTTCGACTGTTGTTTACTTAAACTTGAGAAATGAAATGTTCACTATGGAAGCTCTTCTGTAAGTCGCTCTGGATAAGAGCGTCTGCTAAATGCAGAAAATGTAAATGTAGAATTATTGCACAATACACATGACATAATATGTGAGGTACATTTAAGGTGCTTAGTTTTGTAGCATTGTTGACTAATTATTGCACATTATTAGATTGTGATTAGTTTTGTAGCATTGTTGACTAATTATTGCACAATATTAGATTGTAATTAGTGAAATTGCTAAGTTCAGCTCTTATTGCACAGGGGTAGAAGCTTTTCCTCATCCTATTTGTCCTTCTTGTGATTAATCTGTAACGTTTTCCAGAAGGCAATAATTCAAACAGATGATAGGACAGCTGATAGGAAATATGATAGGTACAGCTCCACCTGGAAATCAAACAGTAACTACAATTAACCTGACAATGTTTTTGTACTGTGAAAGAAAAACAAAGCACCCAGAGAAAACCCACGCTGACCTATGGGGAGAACATGCATTACCTCCAGAGGGTAATCAAACCCAGGACCTTCTTGCTGTGAGGCAACAGTGCTACCCACCAAGCCAGAGTGCCAGTTCTTAATAATAAAAAAAACCAAGTATAATTAATTATAGTTATCAAACTAAACCCAGGCTTTATTAATGCAGCCAAAATAAGAAATCCAGTGTTAGCATGGGATCAGCTCAGTGGTTAATACAGTGTAAGTTAGCATGGAATCAGCTCAGTGGTTACAGGCTGGATTATCTACTGCCAAGGTCAAACTGTTGGACTCATGAGCAAGACCCTCAAAAGACTGCATTGTATTCACAACTGTAAGAAGCTTTGAATAAAAAATGCCCTAAAAAAAGTCGGGACATTTTGTTAAAGAATACAAGATTCAAGAGTCTGTAGTCGCCATAGTCTGATTCTCATCTTCATCTAATCTCCACAGACCAAACATGATGTAACCTTGGACTTCCCAGGAAAAGTTCAAGGTTACAACCCATACAACCCTCCTCTAGCAGGTGAAAAGAAGCAACAGCCACCACCGTTCTCAGTAATGTATTGTGCACTAGATGATCTATTTATCTGTCATCCGGCATGTTTTATACAGTAGGTGGGAGAAAACCTAACAAACACTTGTCGGGAAGAACATAGACTAGACTAGACTAGACTAGACTAGACTAGACTAGACTAGACTAGACTAGACTAGAATAGAATGCCTTTATTGTCATTGCACAGTGCACAACGAAATTTTTGAGCATCTCCTTGACGGTACATGTATGTACACACAGACATATACACATCTATTTACAAATAAACATACACATCTAGATACAAAAATAAACGTGTGGTTTTAAGAACTTTACAGAAAAAAAAAGAAGAAGAAGGTTATTGTACAGTCCCTATAAATTGCACATTATTTCCTAGGATGTAAAGTTTGATAGTTTAGTGTTTTTATGGCAGAGGGGTAAAAGCTTTTCAGGAGTCTGGAAGTACGGGCCTTGATACTTCTATAGCGCCTACCAGAGGGCAACAAAGAGAACAGGTTGCAACAAGGGTGAAATGAGTCCTTAATTATTTTTGTGGCCCGACACAGGCATCGGGTTCTGTAAATGTTCTCTAGTGAAGGCAGCTCAGTGTTGATGGTTCTCTGAGCTGATTTGATGACCCTCTGAAGAGCCTTCTTGTCAGCCTCAGAGCAGCTGGCATACCACACCAGAATGCCATGGGTGAGTATGCTTTCCACAGAGCTGCGATAGAAGGACACCAGTAGCTGCTTGGACAGGTTGGCTTTCTGTAGTGTCCTTAAAAAGTAGAGTCGCTTCTGTGCTTTTTTCACTAGAGAGGTGGTGTTGGTAGTCCATGTGAGGTCCTGGGAGATGTGTGTGCCTAGGAATTTGAAATTAGACACTCTCTCTACTCTGTTTCCTCTGATGTATAAGGGAGTAGGTTCCTCTCTCTGTCTCCTGAAGCAGATGACCATCTCTTTTGTTTTAGAGGTGTTGAGTGCCAGGTTGTTAATGGAGCAGCATTCAGACAGTTTGAGGACTTCTTCCCTGTAGGCAGACTCATCTCCATTCTGTATTAGTCCAATTACAGTGGTGTCATCTGCATAGCAAACTTGATGATTGAATTTGTGCTGTGGGTTGGTGTACAGTCGTGGGTGTAGAGGGATTAAAGAAGAGGGCTCAGCACACAGCCCTGTGGAACTCCAATACTCAGTGTCAGAACAGGGGAGAGATGGGCCCCCATCCTAACAGACTGTGGGCGGTTTGTTAAAAAGTCCTTAATCCACCTACATGTGTGCTGACTGACACCCAGATTTAGCAGTTTGGATACCAGTCTGCTGGGAACATGACAAACTAACAATGAACTGGTTATGCTGGATGGTTTAATGTGTTTTGAATTGCAATGATTACCAACAGAAATTGAGATACGCCAATCTGATGTGATATGAAATATGTGATTCCAAACAGGTGATTGTAATCATGGTTTGGTACAAAAGCAGAATTCAGGAAAGGCTGAGAGTCTCTGACGAGTAAAGATGATCAGAGGATCCAGTTTGTCAACAAATTGTTTGTCATCCAGACTGTTATCAGCAACAAGTCCAAAAGCCTGGGTCTGTCATGGTATGGGGGGGTGGGTGTCAGTACCAGGCTCTGTCATAGTATGAGGGTGTGTCAGTACCAGGGTCTGTCATGGTATGGGGGGGTGGGGTGTCAGTACCAGGCTCTGTCATAGTATGAGGGTGTGTCAGTACCAGGGTCTGTCAAAGTATGAGGGTGTGTCAGTACCAGGGTCTGTCATGGTATTGGGGCCCTTGGTAAAGGTAATTTACACCGCTGTGATGCAGCATTAATGCAGAAAAGTACATTGAGATCTTAGAGCAACATGTGCTGCCTTCAAGACGTCGTCTTTTCCAGGCACGTCCAGCATTTTTCAACAAGACGATGCAAAACCACCTGCTGCACACATTACAATAACATGGCTGAGGAAGAAGAGGATACGGGTACTGGACTGGCCTGCCTGCAGTCCTGACCTGTCCCCAATAGAGAATTTTAAAACAAAAAATGGTAGAACGACGGCCCGTAATGTTGCACATCTTAAGACGTGTTTGCAGGAAGTACGAGACAAAATAAAAGCTTAAACACGTCATCGCTCTGTCTCCTCGGTGCCAAAACCTCTTTTAAGTGGTGAAAAGGAACGGCAACATTACAATGTGGTAAATGCTTTACCTTCCCAACTTTTTTGGTTGCAAGTTTGAAATGCAGGAATGGATGTTTATTAATAAATGAAATGAAGTTGAGCAGATAAAACATGAAATATCTCAGCTTCATCCTGTCTGACATCAAATAAAAGTCAAAGTAAATGTAAAAATCTGGCAACACAGAATACTGGGTTTTTAAGCTTGAACCGTGATGTCATCTGTGGGCGTGTCACGGTGTCGAGGTTTGGACGCTTTCACAAGAAATTATAACATTACATAGAATTTAAACCACTTTCATCTTTTAAAGTTCACCTGATTCAATTTTAATCCAGTTTGCTGCTAATACTTCCAAAGAAATGAACTGTGGAATATGATGTGATAAAAGTGACCCGGACACTTGTTGCTTGTACTAAAACAATGACTGATTAATTTGGGCAGCACAGAGACACTTATAACCAGTAATAACGAAGATAAATTGAATCTTTCTGTGTGGTTCTTTATTTAGGTGAAGCCTTTTTAAAGCGGATTCAGAACCTGGAGCTGCATAAACACACGTGAAGTAAATCCAGTTAAACACAGATACATGTGGAGCTTTTATACTGGATTTGATGGTTATTTCACACAGATGTTTGTTCGTGTCGTGGAACTTTGAAGTGTTTTATCGCTCAAGTCGAGCGCTGAGCAAATCGGCTATTTCGGTAGAATCGCATGAGAGTAAAGCAAAACAAAACACTTCTCATGTCAATGAACTAAAGAAAACAACAACTGAGACAAACATGTTACGTCTTCTTATCACTGATAGCTGAGCGATGCTTTTTGTATAAAAACAAACATCTGTAACAACAGCACAAATGCTCGCACATAATCTACATGCTCCACCATCATGTTACTCTTCTTTACTTTCGTTATGTAACGCCCACTGTTGATGATGCAGCTTGGTTTCTCAAAAACTGGTGGAAATGCGGGTCCATCAGATGTTCTACAATCAGGAAAAAAACAATGTCAGGTAAGTTTTGAAAAGATTGTTGTAGGAAACAAGCAGATAATCACAAAAGATGGTCAGAGGGACTTACCACAGGGAGAAACAACAGGGAATTCTTTGTGAGGGATATCACAGCTCCAGTTAGCTGTAAACATCAAGGCAGTGAAAGAACAGAGATTTTAACAGTTCAGTCTGCTCCAGCTTGCTTCAGCCTATCTGTGTGCTATCAGTCTGGTATTAGAGAACTGCTTTTTTGTTGATGTTCAAACCAGTGAACAGAATATTTAATTACTTGTGAATAAAGTAGCTCAAGTCAGCACTTTTTCAGAAACAGTTTGTGTATCTTTAGAAATACTGATAGATAGAATATGAAGGTGTCCATAAACTTTTAGTCACTTGATCTTACTCTGACCGCTATGTTCATACAATTACACATTCTACATGGTATGTAGATATTATGGTAGTAATAGTTAACACCAGCCAGTTAAGGCCAGCTGTAGCCTAGTGGTTAGGATACTGGACCAGTGATCAGAGGGTTGCTGGTTCAAGCCCCAGAACTGCCAGGTTGCTGCTGTTGGGCCCTTAAGCAAGGCCCTTATCCCTTAATTGCTCAAACTGTATACTGTAACTGTACTGTAAGTTGCTTTGGATAAAGGCGTCTGCTAAATGCTGAAAATGTAAATGTAAGTTAACCACAGCACCTGTGTTAACAAGTTTTATGTTTTTTTCCATTAACATAGCTTCAGGCAATCTCACCATTAAAATGTAACTAAGTTTATGCATACGCTCACATTACTCACGCAGACACAAACTATATAAGCTTGCTTCATCCACCTAATAAATTGGAAGATTCACTCTGTGTATAAAGAGTATCTTTCCATGTGCACGGTTTAGAGGACATCTTTTATCATAATCAGTAAATGACACTGGAGTAGAAGATCTGAGCAGCAAGATTTTTCTTCAAAAAGACTTGATGTTCTAACAAATGGTGCAGAATCGGGCAATCTCAGTTCAGGTAAGTAATTTTTCTCAGAAATGTACTTATCTGCTGGATTGTCGGTCTCGAGCGGAAACGGTGGGCTGAAACTGGTCAGCCATTTAGAGTTAGAGTATGTGCTGCATGAAGGTTCCATAAACCTTCTTCCATCTGATGACTCTGGTCTGGGTCAAAATACCACTGTTATTCAATTATTAGCATATTTAACATTTATTGAACATTTCCTGTGAGAGAAGAAGTCCTTCTCTTTTGTTGTCTTGTCTTTTGTGTTTGAAATGGGTGCCAAAGTTTCTAAGAACAGTAATTGTCCCAAATTCACATGAAACTCATAAACAATAGCTTGATAGATTAGGACAAAGTTGGATTGATAATTTGTATGAGTGGATAAAATGCATAAGTTTTGAATTTGAATATTTGTGACCTGAGACACTGTGTATAGTGGATAAATATTGAAACCCTGATTGGGAGAATAAATTTATGATGGATGGTTTAGATCAGCCTTTCTCAACCGGGGTGCCGTCTGGCTTCGTCAGGGGTGCCGTCAAAAATATTCTCATGTTACTGATATTATGAAATAAATTAAAAATAAAATAATAAAATACAAAAAAGTCAACTTATCATGAAAATGTATTCCATTAGCCACCTCAAACATCAAAGTTTTTCTCACACGCCCCTTTCCCCATGCTACAACGTCAACACGGGTTGCGTGAGTTGCCTATAGTGATGAGTCGTTCGCGCATGATCCGATTCTATTGAACGGCTCTTTAAAATAAACAAAAGGAACCGAGTCGTGCCTCTGGGAGCCGTTATAATATATATTTATATTTCTGTGCTGTTCTTATTGGCTGTAATTCAACCATTCCGCTTCCATCAGTAGAGGGAATTAATCAGTCATAATAAGAGCTGTTTATTGTCGAAATTCAAATCACTTTCAGTATCGCAGAGAGAGCAAGCGACACACACACCGACACACACACACACAGAGAGAGAGAGAGAGAGAGAGAGCTCATTACCTCATTAATGTAAATATTATAATTTTTATTGTTATTATATTGCACTTGCGCGTTTTTATTAATATTTTATTATTTTTGCACATGTAACTGTTTTGTATATATTTGTTCTTTTTTATTGTTATTTTTATTATTTCTCTGTAACTTGCTTTGGCAATACGAATGTCCTTATTTGTCATGCCAGTAAAGCTTCTTTTGAGTTTTAGTTTGAGAGCCGTAACCGAGCTACAGAGAAACCATGCAGACAATGAGCAGTGCTAGTGGTAAAATTACAAATAATTGAGAAGTAAACTATAAACTTCTTTAATGATGTTAAATCTGATTGGTTCATGGCGCGTATGCTTTAAAGCAGAAACAAACACAGACACATCTCTTCACAAGAGAGGATTTTTGTAAAACTTAATGCAATACAACCACAGTACGTCTCTTCCCTGTAGTGTTTTTGTGTGTTAGCAGTCCGAGGGATGCAGAGTGTAAGTTTTTTAATACATTTTAGACTGGGTTGACTCGAGATTTTGAACACTGGTTTAGATTTTTGGATGGAGAAAAAAAGGTATTTGGGATGAATGTAAGATGGAAAAGAAAAGAAAGTAGGGAATAAGAGGAATACAGAGTATGTATTGATTTGAGGTCAACCTGATATTATAAGTCAGACAGTGAAAACAGAATGTAGGGATTGTTTCTCAAGGACAAACAATGAATTCTAAGTTGTATCTTGGTTTATATATTGTAAATACTGTTTGTGAAGGTGACTTACAGCAACAATACGCAGTTTGAAATTACATCTATTTCAGTATCAGATTTGTAAAATGTTCTGGACTTACTAACATTTAGGAATAGTAAATCTGCTGATTAATCTATCGTTTCTAATTGTAAACCTGAAAAGATAGAAACACAAAGTGATTTTGTAGTTAGTTTTGTTAAAACCTGGGAAAACGGAGCAGGACTATTTCTTAAAAATAGTTCTGATTTACGTCTTGCTATCAACACTTGTTTGAATAATTTGCATACACACCAGAGACCCTGAGGTGCAAATAGATTGGTCCTGCTTGACCTCCCTATCTGATACTTTACTATTGGGGGGAGTTCATGACCTCCTTGTGGACACAGGTGCTACCTGTTCTTTTCGTGGTCATTCCTAACTAATTTTTCAATTTGTTGGGATGTGATTTAATGCACAAACTTGGCGTCACTATTTTCTTTAACTCTGAGGCTTGTGTTTTCTCTGTTTCAAATGATCATCCACAGTCACAGGATGTACAGTGCTCTTATGCTCTTTCTTCCTTTGCTATCCTTGAACGCCTGTCCTCAGTTTTAATTTCATTGTGGGCCACCCACAAAAACAAGGCTGGCCTTATTCTGTGCAGTCTTTACCAAGCACATTTGAAAACATGAGAGCCAGTATTTTAAAACAACATACCCTGTCAGATGGTAAGGAGAGCGGAATACAACCTGCCATCTTATTACTGTTAGCTTAGGGCTTCATTGTTCCTACTGTTTTTGTCTAGAACAGTCCTGCGAACCCAGTTTTAAAGGCAGATATAATCACAATACTTACATCTATACCTTCCTCTTACCAATGGTACTCAGTTGTTGATATTTGCTCTGCTTTTTTCTCTATTCCTGACACACAACCTATCTTTGCTTTTACCTTTAAAAATTCCCAATTCACATGGACCCGCATGCCACAAGGATTCGTTGATAGTCCAGCAGTTTTTTCTGCTGTGGTCAGACATGCTTTGGAAGGCCTTATCTTACCTGCGGGATCTACACGTATCACCTATACTGACAAACTGCTGATTGATTGCAAGCATCCCTACTACTTCTTCAACACTTAGCACTAAGTGGATTCAGGGTATCACTGCACAGACAGTATTGTATTGTACAGTATTGCAAAGACTCTGTTCAATATCTTGGCTTTACTCTTAACAAAGGCTGTAAAAGTCTCTCCAATGCAAGAACGACTATTATCAGCAACATCCCTAAACCAAAGACTGTACGTGCGATGCTCAGTTTTCTGGGACTGGTGAATTACTGTAGGCAGTGGGTTCCTGATATTTCATACTATGATCAAATTCTACATGATGGATGCTCCGCTACGGATCTTTCTGCCAAGATGGAGTGGACGCAGGAGAAAACAGCAGCATTCCAGTCTCTCAAGTCAGCTCTCTGCTCTGCCCCAGCTCTGGGATTGCCTGGGTATGATTTGCCTTTCCATCTCTATGTTTCTGAAAATGGCTCATCTGTTTCTGCTGTGTTGGCACGAGAACATGGCGGACCAAATTTGAGACCTGTGCCTTATCTATCCAAAGTTTTGAATAGAGTGGTCAAAGGAATGCCAGCCTGTCTCAGGGCTACTGCTGCTTGTGCTATGATGGCTAAGATGCACAGAAAATAGTTCTATCCTACCTACTCCTTCTGCACACACCACATCAACTTATTCATATTTTGCAAATAATTAGGACACAACAAATTACTGCACAATGTAGATCAGGCTATGAAGATATTCTGTTCCAAACCAAATACAGTGTATCACAAAAGTAAGTACACCCCTCACATTTCTGCAGATATTTAAGTATATCTTTTCATGGGACAACACTGACAAAATGACACTTTGACACAATGAAAAGTAGTCTGTGTGCAGCTTATATAACAGTGTAAATTTATTCTTCCCTCAAAATAACTCAATATACAGCCATTAATGTCTAAACCACCGGCAACAAAAGTGAGTACACCCCTTAGTGAAAGTTCCTGAAGTGTCAATATTTTGTGTGGCCACCATTATTTCCCAGAACTGCCTTAACTCTCCTGGGCATGGAGTTTACCAGAGCTTCACAGGTTGCCACTGGAATGCTTTTCCACTCCTCCATGACGACATCACGGAGCTGGCGGATATTCGAGACTTTGCGCTCCTCCACCTTCCGCTTGAGGATGCCCCAAAGATGTTCTATTGGGTTTAGGTCTGGAGACATGCTTGGCCAGTCCATCACCTTTACCCTCAGCCTCTTCAATAAAGCAGTGGTCGTCTTAGAGGTGTGTTTGGGGTCATTATCATGCTGGAACACTGCCCTGCGACCCAGTTTCCGGAGGGAGGGGATCATGCTCTGCTTCAGTATTTCACAGTACATATTGGAGTTCATGTGTCCCTCAATGAAATGTAACTCCCCAACACCTGCTGCACTCATGCAGCCCCAGACCATGGCATTCCCACCACCATGCTTGACTGTAGGCATGACACACTTATCTTTGTACTTCTCACCTGATTGCCGCCACACATGCTTGAGACCATCTGAACCAAACAAATTAATCTTGGTCTCATCAGACCATAGGACATGGTTCCAGTAATCCATGTCCTTTGTTGACATGTCTTCAGCAAACTGTTTGCGGGCTTTCTTGTGTAGAGACTTCAGAAGAGGCTTCCTTCTGGGGTGACAGCCATGCAGACCAATTTGATGTAGTGTGCGGCGTATGGTCTGAGCACTGACAGGCTGACCCCCCACCTTTTCAATCTCTGCAGCAATGCTGACAGCACTCCTGCGCCTATCTTTCAAAGACAGCAGTTGGATGTGACGCTGAGCACGTGCACTCAGCTTCTTTGGACGACCGACTCGAGGTCTGTTCTGAGTGGACCCTGCTCTTTTAAAACGCTGGATGATCTTGGCCACTGTGCTGCAGCTCAGTTTCAGGGTGTTGGCAATCTTCTTGTAGCTTTGGCCATCTTCATGTAGCGCAACAATTCGTCTTTTAGGATCCTCAGAGAGTTCTTTGCCATGAGGTGCCATGTTGGAACTTTCAGTGACCAGTATGAGAGAGTGTGAGAGCTGTACTACTAAATTGAACACACCTGCTCCCTATGCACACCTGAGACCTAGTAACACTAACAAATCACATGACATTTTGGAGGGAAAATGACAAGCAGTGCTCAATTTGGACATTTAGGGGTGTAGTCTCTTAGGGGTGTACTCACTTTTGTTGCCGGTGGTTTAGACATTAATGGCTGTATATTGAGTTATTTTGAGGGAAGAATAAATTTACACTGTTATATAAGCTGCACACAGACTACTTTTCATTGTGTCAAAGTGTCATTTTGTCAGTGTTGTCCCATGAAAAGATATACTTAAATATCTGCAGAAATGTGAGGGGTGTACTCACTTTTGTGATACACTGTACATATGTTCCAAACCAAATGACTACATTTTTCTTTGTGGATATGCTATATGTAAATTACCCAATATAGTGGTTAAGGCTTTTTCTCTTTCTTTCAAGTCTGCAGAGGCAGCTGAACTCGCAGTGACACAAGCTTGTACTATTGTTTCTGGACAGGCTATGAACATTTACACAGACTTAAGGTATCTGTGTAAGAGTATCTTTTAGTGCACACGGTTTAGAGGACATCTTTTCTCATATTCAGTAAATGACACTGGAGTAGAAGATCTGAGCAGCAAGATTTTTCTTCAAAAGACCTTGATGTTCTAACAAATATCTTTAATAAACAAACACATCACAGCTGTGAGAATAATGCTGGTATTTCATAATTCTATTGTCCCCCATTTACTATCATCTACAGCCTAAATAGCGTCTGCTATGTCTTACATAGGTCTTGTGATTCAATAGCTTATCTGTCTTAGATACAATCTGTTTTTACTTTATTCTTTTCATGTTTGTCCTCGCACGTTCTATCTGATTGTTCTTGATCTTGCTGGATATGTGAAAAACATCTTACATCTTACAATGATTTTATAAGAAGCCTCTTGCTCATATTACTTTCTATCATGTGTTACAGAGGCTCTGGTGCCCCATCCAGGGTGTTACTGTGTGCCTGGCTCCTATTGAAAAGCTGGAATAGGCTCCAACCCTAATTGTATAAGCGAGACAGTGAGTGAGTGAGTGTTACAGAAGCAGAAATAATGATGTTGTTGTATTTCTTTTAAGATATAGTTGCATACATACATTGTTGCAACCATTATGGGATGGGGTGGCACAGCACGCTAGCATGTCAATATAATGTCTCCCTCCGTGTATCGAAAACGGTTAAATTTGCTGACAAGCCCGTTCGTTTATCCACACCTTCAGCCATGTTTTTAAAAATATTTCTGTGAGAGAACAGCTGTCGCACTGAATTCTGGGATTGCCTTGATCACTAAGGACGCTTCCGATGCTCACTCGTTCTTGAGTCAAAATAGCACTGAAATTGTCAGCACTAATTAGAGCGTTTGGTACTTAAGGGTTTGTTAGTGGAGGTTTTGTAATGCCGATGATGCTGGGAACCAGACCTTGGTTCACCAGTCATTGCCGGAACCCTAACACAAAACAGGTCTCACCACACTAACTAACTGGTTAAAACACATGCTTCATAATAAAATACAACAAATGTCAAGTACTCCCAAGAGAGCGGCATGAGCGGTACTGTGCTGTCACCTCAAAGCAAGAAGGTTCAGGGTTTGATTCTCTGACTTGCTTTCTGTGTGGAGTTTGCATGTTCTTCCTGTGTCTGGGTAGGTTGTCTCCGGGTGATCTGGTTTCATCTAAAAAGATGATTTCATGAAAAAGATCTAAAGATTGTAAATACATAAATTGACCTTGGTGTGTGTGTTGTGATGGACTGGTGACCTGTCTGGTGTGTTTCCTGCCTTTTGCCCAATTAATTGGACCCACCGCAACCTTGACCAGGACAAAGTGCTGGTAAAACAGATGATGAATGAATAAATAAATTAATTAATTTCAAGGTTCCAGGACTTTTAGAGTTAAACTCTTTCACATCTTCCACTAGAAGAATTTAGAATTTTGTAAAAAAAAAACAACAAAAAAAACATTTAAACTCATTTAAACATTTCATTTAAACACTACAATAACATTTCAATGTAGTACGAATTACAACCCCAATTTCAATGAAGTTGGGACGTTGTGTAAAACATAAATAAAAACAGAATACGATGATTTGCAAATCCTTTTCAACCCATATTCAATTGAATACACTACAAAGACAATATATGTATTGTTCAAACGAATAAACTTTATTGTTTTTTTGCAAATATTCCCTCATTTAGAATTTAATGCCTGCAACACGTTCCAAAAAAGTTGGGACAGGGGCAACAAAAGACTGGGAAAGTTGAGGAATGCTCGAAAAACACCTGTTTGGAACATTCCACAGGTGAACAGGTTAATTGGAAACAGGTAAATGTCATGATTGGGTATAAAGGGAGCATCCCCGAAAGGCTCAGTCATTCACAAGCAAGGTATTCAATTAAATATGGGTTGAAAAGGATTTGCAAATCATCGTATTCTGTTTTTATTTATGTTTTACACAACGTCCCAAGTTCATTGGAACTGGGGTTGTATTTATTTCTTTTTTTACACCATTTTACACTGGTTAGGATCACAGTGGGTCTGAACCCTTTCCTGTGCTCTTGAGTAAAAGGTTTACAGTCAATAACATCTGGAAAATCTGGAAGTAAAAACATATTCTACTGACTGGCAACTTATAAACCCAACAAGCCATTACAATATCCCACATCCATTTTTATTTATATAGTACATAGATACACAAGGTCATTTAAGGTGCCTTACAATAGTAATAAAACATGAACAACAATGAATATAAACAGAACATTGCCCTACAACTGCCTTACATAGGTTGTGATTTTTGTATTTTATTTTAACATTATGTACAGTAGATGATGAAAGGCCAAATTGATTTTGATAAATGTTCTTTTTGACCTTATTGATTCTGTTGCAGTTATATTTTAAATGAAGGTAATCAAGATTTCCAACATGTTTACTAATCCCTGTATACTATAAATAAAGACACATATAGAATTTGATGCCTGCAACACACTATAAAAATTGGGACGGGGCAAAATAGTTGATATAAATATTCCACAATAAGCAGGTGAGGGAATCATGATCAGGTATAAAACGAGGATCCACTGAAGGATCAGTCTGTACAAGCAACGACTGTACCAAACTTTATAAGAAAATTGTAAGTTAGATCAAAAAGAACATTTCCCGATAAAAGATTACAAATAATTTTCTACTGTTTAAAATAAAAATGAATACAATTCTACTGTTCATAATATTGTGAAAAGATTTAGGGAACAAACAGTGATAGTGTCACGCTTTGAGCCTCTGTGTGTGCTCCTGAGGTGCCACGCCCTCCTCTCCATGAGCACACACTGTCTCCTGCCACACCCTCTCTTACGATTGGTTCCCAAGGACTAATGAGCTCCAGCTGCCCTCTATTTAAGAGGTGCGCTGGAGCACAAACGTTGGGATCTATTGACTTCTGTTGGAAGTTATTTTGGTTTGTGTGCTTTCGTGTGGGACTTGGTATGGTCTTTTGTTTTAGCTATGTTACTACGTGTGTGCTTAGCTTGTGTTTCTAGCCGTGTGCTTAGCTTGTGTTACTAGCCGTGTGCTTAGTTTGTGTTACTAGCCGTGTGCTTAGCTTGTGGTACTAGCCGGGCGCTTAGCTTGTGGTACTAGCCGGGCGCTTAGCTTGTGGTACTAGCCGGGCGCTTAGCTTGTGGTACTAGCCGGGCGCTTAGCTTGTGGTACTAGCCGGGCGCTTAGCTTGTGGTACTAGCCGGGCGCTTAGCTTGTGTTCTTAATAAATCCAGGTTTTCATATACATCTCTGTGCGTGTGTCCGCCCCTGTGTCTAGACCGTTAGACCCCCGCGTGACAACACTTTCTACTTTTATCAGTTAAGTAAATTAAAGATACTGAACAAACTGTTTTTTATATGTATATAATAAACATTAAATAAACACTCTCTAATTAACACTGAGTTTTTAAGACAACATTAATACAGTGTTTCGGACAACTGATTTCAGTAACGACTTAAATTACTTTAAAATAAAACACTTACTTTTCTTGGAATTTAAATTTTATTAGGTTTTTTAACATGAATATGAATATGAATACAAGAAGGAAAAAAAAAATAAAAAATAATAATAATAGATAAATAAATAAATAATAAAAATAAAATAAAATAAAATACACTATTACATTTACAATCAGGCAGGTATACAGGACATCAACGATTGAGACAGAAAAATAAGTAAACAAGGCATCTGCTAGTCACATTGACAAATAAACTGGCGATTGTACACCATCTCCGGTACGGTTATATCTATTAATCAGTGTCTTTACAAGGTTTGGCTGTGCCTTCCAGACAAGTGTTTACTGAAACTATCCCATTGTTCCATGATGTTATCGTTTGTCCAGTTCAATCTGCCCAGCATTTTCTCACATGCCACACTCTCCATCATTACAGTCTTCCACATATTCAGCGTAGGGGTTTGAGGTTCCTTCCAACACCTTAAAATTACTCGAGCACAAGTTAATAGTCCAGTTTTTAATATCCTAAACATAGGCTTGCTTAGGTGTGGCACTTGAGATTTGTCCCCAAGGAGACACAGTCCTGGTGATCTGGGCAGATCATATCCCAACCATTTACTCATAAGGTCTAATACATTCATCCACAAGGGCAAAACTTTAGGACATTCCCATAAAGCATGCATATATGTACCACGTTCTTTTCTACATTTCCAACATGAGTCGTCTTTTATTAGGCCCATTCTATAAAGTCTTGTTGGGGTATAATAGTATCTATGAATTATTTTATACTGAATAAATTTGTTTTTGGCTTCTCTGATATATTTCTCGGCATTGGAAAGGATCCCCTCCCAGGTCTTCTCATCCACTACATGAGACAAATCTCTCTCCCATATTACCCTCAAATGATCACAACTGTTATTATTTGTCCAAGGGCATATCTCGTACCACTTAGATGCTTTGTGATACTTTGTTGGTAAATCCATATAATATTCTATTGTGTTTTTATCCTGAAGGAAGTGAACCTTTTTATTTACACAGTGTCTAATCTGTAAGTATTTCCAAAAGTGACCCTGACCCTCCAAATTAAATTTCTCTTTTAATATATTATAAGGAAGGAGACTGCCCTCTTCAAATAAATCGCTTAATGTGTTGATCCCCTTTTTTTTCCAATGAGACCAATATATAGTCTGTTTATCTATTTTTATTTTTGGGTTGTGCCATATAGAAGCATACTTTTGGTTATAATGACTGATTTTACATTTTTTGTGTACATTTTGCCAAACTGCTTTTGAATGTATTAATATAGGATTATTCAGGTAGTTGTATTTCTCCCTCTTTAATGTCTGTGAAAGAATTTCAATAGGTGTAAAAGGTGATGTGAGTTCTTTTTCAATCAAGATCCAATCCAAATCAGTGTTGTTTCCACTCCAGTGCTTGGCAAGCTTTGCCATTTCTAAAGAAATACTATAGTGTTCTATATTTGGTAGTGAAAGACCCCCTGCCTTTTTAGATTGATAAAGTTTTTTTATTTGAATCCTGGGTTTTCTCCCATCCCAAAGAAAATGTTTAATCATATTATTGTATCTTATTAATAATTGTTGTGGGATAGCTATGGGTATCATCCCCGTTAGATAGTTAATCTGTGGAGCTATCACCATCTTAATTATATTTACCTTCCCCCATAAAGTCAGGTGTAGTCTACTCCATTTCTCTAAGTTCACTTTAATTTTGTTTAATAATTTTTCCATATTAGTAGTAATAATTTCTTCTATGTCTGGGTTCAGTTCTATACCTAAGTATTTCATACCTTTTGAAAACCATTTAAATTTGTAGGCAGACAATGAGTTAGAGGAACAGGCTTGGGACACTGGCATTGCTTCTGACTTGTGCCAGTTAATACAATACCCTGATATTTTGGAGAATGATTCAATAACTTCCAGCAGCACTGGTATGGAATCAACTGGGTCCTGATTTAATACTAGAATGTCATCTGCATAAAGGAATAATTTATGTTCCCTCTTACCCCCAATAACTCCTTTAATTCTGGGCTCGTCCCTGATCAGTATGGCTAATGGTTCAAGGAAGATTGTGAACAATAGTGGACTAAGGCTACACCCTTGACGAGTTGATCTGGATATATTAAAGAACTGGGATATCATACCGTTGGTAAGAACTGCAGCCTTAGGGGAAGAGTATAGAGTTTTTATCCATCTACAAAATGCATCACCAAATCCAAATCTTGCCAGTGTAGCAAACAAAAAATCCCACTCCACTCTATCGAAGGCTTTCTGTGCATCAAGTGATACAACTGATATAGGGTGTGGGTTTGTTCTGTTCATCCATATTAAATGTAATAATCTTCTCATGTTATCAGTCGAGGACCTACCCTTTATAAATCCTGCCTGGTCCCTATGAATAATCTGTGGTAATACCTTGTCCAATCTTAATGCCAGTATTTTGGATAGTATTTTACAATCTACATTTATTAAGCTTATGGGTCTGTAATTAGCTGGGTCAGTTACATCTTTAGATTTTTTTGGTATTAGCGAAATTATAGCCTCATTAAAACTATCTGGAAGAGAACCATATTGAAAAGCCTCTTGAAAAACTTCTGTGAGTATTGGGCATAGTATATCTACATATTTTTTATAGTATTCTGCTGGGAAGCCATCTAAACCTGGCGACTTCCCAGTTTTCATACACCTAATAGCTGATCTTACTTCTACTTCTGTTATAGGAGCATCTAGATTATCTTTTCCCTCTTGAGAAAGCTTTGGTAATTTAACCCTCTGGAAAAAAGAATTCAACTCCTCGGGATTATTCGTGCCCATTGAAGTATATAGATCTTGGTAGTAATTTTTAAAAACTGTGTTAATTTCTTGGACTGATGTAATTATTTTGTCATCTTTTCTAATTGATGAGATAATATTATTTGCTTCCTGCTGTTTGAGCTGTCTCGCTAATAATTTCCCTGTCTTTTCACCATTTTCATAAAAGTTGGTTCTGAGCCTAAGCAGTGAATATTCTGCTTTTTTATTATATATTTCATGTAATTCAAATTTCAATTGACAGATTGTCCTAAATTCTACCTCATCATACCGGTCTGTTAAATGTTTCTCCAACTTTGCTATTTTCATTTCCAATGACTGTATTTTTTCTGTGTTTTTCTTTTTCTTCCATGAGCTATAAGCTATACAGTTACCTCTAATATAAGCTTTAAGTGCATCCCATACCGTAGCTATTCTTTCTGTTGAACCTTTATTAAGGTCTAAAAATGATCTGATATCCTCACCCAGTCTCGCAGTGAATTGCTCATCCTGTAATATGCTTGTATTTAATCTCCATCTTCCAACCTTGCATTTGTCCACCTGTATATCTATATGCAATTCCACCAGTGCATGATCTGTTATTGCTATTACTCCAATGTTGCAATCTATAACCCGGTCAACAGCTGATCCCGAGACCAGAAATAAATCTATCCGTGAATAAGTTCTATGAGAGTAGGAGTAAAATGTGTAATCCCTTTCCTTCGGATGTCTAAGTCTCCAAATGTCTATTAGGCCCAGTTCTTTCATTAGTGTTTTTATTGCTATTCTGTCCTTAGGGTTTAAGCCTGCCCTAGCGTTGCTACGATCTATGTGATTGTCTATTGTCTGATTAAAATCACCCCCTAGAATAATTTGACCATCCATATTTCCCATCATTTTATTAACCTCATTAAAAAAGGTTGAGTCCTCTTTATTTGGGGCGTATACATTACATAGCACAACTTTGGCTCCATTGACAAGTGCCTCTACACATATAAAACGTCCCCTAACATCTTTGAGTTGATTAGTCATTAGAAAATTAAGGTTTTTGTTAACAAGGATAATCACTCCACAGCTCTTGCTAGATATTGAACTATGAAAAATCTGCCCAACCCAATCACGTTTCATTTTTAAAGCTTCCTCTTCCTTTTTAAAATGTGTCTCTTGAATAAATGCAATATCTGCTTTTTTAGTTTTTAGATACATAAGGACCTCCTTCCGTTTAGCTGGTGTACCACACCCGTTAATATTCCACGTTATTATGTTAATAAATCCATTGCCCATTATTACTTTGTAATGTATAGTTGCTCGCCTTTGTTTCCAGCATTTTGCCTAACTTAATATTGCCTGTCAATACCACCTTCCTGCCAGTATGTACATAAAAACTAATAACAAACCATTGGTTTAAAACTGAACATTTTAGAACAGCAAATAAAAATAACAACAACTCAAAAAACACTGTTAATAAAACCAACATAACAGTGTAGCAAACCTCACTGGTTAGGTCTGATTTCGGTCCGTGTGAGTCCTATAGACGGCTGCCTTTATTCCTCCAACAGCCGTCCGGTAGTGGCAGCACCTCGGAGTCAAGATCCCCACCGTAACTTCAAAAACATAACCGTTCTCTCCTAGACATTTATCGTTCTGTCACTCATTAGTTTCCCGTACCTTGTAAGTTGTCTCGGACAAAGTCCTCTGCCTTCTTGGGATCAGTAAAGCTGCATCTGTTCCCCTTCCATGTAAATCTTAAATTAGCTGGGTGTGCTAGTGTGTGTTTCACCTGATTTTCCCATAGAGTTTTCATTATCGGTGAAAAGCGTTTCCGTTGATCGGCACGTTCTTTAGTCATATCTTCAAAAAAAGAGAGAATGCAATCTTCCCATCGTATTCCCCTCTTTCTCTTTGCAATTGCCAGCACCTTCTGCCGGGCTGTGTAACGTAGAAACTTCACCAGTACCACGCGAGGCATTTCGTTCTCACTCGGTCGCAGTCCCCAGCTTCGGTGGCTCCTCTCGATCTCATATTCATCCCCTTGTAGTTCTAAAGCCTCGGATAATATTTTCTTAATGTAGTCGTTCATCGTGCCTCCAGCTTCTTTTCCTTCTTTCAGTCCAATCAGCCGAATATTATTCCGTCTGTTTCTATTTTCCTGATCTTCGACTCGGTTCCATAGTTGTTCCACTCGCTGTGCTAATCTCTTGTTTTCAATAGCCGTGTTAGCATTACTGCTTTCTACATCTGCAATACGGCTTTCGGCTTCACCAAGTCGTGTCTGCAATGCACTTACTGTGTTCTTTAATTCGGTTGTGTCCGATTTAATTATTAACACATCACTTGCCACTCCGTTCAGGGTAGAACCAATCTTAGTAATTTCTGCAAAAAGGTCCTCGATATTATTCCCATGGCGTGTTTCCGAGCTGACACGGTTAGCGTCTGTGGAAACCGTAGTTTTCAGACGAGTTTGCACACTTCGCTTTGCTTGTTCCATAATCGAAATTAAAGTTATATTGTTTTATATAACTTGTTACTTATAATAACCGAATTTGCGGAGAGTTAATAGTGCTTAAATGTAATAATTTTCGGTAGGGGTCAGGAGCTTGTCTAAGGCGCTGCCATTTTCCTGGTCTTCCCCACGTGACTCAACACTTACTTTTCTTGTCATAATACAGTATTTTTTAATAATAGTTTTAAATAACAAATAACCTTAGTTGCAAATTGAATTAACAATGCTGACAGATTGTGTAATTCTGACGCATGATGTCTTACTTGTACAAAATCTAAAGCTGTGAATTTATTTACCATTTAGCTGTGCCAATTCTTTTGTAATTTTTTGTGAAGCATTTAATTTGTATCCCCAAATATTACAAAATGGGTAGAGTAACAATATTGTGTGAATTGTACTTTTTAGAAACTTCACAACATTTTCCTGAGGTTTCACAAGTCTGTGTACAGCATTAAAAAGATCCTGCAGTACTGCGTTTAAAGTAACTTCACCAAATTACCACATTCATTCCTCAGCTTGGTAGACATGTTGGATATGGAATGTTTGTCATGTTTAATCAACATAAACATTATCAATGCTATAATCGTCTCGGTCTTGTGTTTTCCTTTTTTTATCACACTTTTTATACATTCATTAAAAAAATGTATCATTCTTCACCTATCATCATCCTGAATAAAAGCACATGGTGTGGTACACATAATTCTTAAGTAAGTTGCTTATTGCTTCTGTCTCAGCACAGTTACCAGCACGATGGAAAACTCTGTTATTTGGCAGATCAAGATGAAAAGTTGTACACTTAACAGAACGAGGAAGTCTCATACAATGTGGTTCTCCAGTGTTTTCAGGAAAGACACGGCAATGCCAAGCATGTACACAAGACACAGCACTCATGATATTTTTCCCCATTTCACTTCCACATGCCAAAGACGCTCCATTGTAGCTTCTCCTAAAATTTTCATTATTGCAGATGCATATGGCTGTTGAAATCAGTGACTTTTTCCTTAGTTTCACCACAGCATCTCCAAATCTAGAAATAAGTTTAAATATGATTTAAAAAACTGCATTTATTTATTAAATGAAACTTAAACTATACTAATTAGTTCCAGAAAGTAGGAGAATGGTGCCTGTTTAGGCACATGTGTTCGATACTAGTAAAATGGTTCTGAATATCTTCTGATACTCTCAGCATGTAATTCATCTGTGAGAATTTCTTCTGGGCTATATTGTGACGGATGAATGTTTCCAAAAAAAAAAAAAACTTCACAGAGAGAATCAAAAGACACAACTGGCTGTATGGCTGTGCAAATTACAAATCTTAATTCCCAATATGAAAAAGAAACTGTACATTAAAATATAAGATATATACACACACACACAATCTTCCCTGATACACTTCTATTGCTGAACAGTCTTTGTTGTCGTATATTGTGTTTTACAGTGGTTTAGATGTTTTCAATGAAAGACAGGTTTGGACTGCAGAAAGGCTAGTCTATCACATGCACTCTTACCATGAGGCCACACTTTTGTAATACCTACAGAATGTGGCTTAGCATTCTGTTACTAAAACAGTCTAGATGGGAGTATATGTTAAATCTTTTCTCGTAGTGTTCCTGAGAGTTCCTAACAAGTTCCTAACCAAGTTCCTAACATTTGACATATAAAAAGTTTCCAGAGGACCCAGATCCACCTGACCAGTATCAAGAGCCCCATTTGGTCCAAAAATTATCACTTCAGTTTTACTCTCGTTAAACTCTAAGAAATTTAATGCCATCCAGGATTTTATTTCGGCAAGACAATCCAGTATATTTTTTTAAGGAGGAATTATCCATTTGCCTAATTGGTAAGTAAATTTGGATGTCATCCGCATAACAATGAAATGAAATGCCAAATTTTCTAAAAATAGAACCCAATGGTAAAATATATAAAGGAAAAAGTAATGGTCCTAAAATAGAGGAACTTGAGGAACTCCATAGGATAGCGGTCTTGAGGAAGAAACTGTATCGCCAAGGCTAACAGAAAAGCTTCTCCCGGTCAAATAAGATTTAACCCACTCCAGTGCTGTGCCTGTAATACCTACGTATTTCTCCAGACGTGACATGAGAACACCATGGTCAATTGTATCGAACGCAGCAGTAAGATCTAACAGCATCAGCAGTGCATAATTTCCTTTGTCTGTTACCATCAGTAAATCATTATAAACTTTTAAAAGTGCCGTCTCTGTACTATGCAAGGCTTTAAATCCAGACTGAAATATTTCACAAATCTTGTTAGTATCTAAAAAAGATTTAAGTTGATTCAACACAACTTTCTCTAAAATCTTTGAAAGAAATGGTAATTTAGAAACTGGTCTAAAATTACCTAATATAGTGGTGTCAAGATTAGGTATCTTGAGCACAGGATGCACTATTACATGTTTGAGCAATGAAGGAACAACTCCTGTTGTCAGACTGCTATTAATTATCATTTCAATACATGGATTAAGAGTTTCAGCTACATCTTGGAAGATAATAAAGGGACAACATCTGTGGGACAGGAGGATGGTTTTATTCCACCTATAATTTATTTTAACTGGGTTGACGACACAGGCACAAATTGACTAAAAACAACAGGGCAGGCAGTTACACAAGTTTGAGTATAACTCGAAGACGATATTACAGGCCTAATATTAGCAATCTTATCCACAAAAAACTGTAAAAACTTTTCACACATCACTGTTGGTACATCAAAGTTAGTAGTTTGATGTTGACCAAGAGCAGCATTAATGGTATTAAAGAGAACACATGGATTACTACAGTTTTTCATAATTACATTTAAAAAATATTTTGCCTTTTCATCTTTAAGAACTTTCTGATAGCATTTCCTTTTGTCATTAAGAATTTCCAACGAGACTCGTAAGCGATCTTTTTTCCACTTGCGCTCCGCTCTCCTGTACTCTTGCTTAGCTGCTCGGGTGATGTCATTCCACCAGGGTTCAGATCTTTTTTTAGAACGCACAATAGAAAATGGGGCAACTTCATCCAAAACATTTTGACAAGTCGAATAAAATGAAGAGGTTAGCTCTTCAGTGTTCATATCAACAGAGGATAATGTATCAATAGCAATAATACTTTCAAACTTTTCTGAGAACTGTACAGCAGTAGATGAGCGTAAAATGCGACGACGCAGTGGGGGAGGACAAAATTTATAGCGTCACATGAGCTAGTAATATCAAACACAATAGGTGTGTGATCTGAAAAAACAACATCACATAATTCCATATTAAAAACAGGAAACCCACATGATCGTACAAGATCCAGCGTATGCCCGTGCTCATGTGTAGGGCCAGCAACGTGCTGTGTAAAGTTAAAAGAATCAAGATTTAAGAATTCGGTGACCATTGGCTTATCAAGACAACAAACATGAATGTTGAAGTCACCAACCATTAAAACCCTGTCATATTTCGGCATAATACAAGACATAAGATCAGTAAAATCACTAATAAAATCCTTATTGTATTTCGGAGGACGGTAAATCACGACACACAATATTGGGTGTGAGCTGCCCAATTCAAACATGTTAAACTCAAAGCTGGGGAAAAACAAATAAGGCAATTGCTTACAAAATAGCCTGTTTTTATACACAACTACTAAGCCCCCGCCGCGACCCGAAGTTCTTGGCAAGTTAAAATATGCAAAGTCCGGTGGCAACAGTTCAGAAAATAAATACAACTCACCAACGCGCAGCCAGGTTTCAGTCACAAACAGCAAATCCAATTCATTTGATTTGAAGAAATCATTTAGGATAAATGTTTTATTTGCTAGAGATCTAGCATTTACCAGGGCCATCCTGGTTAGAACTGACCCGGCATGATCCTTCTGTGCTTTCCCCAGATGCCGTAAACTTTGAAAGGTCACCCCTCTTTTGCAAAAGCGGGGTGAATGAAAACGTGGAATCTGGTTTTCAAGATCCGGACCCACAACAGGTACCAGCCAAGTGTAGGACGGCCGAGATGAATGCCGCATAGAGATCAGATCAGCGTCAGCCAGAAGGCATCCGGAAAACCTTTTTGACACACCACCACGTTTACCCCGGTGTCTGCGCCGTCTTCGTCTCCTCGGGGCAATACAATCGGCGTGCGGCACAGGTGAGCAGGCATACCTGACAAGGTTGAATTAAACAGGGTCTCCCGCGCACCCAGATCATGTTGTAACAATCTCTCGGCAATACAGCAAAAATTAAGAAGTGATTGGTGATCATACATCAGTAGAGAATTGGTAAAATCCATAAAACATACTAATAAAAGAACCATCAACAGTAACCCAGGTAGATCTCCGGCGCCATCTTAAAATGTGCAACCTAACCCTAATGTTGAAAGAGAAGAGAGTAGAGTATTGGTAGCAGTGTTAAGTGGAAGGGTAGCAAGCATGTCAGGGTTAGGTAGTGAAGTTAGGATGTTGGAGATCAGTGAGGAGGAAGATAAAAAGTGAAGATTAGGGCGTGTTGTAAGAGTGTAAGTGTGGTTGTTAGTAGAAAGGATTGGGAGATCGAGAGAGAAGGACACAAAGTGATGGTCAGAGAGGTGAAGTGGAGTGACCGTGAGGTCAAAAGCAGAATATGGACGGCTGAAGACCAGGTCCAGAAGATTGCCTCCTTTATGAGTCGGAGGGCTGTGGTTAAAGTGAAGGTCAAAAGATGAAAGGAGAGGAAGAAGACGGGACAACTGAAGTTTGTCTGTAGGGAGATTAAAGTCACCAAGAAGAGTCAGAGGAGTTCCATCTGAAGGGAAAAAACTCAGAAGAACATCCAGCTCTTCTATGAAGTTTCCCAGTGAGCCAGGTCGTCTGTAGATGACAATGATATGAAGGGTATTTGGAAAAGTAACAGCAATAGCATGAAATTCAAAGGATGAAATGTTGAGGTGAGAAAGA
Organism: Trichomycterus rosablanca; assembly: GCF_030014385.1. NCBI lineage: Eukaryota > Metazoa > Chordata > Actinopteri > Siluriformes > Trichomycteridae > Trichomycterus > Trichomycterus rosablanca. The sequence continues at coordinate 49,766,514 of NC_085989.1, forward strand.
TTCACAGGAGTAATGTGCCATTTCCTGTTTAAGAGCAAACCTGTACCACCGCCCCTACCAGATCCTCTCGATGTATGAGAGAAGGTGTAGGCAGAGGATAAGGCTGCTGGTGTAGCTGAGTTCTCGGTGGTGATCCAGGTCTCAGTCAGTGCCAGGAAGTCGATGCCGTGATATAGCGCAAAATCTGAGATGAAGTCTGCTTTTTGGACAGCTGATTGACAGTTCCAGAGCCCACCTACCACCACTGTTTGAGATTGTTCCAACAGTTGGGGGTAGATGAGGTTGCTGACTTTACTGTTCCTGTGACGAGACTTGTGATGTCTGCTGGAACTGTGAGATATGAGCATAGGAATAGGTGAGTAGGACATGCTGGAATGAGTTAGGTAAAGAGTATACTTAGACAAGAAGTCTACCTTAACCAGGAGTAGAAGTGTACACAGTGGAAGATGCAAGCACAAGAGTTTGGTATGGAAGAACTTGACTGGCCTGCACAGAGTCCTGACCTCAACCTGATAGAACATCTTTGGGATGAATTAGAGTGGAGACTGCGAGCCAGACCTTCTCGTCCAACATCGGTGTCTGACCTCACAAATGCGCTTCTGGAAGGAAGAATGGTCAAAATTCCCATAAACACACTCCTAAACCTTGTGAAAAGCCTTCCCAGAAGAGTTGAAGCTGTTATAGCTGCAAAGGGTTGGCCGACATCATATCAAACACTATGGATTAAGAATGGGAGTCACTCAAGTTCATATGCATGTAAAGGCAGATAAACGAATACTTTTGGCAATATAGCGTTCTTGAAATACAGTACAGTGAAAAAGTATTTGCACCCTTCCTAAACATTTATTCTATTTTTTAAAGTTGCCACATTTTAATGTTTCATATCATCCAACTATTTTCAACATTGACAACGATAAGAGAAGTACCTACACACTGACTTTTAAATGATTCTTTTATTTATTAAAGGAAAAATGCTGCTCAACCCTACATGAAAAAGTAAGTGCCCCCTTAATGACTAAATCGACCAGGTTAAGGTTTTGGGTTTTGGAGTAGCTGAGTCAAATTCCTGATTTATATCAATTCCTGATTTATATTTAAGATGCTGTAACAGGACCTTAAACAGGCAGTTCACACTGGAAAAAAACTTATTGTAGCTGAATTAAAATAATTTAGCGAAGAAGAGGAACAAAATTCCTTCACAGTGTTGTAAAAACAAGTATCACAAACATTTTATAGCAGTTACTGCCAAGCAGAGGTGGAAAGAGTAATAAAATATTCTACTCAAGTAAAAGTACTATTACTTTAATGAATTTTTACTTAAGTATGAGTAGTAGTAGTAGAACTAGTAAAGTTACTAGTCTAAAAATCTACTCAAGTAAAAGTAACTCATTTAAAATCGGAGTAAATGTTACTTAGTTACTTTTTTAACAGGAGGGTGTGTCTCTTCTGTGTAAGGCAAACAGGACAAGTGGATATAAATCTCACAATAGTTTGCATGAGTTTCCCAGACGTGATTTTTTAAGAGGTTTTTTTAACTCAGTGACGGATGTTATTTAAAATGTAGTGAATTACAATTCTTAATACAAAACATACTTAAGTAAAAATAAAATTACTGGTTGTAAAATCTACTTTAAAAAGTACAAGTACACAAAAAAAACTACTCAATTACAGTAACACGAGTAAATGTAATTCGTTACTTTCCACCTCTGCTGCCAAGTGTGGCACAACCAGTTATTATCTAGAGGGGAGCAACTACTGTATTTAGCTTATATTAAAGCCAGTTGTAAGATTTGAAACATTGAAATGTGACAAATTGGCCATTAGCGATTTCAGTTTTCATTTTCTCATCCAGTATCTTCTGCTTTGTGTCATCATGTTATTTTGTCACATGATTCCTTAAAAGTGACCTAAACTTGGGACTATACAAGCAATTGAGTGTAAGTGACCTTGTAGCAGCAGCAGTATGAGAGGTTTCAGTTTACACCATTAATCTGGATTTTAAGTAACAGCTTAAGTTTCAGACTTCTCTAAATAACTGATTTAATGTAGATGAGGCATATACAATAGTAAAGTCTGCTGGAAGTTACTGGCACAGCAACATCAAGTGAAACTTGAGTAAAGAATTTACTTTAAATTCAGATTTGCTTTGGAATATACACTAATAACTAACTGATTTTCTGCAAATGAGCGGTATCATTAGCACAAAAACCCTACTAGCTATCATCATCATCTGATTGTCATGCACTGTGATAATTACATTCTACCTAATCAGAACTTAAACAGAGCAAAGTTTACATTTTGTTTAGTTTACTGAAATGGTAAATTTACACATACCTTGTCCTGTTTACGTTTAAGCTGTTAAAGTTAATCCTGGCCAGTCTGTGTAGTACTGATAAGTTGACCTGCGACTTTAAAAAGAAACTGTACTTGTACAGGAACATTGCTTGTACAGCAAGTGAGAAAAAGGGGGAGAGACAGAGAGGGCGAGAGAGAGACAGAGAGAGAGAGAGAGAGTATGTGTCTGAGTGTGAGAGTCTAGCTCAGGTGGCGCAGAGGCTGCAAATGGACAGAATGTGGTCCTTGCATGTGAATCTTCCACATTTACAGCAGGTGCTCCCAACTCTTCTCTTTTTGTCTGTGCAGAAGTCGAACTGCCTCCTGCCCTTATATTTACGAATGAGAGAGGGGCCTGCAGCAACACCCTGCATATCTGCACCTATTCCTGCAGCAGCTGATGAGCGGGGAAGACGCCCTCTCTTTTTGATGTGTGGGGCATTTCTCCCACCTCTTACTGTGTTTTGTGCTTAGGAGGAGCACATTCTTGCCCCATCAAGGGATGTAAGAGACCAGTGTGTGGGTCTTTGTAAAAGCAAAGGTGGAGGAGAAGACCGCTCTCGACATTGCCTGGAGTAATTGAGGGGAAGCTCGGGCTTGTTTCGGTGAATTGTGCCAACCAGGGCCAGTTTCCTCCTGAGCAGCTCCTCCGTCAGTGCGAAGAAGGTGAAAAAATGGTCACAGGTAATGACTAGTGATGACAAGCTATCCCAACGCTTGTCATCACAGCGTTGGGATAGCTTGGGATCAGTGCTTGTAACTTTTATAGTGTTCCTTTGTACTCCTGGGTAAGGTAAGCTTCTGGTTAAAGTGTATATCTTTGCTGTAACTTGTTCTAGACTCTATCTTTGTAACTTTGATTATTAACATAGCTAGAATTGAAGTAGCATTTAACTATTGTTAAATAGTCTGTTGATGCATTAATCTGTGTTTTGCTGATTGGTTAAAGTGGCTTCAGGTGGCTTGTGTTAGAGGCCTAGGTGTGAATTGGGGGGCAGGGCTAAACTTAGTATAAAATTAAATCTGGTTTTCTCTATCACTAGGTTTTTTCTACTAATCTAAACTAACTTGGGTAAGTACTATCAGTGTCTGACTATCTGTTCAATCTATCAAACTTTTTTCTCAGCATGTGCTACTCAATTATTCCTGTGCTCATTTCTCACAGACCCTGCAGACATCAGAGGGCACATTATAGGAACAGTAACGCCAGCAACCTCATCTACCCCCAACTGTTGCAACAGTCTCAAACAGTGGTGGTAGGTGGGGTCTGGAACTGTCAATCAGCCGTCCAGAAAGCAGACTTTATCTCAGCTTTTGCACTTTCTCACAGCCTTGACTTCCTGGCACTGACTGAGACATGGATCACCACCGAGAACTCAGCAACACCAGCAGCCTTATCCTCTGCCTACACCTTCTCTCATACACCGAGAGGATCTGGCAGGGGTGGTGGTACAGGTTTGCTCCTGACCAGGAAATGGCAATTCACTACTGTGAATGTTTCTCACCTTAACATTTCATCTTTTGAATTTCATGCTATTACTGTTACTTTTCCGATTACTCTTCATATCATTGTCATCTACAGACCACCTGGCGCACTGGGAGACTTCATAGAAGAGCTGGATGTTCTTCTGAGTTTCTTCCCTTCAGATGGAACTCCTCTGACTCTTCTTGGTGACTTTAATCTCCCTACACTTCAGTCCTCCTGTCTTCTTCCTCTTCTTTCATCTTTCGACCTCCTCTTTAACCACAGCCCTACGACACACAAAGGAGGCAATCTTCTGGACCTGGTCTTCAGCCGTCCAGCTTCTGTTCTGGACCTCACTGTCACCCCACTCCACCTCTCTGACCATCACTTTGTGTCCTTCTCTCTCTGTCTCCCAACTCTTCCTACCTTTAACCACACTTTCACCCTTACAACACGCCCCAATCTTCACTCTTTATCTTCCTCCCTGCTGATCTCTAACATCCTAACTTCACTACCTAACCCTGACATACTTGCTACCCTTCCACTCAACTCCGCAACTAATACGCTACTCTCTTCTCTTTCAACATCCCTCGATCAGCTCTGTCCTCCTACCCTCAAGCGAGGAAAACCTTCTCACCCTGCTCCTTGGCTTTCAGATGCACTGCGCAGCAACAGAAGAGAATTAAGGGCAGCTGAGAGAAAGTGGAGGAAATCTAAGCTCAGTGTTGATCTCCGCTCCTACCACGATCTGCTGTCCAGGTTCTCATCTGATGTGACTGCTGCAAAAACATCTTTTTACAAAGCCAAGCTTGAACAATCTGCTGCTGACCCACGTAAGCTTCATGCTATCTTTTCCTCTCTTCTAAACCCTCCTCCTCCTCCCCCTTCTGCCTCTCTCACTGCTACTGACTTTTCAACATTCTTTCAGGACAAGATCGACAAAATCAATCAATCCTTCTCTCCGACTGACCCACTTTCAACTGACCCTCAACCCACCAACACACTCACCAGCTTCACCCCACTCACCATGGATGAGGTTACACAGCTCCTCTCATCCAGCAATCCCACTACATGCACACTTGACCCTATACCATCCACCATCCTCAAAGACATCTCACAGGACCTGATCCCCTTCATCACACCCATCATCAACAACTCCCTGACATCAGGTGTTGTCCCTACTGCTTTTAAGAAGGCTCAGGTCATTCCCCTTCTTAAGAAACCTACACTAGACTCAGAATGACCTCCACGATCCATACCAGTCTGGCTTCAAGGCAGCGCATTCTACGGAAACAGCTCTTGTAGCGGTTACTGAGAAGCTTCATGCAGCCAAAGCAGCCAAACTGTCATCTGTCCTCATTCTTCTTGACCTCTCTGCAGCCTTCGACACAGTGAATCACAGCATTCTCTTGTCCACTCTCTCCAACCTTGGAGTAACAGGTTCAGCATGGCAATGGATGGCCTCCTACCTGGAAGGGCGCTCCTACCAAGTGTCATGGAGGGGATCCATATCTCCCCCATGCACTCTCTCAACCGGTGTTCCTCAGGGCTCTGTACTTGGCCCACTTCTTTTCTCTATCTACACCCGCTCTCTGGGCAAGGTCATAGCCTCCCATGGCTTCTCCTACCACTCCTATGCAGATGATACTCAGCTCGTTCTGTCATTTCCTCCTTCAGACATGCAAGTCTCAGCTCGCATCTCAGCATGTCTGCAAGATATCTCACAATGGATGTCGGCTCATCATCTAAAACTTAATCCTAGCAAGACAGAGATGTTGCTCATTCCTGGAGATCCGTCTCCAACCCAGGACCTAGTAATTTCTCTGGATGACTCCCAGATCAGACCATCTGATAAGGTAAGAAGTCTTGGTGTTGTCCTTGATAACCAGCTGACATTCCTGACATCCTCATATAGCCAACATGACCAGAGCGTGTCGGTTCCTCCTGTACAACATCAGGAAGATTCGTCCATTTCTCTCCAGGGAAACTACCCAGATTCTGGTGCAATCACTTGTAATCTCGCGGTTGGACTACTGCAACTCCCTTCTTGCTGGAGCTCCCATGTCCACGATTAAACCCTTACAGCTCATTCAAAATGGAGCTGCACGTCTGGTTTTTAACCAACCCAAACACTGCCACATCACCCCACTGCTACGCTCTCTTCACTGGCTTCCTGTAGCTGCACGCATTCAGTTTAAAACACTGACGCTCGCCTACAAAGCCAAAAATGGACCAGCCCCAAGCTACCTTCGTGGCCTAATCAAACCACGCTCTGTACCACGCAACCTCCGAGCCTCTAGTCTTGCTCAACTTGAGCCCCCATCCAGGACTAAAGGAAGACAAGCATCAAGGCTGTTCTCTGTTCTAGCGCCGAAGTGGTGGAATGAACTTCCTCTGTCTGTCCGAACATCTGAGTCTCTTGCTGTCTTTAAAAAACGATTAAAAACCCACCTTTTTACTAAACACTTAGGCTGACTGTACTTATTTACTAACATTTTGTTCCATTTTTTTCCATTTAAAAAAAAAAAAAAAAGAAAAAAAAAAGCCTTTTAACAGGTTTTAGCAGATTTGTGTTCTTTGACTGTTGTTTACCTAAACTTGAGAAATGAAATGTTCACTATAGAAGCACTTCTGTAAGTCGCTCTGGATAAGAGCGTCTGCTAAATGCTGAAAATGTAAATGTAAATGTTATCGTCAAACCGCAGTGTTTGGCTGATGTGGTGAAACCTCTTGTGGGACATCTTAGACCAGAAAATGCTCTGCCCTGATTTCTTACTCCAGAGGCTGAGGGTTGATTTATTTTTTGACCTCGCCAGTTTGTGATTGAACGTCTCCCATGCAGGTTTGTCATTGGCACAATACGCTGCCGGATTTCATCCATCCAGCAGTGTTATAATGAGAGACTTCAGGACCCAAGGATGCAGAGAAAAAATAATAGTTTTATTAACAATAAAATAATAATAAACACACAAAAGATCAAAAATGGATAACAATAAACAAATCAGGTAATCCTGATTGATGGCGCTGGGCGCCGCAGACAAGAGAAACTGAAAAAAAAATAGAAAACAAAAAAAATGAGAAAGTTGAGACATGAACCCTGGTCGCCTCGCAACCAGGCGACCGGGGTTCACGTCTCAACTTTCTTATTTTTGCCCAAAGGGAAGAGCCCGACACTACAAAGCGCGATCAGGGGTGACAGGATCGGCCCCGTCTCCGGAGAGGGTTGCGTTTGCTGGGAGAGTGCCAACCTGTAACAAACAAGGCAAAAGAAAATTAGTAGATTCTCAACGTACGGATTCGAACCAGGGTTGTCGGCGACAGAATTAGCGCCAACCCAGAATTAGCAAACCCTTCAGACTTGACAGTATAAGAGCGTCGTAAAGTACCGGCGTAAATGCTACTGCTAGCTTCCGGCTATCAAAGCCGAAATGAGCTAGTGCTACGCGCTAAAAATAACTTCGGCGCGAGGGCTGAGCGTAGCCGCACCACTCTTTCCCTAGCACAGGAAAATAAAGGGACCCTATCTACCTCGGCCTTCCAGCCTACACACCCGACCGACCTTTCGCCGCCCGGGGGTACCTTCTGTCCCTATAAAAGGAGGGAGGACTCACTGCCATCCAAAACCAAAGGTCTTAGAAATTCCTGGGTGTGCCACAAACCCATGGGCCCATTCAAACACCTGACGCCGGACTGTGGTCGGTACGAACAGTCTATCAGGTGGACCCCCACCTGGGTCGGGCTCCACAGCCTGAGCGTCCCGGACCACTTTGAATATGCCTTATGTAACCAGGGCAGCAATGTGGCTCAGGGGGATGATGGGATCAGGCTCGGTCTCGGGTCTGGAGGGCTCCTACTGACTGGACAAGGCGTCTGGCTTACCGTGCCTGACGAGAATTCATCCTCTTCACTTGCTGGTTGAATGACAGATTTTTATGGTCCGTCCAGACAAGAAAGGGATGTTTCACCCCCTCGAGCCAATGTCGCCATTTATCAAGCGCCAGCTTGATGGCAAGGAGCTCCTTATTTCTTACCAGGTAGTTACGCTCGGCAGGAGTTAAACGGTGCGAAAAGAAAGCGCAAGCTTCTTTTCTGAGCCCGCTCTCTGGGAAAACACTGCCCCAACCCCGACATCAGAGGTATCCATGTCCACTATGAAAGGTTCTTCTGGATTGGGCAACTGCAACACGGGAGCAGTGGTAAGGAGAACTTTTAAGCTGTTAAGGGCTTGCTGGGCCTGCACCATCAATTTAAACAGACCCATCCCAGTCAGGGAATTCCCAGTCCCGTATGAAACTTCTGAAAAAATTTGCAAAGCCCAAAAACCTTTGCACTTGGCATACGGACAGGGGCGATTTAATGCATGGGCTTACCTGGGCTTCAGCCCAGGGGCCCCGAATAATTGAGGGCCCCGGATTGGCTGTTTTATTTTTTATTTATTTTGTTAGTTATTTTGGTTAATAAAAATGGGAAAGCTTACAAAGCAATGAACATTAGAGCTAGTATGTGAGTGACATTCAGCTCAGCCAATCAGAATGCAGCACCAGGTTTATATAGGTGCGTTTGGACGTTCTGCAGTTAGTTTTGTATATGAGACTTGCCTTATGGTCCCAGCATTGAAGTTCAGGTTCTGGAACTAGGCGGTCTAAAGTGCTGTAACGCTTATTGAAGTCCTGACTAAACAGTTAAAGTGACTCTACCCTGTTGTGTGCCTTTATTCCCACACCTCCAACACATCCATAATTTACAAATAAATTCTTTAAAAATCCTACAATGTGATTTCCTGGATTATTTTTTCTCATTGTGTCTCTCATAGTTGAAGTGTACCTATGATGAAAATTACAGACCTCTCTCATCTTTCTAAGTAGGAGAACTTGCACAATCAGTGGCTGACTAAATACTTGGCCCCACTGTATACGTGGGGAGGCACAACCAGCCGTAGCCCCTGGGCCCACCGGCAGGTTAAATCACCTCTGCATATGGAACTGGGAGTTGGCCAATCCTCCACAGACTTGATTTTAGCCGGATCCATTTGAAGGGCACCCTGTGAAACAATGAACCCCAAAAATGACACTGATGGGGTGTGGAAAACAGACTTCTCCAGCTTGACAAACAGGTGATAGTCGAGCAGAAGCTAAAGAACTCATTGGACGTGCCTCACATGTTCTTTGATGGATCGGCTAAAAATTAAGACATCGTCTAGATGAACATAGACGTATCTATCAAGGGCTTCTCGCAAAGCCTTGTTGATAAAGCATTGGACGACCGCGGGGGCATTCATTAACCCAAAGGGCATCACTAGATATTCATAGTGTCCCGTGGGTGTAATGAACGCAGTCTTCCACTCATCCCCCCACCTGATCCGGATCAGATTATGCGCGTTGCGAAGGTCGAGCTTCGTAAAAACGGAAGCTCGCTGAAGGGCTTCGAAAGCCATGGCCATCAGCGGCAGTGGATACCGATCCTTGGTCGTTATGGTGTTCAGACCCTGATAGTCAATACAGGGGCGCAAGGTTCTGTTCTTCTTCACCACAAAGAAGAACCCTGCCCCAGTTGGGGAGGATGAAGGACAGATGAACCCCTCTTGCAGTGAGGAGGGGCAGTACCAGGGAGCAAAATTATTGAGCAATTGAAGGATGTGCTAAAAACCTTGTGCAGGTCGTGGTACACAGGCGGTATCCGGGCCAGATCAGGGGCTATCGCAACAGGCATACTAGCTGGCAGCAAGCATGCTGACACCGTCTTCCCCAGGCAAAGATTAACCCAGTTACCCAATCAATTTGAGGACTGTGCCTTTGAGCTGAGGGACCTGGGTCACCAGAAAGGTGATCCACTTCTCGTGGTTCCCCAAACACATTGTGAGAGGAAGTGTCTGGTGCGTGATGGGATTACCAGCTACTGCTTGGTTGTCCACAGCATGGACCCCAATGGGGACTCAATCTCAATCCCCAACCTGTGTACCAGGCAGCGATCGATAAAACTTTCCACCGCGCCTGAATCGACAAAGACTCTGAACAAACCATGGTCAGGGATGGTGGATCGGCTCGCCCTGGCTGATCCCAGTTGCATGGGTTCAGGGTCCTGGTCTCGCGACACGGGTTGGGACAAGCCCTGAGGCTGGACACCAGGCGGGTGAAACCCTCGCTCCCAAGTTCACTGTCGGAGCCTCGTGTCAATTGAGGTAGCCAGGATGTAAAAGCCTTTAGTGTTGTGGGAATGTCATGACTGGCCAGCTCATCTTTAATTTTTTGAAATTTTTTTAAAATCATTTTTATTTACAATAAAATTATATCGAGAATCCTCAGGAGATCTAAAAGGAGATAACAAAAAGACAAATCGGGTAATTCCGGACTGAAGCCGCTGACACCGCAGGCAACTGAAACAGAAGAAAAAATACAACCGAGAAAAATACACAACCGCGAGGCACAAGCCCGGGCCGCGTGCAAAGCATTTGTCCAAAAATGCACATCAACAAGTAGCAAGGGATCAAAGTTTGTGCACATAAAAACAAGGAGAAAAAATAAATGAATCTTAATGGATTTTGCTTGGATTGTTCTATAGTGAGTTGGAGGTTAATAAATATTTTTTGCAATGCAACATTGGTGTTTTGTAGAGAACGATAAGGTCAGAAATACTGTAAAACTTGTGTGTGTGTGTTGGTGTATTTTGATATAAACTGTATTAAGCCCCTGTACAGCCTTTTACACTCCTCCCCTGCGTTTCCCCTCACACCGTATATTGTGTTCTCTTTGGCTGTTCGATATGGCCATCTGAATACCCGAACTGCGCTTAGGCAAGTCTGGTTCCCTTTTCATATGCTCAACAGATCGGCTTCTTCCCAGCACAGCGACCCACGGCTGGTGACATGCCTGCGCTGACGCGAGTTCGGGCTCGTTTCCCTAAACTCTGTAGTTCAGTGCGTGTAGCTTCGGCGCTTTAATAGCGCACGGCCTTCGGACTAAACCCGCTCCTAAATGGCACAGCGTTGAGCGCGACCGCTTAGCAAGCCAGCGATCAGCGATTGCGGCTCAGCTGTGTTTGCCCTTATGTTTTTTATGTTTCAGTGTTCCAGTGGCCAGCGACATTGATCGAGGTTCGCCCGATTTGTTTTGACTCCTTTTATTCATCTTATCATTTGCCTTTTCAATAAAATATTTTTAATTTTATATCTGCGTCTTGGGTCCTAAATCTCTCCACATAACAAATAGCTTTTAAAGTATTCATCATATTGCTCTAAAACAAGTTGTATATTATCAAGCATAAACCACATTACACACTACAACTCTTATACTGACACTGTCACCCTTTAATATTGCACCCATGCCTGTTTTTATTTATAAAAACAGCAGATTTCTATTTAATAACTTCAATAGCGTTTAAAGTATTCATCATATTGTTCTAATACAAGTTGTATATTATCAAGTGTAACCCACATTACATACTACAACTCTTTTACTGACACTGTCAGTGTCAAGGGTGTCAAGAGAGGTTTTTTGTCATTTCAGCTTTACACAAGTACATATTGAAACGAAACAACGTTCCTCCAGGTCCTAGGTGCAACATAGAACAAAAAGTGCAAGACAGTACAGTGCAGTGCAGGTAGACAACATTACAATAATACGAGAATGCTTAAAATAAAACAAGACTAGAGACAAGTGTCGGTTAGTACATGGTACTGAGAAAATAATGGTTAGGTAGATTATACACAAGTTTTGTGTATCAGTCAAGTTAAGTCATTTATATAACGCATTCTTACTCAACTTTACCCTTGCTGAGCAAGCCGAGGGCAATAAATGCAAGGAAAAACTCCCCTAAAAATTACAGGAAGAAACCTTGAGAGGAACCAGGCTCAGCAGGAACCCATCCTTCTTGGGTGGCCTGGAGAAGTTCTTTATTTTTAATCCAGTCTTTGAAGAGGACCTGGACTTTATAAGTTCAGAAATTTTTGCTGCAACATGCAAGATTCCAGTCCCATCTAATAGGGGCACGCCAGATTTTTTTTTTGTGCCCTGCCAGGTTCCCGTTCCCCATCTAATCGGGGCAGTCCAGGTTCCTGTCCCATCTTGTAGGAGCACACCAGGTTCTTGTTCCATCTCATAGGAGCAGCACCGTTGGCCCTGCAGTCCTGATTTGCAGTCATCAACCTCGGGAGGGTAAACAGTTTTCCATCAGAACCACCTCAGGGTAAAAAATAGAAGATGTAGTTACAATGTGGAAACGTCAAAATATCAGTTTACAGAGAGTAGCGGCAAGGAGTAGAACTTAAAGTAAAGAAAAAAAGGGGGTTAAAGTACAGAGCACCTACAGGAGCCGTAGTAACAGCGAAAGTACACTTAGCTTTAGATGAAGCGGTGGAGTTGCCGTTGGAGTTGGATTCACCGGTGATTTACCAGACATCCTGGAAAGGTGCTGTCCGTCCATGGAGTGGGTATGAGTGTATTCGAGTGGGTGCCTATACGTATACATATATTCATACACACATACATACAAATATAAATATATACACTGCTCAAAAAAATAAAGGGAACACTAAAATAACACATTCTAGATCTCAATGAATGAAATATTCCAGTTGAAAATCTTTACTCATCACACAGTGGAATGCGTTGAGAACAAAATAACATAAAAATGATCAATGTAAATAAAATTATTATCCCATGGAGGTCTGGATTTGGAATCATACTCAAAATCAAAGTGGAAAATCCAATTACAGGCTGATCCAACTTCAGTGGAAATTCCTCAAGACAAGTTAAAATGAGGCTCAGTAGTGTGTGTGGCCTCCACATGCTAGAGGTAGCATGAGATGGTGTCTACAACCCACAGAAGTTGCTCAGGTAGTGCAGCTCATCCAGGATGGCACATCAATGCGAGCTATGGCAAAGAAGGTTTGCTGTGTCTGTCAGCACAGTGTCCAGAGCATGGAGCAGATACCAGGAGACAGGCCAGTACACCAGGAGGCGTGGAGGGGGCCGTAGGAGGGCAACAACCCAGCAGCAGGACCGCTACCTCCTCCTTTGTGCCAGGAGGAACAGGAGGAGCAGTGCCAGAGCCCTGCAAAATGACCTCCAGCAGGCCACTAATATCCATGTTTCTGCTCAAACTGTCAGAAACAGACTCCATGAGGGTGGTATGAGGGCCCAACATCCACAAGTGGGGCTTGTGCTTACAGCCCAACACCATGCAGGGCGATTGGCATTTGGCAAAGAAAACCAAGATTGGCAGATTTGCCATTGGTGCCCTGTGCTTTTCACGGATGAGAGCAGGTTCACAGTGAGCACGTGACAGACGTGACAGAGTCTGGAGACGCCGTGGAGAACGTTCTGCTGCCTGCAACATCCTCTAGCATGACTGGTTTGGCAGTGGGTCAGTAATGGTGTGGGGAGGCGTTTCTTTGGAGGGCCGCACAGCCCTCCATGGGCTAGCCAGGGGTACCCTGACTGCCATTAGGTACCGGGATGAGATCCTCAGACCCATTGTGAGATCATATGCTGGTGCAGTGGGCCCTGGGTTCCTTCTGATGCATGACAATGCTAGGCCTTATGTGGCTGAAGTGTGTCAGCAGTTCCTGCATGATGAAGGCATTGATGCTATGTACCGGCCTGCCCGTTCCCCAGACCTGAATTCAATCAAGCACATCTGGGACATCATCCACCAATGCCATGTTGCACCACAGACTGTCCAGGAGTTGACTGATGCTTTAATCCAGGTCTGAGAGGAGATCCCTCAGGAGAACATCCGCCGCCTCATCAGGAGCATGCCCAGGCGTTGTAGGGAGGTCATACAAGTACGTGGAGGCCACACACACTACTGAGCCTCATTTGAACTTGACTTGAGGAATTTCCACTGAAGTTGGATCAGCCTGTAATTGGATTTTCCACTTTGATTTTGAGTATGATTCCAAATCCAGACCTCCATGGGATAATCATTTTGATTTACATTGATCATTTTTATGTTATTTTGTTCTCAACACATTCCACTATGTGATGAATAAAGATCTTCAACTGGAATAGTTCATTCATTGAGATCTAGGATGTGTGATTTTAGTGTTCACTTTATTTTTTTGAGCAGTGTATATATATATATATATATATATATATATATATATATATATACAGGGGTTGGACAAAATAACTGAAACACCTGGTTTTAGACCACAATAATTTATTAGTATGGTGTAGGGCCTCCTTTTGCGGCCAATACAGCGTCAATTCGTCTTGGAAATGACATATACAAGTCCTGCACAGTGGTCAGAGGGATTTTAAGCCATTCTTTTTGCAGGATAGTGGCCAGGTCACTACGTGATGCTGGTGGAGGAAAACGTTTCCTGACTCGCTTCTCCAAAACACCCCAAAGTGGCTCAATAATATTTAGATCTGGTGACTGTGCAGGCCATGGGAGATGTTCAACTTCACTTTCATGTTCATCAAACCAATCTTTCACCAGTCTTGCTGTGTGTATTGGTGCATTGTCATCCTGATACACGGCACCGCCATTGGATGCACATGGTCCTCCAGAATGGTTCGGTAGTCCTTGGCAGTGACGCGCCCATCTAGCACAAGTATTGGGCCAAGGGAATGCCATGATATGGCAGCCCAAACCATCACTGATCCACCCCCATGCTTCACTCTGGGCATGCAACAGTCTGGGTGGTACGCTTCTTTGGGGCTTCTCCACACCGTAACTCTCCCGGATGTGGGGAAAACAGTAAAGGTGGACTCATCAGAGAACAATACATGTTTCACATTGTCCACAGCCCAAGATTTGCGCTCCTTGCACCATTGAAACCGACGTTTGGCATTGGCACGAGTGACCAAAGGTTTGGCTATAGCAGCCCGGCCGTGTATATTGACCCTGTGGAGCTCCCGACGGACAGTTCTGGTGGAAACAGGAGAGTTGAGGTGCACATTTAATTCTGCCGTGATTTGGGCAGCCGTGGTTTTATGTTTTTTGGATACAATCCGGGTTAGCACCCGAACATCCCTTTCAGACAGCTTCCTCTTGCGTCCACAGTTAATCCTGTTGGATGTGGTTTGTCCTTCTTGGTGGTATGCTGACATTACCCTGGATACCGTGGCTCTTGATACATCACAAAGACTTGCTGTCTTGGTCACAGATGCGCCAGCAAGACGTGCACCAACAATTTGTCCTCTTTTGAACTCTGGTATGTCACCCATAATGTTGTGTGCATTGCAATATTTTGAGCAAAACTGTGCTCTTACCCTGCTAATTGAACCTTCACACTCTGCTCTTACTGGTGCAATGTGCAATTAATGAAGATTGGCCACCAGACTGGTCCAATTTAGCCATAAAACCTCCCACACTAAAATGACAGGTGTTTCAGTTATTTTGTCCAACCCCTGTATATACATACTTACACACACACACACATCTATACACACATACATATGGTCCCTCAGTTCAGATTAGAGTTCAGAAATCTAATGGCTTGTGGTATGAATCTGTTACACAGTCTAGTTGTGCTTGTGCGAATGCTCCGGTACCTTCTCCCAGATGGCAGGACAGTAAAAAGTCCATGTGATGGGTCTTCCACAATGCTGAGATGATCTTTTTATCTGTACTCACTATTCGCTGGAGAGTCTTGCGGTCAGATGCGGTGCAATTCCCGAACCAGACCATGATGCAGCTGCTCAGAATGCTTTCGATAGTTCCTCTGTAAACTCCACCATCGGAGAACAGTACTTCACAACAAGCACAGAGTTCTCGCACAATTCGGTGTTAATGTAAACACAAACGCCTCCTTCTCATGTTTTTCCGGACTGAGCTGCATTTCTGTTGGCGCGATACAAGGCTAGTCCGTCAAGCTGAACGGCGCTGTCTGGGATATTGTTGCTAAGCCATGTTTCAGTAAATACTAAGACGCAACAGTTTCTGTACTCATGTTGGGTAGTTCGCTGCAGTCTGATGGGTTAGCCTTTAGCCTAGCACGGACCCCGGTTCGCTTCCCCCGCTTATGTGTCCTCGCACAACGCTTTCAACGCTTCCTCCCCCGGTCTCCAGCATCCTGCAACGCTGAGGACTGCAGGCCTGGTTCGCTAAATAGGCAGAGCTCCTGCAGTGTTTGCAGCAGCTCAACTTGCAGGTTGGTTTCTGGCTGTTTTCTTAACTGTAGCAGTGTCTGGTGGTTGTAAACTTCGGTGGTTGTGATTCCCATACAGTTATAAATGCGGTCATGAACAAAGACCAAAACTTGACAATATAGTGAGGTGAATGTAAAAGAGGTCACAAACAAAGATGCAAAACTTGACAAAAAGTACAAAAAAAGTAGCACCGTGTTTGGGACCCGGACAGTCCGCTGCATGCTAACGTGCCGCCATCTTATGAATAAAATTGCACGAACTCGCAGTGAACAAGGAGGAAACAACAATCAAATATATTTCAGAAAGTCATTTTGTTAATCTTTAGTTAAAGCTGTTTGTTCCGTTATTCATGTTTGTGAAAATGCTGCCACCTTTTGGGGACTTTTAGATTGACAGTATTTGAGTTTAATAATTACCTGGGACCGGAAGTAGTTCAGCATTAACCGAGCCAATAGCTACTTTCCTTACTGAGGAGTTGGCAACACTGAATGGTACTCTGGCAGCTTCGCATTGTTCTGCTGTTAATCATTTACCATCTTTATTGTTCAACCACTCAAAAGACATCATCAGTAAGTTTTATGATGATATAGGTTTTTAATGTTAATATTTTATTATTATTTATGCTTCAGTGTAAATTTTGACACTTTAAATCTACTTTGTTTTGAAGAAACTATGCAACCGCATTTACATGTTGATTCAGTTAGCTTAGCCGCCATGTGAGAGAAGTTTACTTGTCTTATAAGACTTATTTGTTCATGTATGCTCACACAGTCCTACTTTTAGTAAAGTAAGAGTCAATATTTATCTTGTATTTAGTTTCCTTTGTTTTTATATAGTTTCACTCCTGATCACTGACTGCATGAATGTGCAGGTGAATAAAGCACCGGAGTTTGGACGCTATATCCTGACTCCCTTGTATGGAACTAAATGGAGTTTGGCTTGCTGTTGAATTGTGTTCGCTTATACACACAAGGAGAAGAGTACAGTGTTTCTTTAATGTGAGGTTTATTTGCCATAACAATGTTGTAATAGTTACACAGTGATGTGTGCGATTAGTTCTGTCTGTATTACAGAACTGAGTTCTACACAGTAAAAACAATTATTAATGCAAATGTTAATATTGTTACAACAGTGAGACGTTAGTAAACAGCATTTCTTCACCTAGAATAGCTCTTTTTATTTAGGAGAAATAGTTTTTGTGTGTGTGAAGGACAGGAGAAAGTATGTCAGACACAAAAGACAGAACAGGGGACGTGTTGTTGCGTTATTATTACTTTATGCTCTGTCTTCTCAACACTTATATGAAATATAAATATATGAAGCGTTTGCTTATGAAGGAAATATACGCATTTCAACCCCCCCTCTCCCAGGTCAGTGCATTGCTCCCCTTGTCCTTGTGGGTTTCTTCCCAGTTCTCCGGTGCTCCGGTTTCCTCCCACAGTCCAAAAAACATGCAAGTGAGGTTAATTGGAGACACTAAATTGTCCATGACTGTGTTTGATATAACATTGTGAACTGATGAATCCTGTGTAATGAGTAACTACCGTTCCTGTCATGAATGTAACCAAAGTGTAAAACATTATGTTAAAATCCTAATAAACAATCAAACAAAGTGGAACACACACGTTCATGTCCACAATCATGACCACCCACCAGTAAACTCAATGGTCACTGCTCACCACAGTACAAAGAATGATGGGAAAAGAACAGAAAGAACTTACAAGTAGAGAAAAAAATTGTTTGCTCACATAGTGTTTAGTCTACATAAAAAGTTTCCATTTTATTAAATTAATGTAGGTATGTTTTGTTAGATATTATATATGAAAATAATATACGTGTGTATAACAATATGAGCAATATATTTGCTATACCTGTATTACAGAATAAAAAGCCTAGTGTATGGCTATAGTAAAAAAATCACTTAATAAATGTCTATTTTAAAATAATAAATGCAGCAGTAGTTACCTAGTAAAATGTACCACTTACTACACCTGTACGTGGTAGATGTATAGGTACAGTATAGCTAAAACAAGTAATGGGATTAAAAAATCAAGAAATGTGAAATTTAATACAATCAAAATGATAGTAGTCAGCTACAGGCTGGACTGTTTATTTCAACCTTAGTATAAAACAAAGGTCCTACAGTATGGTGGGTACAGTAAAACCATAAATTGTCCTCAATCTTTACCAGGACAGAACCATAGATGGCGATATCCACACATTTTATTCTTCACTATGTCTGACAGGAAGGATTATATTCATCACTGTACACACAGCACCGGTCACACTTAGTTATATTCTTTCTCTCACAGTGATTATGTGCATTTTTAAATGATTAGCTTTTCTTGTAAAGCCATTAACTGATTTATTAAATCTCATTTTCACCTCTTATTTATACCACAGCAAAATATAAAGTCACAGCGACCGCTAAAGTGTTCCTAAATGCTCTGCTAAGAACAATAAATAAAAAAGGAACATATCTGAGTTACATTTTGTTCATATGTGTCTCTAGAGGTGTCTATATACACTATATTGCCAAAAGTATTCACTCACCCATCCAAATTATTGAATTCAGGTGTTCCAATCACTTCCATGGCCACGTGTATAAAACCAAGCACCTTGGCATGCAGACTGCTTCTACAATCCAGCGTGGTACCGTGATGCCACCTGTGCAGCAAGTCCAGTCGTGAAATTTCCTCACTACTAAATATTCCGCAGTTGACTGTCAGTGGTATTATAACAAAGTGGAAGCGATTGGGAACGACAGCAACTCAGCCATGAAGTGTTAGGCCACGTAAAATGACAGCGGATGCTGAGGAACATAGTGCGCAGAGGTCACCAACTTTCTGCAGAGTCAATCACTACAGACCTCCAAACTTCATGTGGCCTTCAGATTAGCTGAAGAACAGTGTGTAGAGCTTCATGGAATGGGTTTCCATGGCCGAGCAGCTGCATCCAAGCCTTACATCACCAAGCGCAATACAAAGCGTCGGATGCAGTGGTGTAAAGCACACCGCCACTGGACTCTAGAGCAGTGGAGACGTGTTCTCTGGAGTGATGAATCACGCTTCTCCATCTGGGTTTGGTGGTTGCCAGGAGGACGGTACTCGTCTGACCGTATTGATCCGAGTGTAAAGTTTGATGGAGGGGGGATTATGGTGTGGGGTTGTTCTTCAGGAGTCGGGCTCGGCCCCTTAGTTCCAGTGAAAGGAACTCTTAATGCTTCAACACACCAAGAGATTTCGGACAATTTCATGCTTCCAACTTTAATAATAATTAATAATTTATTTTATTTGAAAAGCGCCTTTCATGACACCCAAGGACACTGTACAATAAGAATATAGAAAATCTAAGCAAAATAAATAAAATACACATTTACTAAGCAAAAAAAATAAAATAAAATACACATTTAGCAAGAAATAAATAAAATACACATTTACTAGGCAAGAAATAAATAAAATACACATTTACTAGGCAAGAAATAAATAAAATACACATTTACTAGGCAAGAAATAAATAAAATACACATTTACTAGGCAAGAAATAAATAAAATACACATTTACTAAGCAATAAATAAATAAAATACACATTTACTAAGCAATAAATAAATAAAATACACATTTACTAGGCAAGAAATAAATAAAATACACATTTACTAGGCAAGAAATAAATAAAATACACATTTACTAGGCAAGAAATAAATAAAATACACATTTACTAGGCAAGAAATAAATAAAATACACATTTACTAAGCAATAAATAAATAAAATACACATTTACTAGGCAAGAAATAAATAAAATACACATTTACTAAGCAAGAAATAAATAAAATACACATTTACAAACATAGGAAACACCAAACATGTGGCACAGTTCTGAGTCAGCTGGAAAAGATGTTTTGAGGGGGTTTGAACGCTGCTGCAGATGAGATTTCTGTACTTCTGGTGGGAGGAGCCTAGCATCACCTTGGCAACCTCACGGCGTTGCAGTGACCAGAGTGAGGGAATGTTGCTGTTAGCATGCTGTTGGTAAACAAAAGTCTGACCTGAGGCTCGGTGGGAATATTTAGGCCTTTGCAAAATACCAGGGTCGCGGTGGAGCAGTGAAGATGTTGGAGGTTTATATCGTGAATGTCCCAGAGAATAGAGTTCACTGTAAGAGCGCTCCATCGTCATGATGAGACGTTGTCTAGACCAGAAAAGTGCAATTCAAAACCATCCACACTGACAGTTAGACACAACAGCAGATGTTACACAGAGCAGCGGACACAGAAAACAGTTAATCCGCTAACTCTCACTGCTCCGGATACACCGCTCCACATCATAGAAGCATCAGCAGCACAAGCACAGTAAAAAAGATCCCAAATCCAGTGCATAAAATCCAGTAAAATGTTTCGTGCAATGTTTCCGTTAAAATCGTTTCACTGGGGGAGAAGCGGCATTCAAACGCACCAGCATTATCTCTCACGACCCAAAAATGCACAAATGCCTAGTGACCACAGGAGTGTGCGAAAAGATGAAAATGAAAGAAAATTACGATTAAAATAAAATAAAACAAAATACGGCAACGGTAGCGGCAGCCAAATGCGCCAGCGTTCACCATCACCATGACTTTGTGGGAACAGTTTGGGGATGGCCCCTTCCTGTTCCCACATGACTGTGCACCAGTGCACTAAACCTTGTGGAAAGCCTTCCCAGAATAGTTGAAGCTGTTATAGCTGCAAAGGGTGGAACGACATCACATTAAACCCTATGGATTAAGAATGGGAGTCACTTAAGTTCATATGAGTGTGAAGGCAGATGAGCAAATTTTTTTGGCAATATAGTGTATGTGTACATTTTGCTTAGCATACAAACAAAACCACTATATTAGATCGTTCACTAAATACAGAACCCTGAACAAAACAGTGCAAGTACAGTGTAAATATTTGTTACATTCTTTATCAGCACAGAGATTGGCAGGGGGCACGAGTTACAGAATCATGACTAATGGTTTTCATTCTAATTTCTTTTCCTAATTTTCTGTGTGGTTGTACAAGCGCACGGTCATCTGAGTTTTCTCATGTTTGCTGGTAGAAGCATGGACTTTTGTCTCTGTGAAGTGATTCATTTTCTCTGCTTTGGGCTGCAGATTTTGTTTGGTTTTATTTCCTTTGCCCTTTTTTTGTGGCTCTTTAGCCAAAGTATTGTTCTGTCTTGGTTAAGCATCCTGTATATTGTATTCATATCTCACAACATCACAGATGAGGGGTATTACCTGACACCTCTGCAGTGAGGCAGGACCTGTTCCATAACCTCATCTAGCTGTACCAAGAACTTACTTTATGATGATTCAATCTTTTGCTAAAGAGTAACTTAAAATTCTGAATTTCTTGGAATTTTATTTAAACACTTCTGGAATGAACTCTGTCATGTTAGTGGACTAAACCACCTCTAGGTGATAGTAGTGTTCCAGCATTAGTGTTGTTCTGCTTCGCAGCGATTACAGTCTCCACTCTTCTGTAAAGGCTTTACACTGGACAAAGAGCATGAATAAATAATCTGAACAAAATCTAGGTACCTATCTTGCCATGAGATTGACCAATAGGTAAACATGGCGTTAAACAACAAACAAACAAACAAATCTGTAAAGGCTTTTAACATGGTTGTGGGGTTTTGTTGACAGTAAAGATTTCCATTGTTTTTATTGATCAACTTAATGTGACAGATATTTTGTAAACAGAAACATTTAGAATAAATGTGTAATAAGAGTAAAAAGTGGACAGTGGAAGACTAGTGGATAGAATTGAGTCACCAACTAGAAGTCTTTAGGTCTTTCAAACTCTATTATTTAAAGAGAAAGGTGTACATTAATTCTACTGACCCCAGCTCATCTTAGATGGACAGAAGGACGATACAATTTAATGCTGTTATCAGATGAATCCCTGTTTCAGCTTGTTTTTTAAATAAACAATCATACTCATTTAGAGTATTCTACAACAGTGTGGTTCCTAAACACAGTGTGTGTGCGCTTGACTGGATTGACTGCATTCCAGATTCTGAAAATGTATAGCTCATTATCAAGAGGAGAACGGTGTGTACACAGCCGTGGAGCTGGTCTAAAGAATGCCATCAGGCTGGATTTTTTTCAGGTTTAAACAAAGATAGGTGTGGTGGTGTTTCTGATGTCACGGGTGCTCAATCAGCCTCCGTGGCATTTCTGACACGCTGCCAAACATGTTCGGACAAATTGCTTTCGACTCACACGTGACGCAGACAAAAAACCTCCATCTTTAGTTAAAAATAGTGCAGAGACAATGGGACAGTGTTCTGAGAGTGGCCTGGCTGCATGTCAGATTTTACTTGTTGAGTGTTTTGACGAGTCGCTCCTCTGCTTATCAGGGCAGAGAGTCAAACGGCCAGAGAACATTTTCACCTGATTGCACGGTCATGTAGTCGGAACTAGGGCTGAAATGATTCCTCGAGAAACTCGAGTAATTTGATTACTAAAAATCATCGATTCAAATTTTTTGCATCGAGGCATCGTTTAATCCATACAACTATATACAGGTGCTGGTCATAAAATTAGAATATCATGAAAAAGTTGCTTTATTTCAGTAATTCCATTCAAAAAGTGAAACTTGTATATTATATTCATTCATTACACACAGACTGATATATTTCAAATGTTTATTTCTTTTAATGTTGAAGATTATAGCTGACAACTAATGAAAACCCCAAATTCAGTATCTCAGAAAATTAGAATATTACTTAAGACCAATACAAAAAAAAGGATTTTTAGAAATGTTGGCCAACTGAAAAGTATGAAGATGAAAAGTATGAGCATGTACAGCACTCAATACTTAGTTGGGGCTCCTTTTGCCTGGATTACTGCAGCAATGCGGCGTGGCATGGAGTCCATCAGTCTGTGGCACTGCTCAGGTGTTATGAGAGCCCAGGCTGCTCTGATAGTGGCCTTCAGCTCTTCTGAATTGTTGGGTCTGGCGTATCGCATCTTCCTCTTCACAATACTCCATAGATTTTCTATGGGGTTAAGGTCAGGTGAGTTTGCTGGCCAATTAAGAACAGGGATACCATGGTCCTTAAACCAGGTACTGGTAGCTTTGGCACTGTGTGCAGGTGCCAAGTCCTGTTGGAAAATGAAATCTGCATCTCCATAAAGTTGGTCAGCAGCAGGAAGCATGAAGTGCTCTAAAACTTCCTGGTAGACGGCTGCGTTGACCTTGGACCTCAGAAAACACAGTGGACCAACACCAGCAGATGACATGGCACTCCAAACCATCACTGACTGTGGAAACTTTACACTGGACCTCAAGCAACGTGGATTATGTGCCTCTCCTCTCTTCCTTCAGACTCTGGGACCTTGATTTCCAAAGGTAATGCAAAATTTACTTTCATCAGAGAACATAACTTTGGACCACTCAGCAGTCCTTTTTGTCTTTAGCCCAGGCGAGATGCTTCTGACGCTGTCTCTTGTTCAAGAGTGGCTTGACACAAGGAATGCGACAGCTGAAACCCATGTCTTGCATACGTCTGTGCGTGGTGGTTTTTAAAGCACTGACTCCAGCTGCAGTCCACTCCTTGTGAATCTCCCCCACATTTTTGAATGGGTTTTGTTTCACAATCCTCTCCAGGGTGCGGTTATCCCTATTGCTTGTACACTTTTTTCTACCACATCTTTTCCTTCCCTTCACCTCTCTATTAATGTGCTTGGACACAGAGCTCTGTGAACAGCCAGCCTCTTTAGCAATGACCTTTTGTGTCTTGCCCTCCTTGTGCAAGGTGTCAATGGTCATCTTTTGGACAACTGTCAAGTCAGCAGTCTTCCCCATGATTGTGTAGCCTACAGAACTAGACTGAGAGACCATTTAAAGGCCTTTGCAGGTGTTTTGAGTTAATTAGCTGATTAGCGTGAGGCACCAGGTGTCTTCAATATTGTACCTTGTCACAATATTCTAATTTTCTGAGATACTGAATTTGGGGTTTTCATTAGTTGTCAGTTATAATCATCAACATTAAAAGAAATAAACATTTGAAATATATCAGTCTGTGTGTGATGAATGAATATAATATACAAGTTTCACTTTTTGAATGGAATTACTGAAATAAATCAACTTTTTCATGATATTCAAATTTTATGACCAGCACCTGTACAGCTTACGGTGTTTCGCACGGACGATTTTCACTTTTGTACAACGCGTTCACGCTGTGGGCAGGTGACGTGAAGAAGCCGAGAAGCCAAGAAGCCAAATCACATACTTAAACCGGGTACTTTTCGGGTACAGTTTAATGAACACTACGTATTTGGACTCGCTCACCACTCCTGCGTACTGTTCAGTATGAAAGTAGCGGTTTGAGACACAGCCGATATTTGATAGCGCGGACTGCAAAATGGAGAGAGAGAGAAAAAACAGTGAGGGGTGAACAGATGAGACGGGACAGAGAAAACCACAGAAAGTTTGAGATCAATTTAAGCTGGAAAAAATTAAAACTCCACACCATCAGAGCGTCTTGTTGAGACTTTTCTTCATTACAACCACCACAGGCTTTTTTGAAGGCTTAGGCAAAAACACACGTACACACACACACAAACGCCAAATTATTATACCTCATCTAGAAGATACAATCCTGACTGAACCTCCTACAAACACCACAAAGCCTCCCAACAAAATATTAAAGCTTTGTTATGGTGAGCTGTAGCTGAAACCTTTAGTTCTGAAAGTTGCACAAATTAGAGGCGATGTTCATGTATTATTGTTTATTATTATTTATGCCTTAGTTTTAGGTTGTAATTTGATCTATTTTTGATGTATTTGTTTTTGCATTTCAAAAATGTTCTCTTTAAACTGTCCTGTATGCAAGGAATAAAAATGTGCAGTTTGTTTTAAGAGACATGTCTTATTTAATCTTATATGTATTGATTTTTGCTCTTTATTAAAGCAAAAGTATTTCTTATTTGATTACTCAGTTAATCGCTGTAATAATCGATAGAATACTCGATTACAAAAATAATCGATAGTTGCAGCCCTAGTTGGAACATGCCGAGGTTCACACGCACACAGATATGATTCGGTCACAGAAGGGTTAAAATAATGAGACGTTCAGGCTTATTAGACTCAATCATTTAGCAATGTATCATTCTTGGCTGGACAGCAATCCTGTCCAAGACCAAGACTAAGTACAGTAGTGTTTGTTCTTGGCCTAAAAACAACGATCTGTGCAGGTGGCCTCCAGTCACACTAAGTTTGTTGTACGTGGAATATAACTCATGTAAGTTTGTTTGTTTCTGCAGGCTTTATAATATTCAGCAAACTTGCGGCACAAAGTTTAAGTACGTGTAAGTAAAACATGTAAAATTTGTTTTGTTCAGCTTTAGCCAAAAAATGTGTGGTTGACCAATTCGATGTGAAGGAAGGGCTATTCATAACAATGTAGCAGCTGATATTTTATGCTGTGTTCATGAAGCCAGCTATAAACGATTCCTTAAAGATGTAGTGTCTTTTTTTGGTCAGTCTGAGGCTTCATTTGGAGACTCTTGCAGTCTTTACAGCTTTTTTTTAGCCAGCCAACAAATGCCCTCATGAATAAAAAATTGTGTACATGTAGGACTTTGTGTCCTGCTGACTGTAGCTGACAAAAGGTCGTGGATATGATGCTGAGTAAAACAAATATATAAATAAATAGTTGTAGCCTAGCGGTTAAGATACTGGACTAGTAAGCAGAAGGTTGCTGGTTCAAACCCCAACAGGTTGCCGCTGTTTGGCCCTTGAGAAAGGCCCGTAACCCTCAATTGCTTAGACAGTGTACAGTCACAGTACTGTAAGTCGCTTTGGAGAAAAGCGTCTGCTAAATGCTGAAAATGTAAATGAGAATCAGATGACTGAGACCACGGTCTGTTTAGGATCAGTTAAATAAAAAATGAAGAGAATGAACATCACTTTATATAAAATGTTCCAAAGTATTTTGTTTGTAATTTCCCCATGACGTTTTCAGGTTTTTAGTTCTTTGTTCTTCTGTTTTTTAGTCTGACCAGCTAAACCAGCCTAACAAAATAAATAAAAACTTAAAACTCCCTTTTATGTTCTTTACCTTCCTTTATTGTTATAACCAACAATGCATTCCAAACTTAGTCATGTGAAAGATATTGTACACCCCATGAGAACCTTTGTCTTTTTGTACATACATTATATTAAAGTATTCGCTCGCCTGCCTTCACACGCATATGAACTTGAGTGACGTCCCATTCTTAATCTATAGGGTTTAACATAGGGTGTGTTCGAAAACCTAGGGACCGGTTTTACTGTCTACATAGGCAGCTGCCTCAGTAGAGAGGATTCTAATAAGTCATGGACTTATAAGGCAGGTTATTCAAACGCGCTACTTAGACAGCGATTCCATCGGGATTCGCGTTTAGCATTTAGCATCTTGCCATTAAAACCAATGAACTGAGGTAGCACAGCACACTAACATGTCAATATAGCATCTCCCTTCATGTACCAATAACGGTTACATTTCCTGATGAGCCCGAACTCGCAAATAAAAACACTCGGTACAAGTTAAAAATCAGTAATATTTTATTTACGATTGAAAATAACTCCATTCATCTGTCCGCACCGTCAGCCATGTTTATTTTTCTGTGAGAGAAGAGCACCCGACCCGCAATGAATTCTGGGATTGCCTTGATGACTAAGGCAGCGTCGGATGCTCATTCGTTCTTGAGTCAAAATAACATTGAAATATTAAGATGCCTCAGTAGTAATATAAAATAAGACAATATCGCTTATATCGATATAAATGTTGCGTTCCAATTAGATCCCACAGTTCGTCTTTCTCTTCCCCCAGTTAGTCTCTGCACATGTTCACCTTGCCCCAATGCCTCGCCTCTCTCCCTCACTGAACACAACTCGCCCCTCCCCACCGCTTCACCAGTAAAACCTGCAGGCAGCGATAGCATGGAGACGGATAAAGACATGACAGAGGCTATCAAAGAGGAGCTGGTTAGTAAAAAGAATAATAATGGCTCAATTATTTGGAGATGGTTTGGATTCAAAGTGTCAGATGAGCAGCAAAATAATGTATTCTGTAGAGAATGCCGAAAACATGTCCAGACAAAAGGTTTGAGCTCCGTGTACCTGTGGTCATTCGTTTTTCACTTCAAATCCCAAAGTTGAAAAACAAGAAAACGAGTCGTTATTCATTTCAAAAACCAATATAAACATACAAGCGCATGCACGGGCTGACATGCACGTGTTTACTTCATATATAAACAGTGTAAATCATGCACAAGTGTTGAGCAAGTAATAATAACGTAGCGGTGCGTCTCCTGTTGTTATGACTCTTGTGTTTGTATATGTGATGTGCAGATATTTGCTCTATCTGTAAAATACAAACATTATGGGAAGTGATTTCTTTACTGGATGTTGTACGTGGTCATGTTAGTTTATACTGGATGATCGTCCGACACGTCATTTATTTATTTATCTTCTATTATAGTATTTCTTGTTCTCGGCCAATAAACATCCAAAAATTAATAAAATTGCACGAACTAACTCTGCAGTAAACAAGGAGCAAACAGCAATTAAACAACAAATAAAGCTGTTAAATAATAATACAGTGCATTAAGCAGAACGCTGATTAAAATGCATTAGATGTTGTAATAGTTACACAGTAACATGAACGATTAGTTATACCTAGTTATAGAACTGAGTTCTATACGGTAAAAAATAATAATAATGCAAAT
This sequence comes from Trichomycterus rosablanca, assembly GCF_030014385.1. NCBI lineage: Eukaryota > Metazoa > Chordata > Actinopteri > Siluriformes > Trichomycteridae > Trichomycterus > Trichomycterus rosablanca. The sequence goes on from NC_085989.1 coordinate 49,794,148, forward strand.
GTTAATGTTGTGGCGACTGATGTAAAATAATGTATAAAGTCCAAACATGTGAGGGGGGGTTTAACGAGAACGCTATATTTAATGTCATACAAGCTCAGTGCAAAACAACAGAAGAACAGAAGCACAGCCGGAAACGATCAATTCTGATATGTTCCCTACACACTCGCTCCCTGCGCCCCATAGGGCACTTAACATTCTTAAAGGGCCAGACAATATATTTGTAATTCACATTACACGACAGGTGAGACGTTAGAAAACAACAAACTTTTTCTTAGAATAGTTCTTTTTTAAAGGAAAAATAGTTCTTGTGTGAAGCTTTCCCAGCATGAATATTAATAAAAGTGCCTGTATAAAATCTGGAACATGTAGTTTTGTCTCAGAAGTGTCTTTTTGTTATTACCTAATGGGATGAAAAAATATCGAGATATACAGTATATCGTATATCGCCATTCAGCGAAAAAATATCGAGATATTATTTTTGATCCATATTGCCCAGCCCTACTCAGTAGTGAGGATATTAAGGTATCTAGGATTTCGAACAGCCTCCTTCTCGGGAGCGCACGCAGGATGACGTATAATGCTGCCTATGTAGAGAGCTCCCTAGCTTTTCGAACACACCCAGTATGTCATTAGTAAATATTTTTGACCATTCTTACAGAAGTGCATTTGTGAGGTCAGACACTGATGTTGGACGAGAAGGCCTGGCTCACAATCTCTGTTCTAATTCATCCCAAAGGTGTTCTATCAGGTTGAGGTCAGAACTCTGCAGTTTATGAAGTTCTTCCATACCAAACTCGCTCATCCACGTCTTTATGGACCTTGCTTTGTGCACTGGTACGCAGTCATGTTGGAACAGGAAGAGCCATCCCCAAACTGTTCCTACAAAGTTGGGAGCATGAAATTGTCAAATCTCTTGGTATGCTGAAGCATTAAGAGTTCCTTTCACTGGAACTAAGGGGCCGAGCCCAACTCCTGAAAAACAACCCCACACCATAATCCCCCCTCCACCAAACTATACACTCGGCACAATACAGTCAGACGAGTACCGTCCTCCTGGCAACCACCAAACCCAGACTCGTCCATCAGATTGCCAGATGGAGAAGCGTGATTCATCACTCCAGAGAACACGTCTCCACTGCTCTAGAGTCCAGTGGCGGCGTGCTTTACACCACTGCATCCGAGGTTTCCTGAGAGCGACCCATTCTTTCACTAATGTTTGTAGAAGCAGTCTGCATGTCGAGGTGCTTGGTTTTATACACCAGTGGCCATGGAAGTGATTGGAACACCTGAATTCAATGATTTGGATTTGGGTGAGCAAATACTTTTGACAGTATAGTGTAACTTTACCAAATAATCACATTAATTCCATATAGACACTATCAATGCTATAATGGTCTTTGTTTTCATCTTCCCTTGCTTCCATCACACTGTTTATAGTTTTATTAAAGTAACTTGTAAGCTCAATATTTTAATTCTTAAGTAAGTTGCTTATTGCCTCAGTCACAGCAAGGCCATTTCTTCGTACTTGGTACTTCGTTTCTCACTGCATAAGCCGTACAATTCACAGAATGTGGAATTCTCATACAACGTGGTTCTCCAGTGTCTTCAGGAAAGACTGCTTTTGCTTCCACATGCCAAAGACACTCCATAGTATCTCCTCTTTAACGTATTCTGATTTATACAGATGCATATGGCTGATAAAATCAGTGAGTTTCTCCTACAATTCTTTAACAATGGCTCTAATGTTTCAGACAGTATCACTTGCACTTCAGTTTCACCATGGCATCTCCAAATCTGGAAATAAGTTTAAATATGATTAAGAAATTTGAAGAAAAAATTGTATTTATTTATTAAATAAAACTTAAACTGTACTAACCAGTTCCAGAAAGTAGGAAAATGGTGTCCGTTCAGGCACGTGTTCGATATTGGTCAAATGGTTGTCACGTGATAAACACGGACCAGACGCACACAGAAATACCACAGAGAACGTTTATTAACAAAAGGGCAATCCAAAAAACGAAGTAGAAACAACAGACAGAGTTCAAAACCAGAATATCCAAAAACAGGCAACAAACCAGAGAGCACAGGTAAATATGGAGGTCGGAAGACAAAACAGGTCATACACGATAGAGACAAATATATAGTAATTCAAAACGCTCGATACGCACGCAAAAGAACGGTAATACTTTGCAATGTGTCAAACAATTCACAGAGTTTAAATAAGATTCGGTGAATCAGTTACAGGTGTTGCGAATCAAAATACTGGTGACGCGGAATGAGAGAGCCGATCGGGATTGGTTGAAGGAGGGCAGGTGACTGCCGCGTGAGAGTGCGAGGAACCATGGGGAATGTAGTTCGTAGATGTGACATTACCCCCCTCCAAGGAGTGTGGGACGGCTGAGGAACGAGGGCGATCACGACGACCACTGCCCCCAACACCGGACGCAGGTCCTGTTGTTCTCCTAGGACCATCACGACGCTGAACAGACGATCGTCCATTAGGTGGGTTATTTTGTCGTCTGGGAGCCTGTCTCTCAGGGTATCGCCGATGGAATTCCTCAATTAATTCAGGATCCAGAACATTGCTAGCAGGCACCGAGCACTGTTCCTCCGGCCCATACCCCTGCCAGTCCACGAGGTACTGAAGCACACCCCTTCTGCGTCTCGAATCCATCAGCCAACAGACAGCATAGACTGGAGTACCCTCAATGTTGACCGGAGGTGGAGGTTTCGCATCCGGCGTGGCCTCATCCAAAGGACCTGGAACAACCGGTTTTAGCAAGGAAACATGGAAAGCATTAGAGACATGATACTGACGGGGTAGTTCTAGTTTATACGTCACTTCATTGATTCTTTTTATAACTTTGAATGGCCCAATGTATTTAGGTAGTAATTTTCTACTTCCCTCAGATGATTGGAGGTCCTTAGTAGATAGCCAGACACGGTCCCCTGGGAGATACGTGGGAGTCTCTCCTTTACGTCTGTTGGCTTGATGCTTATAACGTTGCAGAATGTTCTCAATTCTTTGGTGGGTCTGTTCCCAGATCTGTTCGCTTCTTTGCATCCAGTCATCAATGGATGGCACGTCAGATGGTAAAGCAGACCAAGGCATTAGAGGAAGTTGAAAACCTAACATGCACTGAAACGGTGTCACACCATACTTAGTGAACTGGTAGAGTTCACTAAGGAATTCTGAGCTATTTCAGCCCATGGTAAAAATTGTGACCAATCTGATGGGTTTTCATTACAGTAAAGTCTTAAAAACTTTCCCAGTTCTTGGTTAGTACGCTCACATTGTCCATTAGACTGAGGATGATAACCCGAAGAAAGACCCATGCGGGAAGTAAATTGTGGACCTCTATCTGAGACTATATCTTCCGGAATACCAAAAAGACGGAACACAAAGTGAAAAAGACATTCAGCAGTTTGAAATGCAGTAGGTAGACTATGAAATGCAACAAAGCAGACTCCACGCGAGAACCTATCAACCTATCAACAGTGTTCTCCTTAGATGGAGGTAAGTCAGTAACAAAGTCAACAGCCAAGTGGGACCAGGGACGGGATGGTACATTTAATGGCAACAATTTACCTGCAGGGAGTGTTTTAGGTATTTTGCATTGAGCACAAGTGGTGCAAGAGGCTACAAAGCGGTGAACGTCCACTGACATGTTCTTCCACCAATATTTCCCCCTTAGTAATTGGTGCGTGCGAGTCTCCCCTGTATGGCCAGATGTTAACGAGGAATGAGCCCATTTTAAAAGTTTCTCTCTGCAGTTGACAGGTACAAAGGTTTTGTCTACCGGACATTGTTCAGGAACTCTTGTGAAGGAAAGTTCTCTTTGAATCTCCTTATCAACCTCCCATCTAATGGGTGCTAGGACTACTGAAGCTGGCAGAATGTTCAGAACCTCTGAACTGGAGTGTGTATCTGGGTACCTACAGGACAATGCATCTGCTTTGGTATTACATGTTCCTGGGCGATAGGTGATCGAAAAATTGAAGCGTGAAAAGAACAGAGACCAGCGAGCTTGACGAGGGTTAAGTCTTTTGGCTGAACGCAAGTATTCCAGGTTTTTGTGGTCTGTTAGCACCACAAAGGAGTGTAAAGCTCCCTCAAGCCAGTGACGCCACTCCTCAAGGGATAATTTTATGGCTAGGAGCTCTCTATCCCCAATGCCATAATTTCTCTCAGCTGGTGTCAATTTATGGGAATAGAAGGCAACTGGATGCAATTTGTTCTTCTCTCCCAAACGCTGAGAAAGGACAGCACCCACACCTACTTCAGAGGCATCTACCTCTATGACAAAGGGTTGTGTGGGGTCAGGATGTTTAAGAATGGGGGCAGAAGTGAACACACTTTTCAAGGTTTCAAATGCCTTTTGTGCCTGCTGGTTCCAATTAAGTCTTTTAGCATTGCCCTTCAATAAACTCGACAAGGGGGCAGCAATTGTGCTGTAATTGCGAATAAACCTGCGATAGAAGTTTGCGAGCCCCAGAAACCTTTGGAGCTCCTTTACCAAGCAGGGTTTGGGCCATGTAGTAACGGCCTCAATCTTATGATCGTCCATAACCACTCCCTCAGGACTGATAACATAGTCTAGGAAGGAGACAGATGACAGGTGAAATTCACATTTCTCCATCTTGATATACAAATTGTTCTCAAGTAAACATATCAAAACTGAACGAACATGCTGAACATGAGTCTCCAGATTAGGGGAATAGATAAGTATATCATCAATATATACAATTACATTACGTCCAAGCATCTTCCTTAACACATCGTTAATAAACAACTGAAATACGGATGGGGCATTACGTAACCCAAAAGGCATCACTAAGTACTCGTAGTGCCCCCTAGTGGTAATGAAGGTCATCTTCCACTCATCCCCCTCTTTAATTCTCACCAGGTTGTAGGCACTTCTAAGATCTAACTTAAAAAAAATAGATGACCAACGAAGTTGTTCTAGGACATCAGGCACAAGCGGGAGAGGATAAGGAAACGGTTTAGTTATCTGGTTCAAGGCACGGTAGTCAATACAGGGTCGAAGACCCCCGTCCTTCTTTTTAACGAAGAAAAACCCTGCAGCAACAGGAGACTTAGAAGGTCTAATAAACCCCTGGTCTAACGCCTCCTGTATGTATTCCTCCATGGACCTCTCTTCTGCTTGGGTTAAAGGATATACTCTGGCCTTAGGAAGTGTGCCCTCTATCAATTCAATCGAACAGTCATACTCTCTGTGGGGTGGAAGCACAGTTGCTCTTTTCTTACTAAATACTTCCATGAGGTCATGATACACCGAAGGAAGAACAACAAGTACCTCACTTTCGGGACTCTCAATCGTAGTAGGAGAAACGGCAATCCTGGGAAACAGAAGACAGTGTTCCATACAATATTGAGACCAAGAAACTATTTCCCTATCTGCCCATGAAATACAAGGGTCATGCTTACGAAGCCATGGCAAGCCTAATATAACATCATAGTCAGAGAGGTCCAGAACAAAAAACCTTATTGAAGAGCACTTGTTGACATCAGTACCGGCTTGGTGAGGCGGGAAACAACACCTTTTCCAACAGGATCCCCATCCACTGCAGACAGTCTTAATGTTGAATTTAAAAGTTCCACTTGTAAATTAAGTTGTTCCACCAGTCTGGAATGAATAAAATTCCCCTCTGCTCTGGAATCTACCAATGCTGGAAAGACAGACATAGAACCAGTGCAAGTAAATGTTACAGGCAAAAGAAAAAGATTTTGAAACCAACCCCAGAGCTGGTACACTCACCACATTAGCACGTGGAAACCAGTTTTTATTTCCTCCACAAACGATGTATAAATGTCTTCTGCTTTGTGTAGTAATGTATTTCTAAAAGCAGTGAAAAACTGTGTTTATGATTTTCTGCTTTTATTTGCATTTCACTTACTGTCCTGACTTTGTTTTTTAAAACAAGTTGGGTTGTAATCCACAAAGTTGAATCAGTTCATCTGGAAGAAGTCATTCGGATTGAGTGACTAAACGTATCTCTACAACAAACTTGTGTCCAGATGAACTGATTCAACTTTGTGGATTTGTGTACCTGGATTATTGAGCATGTATCAACAAGTTGGGTTGTACTTTAGCACATGGTTTTACTGAAAGTGGCTTAAACCTGGGACAATACAAGCAGTATGAGTCTTAGTGGCCTTGTAGCAGCAGCAGTATGAGAGGTTTCAGTATACACCAATAATCTGGATTTATTAACAACTGAAGACCTTTAATGCTGCCATCACAGAAGTGTAAATGACCTTTACCAAGGACCTTTACCCATGTGGTTATATCAGCTATTGTTGAGTGCTGGTTCTTGATGCAGTGGCGTCTGAGGGATGAAAGATCACGGGCGTTCATCTTAAGCTTTTGTCCTTGACCTTTACGCACTGAAATTCTTTCAGATTCCTTAAATGGTTTAATGATATTCTGCACTGTAGATAGATAAATATACAAATCCCTTCCAATCTTTCTTTGAGGTACATTTTTTTAAAACATTTTAATAATTTGTTGACAAACTGATCATCTTTACTCATCAAAGACTCTGTCCTGGATCTTCAAATCACCTGTTTACATCACCTGTTTGGAATCACATCATTATTTAGTTTTTTTACCTCATTACTAGCCCTAAACGGCGGCACAGTGGCCAAGTATGTAGCGTGTATGTTGCCTCACAGCAAGAAGGTCATGGGTCACTTGGATTCAAACTGTCTGCAATCAAATAAAATTCAAAGTAAATGTAAGAAACTCTGTGTTTTTATTTTATTTGTATTTTCCATACTGTCCCAACTTTTTTTAGAATTTTTTTGATCGCAGTCTCTTCTCTGCTGCCATGGTCATACTTGTGTTTGCTTCTCTAGTTCAATCAATTTTAAGCGTTTCTGGATCCATTCCATGTTTTGTAGGCAGCTTTGCTCCACCTAATTCAGACTAGCACAGGTGGTTTTAAATTAAGCTAGTTTGGGACTCCATAGTTCAGGTGTTAGTAATCAGTAGTTAATCTGTGTTTCAGAAAGTCCTTTTTAAAGTCATGATTTACTATTCCAGACTAAGGCCTACTCCTGGCTGAAGTAAAACCCTGTCTGGGAAACCACCCCACTAAGTATAAATCTAAGGTATAAATCTAAGGTATACATATAAGGTATAAATATAATGTATAAATGTGAGTTGACAGGCCTAAACTAGTCAGTATAGTTAGTACTTCATTTAGTTTTGTTTATTAGGATTTTAACATCCTGTTTTACACTTCGGTTACATTCATGACAGGAACGGTAGTTAACCATTACACAAGATTCATCAGTTCACAAGGTTATATCAAACACAGTCATGAGCAATTTAGTGTCTCCATTTCACCTCACTTGCATGTCTTTGGACTGTGGGAGCTCCCAGAGGAAACCCACACAGACACGGGGAGAACATGCAAACTCCATACAGAAAGGACCTGGACCGCCCACCGGGGGATCGAACCCAGGACCTTCTTGCTGTGAGCCGACAGTGCTACCCACTTCATTTGGTACCAGGATATTTTAAATCTTGGGACTCCTGGTAAAAAGGAGTCAAAGGAATTCTAAAAAATGTAGAAATAGATTTTTTAAAAGATTTTTTTAGAAACAAAATGTACATTTTAAATTGAGTTTTTATGAACTTTAACGATCATATCCAAATGATCCAAATAAATATCCAAAATGTTGGCGAGTGGGGTTTGTAATGAGTCTGTAACTATGGAGATATTACGTCATCACGTACCACGTCATTACTTGACGTTGGTAAGATGTACTTTTTTACTGGCCAAGTAGTGCATACTTCCTCCAATCTAGTGCATACTCTGTAAGTATGCAATTCTGGATGCAGCTCGTGACTTAATTGTGGCATAGGCCAGACGTCACTCCCCGAGACGCAAGAAGAAAGCAAAAATATATCTTTTTACTAAGGAAAATGACAAAAATAGTAACGCACAGTAACTTGGATAAGTAACTTTAATCTGATTACTGGATTGGAAATAGTAACTCGTTAGATTACTTGTTACTGAAAAAATGTGGTCAGATTAGAGTAACGCGTTACTAAGTATCAGTGATTGGAACCATGTTTAATGATCAGGTGGCAAAAAAACTTTTTGGCAACTCAAGGTGGGTTTGGCATAAAAGGAAGGACAACGACACTAAAAAAAAGGTAGTCACATTGGATTCCCTCACAAACGTTTTGCAGCTCCTCACAAAATGATTGTGTAATAAAGTTAAAGCTCATTTAGTTTGAGTTGTATTTAATGTGCATTACAACTGCTATGTCTTTTTGCAATACCAGTTAGCTTCACCTTTTTATGGTAAATAATTGCATCCTGAATCTTCTCTACAGCAAACTGCAAACTTCTCCCTTGTTAACTACAACTGGATACATTATACAATAATTTGTCACCCAGTATGTTGTTTAAATAAACTCAAATAAAGGGTATAGGGTCATTTCCAGGCATGTCATTTTTGTTAATCCAACATTTAGGATAGCACTGATAGACACACAGCCAATGAAGCAATTTATTTATATATATATATATACACATGTGCACCTCAACTCTCCTGTTTCCACCAAAACTGTCCGTCGGGAGCTCCACAGGGTCAATATACATGGCCAGGTGTTTCAGTTTCATTGTCCAACCCCTATATATATATATATATATATATATATATATATATATATATATATATATATATATATATATATATATATATATATATATATATATATATATATATATATATATATATATATATATATATATATATATATATATATATATGTATATTGAAACTCGATATGTATAATGAAACTCGATATATATATATATATATATATATATATATATATATATAAAAAACTCAATTTATATAAATTGAAACTTGCTATATATAAATTGAAACCTGATATATAAATAATAAAACTCGGTATATATATATATATATATATATATATATATATATATATATATATATATATATATATATATATATACATACATATGTGTATATATATATATATATACATACATACATACAGTATCTCACAAAAGTAAGTACACCCCTCACATTTCTGCAAATATTTTATTATATCTTTTCATGGGACAACACTATAGAAATGAGACTTGGATAAGTTAGAGTAGTCAGTGTACAGCCTGTATAGCAGTGTAGATTTACTGTCTTCTGAAAATAACTCAACACACAGCCATTAATGTCTAAACCGCTGGCAACATAAGTGAGTACACCCCACAGTGAACATGTCCAAATTGTGCCCAAAGTGTCAATATTTTGTGTGACCACCATTATTATCTAGCACTGCCTTAACCCTCTTGGGCATGGAGTTCACCAGAGCTGCACAGTTTGCTACTGGAATCCTCTTCCACTCCTCCATGATGACATCACGGAGCTGGTGGATGTTAGACACCTTGAACTCCTCCACCTTCCGCTTGAGGATGCCCCACAGGTGCTCAATTGGGTTTAGTCCATCACCTTTACCTTCAGCTTCCTCAGCAAGGCAGTTGTCATCTTGGAGGTGTGTTTGGGGTCGTTATTGTGTTGGAAAATCCAGTAATCCATGTTCTTGGTCTGCTTGTCTTCAGCAAACTGTTTGCGGGCTTTCTTGTGCGTCACCTTCCTTCTGGGATGACGACCATGCAGACCGAGTTGATACAGTGTGCGGCGTATGGTCTGAGCACTGACAGGTTGACCTCCCACTTCTTTAACCTCTGCAGCAATGCTGGCAGCACTCATGTGTCTACTTTTTGAAGCCAACCTCTGGATATGACGCTGAACACGTGAACTCAACTTCTTTGGTCGACCCTGGCGAAGCCTGTTCCGAGTGGAACCTGTCCTGGAAAACCGCTGTATGACCTTGGCCACCGTGCTGTAGCTCAGTTTCAGGGTGTTAGCAATCTTCCTATAGCCTAGGACATCTTTGTGGAGAGCAACAATTCTATTTCTCACATCCTCAGAGAGTTCTTTGCCATGAGGTGCCATGTTGAATATCCAGTGGCCAGTATGAGAGAATTGTACCCAAAACACCAAATTTAACAGCCCTGCTCCCCATTTACACCTGGGACCTTGACACATGACACCAGGGAGGGACAACGACACAATTTGGACATGTTCACTGTGAGGTGTACCCACCTGTGTTGCAGCTATTTAGACATTAATGGCTGTGTGTTGAGTTATTTTCAGAAGACAGTAAATCTACACTGCTATACAAGCTGTACACTGACTACTCTAAGTTATATCCAAGTTTCATTTCTATAGTGTTGTCCCATGAAAAGATATAATAAAATATTTGCAGAAATTTTACTTTTGTGAGATACTGTATATACAGTATATATATATATATATATATATATATATATATACACACAGTGGTGCTTGAAAGTTTGTGAACCCTTTAGAATTTTCTATATTTCTGCATAAATATGACTTAAAACATCATCAGATTTTCACACAAGTCCTAAAAGTAGACAAAGAGAACACAGTTAAACAAATAGGACAAAAATATTATACTTGGTCATTTATTTATTGAGGAAAATGATCCAATATTACATATTTGTGAGTGACAAAAGTATGTGAACCTCTAGGATTCGCAGTTAATTTGAAGGTGAAATTAGTCAGGTGTTTTTAATCAATGGGATGAAAATCAGGTGTGAGTGGGTGCCCGGTTTTATTTAAAGAACAGGGATCTATCAAAGTCTGCTTTTCACAACACGTTTGTGGTAGTGTATCATGGCACGAACAAAGGAGATTTCTGAGGACCTCAGAAAAAGAGTTGTTGATGCTCATCAGGCTGGAAAAGGTTACAAAACCATCTCTAAAGAGTTTTGACTCCACCAATCCACAGTCAGACAGATTGTGTACAAATGGAGGAAATTCAAGACCATTGTTACCCTCCCCAGGAGTGGTCGACCAACAAAGATCACTCCAAGAGCAAGGTGTGTAATAGTCGGCGAGGTCACAAAGGACCCCAGGGTAACTTCTAAGCAACTGCAGGCTTCTCTCACATTGGCTAATGTTAATGTTCATGAGTCCACCATCAGGAGAACACTGAACAACAATGGTGTGCATGGCAGGGTTGCAAGGAGAAAGCCACTGCTCTCCAAAAAGAACATTGCTGCTCGTCTGCAGTTTGCTACAGATCACGTGGACAAGCCAGAAGGCTATTGGAAGAATGTTTTGTGGACGGATGAAACAAAAATAGAACTTTTTGGTTTAAATGAAAAGCGTTATGTTTGGAGAAAGGAAAACACTGCATTCCAGCATAAGAACCTTATCCCATCTGTGAAACATGGTGGTGGTAGTATCATGGTTTGGGCCTGTTTTGCTGCATCTGGGCCATCATTGATGGAACAATGAATTCTGAATTATATCAGAGAATTCTAAAGGAAAATGTCAGGACATCTGTCCATGAACTGAATCTCAAGAGAAGGTGGGTCATGCAGCAAGACAACGACCCTAAGCCCACAAATCGTTCTACAAAGAGTGGTTAAAGACTCTAAATGGTTAAATTCTAAAGGGTTCACAAACTTTCAAGCACCACTGTATATATATATATACATAATTAAATAATGAAACTTGATATATATGTTAAAAAAGGTGTTAAAGTAATAATAACAATGTGTTCTGTTGTTCGGACTTTTGTGTTTGTATTTGTGACGTGCACATATTTGCTCTATCTGCAAAAAAAAACAAAAATAAAGTGAGGAAGCGATTTTCGTACTAGACGTTGTAACGTTGTCATGTTAGTTATGGAGTTGCCAACCATCCCCTAAAATACAGAATCATTCCTTATTTGGAAACTATGCTGCAGGTTAGACTGAGACAGGGCGACGTGTATGAAACAGAAGGAAACTGCTGCTGTCGTGGGAATAAGCGTCTGGTTATTATTTTAAGTAGTATTTAAGTTGTGTGCGCAGACATATCAGCATAACCTGTTTATTATTCCAATGTTTAAGTAGCGCAGTGGGCATCGCGTCCAGAACCGGGGCTGCATGTCAGTGTGTAACATGAAGTGTAGTAGGTTGAGCCAGGCATAGGGGACCCAAGGAGGACAAAAGCTCAAGAGTCCCAGTTCCAACACCTTCACTTTATTTGTTCTCACACACCAGGGATATTTACAAACGCGTTTTCAATTTAAAAGAAAAAGAACCACAGCTGGTTGATATAGTAACTCCAGGCAGTTACTCGAGTTATTCACTTTAGGCCTCCCGCCATTCTTTTCCCTTCCCCCCTTACTTCCTCCAGTTTTATCAAAAAAGTCCCTCCCCTCTAGGACCTGGCAGCCAATCCAGCTACAGCTGAAACTGGAGGGAACATTCTCAACACATACCTAACACATTCCTAATAATTCAGCTAGCTTAATTTACAATTTACTCTATGCTTTCTTTCTCTTCAGGCACCTTCTTCCCGGCAACATCACGGATCATCCCCGATACCCGGACCATCCCCACCACGACAGGTAAGTATTTATTTATTTATACTATTTACAACATTAACTGGTTTAGCCCCTTTCCTCATTCATCACACAAGACTTGGTGATGTGTAAGTTATCCTTACATCATCACACAGTGTGAAGATGGATTATGTAAAAATGTTGTTTGCACTATTGAGAAAAAAAGTTTCATGATGTTTTTTACAGTGGGGGTTCTAGACCATGTGAGGTGGGGGGTCAGAGGCTATGTTAGAGGGCCCAATTACTTAATAAAATGTGGGTTACTTTGGTGTGCAGCTTTGTCACCGTGTGTTCGCAAGTTCGCAATTTGGGGGGTCGTAGGGGGGGACAAGCTGGTTGTCACAGGGGCACGAGTGTCATTATCTATATATATCAAGTTTCATTATATATATATATATATATATATATACATACAGTATCTCACAAAAGTGAGTACACCCCTCACATTTTTGCAAATATTTTATTATATCTTTTCATTCAACTTTTCATGGGACAACACAATAGAAATGAAACTGGGATATACAGTAAGTTAGAGTAGTCAGTGTACAGCTTGTATAGCAGTGTAGATTTACTGTCTTCTGAAAATAACTCAACACACAGCCATTAATGTCTAAATAGCTGGCAACATAAGTGAGTACACCCCACAGTGAACATGTCCAAATTGTGCCCAAATGTGCCAGATGGTGTCCAGCATGTGTAGCGGCGCCGTGGTGAGGAGTTCCAAGACAACTGTCTCTTGCCTACAATCAAGCATGGTGGTGGTAGCATCATGGTCTTGGGCTGCATGAGTGCTGCTGGCACTGGAGAGCTGTGGTTCATTGAGGAAAACATGAATTCCAACATGTACTGTGACATTCTGAAGCAGAGCATGATCCCCTCCCTTCGAAAACTGGGCTGCATGGCAGTTTTCCAACACAATAATGACCCCAAACACAACCTCCAAGATGACAACTGCCTTGCTGAGGAAGCTGAAGGTAAAGGTGATGGACTAAACCCAATTGAGCACCTGTGGGGCATCCTCAAGCGGAAGGTGGAGGAGTTCAAGGTGTCTAACATCCACCAGCTCCGTGATGTCATCATGGAGGAGTGGAAGAGGATTCCAGTAGCAACCTGTGCAGCTCTGGTGAATTCCATGCCCAGGAGGGTTAAGGCAGTGCTGGATAATAATGGTGGTCACACAAAATATTGACACTTTGGGCACAATTTGGACATGTTCACTGTGGGGTGTACTCACTTATGTTGCCAGCGGTTTAGACATTAATGGCTGTGTGTTGAGTTATTTTCAGAAGACAGTAAATCTACACTGCTATACAGGCTGTACACTGACTACTCTAACTTATCCAAGTCTCATTTCTATAGTGTTGTCCCATGAAAAGATATAATAAAATATTTGCAGAAATGTGAGGGGTGTACTCACTTTTGTGAGATACTGTGTATATATACAGTATATATATATAAAATGATAGTTATTAAAAATTTGTCTGTTCACATTATCTGACAAAAGTGAGGATCTTGTCCTGTTCATAACCCTGCCACTGAAAACAAGCACTCATAATATGAACCATTTGTAGATGCAACACCAGTGGTGTAACTAGGAGCTCATGGGCCCCAGTGCAAAAACAAATATTGGGCCCCCTCAACAAATTGAATATGCTGATAGCTGATCAGAATGAATTAAAAGTCCAAATTCCTGTCTCTGGTATTTTTAATGCACAGTTTTAGTTTTACTTAACAAAAAAATATATAATATAATAAAAATAACCTGACGGCCAATGGGGGGAAGGGGGGGGGGGGTGAGGTGAGTTGGTGAGTGGTTAAGTTCATGTCGTGGAGGACCCCAGAACATTAAAATGTACTCAGAGTAAACATTACTTAGTTACTTTTTTAACAGTTGTTTTTTAGTTACTTTTTTAACAGTTGTTTTTAATACCAAACAACAGCCATACTGCAAATCTCATAACTCAACACAAGTCAAGGTTACAAGTGTTTGTGACTTTCACTAAATGACCCAAAGAAAACCTTTAAGATGTAAGACAAAACTTTGCCATTCTTTAACATCAGACTACAGTGGGGTCAAAAAGTATTTAGTCAGCCACTGATTGTGCAGGTTCTCCTACTTAGAAAGATGAGAGAGGTCTGTAATTTTCATCATAGGTACACTTCAACTATGAGAGACAAAATGAGAAAAAAAAATTTAGGAAATCACATTGTAGGATTTTTAAAGAATTTATTTGTAAATTATGGTGGAAAATAAGTATTTGGTCAATAACAAACAAGCAAGATTTCTGGCTCTCACAGACCTGTAACTTCTTCTTTAAGAAGCTCTTCTGTCCTCCACTCATTACCTGTATTAACGGCACCTGTTTGACCTCGTTATCTGTATAAAAGACACCTGTCCACAGCCTCAAACAGTCAGACTCCAAACTCAACCATGGCCAAGACCAAAGAGCTGTCGAAGGACACCACGAAGAAAATTGTAGACCTGCACCAGGCTGGGAAGAGTGAATCTACAATAGGCAAGCAGGTTGGTGTGAATAAATCAACTGTGGGAGCAATTGTAAGAAAATGAAAGACATACAAGACCATTGATAATCTCCCTTGGGGTCAAGATCTCATCCCGTGGGGTCAAAATGATCATGAGAACGGTGAGCAAAACTCCCAGAACTACACGGAGGGACCTGATGAATGACCTGCAGAGAGCTGGGACCAAAGTAACAAAGGCTACCAAAGGCTACCATCAGTAACCATCAGTCCCTCTACACTACGCTGAGAGGGACTCAAATCCTGCAGTGCCAGGTGTGTCCCCCTGCTTAAGCCAGTACATGTCCAGGCCCGTCTGAAGTTTGCCAGAGAGCATATGGATGATCCAGAAGAGGATTGGGAGAATATCATGTGGTCAGATGAAACCAAAATGGAACTTTTTGGTAAAAACTCAACTCGTCATGTTTGGAGGAAGAAGAAGAACCCAAGAACACCATATCTACTGTGAATCATGGGGGTGGAAACATCATGCTTTGGGGCTGTTTTTCTGCAAAGGGGACAGGATGACTGATCCGTGTTAAGGGAAGAATAAACGAGGCCATGTATCGTGAGATTTTAAGCCAAAACCTCCTTCCATCAGTGAGAGCATTGAAGATGGAACGTGGCTGGGTCTTCCAGCATGACAATTATCCCAAACACACCGCTCGGGCAACGAAGGAGTGGCTCCGTAAAAAGCATTTCAAGGTCCTGGAGTGGCCTAGCCAGTCTCCAGACCTCAACCCCATAGAAAATTTGTGGAGGGAGTTTAAAGTCTGTGTTGCCCAGCGACAGCCCCAAAACATCACTGCTCTAGAGGAGATCTGCATGGAGGAATGGGCCAAAATACCAGCTACAGTGTGTGCAAACCTGGTGAAGACTTACAGGAAACGTTTCACCTCTGTCATTGCCAACAAAGGTTATGTTACAAAGTATTGAGTTGAACTTTTGTTATTGACCAAATACTTATTTTCCACCATAATTTACAAATAAATTCTTAAAAAATCCTACAATGTGATTGCCTGGATTTTTTTTCTCATTTTGTCTCTCATAGTTGAAGTGTAGCTATGATGAAAATTACTGACCTCTCTCATCTTTCTAATTGGGAGAACCTGCACAATCAGTGGCTGACTAAATACTTTTTGGCCCCACTATATATATATATATATATATATATATATATATATATATATATACAGTGTATCACAAAAGTGAGTACACCCCTCACATTTCTGCAGATATTTAAGTATATCTTTTCATGGGACAACACTGACAAAATGACACTTTGACACAATGAAAAGTAGTCTGTGTGCAGCTTATATAACAGTGTAAATTTATTCTTCCCTCAAAATAACTCAATATACAGCCATTAATGTCTAAACCACCGGCAACAAAAGTGAGTACACGCCTTAGTGAAAGTTTCTGAAGCGTCAATATTTTGTGTGGCCACCATTATTTCCCAGAACTGCCTTAACTCTCCTGGGCATGGAGTTTACCAGAGCTTCACAGGTTGCCACTGGAATGCTTTTCCACTCCTCCATGACGACATCACGGAGCTGGCGGATATTCGAGACTTTGCGCTCCTCCACCTTCCGCTTGAGGATGCCCCAAAGATGTTCTATTGGGTTTAGGTCTGGAGACATGCTTGGCCAGTCCATCACCTTTACCCTCAGCCTCTTCAATAAAGCAGTGGTCGTCTTAGAGGTGTGTTTGGGGTCATTATCAGGCTGGAACACTGCCTTGCGACCCAGTTTCCGGAGGGAGGGGATCATGCTCTGCATCAGTATTTCACAGTACATATTGGAGTTCATGTGTCCCTCAATGAAATGTAACTCCCCAACACTTGCTGCACTCATGCATCCCCAGACCATGGCATTCCCACCACCATGCTTGACTGTAGGCATGACACACTTATCTTTGTACTCCTCACCTGATTGCCGCCACACATGCTTGAGACCATCTGAACCAAACAAATTAATATTGGTCTCATCAGACCATAGTACATGGTTCCAGTAATCCATGTCCTTTGTTGACATGTCTTCAGCAAACTGTTTGCGGGCTTTCTTGTGTAGAGACTTCAGAAGAGGCTTCCTTCTGGGGTGACAGCCATGCAGACCAATTTGATGTAGTGTGCGGCGTATGGTCTGAGCACTGACAGGCTGACCCCCCACCTTTTCAATCTCTGCAGCAATGCTGACAGCACTCCTGCACCTATCTTTCAAAGACAGCAGTTGGATGTGACGCTGAGCACGTGCACTCAGCTTCTTTGGACGACCAACGCGAGGTCTGTTCTGAGTGGACCCTGCTCTTTTAAAACGCTGGATGATCTTGGCCACTGTGCTGCAGCTCAGTTTCAGGGTGTTGGCAATCTTCTTGTAGCCTTGGCCATCTTCATGTAGCGCAACAATTCGTCTTTTAAGATCCTCAGAGAGTTCTTTGCCATGAGGTGCCATGTTGGAACTTTCAGTGACCAGTATGAGAGAGTGTGAGAGCTGTACTACTAAATTGAACACACCTGCTCCCTATGCACACCTGAGACCTAGTAACACTAACAAATCACATGACATTTTGGAGGGAAAATGACAAGCAGTGCTCAATTTGGACATTTAGGGGTGTAGTCTCTTAGGGGTGTACTCACTTTTGTTGCCGGTGGTTTAGACATTAATGGCTGTATATTGAGTTATTTTGAGGGAAGAATAAATTTACACTGTTATATAAGCTGCACACAGACTACTTTTCATTGTCTCAAAGTGTCATTTTGTCAGTGTTGTCCCATGAAAAGATATACTTAAATATCTGCAGAAATGTGAGGGGTGTACTCACTTTTGTGATACACTGTATATCTTCCTCTTCTTTCATCTTTTGACCTTTTCTTTAACCACAGCCCTCCAACACATAAAGGAGGCAATCTTCTGGACCTGGTCTTCAGTCATCCATCTTCTGCTTTCAACCTTACCGTCACCCCACTTCACCTCTCCGACCATCACTTTGTGTCTTTCTCTCTGTCTCCCAATGCTATCTACTTCCAACCACACCTACACTCTTACAACTCACCCTAATCTTCACTCTCTTTCTTCCTCCTCACTGATCTCTAACATCCTAACTTCATTACCCAACCCTGACGTGCTTGCTACCCTTCCACTCAACTCTGCTACCAATACTCTACTCTCTTCTCTTTCAACAGCTCTTGATCAGCTCTATCTTCCCTCCCTCAAACAAGGAAAACCTTCCCACCCTGCTCCTGGGCTTTCAGCAACAGAAGGGAATTAAGGGCAGCTGAGAGAAAGTGGAGGAAATCTAAGCTCGGTGTTGGTCTCCACTCCTACCACGATCTGCTGTCCAGGTTCTCATCTGACGTGACTACTGCAAAAACATCATTTTACAAAGTCAGGTTCGAACAGTCTGCTGCGGATCCACATAAGCTCCATGCTATCTTTTCCTCTTTTCTGAACCCTCCTCCTATATTTATATTTTCAGCATTTAGCAGACACTTTTATCCAAAGCGACTTACACAATGAGCTTAACACGAAGAGCAATTGAAGGTTAAGGGCCTTGCTCAGGGACCCAACAGTGGCAACTTGGTGGTGGTGGGGCTTGAACTGGCTGAGCTATCACTGCCCTATCCTCCTCCACCCCATCTGCCTCTCTTACTGCTACTGACTTTGCAACATTCAGGAAAAGATTGACAAAATCAATCAATCCTTCTCTCCGACTGACCCACTTTCAACTGACCCTCAACCCACCAACACACTCACCAGCTTCACCCCACTCACCATGGATGAGGTTACACAGCTCCTCTCATCCAGCAATCCCACTACATGCACACTCGACCCTACACCATCCACCATCCTCAAAGACTTCTCACAGGACATAATCCCCTTCATCACACCCATCATCAACAACTCCCTGACATCAGGTGTCGTCCCTACTGCTTTTAAGAAGGCTCAGGTCATTCCCCTTCTTAAGAAACCTACACTAGACACTACAGACATTAACAACTACAGACCTGTCTCACTCCTCTCTTTTCTATCAAATATTCTTGAACGTTCTGTCTATAACCAACTATCTGCCTTTCTTACTCAGAATAAAGCTAAACACTGCCACATCACCACACTGCTGCCTTCTCTTCACTGGCTTCCTGTAGCTGCACGCATTCAGTTCAAAACACTGATGCTCGCCTACAAAGCCAAAAATGGACCAGCTCCAAGCTACCTTCATGGTCTAATCAAACCCTGCTCTGTACCACGCAACCTTCGAGCCTCTAGTCTTGCTCAAATTGATCCTCCACCCAGGACTAGAGGAAGACAAGCATCAAGGCTCTTCTCTGTACTTGCACCCAAATGGTGGAACGAACTTTCTCTGTCTGTCCGAACATCTGAGTCTCTCGCTGTCTTTAAAAAATGATTCAAAACCCAGCTTTTTACTAAGCACTTAAGCTGACTAGCACTTACTTACTAACACTCATTTCTTAACAAAAAAAACAACAACTTCTAACTTCTGGTTCTAACAGGTTTGAGCAGATTTGTGTTATTGGACTGTTGTTACTTAACCTAGAGTAATTAAATGTTTACTATGGAAGCACTTCTGTAAGTCGCTCTGGATAAGAGCGTCTGCTAAATGTCAAAAATGTAAATGCAGAGAAACAGGTGGTCTACAGTCAGTAATTGTAGAACTATAAAGTGCTTCTATATGGTAAGTGGAGCTGATAAAATAGACAGTGAGTGTAGAAACAAGGAGGTGGTTTTAATGTTATGGCTCATCAATGTATATTACCATATTGTTTTTTTTGTTTTTTTTAATACTGGTTTCCCAAAAAAAAATTTCTACAGCATAATTTTATGTTCATCTTTTACTAGTATGGTATGTCAAAAAATAAAATCTTTGATAGTCACTTGTAATTTATGAAAATGTTTAATATATACACAAATAAATTAACTCTGGATATCTGGGGTAATTTGGTCATTTTTGTTGCAATTTGCTTAAAGTTTTATCTAATTTAGAGAAGCAGATGTTTGTAAGAGTAACATCAGCTTTCCTGCTAATTGCACACTCCAATGGTTTAGGAACTAAAGACACTAATTGTTACAGTTTTGTAAGTAAAATTTTTCTCCATTCTTGCTTAATATGAGACTTCAGCTGCTAAACAGTCCATAGTCGTCTTTGTCTGATTCTCCTCTTTATGTTGAACCGTACATTTACAATAGGCAACAGATTTGGACTGGAGGCAGGCCAGTCAAGCACATGTACTCTCTCAAAACCTAGCAAGCTCTTGATTACATCACCCTAAGTGCTCCAGAGAAGAAGCATGTGTCAGTTCTTAGACGCCTCAAAATGCTCCGAGACGCCTTGTTCTGACCCATATTCTGACTAAATAACGAGAAGCTTCCCCAGCCACAAAGGCAATACCAGCATTCAGTGTGGCACAACTTTTCTCATAAAAAAATCTAATATGGTAGATGTAAAGAGAGTGGAACACTGAGTGGATTTTTTCTTTTCAGCGTCAATGATAGTGTAACCCCTTCCCGCATGCTCAGCCTATTGGTTTAAATGGCCTGAGGCTAGCTCTTTTAGCTTAGTAAGCTAACACTGTGGCAGTGGGTGGGGAGAGCCATTGATGTCAGGGTCTAACTAGAGTGTCTCAATTATCTGCCTTCTAAAGTTCGATATCAGTTAGAATTCACTGTACTTTGACAGGTACAGTCATGTGAAAAAGTTAGGACACCCCATGAGAACCTTTGTCTTTTTGATCATATTTAAACATATGAATATTTGAGCTTCATTTGAACAGTACTGAGAGATGGAGCTTATATCACTAAACAACAAAAATGTTAAAAACTACTTTTAAACTCAAGCTGTAAAATGTAATGAACAAAAATAAAAATTTACTGTGAGGAAAAAGTTAGGACACCCCCACATTTATTACTACTTAAAATGTCTAAAATTAGAATCAGGTGCACCACATCAGCTGTAATGATTAGAGCATCGTTAGAGAACATTGGAGTTTTATTTAAACCTCAGACATTAGTTTGGTTTGCTCTTGATTGTTGAAGTGAATATTATCACCATGGTGAGATCTAAAGAGCTCTCTGAGGCCTTCAGAAAGAAGCTTGTAGATGCATATGAGTCTGGGAAGATTTCACCGAACATTTAAGTGATTCCCGATCACGATCATTCAAGATTTTTTTCCGACCACATTCCTTCCTCGAAGGTGATGTTTCCCCCCCACTGTCCTTCCACTTTTTAATAATGCGTTGGACTGTTCTTAACCCGATTTTAGTAGTTTCAGCCTCTCCTTAGATGTTTTCTCTGCGTGATGCATGCCAATAATTTGACCATTCTGAAACAGATTAACATCTTTTCCACGACCACAGGATGTGTCTTTCCACATGGTTGTTTAATAAATGAGAAGCTACTCACTGCATCAGTTAGAGTTAAATAACTTGTTGCCAGCTGAAACAATCACCCATGCAGTAATTATCCAATGGGAGGTTCTTACCTATTTGCTTAGTTAAATCCAGGTGGTGACCTTTTTTTGGCCAGGCAGTGTAGAATCCACCATGAATTCTTCACTGTATCAGAGGGTGCTTGAGGTATGACCATCTGTCCAAAAACTGAAGCTGAAGCGGAGGTGGACCATGCAACATGACAGCGACCCAAAACATTCCAGTAAATCCACCAAGGAATGAATTAAAAGAAAGAAATGGACAGTTCTGGAATGGCCAAATCAAAGCCCGGATCTTAATCATATTAAGATGCTGTGGGGTTATCTGAAACAGGTTGTGCATGCAAGAAACCCCTCAAACCTCACACAGCTGAAAGAATTCTGCATGGAGGGAAAAACTTTCTCCCAGTCGATGTCAGAGATGGTAGATTGTTATAAGAAATGTCATATTGAGGTTGTTTCAGCCCAAGAGGGAAATACCAGCTATTAGTACACAGGGTGTCCTAACTTTTTCCTCACTATCAATTTACATTTTTGTTTATAACATTTTACGACTTGTGTTTAAAAGTAATTTTTTTCAGTTTTATTTTTTTAATGATATAAGCTCCATCTCTCAGTACTGTTTAAACGAAACTCATATGTTCATATGTTTAAATATGTTCAAAAAGACAAAGGTTCTCATGATGTCCTAACTTTTTCACATGACTATATGCAGTGGGTAGCAAGGCAGCTCCCAGAGGTTTTGAAGCAGACGTTTAGCAATTTTTCTCCATTCTTGCTTAATACGAGACTTTAGCTGCTGAACAGCAAAACTGCTGCCGCCGTCATCTGATTCTCCTAGCCCTACTGCTGTGTATATTTTCAATAGGAGACAGATCTGTACTGCAGGCAGGCCAGTCAAGTTACACACTCTGTGTCTACAAAGCCAAACTGCTGTAGTGCATGTAGAATGAGGCCTGACATCGTCTTGCTAATAACCATGGATTTCCCAAGAAAAGACATTGCATGATGGCAGCGCACTCCAAAATTTTAATATACAATATGCATCAATGGTACCTTCACACTTATGCAAGTCACTGATGCCATGGGCACTGATGGATCCTCAATCCAAAAATCCTTATTAAACATTTTATACCTATATCTAAACTTCTATTTCTATAAAAAATCTTGCAGAAAGTGGTAGCTAACCAGCTCACTGCTGTTCTGGAGAAATGGAGACCGCCCTTTTGAGGGTTTCCAACAATTTTTTTATGTCCTCTGATGCAGGTAAATGTTTTGGTTTCACTTGACCTCATCTCTGATAGTGTAGACCATCAAATTTTCCTAGATAGGTTACATGACTGGGTGGGCATATCGGGTATAGCGCTAGACTGGTTTAAATCATATTTGAGTGAGAATAGTTTTGCTGTGACTATTGGAGATGTTGGGTCCGATTCTGTTCCACTATTTTGTGGTGTTCCACAAAGTTTAGTTTTGGGGCCACTGTTATTTTCTTTGTATATGTTGCCTCTGCCTCTTTTTTTCATTTAAAAATATTAGCAAATTGAGATCTATAGTTTCAAATGCTGACCTAGAGATGATTATACATGCTTTTATTTCATCTCGTATTGTATGTACTGTATGTATGTATTGTTAGTATGTCTGCTCGTGATCATTTGCAGGCAGTACAAAATGCTGCTGCTAGATTACTTACTAGCTCTAATAGACGGTGTCATATAACTCCTCTGTTAAGATCTCTACACTGGCTTATCATGCAGTATAGGATCCAGTTTAGAATTTTGACATTTACTTATAGAGCATTGCATGGTCAGGGTCCTATGTATATATCAGAGCTACTCCACCCATATATATCGGGCGCTCTTAGGTCAAGCAAGCTAAACTTGCTGTCTGTCCCATGCTCCCGCTTAAAGACTTGTGGGGACTGCGCATTTGAGGTCAACACTCCAAAATTATGGAACTTTTTAAGATCTGCAGATTCTGTGGATTCTTTTAAAAAACAGTTAAAGACATCCTTTTAAGCAGGCATTTGAATGATGTACCTGGCACAGGGTTTGCTGCTATTTTTTTTTTAGGTGTTTCTTATTTATGCTGTGTGTTTTATTATATAGATGTGTGTGTATATTTTATGTTATGTAATGTTTCCGGAGAGCACTTTGTGATTCATATCTTTGAAAAGTGCTATATACATAAATTTTACTTACTTACTAACTTACTTACCATGACAAATGTTGGCTCTTGCACCTTTTGCAAATAACAGCATGGAGGGTATTTTTCGTCACACATTTGTTCAGTAATTAAGCTAAAACGTGGACACATCTGAACACAGCAAGTTTTCTTTCTTTTGGTCCATCTGAGCTTGAGCCCAGAGAACTCGGGTTGATTTATGGCTTTCTCTTTGACTAATAAAGTAAATAAACACATCACAGTGTCACACTTGAACCCTCCGTGTGCTCCGCCCCCCTCTCCGGGAGCACACTCCGTCTCCTGCCACACCCGTTCCTGATTGGTTCATTTAGACTGATTAGCTCCAGCTGCCCTCAATAAAAGAGGAAGGCTGGAAGACTGACGCTGGGAACTATTTTGGTTTGGTTTGGCTTTATTTTAGTTTTGTATTGCTCCATGTTTCCTTGTGCCATGCTCCATGTTTTTGCTCCATGTATCTTTCTACAGGTTTGTTTGATATGTTTGCCATGTTTGTCTAGTTTTGCCTAGTTTTGCCATGTTTTGTCTAGTTTCGCCATGTTTGCCTAGTTTTGCCATATTAGCCTTAGTTAGCGGTGTTTAGTTTAGATTCGCCTTGTTTGTTCTGTCTTTTTATAATAAATCTTGGTTTAGTTATACATCTCTGCATGTGTGTCCGCCCCTTTGTCTTGTCCTTAGCCCTGCGTGACACACACAGACACTTTTTTAACTGCATTTTAACTTTCCTGAAAATGGTATTTGTACCAACTGTACTGCTACAAACTGTAATATTGTTCTATTGTTGCAGCCACATACAGTAAACACCTTTTGAGTATAAACTTAAACTGTTGGACTGTTAACTGTAAACTTTGACTCATCCATGACCTTGTTTTCTCTTGTTTATGTGTGGAAACTTACATAACCTGTCCCAGTTTTTGTGTGTTGCAGGCATCAAATTAGAAAATGTAGTACATATTTACAATCTTTTTGATTCAGTGCAAGTAAAAGTGATTGTTCACAAATCACTGCATTTTGTTTTACTTAGTCTTTCACCTACTGTCCCAACTTTTTTAAAAATGGGTTTGTACAACATTTTATCAAAGTGTTTATTTAAAATGACGTAAGCCTAAAATTTAATTTCTACAATGATCTAATATTTGGTAATGTATGGATGCTATCAAAACATTGACTTAAAAATGAAATAGAAATGTCGAACAAAAATAATATAGAATCACACCTCACACCCGCTAATTCTCAACACAGGTACTCCAAAAGATTACTTGCTTCCTCCTCAGGTCTGCCCACTATACAGTACACCAATGGTTTCAAAAAATTATCTCGAGTCCTTGAATGGTATGGTGTGATGCTAGCAATTTAGAGCTAAAGTCACAGAAAACTGTGAAATCAATTTGTCTATTTTTTTTTATGCATTTTCTCCCTTTTTCTCATTTTAGCATGTCCAATTTTTTAACCTATTGCGTTATGCTTCCTCTTCTCTGGTGCTAACCCCCCGCCCCTGATTGAGGAGAGCGAACTGACACACGCCCCCCCCCCCCCACCCCCCCCTACATGTGCAATAGCCGACTGCAATTTTTTACCTGCACGAGTCGAGTTCACATGCCATCAGCCTTGTGTACGGAGAGCCACACCCTGATCAACTCATTATTCCTCCACTCGCCGACACCATCAATCAGCCAACAGAGGTCATAATTGCATCAGTTATGAGGTCCCTATTTGGCTCCCCACCCTGAATGAACAACAGCCAAATGTTGAGCTGAGGTTCGATACGATGTATTCAAAATTCCAGCTCTGGTGCGCTAGCGTGTTTTACCACTGCGCCACCTGAACGGCCAATTTGTCTATTTTTGAAGGAAACATGCACCACTTCTTCCCATGGAAATAAATTGTTCATAAGTAAGCATCTGGGAACCATTATTCAACACAATGTTAAATGGGACAGGAACATTAAAACAGTTACCACGAAGGCCCTGCAATTAAGATAGTGGAAGAAATTTAAGATGCCACATCCATCTGTTCTATAGTCCAGCTCTGCAATTTCTCACTTCAAGTGTAAAATTCAGTGTATTGTGAGAAGTGCAGCACAAACAATCAGATCCCCCCCCTCAGATCTTTATTTCTTCAGAGAAAGGAATCATGACCGCCTAACTCTAAGCTTAGACCCCCAAGTTTCTATTTATTCCAATGTTTCCCTTCAAAACAAAAACCAGGAATACGTAGTGTAAATCATACATCCTCTAACACACTGTAATAGCATATGCACTTTATTGTTCTTAATTATTATATAACAAGTAAAACATATTGTACATCACTTTAGTAACCTGCACACTTTATTTCATTTTAACTGATTATGTGAAATCTGTAAATATTTTGTCCACAAAAAAAGGGCCAGACCAAAATTGCCACAAAAAAAAACCCCAGACAGACAGCAAACAGAAGATATTGTAAACACCCAGATGTTAGTCTTTGTATATGCAATAATAAATGCATGAAAACATTTAAATATTTGGTAAAAAAACTTAAGTGAATTTATTTGTTTCCAGACCCCCCAGCAGTTGTAGCAATGAGCAAACAGTGGCACAGGTCTCAGGAGGGCATTTTCTTACTTTTTGCTAATTTACTGACCCATTATTTGTTTCAGGACCATTAAAACTAATTTTGGGTTTGACCCTATTTTGCCACTGATGCGCCACTGCTTTCACATCACATGAAAATCTTCTTTCCTTAAAGCTTCTTTCAGTGTTCAAAAAGGTGAAAATCAGATTGAGCTAAATCTATAAGACTATAAGCGTCTCTCGGACACGACCGATTACGACTCCTCCCACCCTCACCGCTTCCAACCAAAATATAAAAGTGAGGAGACTTTTTGAAGACCCCCCGCACATACCGGAAGCATAATGCAAATGCCGATCGAAAAATAAGCTACAGTTAAAGCGAGTTAATCAGCCAAACAGTAAGATGTGAGCTAATCACAAAACTTTCTTTATCAAGATATTTAATCGTTTTAGTTTTCAGGAATATAAACACGATCAATGTTGTATTCAGCTTGGTTTCTCAGTTGTGGCTGAATGTTTCTTTCAAAGTAATTCCTTATTTCTTGCTTAATTGCATCCTGATGTTCTGGAATGGTGGTCTTGTTAAGCACCACATTCTCTTCTGATTTGAGGAGGTTGCTTATTGCTTCTGTCTCAGCACAGTTACCAGGAGGATTCAGATGGTCTGTGTGATTAGGCAGACAGTAAAGCTGATGGCAGCGCCCACAAGGTGGTATCTCTACCCTGATATTTTGCACGTCATAAGCCTTACAACTTACTTCATCTGAACTTAGTTTTATCCACCTTGCATTATCCCTTCTGTCAGGAAACACAGACATTACAGCAGATTGAACATCTTCATGCCAGTCATGCCAAGAGGACAGAAGCGTCAGGAGCTCTCTGCATCTATCCAAGCACCCCATAGATGCACCATAGTATTTTCTTTTGTTACGTTTGTCACTGACATGTATGACTACGATGACTGCAGGTATCAGCGCATATCTGTCATTAGAACTTTTACAATCACTACGTGTATCTGACAGTTCGTCTCTTACATCGCTGTCATTGTCCCTGCCCTTGCATCTCCAGACCTGAAAAAGTTAAAAGTTTACATTTGAAAATCCAAAGACTGACATGTTGGGGTCACATATTTTAATATGATGCAACTAATGGCAAAAAAATGTTAACTGGCACCACTGATAAGAAAGCAAGTGAGTTTATATACAGACTAACAGTTGAATTAAACTCATGCTTTGGTAGTAGTCTGATTATTTATATTGTAATGTAAACAGCAAACTTTCTATAGTAATTTGAAGAAACTACCTTGACTTCATAGCAGGCTATTTACATATACAGAATATTCAGATTACTGGTCATTTATCTGTAACTGTTCATGTGTGAGGAACAGCCACTGGCACGAATCATACTGCGTCTAGGAGAGTTTAATGAGGTTCTTAGTACAGCACTAAAAGTGTATGTGAAAAGTACTATTTTACATAGTGCACGACTCTGTGGGTGTGTTTGAAAACCTAGTGAGCTGCCTTGCTGTCTTACTGCCTACATAGGCAGCTGCCTCAGTAGAGAGGATTCTAGAAAGTCAATGACTTATAAGTCAGGTTATTCGAACGCGCTATTTAGACAGCGATTCCATCGGGTTTCGCATTTAGCATCTTGTCATTCAAACCAATGGGATGGGGTGGCACAGCGTGCTAGCATGTCAACTAACTCTCTTCTCCCTATCTCGTGCAAGTTTATACAAGTTAAAAAATCAATAATAATTTATTTACGTTGGAAAATAACTCTGTTTGTTTCTCCGCCCTGTCAGCCATGTTTTTATTATTTTTCTGTGAGAGAAGAGCTACCGCTCTGAATGCTGGGATTGCCTTGATCACTAAGGACGCTTCCGATGCTCACTCGTTCTTGAGTCAAAATAACATTGAAATGTTAAGATACCTCACTAGTGAGGATATTAAGGCATCTAGGATTTCGAACAGCTTTATTCTCAGGAGCGTACATAGGATGTAAAATGTGTCTATGTAGAGAGAGAGCTAGCTTTTCGAACACACCCTGTGATTAAGGATGCCGCCTCATTCAAGCATTTAAAGTAAAATAGGATAATGATAAAGAATAAACATTTAATAAATGCATTAGGTAAAAAATAAAGTTTAGTTTTTAACTAAACATGATAAATTATAGAATATTTACCGCTGGTTAATTAAATGAACTAACATGTTTCAATAACATAATTCTGCTGCTGTTAATAAACATATTAAACACTCACTGTGGAAAATCTAATTCAGGTGAGTTTGAGTCCAAGAAAGTTGGTGGATGGCTTTAGCTCATCACAGCATAGTGTTAGTTTACATATGTAACGTAAGTAACGCAGCTACTAACTGTGCTTACTGACCACAATTTGTTCAAGTATTTCTCAGCCCATGTGGTGACATCCATCACAGAATTCTGTCTGAGAGATCAAAGGTCACAGGCATTCAGTAGTGCTTTTTAGCCTCATTCTTTACCTACAAGAGTTACATGTACATATTCAGTACATTTTTTCTGCACTGTAGAGCATGAGATGCCTCACTTTTGTATTTGCTGTTATTAAACTGCTCTGATGCATGGGTGGCATGATGGCTAAGTGGGTAGCACTGTCACCTCACAGCAAGAAGGTCCTGGGTTAATATGTACTATATTGCATATATTGTTATATACATGTACAGTATATTGTTTTCATATATAATATATTCCAATGCATACGTACATTACTTTTTTTTTTTTTTTAAAGGAACTTTTGTGTAAAATATACACTCTGTGTGTGCAAATTGTCGTGTAACTGTTAACCTAAGTCTGTGCGTCTTTCTTTCTCTATGTGTTAGTTTATATCTGTTTTTTTCTCATTGTTTTTTGTATTGTATAACAGGTTGAATTCCCTAACAAGATTAATAAAGTCTTTTCTAATTACTTAAAGCTTCAGGGTGGCACAGTGGCTCAGTGGGTAGCACTGTCGCCTCACAGCAAGGAGGTTCCTCCAGGTGCTCCGGTTTCCCCCCACAGTCCAAAAACATGCAGTCAGGCTAATTGGAGACACTGAATTGACCTATAGGTACCAGCTGCTAGGATGCATAAACCAGTGCATTGTAGTGCTGGTCCCAAGCCCGGATAAAATAGGGAGGGTCGTGTCAGGAAGGTCATCCGGCATAAAAACTGTGCTAAATCAATAATGTGGCTCACGATCCGCCGGTGACCCCTAATGGGAGCTGCCAAAAGAAGAAAAAAGACTGTTCTGATGCATATTTTGCAAAGTTCATTTATAAATCACTGATCTCTGCATTTATTTGCATAATTTTTTTATCCTAACGTTTTTATAAACTAAAGTTTTTGAGTTGGGTAACAAAGCCTAGTGATAGAAGCATTTCATTCCCGGACATGGTACCTTTATCAGTGGCATCAAGTAACATTTTTTGCCAGTTAGAGTATAGAAACCAGTTAACAAAGCAAAGCTGACTTTAAACACATCTCACTGGTTATACCAGAGGGGGTTCCTTTATACAGTATTTCCTCTTTTATTTATTAAACTAGTGGCAAATTAAATAAATCCATTAACATTAGTTAATATAGTTGGGTGATCAATTTTAAATGTATTATAATTTGTAATGCTTGACAATGTGAGAGAAATAAAAAGGAAGAACAGAACTCACTAACCAGTTCCAGGAAGTAGGAGAAAGGTGTCCGTCCAGCCACATGTGTTTTATAGTCTGTAAATGGTCCTGGGAATTTTTCCTTAGTTTCATCATACATGTCTTTTTCATTAAATGGTTTGTCATATTTAAAGATGTTTGTTGGACTGAAAGATGGCAGACGATTGTGTCCTATAAAAAAGATGCTGTGAAGCATCTTCAGAGAGAGAGAGAGAACTCAGCTGAAAGTCTCAGGCCATCATTAACAATGTTAACAAAAAAAGCATGCAGAGCTTATTATATTATAATATTAAGAAAACCATTTCTAAATTCAACCCAACCATTACAGTCAAATCAATAATCCAACCAATACTGTTATATGGCAGGAATAATAAAAATCTGGGGTCTAAAACAAATAAAAAAATCATGAGGTTTTGGAAAAAACACCAACAGAATTGTTTCATCTTCAAGTAAATCGAGGTACTTCCAACCTCACCAGCAGAGTCGAACTCTGCAAGTTCTGGTACCACCTCTCCCAATCCAACCCAGAATTCCTCTATCACAACCAAACTCATAATAGCACGCTAAAGAAATTAAAACAAGATTATAGTTACAACGATTACTGAAAAAAAATGAACATTTTACTGGGTGAAGAAACTCTAGGATTGGGAACTCACAAAGACACACTGACTCGCCTTACAGTTCCTTTCTACTACAATTCATCTTGTAACACAAAATGAAATTACAAGATTTCCTGAGAACAGGACCAGTTTTCTCCTGCTCCTTAATAACTGTGGCATATTTGTAATTTTGTATCGATGTACACAGCCTGACTGTGTAGTTTATTGTACACCGTTACTGCCTAGACACTGAAGTTGTATATTCAAATCTTAAGGCTTTACATGAGCGCTGTCACTTTTGTTCTATCAAGGGTATCACACTGTACACATTCTATAGCCATGTGTGAGTGAGTGTTTGTTTGTTTGTTTATTAGGATTTTAATGTCATGTTTTACACTTTGGTTACATTCATGACAGGAACGGTAGTTACTCATTACACAAGATTCATCAGTTCACAAGATTATATTGAACACAGTCATGGACAATTTAGTATCTCCAATTCACCTCACTTGCATGTCTTTGTACTGTGGGAGAAAACCGGAGACACAGGGAGAACATGCAAACTATGCACAGAAAAGACTTGGACCACCCCACTTGGGGATCAAACCCAGGAACTTCTTGATGTGAGGCGACTGTGTGATTGAGTGAGTGAGTGGGTGGGTGAGTGAGTGGGTGAGTGAGTGGGTGGGTGTGTGGGTGGTTGGTTGGTTGAGTGAATGAGTGAGTGAATGAGTGAGTGAATGAGTGAGTGGGTGGGTGGGTGGGAGGGCGAGTGGGTGAGTGAGTGAGTGAGTGAGTGGGTGGGTGGGAGGGCGAGTGAGTGAGTGAGTGGGTGGGTGGGAGGGCGAGTGAGTGAGTGAGTGAGTGGGTGGGTGGGAGGGCGAGTGAGTGAGTGAGTGAGTGGGTGGGTGGGAGAGTGAGTGAGTGAGTGAGTGGGTGGGTGGGAGAGTGAGTGAGTGGGTGGGTGGGAGGGCGAGTGAGTGAGTGAGTGGGTGGGTGGGAGGGCGGTTGAGTGAGTGAGTGGGTGGGTGGGAGGGCGGTTGAGTGAGTGAGTGAGTGGGTGGGTGGGTGGGAGGGCGGGAGGGCGGTTGAGTGAGTGAGTGGGTGGGTGGGAGGGCGGTTGAGTGAGTGAGTGGGTGGGTGGGAGGGCGGTTGAGTGAGTGGGTGGGTGGGAGGGCGGTTGAGTGAATGAGTGAGTGAGTGGGTGGGTGGGAGGGCGAGTGAATGAGTGAGTGAGTGGGTGGGTGGGAGGGCGAGTGAATGAGTGAGTGAGTGGGTGGGTGGGAGGGCGAGTGAATGAGTGAGTGAGTGAGTGGGTGGGTGGGAGGGCGAGTGAGTGAGTGGGTGGGTGGGAGGGCGAGTGAGTGAGTGGGTGGGTGGGAGGGCGAGTGAATGAGTGAGTGAGTGGGTGGGTGGGAGGGCGAGTGAGTGAGTGGGTGGGTGGGAGGGCGGTTGAGTGAGTAAGTGAGTGAGTGGGTGGGTGGGAGGGCGGTTGAGTGAGTGAGTGAGTGGGTGGGTGGGAGGGCGGTTGAGTGAGTGAGTGAGTGAGTGGGTGGGTGGGAGGGCGGTTGAGTGAGTGAGTGAGTGAGTGGGTGGGTGGGAGGGCGGTTGAGTGAGTGAGTGGGTGGGTGGGAGGGCGGTTGAGTGAGTGAGTGAGTGGGTGGGAGGGCGAGTGAGTGAGTGAGTGAGTGGGTGGGTGGGAGGGCGAGTGAGTGAGTGAGTGAGTGAGTGAGTGGGTGGGTGGGAGGGCGAGTGAGTGAGTGAGTGAGTGGGTGGGTGTGTGGGTGGTTGGTTGGTTGAGTGAATGAGTGAGTGAATGAGTGAGTGAATGAGTGAGTGGGTGGGTGGGAGGGCGGTTGAGTGAATGAGTGGGTGGGTGGGAGGGCGGTTGAGTGAATGAGTGGGTGGGTGGGAGGGCGGTTGAGTGAATGAGTGGGTGGGTGGGAGGGCGGTTGAGTGAATGAGTGAGTGAGTGAGTGAGTGAGTGAGTGAGTGAGTGGGTGGGTGGGAGGGCGGTTAAGTGAGTAAGTGGGTGGGTGTGAGGGCGGTTGAGTGAGTGAGTGAGTGAGTGAGTGGGTGGGTGGGAGGGCGGTTAAGTGAGTAAGTGGGTGGGTGTGAGGGCGGTTGAGTGAGTGAGTGGGTGGGTGGGAGGGCGAGTGAGTGAGTGAGTGAGTGGGTGGGTGGGAGGGCGAGTGAGTGAGTGAGTGAGTGAGTGAGTGGGTGGGTGGGAGGGCGAGTGAGTGAGTGAGTGGGTGGGTGGGAGGGTGGGTGAGTGGGTGAGTGAGTGAGTGAGTGGGTGGGTGGGTGGGAGGGCGGTTGAGTGAGTGAGTGGGTGGGTGGGTGGGAGGGCGGTTGAGTGAGTGAGTGGGTGGGTGGGAGGGCGGTTGAATGAGTGAGTGAGTGGGTGGGTGGGAGGGCGGTTGAGTGAGTGAGTGAGTGAGTGAGTGAGTGGGTGGGTGGGTGGGAGGGCGGTTGAGTGAGTGGGTGGGTGGGTGGGTGGGAGGGCGGTTGAGTGAGTGGGTGGGTGGGTGGGAGGGCGGTTGAGTGAGTGAATGAGTGAGTGAGTGGGTGGGTGGGAGGGCGGTTGAGTGAATGAGTGAGTGAGTGGGTGGGTGGGAGGGTGAATGAGTGAGTGAGTGGGTGGGTGGGAGGGTGAATGAGTGAGTGAGTGGGTGGGTGGGTGGGAGGGCGGTTGAGTGAGTGAGTGAGTGAGTGAGTGAGTGGGTGGGTGGGTGGGTGGGAGGGCGGTTGAGTGAGTGAGTGAGTGAGTGGGTGGGTGGGTGGGAGGGCGGTTGAGTGAGTGAGTGAGTGGGTGGGTGGGTGGGAGGGCGAGTGAGTGGGTGGGTGGGTGATTGGGCGGTTGAGTGAGTGAGTGAATGAGTGAGTGAGTGGGTGGGTGGGAGGGTGGTTGAGTGAGTGAGTGGGTGGGTGGGAGGGTGGTTGAGTGAGTGAGTGGGTGGGTGGGAGGGTGGTTGAGTGAGTGAGTGGGTGAGTGAGTGAGTGGGTGGGTGGGAGGGTGGTTGAGTGAATGAGTGGGTGGGTGGGTGGTTGAGTGAATGAGTGGGTGGGTGGGTGGTTGAGTGGGTTGGTTAGAGTGAGTGGGTGAGTGAGTTATTGGGTGAGTGAGTGATTGGGTGAGTGAGTGGGTGGGTGAGTGTGTGGGTGAGTGAGTGAGAGAGTAGGTGAGTGAGTGATTGGGTGGGTGAGTGAGTGGGTGGGTGGTTGTTTGGTTGAGTGAATGAGTGAGTGGGAGGGTGTTTGAGTGAATGAGTGGGTGGGTGGGGGGTTGAGTGGGTTGGTTAGAGTGAGTGAGTGGGTGAGAGTGAGTGGGTGAGTGAGTTATTGGGTGAGTGATTGGATGAGTGAGTGATTGGGTGAGTGAGTGGGTGGGTGAGTGAGTGATTGGATGAGTGAGTGAGTGGGTGGGTGAGTAGGTGACCCTCATCAATTTATGGTAATAAAGTTTTTTGCCTTCTAGTTCCCCGACTCTCATGTTTGCTTTATCCTGGAAATAAAAATCATACAGAATGTGTGTGCATGTAGGAAAATAACACCTACCTTCTCCAGGAGTTGTTTCAACAGAGGTCTATTCTCATGCCTTGCTTTACTGATGAGCTCAGTAGCAGTTTTGATGAGGACAAAGGCATTATTAAGGAAAACATCCCTCTCCAGGAATTTTTTTGCCCTGTTAAATGATTACATAGATCATTAAAAGAGAAATAAGTAAACAGATTTAATTCTCCACAGCAGAAGACTCTATAACATACAGCAAAACAAAAGTAAAATTAGATAATAATTCTGCTTGGTAAATGTAAGACAAATTCTAAAACTCATCTACACAGATGTACACAGTACCTTTGTAATTTAGCCATCATCTGTTAAAAGAGAAAATGCACATTATTAAACACATCAGAGAAATATCAATCACAGGTTATAAATAAAGAAGTTATAAACCAGAGCAGCTTTACCTTGAGAGCAGTTTTACCTTGAGAGCAGCTTTACCTTGAGAGCAGTTTTACCTTGATAGCAGTTTTACCTTGACTGTGACAGCTTTGTGCCGCTGTTCATTTTAAGCTGTATGTGAAAGGAGGAGTGGCCTGCTCAGTAAAAAGAGGAAATGTGTGTGTAGAGGGTGGTGGCAACTGTCTGATAGATAAATGGATGGATTGATGATTTGATGGATGGATGGCAAAAAGGTAGGTAGGTAGGTAGGTTGGTTGGCTGACAGATAAATAGATTGACACAGAACTCAACATCAGTTTTTCCCAAAAATATGTCAAAACTTGGACTCATATGACATGCACGTTTTCATTGTCCATATTTTCACTGAACTTGGTGGCGTTTCCGCATAGAATTAATGTAATAGAATATTTTTTAATGAGGCTCAGGGTTCAAAAACAAATGCACATTCGAGAGTTCAGTGGTGCAAAACGCACAGGCAGTGATAAGATGGTAGGTGAAATTATAAGATTATTATTTTATCCATACAGTGAGAGGGTCTGGTGACTCTGGTATGTTGTGGGATTTAACATGGTTTGTGTTTATTGAACACTGTATTCACTCACCTTATTTCTTATGAACCTTTATGTACAGGTGCATCTCAATAAATTAGAATATCATTAAAAAGTTAATTTATTTTATTAATTCAATGAAAAAAGTGAAACTCATATATTATATAGATTCATTAAACACAGAGTGATATACACTGCCTGGCCAAAAAAAAGGTCACCACCTGGATTTAACTAAGCAAATAGGTAAAAGCCTCCCATTGGATAATTACTACATGGGTGATTATGTTTCAGCTGGCAACAAGTTATTTAACCCTAACTGATGCAGTGAGTAGCTTCTCATTTGTTAAACAACCATGTAGAAAGTCACATCCTGTGGTCGTGGAAAAGATGTTAATCTGTTTCAGAAGGGTCAAATTATTGGCATGCATCACGCAGAGAAAACATCTAAGGAGAGGCTGAAACTACTAAAATCGGGTTAAGAACTGTCCAACGCTTTATTAAAAAGTGGAAGGACAGTGGGGGCGAAACATCATCTTCCAGGAAGGAATGTGGTCGGAAAAAAATCTTGAATGATAATGATCGGCGATCACTTAAACGTCTGGTGAAATCAAATGGTAGAAAAACTCCAGTAGAACTCAGGGATGTTTAATAGTGAAAGTAAGAGCATTTCCACATGCACAATGTGAAGGGAACTCAAGGGATTGGGACTAAACAGCTGTGTAGCCTTAAGAAAACCACTTGTCAGTGAGGCTAACCGGCAAAAACGGCTTCAATTTGCTAGGGAGCATAAAGATTGGACTCTGGAGCAATGGAAGAAGGTCATGTGGTCTGATGAGTCCAGATTTACCCTGTTCCAGAGTGATGGGCGCATCAGGGTAAGAAGAGAGGCGGCTGAAGTGATGCACCCATCATGCCTAGTGCCTACCGTACAAGCCTGTGGGGGCAGTGCTATGATCTGGGGTTGCTGCAGTCGGTCAGGTCTAGGTTCAGCAACGTTATGTGCCCAAAGAATGAGGTCAGCTGACTACCTGAATATACTGAACCACCAGGTAATTCCATCAATGGATTTTTTCTTCCCTGATGGCACGGGCATATTCCAAGATGACAATGCCAGGATTCATCAAGCTCAAATTGTGAAAGAGTGGTTCAGGGAGCATGAGACATCATTTTCACACATGGATTGGCCACCACTGAGTCCAGACCTGAACCCCATTGAGAATCTTTGGGATGTGCTGGAGGAGACTTTGTGCAGTGGTCCAAATCTCCATCATCAATACAAGATCTTGGGGAAAAATTAATGCAACTCTGGACAGAAATAAATGTTGTGACATTGCAGAAGCTTGTGGAAACGATGCCACAGCGAATGTGTGCCGTAATCAAAGCTAAAGGCAGTCCAAGCAAATATTAGAGTGTGTGACCTTTTTTTTTGGCCAGGCAGTGTGATTATTTCTTTCAATTTTGATGATTATGGCTTACAGCTAATGAAAACCCAAAAGTCAGTATCTCAGAAAATTACAATATTACATAAGATAAAAAAAAAAAGGATTTTTAATACAGAAATGTTGGTCTACTGAAAAGTATGTACAGTATATGCACTCAATACTTGCATCAGTGCGGCGTGGCATGAAGGCGATCAGTCTGTGGCACTATCAAAGCCCAGGTTGCTTTGATAGCGGCCTTCAGCTCGTCTGCATTGTTAGGTCTGGTGTCTCTCATCTTTCTCTTGACAATACCCCATAGATTCTCTGTGGGGTTTAGGTCAGGTGATACTGCTGGCCAATCAAGCACAGTGATATTGTGGTAATTAAACCAGGTATTGGTACTTTTGGCAGTGTGGGCAGGTGCCAAGTCCTGCTGGAAAATGAAATCAGCATCTCCATAAAGCTTGTTAGCAGAGGGAAGCATGAACAGCTATAAAATTTCCTGGTTGATGGCTGCACTGACTTTGGATTTGATATAAGACAGAGGACCCACACCAGCAGATAACATGGCTCCCCAAACCATCACTGACTGTGGAAACTTCACACTGGACCTCAAGCAACTTGGATTATGTGCCTTTCCACTTTTCCTCCAGACTCTGGGACCTTGACCTCCAAATAAAATGCAAAATTTACTTTCATATGAAAACAGGACTTTGGACCACTGAGCAACAGTCCAGTCTTTTTTCTCCTAGGATGCTTCTGACCTTGTCTCTGGGTCATGAGTGGCTTGACACAAGGAATGTGACAATTGTAGCCTAGGATTTGTGTGTGTATGATGGCTCTAGAAGCACTGACTCCAGCCGCAGTCCACTCCTTGTGAATCTCCCCCAAATTTTTGAATGGCATTTTCTTGACAATCCTTTCAAGGCTGCGGTTATCCCTGTTGCTTGTGCACCTTTTTCTACCACACTTTTTCCTTCCACTCAACTTTCCATTAATATGCTTGGATACAGCACTCTGTGCTTCTTTAGCAATGACCTTTTGTGCCTTACCCTCCTTGTGGAGGGTGTCAATGGTTGTGTAGCATACTGAACCAGACTGAGGGACCATTTAAAGAAGGGGTCACCAACCTTTTCGAAACAGAGGGCTACTTTAGGGGTACTTGTAGGGGTACTTGTACTTGTAACCGAAGGGCTATTTGTAGGATACAAACTTAATGAATACCATAAAGTTGCACAGTTCACCTTTAATGATATTATGATTAATAATAATAATAATAAATACTGATATATGTGAAGAGACCGTCTGATCACATGTTAATGATTCCTCACAATAATTATTAACAATGATTTACCATGGCAGAAAACACACATACAGTGTATCACGAAAGTGAGTACACCCCTCACATTTCTGCAAATATTTCATTATATCTTTTCATGGGACAACACTATAGACATGAAACTTGGATATAACTAAGAGTAGTCAGTGTACAACTTGTATAGCAGTGTAGATTTACTGTCTTCTGAAAATAACTCAACACACAGCCATTAATGTCTAAATGGCTGGCAACATAAGTGAGTACACCCCACAGTGAACATGTCCAAATTGTGCCCAAAGTGTCAATATTTTGTGTAACCACCATTATTATCACTGCCTTAACCCTCCTGGGCATGGAATTCACCAGAGCTGCACAGGTTGCTACTGGAATCCTCTTCCACTCCTCCGTGATGACATCACGGAGCTGGTGGATGTTAGACACCTTAAACTCCTCCACCTTCCACTTGAGGATGCGCCACAGGTGCTCAATTGGGTTTAGTCCATCACCTTTACCTTCAGCTTCCTCAGCAAGGCAGTTGTCATCTTGGAGGTTGTGTTTGGGGTCGTTATCCTGTTGGAAAACTGCCATGAGGCCCAGTTTTCGAAGGGAGGGGATCATGCTCTGTTTCAGAATGTCACAGTACATGTTGGAATTCATGTTTCCCTCAATGAACTGCAGCTCCCCTGCCAGCAACACTCATGCAGCCCAAGACCATGATGCTACCACCACCATGCTTGACTGTAGGCAAGATACAGTTGTCTTGGTACTTCTCACCAGGGCGCCGCCACACATGCTGGACACCATCTGAGCCAAACAAGTTTATCTTGGTCTCGTCAGACCACAGGGCATTCCAGTAATCCATGTTCTTGGACTGCTTGTCTTCAGCAAACTGTTTGCTGGCTTTCTTGTGCGTCAGCTTCCTTCTGGGATGACGACCATGCAGACCGAGTTGATGCAGTGTGCGGCGTATGGTCTGAGCACTGACAGGCTGACCTCCCACGTCTTCAACCTCTGCAGCAATGCTGGCAGCACTCATGTGTCTATTTTTTAAAGCCAACCTCTGGATATGACGCCGAACACGTGGACTCAACTTCTTTGGTCGACCCTGGCGAAGCCTGTTCCGAGTGGAACCTGTCCTGGAAAACCGCTGTATGACCTTGGCCACCATGCTGTAGCTCAGTTTCAGGGTGTTAGCAATCTTCTTATAGCCCAGGCCATCTTTGTGGAGAGCAACAATTCTATTTCTCACATCCTCAGAGAGTTCTTTGCCATGAGGTGCCATGTTGAATATCCAGTGGCCCGTATGAGAGAATTGTACCCAAAACACCAAATTTAACAGCCCTGCTCCCCATTTACACCTGGGACCTTGACACATGGCACCAGGGAGGGACAACGACACATTTGGGCACAATTTGGACATGTTCACTGTGGGGTGTACTCACTTATGTTGCCAGCTATTTAGACATTAATGGCTGTGTGTTGAGTTATTTTCAGAAGACAGTAAATCTACACTGCTATACAAGCTGTACACTGACTACTCTAAGTTATATCCAAGTTTCATGTCTATAGTGTTGTCCCATGAAAAGATATAATGAAATATTTGCAGAAATGTGAGGGGTGTACTCACTTTCGTGATACACTGTATTTAAACATGTAACATTATTTATTTCTGTTCATCTAAAATCACAAAATTTTTTCCACAAGTGATCACTTCTGTAGCATTTTTAACGAAATCATTAAGTCGCATCTTCTAATCATGTCCCATTTGTACTTATCCTGTTTGTACAAATCATGTCCCTTTTGTACTTATCACTTCTTTTGTAACGTTTTAGAACAAATCATGAACTCTGTCCATGTTTGTACAAATTATCATTTAAATGGATGTTTTTGTGACACGTACTGACTGAAATCTCTCTCCACATTGTGTCGCTCTCTGTCGTTGCCCCGTGAACTGTTTTTGAAAAAAAAAGCACTTTTCCTCCCATTCATTGTGAACATACAGTGGGGTCAAAAAGTATTTAGTCAGCCACTGATTGTGCAGGTTCTCCTACTTAGAAAGATGAGAGAGGTCTGTAATTTTCATCATAGCTACACTTCAACTATGAGAGACAAAATGAGAAAATAAAAAATCCAGGAAATCACATTGTAGGATTTTTAAAGAATTTATTTGTAAATTATGGTGGAAAATAAATATTTGGTCAATAACAAACAAACAAGATTTCTGGCTCTCACAGACCTGTAACTTCTTCTTTAAGAAGCTCTTCTGTCCTCCACTCGTTACCTGTATTAATGGCACCTGTTTGACCTCGTTATCTGTATAAAAGACACCTGTCCACAGCCTCAAACAGTCAGACTCCAAACTCAACCATGGCCAAGACCAAAGAGCTGTCGAAGGACACCAGGAAGAAAATTGTAGACCTGCACCAGGCTGGGAAGAGTGAATCTACAATAGGCAAGCATGTTGGTGTGAATAAATCAACTGTGGGAGCAATTGTAAGAAAATGGAAGACATACAAGACCATTGATAATCTCCCTTGGGGTCAAGATCTCATCCCGTGGGGTCAAAATGATCATGAGAACG
Source organism: Trichomycterus rosablanca (assembly GCF_030014385.1). NCBI lineage: Eukaryota > Metazoa > Chordata > Actinopteri > Siluriformes > Trichomycteridae > Trichomycterus > Trichomycterus rosablanca. The sequence goes on from NC_085989.1 coordinate 49,834,462, forward strand.
GTGAGCAAAAATCCCAGAACTACATGGAGGGACCTGATGAATGACCTGCAGAGAGCTGGGACCAAAGTAACAAAGGCTACCATCAGTAACACACTACGCTGAGAGGGACTCAAATCCTGCAGTGCCAGGCGTGTCCCCCTGCTTAAGCCAGTACATGTCCAGGCCCGTCTGAAGTTTGCCAGAGAGCATATGGATGATCCAGAAGAGGATTGGGAGAATATCATGTGGTCAGATGAAACCAAAACGGAACTTTTTGGTAAAAACTCAACTCGTCGTGTTTGGAGGAAGAAGAATGCTGAGTTGCATCCCATACATTTACATTTTCAGCATTTAGCAGATGCTTTTATCCAAAGCGACTTACACAATGAGCTGAACACGATGAGCAATTGAGGGTTAAGGGCCTTGCTCAGGGACCCAACAGTGGCAACTTGGTGGTGCGGGGCTTGAACCGGCAACCTTCTGTTTACTAGTCCAATACCTTAACCACTGAGCTATTACTGCCCTGTGAAGCATGGGGGTGGAAACATCATGCTTTGGGGCTGTTTTTCTGCAAAGGGGACAGGACGACTGATCCGTGTTAAGGGAAGAATGAACGGGGCCATGTATCGTGAGATTTTAAGCCAAAACCTCCTTCCATCAGTTAGAGCATTGAAGATGGAACGTGGCTGGGTCTTCCAGCATGACAATGATCCCAAACACACCGCTCGGGCAACGAAGGAGTGGCTCCGTAAAAAGCATTTCAAGGTCCTGGAGTGGCCTAGCCAGTCTCCAGACCTCAACCCCATAGAAAATTTGTGGAGTCCGTGTTGCCCAGTGACAGCCCCAAAACATCACTGCTCTAGAGGAGATCTGCATGGAGGAATGGGCCAAAATACCAGCTACAGTGTGTGCAAACCTGGTGAAGACTTACAGGAAACGTTTGACCTCTGTCATTGCCAACAAAGGTTATGTTACAAAGTGTTAAGTTGAACTTTTGTTATTGACCAAATACTTATTTTCCACCATAATTTACAAATAAATCCTACAATGTGATTTCCTGGATTTTTTTTTTCTCATTTTGTCTCTCATAGTTGAAGTGTACCTATGATGAAAATTACAGACCTCTCTCATCTTTCTAAGTAGGAGAACTTGCACAATCAGTGGCTGACTAAATACTTTTTGGCCCCACTGTATGATGTTTTCTTTCGCTTTTCTAACATGTTTTTTATTATTATTTTTTCATGGTAAAAACCGCTCCACATCGTAGCTGTGCATGCGTAGCTTGCTTGTCTCAGCATTATGCGCACGATATAAAACTCCTCACCCAGACAAGATCAGAGCTCGTATAAACATCAAACATTTTTGTTTTTAAAATGTTATATTCAGTTTTGTCATTTTCAAATCTAGTGCTATTTTAGAACATGCCCTGCGTGCGACTCACGTGGTCCCTGCGGGTGACCAGGTGCCGCAAGCACCGGGTTGGTGACCCCTGATTTAAAGGCTTAGGAAACCTTTGCAGGTGTTTTGTGTTGATTAGCTGATTAGAGAGTGACACCATGAGTCTACAATATTGAACTTTTTCACAATATTCTAATTTTCTGAGATACTGACTTTTGGGTTTTCATTAGCTGTAAGCCATAATCACTAAAAATGAAAGAAATCAACAATTGAAATATATCACTCTGTGTGTAATAAATCTATATAATATACGAGTTTCACTTTTTTTATTGAATTACTAAAATAAATTAACTTTTCAATTATATTCTAATATATTGAGATACACCTGTAAATATACAGTTAATCCAGTTCACATCAAACATCAGAATATAGAAACTGTGATTTCAGTAACTGACAATGGTATGGTTAGTGGTGCCAGGCAAACTGGTCAGAATTATTTATCTTTCCGAACCCTGAGACTGAAACAGCAGTAAATCGCATAGGGCTTCAGTAAAAAAAAACCTGTCAGCCTTTACCACATGACAAAGCTAACCCCTAGGCTGCCCAGCCTATTTTTGTGCATTTTCCGCCTGAAGGACATACCTCATTTCTAAGGCTTTTCATTCAGAAAGTTCATAAGATGACACAGAATTTATACTTTAGTGTTATAAAAAACCCTGAAAGTATCAGAAAAAAACAGCTAAATGTCATGATGATATTTAACCATGCTCAAATGATGATAAAAAAACCCCCCAAAAATATAGGCGCTTTTACAAAAATTTTTTTAATCCAAAGTTTCAGTGAGTGTAAGTAGGAATGCAGGTCTGCAATGCCATTGTTGAAGTTGGAGTAAGAGGCCTCGTTGGTCTCCAAAGCTTTCCAGAATAACAGATTATACTGCAGACAAAATGTGTAAGATGAATTATTTATACTTTATAAAGTCATTATTTAAAACATTTGTGTGTTTTGGGGTCAAAAATTCTCCCACACTCTGTTAACGCACCTGAAATGCACCCCTACCCCATTCCTTCACACCAGTCTGTGACCAAAACTACTCTTTTCAAAGGAATTATTGGTTGGAATCGAATCAGGGAGCTGTGCTCTTATCTCTGGTAAAGATTCATTTGTTTTACTCACTCTGTTTCATTATGGAGTCGTGCGTAAACTATTCAATGGATCCTTTCAAAGATCCAGTCGCTGACAAACAGCTTTTTACACCAATCAGAGCTTCCAAACACATAATTTGGGCGGAATTTTAGTTGTTCCTCCAATCCAAAGCAAGATTTGCTAATATTTTTTGCATTTCTCCAATGGATTTTTGCATCACTTAGATGAACTGGTAATGAAAAACTGTCTCTTCATTGGCTGTAAAGGTATAAGTGACAGGCTAGTTAACAAATTACCAGTTTCACTAAAGTAGGTGATTTTTGATTGGTCTAAGGCGCGATTTTTGTTAGTTCAGCGGATAAACAGAAAAATATGATTGTTTATGTTCTGAAAATAAGCTCTGGGTCGCGGTGCTGCTGTTTACCATGTGTTTTCATTTTGCAATGATGGCAAAGCTTTATCAAATATTGAACTTTTCCTTGCTAAAAAGTAGAGATTTTAAGCTATCAAAAGGTACCGTGTTTACCAGCATGGGATATGTTGACAATGAAAAACTTACAGATATAAATTCTTGTTCATTTTTGGGCCTGTATACGGGCCGAGGACAGTGAAATTAAAGTGTACAGAGGAAATTTACAAAGAAGAAATCACCATTAACCACATCTTAGTATACTGACAAGTAGAGGGTCGATAATTCCTGGTGTTCCCCAAAATTTTGTAGGTCTTCTGTATTATATACACGTTCCAAAAAGTGTGAAGTTTCAGCTACAGTTTACACACTCCAGTATCCAGCGGTGTATAAAGTACCTGAAGTCCATACTTGAGTAAAAGTACAAGTATCTTACCAGAAATTTACTTTGATAGAAGTAAAAGTCACCTTTTAAAATATTACTTGAGTAAAAGTCTAAAAGTATCTGATGTTTAATGTACTTAAGTATTAAAAGTAATTTGATATTAAATGTACTTAAGTATTAAAAGTAGAAGTAAAAGTAAATGCTGTTAGTATAAAGTAAAGCAGTCAGAATTTTGAAAAATATGAAGATTGTTATTTTAAGCCTGTAAACCACCTTAAGAGTGGAGCCGAGCCTATTTTCTTCCATCTGAACATGATTTGTGCCAATTCATGATTATAATCAGCTGTTGCCATTACCTGTTTGAAATCACGTCATTATTTATTTATTTTCTTTTTTACCTTATTACGAGCCCTAAATTGCCCTGTTCCAACTTTTTTGGAATGTGTTGTAGCTTAAAATGTATGAAATCCTTGAAAATGCTTGAATTTTAATGTCGTATTTTCCAGGTTTGAAAAGTGCTGGAATTTTGGATAAAGTGCTTGAAAATGCTTGAAATCGTAACAGTATTTCTTTCACTACAAATAGCTATCTGACCGAATAGTTTGCTTATTAGAGAAATAAAGTCGCAGAGCCTAAAATTAAAACTGCTGCGCCTGCGTCTTGCTTGCACCTGTGTGTAAGAGTGATGTGAATTCCGGCTCTTTTTGGTGAGCCATTTGGCTCAGTTCACCAAGAAGAGTCGGCTCTTTGCTGCCTGCCAGTGCCGCGGAGAAGATCACCCTAAATTCTGCCTTGTTTTAAATTACGAAAAGGAAATAAATAACGGACGGAGGGAGGGAGGGAGGGAGGGAGGGAGGGAGGGAAGGAAGGAAGGAAGGAAGGAAGGAAGGAAGGAAGGAAGGAAGGAAGGAAGGAAGGAAAGAAAGAAAGAAAGAAAAGAAAGAAAGAAACTTCTCTTGGACGGGAGTCGGCTCCCATTGTTCACGTAAAAAATAGTTGGCTCAAAGAGCTCGTTGGCGACCGACAGCTAGTGTGTGACTGCGATCTGCCAGTCTGTATTCATGTGTGACCCGTCCCCCGAAGAGACAGTGAGTGGGAGATAACTGCATTGACATGCTGGGAGGTTGTCAGAAAATGTGTACTTTTACTCCGATTAGGGTTGCCAACCGTCCCGTAAAATACGGAATCGTTCCTTATTTGGAAACTTAACGTGGTGTTCCGTACTGAACTGATACGGGACACACTTTATTCCGTGTTTTTATCAGTGGGAGAGAAGAAAATATCTGTGGAAGAAAAAATCAAATGGACAGTGTACATGTGATATGAAATTCTAACTAAATTTAAAACAAAAACAAAAAACTTAAATGTAATGCATTTTTTAAACTTTATTCAGCATTCTTTATATATATAGACTTTATAAGTCACCAACATGGCTTTTTGACCAACACATGCATAAATTGAATAAAATGATGCATCATTTACTCTTAAGACAAATGTGCATAAAATGCTTAACAGTTATTAGGACCAAAAATGCAGATTTGTTTAACTATAAATTGAACAAGTTGTCAACAAGTGCACTTTGGTTACATTCATGACAGGAACGGTAGTTACTCATTACACAAGATTCATCAGTTCACAAGTTTATATCAAACACAGTCATGGACAATTTAGTATCTCCAATTTACCTCACTTGCACGTCTTTGGACTGTGGGAGGAAACCGGAGCACCCGGAGGAAACCCACGCAGACACCGGGAGAACATGCAAACTCCACACAGAAAGGAACCGGACTGCTCCACCTGGGAATCGAACCCAGGAGCTTCTTGCTGTGAGGCGACAGTGCTACCCACTTAGCCACCGTGCCACCCAAATGCATTATATGTAAAGATTATACAGTGTATCACAAAAGTGAGTACACCCCTCACATTTCTGCAAATATTTTATTATATCTTTTCATGGGACAACACTATAGAAATAAAACTTGGATATAACTTAGAGTAGTCAGTGTACAGCTTGTATAGCAGTGTAGATTTACTGTCTTCTGAAAATAACTCAACACACAGCCATTAATGTCTAAATAGCTGGCAACATAAGTGAGTACACCCCACAGTGAACATGTCCAAATTGTGCCCAAAGTGTCAATATTTTGTGTGACCACCATTATTAGCACTGCCTTAACCCTCCTGGGCATGGAATTCACCAGAGCTGCACAGGTTGCTACTGGAATCCTCTTCCACTCCTCCATGATGACATCACGGAGCTGGTGGATGTTAGACACCATGAACTCTTCCACCTTCCACTTGAGGATGCGCCACAGGTGCTCAATTGGGTTTAGTCCATCACCTTTACCTTCAGCTTCCTCAGCAAGGCAGTTGTCATCTTGGAGGTTGTGTTTGGGGTCGTTATCCTGTTGGAAAACTGCCATGAGGCCCAGTTTTCGAAGGGAGGGGATCATGCTCTGTTTCAGAATGTCACAGTACATGTTGGAATTCATGTTTCCCTCAATGAACTGCAGCTCCCCAGTGCCAGCAACACTCATGCAGCCCAAGACCATGATGCTACCACCACCATGCTTGACTGTAGGCAAGATACAGTTGTCTTGGTACTTCTCACCAGGGTGCCGCCACACATGCTGGACACCATCTGAGCCAAACAAGTTTATCTTGGTCTCGTCAGACCACAGGGCATTCCAGTAATCCATGTTCTTGGACTACTTGTCTTCAGCAAACTGTTTGTGGGCTTTCTTGTGCGTCAGCTTCCTTCTGGGATGACGACCATGCAGACCGAGTTGATGCAGTGTGCGGCATATGGTCTGAGCACTGACAGGCTGACCTCCCACGTCTTCAACCTCTGCAGCAATGCTGGCAGCACTCATGTGTCTATTTTTTAAAGCCAACCTATGGATATGACGCCGAACACGTGGACTCAACTTCTTTGGTCGACCCTGGCGAAGCCTGTTCCGAGTGGAACCTGTCCTGGAAAACCGCTGTATGACCTTGGCCACCATGCTGTAGCTCAGTTTCAGGGTGTTAGCAATCTTCTTATAGCCCAGGCCATCTTTGTGGAGAGCAACAATTCTATTTCTCACATCCTCAGAGAGTTCTTTGCCATGAGGTGCCATGTTGAATATCCAGTGGCCAGTATGAGAGAATTGTACCCAAAACACCAAATTTAACAGCCCTGCTCCCCATTTACACCTGGGACCTTGACACATGACACCAGGGAGGGACAACGACACATTTGGGCACAATTTGGACATGTTCACTGTGGGGTGTACTCACTTATGTTGCCAGCTATTTAGACATTAATGGCTGTGTGTTGAGTTATTTTCAGAAGACAGTAAATCTACACTGCTATACAAGCTGTACACTGACTACTCTAAGTTATATCCAAGTTTCATGTCTATAGTGTTGTCCCATGAAAAGATATAATGAAATATTTGCAGAAATGTGAGGGGTGTACTCACTTTTGTGATACACTGTACATGGCATTTCTCTTAAATTGTCATCAGTGATGTTACCTGCATACGTTATTATTTATGGTAGGACTGTCCCGAATACCAATTTGTGAGTTCAAGTGCTTTATTTCAATCAGCAGCAAATATCTGTAGCGTTGTATGCTGCTCAAACAAAATGGGGCAAGCTCTAATTTGTAATTAACAGATGTAACCTACAACAAGCATAATTACAACACAGTGAATTCTTGGTGGCAGCACGGTGGCTAAGTGGGGTAATACTGTCAGCTCACAGTAAGAAAATCCTGGGTTTGATTCCCGGGTGGTCTGGGTCTTTTCTGTGTGGAGTTTGCATGTTCTCCATGTGCCTGCATGGATTTACTCTGGGTGCTCCGGTTTCCTCCCACAGTCCAAAGACGTGCAAATGAGGTGAAGTGGAGATACAAAATTGTCCATGACTGTTTGATATAAACTTGTAAACTGATGAATCTTGTGTAATGAATAACTAACACTGTAAAAAGTGATTTTGTGTTTTAGCCAGATTAACTAGTATTATCATGTTGAGTAAACTAACTGCCCATAATAACTTAATAAAATGAGTTCTAAAAACTTCAACTTGACTTGACCTCAAAACTTAAAATCGCTTGTTTGAATAACGAAGACAGGTGTTTCCATTCAACTTGTTGTATATTACGCATGCGCACTGGCTCTGACGTCAGCGGTGGTTCACTTTGGAATCGTGAAGACGACAGCTGTTTTGGGATACTCTGCAGTTAAGTCTTTCTGAGGTAAAGTAACTTGACTGTATCTAGCTCTAAGTGTTGCGCTAGCTATCTGACGTTATCTACCTTAGTTGAAATATATAGCCTTGTGTCCCAGACAGCCATAAAGTTAACTAGCAAATGACATTCTTTTTTTATATAGTTAATTTGATAGTTAATTAAAAATTTATGTAATTGTGTTGCCTTAATTGCACGATTTTTGAGTTAGTTCATGTGTGTAGACAAAAGGTTAAAATGTTATGCTATAAAATGCTATACGTTCAATATATTACTAGTTTAGTTTACATATATACATTTTATAGCTTTGCTGCAGTGCCCGTCGTGTGTGATATAAAACGATCTCGCTTTAGCCCAGTTAACTGGTGGTAATATGACACGGTAAACAAGACATATATACAGTGTATCACAAAAGTGAGTACACCCCTCACATTTCTGCAGATATTTAAGTATATCTTTTCATGGGACAACACTGACAAAATGACACTTTGACACAATGAAAAGTAGTCTGTGTGCAGCTTATATAACAGTGTAAATTTATTCTTCCCTCAAAATAACTCAATATACAGCCATTAATGTCTAAACCACCGGCAACAAAAGTGAGTACACCCCTTAGTAAAAAGTCCTGAAGTGTCAATATTTTGTGTGGCCACCATTATTTCCCAGAACTGCCTTAACTCTCCTGGGCATGGAGTTTACCAGAGCTTCACAGGTTGCCACTGGAATGCTTTTCCACTCCTCCATGACGACATCACGGAGCTGGCAGATATTCGAGACTTTGCGCTCCTCCACCTTCCGCTTGAGGATGCCCCAAAGATGTTCTATTGGGTTTAGGTCTGGAAACATGCTTGGCCAGTCCATCACCTTTACCCTCAGCCTCTTCAATAAAGCAGTGGTCGTCTTAGAGGTGTGTTTGGGGTCATTATCATGCTGGAACACTGCCCTGCGACCCAGTTTCCGGAGGGAGGGGATCATGCTCTGCTTCAGTATTTCACAGTACATATTGGAGTTCATGTGTCCCTCAATGAAATGTAACTCCCCAACACCTGCTGCACTCATGCAGCCCCAGACCATGGCATTCCCACCACCATGCTTGACTGTAGGCATGACACACTTATCTTTGTACTCCTCACCTGATTGCCGCCACTCATGCTTGAGACCATCTGAACCAAACAAATTAATCTTGGTCTCATCAGACCATAGGACATGGTTCCAGTAATCCATGTCCTTTGTTGACATGTCTTCAGCAAACTGTTTGCGGGCTTTCTTGTGTAGAGACTTCAGAAAAGGCTTCCTTCTGGGGTGACAGCAATGCAGACCAATTTGATGTAGTGTGCGGCGTATGGTCTGAGCACTGCCAGGCTGACCCCCCACCTTTTCAATCTCTGCAGCAATGCTGACAGCACTCCTGCGCCTATCTTTCAAAGACAGCAGTTGGATGTGACGCTGAGCACGTGCACTCAGCTTCTTTGGACGACCAACGCGAGGTCTGTTCTGAGTGGACCCTGCTCTTTTAAAACGCTGGATGATCTTGGCCACTGTGCTGCAGCTCAGTTTCAGGGTGTTGGCAATCTTCTTGTAGCCTTGGCCATCTTCATGTAGCGCAACAATTCGTCTTTTAAGATCCTCAGAGAGTTCTTTGCCATGAGGTGCCATGTTGGAACTTTCAGTGACCAGTATGAGAGAGTGTGAGAGCTGTACTACTAAATTGAACACACCTGCTCCCTATGCACACCTGAGACCTAGTAACACTAACAAATCACATGACATTTTGGAGGGAAAATGACAAGCAGTGCTCAATTTGGACATTTAGGGGTGTAGTCTCTTAGGGGTGTACTCACTTTTGTTGCCGGTGGTTTAGACATTAATGGCTGTATATTGAGTTATTTTGAGGGAAGAATTAATTTACACTGTTATATAAGCTGCACACAGACTACTTTTCATTGTGTCAAAGTGTCATTTTGTCAGTGTTGTCCCATGAAAAGATATACTTAAATATCTGCAGAAATGTGAGGGGTGTACTCACTTTTGTGATACACTGTATGTATATAAAAATGTATCAAATCAAATAGATATTTTTAAATTGAAAACAAACAGGACACCCCAGCGTTAGGTTGCAACAGTAATTTTGCTTCAAGGTGGATAACATGAGATTTGATTAAATATCTGGAAAGTTGTTTGAATATCTATTTTAAAGATTTCAGATTTATTTCAATGCTTTTAGTATAAGTCATTTAATGTGAAATTTTATTATAAAGTTAAGTATTGTTTGTTAGGCCTACTTGAATACAGTCCATAATATTGGTGATATTAGATGTTTTAATGTATTCCAATTAGTTTACATATTAACTTTGAATTAAGTAAGTTTTGTATGCGTGTATAAAATGAGAAACTGAATTAGACACTGTCTCTGGATGTTCTCTGATTAAGTAAACATGTATGGAGTTTAGTTTCAGTAATTTTTTCCCCTTTTTTACAGAATCACATCACTGTCTCCTGAATTGTAAGGCCCTTGCCCACACTGCCACAGCCAATGAGGTGCTGTGGCAGTGATAAACTGATAAAACCAACAGGCCACAACAAATTCCAAAATTATTCGCATTGAAGGGTTCCATTGGTGGTAACTGTCAAGAGAACTGGACTTTATTGCGATTACTTGCATTAATGATTGGTGACAAAATACCAGAGAATGACAAAACTTGGCAGATTGTATTAGAATTGAAGGACATTGTTGAACTTTTGGCTAGTGAGAATTTTTCAAATGAGACCTTGTGCTACCTAGAGTCCAAAATCTCAGATCATAGATGTTTATTAAAAGAAGTTTTTCCAGATTTCCTTTTGCTGCCCAAACATCACTTCTTAGAACACTACCCTGAACTTATTCGTAGATTTGGACCACTGATTGATTTCTGGACCATTCGTTTGCAAACATCAAATATGCAAACATCACCACTGTGTCTCTCGTGACTCATGCATGTCTCCATGGGACCAACTATTCGGAAGGCATGTTTTTATCTGTGGGACACACCAGTGGCCTGCCTGACTTTGGCAAGTTGGTGAAAATTATCCTTGTGTCAAGCAGCATTTTATTCATCAATGAGCCCTTCACAGCGTGGTACACAGAACATTTGCAGAGTTATAAACTGATAAAAGACACGGCTGAACTTAAGATTGTGGAACCACATGAACTAAATGGATATCATCCTCTGTACCCATATATTCGACAAGGCAAAGTAATGGTGACACCAAAAACCTTTCTACTTCAATAAGGTATAGTTGTTGAGCTAAAATATTTTAATGCATTTCTAATATTTACTTGCTTTACACTGCAGAAAATGTCTCTATTGTACATGCAATATAAAGAAAGTTGTTTTTAGTTAAGTTTTATTTTTAAAGGGCTTTGTATTTCAGGTTTTATTTGTAATGAACAAATTATCTACAATTTATTCTACTGTTGAGTATGTTGCATTCTACATTTCTAGCATGTTTACATTATTTTTGGTCTTCTGTTTTAGATTGTATTAACAGCACTGATCTGCAAACAAGATGCTTTTTCATGTGATCATCTCGCAAGTGGACATTCATAAAATTAAGTTTGATTCTGTTCCTGATTCGGTTGATGGCCTCAAAGTGATGCTAAGAAGCAAACTGCAGATAATTGGCTCTTTTGAGCTTCAATATGAAGATGAAGACTTCAAAGACTTTTGCAACCTTACATGTGTAGCTGATCTGGAGAAAGTTACATTGAAGGTCATTTTTAACCCATCTTCAGATAAGTTTTCAGACTCAAGCTTGGACACTACGAGGTTATCTGTGTCGTCTCCAGCATCATCCTCGGCAAGTGACTGTTCAGTCATCTTCAGGTTGTTCACAGCTATGGCCAGCTTGCTTTGACATTCCCACTTTCTCGTATGATGTTGAGCTGAGGTTAAGACAGGGCAATGAGGCTTATAGAAAAGACGGTGTGCTTTTAAACATTTCTAGAGACATGAAGTCTGAAATTCTAGACAAACTTGCAGAGGCAATTTATTCATATAAAGCCTATCCTGAAAATAAAGAATTTGAAAGTGTAGCCATTGCTCTTGTTGAAACCCATCCTTGTCTAAAAGAACCAGGTTCCATATGTGGATGGTATGGGTGGAAACTCAGTCTAAAGTTTAAGTTAGGAAACAGATGCAGGTTGTCAAGAGCTGAAGGTAAATTCAGAGAAGAGAGGTCCTGGGAAGGACGGAGGAACGCGAAACAAAGTTAAGAAGCCTAGACGGTCTAAAACAAACTTTCTTCCAGACCTCCCACAAGGAAAAGACCGGGCAAGCCTGGAAGAGGAACGAGATCAGATCATACAAGAAATGAAGAAAAGGAATCCTGACTTGCCTTTTATAGATGCTAAAACGAACAGCACATATTCTTTAAGAAGACAGGAAATTGTGGAAGGAGAGCCTCCAGTGTCGGAACTGAAGGTCAGATGGCCGGCACTTTTCACAGAAAGACAGGTTTGTTTTTTTGGTTTGGTTTGTGTCCATTTATTTGCTGTGTGTTTAAATATACACTGACATGGCAATAGTCATGGGACATGATGATAATTCCTGTGTCATGACCTGGCATGTCATTGTAAATGCTCAGGTTGTAAAGTGGTATAGTAAGGTGCGAACAGCACTGGCACATCCTATTAAACAGAACTAATTAAGCCCATTTAAGCATGCAGGTGAAGTGTTTTTTTTTTTTTAAGTACTAACAGTATCCACAAATTATCCAGAAAAGCCTTTTGTGAGGGAATTTTTTTTTTAACTTAAATTGTCATTTTGCTTAGCTACAGTATGCAAAATGATAATGTCTTTGCATATGTGATCTCATCTTTCAAGTAGATCAGCATGGAATTTACCAGGCTTGTGTCAATGGACCTTTGGAAGTCCTTTTATGGGGGTCTTGATGGCCATCTGCTCCGGCTTCTTCAGTTGTACAGGTCAAAAAGTTTTTGAAGTGATGACACAAATGACTGCCATAATGGACAGCCTTGACAAGGATGTGAGTGAATATTAAATTTCACAGGGATAGGTGTGTGTAGAGTCATTTTATGCAGTTTTTACTTTTTTGACAGGCATCAAACCAAAGGAAGAGGATGGCAGTGCTGCAGGCTTTGGCATGGTATTTCAGAGAGAATCCCTCCAAGTTTTATAAAATGTGTGAGGTACGATAACTACTAGAACAATGTAAACAACACTAAACTAAACATGAGGTACCAATTTGCATGTATAAGCAGCTTCTAATAGTGCAATTCTTGTGTTTTTTTTTTTTATAAAGCCCACTGATTGTGAAGATGATGTCATTAAAGGAATTACTGTTGGAATCCTTGCAGTTGTAGAGGATGTAAAGGAACCCCTCCCAGCAATCTACAGTGATGTAGCCCTGGTGATTAAAGAACATGTTGTCCTTCGTAATCTTGGTGATGTACCAAATGCTTTTATGAACTTGATGGGGCTGCTCTATGCATTGAACATGAACTACCCCAAATAACTCAAATATACCTTTGAAGTGATTTAGCGTCTCTTTATGGGCATTGGGATAGACTCCTGCACTGCAAGAGTACACTCTCTCAAAAATAAGTTACTGAGTTAAAAAGAGGTTGTTTTTTTTTGTTGGTATAATGAGTAGTTCTTAACTACTTGCCTTAACCTGTAGCACTTATTATTTTTCATTTATTATTTTTCTGGCCCTTTTGTAAGTTATTTTTTAAGACTGCATAATAAGCCACTTGTGTTTGCAGAATGTGGCATATTCATTGTTTGTACTTGCAGTAAAATTTAATAATGATTTTTCCTAAATACTAAACTCTTGATTTAAAATAAAATTTTTTGTGTGCATATGTCTTTGCACAAAATATTTGGCTAATATATACACTGATCAGCCATAACATTAAAACCACCTTCTTGTTTCTACACTCACTGTCCATTTGATCAGCTCCACCATATAGGAGCACTTTGTACTTCTACAATTACTGACTAGTCCATCTGTTTCTCTGCATGTCTTTTTAACCTGCTTTCACCCTGTTCTTTAATGGTCAGGACCACCACAGAGCAGGTATTATTTAGGTGGTGGATGATTCTCAGCACTGCAGTGACACTGACGTGGTGGTGGTGTGTTAGTGTGTGTTGTGCTGGTATGAGTGGATCAGACACAGCAGCACTGCTGGAGTTTTTAAATACTGTGTCCACTCACTGTCCACTCTACATTCCTTCCTGGTTGGTCCACCTTGTAGATGTAAAGTCAGAGACAGTAGCTAATCTGTTGCTGCACAGTTTGTGTTAGTCATCCTCAAGCACATCATTATTCATCACAGGATGCTGTTGAAAAGATATTTTTGGTTGGTAGACAAATTCTCAGTTCAGCAGTGAAACTGAGGGGTTTAAAAACTCCAGCAGCACTAATGTTTCTGATTCAATCATACCAGCTCAACACACTAAAACACACCACCACATCAAGGTCCCTAAATTGCTGAGAATGATCCACCACCCAAACCGAAAGTGGTGCAAACTAAATTGCGCGTGTGGACTCCCTAACTAAAGTGGCGGCAAGCTAATGTAAAACTTACTCACCTCAATATAAATACACCGCTTTTAGTAATGGGATTAAACAACGAGAATCCCTCCCGTATATTCGCTATAGAACTAAAGTACAAACTGTTAATAATAATGGAATAACTTTTAACTTTTAACTATTTTAACAGCTACTGGCCAACTATCAATTGGCTACAGCAGATTGTTTCACAAAACAGCAAAATTTAATCGATGATTAATGACTACGGGATAGCTGGTCTAAAACTTTAATACCCAATCCACGTGTATACTTTTATATCTAACACTATTTAACAAAAAATATATATTTTTATAGCTAGTATTAGACTTACCTTTTTCTGAGAAGCGAGAGAAAACGGCTGCTGGACTGCAGGTGGAAAACTCTGGAAAGAACGTACACGTCACAGCATTGATGGAATGACGTCAGACGCACAAGAGAAACTTAATCGAAGTGCTTTTAATGAAACTGGAAAAGCAAGTTAGACGAACAAACTGTATTTTTTAAGCTGATTGAATCCACAAAATTACACCGCTATCAGTAAAGCAAAAAGCTGAATTAGACCCATTCAAAATTCTACATTAATTCAACTACTACTAGAGTACACTTTTTACAGTGCAGTTGATGCACTGTAAATGCAGGTTTACGCAGGTTTGAGGAATCTGAGCTTGTAAATTAGATCAGTGGTTAAAATGTTTTAGAATTAATTTATTTGCTTTTCCTATTTTCCCACTTTTCATGGATGATTTTTAGCTGCTGCATCAAGTTGACATATAAGTTAGAAATGGTGTTTTCTTAAAGTAAGAATACCGATATAGATCATTTAAGTGCTTACATTTCCACACATTTTGTTAAACTCTTGAGTTGTGCTTCAAATTAATCCCGCCAAAATTCAGTGGTTGTAGGTTATTGGGATATATACAGTATCTATGACTTGAATGTACTACCCAAGTCAAAAAAGAAACTATATAGAAAATGCAACACTTATTTCATCTTATATGAACCCAAACTATTTCATGTTTTGTCTGGTCAACTTCAATTCTTAACAGACACATAAATGCATTTTAAGCTACAACACATTCTAAAAAAGTTGGAAATGGGCTAGTAATAAGGTAAAAAAAAAAAAAAAGTAGATAATGTGAACAGCTGATTATAATCATGAATTGGCACAAATCATGTTCAGATGGAAGGAAGAAAATAGGTTGTTAAAGTGGTTTACAGGATTAAAAGAACAATCTTCATATTTTTTCAAAATGACTGCTTCCGTTTATACTAACAACATTTACTTTTACATTTACATTTACTTTTACTTCTTTTAATACTTCTTTAGTACATTTAATATCAGAAAATTACTTTTGATACTTAAGTACATTAAAAATCAGATACTTTTAGACTTGGAACCTGAATTCAATGATTCGGATGGGTGAGTGAATGGCAATATAGTGTATGCATTTGTATAAACATGTAATTTACCACAGCTGTAAGGTGCTGGAAAAGCTTGAAAATAGACCTTGAAAGTGCTTAAAAAGTGCTTGAATTTGACCTCTGAAAAGGTGTATGAACCCTGATGTTTATATATGTTGAGTTTAAATGAAGTTAACCAGACACAACATGAACTATTTTGGGTTATGATTAGAGATGGGACGATCGGGGTTTTTGGCACCGATTCCGATCTGCGATCTCCTTTCAGGGACATGAAGAGCCTCACAGTGAAGATAAACCGGAGCAGCGCGCGCGCGTTTGTGTGTGTGTGTGCGCCTTTAGAAGAGACGCTTTGTTCACTGTATCGCTATAAGTGATTCATTGATTCACGAGTCATTTTTCGCGAAGCGTAAGTTTCTCTTCTCAGTTATCTCTCCGTGTTTACTGTTATTTATTAAATGTCGTGGTTTAAAATAAACACCAACTACTACAGAACATTTTGTGTGACTCTCTTACATTAAAAAGCTTCATTAAAAAGCTTAATTAAACTGCTATTACCACAGATCTGTAACCGACCGTCAGACTCGTTCCGTCTAAGGAGCTAAAAGTTCAGCAGATGATCCTGAACTAACGAATTTGGTAATGAATAAACTTTTGCCTCTGATTGGCTCTGTAACGTTTTCTGTTCTCATCTACATCACAAGTAAGAACCGCTCACGATTTACCAAAGTGAACCAGGAGTTTATATAACGTGCTGATAGAATCGACTCAGATGTGACCGGGTTGAATTATCTTTTTAAAGTAAATATTACAATCAGCAAAATTACATCGTATGTATGATGCACAACGTTAATTATGTTATTTTAGGTCATGAAGAGCTTTCACTGTGGTTTCTGTACGATGGTTGATGAATGGTGATGTGATGTTTGGTGCTTCGTAGCTCAAAGTCTGGATCAATCCACTGAGCTGTTAACTTAACGTGATCTTTATATATCACACGATCGGATCGGCTACTTTTAGGAAATATCGCCGATCGCCGATAGCATATTTTGATTAAAAATCGGCCGATACCGATTCATAGCCGATCGATCGTCCCATCTCTAGTTATGATGGAATAAGAATCGATGTAAATGTAAGAAACTCTGCATTAATTTCATTTGCATTTTCTATACTGTCCCAATTTTTTTATTTGAGTAGTACATAGATATATATCAACTCAAGAGTGTTTAACAAAACGTGTGGCATTTTTAACCCTTTAATGTTCTGCTCAACTATTAGTTTAAATCGATATATTTGGGTAAAAATAAGCTGTATTTAAATAATCTTGTTTGGGCCGTATCTACTCTCTAATTGGCATGTGTTAAACTAAAAAAATATTGGTATTCTTACTTTAAGAAAACATTGTTTCTAACTTTAAGCATGAGCTGAAAATCATCCATGAAATGTTGGAAACGTTGAAAACTAGGAAAAGCAAAGAAATACTTAAAAGGTTAATGACATGCATTTCCCTCAACACCATGAATGTTTCCTCTGCCGGTGTAATACAGAAATTAGATGAAGAAATATTAGTCGGCAGGTGAGTTTTTATAAATCAACATTTCTTCATGAGTTTTGCACTGAATTAATTCCAAACAAATGTAAAACGTTTTATCTGTGGTTCGAATGTAATAAAAAATGTAAGCTAGATATCTGAACAATGTTAATGTTAATAATAAGAAATAAAAAAAAACAATGGTGCGGCGAATTTACTGTTAATCATTAACTTACATCAGCGTGTTAAACGGGGAGCTTCTGATATTTTCGTGTCTTTGGGTGAACGACGCGCTTCACTTTGTTTGCACATGCGCATTAATGAGTGTAACCACCGATCTAACTTTCAAGCGCAGATTCGCCAAAACCTGCTGCAGTCTGTCACACATCTTACATCATTTAGCTTATTTATTATTATTATTTTGTTAAGGAGTAAGTTGCCAAAAAATTTTATACTCCAGTAAAGTACAGATACACAAAAATCAGTTTCACTGAAAAAACAGCAAATAGAGACTTAATTTTTCTCTGTGTACTTGATTCTTATGCTTCTTTAAAAAGCAAGAACAGGAACTTCTTTTGCTGCTCCCCACCTTTGAGCAAGACCATGTAGCTGTAGCAAAACAAACACAGAAGAACAAAACAAATGGCTTTATTTGTCACATGTACAACCCCAAATCAGAAAAAGTTGGGACAGTATGGAAATGCAAATAAAATAAAAACATTCTTCTTACATTCTTTCTTACATTTACTGTAACTTTTATTTGATGTCAGACAGGATGAACCTGAAATATCTCATGTTGTATCTGCTTAACTTCATTTCATTTATTAATAAACATCCATTCCTGCATTTCAGGCCTGCAACACATTCCAAAAAGGTTGGGACGGGGGCAATTTAAAACTAGTAATGAGGTAAAAAAACTAAATAATGATGTGATTCCAAACGGGTGATTGTAATCATAGTTTAGTAGAAAAAATCCAGGAAAGGCTGAGAGTCTTTGATGAGCAAAGATGATCAGAGGATCCAGTTTATCAACAAATGTGTGAGAAAATGATTGAAATGTTTAAAAACAATGAACCTCAAAGAAAGATTAGCAGGGATTTGCATGTTCTCCCTCTACAGTGCATAATATCATTAAACCATTCAAGGAATCAGGAGGAATTTCAGTGTGTAAAGGACAAGAGCGCAAGCTTAAGCTGAACATTTGTGATTCGTGACTCAACAATAGCTGATATAACAACATGGGTGAGGGATTAGTTTATCAAACCTTTATCAAGCTCTACAATACAGAGTTACTGCACAAATGATACTTAAACCTTTACTGTGGTAAAAAGAAGCCTCATGTTAACCATGTCCAGAAGCGGCGTCGACTTCTCTGGGCTCGGAGGCATCTAGGATGGACCATCACACGGTGGAAACGTGTATTGTGGTCAGATGAATCTGCATTCCAGGTCTTTTTTTTTTTGAAAAAATGGATGCCGTGTGATCTGGACCAAAGAGGAAAAGGACCATCCAGACTGTTATCAGCAACAAGTCTAAAAGCCAGGGTCAGTCATGGTATGGGGGTGTGTCAGTACCAGGGTCTGTCATGGTATGAGGGTGTGTCAGTACCAGGGTCTGTCATGGTATGAGGGTGTGTCAGTACCAGGGTCTGTCATGGTATGAGGGTGTGTCAGTACCAGGGTTTGTCATGGTATGGGGGTGTGTCAGTACCAGGGTCTGTCATGGTATGAGGGTGTGTCAGTACCAGGGTTTGTCATGGTATGGGGGTGTGTCAGTACCAGGGTCTGTCATGGTATGGGGGTGTGTCAGTACCAGGGTTTGTCATGGTATGGGAGTGTGTCAGTACCAGGGTCTGTCATGGTATGGGTGGGTGTCAGTACCAGGGTCTGTCATGGTATGGGGGTGTGTCAGTACCAGGGTCTGTCATGGTATGAGGGTGTGTCAGTACCAGGGTCTGTCATGGTATGGGGGTGTGTCAGTACCAGGGTCTGTCATGGTATGAGGGTGTGTCAGTACCAGGGTCTGTCATGGTATGGGGGTGTGTCAGTACCAGGGTCTGTCATGGTATGGGGGTGTGTCAGTACCAGGGTCTGTCATGGTATGAGGGTGTGTCAGTACCAGGGTCTGTCATGGTATAGGGTGTGTCAGTACCAGGGTCTGTCATGGTATAGGGTGTGTCAGTACCAGGGTCTGTCATGGTATGGGGGTGTGTCAGTACCAGGGTCTGTCATGGTATGAGGGTGTGTCAGTACCAGGGTCTGTCATGGTATGAGGGTGTGTCAGTACCAGGGTCTGTCATGGTATGAGGGTGTGTCAGTACCAGGGTCTGTCATGGTATGAGGGTGTGTCAGTACCAGGGTCTGTCATGGTATGGGTGGGTGTCAGTACCAGGCAGGGATGGACTGGCCATCGGGAGGGTCGGGAGTTTTCCCGGTGGGCCGCTCTGTATGTGGGCCGCTGAGTCGCGCCTCTGGGAGCCGTTTTAATAATTTTATTTTTGCGCAGTTCTTATCGGCTGTAATGCACCCATTCCGCATCCATCAGTAGAGAGAATCAATAATAAGAGCCTCAAATCCGAAACACTTTCTGTATCTCGGACAGAGCGAGCGCGACACACACACACACACACACACACAGAGAGAGAGAGGACACCGTAACCGAGCTACAGAGAGAACATGCAGTAGTGCTAGTAGTATAATGACAAATAATTAAGAAATAAACTATAAACTTGTTTAATGATGTTAAATCTGATTGGTTTGTGGCGCTCATGTTTTAAAGCAGAAACAAACACAGGCACATCTCTGTACAAGAGAGGATTTTTCTGAAACTTAATGCAATGTAACCACAGTCTGTCTCTTCCATATAGTTGTTTTCCTTTTAAAATGAATCTTTTTTTCTCATGTAAGTGTTGTTTGAATTAGGCCTACATTTAGGGCAAGGTAGCAACATTTTCATGATCGTTCATTATTGATATTAATATCAGGGCTGTCTCATAGTTTACCCAGTAGCGCCTCCCGAAGAACGAAGAGTCATTTTTTTAAACGGCTCTTTAAAAGGAACCGAGCCAAAAGATCCGGCTCCCTTCACGGAGCCATAATTCCCATCACTATGAGAGAGTGAAAAATAAATTGTTTTAAATATCCTTGAATAATAATCCTGAAGTGTGTATTATCCCACCACAGTATCCTCGCTGCATGTCCATTGGCCAATCACAGAAATGTCCCTCCCCCAAGATAAACCGTAATTAAAAAATACATAGTGAATGAGTGTGAGATGGAGAAAGGGTCGAAAAAGCATAAAGGAGGTGCAGAAAAAGCCCGTGATGAAGAAAAAAAAAAAAAAAGATAAAGCTGCAAGCTGATGCAGAAAAGTGCAGGAAACTAATCAACCTGTTTGGCAGTGAGGAACTACAGCATAGCCAAAGAGCAGAAAAGGTGTAGTTAGTAATGCCGTGGGGGGAGGGGGGGGGTGATATGTGTGGCGCGATGTGCTTGTAGTGGGCTGGTCAAAAAAAAAGTCCGGGGCTGAATTTTGTTCCCAGTCCAGCCCTGGTACCAGGGTCTGTCATGGTATGGGGGTGTGTCAGTACCAGGTTCTGTCATGGTATGGGGGCGTGTCAGTGCCCTTGGTAAAGGTCATTAACACTTCTGTGATGCAGCATTAATACAGAAAAGTACATTGAGATCTTAGAGCAACATGTGCTGCTTTCAAGACGTCGTCTTTTCCAGGGACGTCCAGAATTTTTTAACAAGATGATGCAAAACCACCTGCTGCACACATTACAAAGGTCAACTTCATTTCATTTATTGCAACACATATATTCATTGCAACACATTCCAAAAAAAGTTGGGACAGTAAAGCGTTCCTTTTCACCACTTAAAAGAGGTTTTGGCACCGAGGAGACCAAGTGATTTAGTGTTTCAGCTTTTATTTTGTCTCGTTCTTCCTGCAAACACGTCTTAAGATGTGTAACAGTACGGGGTCATCGTCACATTTTTCCTTTCAAAATTCTCCACAAATTCTCTATTGGGGACAGATCAGGACTGCAGGCAGGTCAGTCCAGTACCCGTACCCTCTTCTTCTGCAGCCACGCCTTTGTAATGTGTGCAGCAGGTGGTTTTGCATCGTCTTGTTGAAAAATGCAGGACGTCCCTGGAAAAGAACCCCATACCATGAGAGATCCTGGCACTGAACCTCATACCATTGGACTTGTTGCTGATAACAGTCTGGATGGTCCTTTTTGTTTTTTGTACAGAGCACATGGTATCCATCTCTTCCTTAAAATATCTGAAATACTGATTTGTTTGACCACAATACAAATTTCCTCTGTGTGATGGTCCATCCCAGATGCCTCTGAGAACGGAGAACTTGAACATGATTAACACACGACTTGCATGTATTTTTGTGGCTGTAACTCTGTATTGTAGTGCTTGATAAAGGTTTGCCAAAGTAATTCCTTGCCCATTTGGTTCTATTAGCAATCAATGAATGAATGTTCTTAATGTAGTGCCATCCGAGGGATCTGAAATCACAAGTGTTCAGCTTAGGCCTGCATCCTTGCCCTATATGTACTGAAGTTTCTCTATGTTCCTTGCATTGTTTAATGATTACATGCACTTTAGGAGTGATGCATCAGGACGTTGTCCTTCTAAAACAAGCGTTCATAGTTTTTTCGTTTAGATTTAGAAATGTATGAGTGTTTCTAACATTTGGTTCCATCTGAGAGCAGGTTAAAGCTAAATGCTGCTCCATTGTTTTTAGTGTTCAGCTCGGCAGCTCGCTTAGTCTAAACCCTAGTGTTTATTTTAGTCCCTTGTCTCTTTTGATGTTCCCTGACATTTAGTACCATCTAAGAGCAGTATAAAAGCTAAATGCCTGCTTAATTTAGTTTAGTTTAGCTAGAGAAGCTTGTAAGAACCAGTTAGTTAACTTGAGATAGATACTTTATTCTTTCCAAGGATTTTTGTTTTAGATTAACCAATTTGTATCTTAGTGAAAGAGTTAACAACACTTACATGTTCTGGATCCATGATGCTCTTCAGACTCACTAGGTAGGAAGGCTCTTCTTTCTTTAAAAATTCCTTGTGTTCCTTAATCATCTGACTCTTTTCTTTCACTTCATCCCAGTCGTCACCTGTCTATATATTTTAATAATGGGATAAAAGAAGCAAATTTTTGCTAGGTTTAGTGTTTTGTCAAAGCAGTAGTTTTAGTGCTTGTAACTTCCATTGTGTTCATTTGTATTCCTGGGTAAGGTAGGCCTTCTGGTTGAAGTATATTCTTTGCTGTAACTTGTTTTAGAATCTATCTTTGTAACTTTGACTATTAACTTGCTTAACTGTGCTAGAATTTAACTATTTAACTAAAGCTAGTCTGTTTCTGCATTAATCTGTGTTTTGCTGATTGGTTAAAGTGGTTTCAGGTGTCTATTGTTAGAGGCCTAGATGTGAATTGAGGGGCAGGGCTAAGCTTAGTATAAAATTAAATCTCCAGCCATTGAATTAATCAGTGCTTGTAACTTCCATTGTGTTCATTTGTATTCCTGGGTAAGGTAGGCTTCTGGTTGAAGTATATTCTTTGCTGTAACTTGTTTTAGACTCTATCTTTGTAACTTTGACTAATAACTTGCTTAACCCTTTTATGCCTGAGTGGAACATTCCATTTTCGGACACTATGTAACATAGTCATAGATTTTTATTTATTTATTTATTAGGATTTTAACATCATGTTTTACACTCTTTGGTTACATTCATGACAGACACACGGTAGTTACTCGTTACACAAGGTTCATCACTTCTCAAGGTTATATCGAACACAGTCATGGACAATTTTGTGCCTCCAATTCACCTCACTTGAATGTCTTTGGACTGTGGGAGGAAACCGGAGCACCCGGAGTAAACCCACGCAGGCAAAGGGAGAACATGCAAACTCCACACAGAAAGGACCCGGACCACCCCACCTGGGGACATAGTCATAGAAAAAAACTTATTGTGTAAATACAGTACATAGCATAGACTATATATACACACCATTATAACCAGAAGAATCGGTTCTTTAAAATGATATAAAACTCAGTATGGTTATTTAAGTGTAATATAACAAAATCTATACAAAAATCCTCCAAAATCAACCTAAAAAACCTCTCAATTTTTATTTTATACATAAATACTTACATTTTTAACACATTTCTGTGCAATATAGAGAAAAATATAGAGTATATGAAATGTTTGCAATTTTGTGAGCCATTTGTCAAGAAAATAATTTTGAATCTATCATCTTCTACTCAAAAGTTATAATCAATTTAGCAGAAGGTGTCATTTAGCAATTTAGAATGTTCGTGTAGCTCCTTTTTTACTCCACTTTTTACCAGTGTCAGCATACACTATAAACCAATGAAAGTGTACTTCTTTCTTAATTATTACTAAATTGTCAACATCCATATTTTTGAAATAAGACAGCAGATAAAATGTATTTGACAAAATAAGCACTCTAACAACAGTGTATAGTTCAAAAACATTAAAGATTTTTATTGGAATTATATACATTATTATATACAACAATACAATATAGTTCGGCACTTTTGAAGAACAATGAACAATGCATCACTCCATAAAACAAACTCTCAAATAATTAAATTCAACAATACAAGAAAAAGCAATTATTTGTTCAGGATAATCATTGAACAATTCAGTAAACAGTTTTGAGGCAACAGGACATCAAATCTCATCTAAGCCAAAAATTCACTACAAAATATTTTACAGAAAATGCACAATGGATAATTACCTCAAATGACCTCCTTTCAATGAACAATGCACACTGAACTTTGACCTGTGAAGAGAAAGAGAAACAAAGAACATATACACAAACAGGGGTTGAGGAAGGATGAGAGGGGCTGACAGTAGAAGACAGAAGCCCTATGTAGGTCTAACTGCGAAACTCATCTCCTTCGCTAGAATGCCAAGACTGAAAACAGTTTCGATTGCCAACTAAACAAAATCTTCTACCTTGGCACTCAGGAGCCATGCATGCAATCTTTGTTTTATTTTATTTTTTGAATTTTTTGTAACAAAGCCAGTAATTTCTTGATACTTGCTCCATCTGAGGAATGTGGGTGATGTAAAACGATGAGGAAGTGGTTGGAGCTACTGAAGGCTGAGATGGCAAAATTGAATCGACTGCAATGTCTGCAAGCTGGCGCGACAGATTTTCCCTAAAGTTTATCTGGCTGTAGCCTGCTAAACTAAACCCATAACGTGATGCTGGATTGGAATGATGCCAGTCCTGAAACAAAATGAAACTATTAACCACGGCTATGTCCACAAAATTGAAGAAAAGTGTTTTCCACCACTTTTGAGTTTTCTGAAGCAGACTGTATGTGTTTAACATTTGATCAGATCTGTCAACACCTCCCATGTGTTTATTGTAGTCCTTTACTACAGCTGGTTGACGGACTACTTTTCTGTCCCACGTGGCACCATTCTTTACCATCCTAGAAACCTCTGATGAATCATTAGCATTGTGGAAATTAGAGAGGCATGTAACTGCTCGCGTGTCCTTCCACTGAACTACTAAGACATTTCCGTCAATTCTACACCACCTCATATCACCACGGTTAGCTTGCCGCTCCCATTTTTTGACATCTTTGAAATCCACTGGGAATTTCTTACGATTAATCCTACATGTCCCACAAGCATTGATTCCTCACTCCTTAAATCGGACCATAATAGTTGGTGATGTATAGAAGTTGTCAAACCAAACTGTGTGACCTTGATTTTTAAATGGCTGCACAAGGTCTTCGATCACTTTTATAGCCAAATCAGTTATGCGCCCATCAGCACTGCCTGTGTATACATCAAAGTCTAAGGTATATCCCGAATCTGAAGTTGCAATGACCCACAATTTGAAACCCCAGCGAGTAGGTTTGCCCTTCATATACTGCTTGAATCCTGATCGACCTTTTGATTTTACCATTCTCTCGTCTATGCTCAGATTTTCATCAGCCTGGAAAAGCTGCTGACACTTGGTTTTGAGGTGGTCCATCAGGTAACGCAACTTCCTAAGACGATCAAGATTATTTTCTGTGGCAGGATCTACAACATGGAGGGCTGCCATCAATTCCTTGAAACGGTCACGGGACATGAATAACTTGGCCCATGAACCCTGAAGAGATCTGGTTCCCCAATATCTGTGAATGCTGTGGAGGGACGTGAAACCCATGTAAATGAGGAGCCCAAGAAACCGGTAGAATTCATCCGGGGTCACTTCTTCCCATGCCCCATGATGGTTCGCATAAGATGGTGTACGTGAAAAACAACTTGAAGTCTATTTCACGCAAGATACTTGTGGCTGACCGTACAGCCCTATGCACACTTCCCAGATCTATGCATACTGGACGAGAAGGATTAAATGGTATGGGCTCTGGTGCTTCTGTGTCTACATCAGCATAGGAAGGAAAGGATATAGAGTCAGGGAAGCGTTTCCGCTTCCTACCCGACATGGGACAAGAAAGACTTACCAAACCCATAAAAGAAAACAAACATTAGTAAAAATCATAATCTCAGTTTGTACTCTTTTGTTGATTTTATATTTTGTTGGCAGCCCTGATTGTGTGTGTGGGTGCAAATGCTGACATTTATTGTCAGCATATACTGTATGTACACACACACACATTTACAAATACACACACTTGGAATACATGTATTTACCGATAGGAGGTTGTTGGTTGAGCCCTCTGCTCATCTTGCTCTTCTTCATCCTCTTCTTCCCCTTCATCCAGGAGCTTCATGTCCATGAAGTCCTCTTCTTCAATGGTCATGCCTTCATGATCTTCATCGCTGTCATGTTCAGCAATAAGTCTAAGCTCGTCAGGGCCTAGCCGCTGTCTCCTCTTCAGAGACTCCATAAGGCGTGAATATTGAGCCTTGTCTCCATCCATCTCAGAATAATAAAAAAAGAGATTACAATGAATAATGGTGGTGACAGTGATGTTATTTTAAAAATAATTACATATATGTAGAATTCAATCACAAATACTCTGTATGTTTTTGTCAGAGAAGCTAATGTCCACAGGCTCATGTTTTGAAGTAAACTGAAGTACACTGAACCTACATAATCAATACATATGACAAAAGTTTCTCAAATCTGGCACATGGTTTACACATAAAACAATAATTATCTAAGAGGAGCAATAATTACAAGACAAAACTTGATGCTATGGTTATATTTAAAAATGTTGTAAATAGTCACAGACTGAAATGTTATGCACCTGTATGCTTTCTGACAAAGTTTGATATCATATTTTAGTCCCTTTCAAATATCTCTTGCAATACATTAGAAAATTATGCAAATCTGACAGAAATATTTTATAGATAAAACTATATTTCACTGATACAAGTAAGAATTACCACAGAAAAAAATATATTATGGTTAAAAAAAAAAAAAAAACTATAAATTGCCCAGACTGACATGTTATCTACCTATATGCACATATATGGTAGCATAGCATACTTTAGTCTCTTTCAAATAAATGCAGCAATTTTTTAGAAAATGATGCAAATTTGACAGAAATATTTTATAGATAAAATAATATTTCACTGATACAAGTAAGAATTACCACAGAAAAAAATATATTATGGTTAAAAAAAAATAAAAAATTATAAATTGCCCAGACTGACATGTTATCTACCTATATGCACATATATGGTAGCATAGCATACTTTAGTCTCTTTCAAATAAATGCAGCAATTTTTTTGAAAATTATGCAAATCTGACAGAAATATTTTATAGATAAAACTATATTTCACTGATACAAGTAAGAATTACCACAGAAAAAAAATATATTATGGTTAAAAAAAAAAAAAAATTATAAATTGCCCAGACTGACATGTTATCTACCTATATGCACATATATGGTAGCATAGCATACTTTAGTCTCTTTCAAATAAATGCAGCAATTTTTTAGAAAATGATGCAAATTTGACAGAAATATTTTATAGATAAAATAATATTTCTCCATTATAAGTACAAATTACCACAGATAAAATATACCATGGAAATAAGTTATAAATTGCCCAGATTGACGTTATCTACCTTTATGCTTTCTGCCTCAGCTAACTTACTTTAGCCAGTCATGCTAAATGCATGTAATGCAAAATGTAATGCTATTATGAGCTAAGTTAAGATGATTTCTAAGCAGACTTTAGACAGTATTGAAGTAAAACAAGTAAGCTATAACTGATTTCAAGATTACATACATATAATCTTTCTTTGGAGTTTTTGGAGTAGCTCGTTCCAACCACATGGCTGCAGAGTGCAACAAACAGCTCCGGTAAACAGCTAGAATCTAGCTTAGCTTGGTTCACTACTGTTCACTTATTTGTGTAAAACTGCTGCATACTTTACAAACTACTAAACAAACTAGACTAAAAAGGTATCTGATAAACTCTCCACATGTATTTATTTCCATCTAGATGGACATAAAAACCATTACAATCCATTCAGAAAGGAGAGTGTGCAGCTGACTGACTGAACTTAGAACGCATCTCTGTAAATCACCTCAGCTTTGCAAAAGCGTAAAGCACTAATAATATTACAATTTTACCATTAAAGCCAAGTTTTCTGAGTAGAAATGAGAAGTAATAACACTAATAAACAGTTTTAAATCGATCTTACCTCATTTGACTGATAGGATTTCTCTCTCTGTGTTGTTATGGTGGTTACAGCTCAGTCCACTCTCTCAGCAGCTGTCCGTGTAAGGGGGGGGGGGGGGGTGATTGAAAAACTTTTTCCTCCGACTTCTCATTAACTATGCAAAACAGCCACGACACAAACCGCTTGACCAATGATATTGCCCTTTAGCCTGGGTTGCCAGCTGCCTGGGGCAGTTTTCAGATTTACAATCAGTGATTGGACGGCGGAGATATAAGGCTTTAAACCATTGAAATTATTGTTTCGAAATTTGAATGGGCCGGCTTTAAAGGGTTAACTGTGCTAGAATTTAACTAAAGCTAGTCTGTTGCTGCATTAATCTGTGTTTTGCTGATTGGTTAAAGTGTTTTCAGGTGTCTATTGTTAGAGGCCTAGCTGTGAATTGACACACCTTCTCTCATACACCGAGAGGATCAGGTAGGGGTGGTGGTACAGGTTTGCTCTTGACCAGGAAATGGCACTTCACTCCTGTGAATGTTTCTCACCTTAACATTTCATCCTTTGAATTTCATGCTATTACTGTTACTTTTCCAATTACTCTTCATATCGTTGTCATCTACAGACAACCTGGCGCACTGGGAGACTTCATAGAAGAGCTGGATGTTCTTCTGAGTTTCTTCCCTTCAGATGGAACTCCTCTGACTCTTCTTGGTGACTTTAATCTCCCTACAGACAAACTTCAGTCCTCCTGTCTTCTTCCTCTTCTTTCATCTTTCGACCTCCTCTTTAACCACAGCCCTCCAACACACAAAGGAGGCAATCTTCTGGACCTGGTCTTCAGCCGTCAATCTTCTGTTCTGGACCTCACCGTCACCCCACTCCACCTCTCTGACCATCACTTTGTGTCCTTCTCTCTCTATCTCCCAAGTCTTTCTACCTCCAACCACACATACACCCTTAAAACATGCCCTAATCTTCACCCTCTATCTTCCTCCCTGCTGATCTCCAACATCCTAACTTCACTACCTAACCCTGACATGCTTCCAACCCTTCCACTCAACTCTGCAACTAATACTCTACTCTCGTGTCTTTCAACATCCCTCGATCAGCTCTGTCCTCTTACCCTCAAATGAGGAAAATCTTCCCACCCTGTTCCTTGGCTTTCAGATGCATTGCACAGCAACAGAAGAGAATTAAGGGCAGCTGAGAGAAAGTGGAGGAAATCTAAGCTTAGTGTTGATCTCCGCTCCTACCACGATCTGCTGTCCAGGTTCTCATCTGACGTGACTGCTGCAAAACTTCTTTTTACAAAGCCAAGCTTGAACAATCCGCTGCTGACCCACGTAAGCTTCATGCTATATTTTCTTCACTTCTGAACCCTCCTCCTCCTCCCCCATCTGCCTCTCTTACTGCTACTGACTTTGCAACATTCTTTCAGGACAAGATTGACAAAATCAATCAATCCTTCTCTCCGACTGACCCACTTTCAACTGACCCTCAACCCACCAACACACTCACCAGCTTCACCCCACTCACCATGGACGAGGTTACACAGCTTCTCTCATCCAGCAATCCCACCACATGCGCACTTGACCCTATACCATCCACCATCCTCAAAGACATCTCACAGGACTTAATCCCCTTCATCACACCCATCATCAACAACTCTTTGACATCAGGCGTTGTCCCTACTGCTTTTAAGAAGGCACAAGTCATTCCCCTTCTTAAGAAACCTACACTAGACACTACAGACATTAACAACTACAGACCTGTCTCACTCCTCTATTTTCTATCCAAAATTCTTGAACGTTCTGTCTATAACCAACTATCTGCCTTTCTTACTCAGAATGACCTCCACGATCTGTACCAGTCTGGCTTCAAGGCAGCGCATTCTACGGAAACAGCACTTGTAGCTGTTACTGAGAAGCTTCATGCAGCCAAAGCAGCCAAACTGTCATCGGTCCTTATTCTTCTTGACCTCTCTGCAGCCTTCGACACAGTGAATCACGGCATTCTCTTGTCCACTCTCTCCAACCTTGGAGTAACAGGTTCAGCACGGCAATGGATGGCCTCCTACCTCGAAGGGCGCTCCTACCAAGTGTCATGGAGGGGATCCTTATCTCCCCCATGCACTCTCTCAACCGGTGTTCCTCAGGGCTTTGTACTTGGCCCACTTCTTTTCTTTATCTACACCTGCTCTCTGGGTAAGGTCATAGCCTCCCATGGCTTCTCCTACCACTCCTATGCAGATGAAACTCAGCTCATTCTGTCATTTCCTCCTTCAGACACACGAGTCTCAGCTTGCATCTAAGCATGTCTGCGAGATATCTCACAATGGATGTCAGCTCATCATCTAAAACTTAATCCCAGCAAGACAGAGATGTTGCTCATTCCCGGAGATCAGTCTCCAACCCAGGACCTAGTCATTTCTCTTGATGACTCCCAGATCCAAGATTGCTCCCAGTTGATCCAAGATGGCGGCGCGTTAACACGCAGCGGCCGCTCTGGGGTCGAAAAACGGTGTTTTTTTGTTGTTTTCAGAAAAAGTTTGTAAGTTTGTTTAGGACAGTTTTGTTTATAAACGTATGGAAACCACTTTTGACTCAGTTTACAACCGCCAAACACTGCTACAACTGAGGAAACAGTCAGAAACTAACCTGCGGGATGATCTGCGGCAAACTCTGCATGGACTCTGCCTACTTCGCGAACCAGGCCTACAGTCCTCGGTGTTACCTGAAGCAGGTGACCGGGGGAGGGGGCGCCGCAAGCGGTGCTCGAGGAAGCAGAAGCGTGGAAAGCGAGCCGGGGTCCGTGCTAGGCTAAAAGCTAACCCAAGCCGGCCGGCTCTACCATCGTTATTCCTCGCAAATGCATGCTCTCTGGAGAATAAACTGGACTGTATCAGACTTCAGCGAACGACCCAATGTGAGTACAGAGACTGTTGTGTTTTAATTTTCACTGAAACATGGCTTAGCGACAACATTCCAGACAGTGCCATTCAGCTAGACGGGCTAGCATCGTATCGCGCCGATAGAAATGCAGCTCAGTCCGGTAAAACACGAGGAGGAGGCGTTTGTGTTTACATTAACACCGAATGGTGCAAGGACTCTGTGCTTGTTGTGGCGTACTGTTCTCCGATGGTGGAATTTGCTGTTGTTAGATGCAGACCTTTTTATTTACCACGGGAATTCACCAGCGTGCTTATTGTCGCGGTGTATCTCCCACCCAGCGCGAACGCGAAGGAAGCATTAAGCGAACTCTACAGAGCCATCAGCGAACTACAGACCATTCATCCAGACGGACTGTTTATTATCGCTGGGGATTTTAATCATGCAAATCTTAAGTCTGTTCTCCCTAAATTCCATCGGCATGTGGACTTTGCTACGAGAGGAGCGAACACGCTGGATAATGTTTACACTAACATTGCCGGTGCGTACCGGGCGGAGCCCCGCCCCCACCTCGGATACTCAGACCACATCTCTGTAATGCTAATTCCAGCATACAGAGCACTCGTCAGGCGCTCCAGACCTGTACAGAAACAGGTGAAAACCTGGCCAGAAGGATCCATCTCTGCTCTTCAGGACTGTTTTGAGTGCACTGACTGGGACATGTTTAGGGAGGCTGCAACATACGGCGATTACACTGATCTAGAGGAGTACACGACTTCAGTGACCTGCTACATCAGCAAGTGCATTGAGGACGTCACTACCACTAGAACCATCACTTCCAGACCCAACCAGAAGCCGTGGATGACTCCAGAGGTGCGTGCACTGCTGAGGGCCCGAGACTCCGCTTTTAAAGCAGGTGACCAGCCGGCTCTGAGAACAGCGAGAGCCAGACTGTCCCGGGCGATCCGAGAAGCAAAGCGCGCACACGGCCAGAACATCCACAGCCACTTCCAGAACAGCGGTGACACACGGCGCTTGTGGCAGGGCATCCAGGCCATCACCAACTACAGGACGACTCCACCCGTCTGTGACAGTGATGCCTCCCTTCCAGATGCGCTGAATGACTTCTACGCTCGGTTCGAGGCGCAGAACAACATGTTGGCGAGGAAGATGATCCCACCTTGTGACGACCAGGTGCTTCGTCTCACCACAGCGGACGTGAGGAGAACTCTGCACAGAGTCAACCCACGGAAGGCTTCTGGACCAGACAACATTCCTGGCCGAGTGCTCAAGGGATGTGCAGACCAGCTGGCAGATGTATTCACTGACATCTTCAACATCTCCCTGAGCAGCGCCATCGTTCAAACGTGCCTCAAGACGACCACCATCGTACCCGTGCCAAAGAAGTCATCTGTGTCATGCTTCAACGACTATCGTCCCGTAGCACTCACGCCTATCATCACGAAGTGCTTCGAGAAACTAGTCATGAGGCATATTAAGACACTACTGCCTCCCACCATGGACCCACTGCAGTTTGCGTACCGTCCTAACCGCTCAACGGACGACGCCATATCCACTACACTCCACCTGGCTTCTACACACCTGGACAGAAAGAACACTTACGTCAGGATGCTGTTCATAGACTTTAGCTCAGCATTCAACACCATCATTCCTCAGCATCTAATTGGAAAGCTGAGCACGCTGGGCCTGAACACCTCTCTCTGCAACTGGATCCTGGACTTCTTGACTGAGAGACCTCAGTCCGTCCGGATCGGTAAGAACACCTCCAGCACCACCACACTGAGCACCGGCGCTCCCCAAGGCTGTGTGCTCAGTCCACTGCTGTTTACTCTGCTTACGCACGACTGTACAGCTATGCACAGCTCGAATTCCATCGTTAAGTTTGCAGACGACACAACTGTGGTGGGACTCATCAGCAACAACGATGAGTCAGCGTACAGAGAGGAGGTACAACATCTAACGGACTGGTGCCAAGTCAACAACCTGTCTCTGAACGTGGATAAAACCAAAGAGATGGTCATTGACTTTAGAAAGACACTAAGGGACCACTCCCCACTGCACATCGACGGCTCATCTGTTGAGATCGTCAAGAGCACCAAATTTCTCTGTGTTCATCTGGAGGAGAATCTCACCTGGACCCTTAACACCAGTTCCATCACCAAGAAAGCCCAGCAGCGTCTCTACTTTTTGAGAAGACTGAGGAAAGCTCATCTGCCAACCCCCATTCTCACCACGTTCTACAGAGGAACAATCGAGAGCATCCTGAGCGGCTGCATCACTGTCTGGTTCGGAAATTGTACTGCGTCGGACCGCAAGACTCTCCAGCGAGTAGTGAGGACAGCTGAAAAGATCATCGGGGTCGCTCTTCCATCTCTCACGGACATTTTTAACACCCGCTGCATCCGCAAAGCTCTCAGCATTGTGGACGATCCAACCCATCCATCACATGGACTTTTTACTCTGCTCCCGTCTGGGAGACGATACCGCAGCATCCGGACTAACACAACCAGACTGTGTAACAGTTTTATCCCTCAAGCAATCAGACTCCTCAACTCAGTACTGTAACAATTTCCTCCGGAAATTTTCTGCTGCCACACACTGATCTGTATTGACTGTTACTTGCATTTTTGACTGTTACTTGCATTTTTGCACACCTCCTGGAAATGCACAATAATTTCTGCACCTTACTTGTATTTTGCACCATATTTACTTTTTAGGCACCTTATCTGCATTGCCAATTTTACGCTGCTAATGTACAACATGTCACTACCTCATGAACCATTGTACCATCTATTCACCATCATGTACTAACACTTGTCTTTAGTCCTGTCTTCTAAGTACTTGTTTAGATTAGGGATAACTAGGAATATCTTTTGTAGTTATTTATTATAGGATTTTTTGTATTTATTGTTGTATTTACAGTGTTTTGTATTGTCTTGCACTTTTTGTACCGTGTTACACCGTGATCCTAGAGGAACGCTGTTTCGTTTCAATATGTACTTGTATGTAGCTGAAATGACAATAAAACCTCTCTGACTCTGACTCTGATCAGACCATCTGATAAGGTAAGAAGTCTTGGTGTTATCCTTGATAACCAGCTGACCTTCTCTCCTTATATAGCCAACATGACAAAATCGTGCCGGTTCCTCCTCTACAACATCAGGAAGATTCAACAATTTCTCTCCAGGGAAGCTACCCAGATTCTGGTCCAATCACTTGTAATCTCACGGTTGGACTACTGCAACACTTCCTGGCAGGAGCTCCCATGTCTACTACTAAACCCTTGCAGCTCATTCAAAATGCAGCTGCCCATCTGGTTTTTAACCAGCCCAAACACTGCCACATCACCCCACTGCTGCCACATCATCACCCCACTGCTGCCACATCATCACCCCACTGCTGCCACATCATCACCCCACTGCTGTCTCATCACCTCACTGCTGTGTTCTCTTCACTGGCTTCCTGTAGCTGCACGCATTCAGTTTAAAACACTGATGCTCGCCTACAAAGCCAAAAATGGACCAGCTCCAAGCTACCTTCGTGGTCTAATCAAACCCCGCTCTGTACCACGCAACCTCCGAGCCACTAGTCTCGCTTGACTTGAGCCTCCACTCAGTACTAAAGGAAGACTCTTCTCTGTTCTAGCACCCAAGTGGTGGAATGAACTTCCTCTATCTGTCCGAACATCTGAGTCTCTTGCTGTCTTTAACCCCATGGTGGTCTTTAGCCCGTGAACGGGCTTTGAATTTTTATGTTTGTGTTTCTCTGTATACTGTCACACCGTCAAAATATCATTGTTGGTAAACAAGGAACCTTCTGATAGCTTAAAATCTCTAGTTTTTAGCAACGTAAACATTGAGCTTATTTTGTTTATAAGTTCTTTTAAAAACACAAAAGAATTGTAGGTCTGAAAAATTTCTGCCAGAAATACAGCCTTTATATTTTGTAATATTATACTGCGGTACTTACTTTCATACCGACAACATTTATACCAAACAAGCCAGCACAACTTCACCATCACATTTCTGCTGTTTGTTTTACTTCAAATACATCAGCATCCAAAATATTACAGAAAAGTTTTACATCTGATAAAGCTCTGCCATCATTGCATAGCATGCAATGCATCAAGCACTCGGTAAACAACACCACCGCGACAAATGTATATCAAACAAAAGCATGAGAGCTAAACCAGCACATACCTGGATCTTCTATCTTCAATCTGAGTCCAAATTTATGTTCATTAGTCCTTCCATTCCAGATAAAATCCACTTTTTGTAAATGTTTACAAACACCGGCGGCCATTTTGAATAGTTGCAAGCATGTTGTATAAGTTTATAAGTCAATAACACGCGAATATCAGATCGTATCATAATGAGAGAGCGCTCACAGTAATCACAAAACCTCCCTGTAACTGATAGCACTCAGAGTTTGGCTGTGAGATTGCGCAATACCTTTACAGCCAATGTAGAGACAGTATCCATCTCACCACCTAATACTTGTTTTTCATTGGAGAAATGCAAAAATATTAGCATATTTTGCTTTTGATTGGAGGACCAGCTTATATCCCGCCTTGCTTTTTGCATTTAGCCTCTCGGATTAGTCTAAACAGCTGTATTTCACCAGCCGTCACCATGGAAACACATTACGCACGCTGGTATGTGAGCTTCTGAGTCAGTAGAGTGAGTCAAACTTTTCTCTTAGGGCTGATAATACAGTGTGAATCTATTTAAACGACTCAGTTCGTGAAAAGTTCAACCGGCTGCATGTATCTTGTTACAAATGTAGCGGTTTTTATATGTGTGTGCGCGCTGGGGGAAGGGAGCGCTTACTGGCTCACTGTGAGAGTTCATCACTCCAAAAAACACTCAAATGTTATAAATAATGACTTTATAAAGTATAAATAATGCATTTTACACATTTTATCTGCAGTATAATCTGTTTATTGTCAGTTAGAAAGCTATGGAAAGCTTTGGAGAGCAGTAAAGTGTGATGCCACTCCAGGTGCAATAACTCAAAATCAGAATGAGTTAGAGATCTAAAATTTGGGCCTGTGACAGAAAACCCCTTTGACTACAACTCTATATATGTTCTGTAGATGGTCTGCAGACCTGCAGTCCTACTTATACTCACTGAAACTTTGGCTTTAAAAAAAAATGTAAAAAGCGCCTACATTTTGGGGTGTTTTTGTCATCATTTGATCATTGTAACATAACATCATGGCATTTGGCTGTGTTTTTCTGATACTTTAAAGGGTTTTCTATAACACTGAAGTATAATTTTTGTGTTATCTGTTAGGTTTTTCGGAACATAAAAACGTACATTTAATATGGGAAGTTTTACGGCATTTTCCAAGCTTTACGACATCCAGGCCACGTGGTCTTTTGTCCAACATGTCGCCGGCTAGGCTCTCTCCCTGACTCCTACAGAAGGGGGGGAGGCAGAGCCCGGGGCTTGTTAGCACACTTCATTGGCTCCACCAGCAGTAAAGGAGGAGGAGCCTAGCTGAGTTTAAAAACTGGCGGGGAAGAAAGGCTCGGCCTCTTTCTTACGTGGTTGTGTGTCTAGACTGCAGGAGAAATGGGCGCCGGTCGGCTTAGCTCTGATATATATTCACAGATTATTTTTACACTTAATAAAGTGTTTTAAAGAGTACTTTCTGGACTTCTCGACTGCTTTCTTCAGGACCTTTTTGAACCAAAAGATTCATCCTAACAAATGGTAGCCAGAGGATGGTTCAAGAGGTCTGAGAATTGCATCAGAATTAATTCAGCTGATCAAGGTAAGACCTGGAATTCTGAAAAAATCTTTTGTACTCAGTACAAGGCGCGCGCCTGCTTAAGGTAAACAGACGTTCTCTGTATATATATTAGCTGCATTTATTATTTAGCGTACTGAGTGTGAAAGTGAATCTCAGAATCCGTAAGTGTCTGATTAAATTACTAAAGTATCATTAGATAGTTTAAAACTGTGAATATATGTTGGAGCTAAAAAATTTATGTTTCCTGATTGCTGAGTTTGAATCAGACCGAGCAAAATAAACGGTAAAGGGCTGTTCGGCAGAGGCTTCACCCGGAACACCATTGGAGCGAAACGTGTCTGTCTGTTTCAAAAGCAGGGGCGCGTGATTCGAAAGATCTAAGTTTTAACGAGTCTGGGACTGGGTTAATTCTATAGATCTCAAATTTTCGAGCGTTGGATCTAGAAGTCTGGCAGTTTGAAAAACGGGATTCTATGATTCGAGCGTTGGAAATAATAGGGTCTGGCAGTTTAAAAAACGGGATTCTATCATTCGAGCGTTGTAAAACCTAGGGTCTGGCAGTTTAAAAAACGGGATTCTATGAATGAGCGAACGTTGGAAATCTATTACCTGGCAGTTCAAAGAACGGGGTTCTATGATTTGAACGTGGAAATCTTAGGAGTCTGGCTGTTCAAAGGACGGGATTCTATGAAAAAGATTGTCCTAAAATTCGGACTTGACTGTTTTGGGAACGGAGTTCGGTTAATTAGACTTTAAATTCTAAATTCGGTTCGAAAACAGTACATCGGGAGTTTGTTTGTCAGTGTTTCTGTGCGTATTTATATGTAACCTTTTGTTTGTCCGCCATCTTGCACACGCGTGTTTTCTGTCTGTCCGCCATTTTGGCTCTGTCTGTACGCCATTTTGTCTTGGGAATGCAACGTGGTCTCCCGTCTATCCGCCATTTTGTTTCTTGAGAACGCAGCGTGGCTTTCTGTCTGTCCGCCATTTTGGCTCTGTCTGTCCGCCATTTTGGCTCTGGGTTGCGCAGCGTGGTTTCTTTTGTTCGGCGGCCATTTTGGACCAGAGAGCGCAGCGTGGTTTTCTGTCTGTCCACCATTTTGGCTCTGGGAGAGCTGAGCGGGGTTTTCTGTCTGTCCACCATTTTGGCTCTGGGAGAGCTGAGCGTGGTTTTCTGTCTATCCGCCATTTTTGGCTCTATGTGCGCGGCTTGCCGTATCTCTTGTCCATCGGCTATCTTTGTCTTTGTACGCCTGGATTGGGTAAGTGCTGCAGTTAATTTTATAATCAACTTTATTTTTATAATCTTAAGATAACTGAGTTAAGATGAAGTATTTATGGTACCTTATTAAGTGTGTTTTAAGGTAGATAGCGTTCTTGAACTTTAAGGTTCTTAAACCAGGAAAGGGGGTACTTAGAGTGGAATTCATCCATGTGTGACATAGGACATTTTCACACATAATTAAGGAAAATCTCCTTAATCAGAGTTGTTATAGTGAATAAGATTAAAATTTTGTGAGTAACACAGCGCTTGTTAGTCGTGATAGGAGATTTGCTGGGTGTATTGGTGCATGTATTATTGAGAGATTGCTATATTGTTTCTTTGTTTAATGTATGGGTTAGTGCTGGACAGTGATTTGATGTCGATGTATGTCGCGATGGAAAATGTTTCAATAACGGTGATATGATTTTTGGGCAAATTCGATCGGTGCGCATGCGTCGGTGAATGATGACGTACGCCGCATGCACGAGACCAGTGCTCAGTGTTAAGGCTTTGTTTACACTGGTTACAGTAACAAAGTAGTTTTTAAAGCACATTTCACAGACTGTAATTTAGCTTTTGCTTAAGTATGTTTTGTATTAGTAATTGTTACATTTTGAATAGCATCTGTTACCGAGCAAAATTAAAAAAAAAAACGCTAAAGAAATCGCGAATTCAGTGAGTTGCGACAGGGAGTCGAGTCTTTTGTCTCGGTTCCTTTTGAAGAGCCGCGTATTTACATGGCGACTCCCGGAAGAGTCGGTTCCTTTGTTTCGGTTAGAAGAGCCGATTCATGGATTCGAATCATTTTACGACACATCGCTAGTGATTATACAGTTTGAAAAAGTTTTATGTCATTTGAAATGACACATTACACATCCCTAACTGTTTTAATTGTTGTATCAACATGTTTCTTCTATTGCATTTGAGTTAAGGACAACGTTTCTACTGTTGCATTTGAATTAAATACTACTGTTGTGAGGTTTGTATTTACTCCTGTTTACATTACACAGAGGAGACCCCCTGCTGTTTACTCGGTGAGTACATTTTAAATGCGTTACTTTCTACTTTTTGCTTGAGTGGATTTTCAGAGTAGTAACTTTACTCGTAATTAGGTGGAGATTCATTAAGGTAATAGTACTTTTACTTGAATACACTTTTTGGTACTCTTTCCACCTCTGATTAAGACATGTGTTGATATATTAGATTATATATTGTCAAAGCTTATGTTTATTTGAGAGTGAGGTCGTGTTTTTCTCTGTATACAAATGCTGAATACAAGTAAAAGGTAAAAGCTATTATATTACTGTTTCTAAAATATTGTGTAGTTGTGAAGAGTGAGATTTCATAGCCCTATAAATCTTATGAGGTGTGATCATTTGTTTGCCTCTTGAATTAAATTGGAAATAATGCCTGAAGGTACCACTATTTCTGTACAAGACAGGGACTCTGATCCCTTCTGGATTTGTGCAGAATTTTCTTTCTGTCTCTGTCTGCTACAGAAATATCTGTAGTTATACTAAGTGATCTTGAGGGTTATACTTATCTAACTCGGTTAGTGCCAAATTATGTTCTATAACTGAAAGGAACACATCTCACGTATCAAGTTAATGATTGTATAAACACTACAGTGTACTTTTGTTTACAGGTCCAGCTAACACCAGACTTTGATTGAACTAACTTTAAAATTCTGTGCTTTCCAACAGGATAAACACATTTAGAAGGTTTATTTAATATTTTATTTTCAAGATTTGATTGTAAAATTTGAAAAAGGGGGGAGTATTATGGCAGGAATAAGAATTTATGTTTAATATGCCGCTTTGTGTATTAAATCCTGTGATACATTGTGCTGGGGCAGCTGGACTGGCAGACCTACGGATATGCATGCAGATTCAGGTACGTATATGCATGCAGATTCAGGGACGCCTGGTGAAGGTAATCTTTTGCGACCCTGCGGTCACATATGAGGACATTACATTTTGGTTTTGTTTTGCCTTATTCCTTGACCTGCTAAACTTCGATCGATTGTCCCCATTAGTGGACACTTTTGTCTGCCAGCTAGTGGTAGCAAAAGTACTAGAACACTAATAAAGTTTGTTTGCTTCTTTATTAAGATTTTGACGTTATGTTTTGCACTTTGGTTACATTTATGACAGGAGCGGTGGTTGCTCATTGCACGGGATTCAGGTTGTATCGGGCACAGACATGGACAGTTCAGTGTCTCTGGTTCGCCTCGCTGGCATGTCTTTGGACTGTGGGAGGAAACCGGAGCACCCGGGGAAAACCCACACGACAACATGCGGGCTCCGCGGAGGGGGAACCTTCTTGCTGTGACAGTGTGCGACGGTACTACCCACTGAGCCACCGTGTCACCCAACTAATAAGGTTAAAAACAAAAGGAATAGGGAAAATGCATTGAAAAAATCAAAGCTCGGGTTTCAGGAGATTAAATATAATTGCTTACACGGACTCCGGTAAGATTCAATTTAATTGGTAATATTTTTTGGAAATTGTTAATTGGCAATTGTTAATATTTGATGCTTGTATTGTATCCGATGAATCTTTTCTAGCTAATTGATCAGGTCAACTCACTCATTTTATACTATATAGTTTATTGAAGAAGTTAGATTGGTTCAATGTGGTGCAGTAAACCTTGTGGCAATACTATGCATGATCATAGATGAGTGCAATTTAAAGATTGAGGGAATAGTGAGAAGAAAATAACTTGTTAGGAGAGAAGTACATGAAGGGGGGTGACTGGAGACCCAGGTCATAGGTTTCACAGACACACAGCAACCCAGCGGGGGGTTGAGGCCATAAACTGCAGGCCCTGCATGAGTAAAGAGAAGTCTGATATTTAATCTACTGTGTACTGGCTGAGGATGGTGGACACTTATGCAGTACCAAAGATGATGTAAAAATTGTGAATACCAGATCTTGCAGATGTGTGTCATGGCTGTTGTTGCATTCTGATGTTTGAGTAAAGCAGTGTTCAAGAGGCATATGGGGTGCTGAGGTACAGAATGCCAAAGTAATGACATCAGACAAGAGGAAGGGAAAGCTGATGTGAGACTGGATGGAGACGTTATGCAGTGAAATCTCAAGACCGTGTGGGACAGTAGTGTGTTTTAATAGACATCCACCTGAAGATCTGGGTTCCATAATAAAAAAGTGAGGGGTTCAGTAACATCTTATAGAGGTTTTGGATGTATTTTACAGTAAGGTATTAGAATAACAATAATTCGTGTAGAAAAAGTTTTGGTTACAAGAGTAAATTAGAAAGAGCTACAAGTGCTTGTGTTTTAGTGAGAGTAGGGATGCAGGTACCATAGTGATGTGGGGTTAATGACATTTGTAGGGAGATGTAACAATAATACAATAGAGATAGTATAGGTTGGTAGTACTTTGCAGTGAGTTAACTAAATGGAACTATTTAAGTAGAGTTTAATGTGATTCATGAAAGCCAAAGTGGATCAAAGCGCTGGTGATAATGAGCATGAAGGATTGGCTGACTAGGAGCAGGAGATGGTCATGTGAGAGTCTGTTGGATTGTGGGAAATGGAGTCTGTATTGTTAGAAGCAGGAGGTGTGTTAGTACCAGTGACCAAAAGTTGGGGTAAAAAAAAATCTGAATGAATAAATAATA
Source organism: Trichomycterus rosablanca (assembly GCF_030014385.1). NCBI lineage: Eukaryota > Metazoa > Chordata > Actinopteri > Siluriformes > Trichomycteridae > Trichomycterus > Trichomycterus rosablanca. Next base: position 49,875,754 of record NC_085989.1, read on the forward strand.
TAAGTCAGGGGTTTGTAGGAGCTGTTGCGAAAGGTACGGTTCCTTTAGTTTAATTGGTAGCCTTTTTATTTTTAGAAACGTTTTATTGTATAAAATTCAGCCCAGTGGCCATGTAGTCAGAAGGGGTTAAATTGGGGGGTTGCTGACGGCTATCCTTATCTCCTGGGATCTAGAAACACCTAACCTATAGTTAAAAGTTATTGTGAAAGCATTAAGATGCTTTCAAGGGGGGTTTGTTAGGTTTTTCGGAACATAAAAACGTACATTTAATATGGGAAGTTTTACGGCATTTTCCAAGCTTTACGACATCCAGGCCACGTGGTCTTTTGTCCAACATGTCGCCGGCTAGGCTCTCTCCCTGACTCCTACAGAAGGAGGGGAGGCAGAGCCCGGGGCTTGTTAGCACACTTCATTGGCTCCACCAGCAGTAAAGGAGGAGGAGCCTAGCTGAGTTTAAAAACTGGCGGGGAAGAAAGGCTCGGCCTCTTTCTTACGTGGTTGTGTGTCTAGACTGCAGGAGAAATGGGCGCCGGTCGGCTTAGCTCTGATATATATTCACAGATTATTTTTACACTTAATAAAGTGTTTTAAAGAGTACTTTCTGGACTTCTCGACTGCTTTCTTCAGGACCTTTTTGAACCAAAAGATTCATCCTAACATATCTTATAAACTTTCTGAATGAGAAGCCTTAGAAACTAGGTATGTCTTTCAGGCGGAAAATGCACAAAAATAGGCCGGACTAACAAGGGGTTAAAAAACGATTAAAAACCTTCATCACCTTTTTACTAAACACTTAAGCTGACTTGTACTTATTTACTAAAAATTTTTTCTCCATTACCAAAAAAAAAAAAAAACCACTTTGGTTCTAACAGGTTTCAGCAGATTTGTGATCTTCGACTGTTGTTTACTAAAACTTGAGAAATGAAATGTTTACTATGGAAGCTCTTCTGTAAGTCGCTCTGGATAAGAGTGTCCGCTAAATGCAGAAAATGTAAATGTAGTCATATTTACTTATTAGGTAACTGTCAGCTACATGTGCTAAGAAAACTGTAACTTTCTTTGTTTTATGTTTTATTTCCTACTCACCATGTCCTCAAAGCTTTGGCCTCTGTAGAATTGTTTAGTGCCTGGAAACTGAAACCCACTTTCAAAGAGCTCATTCAGGTTGTCGGCCACCACATGTAGCTTCTGTTCTTCATAGCCGAACACTTTACCATCCTCACACACCATCAGCACCAGTTTATCATCAGAGCTGTCACAGGGAAACTCTTCCAGAACACCAAAAACCTCCATCTTCATTTCATCTGGTAGGTAGAACTGCTCCCACTCTTCTAACATGTCAGGATACTGTTTGAATGATGTATTTTTGAAAGACCCGACTCTAAATGTGTACTTCTCCTGCTTAGGTGGTGTCTTTGTTTTTAACCCAATCTGTGAACCATGATGCTTTTGGACAACAGCATGAATCTTCTGTAAAAATTTTCTTTTCCCATCTGAACAAGAAAATCATTAATAAAACAACATTTAATCCTGGCTGTTAAAAAAAATAAATCCATTATTCATTAATCATTTTTGTGTTTACAAAAATTACCTTTCTCAAGATAAGGTTGAAGAAAATCCTTCTCAATGCCTTCTTGCTTGCTACATGGTGAAGAAACAAAATAAATACTGTAAATAAACTTTCTCTCTTCGTACTATGATTTTACAAAATAAAAGCTTAATGTACCAAACTTAATGTACCAAAATAAAACTAATTCAAAGCAGTAGGTAGTGGTTCAAGTAATGCAGACTGAAGGCTGTAGAAGAGGGGTGACCAAGCTTATCCAAAAGAAGGACTGCAGCGTGACTGCAGGCTTTTGTTTTTACAAAGCAGAACAACAGACCGACCAACTGTTTTACTAATACAACCCCAATCAGAACAACTTTGGATGGCACGAAAAATGCCAATATATAAAAACAGTGTTTCTAACATTTACTTTGACTTTTATGACAGTTTGAACCCAACATATTTCATGTTTTGTCTGATCAACTTCATTGTTTTGTTAATATACCTCCACTACTGCATTTCAGGCCTGCAACACATTACAAAGGAAGTTGGGACGGGGGCAATTTAGAAGATCAGTTTGTTAATTTAAATACAATGTTGATCAAAACTATTGAAAGGGTTTTACAAATTTATCCCTCTACAGTGAATAATATCATTATACACTGTGTAAAGGGCAAGGACACACGTAAGCTGAACACCAGTGATTGTTTTGGTGTTCCTAGGTCAGTGTTTTAGTACATTTAAGCAACTTTACACTTTTTTCTTATAATAAAAATGGACAGAAACCTTTAACATAAAATTATTATTGTTCTTTTGGACCACAGGTTGGTCATTTCAGCAGTAGACAGCATTCGTGACCAGTATCAAATGAGACGTTTGGTGTTCCTAGGTCATTGTTTCAGTAAATTAAACTAAAGTAAGCTTTCTTCACGTTCAGGGGGAGGCACGGTGGCTAAGTAGGTAGCGCTGTCGGCTCACAGCAAGAAGGTCTTGGGTTCGATCCCCAGGTGGGGTGGTCCAGCTCCTTTCTGTGTGGAGTTTGCAGGTTCTCCCCGTGTCCACGTGGGTTTCCTCCAGGTGCTCCGGTTTCCTCCCACAGTCCAGAAACATGCAACCAGGCTAATTGAAGACACTAAATTGTCCATGACTGTGTTTGATATAACCTTGTAAACTGATGAATCTTGTGTAATGAGTAACTACCGTTCCTGTCATGAATGTAACCAAAGTGCAAAACATGACGTTATAATCCTAATAAAAAAAAATCACGTTCAGGGTTTTAGACATTTACTGAATCACCTTGACCCAGACCAGGATGGAGCAGTTAGTGAAAATAAATGGATAAATACATATCAGGTGAAAATGTAAAAAATGTGTGAGGGGTTTCCCTAGTGAAAAAAAAAGTGTACCTAAATGTACTTAAAATATACTAAGATTTTTCTAAGTATACTATAAATAAACTAGAATATGTCTGTTTTTATTTCAAACATGTTAAAAATATATTAATGTCATACTTTGAGCAAGTAAACTTTTATCATACTTTCAAAAAGTATACTTTTATTAAATACATTAAGCTGAAGTATACTTTTAGTTAAATTTAAGTTTCATTTAATTTAATATACTTGTTTTCAAATACATGTTTAGTATATTTTTTTGCAAAGTATGTTAAACAACTTCTGCAGTAATTCACTTAAAGAAAAAAACACTTTTAATACATTATACAAAGGTTTACTTAAGTGTATTTTTTCATAAAGTTACTTCCATGGTGAATATAAGTAGACTTAAGTATACTAATCTTCAGTAGGCTAAAGTGCACTAAAGTGTATTATTGTCACACTAATGATCAATACACTTAAAGAGTGCTAATTATACTGTAATTGAACAAAAAATAATACAAAAGCTCAACTTTAATTATATTAAGTGTACTAAACTGGAACTATTTTAAGTAGTTAATTTACCTTAAGTATACTACTGCATGTGTATTTAACTCCATGTTTCACATACACTTAAAGTGAAATTAAAGCACACTTCACAACTAGTATTCCAAGTGCACTTGGAGTACATTAAAATCTATATTATAAAAATACTTTAAATATATTGTAGCGTCGCCACTGGGGGGCCGGAACAGGCTTTACCCAGAAAGCCTTGCGGCCGTGGTATTCAGGCTTACCATAGCCGTGTAGCCCAGTGGCAGGACTGGGGTGGCTGCGGTAAGAGCTGGATAGGCAGCTCTGTGCTTGTCTGTCTGTTGTGTGGATGTCTATGTGTATGAATGAGTCTCTTAAAAAGGTGATTGGGTGGCTTTGGTGGTTCAGTGGGCCAATAAGCCTGATCTGTTCAAGTGTGCTAGACCAGGTGTTACTGGCGACTGAGAGGACGGTGCTCGTCTTCTTGTGCCCTGCCCACTGATCGGATCAGTGCGGTGTTCCAGTAGGCCAGGTGCAGCAGTGGGTAGAAGGGCGGCTCGGCAGTGTAATGGGGTGCAGTCCGGACATGGAGCCACCCAGTGAACGCTGGTGAGTATTACCGTGTTGGGGATGGGTTGGCTACGGTAAGAGCTGGGGGGTATTCCAGAAAGCGGGTTTAACAAACTTCAAACTTAAACCTGAACTCCGAGTTGACTTATCTCGCCGTGTCATAGCCGGAGTTTTCGGTTCCACAAAAGCGGTTCAGGGTTAGATTACTCAAGTCTGAGTAGATTGAACCCAGTAGAAGTGCGTTCACGGTTAACTATAAACAGGCATTCTCAATGGAGTGGCGATAAATAGATTCACCATGGATGTGAATGAAAGAAAAAGTAGTCTGTAATATTTTACACCAATAGAACTGTTATTTTTAATGTTTGCGTGTGCAGATCATGAGAATGTTTTAGACGTGAAAGTAATACAGCAGCGTCCGTAAAAAAAAAGATGCCGCAAATGGCAAAAAAAAATGCGTGAGTTTAAATTAATAAAAAAAAACTTAACCATAATCAAACATTTAGCAGAAGGATAGGGTAAAATTGTTTAATATGTCAGTTGTAATATTTGTCTCGATTTTAAACGTATGTTTCTTTCATTTACTCAATCTAGGTGTAATCCAAGTGGAATCAGATGCACATGGCAGCAGATAAAAATGAAACACAAAAACTGTCTATGTTCAAGGCATGTTCATTACATGTTAATCATTGGTCTGTAGTGCATAAACTGTGGAATATTAAGAAACTGCATTGGTGCTGTCTGAACACTTTTTATTGCCATCTCTCCAGTGATTGGTGGTGTGGTTTTGAGCCTCCTGCAATTGTTAGTGACCTAAATGTCCCTATAGATCCTAATAAATATAAATAATGTTCTTTAATACAAAAAAAAAAAAACACTGTTGAAGGACGATAAAGAAACCATCTCCGCTGCCTCAGAGTGGGATGATACTGGGAGGCCTACAGAGGTACAGTATATGTTGAACATGGAGCATGGCATTTCATTTGATCTACCATTATAATGTGTGTGTGACTGTCCTCTAACAGAATGTGATGGGCAGTTCCGAATCAGATGAGGGACCATCCACCTCCAAAGCTCAGCTTAGAACACTAAAAATGTCTTACCAAATATCTGAAATATTTAGAACACATTAAGCTATGTTTGATCATAACATGCTATTTTTGTCTCTTTCTTTCAAGTTGGGTGTAAATAAGATGGACTATACAAGGTCCATCTGGAGAAACAAACTGCAAAGTGTGATCCTCAGGTGGAGCATATAAAACAGACAAGGCTAGAAATTCAGTTGCTTGAATTTAAGATGGATGTCGGTGCTTAGGGTGTATAAATATAAATGTTCTCACTAAAGAATAAGGACAAGGAAATGAACTTGTTGCATTGTTTTATTTTCAGTGATCATGCACAGAGCCTGACCATTTGGCTTCAATATTTGTAATGTGGGTAGCATCACATAAGATCTTAATAAAAGCATCTCCATAAGATGGAGAACAGTAGGTTGCAGAACATGTATTAAATGTTACACTGTTTTATTTGACATTTGTTCATTTTTTAAGATAATGGTCACTACCTGTATGTGGAGGGATATTCTGTCTGCTGTTCAAATAATAAAAGACAACATTTTAATAAAATAAAATCCACATCTGTCAGCTACCCACCCACACACAGCTGTAACATATATACATATGATAATATGTGTAAAAAATAATACTTGAATAGACCCATAACAGGGCAGTTGCAACATTCATTGATATGTAGTAAAATCATTCTTTTACATAATTTTGCAAAGACTTTTTTTGTACAGATAGAGTTTTCACTCATTAATGTGGCTGTAAAAATACTACTACCAGTAAAATTATATACATTTAAACCGCAAATGATTTTAGCTTACTAAACTGTGTGTGTTAAAGGTATTCTATATTAATCCATAACATTCCATCCATAATGTTATAATTAATGTTGTAACAAGCCTTTTTATTAATATTGTGATTATTGTGATTAATAATGTTGCAGCAGCCCCTTGTTGCAACCGTCCCCACTCTCCCCGAATTGACTGACTAATAAAAACGGAAAGGTTTGCAAATAAATCCATCCGGAAATGACTAATCTGAGTTTAATGACTCGTTCCCAACTAAGATCTCTTCGAATAATTTGCGCGTCTGTATCCACTGGATCCTGGAGTAAAGGACACGCCGGGTTTACATGAGAGAAGTGCGTGTAACCCCGGGTTAGGTTTAAGTTAACCTGCCAGCGAGCAGTTTAGCTTCAGAGCGTAAATTGCTATAGTAACTGACACAGGCTCTCTTTAATCTCAGTTTCTGGAACGGAAAACCCCGAGTTTTCTTTAATTCTCAGTTAACTTACCCGGTTTAATCACTTAACCTGCTTTCTGGAATACCCCCCTGGATAAGCAGCTTTATGTTTGTCTGTCTGTTGTGTGAATGTCTATGTGTATGAATGAGTGTCTAAAATAACCATCTGGCGGCCCCGACGCCCCTTCCTCCATACTTGCCGGCGCCACAATATTCATTTTAGAGTAAAAATACTGATTTAGGGTACTTCAATTTGACTTTAAGTGTATATGAAACATGGAATTAAATATACATGCAGTAGTATACTTAAGTTGAATTAAATCTACTTAAAATAATCTCAATTTAGTAGTTTAGTACACTTAATACAATTAAAGTTGAGCTTTTGTATAATTTTTGTACAACTAAAGTATATTAAGTACAAAAATAGTTGTTCCATTTTAGCACAACTTTAAGTGTATTGATCATTAGTGTGACATTAATACACTTCAGTGCACTTTAGCACATTGAAGATTATACTTAAGTCTACTTGTTTTCACCAGGGTTAATAACCAGAAGAGCTGTTATATAAATAAAGTAAACCTACCTCATTGTTAATGAAGAATGTTGAAATAAACCTTTCTAAAAAGCTGTAAACAAACAAACTGATGTAAAACGAATCTCTGTGGTCCTTCCTGGATCGGATCTGTGAAAAGATGAAAATACCGAATAACATGTCAGTTCTTGATTGCGTGTTTCACCGCTGCGCCAGCGTATATAAACACTGTCGACGAGCATGCGCACAACGAGCTACAGGGCGGTGTTACAGTTCGAGCAGGTTATTTAAAGGTACTTTTTTACAGATAAAACTTGAAGTCTTTAAATAAACAATATGACATTAGATTTTTGGTTTTGATGAATATGGTAACAACCGAGAGCTAAAGTTTTTGATGATTTTCCTCATTAGGAGGCTACAGAGAAGTTTCTATGTGGAGCTGCTGCCATCTACCGGACACTCAACTCAACTCTAACGTAGCTTTACTGGCAACATACTGTAGTTACATACTTATATATAATATAATAATAAATAATGAAAACAACAATACAAATTACAGTAATGGGAAATATAAAATATACAATATATAGAAATGAGATAACTGTGCAAATGTTTTAACAATTTAAGAAATAAAAATTAACAGAGACATGAACTAAATTTAAGCAGGAATGAGACCAAAATTGTGTGTATGTGTGTGAGTGTGTGTGTGTGTGTGTGTGTGTGTGTGTGTGTGTGTGTGTGTGTGTGTGTGTGTGTGTGTGTGTGTGTGTGTGTGTGAGAGAGAGAGAGAGAGAGAGAGAGAGAGAGAGACATGGTCACCCACATTCACAATAATTCAGATATTTACTTCTGAGTCTTTGTGTAATTTGGTTTATTGTGATTAAACACAAACACATCATGCAGCTACCCTTATAAATGGAAATGGTGTGGAGCAGTGGTTCTAAAACAGGGGGGTTCAGTGAGCCTAAAGATGTTTTAATGTATTTAACTGAGAAGTTAATCACACGTAATGGGACAGGTAAATCAATAAGCTATTAGCATACAGCAGATCTCATGTGATGTCATCTAGATCTATTTGAAAGTATCTATAACCTACATTGGATCTATGAGAATGGACACATGATTGGACAGATTGTGATTCAGGTGTTGATGCAGATCATGATAAAGTAGACCCAGGTGAGGAAGCTCCTACCACCAGTTCACCCGACGTAAACCCACTACATCAACCAAAATCAGAAAATATCAAGATATTTACCTTCATCATGGATTCATCACGTTTCAAATAAGCAAGAACTCTTTTGTCATTCTTGCTGAAAGCATAAGAATAATTTCATAACTGTGTCAATGGGGTCTCACACATTTCTTGAACACAGGGGGCCTACGAGAAAAAAAAAGGTTTAAAACAACCTCTATTTAACCAGGCAAGTCATTTAGAACAGCTTATTTACAATGGTGGCCTGGCATACTACTTTATCTATTTCCTTGGCTGCTCCCATTAGGGGTCAACAGCGGATCGTGATCCGCATTATTGATTTTGCAGTTTTTAATTCCTGACCTGACCCTCCCTATTTATCTGGGCTTGGGACCGGCACTACAATGTACTGGTTTATGCATCCTAGTGGCAAGGTACCTATAGGACAATTTTGTGTCTCTAATTAGCCTGGCTGCATGTTTTTGGACTGTGGGAGGAAACCGGAGCACACGGAGGAAACCCACGCAGACACGGGGAGAACATGCAAACTCCACACTGAAAGGACCTGGGCCGCCCCAGCTGGGGATCCAACCCAGGACCTTCTTGCTGTGAGGAGACAGTGCTACCCACTAAGCCACCGTGCCACCCAGCAGCCTGGCATACTACTATATTTATGAAAAGTCTAATCATTTTTTAACAGTGTGCAAATGGTACCCAACCCCAGAAACTGGCCAACATGGATTTGCAGGTATGACTGAGATTACCATGGCAGAAACTTGATTTTGTAAATATTCTGGATCCTCCACCATACTTAACAGTGGCCATCAGGTTCTTTTAAGTGTCATTGTCCTTCTTTTTATGCCAAACCCACCTTAAGCCAAAAAGCTTTTTTTTTTCACCTGATCATTAAACATGGTTCCAATCAAAGCATTTAGCAAATTCCAGGCACTCATGTTTGAGGAAGTCATGGATTACTGCTTAAAAGTTCATACAAACTAAATTTAAAATCTACATTTTGTTTCTAAAAAATCTTTAAAAAATCTATTTCTACATTTTTTTTAATTTTTAGATGGTTTCCTCCCACAGTCCAAAGACGTGCAAGTGAGGTGAATTGGAGATGCTAGATTGTCCAAGACTGTGTTTGATATAAACTGATGAATCTTGGGTAATGAGTAACTATACTGTCATGAATGTAACCAAAGTGTAAAACATGATGTTAAAATCCTAATAAACAAACAAACAAACTAACTAAATGAAGTACTAACTATACTGACTAGTTTAGGCATGTCAACTCACATTTATACCTAAGATTTATACCTTATATTTACACCTTTGATTTAGGTTTATGCCTTAGTATATTTAGTATTTTTTTCCCCCGGGATTTTATTTGAGTATAATAGATATAAATTATGCCATTTTTAGTTTAATTTATAATAGTTTTAAGAATTAACCAAAAGGTATGTAAATGTATTTATTTGAAAGCTTTTGGAATGAACCCATTTTAGTGTTTAGACTAAAACTAAACTCTAGGTGACAGTAGTGTACACTACTGATTTGTAGATGTATTTATTATTTAAATTACACTAATAGATTATGAATGGATAGTGAAGCTTGGCAATGTTCACACACACACACACACACACACACACACACACGTTCCTATTAATAATGACAATGGACTAATGATTGGCAAAGACAGCTCTGTACATGTAATTTATTATTATTTATTATTATTACTATTATTTATGAGTTAACAGCTATTTATGAGTGTTAGTGCAGCACAGACTCAGGATTTGCAGACCTGAACTCTTTTGAAATAAATTGGAATGTTGATTGTGAGCCAAGTGATTTCATCCAACATTAGTGTCTGACATTTAATATCCTCTTGAATAGACACAAATTCCCCCCGTTTAAAAGAAAACCCTTCCACAAAATTTAAGACTGTTTTATATGTGAGGGTGGGGGCTCTTTATATTCATTCCCATGGTTTTGGAGTGAAATGTACAACCAGACAGGGGCATTTGGTGTAAAAAAAAAAAAGTCAAGTATGCAGACCAGATTTGCTTTGGTGATTTCTAAAAAAATGAAACTTATCTGATCACCAGCTTGAGTGTTCCCCACTTTTGTTTAGTAGTATCTGCTCTGCTTCAAATCAGTGTTTCAGATACCAGGGTCACATGTCAGGTTTGGTATTTGCACCTACAATCATAAAATGGATATAGTTTGATTACTATATGACTAAACGAAGAGGAAGCTCTTCTTCTGTATGTAGATCAACACTGACAATTTTTCTGTATTTTTTGAATTGTAGTATGCAAAAGTTTACAGTTACAGTGTAAATTGTTTAAAAGAAAGACCAGGGTTACACTATCTGGGCACAACTATGAGGCCACTTCAGTTCAGTTATTTCAGCCACGTGAATTATGGGTGTATAAAATGTATATTATATAATTTAGGAAAGCCCTTATTCTGTTGTAGCATGGCGTTCCCCCTGTGCATGAAGTGAGGTCCATAAAGACCATAAATACATGGTTTCACTAGTGGGTAAACTCTAGTGGCCTGCACAGAGACATGACCCCAACTCCACCAAACACTTACTGGAGAAACGTTGATTATCAACATTCAGCACCATTGCCTGGTTTCACACAACGCCTATATCTCGCATGGACTCCATCAAGCATTAGCAGATATATTAAATCAAAACCTTACTGCCTCTGCCAGGAAGCTTAAAATGGACCATGGCTGGACCCTTCTCAAAATTAGCCCAATGGTTGGCTAACCACGGAATCAAGGTTTTACTTTGGCTTTCCTCTGACTGAAACCCTACAGAAAACCTCTGGGAGGGAGGCTGCATTAAGCATTTTTGTTAAAGATTTCCAGATCCATATTTTCGGATGCGACTGTAGTGACAATGTTTATTACACTAAATATGCTGTTAACTTGTACCTTGTTTTTAAATGATATTTTAGTGTAAAAAAAGGAAAAAGTAAAATAACGTAATAATGTATCACCATCTGATTATATCACCCAGGGCATTTTTGTCTTGTTACAGGGCATTTTTGTCTTATTTGCAATATTAGGAAAAAACAGCCAGAAGCTGAAGGGAACTGCCCAAGTTTCACTCCTATACAGTAGCTCAACCAATTGATTCTCCCCAGTGCTAATCAGGCACACCCTGATCTCATCTTCTCCTCATTATCCAGCGTTTAAAGAATCCTGGTTACTTTTCACTTGTTGGCAGATCATCTGTACCCCTTTTCCACCGACGTGGAACTTGATTTTAAACCGGTTCCGCGTTCCGTGGGGTTGGGTGCCGGTACCACAGAATACTCGGTTTTTCAGCGCGAACCGTGACATCATCGGTGGGCGTGTCACAGTGTAGAGGTTTGGTTGCTTTGCTAAGCCACTGTGCTGGAGTCTCGTATGGAGCTTGATGCTCCATTTTTATCTTTTAAAGTTCACCTGATTAAATTTTGAGCCAGTTTGCCGCTGATATTTTCAAAGCACCTTAAAAAAGATGAATTGTGTGATATGACGTGGTAAACATGACCCGGACAGTATGAACAACGCTTAACGCGAAAAATAAAGTGTAACGTGGTTTGTTGTACTAAAACAACGACCGATGAATTTGGGCAGTACAGAGCACTTATAACCAGTACAGAGCACTTATAACCAGTAATAACAGAGAGAAATGTAGTGTTTTTATGTCGTGCTTTTTGTACATTCAGCCACGTTATGCTTTATTTTTTACGTTTTAAGTTTTTTCGACTCTCCCGAGAAGATTCAGAACCTCGAGCTGCATAAACACCACACATGTAAAGTAAAGTAAACCCAGTTAAACACAGATACATGTTGTATTTTAGAGTAGATTTGATGGTTATTTTACACTAATGGACTTAGACATTTTGTGTCTGCTGCAGGTGCCCAGCTAACTGGTGGCAGAGTTGATATTTGAACTGAGGTGTTCAGAATCTCGCCTCTTGGTGTGCTAGTGGAATATCCCGTAGTGCCACCTGGGCGCCCCCTGCTTTCTTTTTCCTGGAAGCTGAGATTCTTCCTCTTCCTTGGATCTCCTGTTTCATGCCACTTTCCTCCACTCCAGTCTCCTTTTTCCCCACTGGTTCCACCTGACTCTGTTCCAGCCTCCTGGTTCCATCGCTGTTCTCTCCTGGTAATACCTGTCCTGAGTCTATTTGTGCCACCCCTTAAAACAGTATTACTACAAGTCAGCGAGAATAAAAACAGAACATGTGTAGCCTACAAATACCCACCGGGGTTTGTTTTAATCCAACCAAGGCTGTTCAAATATAAACACAACCTTAAAGCACATTAAAGGTCAAAGTGTAACCAAAGGTTTTATTACAACCCCAAATCAGGAAAAGTTGGGACAGCATGGAAAATGCAAATGAAATAAAAACACAGTTTCCCCCATACCATGAAAGACCCTGGTACTGACACACCCCCATACCATGACAGACCCTGGTACTGACACACCCCATACCATGACAGACCCTGGTACTGACACACCCCCATACCATGACAGACCCTGGTACTGACACACCCTCATACCATGACAGACCCTGGTACTGACACCCTCTTATACCATGACAGACCCTGGTACTGACACACCCCCAAACCATGACAGACCCTGGTACTGACACAGCTCCATACCATGACAGACCCTGGTACTGACACACCCCCATACCATGACAGACCCTGGTACTGACACAGCCCCATACCATGAAAGATTCTGGCTTTTGGACTTGTTGCTGAAAACAGTCTGGATGGTCCTTTTCGTCTTTGGTCTTTTTTTCCAAAAAATACCTTGAATGCTGATTCATCTGACCACAATACACGTTTCCACTGTGTGATGGTCCATCCTAGATGCCTCAGAGCCCAGAGAAATCGATGCCACTTCTGGACATGGTTAACATAAGGCTTCTTTTTACACAGTAAGGCTTTTTTACTCATCAGAGACTCTCAGCCTTTCCTGGATGCAGCTTTTGTACCAAACCATGATTACAATCACCTGTTTAAAATCACATTATTTAGTTTTTTCACCTCATTACTAGCCCTGAATTGCTCCCCAAATAAAAGTCAAACTAAGTGTAAGAAACTCTGTGTTTTTATTGTTATTTGTATTTTCCATACTGTTCTAACTTTTTCTGATTTGAGGTTGTATATTTTGTTTTGTTCCTGAGGATTTATTTGAGTATAAGTTATAATTGATGCCTTTTTTAAATTTAAATGTATTTATTTGAAAGCTTTTGGAATGAACCCATTGTAGTTGACTAAAACTAAAACTAAACTCTAGGTGACAGTAGTGTTCCAGCACTGGCGTGTTTCATTTCTGCAAGGCACATAAGTAATTTATATTTGTTTCAGCACTAGTGTATTTATTATATGTGTATTCATATGTACACTACTGATTTGTAGATGTATTTATTATTTAAATCACACTAATAGATTATGAATGGATAGTGAAGCTTGGCAATGTTTTACTGTTTATCATAAGCTAATACACACACACACACACACACACACACGTTCCTATTAATAATAACAGTGGACTAATGATTGGGACTGACAGCTCTGTACATGTAATTTATAATTATTTATTATTATTACTATTATTTATGGGTCAGTGTCATGGCTGGATTACTGACCGGGCTAGCGGGGCCAGCGCCCAGGGGCCCTTGAGGTTAGTGGCCCTAGCCATGTTTTTGGGGTCCCTAGCCATGCTGTTGGGCCCCAGCCATGCTTTTGGGAACCTCATGAAAATGGAGGGGCCTTGAAGGCACTGCCCTGAGTTCGACCTCTGGCTCACCAAGGGGAGTCAATCGTGTCAATCGACTGTCGCTGCACCAAGGGGGAGGGGGCATGGTGGAAGCTGCGCTCGTTACACGTGACCGAGTGCTAGTCCACTAACTGGGGAGGGGGCGTGTTGCGAGGGGGGATGCAGAGTTTCAATACACTTTAGATTGGAGCAACTCAAAATTTTGAACACTCTCAAAGGGTGCCGTGACTGAACAAAGGTTGAGAAACATTGGCTTAATGTATTAATTTATTTATGTTTTTGGAGGGGAGGGGGGCTTTGCCCAGGGGCCCAGGGGCCCAGACTATCCTTAATCCGTCCTTGGTCAGTGTTAGTGCAGCACAGACTCAGCGTTTTCAGACCGGTGCAGTTTGACCAGTTTTTCACAAGCACTTGCTCTGGGTGCTCCAGATCATAGATGTTCTTTCACACTGGCTTATTTTTTGTTTAACTTTTTTAAAATTAATATTTACATTTCCTGCTTATAAAATATAAAGCCACAAGTAATTAATTTTTGAACGTTAATGACCTAAACTCTAGTGGCCTGCATAAAGTCATGACGTCAACCCCATTATACCTATTGCAGCAGGTGGATTGTGGATGGTGAGACAGGCCTTCTTTTTGCCTACAGATGCTTTAGTTTAAAATCCTATGGAAAGCTTTTCTAAAGCAGATGAAAATGTATGTAAACATTCAAAGCACGCTGACGCTGTTGTTTTGGTCGTCTCTGAATTTGAGCTTTCCTTGGATGTCGTGTTTCTATACAGCATCAAGGGTTAAAGTCTTGATCTTAATACTTTAATAATCCAGTATTAGTTCATACAGCTGCACAGTTCCTTTTTAAAAGACGTTCAGTTTAATAAAACCAAGTTTTTATAAAAAAGATACAATATTCTGGAACATTTAAAAGCTTCCCGTGTTTTGGAGGCATTATTTTCTAAATGTGTTTATATTTACAAAACTAAATGAAGTTGGTGAGTGAAAATATTAGAAATCTTTTCTCTGATAGATAAAAGTTCAAGAGAATGAACAAATCACAGGTTCTTTACGTCATATATACAAATAACATTTAAAATGTTGCTTCGGTTTTGAATGTTCCTTCATTGAGCTCCACAGAAAAACAAATGTAAAACCCCAAATCAGGAAATGTTGGGACAGTATGGAAAATGTAAATAATAATAAAAACACAGAGTTTCTTACATTTACTTTTATTTGATGTCAGACAGGATGAACCTGAGATATTTCATGTTTTATCTACTCAACTTCATTTCATTTATTAAAAAACATCCATTCCTGCATTTCAGGCCTGCAACACATGCCAAAAAAAAGTTGGGACGGGGGCAATTTAAGGCTAGTAATGAGGTAAAAAACTAAATAATGATGTGATGTGAACAGGTGATTGTGATCATGGTTTGGTACAAAAGCAGCATCCAGGAAAGGCTGAGAGTCTCTGATGAGTTAAGATGATCAGAGGATCCAGTTTATCAACAAATGTGTGAGAAAATTATTGAAATGTTTAAAAAAAATGAACCTCAAAGAAAGATTGGAAGGGATTTGCATGTTCTCCCTCTACAGTGCAGAATATTATTAAACCATTCAAGTAATCAGGAGGAATTTCAGGGTGTAAAGGACAAGGACACAAGCTTAACCTGAACGCTCGTGATCTTCCATCCCTCAGACGGCATCAAGAACCTCCACTCAACAATAACTGATATAAGCACATGGGTGAGGGATTAGTTTATCAAGGCTTTATCAAGCTCTACAATACAGAGTTACTGCACTAATGATACTTAAAACTTTACTGTACAAAAAAGAAGCCTTATGTTAACCATGTCCAGAAGCGGCGTCGACCACTCTGGGCTCGGAGGCATCTAGGATGGACCATCACACAGTGGAAACATGTATTGAGGTCAGATGAATCAGCATTCCAGGTCTTTTTTAGAAAAAACAGACGCTGTGTGCTCCGGACCAAAGACGAAAAGGACCATCCAGACTGTTATCAGCAACAACTCCAAAAGCCAGAGTCTGTCATGGTATGGGGCTGTGTCAGTACCAGGGTCTGTCATGGTATGGGGGTGTGTCAGTACCAGGGTCTGTCATGGTATGGGGCTGTGTCAGTACCAGGGTCTGTCATGGTATGGGGCGTGTCAGTACCAGGGTCTGTCATGGTATGAGGTGTGTCAGTGCCAGGGTCTGTCATGGTATGAGGTGTCAGTACCAGGGTCTGTCATGGTATGGGAGTGTGTCAGTGCCAGGGTCTGTCATGGTATGGGGGTGTGTCAGTGCCAGGGTGTGTCATGGTATGGGGGTGTGTCAGTACCAGGGTCTGTCATGGTATGGGAGTGTGTCAGTGCCAGGGTCTGTCATGGTATAAGGTGTGTCAGTACCAGGGTCTGTCATGGTATGAGGTGTCAGTACCAGAGTCTGTCATGGTATGGGGTGTGTCAGTACCAGGGTCTGTCATGGTATGGGGGCGTGTCAGTACCAGGGTCTGTCATGGTATGTGGGTGTGTCAGTACCAGGGTCTGTCATGGTATGGGGTGTGTCAGTACCAGGGTCTGTCATGGTATGGGAGTGTGTCAGTACCAGGGTCTGTCATGGTATGGGGGTGTGTCAGTACCAGGGTCTGTCATGGTATGGGAGTGTGTCAGTACAAGGGTCTGTCATGGTATGAGGTGTGTCAGTACCAGGGTCTGTCATGGTATGTGGGTGTGTCAGTACCAGGGTCTGTCATGGTATGGGAGTTTGTCAGTACCAGGGTCTGTCATGGTATGAGGTGTGTCAGTGCCAGGGTCTGTCATGGTATGAGGTGTCAGTACCAGGGTCTGTCATGGTATGGGAGTGTGTCAGTGCCAGGGTCTGTCATGGTATGGGAGTGTGTCAGTACCAGGGTCTGTCATGGTATGGGAGTGTGTCAGTGCCAGGGTCTGTCATGGTATGGGGGTGTGTCAGTACCAGGGTCTGTCATGGTATGGGGGTGTGTCAGTACCAGGGTCTGTCATGGTATGGGAGTGTGTCAGTACCAGGGTCTGTCATGGTATGGGGGTGTGTCAGTGCCAGGGTGTGTCATGGTATGGGGGTGTGTCAGTACCAGGGTCTGTCATGGTATGGGAGTGTGTCAGTGCCAGGGTCTGTCATGGTATAAGGTGTGTCAGTACCAGGGTCTGTCATGGTATGAGGTGTCAGTACCAGGGTCTGTCATGGTATGAGGTGTCAGTACCAGAGTCTGTCATGGTATGGGGTGTGTCAGTACCAGGGTCTGTCATGGTATGGGGGCGTGTCAGTACCAGGGTCTGTCATGGTATGTGGGTGTGTCAGTACCAGGGTCTGTCATGGTATGGGGTGTGTCAGTACCAGGGTCTGTCATGGTATGGGAGTGTGTCAGTACCAGGGTCTGTCATGGTATGGGGGTGTGTCAGTACCAGGGTCTGTCATGGTATGGGAGTGTGTCAGTACCAGGGTCTGTCATGGTATGAGGTGTGTCAGTACCAGGGTCTGTCATGGTATGTGGGTGTGTCAGTACCAGGGTCTGTCATGGTATGGGAGTTTGTCAGTACCAGGGTCTGTCATGGTATGGGGTGTGTCAGTACCAGGGTCTGTCATGGTATGGGAGTTTGTCAGTACCAGGGTCTGTCATGGTATGGGGGTGTGTCAGTACCAGGGTCTGTCATGGTATGGGGTGTGTCAGTACCAGGGTCTGTCATGGTATGGGGGTGTGTCAGTACAAGGGTCTGTCATGGTATGGGGGTGTATCAGTACCAGGGTCTGTCATGGTATGGGGTGTGTCAGTACCAGGGTCTGTCATGGTATGGGGGTGTGTCAGTACCAGGGTCTGTCATGGTGTGGGGGTGTGTCAGTACCCTTGGTAAAGGTCATTTACACATCTGTGATGCAGCATTAATACAGAAAAGTACATTGAGATCTTAGAGTAACATGTGATGCCTTCAAGACGTCGTCTTTTCCAGGGACGTCCAGCATTTTTAAACCAAACGATGCAAAGCCACCTGCTGCACACATTACAAAGGCGTGGCTTCAGAAGAAGAGGGTACGGGTAAATGTCATTTATATTTGTTTCAGCATTAGTGTATTTATTGTATATATGTTTATTTATTTTTTAATCACACTAATAGATTATAAATGGAAAATAAACACACACACACACGTCTATTAATAATAACAATGGACTAATGATTGACAATGGCAGTTCTGTACATGTGATTTATTATTATTTATTATTATTACTATTATTTATGGGTCAGTGCTAGTGCAGCACAGATTCAGGATTTGCAGACCGGTGCAGTTTGGTCAGTTTTTCACAAGGACTTGCTCTGGGTGCTCCAGATCATAGAAGTTCTTTCACACTGGGTTCCACACTGGTTTTTAGTTTAACTTCTTTTCATTATTATTTAAATTTCCTACTTATAAAATATAAAGCCACAAGTAATTAGTTTTTGAACGTTAATGACCTTAAACCCCTAAACACAATTCAGTTGGTTCAGCATGATTGTGCCTCTATGATTGTCCATAAAGACAAAGTGTCATGTGGCTAAACTCTAGTGACCTGCATAAAGTCATGACGTCAATCCCATTATACCTATTGCAGCAGGTGGATTGTGGATGGTGAGACAGGCCTTCTTTTTGCCTACAGATGCTTTAGTTTAAAATCCTATGGAAAGCTTTTCTAAAGCAGATGTAAATGTATGTAAACATTCAAAGCACGCTGACGCTGCTGTTTTGGTCGTCTCTGAATTTGAGCTTTCCTTGGATGTTGTGTTTCTACACAGCATCAAGGGTTAAAGTCTTGATCTTAATACTGTAATAATCCAGTATTAGTTCATACAGCTGCACAGTTCCTTTTTAAAAGACATTCAGTTTAATAAAACCAAGTTTTTATAAAAAAGATACAATATTCTGGAACATTTAAAAGCTTCCCGTGTTTTGGAGGCATTATTTTCTAAATGTGTTTATATTTACAAAACTAAATGAAGTTGGTGAGTGAAAATATTAGAAATCTTTTCTCTGATAGATAAAAGTTCAAGAGAATGAACAAATCACAGGTTCTTTACGTCATATATACAAATAACATTTAAAATGTTGCTTCGGTTTTGAATGTTCCTTCATTGAGCTCCACAGAAAAACAAATGTAAAACCCCAGATCAGGAAATGTTGGGACAGTATGGAAAATGTAAATAATAATAAAAACACAGAGTTTCTTACATTTACTTTTATTTGATGTCAGACAGGATGAACCTGAGATAATTCATGTTTTATCTGCTCAACTTCATTTCATTTATTATTAAACATCCATTCCTGCATTTTAGGCCTGCAACACATTCCAAAAAAAGTTGGGATGGGGGCAATTTAGGGCTAGTAATAAGGTGAAAAAACTAAATAATGATGTGATGTGAACAGGTGATTATAATCATGGTTTGGTACAAAAGCAGCATCCAGGAAAGACTGAGAGTCTCTGATGAGTAAAGATGATCAGAGGATCCAGTTTGTCCACAAATGTGTGAGAAAATGTTTGAAATGTTTAAAAACAATGAACCTCAAAGAAAGATTAGAAGGGATTTGCATGTTCTCCCTCTACAGTGCAGAATATCATTAAACGATTCAAGGAATCAGGAGAAATTTCGGTGTGTAAAGGACAAGGGTACAAGCTTAATCTGAAGGCTCGTGATCTTCCATCCCTCAGACGGCATCAAGAACCAGCACTCAACACTAGCTGATATAACCACATGGGTGATGGATTAGTTTATTAAACCTTTATCAAGCTCTACAATACAGAGTTACTGCACTAATGATACTTCAAACTTTACTGTACAAAAAAGAAGCCTTATGTTAACCATGTCCAGAAGTGCGTCGACTTCTCTGGGCTCTGAGGCATCTAGGATGGACCATCACACAGTGAAAACGTGTATTGTGGTCAGATGAATCAGCATTCCAGGTTGTTTGTTGGAGAAATTGGACGGCGTGTGCATGGTATGGGGGTATGTCAGTACCAGTGTCTGTCATGGTATGGGGGTGTGTCAGTACCAGAGTCTGTCATGATATGGGGGGGTGTCAATACCAGGGTCTGTCATGGTATGGGGGTGTGTCAGTACCAGGGTCTTACATGGAATGAGGGTGGGTCAGTACCAGGGTCTGTCATGGTATAGGGTGTGTCAGTACCAGGGTCTTACATGGTATGGGGGTGTATCAGTACCAGGGTCTGTCATGGTATAGGGTGTGTCAGTACCAGGGTCTGTCATGGTATGGGGGGGTGTCAGTACCAGGGTCTGTCATGGTATGAGGTGTGTCATTGCCAGGGTGTGTCATGGTATGGGGGTGTGTCAGTACCAGGGTCTGTCATGGTATGTGGTGTGTCAGTGCAAGGGTCTGTCATGGTATGTGGGTGTGTCAGCACCAGGGTGTGTCATGGTATGGGGGTGTGTCAGTACCAGGGTCTGTCATGGTATGGGAGTGTGTCAGTACCAGGGTGTGTCATGGTATGGGGTGTGTCAGTGCCAGGGTCTGTCATGGTATGAGGTGTCAGTACAAGGGTCTGTCATGGTATGGGGGTGTGTCAGTACCAGGGTCTTACATGGTATGAGGGTGGGTCAGTACCAGGGTCTGTCATGGTATGGGGGTGTATCGTTACCAGGGTCTGTCATGGTATAGGGTGTGTCAGTACCAGGGTCTGTCATGGTATGGGGGTGTGTCAGTACCAGGGTCTGTCATGGTATGGGGGTGTGTCAGTACCAGGGTCTGTCATGGTATGAGGTGTGTCATTGCCAGGGTGTGTCATGGTATGGGGGTGTGTCAGTACCAGGGTCTGTCATGGTATGTGGTGTGTCGGTGCAAGGGTCTGTCATGGTATGTGGGTGTGTCAGCACCAGGGTGTGTCATGGTATGGGGGTGTATCAGTACCAGGGTCTGTCATGGTATGGGGGTGTGTCAGTACCAGGGTGTGTCATGGTATGGGGTGTGTCAGTGCCAGGGTCTGTCATGGTATGAGGTGTCAGTACCAGGGTCTGTCATGGTATGGGAGTGTGTCAGTGCCAGGGTCTGTCATGGTATAAGGTGTGTCAGTACCAGGGTCTGTCATGGTATGGGGGTGTGTCAGTACCAGGGTCTGTCATGGTATGTGGGTGTGTCAGTACCAGGGTCTGTCATGGTATGTGGGTGTGTCAGTACCAGGGTCTGTCATGGTATGTGGGTGTGTCAGTACCAAGGTCTGTCATGGTATGAGGTGTGTCAGTGCCAGGGTCTGTCATGGTATAAGGTGTGTCAGTACCAGGGTCTGTCATGGTATGGGGGTGTGTCAGTACCAGGGTCTGTCATGGTATGGGGGTGTGTCAGTACCAGGGTCTGTCATGGTATGGGGTGTGTCAGTACCAGGGTCTGTCATGGTATGGGGGTGTGTCAGTACCAGGGTCTGTCATGGTATGTGGGTGTGTCAGTACCAAGGTCTGTCATGGTATGAGGTGTGTCAGTGCCAGGGTCTGTCATGGTATAAGGTGTGTCAGTACCAGGGTCTGTCATGGTATCGGGGTGTGTCAGCACCAGGGTCTGTCATGGTATGGGGGTGTGTCAGTACCAGGGTCTGTCATGGTATGGGGTGTGTCAGTACCAGGGTCTGTCATGGTATGGGCGTGTATCAGTACCAGGGTCTGTCATGGTATGGGAGTGTGTCAGTACCAGGGTCTGTCATGGTATGAGGTGTGTCAGTACCAGGGTCTGTCATGGTATGTGGGTGTGTCAGTACCAGGGTCTGTCATGGTATGGGGTGTGTCAGTACCAGGGTCTGTCATGGTATGTGGGTGTGTCAGTACCAGGGTCTGTCATGGTATGAGGTGTGTCAGTACCAGGGTCTGTCATGGTATGGGGGTGTGTCAGTACCAGGGTCTGTCATGGTATGGGGTGTGTCAGTACCAGGGTCTGTCATGGTATGGGGGTGTATCAGTACCAGGGTCTGTCATGGTATGGGAGTGTGTCAGTACCAGGGTCTGTCATGGTATGAGGTGTGTCAGTACCAGGGTCTGTCATGGTATGTGGGTGTGTCAGTACCAGGGTCTGTCATGGTATGGGGGGTGTCAGTACCAGGGTATGTCATGGTGTGGGGTGTGTCAGTACCAGGGTCTGTCATGGTATGGGGGTGTATCAGTACCAGGGTCTGTCATGGTATGGGGGTGTATCAGTACCAGGGTCTGTCATGGTATGGGGGTGTGTCAGTACCAGGGTCTGTCATGGTATGGGGGGTGTCAGTACCAGGGTATGTCATGGTGTGGGGGTGTGTCAGTACCAGGGTCTGTCATGGTATGGGGGGTGTCAGTACCAGGGTATGTCATGGTGTGGGGGTGTGTTAGTGCCCTTGGTAAAGATCATTATCATTTCTGTGATGCAGCATTAATACAGAAAAGTACATTGAGATCTTAGAGTAACATGTGATGCCTTCAAGACGTCGTCTTTTCCAGGGACGTCCAGCATTTTTAAACCAAACGATGCAAAGCCACCTGCTGCACACATTACAAAGGCGTGGCTGCAGAAGAAGAGGGTACGGGTAAATGTCATTTATATTTGTTTCAGCACTAGTGTATTTATTGTATATATGTTTATTTATTTTTTGATCACACTAATAGATTATAAATGGATAATAAACACACACACACACACACACACACACACACACACGTCTATTAATAATAACAGTGGACTAATGATTGACAATGGCAGTTCTGTACATGTGATTTATTATTATTTATTATTATTACTATTATTTATGGGTCAGTGCTAGTGCAGCACAGACTCAGGATTAGCAGACCGGTGCAGTTTGGTCAGTTTTTCACAAGGTCTTGCTCCGGGTGCTCTTTCACATGTTCTTTCACACTGGGTTCCACACTGGTTTTTAGTTTTAACTGTTTTAATTATTATTTAAATTTCCTGCTTATAAAATATAAAGCCACAAGTAATTAATTTTTGACTGTTAATGACCTAAACTCTAGTGGCCTGCATAAAGTCATGACGTCAACCCCATTATACCTATTGCAGCAGGTGGATTGTGGATGGTGAGACAGGCCTTCTTTTTGCCTACATATGCTTTTGTTTAAAATCCTATGGAAAGTTCTTCTAAAGCAGATGAAAATGTATGTAAACATTCAAAGCACGCTGACGCTGCTGTTTTGGTCGTCTCTGAATTTGAGCTTTCCTTGGATGTCGTGTTTCTATACAGCATCAAGGGTTAAAGTCTTGATCTTAATATTTTAATACTGTAATAATCCAGTATTAGTTCATACAGCTGCACAGTTCCTTTTTAAAAGACATTCAGTTTAATAAAACCAAGTTTTTATAAAAAAGATACAATATTCTGGAACATTTAAAAGCTTCCCATGTTTTTCAGGCATTATATTCTAAATGTGTTTATATTTACAAAACTAAATGAAGTTGGTGAGTGAAAATATTAGAAATCTTTTCTCTGATAGATAAAAGTTCAAGAGAATGAACAAATCACAGGTTCTTTATGTCATATATACAAATAACATTTAAAATGTTGCTTCGGTTTTGAATGTTCCTTCATTGAGCTCCACAGAAAAACAAATGTAAAACCCCAGATCAGGAAATGTTGGGACAGTATGGAACGTGTAAATAATAAAAACAAAGAGTTTCTTACATTTACTTTGACTTTAATTTGATGTCAGACATGATGAATCTGAGATATTTCATGTTTTATCTGCTCAACTTCTTTTCATTTATTAATAAACATCCATTCCTGCATTTTAGGCCTGCAACACATTCCAAAAAAAGTTGGGATGGGGGCAATTTAGTGCTAGTAATGGGGTGAAAAATCTAAATAATGATGTGATGTGAACAGGTGATTGTAAACATGGTTTGGTACAAAAGCAGCATCCAGGAAAGGCTGAGAGTCTCTGATGAGTAAAGATGATCAGAGGATCCAGTTTGTCCACAAATGTGTGAGAAAATGTTTGAAATGTTTTAAAACAATGAACCTCAAAGAAAGATTGGAAGGGATTTGCATGTTCTCCCTCTACAGTGCAGAATATCATTAAACCATTCAAGTAATAAGGAGGAATTTTAGTGTGTCAATGACAAGGACACAAACTTAACCTGAACACTCGTGATCTTCCATCCCTCAGACGGCATCAAGAACCTCCACTCAACACCAGCTGATAGAACCACATGGGTGAGGGATTAGTTTATCAAACCTTTATCAAGCTCCACAATACAGAGTTACTGCACAAATTATACTTAAACTTTACTGTGCGAAAAAGAAGCCTTATGTTAACCATGTCCAGAAGCGGCGTCAACTTCTCTGGGCTCGGAGGCATCTAGGATGGACCATCACGCAGTGAAAACGTGTATTGTGGTCAGATGAATCAGCATTCCAGGTCTTTTTTAGAAAAAACAGACGCTGTGTGCTCTGGACCAAAAATAAAAAGAACCATCCAGACTGTTATCAGCAACAAGTCCAAAAGCCAGAGTCTGTCATGGTATGGGGGTGTGTCAGTGCCAGGGTCTGTCATGGTATGGGGGTGTGTCAGTACCAGGGTCTGTCATGGTATGGGGGTGTGTCAGTGCCAGGGTCTGTCATGGTATGGGGGTGTGTCAGTACCAGAGTCTGTCATGGTATGGGAGTGTGTCAGTACCAGGGTCTGTCATGGTATGGGGTGTGTCAGTACCAGGGTCTGTCATGATATGGGGTGTGTCAGTACCAGGGTCTGTCATGGTATGGGGGTGTGTCAGTACCAGGGTCTGTCATGGTATGTGGGTGTGTCAGTACCAGTGTCTGTCATGGTATGGGGGTGTGTCAGTACCAAGATCTGTCATGGTATGGGGGTGTGTCAGTACCAGGGTCTGTCATGGTATGGGGGTGTGTCAGTACCAGAGTCTGTCATGGTATGGGAGTGTGTCAGTACCAGGGTCTGTCATGGTATGGGGTGTGTCAGTACCAGGGTCTGTCATGATATGGGGTGTGTCAGTACCAGGGTCTGTCATGGTATGGGGGTGTGTCAGTACCAGGGTCTGTCATGGTATGTGGGTGTGTCAGTACCAGTGTCTGTCATGGTATGGGGGTGTGTCAGTACCAAGATCTGTCATGGTATGGGGGTGTGTCAGTAACAGGGTCTGTCATTGTATGGGGTGTGTCAGTACCAGGGTCTGTCATGGTGTGGGTGAGTGTCAGTACCAGGGTCTGTCATGGTATGGGGGTGTGTCAGTACCAGGGTCTGTCATGGTATGGGGGTGTGTCAGTAACAGGGTCTGTCATGGTATGGGAGTGTGTCAGTACCAGGGTCTGTCATGGTATGGGGTGTGTCAGTACCAGGGTCTGTCATGATATGGGGTGTGTCAGTACCAGGGTCTGTCATGGTATGGGGGTGTGTCAGTACCAGGGTCAGTCATGGTATGGGGGTGTGTCAGTACCAAGATCTGTCATGGTATGGGGGTGTGTCAGTAACAGGGTCTGTCATGGTATGGGGTGTGTCAGTACCAGGGTCTGTCATGATATGGGCTGTGTCAGTACCAGGGTCTGTCATGGTATGGGGGTGTTTCAGTACCAGGGTCTGTCATGGTATGGGGGTGTGTCAGTACCAGGGTCTGTCATGGTATGGGGGGGTGTCAGTAACAGGGTCTGTCATTGTATGGGGGTGTGTCAGTACCAGGGTCTGTCATGGTATGGGGGTGTGTCAGTACCAGGGTCTGTCATGGTATGGGGGTGTGTCAGTACCAGGGTCTGTCATGGTATGGGGGGGTGTCAGTACCAAGATCTGTCATGGTATGGGGGTGTGTCAGTAACAGGGTCTGTCATGGTGTGGGTGAGTGTCAGTGCCAGGGTCTGTCAAGGTGTGGGTGAGTGTCAGTGCCAGGGTCTGTCATGGTATGGGGGTGTGTCAGTGCCAGGGTCTGTCAAGGTGTGGGTGAGTGTCAGTACCAGGGTCTGTCATGGTATGGGGGGTGTCAGTACCAGGGTATGTCATGGTGTGGGGGTGTGTTAGTGCCCTTGGTAAAGATCATTATCATTTCTGTGATGCAGCATTAATACAGAAAAGTACATTGAGATCTTAGAGTAACATGTGATGCCTTCAAGACGTCGTCTTTTCCAGGGACGTCCAGCATTTTTAAACCAAACGATGCAAAGCCACCTGCTGCACACATTACAAAGGCGTGGCTGCAGAAGAAGAGGGTACGGGTAAATGTCATTTATATTTGTTTCAGCACTAGTGTATTTATTGTATATATGTTTATTTATTTTTTAATCACACTAATAGATTATAAATGGATAATAAACACACACACACACACACACACACACGTCTATTAATAATAACAGTGGACTAATGATTGACAATGGCAGTTCTGTACATGTGATTTATTATTATTTATTATTATTACTATTATTTATGGGTCAGTGCTAGTGCAGCACAGACTCGGGATTAGCAGACCGGTGCAGTTTGGTCAGTTTTTCACAAGGACTTGCTCCGGGTGCTCTTTCACATGTTCTTTCACACTGGGTTCCACACTGGTTTTTAGTTTTAACTGTTTTAATTATTATTTAAATTTCCTGCTTATAAAATATAAAGCCACAAGTAATTAATTTTTGAACGTTAATGACCTAAACTCTAGTGGCCTGCATAAAGTCATGACGTCAACCCCATTATACCTATTGCAGCAGGTGGATTGTGGATGGTGAGACAGGCCTTCTTTTTACCTACAGATGCTTTAGTTTAAAATCCTATGGAAAGCTTTTTTAAAGCAGATGAAAATGTATGTAAACATTCAAAGCACGCTGACGCTGCTGTTTTGGTCTTCTCTGAATTTGAGCTTTCCTTGGATGTCGTGTTTCTATACAGCATCAAGGGTTAAAGTCTTGATCTTAATATTTTAATACTGTAATAATCCAGTATTAGTTCATACAGCTGCACAGTTCCTTTTTAAAAGACATTCAGTTTAATAAAACCAAGTTTTTATAAAAAAGATACAATATTCTGGAACATTTAAAAGCTTCCCATGTTTTTCAGGCATTATATTCTAAATGTGTTTATATTTACAAAACTAAATGAAGTTGGTGAGTGAAAATATTAGAAATCTTTTCTCTGATAGATAAAAGTTCAAGAGAATGAACAAATCACAGGTTCTTTATGTCATATATACAAATAACATTTAAAATGTTGCTTCGGTTTTGAATGTTCCTTCATTGAGCTCCACAGAAAAACAAATGTAAAACCCCAGATCAGGAAATGTTGGGACAGTATGGAACGTGTAAATAATAAAAACAAAGAGTTTCTTACATTTACTTTGACTTTAATTTGATGTCAGACATGATGAATCTGAGATATTTCATGTTTTATCTGCTCAACTTCTTTTCATTTATTAATAAACATCCATTCCTGCATTTTAGGCCTGCAACACATTCCAAAAAAAGTTGGGATGGGGGCAATTTAGTGCTAGTAATGGGGTGAAAAATCTAAATAATGATGTGATGTGAACAGGTGATTGTAAACATGGTTTGGTACAAAAGCAGCATCCAGGAAAGGCTGAGAGTCTCTGATGAGTAAAGATGATCAGAGGATCCAGTTTGTCCACAAATGTGTGAGAAAATGTTTGAAATGTTTTAAAACAATGAACCTCAAAGAAAGATTAGAAGGGATTTGCATGTTCTCCCTCTACAGTGCAGAATATCATTAAACCATTCAAGTAATAAGGAGGAATTTCAGTGTGTCAATGACAAGGACACAAACTTAACCTGAACACTCGTGATCTTCCATCCCTCAGACGGCATCAAGAACCTCCACTCAACACTAGCTGATAGAACCACATGGGTGAGGGATTAGTTTATCAAACCTTTATCAAGCTCCACAATACAGAGTTACTGCACAAATGATACTTAAACTTTACTGTGCGAAAAAGAAGCCTTATGTTAACCATGTCCAGAAGCGGCGTCAACTTCTCTGGGCTCGGAGGCATCTAGGATGGACCATCACGCAGTGAAAACGTGTATTGTGGTCAGATGAATCAGCATTCCAGGTCTTTTTTAGAAAAAACAGATGCTGTGTGCTCTGGACCAAAAATGAAAAGAACCATCCAGACTGTTATCAGCAACAAGTCCAAAAGCCAGAGTCTGTCATGGTATGGGGGTGTGTCAGTGCAAGGGTCTGTCATGGTATGGGGGTGTGTCAGTACCAGGGTCTGTCATGGTATGGGGGTGTGTCAGTGCCAGGGTCTGTCATGGTATGGGGGTGTGTCAGTACCAGAGTCTGTCATGGTATGGGAGTGTGTCAGTACCAGGGTCTGTCATGGTATGGGGGTGTGTCAGTACCAGGGTCTGTCATGGTATGGGGGTGTGTCAGTACCAGGGTCTGTCATGGTATGGGGTGTGTCAGTACCAGGGTCTGTCATGATATGGGGTGTGTCAGTACCTGGGTCTGTCATGGTATGGGGGTGTGTCATTACCAGGGTCTGTCATTGTATGTGGGTGTGTCAGTACCAGGGTCTGTCATGGTATGGGGTGTGTCAGTACCAGGGTCTGTCATGGTATGGGGGTGTGTCAGTACCAAGATCTGTCATGGTATGGGGGTGTGTCAGTAACAGGGTCTGTCATGGTATGGGAGTGTGTCAGTACCAGGGTCTGTCATGGTATGGGGTGTGTCAGTACCAGGGTCTGTCATGATATGGGGTGTGTCAGTACCTGGGTCTGTCATGGTATGGGGGTGTGTCATTACCAGGGTCTGTCATTGTATGTGGGTGTGTCAGTACCAGGGTCTGTCATGGTATGGGGTGTGTCAGTACCAGGGTCTGTCATGGTATGGGGGTGTGTCAGTACCAAGATCTGTCATGGTATGGGGGTGTGTCAGTAACAGGGTCTGTCATGGTATGGGAGTGTGTCAGTACCAGGGTCTGTCATGGTATGGGGTGTGTCAGTACCAGGGTCTGTCATGATATGGGGTGTGTCAGTACCAGGGTCTGTCATGGTATGGGGGTGTGTCAGTACCAGGGTCTGTCATGGTATGGGGGTGTGTCAGTATCAGGGTCTGTCATGGTATGGGGGTGTGTCAGTACCAAGATCTGTCATGGTGTGGGGGTGTGTCAGTAACAGGGTCTGTCATTGTATGGGGTGTGTCAGTACCAGGGTCTGTCATGGTGTGGGTGAGTGTCAGTACCAGGGTCTGTCATGGTATGGGGGTGTGTCAGTACCAGGGTCTGTCATGGTATGGGGGTGTGTCAGTACCAAGATCTGTCATGGTATGGGGTTGTGTCAGTAACAGGGTCTGTCATGGTATGGGAGTGTGTCAGTACCAGGGTCTGTCATGGTATGGGGTGTGTCAGTACCAGGGTCTGTCATGATATGGGGTGTGTCAGTACCAGGGTCTGTCATGGTATGGGGGTGTGTCAGTACCAGGGTCTGTCATGGTATGGGGGTGTGTCAGTACCAGGGTCTGTCATGGTATGGGGGTGTGTCAGTACCAAGATCTGTCATGGTGTGGGGGTGTGTCAGTAACAGGGTCTTTCATTGTATGGGGTGTGTCAGTACCAGGGTCTGTCATGGTATGGGGGTGTGTCAGTACCAGGGTCTGTCATGGTATGGGGGTGTGTCAGTACCAAGATCTGTCATGGTATGGGGGTGTGTCAGTAAAAGGGTCTGTCATGGTATGGGGTGTGTCAGTACCAGGGTCTGTCATGGTGTGGGTGAGTGTCAGTACAAGGGTCTGTCATGGTGTGGGTGAGTGTCAGTGCCAGGGTCTGTCATGGTATGGGGGTGTGTCAGTACCAGGGTCTGTCATGGTATAGGGGTGTGTCAGTACAAGGGTCTGACATGGTATGGGGGTGTGTCAGTGCCAGGGTCTGTCATGGTATGGGGGTGTGTCAATGCCAGGGTCTGTCATGGTATGGGGGTGTGTCAGTGCCAGGGTCTGTCATGGTATGGGGGTGTATCAGTACCAGGGTCTGTCATGGTATGGGGGTGTGTCAGTGCCAGGGTCTGTCATGGTATGGGGGTGTGTCAGTACCAGGGTCTGTCATGGTATGGGGGTGTGTCAGTGCCAGGGTCTGTCATGGTATGGGGGTGTATCAGTACCAGGGTCTGTCATGGTATGGGGGTGTGTCAGTACCAGGGTCTGACATGGTATGGGGGTGTGTCAGTACCAGGGTCTGTCATGGTATGGGGCTGTGTCAGTACCAGGGTCTGTCATGGTGTGGGGGTGTGTCAGTACCAGGGTCTGTCATGGTATGGGAGTTTTTCAGTTCCAGGGTCTGTCATGGTATGGGGGTGTGTCAGTACCAGGGTCTGTCATGGTATGGGGGTGTGTCAGTAACAGGGTCTGTCATGGTATGGGAGTGTGTCAGTACCAGGGTCTGTCATGGTATGGGGTGTGTCAGTACCAGGGTCTGTCATGATATGGGGTGTGTCAGTACCAGGGTCTGTCATGGTATGGGGGTGTGTCAGTACCAGGGTCTGTCATGGTATGGGGTTGTGTCAGTACCAGGGTCTGTCATGGTATGGGGGTGTGTCAGTACCAAGATCTGTCATGGTATGGGGGTGTGTCAGTAACAGGGTCTGTCATGGTATGGGGTGTGTCAGTACCAGGGTCTGTCATGGTGTGGGTGAGTGTCAGTACAAGGGTCTGTCATGGTGTGGGTGAGTGTCAGTGCCAGGGTCTGTCATGGTATGGGGGTGTGTCAGTACCAGGGTCTGTCATGGTATGGGGGGGTGTCAGTACAAGGGTCTGACATGGTATGGGGGTGTGTCAGTGCCAGGGTCTGTCATGGTATGGGGTGTGTCAGTGCCAGGGTCTGTCATGGTATGGGGGTGTGTAAGTGCCAGGGTCTGTCATGGTATGGGGGTGTATCAGTACCAGGGTCTGTCATGGTATGGGGGTGTGTCAGTGCCAGGGTCTGTCATGGTATGGGGGTGTGTCAGTACCAGGGCCTGTCATGGTATGGGGGTGTGTCAGTGCCAGGGTCTGTCATGGTATTGGGGTGTATCATTACCAGGGTCTGTCATGGTATGGGGGTGTGTCAGTGCCAGGGTCTGTCATGGTATGGGGTTGTGTCAGTACCAGGGTCTGTCAAGGTGTGGGTGAGTGTCAGTGCCAGGGTCTGTCATGGTATGGGGTGTGTCAGTACCAGGGTATGTCATGGTGTGGGGGTGTGTCAGTACCAGGGTCTGTCATGGTATGGGGGTGTGTCAGTACCAGGGTCTGTCATGGTATGGGGGTGTGTCAGTGCCAGGGTCTGTCAAGGTGTGGGTGAGTGTCAGTACCAGGGTCTGTCATGGTATGGGGGGTGTCAGTACCAGGGTATGTCATGGTGTGGGGGTGTGTTAGTGCCCTTGGTAAAGATCATTATCATTTCTGTGATGCAGCATTAATACAGAAAAGTACATTGAGATCTTAGAGTAACATGTGATGCCTTCAAGACGTCGTCTTTTCCAGGGACGTCCAGCATTTTTAAACCAAACGATGCAAAGCCACCTGCTGCACACATTACAAAGGCGTGGCTGCAGAAGAAGAGGGTACGGGTAAATGTCATTTATATTTGTTTCAGCACTAGTGTATTTATTGTATATATGTTTATTTATTTTTTAATCACACTAATAGATTATAAATGGATAATAAACACACACACACACACACACACACACGTCTATTAATAATAACAGTGGACTAATGATTGACAATGGCAGTTCTGTACATGTGATTTATTATTATTTATTATTATTACTATTATTTATGGGTCAGTGCTAGTGCAGCACAGACTCAGGATTAGCAGACCGGTGCAGTTTGGTCAGTTTTTCACAAGGACTTGCTCCGGGTGCTCTTTCACATGTTCTTTCACACTGGGTTCCACACTGGTTTTTAGTTTTAACTGTTTTAATTATTATTTAAATTGCCTGCTTATAAAATATAAAGCCACAAGTAATTAATTTTTGAACGTTAATGACCTAAACTCTAGTGGCCTGCATAAAGTCATGACGTCAACCCCATTATACCTATTGCAGCAGGTGGATTGTGGATGGTGAGACAGGCCTTCTTTTTGCCTACATATGCTTTTGTTTAAAATCCTATGGAAAGTTCTTCTAAAGCAGATGAAAATGTATGTAAACATTCAAAGCACGCTGACGCTGCTGTTTTGGTCGTCTCTGAATTTGAGCTTTCCTTGGATGTCGTGTTTCTATACAGCATCAAGGGTTAAAGTCTTGATCTTAATATTTTAATACTGTAATAATCCAGTATTAGTTCATACAGCTGCACAGTTCCTTTTTAAAAGACATTCAGTTTAATAAAACCAAGTTTTTATAAAAAAGATACAATATTCTGGAACATTTAAAAGCTTCCCATGTTTTTCAGGCATTATATTCTAAATGTGTTTATATTTACAAAACTAAATGAAGTTGGTGAGTGAAAATATTAGAAATCTTTTCTCTGATAGATAAAAGTTTAAGAGAATGAACAAATCACAGGTTCTTTATGTCATATATACAAATAACATTTAAAATGTTGCTTCGGTTTTGAATGTTCCTTCATTGAGCTCCACAGAAAAACAAATGTAAAACCCCAGATCAGGAAATGTTGGGACAGTATGGAACGTGTAAATAATAAAAACAAAGAGTTTCTTACATTTACTTTGACTTTAATTTGATGTCAGACATGATGAATCTGAGATATTTCATGTTTTATCTGCTCAACTTCTTTTCATTTATTAATAAACATCCATTCCTGCATTTTAGGCCTGCAACACATTCCAAAAAAAGTTGGGATGGGGGCAATTTAGTGCTAGTAATGGGGTGAAAAATCTAAATAATGATGTGATGTGAACAGGTGATTGTAAACATGGTTTGGTACAAAAGCAGCATCCAGGAAAGGCTGAGAGTCTCTGATGAGTAAAGATGATCAGAGGATCCAGTTTGTCCACAAATGTGTGAGAAAATGTTTGAAATGTTTTAAAACAATGAACCTCAAAGAAAGATTGGAAGGGATTTGCATGTTCTCCCTCTACAGTGCAGAATATCATTAAACCATTCAAGTAATAAGGAGGAATTTCAGTGTGTCAATGACAAGGACACAAACTTAACCTGAACACTCGTGATCTTCCATCCCTCAGACGGCATCAAGAACCTCCACTCAACACTAGCTGATAGAACCACATGGGTGAGGGATTAGTTTATCAAACCTTTATCAAGCTCCACAATACAGAGTTACTGCACAAATGATACTTAAACTTTACTGTGCGAAAAAGAAGCCTTATGTTAACCATGTCCAGAAGCGGCGTCAACTTCTCTGGGCTCGGAGGCATCTAGGATGGACCATCACGCAGTGAAAACGTGTATTGTGGTCAGATGAATCAGCATTCCAGGTCTTTTTTAGAAAAAACAGACGCTGTGTGCTCTGGACCAAAAATAAAAAGAACCATCCAGACTGTTATCAGCAACAAGTCCAAAAGCCAGAGTCTGTCATGGTATGGGGGTGTGTCAGTGCCAGGGTCTGTCATGGTATGGGGGTGTGTCAGTGCCAGGGTCTGTCATGGTATGGGGGTGTGTCAGTACCAGGGTCTGTCATGGTATGGGGGTGTGTCAGTACCAGAGTCTGTCATGGTATGGGAGTGTGTCAGTACCAGGGTCTGTCATGGTATGGGGTGTGTCAGTACCAGGGTCTGTCATGATATGGGGTGTGTCAGTACCAGGGTCTGTCATGGTATGGGGGTGTGTCAGTACCAGGGTCTGTCATGGTATGTGGGTGTGTCAGTACCAGTGTCTGTCATGGTATGGGGGTGTGTCAGTACCAGGGTCTGTCATGGTATGGGGGTGTGTCAGTACCAGAGTCTGTCATGGTATGGGAGTGTGTCAGTACCAGGGTCTGTCATGGTATGGGGTGTGTCAGTACCAGGGTCTGTCATGATATGGGATGTGTCAGTACCAGGGTCTGTCATGGTATGGGGGTGTGTCAGTACCAGGGTCTGTCATGGTATGTGGGTGTGTCAGTACCAGTGTCTGTCATGGTATGGGGGTGTGTCAGTACCAAGATCTGTCATGGTATGGGGGTGTGTCAGTAACAGGGTCTGTCATTGTATGGGGTGTGTCAGTACCAGGGTCTGTCATGGTGTGGGTGAGTGTCAGTACCAGGGTCTGTCATGGTATGGGGGTGTGTCAGTACCAGGGTCTGTCATGGTATGGGGGTGTGTCAGTACCAAGATCTGTCATGGTATGGGGGTGTGTCAGTAACAGGGTCTGTCATGGTATGGGAGTGTGTCAGTACCAGGGTCTGTCATGGTATGGGGTGTGTCAGTACCAGGGTCTGTCATGATATGGGGTGTGTCAGTACCAGGGTCTGTCATGGTATGGGGGTGTGTCAGTACCAGGGTCTGTCATGGTATGGGGGTGTGTCAGTACCAAGATCTGTCATGGTATGGGGGTGTGTCAGTAACAGGGTCTGTCATGGTATGGGGTGTGTCAGTACCAGGGTCTGTCATGATATGGGCTGTGTCAGTACCAGGGTCTGTCATGGTATGGGGGTGTTTCAGTACCAGGGTCTGTCATGGTATGGGGGTGTGTCAGTACCAGGGTCTGTCATGGTATGGGGGGGTGTCAGTAACAGGGTCTGTCATTGTATGGGGGTGTGTCAGTACCAGGGTCTGTCATGGTATGGGGGTGTGTCAGTACCAGGGTCTGTCATGGTATGGGGGTGTGTCAGTACCAGGGTCTGTCATGGTATGGGGGGGTGTCAGTACCAAGATCTGTCATGGTATGGGGGTGTGTCAGTAACAGGGTCTGTCATGGTGTGGGTGAGTGTCAGTGCCAGGGTCTGTCAAGGTGTGGGTGAGTGTCAGTGCCAGGGTCTGTCATGGTATGGGGGTGTGTCAGTGCCAGGGTCTGTCAAGGTGTGGGTGAGTGTCAGTACCAGGGTCTGTCATGGTATGGGGGGTGTCAGTACCAGGGTATGTCATGGTGTGGGGGTGTGTTAGTGCCCTTGGTAAAGATCATTATCATTTCTGTGATGCAGCATTAATACAGAAAAGTACATTGAGATCTTAGAGTAACATGTGATGCCTTCAAGACGTCGTCTTTTCCAGGGACGTCCAGCATTTTTAAACCAAACGATGCAAAGCCACCTGCTGCACACATTACAAAGGCGTGGCTGCAGAAGAAGAGGGTACGGGTAAATGTCATTTATATTTGTTTCAGCACTAGTGTATTTATTGTATATATGTTTATTTATTTTTTAATCACACTAATAGATTATAAATGGATAATAAACACACACACACACACACACACACACACGTCTATTAATAATAACAGTGGACTAATGATTGACAATGGCAGTTCTGTACATGTGATTTATTATTATTTATTATTATTACTATTATTTATGGGTCAGTGCTAGTGCAGCAAAGACTCGGGATTAGCAGACCGGTGCAGTTTGGTCAGTTTTTCACAAGGACTTGCTCCGGGTGCTCTTTCACATGTTCTTTCACACTGGGTTCCACACTGGTTTTTAGTTTTAACTGTTTTAATTATTATTTAAATTTCCTGCTTATAAAATATAAAGCCACAAGTAATTAATTTTTGAACGTTAATGACCTAAACTCTAGTGGCCTGCATAAAGTCATGACGTCAACCCCATTATACCTATTGCAGCAGGTGGATTGTGGATGGTGAGACAGGCCTTCTTTTTACCTACAGATGCTTTAGTTTAAAATCCTATGGAAAGCTTTTTTAAAGCAGATGAAAATGTATGTAAACATTCAAAGCACGCTGACGCTGCTGTTTTGGTCGTCTCTGAATTTGAGCTTTCCTTGGATGTCGTGTTTCTATACAGCATCAAGGGTTAAAGTCTTGATCTTAATATTTTAATACTGTAATAATCCAGTATTAGTTCATACAGCTGCACAGTTCCTTTTTAAAAGACATTCAGTTTAATAAAACCAAGTTTTTATAAAAAAGATACAATATTCTGGAACATTTAAAAGCTTCCCATGTTTTTCAGGCATTATATTCTAAATGTGTTTATATTTACAAAACTAAATGAAGTTGGTGAGTGAAAATATTAGAAATCTTTTCTCTGATAGATAAAAGTTCAAGAGAATGAACAAATCACAGGTTCTTTATGTCATATATACAAATAACATTTAAAATGTTGCTTCGGTTTTGAATGTTCCTTCATTGAGCTCCACAGAAAAACAAATGTAAAACCCCAGATCAGGAAATGTTGGGACAGTATGGAACGTGTAAATAATAAAAACAAAGAGTTTCTTACATTTACTTTGACTTTAATTTGATGTCAGACATGATGAATCTGAGATATTTCATGTTTTATCTGCTCAACTTCTTTTCATTTATTAATAAACATCCATTCCTGCATTTTAGGCCTGCAACACATTCCAAAAAAAGTTGGGACAGGGGCAATTTAGGGCTAGTAATAAGGTGAAAAAACTAAATAATGATGTGATGTGAACAGGTGATTGTAAACATGGTTTGGTACAAAAGCAGCATCCAGGAAAGGCTGAGAGTCTCTGATGAGTAAAGATGATCAGAGGATCCAGTTTGTCCACAAATGTGTGAGAAAATGTTTGAAATGTTTTAAAACAATGAACCTCAAAGAAAGATTGGAAGGGATTTGCATGTTCTCCCTCTACAGTGCAGAATATCATTAAACCATTCAAGTAATCAGGAGGAATTTCAGTGTGTCAATGACAAGGACACAAACTTAACCTGAACACTCGTGATCTTCCATCCCTCAGACGTCATCAAGAACCTCCACTCAACACTAGCTGATATAACCACATGGGTGAGGGATTAGTTTATCAAACCTTTATCAAGCTCCACAATACAGAGTTACTGCACAAATGATACTTAAAACTTTACTGTGCGAAAAAGAAGCCTTATGTTAACCATGTCCAAAAGCGGCGTCAACTTCTCTGGGCTCTGAGGCATCTAGGATGGACCATCACACAGTAAAAACGTGTATTGTGGACAGATGAATCAGCATTCCACGTTTTTTATTTGAGAAAATGGACGGCGTGTGCATGGTATGGGTGTGTGTCAGTACCAGGTTCTGTCAAGGTATGGGGGTGTGTCAGTACCAGGGTCTGTCATGGTATGGGGGTGTGGCAGTGCCAGGGTCTGTCATGGTTTGGGGGTGTGTCAGTACAAGGGTCTGTCATGGTATGGGGGTGTGTCAGTACCAGGATCTGTCATGGTATTGGGTGTGTCAGTACCAGGGTCTGTCACAGTATGGGGGTGTGTCAGTGCCAGGGTCTGACATGGTATGGGGGTGTGTCAGTACCAGGGTCTGTCATGGTATGGGGGTGTGTCAGTACCATGGTCTGACATGGTATAGGGTGTGTCAGTACCAGGGTCTGTCATGGTATGGGGGTGTGTCAGTACCAGGGTCTGTCATGGTATGGGGGTGTGTCAGTACCAGAATCTGTCATGGTTTGGGGGTGTGTCAGTACCAGGGTCTGTCATGGTATGGGAGTGTGTCAGTACCAGGGTCTGTCAGGGTATGGGGTGTGTCAGTACAAGGGTCTGTCATGGTATGGGTGTGTGTCAGTGCCAGGTTCTGTCATGGTATGGGGGTGTGTCAGTACCAGGGTCTGTCATGGTATGGGGGTGTGTCAGTACAAGAATCTGTCATGGTATGGGGGTGTGTCAGTACCAGGTCTGTCATGGTATGGGTGTGAGTCAGTTCCAGGGTCTGTCATGGTATGGGGTGTGTCAGTACAAGGGTCTGTCATGGTATTGGTGTGTGTCAGTGCCAGATTCTTTCATGGTATGGGGGTGTGTCAGTACTAGGGTCTGTCATGGTATGGGGGTGTGTCAGTACAAGAATCTGTCATGGTATGGGGGTGTCTCAGTACCAGGTCTGTCATGGTATGGGGGTGAGTCAGTACAGGGTGTGTCATGGTTTGGGGGTGTGTCAGTACCAGGGTCTGTCATGGTATGGGGGTGTGTCAGTTCCCGGGTCTTACATGGTATGGGGGTGTGTCAGTGCCAGGGTCTGTCATGGTTTGGGGGTGTGTCAGTACCAGGGTCTGTCATGGTATGGGGGTGTGTCAGTACCATGGTCTGACATGGTATAGGGTGTGTCAGTACCAGGGTCTGTCATGGTATGGGGGTGTGTCAGTACCAGGGTCTGTCATGGTATGGGGGTGTGTCAGTACCAGAATCTGTCATGGTTTGGGGGTGTGTCAGTACCAGGGTCTGTCATGGTATGGGAGTGTGTCAGTACCAGGGTCTGTCATGGTATGGGGTGTGTCA
The DNA here is from genome assembly GCF_030014385.1 of Trichomycterus rosablanca. Lineage (NCBI taxonomy): Eukaryota > Metazoa > Chordata > Actinopteri > Siluriformes > Trichomycteridae > Trichomycterus > Trichomycterus rosablanca. The sequence goes on from NC_085989.1 coordinate 49,913,866, forward strand.
GTACAAGGGTCTGTCATGGTATGGGTGTGTGTCAGTGCCAGGTTCTGTCATGGTATGGGGGGTGTCAGTACCAGGGTCTGTTATGGTATGGGGGTGTGTCAGTACAAGAATCTGTCATGGTATGGGGGTGTGTAAGTACCAGGTCTTTCATGGTATGGGGGTGAGTCAGTACCAGGGTCTGTCATGGTATGGGGTGTGTCAGTATAAGGGTCTGTCATGGTATTGGTGTGTGTCAGTGCCAGGTTCTGTCATGGTATGGGGGTGTGTCAGTACCAGGGTCTGTCATGGTATGGGGTGTGTCAGTACAAGGGTCTGTAATGGTATGGGTGTGTGTCAGTGCCAGGTTCTGTCATGGTATGGGGGTGTGTCAGTACCAGGGTCTGTCATGGTATGGGGGTGTGTCAGTACAAGAATCTTTCATGGTATGGGGGTGTGTCAGTACCAGGGTCTGTCATGGTATGGGGTGTGTCAGTACAAGGGTCTGTCATGGTATTGGTGTGTGTCAGTGCCAGGTTCTGTCATGGTATGGGGGTGTGTCAGTACCAGGGTCTGTCATGGTATGGGGGTGTGTCAGTACAAGAATCTGTCATGGTATGGGGGTGTGTCAGTACCAGGTCTGTCATGGTATGGGGGTGTGTCAGTACAAGAATCTGTCATGGTTTGGGTGTGTGTCAGTACAGGGTGTGTCATGGTTTGGGGGTGTGTCAGTACCAGGGTCTGTCATGGTATGGGGGTGTGTCAGTGCCAGGGTCTGTCATGGTATGGGTGTGTGTCAGTGCCAGGTTCTGTCATGGTATGGGGGTGTGTCAGTACCAGGGTCTTTCAGAGTATGGGGGTGTGTCAGTACAAGAATCTGTCATGGTATGGGGGTGTGTCAGTACCAGGGTCTGTCATGGTATGGGGGTGTGTCAGTACAAGAATCTGTCATGGTTTGGGTGTGTGTCAGTACCAGGGTCTGTCATGGTATGGGTGTGTGTCAGTGCCAGGTTCTGTCATGGTATGGGGTGTGTCAGTACAAGGGTCTGTCATGGTATGGGTGTGTGTCAGTGCCAGGTTCTGTCATGGTATGGGGGTGTGTCAGTACCAGGGTCTTTCATGGTATGGGGGTGTGTCAGTACAAGAATCTGTCATGGTATGGGGGTGTGTCAGTACCAGGGTCTGTCATGGTATGGGGGTGTGTCAGTACAAGAATCTGTCATGGTATGGGGGTGTGTCAGTACCAGGGTCTGTCATGGTATGGGTGTGTGTCAGTGCCAGGGTCTGTCATGGTATGGGGTGTGTCAGTACAAGGGTCTGTCATGGTATGGGTGTGTGTCAGTGCCAGGTTCTGTCATGGTATGGGGGTGTGTCAGTACCAGGGTCTTTCATGGTATGGGGGTGTGTCAGTACAAGAATCTGTCATGGTATGGGGGTGTGTCAGTACCAGGTCTGTCATGGTATGGGGGTGAGTCAGTACCAGGGTCTGTCATGGTATGGGGTGTGTCAGTGCAAGGGTCTGTCATGGTATGGGGGTGTGTCAGTACCAGGTCTGTCATGGTATGGGGGTGAGTCAGTACCAGGTCTGTCATGGTATGGGGGTGAGTCAGTACCAGGTCTGTCATGGTATGGGGTGTGTCAGTACAAGAATCTGTCATGGTATGGGGGTGTGTCAGTACCAGGGTCTGTCATGATATGGGGGTGTGTCAGTACAAGAATCTGTCATGGTATGGGGGTGTGTCAGTACCAGGTCTGTAATGGTATGGGGGTGAGTCAGTACCAGGGTCTGTCATGGTATGGGGTGTGTCAGTACAAGGGTCTGTCATGGTATTGGTGTGTGTCAGTGCCAGGTTCTGTCATGGTATGGGGGTGTGTCAGTACCAGGGTCTGTCATGGTATGGGGGTGTGTCAGTACAAGAATCTGTCATGGTTTGGGGGTGTGTCAGTACCAGGGTCTGTCATGGTATGGGGGTGTGTCAGTGCCAGGGTCTGTCATGGTATAGGGGTGTGTCAGTTCCCGGGTCTGACATGGTATGGGGGTGTGTCAGTGCCAGGGTCTGTCATGGTTTGGGGGTGTGTCAGTACCAGGGTCTGTCATGGTATGGGGGTGTGTCAGTGCCAGGGTCTGTCATGGTTTGGGGGTGTGTTAGTACCAGGGTCTGTCATGGTATGGGGGTGTGTCAGTACCAGGGTCTGTCATGGTTTGGGGGTGTGTCAGTACCAGGATCTGTCATGGTTTGGGGGTGTGTCAGTACCAGGGTCTGTCATGGTATGGGGGTGTGTCAGTGCCAGGGTCTGTCATGGTATGGGGGTGTGTCAGTACAAGGGTCTGACATGGTATGGGGGTGTGTCAGTGCCAGGGTCTGTCATGGTGTGGGGGGGTGTCAGTACCAGGGTCTGTCATGGTATGGGGGTGTGTCAGTACCAGGGTCTGTCATAGTATGTGGTGTGTCAGTGCCAGGGTCTGTCATGGTATGAGGGTGTGTCAGTGCCAGGGTGTGTCATGGTATGGGGGTGTGTCAGTACCAGGGTCTGTCATGGTTGGGGGTGTGTCAGTACCAGGGTCTGTCATGGTATGGGGGTGTGTCAGTACCAGGGTCTGACATGGTATGGGGGTGTGTCAGTACCAGGGTCTGTCATGGTATGGGGGGTGTCAGTAACAGGGTCTGACATGGTATGGGGGTGTGTCAGTACCACGGTCTGTCATGGTATGGGGGTGTGTCAGTATCAGGGTCTGACATGGTATGGAGGCGTGTCAGTGCCAGGGTCTGTCATGGTATGGGGGTGTGTCAGTACCAGGGTCTGTCATGCTATGGGGGTGTGTCAGTAACAGGGTCTGACATGGTATGGGGGTGTGTCAGTACCACGGTCTGTCATGGTATGGGGGTGTGTCAGTATCAGGGTCTGACATGGTATGGAGGCGTAACAGTGCCAGGGTCTGTCATGGTATGGGGGTGTGTCAGTACCAGGGTCTGTCATGGTATGGGAGTGTGTCAGTGCCAGGGTCTGTCATGGTATGGGGGTGTGTCAGTACCATAGTCTGTCATGGTATGGGGGTGTGTCAGTACCAAGGTCTTTTATGGTTTGGGGGTGTGTCAGTACCAGGGTCTGTCATGGTTTGGGGGTGTGTCAGTACCAGGGTCTGTCATGGTATGGGGGTGTGTCAGTACCAAGGTCTGTCATGGTTTGGGAGTGTGTCAGTACCAGGGTCTGTCATGGTATGGGGGTGTGTCAGTACCAGGGTCTGTCATGGTATGGGGGTGTGTCAGTGCCAGGGTCTTTCATGGTATGGGGTGTGTCAGTACCAGGGTCTGTCATGGTATGGGGGTGTGTCAGAACCAGGGTCTTTCATGGTATGGGGGTGTGTCAGTACCAGGGTCTGTCATGGTTTGGGGGGGTGTCAGTACCAGGGTCTGTCATGGTATGGGGGTGTGTCAGTACCAGGGTCTGTCATGGTATGGGGGTGTGTCAGTGCCAGGGTCTATCATGGTATGGGAGTGTGTCAGTACCAGGGTCTGTCATGGTATGGGGGTGTGTCAGTGCCAGGGTCTGTCATGGCATGGGGGTGTGTCAGTACCAGGGTCTGTCATGGTATGGGGTTGTGTCAGTGCCAGGGTCTGTCACGGTATGGGGGTGTGTCAGTACCAGGGTCTGACATGGTATGGGGGTGTGTCAGTACCAGGGTCTGTCATGGTTTGGGGGTGTGTCAGTACCAGGGTCTGTCATGGTTTGGGGGTGTGTCAGTACCAGGGTCTGTCATGGTATTGGGGTGTGTCAGTACTAGGGTCTGTCATGGTATGGGGGTGTGTCAGTGCCAGGGTCTGTCATGGTTTGGGGGTGTGTCAGTACCAGGGTCTTTCAAGGTATTGGGGTGTGTCAGTACTAGGGTCTGTCATGGTATGGGGGTGTGTCAGTACCAGGTCTGTCATGGTATAAGGGTGAGTCAGTACCAGGGTCTGTCATGGTATGAGGTGTGTCAGTACAAGGGTCTGTCATGGTATTGGTGTGTGTCAGTGCCAGGGTCTGTCATGGTTTGGGGGTGTGTCAGTACCAGGGTCTTTCAAGGTATTGGGGTGTGTCAGTACTAGGGTCTGTCATGGTTTGGGGGGGTGTCAGTACCAGGGTCTGTCATTGTATGGGGGTGTGTCAGTGCCAGGGTCTGTCATGGTTTGGGGGTGTGTCAGTACCAGGGTCTGTCATGGTATGGGGGTGTGTCAGTACCAGGGTCTGTCATGGTATGGGGGTGTGTCAGTACCAGGATCTGTCATGGTTTGGGGGTGTGTCAGTACCAGGGTGTGTCATGGTATGGGGGTGTGTCAGTGCCAGGGTCTGTCATGGTATGGGGTGTGTCAGTACCAGGGTCTGTCATGATATGGGGTGTGTCAGTACAAGGGTCTGACATGGTATGGGGGTGTGTCAGTGCCAGGGTCTGTCATGGTGTGGGGGGGTGTCAGTATCAGGGTCTGTCATGGTATGTGGTGTGTCAGTGCCAGGGTCTGTCATGGTATGAGGGTGTGTCAGTGCCAGGGTGTGTCATGTTATGGGGGTGTGTCAGTACCAGGGTCTGTCATGGTTGGGGGTGTGTCAGTACCAGGGTCTGTCATGGTATGGGGGTGTGTCAGTACCAGGGTCTGACATGGTATGGGGGTGTGTCAGTACCAGGGTCTGTCATGGTATTGGGGTGTGTCAGTACTAGGGTCTGTCATGGTATGGGGGTGTGTCAGTGCCAGGGTCTGTCATGGTTTGGGGGTGTGTCAGTACCAGGGTCTTTCATGATATTGGGGTGTGTCAGTACTAGGGTCTGTCATGGTATGGGGGTGTGTCAGTGCCAGGGTCTGTCATGGTTTGGGGGTGTGTCAGTACCAGGGTCTGACATGGTATGGGGGTGTGTCAGTTCCAGGGTGAGTCATGGTATGGGGGTGTGTCAGTACCAGGGTCTGTCATGGTATGGGGTGTGTGAGTACCAGGGTCTGTCATGGTATGGGGGTGTGTCAGTACCAGGGTCCTTCATGGCATGGGGGGTGTCAGTACCAGGGTCTGTCATGGTATGGGGGTGTGTCAGTACCAGGAACTGTCATGGTTTGGGGGGGTGTCAGTACCAGGGTCTGTCATGGTATGGGGGTGTGTCAGTGCCAGGGTCTGTCATGGTATGGGGGTGTGTCAGTACCAGGGTCTGTCATGGTATGGGGGTGTGTCAGTACCAGGGTCTGTCATGGTATGGGGGTGTGTCAGTAACAGGGTCTGTCATGGTATGGGGTTGTGTCAGTACCAGGGTCTGTCATGGTATGGGGGTGTGTCAGTACCAGGGTCTTTCATGGTATGGAGGTGTGTCAGTGCTAGGGTCTGTCATGGTATTGGGGTGTGTCAGTACTAGGGTCTTTCATGGTATGGGGGTGTGTCAGTGCCAGGGTCTGTCATGGTATGGGGGTGTGTCAGTACCAGGGTCTGTCATGGTATGGGGGTGTGTCAATACCAGGGTCTGTCATGGCATGTGGGTGTGTCAGTGCCAGGGTCTGTCATGGTATGTGGGTGTGTCAGTGCCAGGGTCTGTCATGGTATGTGGGTGTGTCAGTGCCAGGGTCTGTCATGGTATGTGGGTGTGTCAGTGCCAGGGTCTGTCATGGCATGTGGGTGTGTCAGTGCCAGGGTCTGTCATGGTATGTGGGTGTGTCAGTGCCAGGGTCTGTCATGGCATGTGGGTGTGTCAGTGCCAGGGTCTGTCATGGTATGTGGGTGTGTCAGTGCCAGGGTCTGTCATGGTATGTGGGTGTGTCAGTGCCAGGGTCTGTCATGGTATGGGGGTGTGTCAGTGCCAGGGTCTGTCATGGTATGGGGGTGTGTCAGTACAAGGGTCTGACATGGTATGGGGGTGTGTCAGTGCCAGGGTCTGTCATGGTGTGGGGGGGTGTCAGTACCAGGGTCTGTCATGGTATGGGGGTGTGTCAGTACCAGGGTCTGTCATAGTATGTGGTGTGTCAGTGCCAGGGTCTGTCATGGTATGAGGGTGTGTCAGTGCCAGGGTGTGTCATGGTATGGGGGTGTGTCAGTACCAGGGTCTGTCATGGTTGGGGGTGTGTCAGTACCAGGGTCTGTCATGGTATGGGGGTGTGTCAGTACCAGGGTCTGACATGGTATGGGGGTGTGTCAGTACCAGGGTCTGTCATGGTATGGGGGGTGTCAGTAACAGGGTCTGACATGGTATGGGGGTGTGTCAGTACCACGGTCTGTCATGGTATGGGGGTGTGTCAGTATCAGGGTCTGACATGGTATGGAGGCGTGTCAGTGCCAGGGTCTGTCATGGTATGGGGGTGTGTCAGTACCAAGGTCTTTTATGGTTTGGGGGTGTGTCAGTACCAGGGTCTGTCATGGTATGGGGGTGTGTCAGTACCAGGGTCTGTCATGGTATGGGGGGTGTCAGTAACAGGGTCTGACATGGTATGGGGGTGTGTCAGTACCACGGTCTGTCATGGTATGGGGGTGTGTCAGTATCAGGGTCTGACATGGTATGGAGGTGTGTCAGTACCAAGGTCTTTTATGGTATGGGGGTGTGTCAGTACCAAGGTCTTTTATGGTTTGGGGGTGTGTCAGTACCAGGGTCTGTCATGGTATGGGGGTGTGTCAGTACCAGGATCTGTCATGGTATTGGGGTGTGTCAGTACAAGGGTCTGACATGGTATGGGGGTGTGTCAGTGCCAGGGTCTGTCATGGTTTGGGGGTGTGTCAGTACCAGGGTCTGTCATGGTATGGGGGTGTGTCAGTACCAAGGTCTGTCATGGTATGGGGGTGTGTCAGAACCAGGGTCTGTCATGGTTTGGGGGGGTGTCAGTACCAGGGTCTGTTATGGTATGGGGGTGTGTCAGTACCAGGGTCTGTCATGGTATGGGGGGGTGTCAGTACCAGGGTCTGTTATGGTATGGGGGTGTGTCAGTACCAGGGTCTGTCATGGTATGGGGGTGTGTCAGTGCCAGGGTCTGTCATGGTATGGGAGTGTGTCAGTACCAGGGTCTGTCATGGTATGGGGGTGTGTCAGTGCCAGGGTCTGTCATGGCATGGGGGTGTGTCAGTACCAGGGTCTGTCATGGTATGAGGTGTGTCAGTACAAGGGTCTGTCATGGTATTGGTGTGTGTCAGTGCCAGGGTCTGTCATGGTTTGGGGGTGTGTCAGTACCAGGGTCTTTCAAGGTATTGGGGTGTGTCAGTACTAGGGTCTGTCATGGTATGGGGGTGTGTCAGTACCAGGTCTGTCATGGTATAAGGGTGAGTCAGTACCAGGGTCTGTCATGGTATGAGGTGTGTCAGTACAAGGGTCTGTCATGGTATTGGTGTGTGTCAGTGCCAGGGTCTGTCATGGTTTGGGGGTGTGTCAGTACCAGGGTCTTTCAAGGTATTGGGGTGTGTCAGTACTAGGGTCTGTCATGGTTTGGGGGGGTGTCAGTACCAGGGTCTGTCATTGTATGGGGGTGTGTCAGTGCCAGGGTCTGTCATGGTTTGGGGGTGTGTCAGTACCAGGGTCTGTCATGGTATGGGGGTGTGTCAGTACCAGGGTCTGACATGGTATGGGGGTGTGTCAGTACCAGGGTCTGTCATGGTATTGGGGTGTGTCAGTACTAGGGTCTGTCATGGTATGGGGGTGTGTCAGTGCCAGGGTCTGTCATGGTTTGGGGGTGTGTCAGTACCAGGGTCTTTCATGATATTGGGGTGTGTCAGTACTAGGGTCTGTCATGGTATGGGGGTGTGTCAGTGCCAGGGTCTGTCATGGTTTGGGGGTGTGTCAGTACCAGGGTCTGACATGGTATGGGGGTGTGTCAGTTCCAGGGTGAGTCATGGTATGGGGGTGTGTCAGTACCAGGGTCTGTCATGGTATGGGGTGTGTGAGTACCAGGGTCTGTCATGGTATGGGGGTGTGTCAGTACCAGGGTCCTTCATGGCATGGGGTGTGTCAGTTCCAGGGTCTGTCATGGTATTGGTGTGTGTCAGTGCCAGGTTCTGTCATGGTATGGGGGTGTGTCAGTACCAGGGTCTGTCATGGTATGGGGTGTGTCAGTACAAGGGTCTGTAATGGTATGGGTGTGTGTCAGTGCCAGGTTCTGTCATGGTATGGGGGTGTGTCAGTACCAGGGTCTGTCATGGTATGGGGGTGTGTCAGTACAAGAATCTTTCATGGTATGGGGGTGTGTCAGTACCAGGGTCTGTCATGGTATGGGGTGTGTCAGTACAAGGGTCTGTCATGGTATTGGTGTGTGTCAGTGCCAGGTTCTGTCATGGTATGGGGGTGTGTCAGTACCAGGGTCTGTCATGGTATGGGGGTGTGTCAGTACAAGAATCTGTCATGGTATGGGGGTGTGTCAGTACCAGGTCTGTCATGGTATGGGGGTGTGTCAGTACAAGAATCTGTCATGGTTTGGGTGTGTGTCAGTACAGGGTGTGTCATGGTTTGGGGGTGTGTCAGTACCAGGGTCTGTCATGGTATGGGGGTGTGTCAGTGCCAGGGTCTGTCATGGTATGGGTGTGTGTCAGTGCCAGGTTCTGTCATGGTATGGGGGTGTGTCAGTACCAGGGTCTTTCAGAGTATGGGGGTGTGTCAGTACAAGAATCTGTCATGGTATGGGGGTGTGTCAGTACCAGGGTCTGTCATGGTATGGGGGTGTGTCAGTACAAGAATCTGTCATGGTTTGGGTGTGTGTCAGTACCAGGGTCTGTCATGGTATGGGTGTGTGTCAGTGCCAGGTTCTGTCATGGTATGGGGTGTGTCAGTACAAGGGTCTGTCATGGTATGGGTGTGTGTCAGTGCCAGGTTCTGTCATGGTATGGGGGTGTGTCAGTACCAGGGTCTTTCATGGTATGGGGGTGTGTCAGTACAAGAATCTGTCATGGTATGGGGGTGTGTCAGTACCAGGGTCTGTCATGGTATGGGGGTGTGTCAGTACAAGAATCTGTCATGGTATGGGGGTGTGTCAGTACCAGGGTCTGTCATGGTATGGGTGTGTGTCAGTGCCAGGGTCTGTCATGGTATGGGGTGTGTCAGTACAAGGGTCTGTCATGGTATGGGTGTGTGTCAGTGCCAGGTTCTGTCATGGTATGGGGGTGTGTCAGTACCAGGGTCTTTCATGGTATGGGGGTGTGTCAGTACAAGAATCTGTCATGGTATGGGGGTGTGTCAGTACCAGGTCTGTCATGGTATGGGGGTGAGTCAGTACCAGGGTCTGTCATGGTATGGGGTGTGTCAGTGCAAGGGTCTGTCATGGTATGGGGGTGTGTCAGTACCAGGTCTGTCATGGTATGGGGGTGAGTCAGTACCAGGTCTGTCATGGTATGGGGGTGAGTCAGTACCAGGTCTGTCATGGTATGGGGTGTGTCAGTACAAGAATCTGTCATGGTATGGGGGTGTGTCAGTACCAGGGTCTGTCATGATATGGGGGTGTGTCAGTACAAGAATCTGTCATGGTATGGGGGTGTGTCAGTACCAGGTCTGTAATGGTATGGGGGTGAGTCAGTACCAGGGTCTGTCATGGTATGGGGTGTGTCAGTACAAGGGTCTGTCATGGTATTGGTGTGTGTCAGTGCCAGGTTCTGTCATGGTATGGGGGTGTGTCAGTACCAGGGTCTGTCATGGTATGGGGGTGTGTCAGTACAAGAATCTGTCATGGTTTGGGGGTGTGTCAGTACCAGGGTCTGTCATGGTATGGGGGTGTGTCAGTGCCAGGGTCTGTCATGGTATAGGGGTGTGTCAGTTCCCGGGTCTGACATGGTATGGGGGTGTGTCAGTGCCAGGGTCTGTCATGGTTTGGGGGTGTGTCAGTACCAGGGTCTGTCATGGTATGGGGGTGTGTCAGTGCCAGGGTCTGTCATGGTTTGGGGGTGTGTTAGTACCAGGGTCTGTCATGGTATGGGGGTGTGTCAGTACCAGGGTCTGTCATGGTTTGGGGGTGTGTCAGTACCAGGATCTGTCATGGTTTGGGGGTGTGTCAGTACCAGGGTCTGTCATGGTATGGGGGTGTGTCAGTGCCAGGGTCTGTCATGGTATGGGGGTGTGTCAGTACAAGGGTCTGACATGGTATGGGGGTGTGTCAGTGCCAGGGTCTGTCATGGTGTGGGGGGGTGTCAGTACCAGGGTCTGTCATGGTATGGGGGTGTGTCAGTACCAGGGTCTGTCATAGTATGTGGTGTGTCAGTGCCAGGGTCTGTCATGGTATGAGGGTGTGTCAGTGCCAGGGTGTGTCATGGTATGGGGGTGTGTCAGTACCAGGGTCTGTCATGGTTGGGGGTGTGTCAGTACCAGGGTCTGTCATGGTATGGGGGTGTGTCAGTACCAGGGTCTGACATGGTATGGGGGTGTGTCAGTACCAGGGTCTGTCATGGTATGGGGGGTGTCAGTAACAGGGTCTGACATGGTATGGGGGTGTGTCAGTACCACGGTCTGTCATGGTATGGGGGTGTGTCAGTATCAGGGTCTGACATGGTATGGAGGCGTGTCAGTGCCAGGGTCTGTCATGGTATGGGGGTGTGTCAGTACCAGGGTCTGTCATGCTATGGGGGTGTGTCAGTAACAGGGTCTGACATGGTATGGGGGTGTGTCAGTACCACGGTCTGTCATGGTATGGGGGTGTGTCAGTATCAGGGTCTGACATGGTATGGAGGCGTAACAGTGCCAGGGTCTGTCATGGTATGGGGGTGTGTCAGTACCAGGGTCTGTCATGGTATGGGAGTGTGTCAGTGCCAGGGTCTGTCATGGTATGGGGGTGTGTCAGTACCATAGTCTGTCATGGTATGGGGGTGTGTCAGTACCAAGGTCTTTTATGGTTTGGGGGTGTGTCAGTACCAGGGTCTGTCATGGTTTGGGGGTGTGTCAGTACCAGGGTCTGTCATGGTATGGGGGTGTGTCAGTACCAAGGTCTGTCATGGTTTGGGAGTGTGTCAGTACCAGGGTCTGTCATGGTATGGGGGTGTGTCAGTACCAGGGTCTGTCATGGTATGGGGGTGTGTCAGTGCCAGGGTCTTTCATGGTATGGGGTGTGTCAGTACCAGGGTCTGTCATGGTATGGGGGTGTGTCAGAACCAGGGTCTTTCATGGTATGGGGGTGTGTCAGTACCAGGGTCTGTCATGGTTTGGGGGGGTGTCAGTACCAGGGTCTGTCATGGTATGGGGGTGTGTCAGTACCAGGGTCTGTCATGGTATGGGGGTGTGTCAGTGCCAGGGTCTATCATGGTATGGGAGTGTGTCAGTACCAGGGTCTGTCATGGTATGGGGGTGTGTCAGTGCCAGGGTCTGTCATGGCATGGGGGTGTGTCAGTACCAGGGTCTGTCATGGTATGGGGTTGTGTCAGTGCCAGGGTCTGTCACGGTATGGGGGTGTGTCAGTACCAGGGTCTGACATGGTATGGGGGTGTGTCAGTACCAGGGTCTGTCATGGTTTGGGGGTGTGTCAGTACCAGGGTCTGTCATGGTTTGGGGGTGTGTCAGTACCAGGGTCTGTCATGGTATTGGGGTGTGTCAGTACTAGGGTCTGTCATGGTATGGGGGTGTGTCAGTGCCAGGGTCTGTCATGGTTTGGGGGTGTGTCAGTACCAGGGTCTTTCAAGGTATTGGGGTGTGTCAGTACTAGGGTCTGTCATGGTATGGGGGTGTGTCAGTACCAGGTCTGTCATGGTATAAGGGTGAGTCAGTACCAGGGTCTGTCATGGTATGAGGTGTGTCAGTACAAGGGTCTGTCATGGTATTGGTGTGTGTCAGTGCCAGGGTCTGTCATGGTTTGGGGGTGTGTCAGTACCAGGGTCTTTCAAGGTATTGGGGTGTGTCAGTACTAGGGTCTGTCATGGTTTGGGGGGGTGTCAGTACCAGGGTCTGTCATTGTATGGGGGTGTGTCAGTGCCAGGGTCTGTCATGGTTTGGGGGTGTGTCAGTACCAGGGTCTGTCATGGTATGGGGGTGTGTCAGTACCAGGGTCTGTCATGGTATGGGGGTGTGTCAGTACCAGGATCTGTCATGGTTTGGGGGTGTGTCAGTACCAGGGTGTGTCATGGTATGGGGGTGTGTCAGTGCCAGGGTCTGTCATGGTATGGGGTGTGTCAGTACCAGGGTCTGTCATGATATGGGGTGTGTCAGTACAAGGGTCTGACATGGTATGGGGGTGTGTCAGTGCCAGGGTCTGTCATGGTGTGGGGGGGTGTCAGTATCAGGGTCTGTCATGGTATGTGGTGTGTCAGTGCCAGGGTCTGTCATGGTATGAGGGTGTGTCAGTGCCAGGGTGTGTCATGTTATGGGGGTGTGTCAGTACCAGGGTCTGTCATGGTTGGGGGTGTGTCAGTACCAGGGTCTGTCATGGTATGGGGGTGTGTCAGTACCAGGGTCTGACATGGTATGGGGGTGTGTCAGTACCAGGGTCTGTCATGGTATTGGGGTGTGTCAGTACTAGGGTCTGTCATGGTATGGGGGTGTGTCAGTGCCAGGGTCTGTCATGGTTTGGGGGTGTGTCAGTACCAGGGTCTTTCATGATATTGGGGTGTGTCAGTACTAGGGTCTGTCATGGTATGGGGGTGTGTCAGTGCCAGGGTCTGTCATGGTTTGGGGGTGTGTCAGTACCAGGGTCTGACATGGTATGGGGGTGTGTCAGTTCCAGGGTGAGTCATGGTATGGGGGTGTGTCAGTACCAGGGTCTGTCATGGTATGGGGTGTGTGAGTACCAGGGTCTGTCATGGTATGGGGGTGTGTCAGTACCAGGGTCCTTCATGGCATGGGGGGTGTCAGTACCAGGGTCTGTCATGGTATGGGGGTGTGTCAGTACCAGGAACTGTCATGGTTTGGGGGGGTGTCAGTACCAGGGTCTGTCATGGTATGGGGGTGTGTCAGTGCCAGGGTCTGTCATGGTATGGGGGTGTGTCAGTACCAGGGTCTGTCATGGTATGGGGGTGTGTCAGTACCAGGGTCTGTCATGGTATGGGGGTGTGTCAGTAACAGGGTCTGTCATGGTATGGGGTTGTGTCAGTACCAGGGTCTGTCATGGTATGGGGGTGTGTCAGTACCAGGGTCTTTCATGGTATGGAGGTGTGTCAGTGCTAGGGTCTGTCATGGTATTGGGGTGTGTCAGTACTAGGGTCTTTCATGGTATGGGGGTGTGTCAGTGCCAGGGTCTGTCATGGTATGGGGGTGTGTCAGTACCAGGGTCTGTCATGGTATGGGGGTGTGTCAATACCAGGGTCTGTCATGGCATGTGGGTGTGTCAGTGCCAGGGTCTGTCATGGTATGTGGGTGTGTCAGTGCCAGGGTCTGTCATGGTATGTGGGTGTGTCAGTGCCAGGGTCTGTCATGGTATGTGGGTGTGTCAGTGCCAGGGTCTGTCATGGCATGTGGGTGTGTCAGTGCCAGGGTCTGTCATGGTATGTGGGTGTGTCAGTGCCAGGGTCTGTCATGGCATGTGGGTGTGTCAGTGCCAGGGTCTGTCATGGTATGTGGGTGTGTCAGTGCCAGGGTCTGTCATGGTATGTGGGTGTGTCAGTGCCAGGGTCTGTCATGGTATGGGGGTGTGTCAGTGCCAGGGTCTGTCATGGTATGGGGGTGTGTCAGTACAAGGGTCTGACATGGTATGGGGGTGTGTCAGTGCCAGGGTCTGTCATGGTGTGGGGGGGTGTCAGTACCAGGGTCTGTCATGGTATGGGGGTGTGTCAGTACCAGGGTCTGTCATAGTATGTGGTGTGTCAGTGCCAGGGTCTGTCATGGTATGAGGGTGTGTCAGTGCCAGGGTGTGTCATGGTATGGGGGTGTGTCAGTACCAGGGTCTGTCATGGTTGGGGGTGTGTCAGTACCAGGGTCTGTCATGGTATGGGGGTGTGTCAGTACCAGGGTCTGACATGGTATGGGGGTGTGTCAGTACCAGGGTCTGTCATGGTATGGGGGGTGTCAGTAACAGGGTCTGACATGGTATGGGGGTGTGTCAGTACCACGGTCTGTCATGGTATGGGGGTGTGTCAGTATCAGGGTCTGACATGGTATGGAGGCGTGTCAGTGCCAGGGTCTGTCATGGTATGGGGGTGTGTCAGTACCAAGGTCTTTTATGGTTTGGGGGTGTGTCAGTACCAGGGTCTGTCATGGTATGGGGGTGTGTCAGTACCAGGGTCTGTCATGGTATGGGGGGTGTCAGTAACAGGGTCTGACATGGTATGGGGGTGTGTCAGTACCACGGTCTGTCATGGTATGGGGGTGTGTCAGTATCAGGGTCTGACATGGTATGGAGGTGTGTCAGTACCAAGGTCTTTTATGGTATGGGGGTGTGTCAGTACCAAGGTCTTTTATGGTTTGGGGGTGTGTCAGTACCAGGGTCTGTCATGGTATGGGGGTGTGTCAGTACCAGGATCTGTCATGGTATTGGGGTGTGTCAGTACAAGGGTCTGACATGGTATGGGGGTGTGTCAGTGCCAGGGTCTGTCATGGTTTGGGGGTGTGTCAGTACCAGGGTCTGTCATGGTATGGGGGTGTGTCAGTACCAAGGTCTGTCATGGTATGGGGGTGTGTCAGAACCAGGGTCTGTCATGGTTTGGGGGGGTGTCAGTACCAGGGTCTGTTATGGTATGGGGGTGTGTCAGTACCAGGGTCTGTCATGGTATGGGGGGGTGTCAGTACCAGGGTCTGTTATGGTATGGGGGTGTGTCAGTACCAGGGTCTGTCATGGTATGGGGGTGTGTCAGTGCCAGGGTCTGTCATGGTATGGGAGTGTGTCAGTACCAGGGTCTGTCATGGTATGGGGGTGTGTCAGTGCCAGGGTCTGTCATGGCATGGGGGTGTGTCAGTACCAGGGTCTGTCATGGTATGAGGTGTGTCAGTACAAGGGTCTGTCATGGTATTGGTGTGTGTCAGTGCCAGGGTCTGTCATGGTTTGGGGGTGTGTCAGTACCAGGGTCTTTCAAGGTATTGGGGTGTGTCAGTACTAGGGTCTGTCATGGTATGGGGGTGTGTCAGTACCAGGTCTGTCATGGTATAAGGGTGAGTCAGTACCAGGGTCTGTCATGGTATGAGGTGTGTCAGTACAAGGGTCTGTCATGGTATTGGTGTGTGTCAGTGCCAGGGTCTGTCATGGTTTGGGGGTGTGTCAGTACCAGGGTCTTTCAAGGTATTGGGGTGTGTCAGTACTAGGGTCTGTCATGGTTTGGGGGGGTGTCAGTACCAGGGTCTGTCATTGTATGGGGGTGTGTCAGTGCCAGGGTCTGTCATGGTTTGGGGGTGTGTCAGTACCAGGGTCTGTCATGGTATGGGGGTGTGTCAGTACCAGGGTCTGACATGGTATGGGGGTGTGTCAGTACCAGGGTCTGTCATGGTATTGGGGTGTGTCAGTACTAGGGTCTGTCATGGTATGGGGGTGTGTCAGTGCCAGGGTCTGTCATGGTTTGGGGGTGTGTCAGTACCAGGGTCTTTCATGATATTGGGGTGTGTCAGTACTAGGGTCTGTCATGGTATGGGGGTGTGTCAGTGCCAGGGTCTGTCATGGTTTGGGGGTGTGTCAGTACCAGGGTCTGACATGGTATGGGGGTGTGTCAGTTCCAGGGTGAGTCATGGTATGGGGGTGTGTCAGTACCAGGGTCTGTCATGGTATGGGGTGTGTGAGTACCAGGGTCTGTCATGGTATGGGGGTGTGTCAGTACCAGGGTCCTTCATGGCATGGGGGGTGTCAGTACCAGGGTCTGTCATGGTATGGGGGTGTGTCAGTACCAGGAACTGTCATGGTTTGGGGGGGTGTCAGTACCAGGGTCTGTCATGGTATGGGGGTGTGTCAGTGCCAGGGTCTGTCATGGTATGGGGGTGTGTCAGTACCAGGGTCTGTCATGGTATGGGGGTGTGTCAGTACCAGGGTCTGTCATGGTATGGGGGTGTGTCAGTAACAGGGTCTGTCATGGTATGGGGTTGTGTCAGTACCAGGGTCTGTCATGGTATGGGGGTGTGTCAGTACCAGGGTCTTTCATGGTATGGAGGTGTGTCAGTGCTAGGGTCTGTCATGGTATTGGGGTGTGTCAGTACTAGGGTCTTTCATGGTATGGGGGTGTGTCAGTGCCAGGGTCTGTCATGGTATGGGGGTGTGTCAGTACCAGGGTCTGTCATGGTATGGGGGTGTGTCAATACCAGGGTCTGTCATGGCATGTGGGTGTGTCAGTGCCAGGGTCTGTCATGGTATGTGGGTGTGTCAGTGCCAGGGTCTGTCATGGTATGTGGGTGTGTCAGTGCCAGGGTCTGTCATGGTATGTGGGTGTGTCAGTGCCAGGGTCTGTCATGGTATGTGGGTGTGTCAGTGCCAGGGTCTGTCATGGTATGGGAGTGTGTCAGTACCAGGGTCTGTCATGGTATGGGAGTGTGTCAGTGCCAGGGTCTGTCATGGCATGGGGGTGTGTCAGTACCAGGGTCTGTCATGGTATGGGGTTGTGTCAGAACCAGGGTCTGTCATGGCATGGGGGTGTGTCAGTACCAGGGTCTGTCATGGTTTGGGGGTGTGTCAGTACCAGGGTCTGTCACGGTATGGGGGTGTGTCAGTGCCAGGGTCTGTCATGGTATGGGGGTGTGTCAGTACCAGGGTCTGACATGGTATGGGGGTGTGTCAGTACCAGGGTCTGTCATGGTTTGGGGGTGTGTCAGTACCAGGGTCTGTCATGGTTTGGGGGTGTGTCAGTACCAGGGTCTGTCATGGTATTGGGGTGTGTCAGTACTAGGGTCTGTCATGGTATGGGGGTGTGTCAGTGCCAGGGTCTGTCATGGTTTGGGGGTGTGTCAGTACCAGGGTCTTTCATGGTATTGGGGTGTGTCAGTACTAGGGTCTGTCATGGTATGGGGGTGTGTCAGTACCAGGTCTGTCATGGTATAAGGGTGAGTCAGTACCAGGGTCTGTCATGGTATGGGGTGTGTCAGTACAAGGGTCTGTCATGGTATTGGTGTGTGTCAGTGCCAGGTTCTGTCATGGTTTGGGGGTGTGTCAGTACCAGGGTCTGTCATGGTATGGGGGTGTGTCAGTACAAGAATCTGTCATGGTATGGGGGTGTGTCAGTACCAGGTCTGTCATGGTATGGGGGTGAGTCAGTACAGGGTGTGTCATGGTTTGGGGGTGTGTCAGTGCCAGGGTCTGTCATGGTTTGGAGGTGTGTCAGTACCAGGGTCTGTCATGGTATGGGGGTGTGTCAGTACCAGGGTCTGTCATGGTATGGGGGTGTGTCAGTACCAGGATCTGTCATGGTTTGGGGGTGTGTCAGTACCAGGGTGTGTCATGGTATGGGGGTGTGTCAGTGCCAGGGTCTGTCATGGTATGGGGTGTGTCAGTACCAGGGTCTGTCATGATATGGGGTGTGTCAGTACAAGGGTCTGACATGGTATGGGGGTGTGTCAGTGCCAGGGTCTGTCATGGTGTGGGGGGGTGTCAGTACCAGGGTCTGTCATGGTATGGGGGTTTTTAGCTTCAAATGAGCCCTAGGAACAGTCAAGAAGTTTTGAGTGGTTGATCTTAAAGATCGCTGTGTGGTTGCGAGAGAAAGCATACCACTGAGATAAGCCGGGGCTTGACCATTAAGCGCTTTAAAAACAAATAAAAGCACTTTAAACTGAATCCTGTGCTGAACAGGCAGCCAATGTAGTGAGGCAAGGACAGGTGTAATATGGTTTCTTTTCTTGGCATTAGTCAGTAACCTAGCTGCTGCATTCTGGACCACCTGTAAGCGCTGCAACAGAGACTGATTAATCCCAATATACAGAGAATTACAGTAGTCAATTCTTGAAGAAATGAATGCATGAATAACTTTTTCCAGGTCAGAATAGCAGAGAAAAGGCTTAATCTTCACAATATTTCTGAGCTGGAAGAAGCTATTCCTTACCACAGAGTTAATTTGTTTATCAAATCTGAGGTCAGAATCAAAGATAACACCAAGATTTCTCACAGATGTTTTGACACATGTAGACAAGTGACCAAGGTTATTGGAGACACTACTGATGTGATGAGGACCCCCAAAAATGATTTTCATTCAGCTGAAGGAAATTGTCAGCCATCCACCTCCTTATGTCCTCAAGACAATGTTAACGAGCCATTTTCATTCGGTCTAATGGGAAGATAAAGCTGTACATGTGTATCACAAAAGTGAGTACACCCCTCACATTTCTGCAGATATTTAAGTATATCTTTTCATGGGACAACACTGACAAAATGACACTTTGACACAATGAAAAGTAGTCTGTGTGCAGCTTATATAACAGTGTAAATTTATTCTTCCCTCAAAATAACTCAATATACAGCCATTAATGTCTAAACCACCGGCAACAAAAGTGAGTACACCCCTAAGAGACTACACCCCTAAATGTCCAAATTGAGCACTGCTTGTCATTTTCCCTCCAAAATGTCATGTGATTTGTTAGTGTTACTAGGTCTCAGGTGTGCATAGGGAGCAGGTGTGTTCAATTTAGTAGTACAGCTCTCACACTCTCTCATACTGGTCACTGAAAGTTCCAACATGGCACCTCATGGCAAAGAACTCTCTGAGGATCTTAAAAGACGAATTGTTGCGCTACATGAAGATGGCCAAGGCTACAAGAAGATGCCAACACCCTGAAACTGAGCTGCAGCACAGTGGCCAAGATCATCCAGCGTTTTAAAAGAGCAGGGTCCACTCAGAACAGACCTCGCGTTTGTCGTCCAAAGAAGCTGAGTGCACGTGCTCAGCGTCACATCCAACTGCTGTCTTTGAAAGATAGGCGCAGGAGTGCTGTCAGCATTGCTGCAGAGATTGAAAAGGTGGGGGGTCAGCCTGTCAGTGCTCAGACCATACGCCGCACACTACATCAAATTGGTCTGCATGGCTGTCACCCCAGAAGGAAGCCTCTTCTGAAGTCTCTACACAAGAAAGCCCACAAACAGTTTGCTGAAGACATGTCAACAAAGGACATGGATTACTGGAACCATGTCCTATGGTCTGATGAGACCAAGATTAATTTGTTTGGTTCAGATGGTCTCAAGCATGTGTGGCGGCAATCAGGTGAGGAGTACAAAGATAAGTGTGTCATGCCTACAGTCAAGCATGGTGGTGGGAATGCCATGGTCTGGGGCTGCATGAGTGCAGCAGGTGTTGGGGAGTTACATTTCATTGAGGGACACACGAACTCCAATATGTACTGGGAAATACTGAAGCAGAGCATGATCCCCTCCCTCCGGAAACTGGGTCGCAGGGCAGTGTTCCAGCATGATAATGACCCCAAACACACCTCTAAGACAACCACTGCTTTATTGAAGAGGCTGAGGGTAAAGGTGATGGACTGGCCAAGCATGTCTCCAGACCTAAACCCAATAGAACATCTTTGGGGCATCCTCAAGCGGAAGGTGGAGGAGCGCAAAGTCTCGAATATCCGCCAGCTCCGTGATGTCGACATGGAGGAGTGGAAAAGCATTCCAGTGGCAACCTGTGAAGCTCTGGTAAACTCCATGCCCAGGAGAGTTAAGGCAGTTCTAAGAAATAATGGTGGCCACACAAAATATTGACACTTCAGGAACTTTCACTAAGGGGTGTACTCACTTTTGTTGCCGGTGGTTTAGACATTAATGGCTGTATATTGAGTTATTTTGAGGGAAGAATAAATTTACACTGTTATATAAGCTGCACACAGACTACTTTTCATTGTGTCAAAGTGTCATTTTGTCAGTGTTGTCCCATGAAAAGATATACTTAAATATCTGCAGAAATGTGAGGGGTGTACTCATTTTTGTGATACACTGTATGTCATCAGCATACAGGTGAAACCTGACATTGTGCTTCCTAATTATTTGACCTAATGGCAGCATATAGAGAGAAAAAAGGAGGGGCCCTAGTATGGACCCTTGTGGAACACCACAAGAGACATTAGCAGAAGAAGAGAAATAGCTGCTAATATTCACTGAAAAGGTTCTATTCTTAAAATAAGATATGAACCAATTCAGGGCCTCTCCCTGTAACCCCACCCACTTTTCCAGGCGACCAACAAGTATGTCATGGTCAACAGTGTCGAATGCAGAACTAAGGTCCAATAAAATGAGGATGGCACAATTTCCCTCATCAACAGTAAGTAGCAAGTCATTTGTCACCTTCAGAAGAGCAGATTCAGTGCTGTGCATAGACTTAAAGCCAGATTGAAAAATCTCAAAAATACCATCGCTACTCAAAAATGGTAAAAGCTGAGAGTATACAACCTTTTCCAGCAATTTAGCCAAGAATGGTAATTTAGAAATCGGCCTGTAGTTACTAACCACTGTAGCATCAAGATTATGCTTTTTGAGCAGAGGTGTAACTACAGCATGTTTAAAGCATGCTGGAACAGTACCAGTGGCGAGGGAAGTATTAATGATATCCTGGACAAAAGGTCCTAATATATCAAATGTCTCCCTAACTATCTGTGGGGGCATCACATCAAGTGGGGAAGTTGTTGGCTTTGTTTTCAGCACCAAATCTGTTAATTCGGAGATTGAAACAGCCTCAAACTTTTTAAACACACCTGGGCACGGCGGTGGAAGTGGAGAATCTATACCCAAGTAAGTAATGCCAGACCTAATTGTTTCAGTTTTTTCTACAAAAAAGTTTAAAAACTCTTCACAATCTCTAGGAGAAGGAACATTTCCAACTTCGGGTGATGATTTAAGTAAAGAATTTATTGTACTGAACAGTACTTTAGGTCTGTTGCAATTTTTGGCAATGAAGCTTGAAAAGTATCCCTCTCTAGCGGACTTAACAGCTAGCTGATAGTCTTCCAGGCAACCTTTAAAAATATCCAAACTTACTTGCAGTCTGTCCTTTTTCCATGTCCGTTCCGCTCTTCTACAAGCCTGTCTAATTTCCTGTGTGGCTGCATTTAACCAGGGCTGAACTTTTGGTTTTAAGCGTTTAAATTTCATAGGGGCAAGAGAATCCAGAATACTTGAACAGTTATAATTAAAAGAAGTAACTAACTCATCCACATTAGTATGAGTCTGATCATAGTTGGGCAATTTTAACATGTCAGAAAAGGCTCTGGAAAAATCATTAGATGTAGACGAAGTGATAATCCTTGACCAGTGCCCTAAAACAGGAGCAGGGAAATGCACATTTAAAGTTGAGCTAAAGACTACTGGCACATGATCAGAGAAACTAGCCTCCTCAATATCTAGTTTGTCAACTGTATATATGTTTATTTCTTTTTTAATCACACTAATAGATTATGAATGGATAATAATAACAAAGTAAAGTTTGGTGTTCCACAGGGGTCAGTACTGGGACCTCTATTATTAACACTCTACATGCTTCCATTAGGAAAAATTATTCATAAACATGGTATAAATTTTCACTGCTATGCAGATGACACAGCTGTATATATCAGCCAAACCAAATGATACTGACACAATCAGTAAGGTAGAAGATTGTGTAAACGACATAAAAACTGGATGTCGTGTAACTTTATTTTACTTAATTCAGATAAAACAGAGGTTTTACTTGTTGGATCTAAAGCTGCAAGAGACAAGTTGCCTAACCTGGTGCTAAACCTAAACATTTTCTCTGTTACTCCTAGCTCAGATGTAAAAAACTTGGGTGTCACAATAGATTCAGATCTTTCCTTTGATACACACGTTAATAATATTACTAGAGTTGCTTTCTTTTATCTGTGTAATATTTCTAAAATAAGAAATATACTATCTGTTAATGATGCTGAAAAACTGATCCATGTGTTTATAACTTCATGGTTAGATCCTAACTGGATCTTCTAACTGGATGCTCTGGTAGATCCATAAACAAACTCCAGTTCAAAATGCAGCAGCTCGAGTGCTAACTAGAACTAAAAAATTTGATCATATTAGTCCTGTTCTATCATCTCTACACTGGCTGCCAGTTAAATTCAGCATTAATTATAAAATACTTTTACTAACCTATAAAGCGCTACATGGTCTGGCTCCACAGTATTTGAGTGAGCTTATTAATCACTACAACCCAGCACGTCCACTTCACTCACAAGATGCAGGGTTACTTATAGTTCCTAGAATTAAAAAGACCACGGCTGGTGGAAGAGCATTTGTTTACAAAGCTCCACAACTCTGGAATAATCTTCCTGCCTCTGTTCGGGATTCGGACACAGTCTCAATGTTTAAGTCTAGACTGAAAACATATTTTTCTTCTCAGGCTTTTGATAAGTCTTTTCAAACAAGGGGTGTGTGGCTCCGGTCCTGGAGATATGGGGTCTGGTGCGGTCTGGTGCTTTCATGTTTGTCAGATTTACTGGCGCTGTGTGTTGGCGTCTGGCTGCGCCTGATTTCTAAATTCTAGGATCGGAGCTGCCCGCCCCAAATATAGACAAAGGCTCGGAGCTTGGGGGTTCTTGGTCATAGAAACTTGTGGTGATCATGGATGTTGAGTTGCTGTCAATCTGCCTCTCCTGTCCGATAACTCAGGTTTGATGATGGTGGGGGAGATGGGCGCTGATGTCCTATGAAAGCCTTCATGACCATGTTACCTGCTCGCTCTCCCTTTTAGTTATGCTGTAATAATTAGGGCTGCTGGAGTTTAAAACTCTCTGTAAAACTGTTTTACTCAACTAGCATTGTACATTATTAACTACATTCTCTGTTGTTTTACCCTGAGGTGGTTCTAATGAAAACCTGTTTACCCACCCGAGGTTAAGAAATGAAGTCGAGACTGCAGTGCCAACAATGCTGCTCCTGCCGGATGTGACGGGGACCTGGAGTATTTGCACCAAGAATGTCAAGAACTCACTACAGACTTTATTACAGCCTGGACTAAATAATAACTCTATTATTTATTCATTTATTATTGCCAGTTATAACTTTTAGTTCCTTTTAATTCTGTGTTTGTATGATTTGTGTAAATCCTATTTATTTAAAGTATCCTCCAGGCCACACAAGAAGGATGGGCCCTGCTGAGTCTGGTTCCTCTCAAGGTTTCTTCCTGTAATTTTCAGGGAGTTTTTCCTTGCCACAGTCGCCCTTGGCTGCTCAACAGGGGTTTTTGTATCTGTTGGTCCTGGATTTTGTGAAGTTGCTTTGAGACAATGTCTATTGTAAAAAGCGCTATATAAATAAAGTTGACTTGACTTGATTGTAGATATTATTGGGTTGTCATTGTCCTGTTCTTCTCCACATATTTTCTCTTCACACATTTTTGTAATGGTGGTTTTGTATCTGATTGAAAAATGCATAGACTTTTTTTAGTCACATTTAACATTCTGTCCCAACTGTTTTTAGATTTGGGATTAGCATTTAGCTATTTTTTTTAGGATTGGAACTGGACCACAGAGCAATGGAAGAAGGTGGACTGGTCTGATGAATCACGTTTTCTTTACATTCCATGGGTGACCGTGTGCGTCGCTTACCTGGGGAACACACGGCACCAGGATGCACTATGGGAAGAAGGCCACCCTGTGGTGGCAGTGTGATGCTTTGGGCGATGTTCTGCTTGGAAACCTTGGGTCCTGCCATCCATGTGGACGTTACTTTGACACGTAGCATCTACCTAAGCATTGGTGCAGACCATGTTCACCCTTTCATGGAAACCCTGATGGCTGTGGCCTCTTTCAGCAGGATAATGCGCCCTGCCACAAAGCAAAAATGCTTCAGGAATGATTTGAGGAGCACAAAGACGAGTCTGAGGTGTTGATTTAGAGTCCAAGTTCCCCAGATCTCAATCCAATCTAGCATCTGTGGGATGTGCTGGACAAACAAGTCCGATCCATGGAGGCCAAACCTCACAACTTACAGGAGTTAAAGGATCTGCTGCTGACATCTTGGTGCCAGATACCACAGCACACGTTCAGGGGTCTAGTGGAGTCCAGGCCTTGATGGGTCAGGGCTGTTTTGGCAGCAAAAGTGGGACCGACACAATATTAGGAAGGCAGTCATAATGTTATGCCTGATTGGTGTAAATTGAACAAAATTAATTTGTCAAGAATTTACATTTAATGTACATTTACTGATTAAATTATTAAGTACTGTCTTTGGTTGCTGCCAAATATTTCTGGTACTGTGGCAAGCTACTATATATTTTGTTCAGAAGTCAAGTTCAAGTTCAAGTTCACTTTATTTATATAGCACATTTAAAAACACAGGGTGTTAACCAAAGTGCTTTACATAGTTCATAATGTATACATCCTGCTCATACATCTCCACTTCTAAAATGTGTCCAATACAAACCAAAAAGCTTTACATTACACAAATCATCACAATCCTACCGCAACTCTAACTGTTTTCAAAGGCAAGAGAATAAAAATATGTTTTAAGCTTAGATTTAAAAGCAGTTAAAGACGATGTTTGTCTCAATTCCAGGGGTAAACTGTTCCAAAGTCTTGGTGCTGCAACTGAAAATGCACTATCTCCTTTTTGTTTTAACCGGACTCGAGGGACTGTCAAAAATGACTGGGAAGAAGACCTTAATGATCTTGGGGCAGTATATGGTACAAGCATATCTGAAATATAAAAGGGAGCCATCCCATTTAAAGCTTTAAAAACAAACAATAAAACTTTGTACTCTATCCTGAATTTCACAGGAAGCCAGTGGAGAGAAGCTAAAATTGGGGTAATATGTTCTCTTTTCTTTATACCTAGAAGAAGGCGAGCTGCTGCATTCTGGACAAGCTGCAAGCGATTTACAGAGGATTGGCTTATCCCAAAATATAAGGAATTACAATAATCCAGGCGGGAGGTAATAAAAGCATGAATAATTATTTCTAAGTCATGCAAAGTAACAAATGATTTAATTTTGGCTATGCTTCTCAATTGAAAAAAACTATTTCTAACAACCATACCAATTTGTTTGTCAAATTTCAACTCTGTATCAAAAATTACTCCTAGATTCCTTACGTGACATCGAACATAAGGGTTCAAAAAACCTAAATTCATTATACTGGTCTGTGCTAATTTGGTTGAACCACACAGAACAACCTCAGTTTTACTGTCATTAAGTTGGAGAAAATTATTATTCATCCATGTTTTAATGTCCAGAATGCAATCATTCAGCCTTTTTATGGAGCTTTGGTTATTTAATCTCAGTGGAAGATACAACTGTACATCGTCAGCATAACAGTGAAAAGAAATGTCATATTTCCGTATTATTTGCCCCAGTGGTAACATGTATATAGAGAATAGTACAGGCCCCAAAATAGACCCCTGGGGGACTCCGGAAGCCATAGTTACAGAACGAGAAAATTGATCAGCGATGTTAACTGAGAAAGTCCTATTTCTGATATACGAAGTAAACCAATCAAGAGCCATACCACTTATACCAACACAGTTCTCCAAACGCTCAATAAGTATAGTATGGTCCACTGTATCAAATGCAGAGCTTAAATCCAATAAAACCAGGATACAGCAATCGCCACAATCACTGGCAAGTAACAAATCATTGGTCACTTTTAAAAGTGCAGTTTTTTTTGACTGGTTTTAAAAGCAAACTTAAGTCTTGTCCTAATGTTCTTTTTATAAAGCAAAAGCTTTCCCATGGTGCACTTCCAATTTAGGTCAATACCTGCATTTTGACATTAACAGTGGTAAAAGCTACTGAAGATGCTGTGATAATCTGTTAGGGTTCTTAGATACGTTTGTAGCATTTTACAGTGTGCTCTTGGGTTAAATTAGCTGGGATGGGGAGTAATATAAGAAAGTTTTTGGATTGTACCCGTTTTTAAACTTTTTACAGATGCTTTCATGGTTGGGTTTAGTTTAAGTTTAGTCATTAACCACAATTAACGGTAACCTTGACAAAAGGCTTAGTCACTGAAAAGCAAGGATGGGCCAATGTTTGCAAAAAACTGTGTCAGGGATCAGTCCAGTAGTTTTAGTACATAATTTTGAGAGACTTTACGGATGTTACTCTCACAGTCCATAAAATTATTAGATTTAGAGAATTCAGAGCAATCACTGTGTGTAATCTTCAATACCTCAGGACTGCATTAAAAACTGCAGGGCACATGCCAAACACCAACAACATCAACATGAGCGGGTATTAATGAAAACTCTGTTCTTCAGACTAAAAAGGAAAAGGACCATCCCAACTGTTACCAATGCATGAGGATGTATAAATAGCAATGCCATGGGAAACATTCATGCTGAGGGATACTTTGCATTTTGGAGTGAGCTTGTGAGGTTTACTAGCAAGAACCATGTAGCAGTGCCATGGGTTGAATGCTCACAAAAAAGAAGCGTACATACCGGTGCACCCTTAGTGTTGGCAGAATTCGCATCCTTCATTTTTAAATGATTACAAAACATTTTAATTAATGGAAATGTAATCTGATAGTGAAAAAAGAAGTTCCTGACACAACTTTTTTGAATGTGTTGCAGTGATTTAAATGTCATGATTTATGTTATTCTTATTTAACACAGTAAATATGATCAGATTTTAATACAATGGTGCTTTATTTATTGTTAGCACTTTTAGCACTATACAAGCTCAGATTTTTCCACAAACTTCATTACATATGTAAATCAATTAGTTATTAAACAAGAAGTTTCTTAACTTTACAAACATCAGAAATTATTTATTTAGTTACCATTACATGCTAGAAAACATAAACTAGAACAAACAAAGAATGACAGGATTTAATCTTTTAAAGTCAAAGCTCTCCAAAAGCAAAAGTAGAAACAAGTAGACAAATAGGTATAGTGAGCTAAATTCATTTACCCTGCTTGCATGCCATCAATCCAGCACTTTAAATGTGATGACAAGTAAAAAGCATTGGTACAAACTAAACAAGTAAGATGTTTAAGATTAGAAGATACCGACTGGAAATAAATGTTTAATGCTGTGCATAATGATGCCTGCACTATAAAGGATTAAATAAAACTAACGATAACTAAAAACTGCAGCTTATTGTTGCTATAGTGTGCTTATGTTAATCCATGTGTATACTATCTTACAATTTGTATTGTTATTATTTTTATTATTTCAGTTTTACTCCCTCTCTTATCTGCACAGTTTTTTGATTGATGTGAATAAATTCATCTTTCGACTTCATGTTAATGTTACATGAATTCCAGTCTGTTTTTTTCACTGCGGCTACATTTCTGCAGATCAGTTACAAGTTTTAGTGTGACATCAAAGTGACCCGAACTAGAGTAAAAAAAATTGATTTTGTTAGGGTGCCTGCGACGGCTGGTGAACATACCACCAGTTCCCAGCGTCGCAGGCATTACAGAACAACTAGGTGAAAACGACCTGCAGCTACCGTCTCCCTATTTAAGGGGGCGTCACCAGGCTGCAGGCGTCGCACCTTTTTCCTCTCTTTGTAGGGAAAAACCCGGGTACCCCTGACACTATTAGAGCGTCGGGGTGTGTAGGTCGCAAGGCCGAGGTAAGCCAGGGTTTTGGTTTTCTTCGTTAGGGACATCCGGTACGATTTCGTGCAGCCCTCGTGTTGCTGTTTATTTTTAGCGTTTGTAGCCAGCCACCGTCTGCTACGCTAGCAGCGGGTTAACGCTGGCCTTACGGCTATTCAGCAGCAGTCCTTAAGCCAAAAGCTTGTGTAGATTCGCCTAGACTGCTTTGGCTGAGTGGGTTAAGTTATGGCTTTGTCGTTCCCCTCAGTCCCGGTTCGAATTTGCACTCTTGGCATTCTCGTTCTCCTTTCCGGCTCCTTCCCAGCTTAGTTCAAGCTGGTGACAACGCTGGAACAGCTTTTGTTTAAAAGCTATCTCTGCGTTCCATTTTCCGTTGACTTCACTGGCTTATTTACCGGTGTATGTTTCTCCCGCTGCGCCCTTTACAAGCACGCGGGTTTGATTTCTTCTCTCACCACTTGATAGTGTTGCGAGGAAAGCGAACGCCTCACATCTGAGCGATCCGGGTTCGCGCCTCGCATTTTCCGTTTTTGTTCTTATTTCTCTGTTTCAGTTGCCTGCAGCGCCAGCGGCATCATTCGGGGTTCCCGAATTGTTTTTTGTTTACTTATTATTTTCCTTTTGTGTTCTGTTTATTGTTTATTATTATTAAATAAAACTTTTCAAACTCTGCATCTTTGGGTCTGCCGCCTATCACCATAACATATTTGAGTTGATTTTTGCTGGTCACACTAATTACAAAAGACAAATTTGTGTTAAATGTAAAGGGAAAAGCCGATTGAAGTCACTTTTTCTTGCGGTGTAACACAACCTAAAAGCTCTTTTACTGTTGAGGAACATATAGCTTATCAAGTGAATATTGGCTCTGGTTTTGCTCTGGATCATTTCTTCTCCACTCACTTATGGCTTCCTCAAAGTAAGCTTGCATTCTTTGCTTTATCACTGACTGATTAAATGCACCATTTATTATAATGGTCTGGTTTGACACACTGCGTTCTGCATGGAGGAGGTTGCTTATTGCCTCTGTCTCAGCACAGTTACCTGGATAATTTTTTGTTCTAGTATGACCAGGCAGTGAAAAAAGCTCGTGGCAGCGCAGACAAGGCTTTTTCGGTTCCTTCATCTTCAAACAATAGGCATTACACTCTACTCGACACAGAATTTTTATGCTTCGATTTTTTCTTCGTCTTTTTCTTTTTGTATTTATACTTGTCATTACAGCAGATGAGACATAACGATGCCAAACATGTGCACAGGACACAGCAGTCATAATTTTCCCTACTGTTTTACTTCTGCAAGACAGAGACGCGCCACAGTATCTAGAGCTACCAAACTCACAGATGCATATGACTGGTGAAATAAGTGGTTTTTTCTTTTTATGTGAATGACATCTATACACTTCACACAGTGTAGTCTTCACCATCTCTTCATCAGGTGAAACGCAAGTCCAGACCTGAAAAAATATAAATGGAAATAAAAAACAATAAAAATACATCTAAAACATCTGAAAAAAAATATATTACATAATTTACATGATTTTTTTTAGTAAAATTATGTTTTGCTGGAGGTCAGGTGGCACAGCAGTCTAATACACTAGCCAACCTGTTTTTAATGTCAACTCTTGGCCAAACTTCACACGTATTGGAGGAGGCGTGTGCAAGCCTGCAACCTTCCTAGAGCAGCATTTTGTGCAGCCAGCAAAAGTCAATAAAGTGCACTGGAGAATGTCATATATTCATTTTAGAACAATGCAAAAAGTGGAAGATAAAATGTCAAATTAAAAAACAAGTGTTTTACTAACCAATTCCAGAAAGTAGGAGAACGGTGTCCTTTTAGGCAAATGTGTTTCGTACGATTTAAATGGTCCAGGGTAAAGTTTTTTTGTGGCATCATGAAGCTCTGAATTTGAGAAGATGTCTTCTGGGCAGCATTTTGAGTCTTGAATGTTGCCTATAAACAGGATGCTGTGGAGCATCTAGGGATTAAACAAAAGTTATAAGTATGTTAAGTCTGAAAAAATTTTATTTTTATGGTCAATCAGTATAAAACTAGTATTTTGTACTAAATTAAAAAAAGTATCAAATTAAAGTAAAATAACCGCCGCTGATTGACAGCGGTGCTGTCAGCAGTGCTATTGGCCAGTTGGCTAAGATGAATTAATTAATTAATCTTAACTAGCCAAGAAAAACAAGCCTAAACAAACGATGCTTGTATTAAAGCATCAGACCTTTTTAACTTAAGGAATGTAACGAAAGTTGCAGAGAAATGTCAATCATAGACTTAAAACTGTAATTACCAAGAGTTTGCAACAAAGAACCAACATTATTCATGATTTCTCAATCTTATCTCCCCAAATCAGTGCATACACACAACACATGTATACTACAAAGTTGAAATAATTATGTTCACTGAAAATATATGAAATAAAAAAATCCTCTTACTGTTTATCTTCACAATATTGTTTTGGTTTACATAGTGGAAAACAATAACAGTGTGGATGGATTTCTAATCGTTAGTAATAATCCTATAATTAGTAAACTAGTAAAGTAACTAGAAAAAGTAATTACATTTATATGACAACACAAGATTGAGTATTTCAAGTTTACCTTGACACTGGATTAAAACTTAATTAAATAATAGGAAAAGGTTTTACTTACCTGTTCAAGGACCTGATGCAGTTTCTTAATTTGATCCATTTGATCCTCAGTGCCAAATTGTTTCACAAGATTATTGGCTTCTATGTAGAGCAGATACGCATTCATTGAAAAATAATACTTGGACTTAAACTTGGCTGCACTGTTGAAAATACACATTAAACAATACAAGTTCATACAACTGTCTTCTCCATGACAAGGTACTTTACAACCTAGCCTATAAACATACACACACAAAAGAAAAAATAATAATAATACTATATATATATATATATATATATAATATCAAATGTATCTTGCCTTTTTTCTGCATCTGACATACTCTCAGCCATCTCTACAAATGAGGAGCGGTTGCTTCAGGAATTGAAACAGTTAAAAAATAGGAGTGGCTTGTTCAGTACATGATTTTGATCTGACAAAATTTCAATGTTCCGTTTGACTGCTGCACTCAGTAGGTCTTAATTTTTCGAAAGCCAATAGAAAGCATTAAGAATTAGGCAAAAATTTGGTAAATTGTTTTCTCTGTTATTGCTTGTGTTACACTAAGTAATTTTGGTTTCTAAAACATGATATAAATAGAACTGGCAGGCTTAAAAACTTTTATCTATTACCAGGGCCGGAGTGGGCCCCTTTTTCAGCCCGGGAGTTTCATGCCCAAACCCGGCCCACTTTTTCCATGGAGGAGGAATTTGAATAAATGAAACAGCAGCTAGCTCTTACAATGCCTTTTTATTGGGTATATAACAGAAAACACTTCACTTAAACATGTTTAATTCTAATTTAAATCAGTTAAAGATTTAAAAGGTAAAGAAATGTGATAAAGATGAAAACGTATTTACATTTGTACAGGAGCAATAAGTTGAAATAAAAATAATTTGAAATTAAAATTGCATTTGTCTTCCCAACAGAGAGGTGCTCTATTGTTAGGTTTACACTAAACTCTTAAGTAGCTTCACTACACGCATATTTAGTAGGCTACCTACAGCATCAAAAGCCTCCTATAGTCTGGGGGCCAATTTTGAAAAGTGCTTCCGTTAACACTTTTGCTACTATGTTTGAGTACAAGCAGACAACCCATTTTTTTAGTTGGAAGGGACCCAGAGGTGATGTTTTAAGGTGGTTGTCAAGTTTGAAAATTCTTTTTGTGATTTTTATAAGCAATCTTGTGTCAATTTTTAGGTTTTTGGTTTAACATGACGTGTGTACATAAAATGTTGACTATCTCCACAACCACATGGTCTACAAACATGAGAATGGTATCATATGAAAGCTAATGATTGTGGCTTGTCTATAGAAGTGACAGAAACAAAATATGTCTCACAGTTTAGGAGAAAATGGAGGTAGAACATGGGAAAAACAATCTCCGCCCAAAGAAAACCACTTTTCAAATTGCATATCAGCTTGAAAACACAATATAGTGGCCCAAAAACTACTAATTAGTGCCCCAGTGTAGGGGCAAGAGTTATTCCAAGTTATATGCTTGTAGTGTGAGACAGTGCAACACAGCACAAGTTTTAGTACTTTAATGTTCAGGCGGAATTCTAGTGTTCAAGGTGGATGCCTTCAGTGCTATTTGACTTTTGATTCGTGTACCGAATTGTGAAAGAAATGACATTAATATGTAATAACTGCACAGTTACTATATATTCAATTGACTATTTTATTGCTTCATTCCTATTTTTCAAACTCAAACATTTTCAACAGTTACAAGAATTTGCTTTTTCCCCATCCGAACTGCCACACAGGTTCTTTGGTTAAAAGTTGAGGGACCAGCACACCATCTTTCATGTGCCAACCACAACTGGTTGGTGAGGGCAACTGTGGATGAGTCACTAATGACTGCTTCCATATTTTTGTTTGGTAGTGGGCCCTCATGAGGTGCAGAGTCAAGGCATCCTTTGTTGGTGGTAACGTATCCACATTAGCTTTCACCTTCCGAAATAGGGCACAACGAACTTCATGGATTGAGTTGCTGCTTAATTTTGAGTCATACAGTTTGCATACAAACTGTTCCGCCAAGGATAGAACACACGGAACAGTTTCCACGCTGTCTTTTTTTCTATTTCAGTGAACTGGCTAGTAGTGTCACATCTGGTAATGGCATGAAATGCCAATAGGCCATGAAGAATCTCAGTTGGCATTTTGATATCATGAACTGATGCCACTTTCTCTGGATTGTCAAATCCCCCTCTCAGCACAATTTCCTGACCATAAAGGTGGACGTGCCTTTCAGGCTCAATTAATAGGAATTGTGTCAGGTTGGCCTTGTTTTCATCCATTTCAATAAAGTTATTCCAGTTAGTAGGAATCTTTACCTCTCTACTAACAATGGTGCGAATCTTTTGCAAAGTAGTGCTGTGTTTTGCCCTTGTTCCCCCCTTTATGGAGTTTTGTTGATATCGATCAAATACTAGATCTACTCTAGTGGTGCTTCCATGTAGATTGCCAGTCACTTTCTGTATGAAATTGTCAGCATAATCCCCAAAGGTTAATACATTTGGAGGCTTTCCTATTGCTCTTAATAAGGCCATCCCATCAATGATGGTGCTAGTTCTCAAAACAGATGGACTTATCTCTTTCTCCCTCGCGTCACCTTGTAGTATGGTGGCCAAGTCAGCTTTGTTAGTAGGTCGGAGCACTGAATCTATTGTAGCAAGTGACAGGGGGACTGCACACAATTCTATTTACATTTTTAGCAGACGCCTTTATCCAAAGCCACTTACATTACAGTTACAGTCTGAGCAATTGAGGGTTAAGGGCCTTGCTCAAGGGCCCAGCAGCAGCAACCTGGCAGTGGTAGGGCTTGAACCAGCGACCTTCTGTACCTTAACCACTAGGCTACGGCTTGCCTTATTCCGTTTGGAGAAGCTCATTAATATTAACTTCTCTGCCACTGTCCATGGATACAATGACGCGACTGAAAATATCCCTGTCGGGCTTCACACACTTGGATCTGAGTTTTTTAAGGTTGGTATCTGTGCTGTACAGGGTTGAGAATGTTTTGGGTTTGAGGCTGTCGTGAAAGTCTGGTCATGGTGCTCAATCGCTTTTCCACCAACTCAGAAACCATTTGTTTTCCACACTCTGCAGCATGGGTAAGGTAATTCAGTATATCTTCTGATGCAAGATCACCAGTTGTCAGAGACACTAACTCATACAAATTCTCCTGTTGGAAGACATGGTATGTCTGAAACTGGTTAACAATTTTAATGACATTATTATCCCTTCTGAGTCTTGATGGAAGGCTGTCTTTGTGGGTGTCTTCATCATCTTCTCCATCATGTGCCAGACCGAACAGTGATCTGGTATCTTGTGCTAGGGATGCACGTTCATTGTATGTGATGGACCAGCGGTTTCTAGCTGTCTCATTTTGTGAGATGCCAACCAGTCCTCCTGCAATCTTTCCAATTTTGTTGATGTGCTCAAGACACAAATCAAAAGGCACTCCATTAAAGCTATGTTTGGTCTCTTTGGCCACAAAATCACCCTCCAAGAAGCCCTGATTGCCCTTTGTGCAATATGTTCCATGTCTGCTGTGAATACAGCACCCCATCTTGTGTAGTGTGTGTGATCATATGCAGCAAACCAGGGCATCATATTCTTGAATGCTCTCATGTACAGCTTCCAGTCACCACATCTCATTGCCCATGTGAATGCCAGGAGAATAGACACGAGGTCCATGTATTGTCGCCAGAAGCAAGTTTGTGTGAACGGGCTACACGGTTCCAGTCCAGAATCAGCAAGATGCTGCCCAATGACCATGGGAAAGTTCATCTGCACATGAAAGCCACCCAAGAGAATAACCATATCTGCACACTCGTTCTGGTGGTGCCACTGAAGCATCTTTGCTTTGCAGTAGAGCTGCTCATCAAATGTTATGACTGTGAACTTTTGTCCCAGTTTTGTGGTCATTTAGATTAGATTAGATAGCTAGCTTTATATAGCTAGATAGATAGATAGCTAGATAGATAGATAGATAGATAGATAGATAGATAGATAGATAGATAGATAGATAGATAGATAGATAGATAGATAGATAGATAGATAGATAATCATGTGCTGGAGAATTTAAGATATAGGCATCATTCCAGCCGCTGTCTTTGGATTCTGATTCTGTCATTAGGTGGTTGTGCTGACACAATAGTGACTCCTATGGTGTAATAAGCTTTGGATATTTATTGATTATTCGTTTTTAAGATGATGCTTACATAAAAGTGTGATTATGTTGCACATTTACTTATAATTACAGGAGAAGATTCAGAAGTTTAAGGAAGCACTTTGGGAAAAAAAATCCGATTTTACCACTTTTAAGAATACAGTTATAAAATGACCAAAAAAAATTTTTCTCAGTTGACAACCTGGCTGGAACACATGTCAAGGGGTCAAATAATAATACTGGATAGGTTGTCAGCTTGTACTCAGAGATAGCACCCAATGTTGCAATATCAGAATTGGCCCCCTGACTACTAAGCAGTGCACTGGTTTCTGCAACTTTATTAATAACGGTGTCATTGTCTATAGACATAAGACATGGCTTATCTGCTGCTCTGAGGCTATAAAAAACATTTCATTAAGGGTTAGCCTATTGCTTGAAGTATTATTATTTTTTTTTTACAATTTAGCCTATATTATGATTGTGATTATGATGTGATTTAGGCTATTTGTCTCTATTTGTTAAAATAAATTAGGCTATCGTGCTGACATCTTTCTGAATGTTTGAACAATTTAACATATATCATGTATATTCTCTACATTATATTTTACATTATAAATAACTATCTTAGTTTAAATAACTCTGTTAGACTATCCTCTACCTGTCCCTTCAGTAGTCATGGCCTCATCGGGATCATCAGTACAGTAGCGTCGGAACAAAAACATTCCATTAATGAGTTAGGCTATTTAATATATTACACTACACTACACGTTTATTATTTTCAGCTTGAAACTGGATATTTGTGATTAATGGTGTGTACTGGGTTCTACAAAATAAACTATGCTAAGTTGACGTTGCAAATGTTGCGCAATAGCCTTACAGTGACAATACAAAATTATTTCCATATCTCTCTTTACCGGCTGCAAATGGGGTCTGTCCTCTGGAAAACAGGTCAGTTAATTTGGCAGCTTTTTTTTAACCTGGCCTTTTCGGCTCCACCTGGCCTCTCCCTGCCCTCCATCACCACCGACTGATGGTTTGCGCTTTACCGGCGCTCCAGAAAAGACGCCTCGTGGGCCAAACCAACTTAAACATTTGGGAGGGGAGAATTCCCTCAGATGGTAGAACCCATCTAATCTACTGCAATGTAGGGGCTGTGCTGTCAGATGAATGGAGAATTAATGCAAGAAGAAAATTAGATAAGTGACAGATAAGTGTCAAAATTATTTTTGACACTTTGAGCGGTGTGGTAAAACGTCATCAAAGTGTGAATATGAGACGAATCAGCATTTGTGTGGAATAAGCGTCAGATTCAGTCTGAAAACTCGACATGTATCTGTGTTTATCTGGATTTTCCTCACTGTTTCACTTTTAAACTTTAGCTGTGTTACAGCTCGAGGTTCTGAGAAATTGTGAAAATCAGAATCAGCTTCTCCCAAAGTTTAAATCGCTTATTGCAAAAAGAAAAACGTGGTTTAATGCAGGGGTTTTCAACCTGTGGGGTGAAAACCTTAGACAAAAGCGTCTGCTAAATGTCACAAATGATGTAAATTAAACAACTATCTATGGCCTATGGCACCATAATTGGCGTAATATTAAAAACTGATGTCCAGTAAACAATGAAATGAAATTAAAATATAAAAGCACTTCAGCTGGGTAAACCCTAATAATATATATTTATCTGCTTTTATCAAATTGAAATTTTTATTATTTTGAAGCAAAAAGACAGACAATAAAAACAAGTACCGTTGTGGTACTTGCTACACTGAAGGGTTTCCAGAAAGAACTTACTGCTGCAGGTCTTGCTACAGCATC
Organism: Trichomycterus rosablanca; assembly: GCF_030014385.1. Taxonomy (NCBI): domain Eukaryota; kingdom Metazoa; phylum Chordata; class Actinopteri; order Siluriformes; family Trichomycteridae; genus Trichomycterus; species Trichomycterus rosablanca. The sequence goes on from NC_085989.1 coordinate 49,949,754, forward strand.
TCAATCGGATTAAAGTCTCTCATGTCAATTGGATTTTAGCTGCTCCAAACACCTTATTTTGTTTTATTTGAGCCAACTAGATGTGAACTTGTTTGTCCCATTGCATAACACAACTGCACTTGAGCTTTAGGTCAGCAGAATTTTTTTAAGTCACATCCGAGTTATGTACATAATTTCTGAACCACATCTCTGATAACACAAAATCTAAGTCTGTGTAAGATAATAGTAAGTTAATGTGATTTTTTTTTTTTTTTTTTTTTTTTTTTTTTTTTTTAAGAGAAGCACTTGGAGTGCACTGTTTGTCATTTCAGTGGTATACTTTTTACACAAAGTAATAAATGTAAAATTAAGGACAAACTTTGTTCCAGTTTCCAGTACTACACAGAGTACAGTACAGTGCATACAGCAAATTTAAGCACTTCTACTAGTGCAATCACATAAAACAAACAATAGATAAACCCTGCCGAAACAGCTCAGCTTTTAGCTAATAAGTTTCCTGTAACTAAAACGTAGTACAGCAGAACATCACAATACAGTGCAATACCAAAGACAATAACGCAATAGAGGGCAATAAAGTCAACTTTATTGTCAGTTTTAAAGAAACTTTACAAAATCCAGGACCAACAAAAGCTCTGTTGAGCAAGCACAGGTTTGTGCTGATAAGTATCTGTTTAGTCCGGATCGCTGGTGTAAGTGAACTGGAATTGTTCAGAATGTGTTGGACACTTACATTCATCACACATCCATCATATGAAAATAAATGTCATGCTGTTATAAAAACTAGTCCGTTCTGCTGTTTTACCATTGCTGAAGAGAAACACAAAAACAAAATAAAGAATTAGTAAATGGGCCATGGTGGCTCAGCAGTAAAAGAACAGAACTGTTAAACAGAAGGATCAGGGTTTAAGTATAAATATCGTTTAGCTACCACTGTTGGCTCCTCAGCCCTCAGTTACATAAACTGTAAATACCCTTACATTAAGGCTTATGATCAGGCCTGATTGTTGGCACTAAAGTGTTGTGGTTAAAATATGTATTAATTAAGGGATTTAAGTAGGACTGTGGTGGCTCAGTTGATAAGGCACTGGACTATTTATAAGAAGGTTTCTGGTTCAAGCCCCACCACTGCTAAGTTGCCACTGTTGTGCCTCTAACCAAGACCCTTCATCCTCGGTTGCTTACATTCATTTGGTCTCAGTTGAAAGTGGCTTTGGATAAAAGCATCTGCTAAATGTTGTATCCTTAAAACAATACACAATTTTCAGTAGCCCCCACTATCCCACAAAGCTTTACAGCAGGGTTTGTTTATTAATATCCATGTAGCTGCAGGTCTTTATACCAACCAGGTGGAAGCTTCACATGGATACCAAAGCCAAATGATTAAAACAAGTAAAATCAGGTGAAATCTGTGCTGGCTTGGTTTAAAAACCTTTGTAGAATATTATAAGAACCTTTGTGGATCTTTGTAGAAATACCACTGTTCTACAGCAACCTCTACAGAGGATGTGGACTAGATCTATTTAATTAAAAGATAATTTAACTACAATTAAATACACAAACACATTGCATACTTACAGTCTCTGGGTGGTACACCACAATGGTTTCTGGATCGTATACTATTTTTTAAGTTTGACGAGTGCGTTGAAGTACCTAAACTGTGGTGTTGAGGTGTTTCTTCACATGTTGACTTAATGTTCTGCGTCAGGTCACTGCTCTGTGCTTTCTGCAAGTGAACAAAATGTTCATTTAAACAGTTAAATATTAACATTCACTAGCTACATGGTCCAAATTTTACATTTGCAAAAAATATGAACAGTTTAGGGGCAGTGGTACTTCAGGGATTAAGCAACTGTACTAGTAGTCAGAGGGTCTCAGATTTAAGGACCAACACTGCCAGGCTGTCACTGCTATGCCCTTAACTGCTTGGATTGGATGGTTAGAGTTAAAAGATGCTTTACTTACTGCTTTTTGCAATCTTTGATCGATGACAGCCAGACTTTTTAGATAGGATTCTTTCGTGTCCTTTTGCAGTTTCTCATGTTCCATCTTCACTGCAGTTACTTCTTCTGATGCATTCACTCTGTCCCAAGCTTGTTTACCCTATAAAGTAATACAGGACATTCATTTTAATTTAACATAAAAAGAGGAAGTAACCACAACCACAATGACATTTAATATTAATAGAACAAAGTTCACAATAATTAAGCTCAAACATTCACTTCACTCACATTACAACATTTTACAATGTTGGATTTTTTTTAGACACTGTACATTACTTACTAAAGGTCTAAATGCTTTCTAATTTTACAGTTGGTTTACTTTATTTCTGTCAGGTGGGGAGAGAAAGGACCCTTCAGGCGGAGATAAATAAATAAATAATTTTATTAACATAACAGATAATGATATTAATAGCAGAAAATACACAACATAAACCAAAATCCCCCAGGTGAGTCGCGAACCCCTTACGCCTGCTGCGAGGCCGTCACGCTCAGTACTGCAGCTCCAGAGCCAATCTGTTGGAAACGAGAGAAATGCTGAACGCACGTATGCGCAGTCCGAATTACGAGACGGCTCTCTCACCAACCGCGCCTCCGCGTATCTGGGGAGAGAAACAGCTCTTTAGGAAATGAGAGAAATGCGGCTTTCTCACACGCCGTAGCGGGAATGGAGCCAATCTGTAGGGAACCAGAATAGAGGGATGGCTTGGTCATCAGCCGCAGCTGGAATGCAGCCAATCCCTGGGAAATGCGAGAGAAAACCGAGCTCGCCTCAGCGCAGCTCGGAGAAGATCGGGGAGCCAGTCGGCTTCGACATCAGCCGTAGCTGGAAAGGAACCGATCAATTTATGACAAAAGGAATAGCGAACTCGCCTGTGCAAAGTTCGGGTCGAGGGATGGCTTGGTCATCAGCCGCAGCTGGAATGCAGCCAATCCCTGGGAAACGCGAGAGAAAACCGAGCTCGCCTCGGCGCAGCTCGGAGAAGATCGGGAAGCCAGTCGGCGTCGTCATCAGCCGTAGCTGGAAAAGAACCGATCAGTCTATGACAAAAGCAATAGCGAACTAATCCCTGGACCATAGGTGGCCAGCTTAAATTAAAGGAAGCCAAACCAAACAAAACAAAACTGAACAGAGCAGAAGGCACGACAACCTGCGGCTGCGCCGTACCTACTTAAATAGGCAGGCACAGCTGCAGGTCGTCAGCCTTAATTGGATGGCTTCCAATTTAAGGGCTTTTGTTCTAATGGCTCTGTAATTGCTGCGACGCCGGGAACCAACGGTGGTTTAACCAGCGCCGCAGCAGACCTTACAATTTCCTGCCATAACGAATATAAATTGCTTATTCATTTTTAAACAGAAAACTCTGTAATATGTTTAAAGTGTTCTATGAATTTACTCTTAACCACATTTTGCTTACCAATTTCTTAAATCTTTCACCGTTGTAGTAGTGTTCTGTGCCTGGAAACTGGACCCCCTTTTTAAAGAGTTCTCCCAGTCTGTTAGCAACCAGATGCAGCTGCATGTCCTCAAAACCAAACACTTTACCATCCTCACACACCATTAGGACTAGCTCATCATTGGGCTCATTACAATGAAAGTTTTCCAGAACACCAATAACATTCATCTTCACATGGTCTGGTAAGTAGAACTGCTCCCACTCTTCTAACATGTCAGGTTCATCTTGGTATGATGTGTCTTCAAAAGAGCCGACCCTGAAACTTTCCTCTTTTATAGCAATCTTTAATCCTCTGTTATTTGAGACAACCTCACTGATCTTTTGAAGATAATTTTCTCCACCTTCAAATTAAATAGCATCAAATTAGATTCAAAGATTCAGACTAATGGGTTATTTTTAAAATCTGAATTCAGCTTATTTTTGCTTACCTTTATTAGGATCAAGAAACTCCTTCACAATATCAGCCTGTGGACTAGATAGTGAAAAGACAGAAATTATATAAATAGAGAAAGTTATTTTGAATCAGCAACATTAACACCATCTGTAAACACCTTAAGTAAAAATGTAACTTGCCTCATTGTTACACTAGTCTTACTGTACCACTGTACATCTGACGTGAAAAGGAAACTGAGATTTATTTGGTGACTGAGCATGGGTGTGACTGTCATGTCATGTCCAATCCCAAACAGAAGCTGCTGTGACACAAAAAAAGCACAAGGCACCAGTTTGTTTTGCTGGTCTGTTTATTCTTAGGCTGGTGTGTTCATGCTGACCCCTGTCTACCACTGAAAGTGCCTACAATGAAGGGTGTGAGCAGAGGTGTAGCACCAAATTTTGGACCCTATGCACAAGCAGTGCCCATGGGCCCCCCTCACCCCACTGTAAGCAAGAGGTTCACAAAGCTGAGCAGTTAACAATGCTATCCAACAACAAGGGCTTACTACCAGTCTAGTTATCTAACCACACATTAAGCTAAAATAGCCTAATCACACAAGACTTCACCTTCTGTTTTATTTACATTTTCAGCATTTAGCAGATGCTTTTATCCAAAGCGACTTACACGATGAGCAATTGAGAGTTAAGGGCCTTGCTCAGGGACCCAACAGTGGCAACTTGGTGGTGGCGGGGCTTGAACCGGCAACCTTCTGTTTACTAGTCCAGTACCTTAACCACTGAGCTATCACTGCCACACAGTTATTTGCAGAATGAATAAAAAGACTGGATGGAATCAGCAAGAGAGTACCGAAGGTCTGTGCCACCCAGCTTTGTGGGATTCTTCGGCATCTATTCAACTTGAGTCTTAAGCAAATGCAGGTACCAGTGATTTGGAAAACATCCTGTCTGGTTCCTGTTCCAAAGAAGTCCTGTTCCTTATCTCTGAACGACTAGACCTGTGGCCCGGACATCCCACGTAATGAAGGTCCTAGAAAGACTAGCACTGTCATACCTGAGGTCTCAGGTCAGCCCTTTCCTGGACCAACTGCAGTTTGCTTACCAAGCGTGGACGATGCTGTGATTTACCTACTGCAGAGGGCTCACTTCCACTTGGACCAGAGCAACACCACAGTAAGAATTACTTTCTTTGACTTCTCAAGCGCTTTCAACACAATTCAACCTTGCATACTGGTGGAAAAGATGGAGAACATATGAGTGGACAAAACCATGATCACCTGGGTATTGGACTACTTGTCTAAAAGACCTCAGTTTGTACAGCTGGGAACTTACCAGTCAGAGCACCTGATCAGCAACATTGGAGCACCACAGGGAACTGTGCTCTCCCCCTTCCTTTTCACCCTGTACACCACCGACTTCCAGTACAAGTCGGACCTCTGCCACCTTCAGAAATGTTCTGATGACTGTGCGGTGGTTGGGTGTATCAGGGATGGACAGGAGGATGAGTACAGAGACCTAGTGAGCAGCTTCGTGGAGTGGTGCGGGAGGAACCATCTGCTCCTAAAACTAAGGAGATGTCTGTGGACTTCAGGAGGAATAGGACCACAACTGGACCTGTTACCATCATGGGTCAAAATGTGGAACTGGTGGACACTTTTAAGTACTTAGGTGTCTGGCTTGACAACAGACTGGACTGGAGGGCCAACACAAATTCTAAAAGACTTCTTAAGTTTTTTATATGACATACTAGGCTTTTTTTATTTTATTTTATTCTATTTATTCAATTACATAGTGTGTACAACATTACTTGTGTACTTTAATTCTTTGTACTTTAATACTTTTTGCTTTAATGTACCTGGAGCTGCTGTAATAACTGACTTTCCCTATGGGATTAATAAAGTTATCTATCTATCTATCTGTCTGTCTGGCTGTCTGTCTGTAAGCTATAACTGAAGAGAACAGCTTTTTATCAAGTAGCCTATTTATTACATAAAATAAAAATGCCATTTCAGATTTCCACATTAATAAAAAAAGTCTTTATTTATAAAAAAGATAAACAAAACTTGACTTACTAGTCATTTTTCATTAAAAAAGGGCAAACAGACTTTAACAAAGTGCTAAACACTAAAATGTATACCCCAGTTAGTGCCCACTAACGGGTCTTCTTGGTGGCAAAATCATTGATTAGGTCCTTAAAGTCCAGTTTTCTTGCCAACTGCCTTTCACTGGAGAGAAGGGCAAGGTTGTTCAATCTATCCTGGCTCATTGTTGATCCCAAGTAGTTTTGAACCAGTTTCATTTTGCTGAAAGCCCGCTCACCACCAGCAACAGTTACAGGTAAGGTACAGAAAATCCTCAATGCAATGCATATTTCTCCAAAAATGCTCTGTAGCTGCAGGGACAGGTTATGAGGAAATGTGGCATTGTATACTGTGTTTAGGAGCAGACTGGATCCTCTGGCATACACTCCTTGGCACTGCCCTGACTACTTTCTGACCTCTCTTCATCCCTTTCACTTTTCTCAGAACCTTCTCTGCTTTCACTTCCTTCACTTGCATCATCCTCTATCACATCTTCTCTATCTACCTGGACAGACCCCTCTACAAGCATGAAGCATATGATAGATATTAGCAGGCAATTCCAATGTAGCCTAATGGATGTGATTGAACATGCTTAATATTTAAATATTTTGTGTAAAACTTCCTCAAATTTCATATAATCATTTGCATCATAAAAACTATGTGGCATTTTATTTTTCTTATGGATGTGACAAAAATGCTCTTATTCTAATTAGGCTATAGCCAAACATAGACCACAGTAAAACACTGAGCATGACTTTAGTGTTGCTAAACACATTACAGTATAAATAGCTAAGATGTGCTTTCATTTTAAACTCTAGACTCACCTTGTCTCAAGTCCGCAGTATCAGAGGATGAAAGGTCTGTTGCTGCGTCACCCCCTGTAACAGTGTCTGAAACTGAGTGCCATGCGTTTCACAAGTTAGCTTTGCTACAAATTTTTCAGCCTATCCTTATGAACCTATGACACTGAGCCAAGATAGGCTATTAGCCTAATTATGTTATGGCCCAATAATACAGTAAATATTAAATTCATTTTCTAATTAGTATACTATTGCAATGGTGTGGTAGGCTATGCAAACAAAAATATATTTAGAGTTTACCTCAGATTACAGATAAGGCATCATGTTACAGTGGTACCTCGGTATACATCCTTAATCCGTTCCAGATCCTTGGACTTATACCAAACAGGACTTTTATACCAAACTAATTTTTCCCATAAGAAATAAAGAAAAATCTGATTGGCTGAGCCGCGTTCAAAGCCGTTGTAAAATCCCCGATATACGCGCACCTGTGACCACCTCACATCATTCCATATTAATACACCACTGAAAAGAAAAAGTACAAACTTGGTTGAACACCATTTAAGTAATGTACTATACCAAGGACGGATTAAGGATAGTCTGGGCCCCAAGAACATGGCTAGGGCCCCTGGGCGCTGGCCCCGCTGGCCTGGTCAGTAATCCAGCCATGTACTATACATGGAAATGTCCAGATTAATATAAACAGTAATCCTAATCATTAAGCGGGTGTTTCGTCCAAAAAAGTAGTGTAATAGTTTGCGAATGTTATGTTCGCCCTCATGTTACCTAGCAACACGGCACACCATTAACGGGACTACAGTACCTCGGGTTGCGGAATAATGCTTTTTGTAAGTGTTCTTTGTCAATAAAAACATTTATAAATTGAACATTGTGGTATTTTATTATATTTTTGTGTTGACCGCCGCTCATTTTGACCCATACAAGTTCTAGCATGCGAGTCGTATTACAAACAAAGGTCGTATACCAAGCAACGTTTTTCGCGTCTACACAGGACGTACACCAAGTTGGACTTATTCCAAAACGGACGTATACCGAGGTACCACTGTATTTCTAATTTTGTGTTATGCAGTTTTTAGCACTGACAATCGCGGTGGTACTGAAGCGTTTTATAACCACAGGAGTTCATTTAATGTAGGCTTTTTGCTTTCACATTTGGGCTCACCTTTCTTGGGAAAGAAGTTCGTTAGCAGTTGCTTTCCCACATTTCTTGTTTTTTTTTTCTCTTTCCTGCCTCTCTGTTCTTTTCTGAAAACCGGATTTAGATTTATTGAGCATCATCTTCCATAGCAAGGATACAACGTGCACTGCCGCTTCAGCAGAATGAACGCTAAGTAAACGCACCTAGCCCGGTGAAGGCAGACTTAACCATTTCGTGCAAGGGGTGGGGGTGCCTGTCCTCACACACTATGTAGGCTAGGACACACAATTCAATCCATCAATCAACCCATTTATTTACCCAAAACATTAAATTTTCATTAGTTAGCAACATTTATTGTGATCTTTAAATGATATTAATATTTAAAGGAAAATAAAATTCCAGACTCCTCAAGGGCCCTCCCCCGACTTGGGGCCCTGGTAACTCAGTCCCACTTTTCACCCCACTACGACACCCCTGGGTGGGAGGCACCCTTCTGCTGTGTTAAAAACCTTGCTGATTGCCTGTGTAGTGTGTAACGCTTCTTATCCGGAGCGAGAGACCAGGTGCTCCGGATGACCGCAGAAAAGTTAGAGGGCCAGGCGAACACACAGCACACAGACACAACTGTAGATGTTCCAATAAAGGCTCTTTTATTACTACAGTGACCATACAAAGCCAGGCCAAATGGCTACTACGATTCCCTTTACACATAAAATAATTATTGTAGCAACGTGGAAGCGTTACTGAGCTACATAGAGAGAAGTTAGATACATGTTAGCTCTATTACAACAGTGCACATGCTTTAGCTCCGCCTTCCCCACACTCAACTCTCACAAGATGTTACTACACATACACTGTTTAGCGGTCTCTTAGACACAGTATGCTGTGTCTGTTACAAGTGACATTCTCAACCAATAAAACAATCCTATATTAGGTCACTACGTGTGGAGGGAAAGAGTAGGTCTATCTTTCTGACGCGTTCCGTTTGTTCAAAATAGTTCCATGCCGTTGTTACTGTTGGATATGTCAATCCATTTATTGTCCATGTTCCAACACCCAAAGCACAAACATGGTTCCTATTAGCGCTGACACAAACAAATGCTGTAAACCCTTTGTATTACAACTTAGCTTGTATTCCCATTACAGTTCCGATATGTTCCAATACATATGTTACATACGTTCCTCATACGTTCCTCATACGTTCCTATACTTATGCAATAGAAGACGAGAGGGAGTGTGTTATCGCGAATAACATCACGGCTGTGATTCGGTCGCAGGCACGAGACGAAGGCGAGTACAGTAGATCATCACAGCCGTGATGTTATTCGTGATAACACACGACCTCAAGTGTTCTATTGCTTTTATACAACAGCTTTTACAAAATAAAGAAAGAAAATAAATCAAAGAAGCCCCGAATTTCATATTAAATATGCTTTAATACTGACAATACCTTCCGCCAAAAAGTAGTTCCACAACGAATATAAAGTTTAACACTACAAAGCAGATATCCCAAGTTGCAAAAACTCATTTCAGGGAGGTAAGAAGAACAAGAAGAAAAAGGTAAGAACCTCCAAAGGGAAAAAAGAAATAAAAAACCTCTCGCACACACCAAAGGATTATGGGTGATAACAGAACTTTTAGGAGCTGCTAACTGGGCTATTAAGCTAACTGTTCGTGTTACAAACACATTAATGTTCTCTACATAGTGCACTAGATTGTGTATCAGATCACGGATTTATGTTCCCTACATAGTGCACTAGATAGTGAATTAGACAATTGGTTATGTTCCCTACACAGTGCGCTAGATTGTATACCAGATAACGCATTCATGTTCACCACATAGCGCACTAGACAATATATTAGACAATTGATTTATGTTCCCTACACAGTGCGCTAGATCAGTGTTTAACCTTTTTTTAGTCACGGCACCCTTTAAAAGTATTCAAAATCTCCAGTCACCCCAGTCTAAAATGTATTAAAAAACTTACACTCTGCATCCCTCGGACTGCTAACACACAAAAACACTACAGGGAAGAGACATACTGTGGTTGTATTGCATTAAGCTTCAGAAAAATCCTCTCTTGTGAAGAGATGTGTCTGTGTTTGTTTCTGCTTTAAAACATACGCATCATGAACCAATCAGATTTAACATCATTAAACAAGTTTATAGTTTATTTCTCAATTATTTGTCATTATACCACCAGCACTGCTCATTGTCTGCATGGTTTCTCTGTAGCTCGGTTACGGCTCTCAAACTCAAACTCAAAAGAAGCTTTATTGGCATGACATTTGTATTGCCAAAGCTCAGTTAGAGAGAAATAATAAAAATAACAATAAAAAAGAACAAATTTATACAAAACAGTTACTTGTGCAAAAATATAAAATAGAATAAAATATTAATAAAAACAGTGCAAAATAATAATTAAAATTATAATATTTACATTAATGAGGTAATGAGCGCTCTCTCTGTGTGTGTGTGTGTGTGTGTGTGTGTGTGTGTGTGTGTGTGTGTGTCTGTGCTACTGGGGGAACACAGAGAGAGCTGCACACTAGCAGCACTCTATACTCACACCTGCCACCAGGTGAGGGACAGTGGGTGACCATGTCCCCCCCCCCACACACACACGCACGCACACACACACTGATTGTTATTACTACCTCATTAATGTAAATATTATAATTTTTATTGTTATTATTTTGCACTGTTTCTATTAATATTTTATTCTATTTTATATTTTTTGCACATGTAACTGTATATTTTTGTTCTGTTGTTATTTTTATTATTTCTCTGTAACTTGCTTTGGCAATACGAATGTCCTTATTTGTCATGCCAATAAAGCTTCTTTTGAGTTTGAGAGTTCGAGTGTGTGTGTGTGTGTGTCGCTTGCTCTCTCTGCGATACTGAAAGTGATTTGAATTTCGACAGTTAACAGCTCTTATTATGACTGATTTCATATATAAAATGATGTTATATATATATATATATATATATATATATATATATATATATATATATATATATATATATATATATATATATATATATATATATATATATTAGGGCTGTCAAGCGATTAAAATTTTTAATCAAGATTAATCTCAGAATTTCATATAGTTAATCGCGATTAATCGCATTTAAAAAAATCTGTGTAAATGTTATAGAAAACAAGGATTTTTAAGTGAAATGTTACAATTAAAATGGTGAACACATTTTATGCTAAATGTACTGATGTTAAAAACTGCTGGGACAAGAGAAAACTGTAAGGGAGTTTTATTCACTCACATACTAGGCAGTAATACTATCCAGCAGAGACCCTTGACTTCGTATATATGTCAGATTGTAGGTTAAAATTTCTCCATCAGCAAACTTTGTAGATCAGCGGTGCTTTAGGTGGGATAAGGTGTAGTTAATGTAACAGACTTTTCTGTGGTTGTATTGTGACAGTGGTTTGATGGACGTTTCTACACAAAGTGAGTGTTTTGACCCTTTGGGGCTTCCATAGTTCATGTAATTAGCATGCTTGGCTAACGCAATGACTAGCTGTGCGCTATTCGGTACCGTAACAGAAGAAGTTAATAAAGTGTTCTGTTCCCGAAACTTGTGAATATACCGTGTATTTATTTCTTTATTAAGCGAGTGCATCACTACCACGCTCAGTTACATTATGTCAACAAACCGCAAATGAAAAACGGTGGCAAGCCTCAACATGAACTACGGATGACTCCCAGGGCCAAATAGAATTTGCGTTAACGGCAATTTTTTTTTAATCGCGTTTAATTGAGATCGCATTAATGCGTTATTATCGCGTTAACTTCGACAGCCCTAATATATATATATATAATACTTTGTTACAGTACTTAAGTAGTTTTTTGGAGTATCTGTACTTTACTGGAGTATAAAAATACTTTCACTTTACTACATTTACTAAAGAAAATGTGTACTTTTACTCCGATACATTTCACGTATGTAAATTCGTTACTCGTTACTTCAAAATAAAACGACAAGAATAGTTTTTAGCTGAATGATGTGAGATGTGTGACGGACTGCACGCAGGTTTGGCGAATCTGCGCTTTGAGTTAGATCGGTGGTTATAAACACATTACTGCGCATGTGCAAACAAACGTTCGTGTTCTGAGTGAAGCGCGTCGCTCTGTTCACCCAAACACACGAAAATCCCGGAATATCAGAACCTCCGTCTAACCTCACCAAACACGCTGATGTCAGTTAAACCACATCACATTTTTTTTATTTCTTATTATTAGCATTGAGATTGATCAGATATCTAGCTACCATTTTCAATTACATTCAAACCACAAATAAAACGGTTTACTAAATGAGTTTGGAATGAATTCAGTGCAGACATGAAGACACGTCCATTATTTACAAAAACTGATAAACAAATAATTCCTCAGATAACTTCTGTATTACACCGACTCAGGGTGTTGAGGAAAATGCAGCACGTCTTTAACCCTCTAATGGTCTCAACAATAAAATAATGTTTAAAAGATTATTTCTTTGCTTTTACTAGTTTTTAACATTTCCAACTTTTCATGGATGATTTTTCAGCTGCTGCTTCAAGCTGACATAAGTTAGAAATTGTGCTTTTTTTAAAAATATGAATACCAATATTTTTTTAAGTTTAACACATGCTAATCAGGGAGTAGATCTGGCCCAAACAAGATTATTTTAATACAATTAATTACGATTAATTAATTTTGCCAAAGTTCAGTGGTTATAGGTTGTTGTGATATATCTATGACTTGTACAACCCAAATCAAAAAATGGGACAGTATAGAAAATGCAAATAAAAAAGACAGTGTTTCTTACATTTACATTGACATCTTATATGAACCCAGAATATTTCATGTTTTGTCTGGTCAACTTCATTACAATTCTTAACATAGACATACATGCATTCTAAGCCTACAACACGTTCTAAAAAAAGTTGGAAAGCTGGAAGTTAGAGCTAATAATAAGGGAAAAAAAATAATGACGTGATTTTAAACAGGTGATGTCAACAGCTGATTATAATGATGAATTGCACAAATCATGTTCAGATGGAAGAAAGAAAAAAGATTGTTAAGGTGATTTACAGGATTAAAAGAACAATCTTCAGATTTTTCATAATGACCGCTTCAGTTTATACTAACAGCATTTACTTTTACTTCTACTTTTAATACTTAAGTACATTTGATATCAAATTACTTTTAATACTTAGGTACATTAAACTAACTTTACCGCAGTTACTTACCATTCTCCTGCAAATTCTCATGCTTTTTTTTCTTCAGGCTTTCATATCAAAATAAGTAAGATTTTAAATTAAACAAAACTAGTGAACTTGTCTCATTTGTAAAACAGTAAAACTGTCTTTAAATTCTCTATCTGCTGCAGTTTGTCCACCTTCATTAAACATGACAAACATCAGTGAACAGCTGGACAAGGCTTTGAAATCACGTATTTCCTGACTCATGAGTACAGAACATGTAGGCTCTGTGTTATGCATGGATGCTCTTTGTATGAAACACTGTCATTACCTGTCTGTAGTAAGTGTGTAGCAGCGGTTTGGCCTGGCGCTCAGTACTGCATGAGTGCTAACCGGAGGAGGAGGGAGGGGCAGGGCGGGGATCAGATCGGGGCAGAATTCTCAGAAGAACTCAAATAAATGCCCGTCAGATATCAAAACACTATTGGGGGGGAATTGATGACAGAGAGGGTAATTTTTATTTTTAAATATTGATGAATGTAGAAAAAAAATTGGGCTCCAACAGAAAGGGCACTTTCCTCATCCAGGGCAAAAGGGCAGGTGCTTGAGCACCACTAGGGGTCTATCTGTGCACGTGCCTGAGGGGAGGTATAATATCAGTGCACCCACACTGACATCCACAGTGATGTAAATGCAGTCTTTATTTATTGTTGGTGTTTGGTAGCAGATATTGCCAACCAGTTAGAATGTTAAGGGGGCAAATATTTTCCCCATCGGTGATATAAGTGTTTTTCATATGGGGATCTACCACTGCAACCATATGCAAAATATTAAATCAGAAGGGGGCAAATACTTTTTATGGCACTCAAGACTTAATGTTTACTTTATATTATTTTATTATTAATTTATTTGTTTCTAGTAATTGTTTATAGGAGATTTAATACTACAGAGCCTTGAAAATATTGATCTGTATAAAATATAAAAAGTGTATTATTTATTTAAGTGTATTTATTAAGAGGGAGGATGAACATAGGCAATAGCATAACAACATGTTGCACACTCACTTGGTCTTGTACATCCTGATTAATGGCTGCTGTGCTTCCATTCTCTTTGGAGACTTTACATCTCTGTTTGAAGTGGATACTTCAGGTAAAGATCTTTTTTCAGCTTTTTTTTGGTGTTGTCTCGGTGCTGCTTTCCATTAAATGGTCTGATGAACTCGTACTTGTCTCCTGTATGTGAACACAAATGTAAAAATTTTTTTTCACAAACTATAAAGAATTATAAACCATTACTGCTTCTGTAATTGTGTTGGTGGTTGACCTTTATGTCGTGTATTACTGCACGGTTTTGGGGGGGAAATACTTCTTTTACTGGTTCTGAGTTCTTCACCATGTCCCAGTCATCTTTTGTCTACAGAGAAATGTAAGAAACATAAATTGAGTTGAAATAAACTGCATGCCTTAAACATTTTGTGATTGCTTTGGCAGACCATTGTTTATATAAAATGTAGCTGTAGTGGCTGAGAGAGTAAATCAGACACACCCAACCCCCGACCCCCAACTAGCTAAATTACTGAAATCACAAATTAGTTTAAAACTGTAATTAGGTTCTATTAGGCTATATACAGGTACACACTGAAATAAAACGACGTTCCTCTAGTATCAGGGTTCAACACACAACACAAGGCAAAAAACACGGTATTCTTAATTTTATATACTCATCATTCAAGCATTATTTCCTTCACTCAGGACAGTTGGCCAAAGTGCACAACCCCCAAGCCAACTCAATAGAAATTATTTTGGCTGATTAAATAATAAGTGTTTAGATTAAAAATGCAGTGCTTTAAATTACATTTGTCACACTTATTTGAGATCTTTCTAAATTTAAAAGACAACCTGATTAATGAAAAATTATTGTACATTTGTAAACTATTGTAAATGTGTAAACTTGTAAACTATTATAAATATTTAAACTATTGTAAACTTGTAAACTTTTGTAAATGTGTAAATTTGTAAACTATTATAAATATTTAAACTATTGTAAACTTGTAAACTTTTGTAAATGTGTAAATTTGTAAACTATTATAAATATTTAAACTATTGTAAACTTGTAAACTATTGTAAATGTGTAAACTATTGCAACACCATACACATGACACCATATAGTGTGCACTTACTATATAAGTGTGTAATATTTTAAAAAATGATATATTTTAACATTTAAAAAAATATTTAAGAGAGTATAAAGTGCTCACCATGTTTTTAAATCGTTCACCATTGTAGTACCGTTTAATGCCTGGAAACTGAATCCCAGTCGTAAAGAGGTCTTTTAGGCTGTTGGCAACCAGATGTAGGTACTCATCATCATAGCCGAACACTTTACCATCTTCACAAACCATCAACACCAGTTCATCATAAGGCTCATTACCACAGAAGGTCTTCAAAACGCCAAATACCCTCATAAACATGTGATCTGGGAGGTATAACTGTTCCCATTCTTCTAACATGCCAGGATTATCTTGGTATGTTGTGTCTGCCAATAAACTCACCCTAAAACTGCAATTTCTTACAGTAATCTTTAAACCTCTGTGTTCTGAGACAACATCAGTGATATTCTGGAGAAGAACAGCTGCCCCATCTAAACAATCAGAAATTAAAAATCATTAGATCTGAGTTTGTTTTAATCTGAGTTTTGTTCTTGCTCATTTATAAATCTTACCCTTTTTTGGGGTCATATCGAAGGAATTAATTCACAATTGTCTGCTGACTAGATTATTTTGAGAAAAGATAAGCAATAAATTAGTATCAAAGCATTTTGATTAAACAACAAAACAGCATCTGTATCTAATTTCAGTTAAACGTAAAATTTAGCTTACTTCATGATCAAGACAACTTCCTGAAACAACTCTACTGAGAACTGACAGTGCAGCTCATTTTGTAATCAGTGAGTAAATCTCACTGTACATTACGCATGAAGGTTGGTCATGGTAAAGACAAATTATTCAAATAATTCAAGGTGTGCTGTTGCTCAAGTGTCAAAAGAGATTTCTTTATATTCTTTATAAGCCTCTGTCTGATCTTTATAAAAAAAAGTTTAAGCACTAACTAATTTTTATTGTAAAACCTTAAGTTTAACAAAGCCCTGAGCAAAAATACACAACCACTGAAAAAAGTAATCATTATTAACAAATGGTTAAAAAGTACAACAGAATACAAATTAACTAACAGCTGTGCTTCATTATAAATGGGTAAAATTCACTTAAGAGCAAGTAACTGTATATTTAGATTAAAATCTGTTGACAAATTTCCCCATAATCCCAGCCTGTCCTAACCAGTAAACTGTACATAAACATCATGAACTAGCGCCATCTACAGTCACATTAATCAATGTACAACTTTACCTGCCACTGATTCTAGATTAGAAGACAAACTCTGTCGTTCAACCACTTTATTTCAGCCAACTATAAAACAACTTTAATATAACTAAACAGGCCCTAAGAAGAATTATTTTCTGTAAAAAAAATAAAAATGGGGGGGGGTGAAGGGTTAAAGGCAATCACACTGGGGCCCGTTACATGGACCCCTGATATATTTTTGACAGAAACCCATAGAAAACCGGGACCTGGGAGTATATGCTATAGTTCCTCTTGTATGTGAACATAAATTCAATAAAACCATTAGAAGCCAAAACATCTGGGTGTTAAAAATTCTCCAGAATATCTTCTGGCTTGTTTTTCCTAAAATAATTTTGGGTTTGGCCTTTTTTTGGCCCAGGACTATAAGAAATTTCCATCATAACAGCATTCATTTTAATTAAGTCTCATTAAAGTAGCAAAAGCAATACAATTAATAAAACCTTTTATTTATAATAAATTACGTCTAGAATGTTATGAAACGCTCATTATGAGTACACACACACACATATATATATATATATATATTAGGGCTGTCGAAGTTAACGCGATAATAACGCATTAACGCAATCTCAATTTAACGAGATTAAAAAAAATAGTGCCGTTAACGCACTAATTACATTACGAGATTTTTTCACTTCTAAAACTAAAGCAATTCATTTTTCACCCACGGGAGACAGATTGAATTATTCTCACTGACCACGCTCACACACACGTTTAATGTTATTTAGTTCCGTTTGACAAAAAAAACCCTTAAAAATAGAGCTAACAGTGAAGATAACCGGTTACAAAAGCAGCGACCGCTGTGTTTGTGTTCAATACTCTGTTCACAGTGTCGATACAAGTTATTCAAGAATCGATTCATTGTAAGCGCAGCGTAAGTTTCTTTTCTCAGTCATCTCTCCGTGTTTACTGTTATAATGAATGATGCGGTTGTAAATAAACACCAAATACTACAGAACATTTTGTGTGACTCGCTTACCTTATAAAGCTCAGGCTTAATTATACTGGTTATTACCACAGAGCGGGAGTCGACTCAGAGTCGTTTACGATTTACCGAGGTGAACCACGAACGTGCTGATAGAATCGGCTCAGATGGGATCGGACTGTATTATCTTTTTAAAGTAAATATTTCAATCAGCAGAATCGCATCGCATGTATGATGTGCACAACGTTAATTACGTGCGTTTATTAATGAACATTAATTACGTTAGCTTGTCAGAAGCTTTCTTAATGATGTCTGTGCGGTGGGTTTTTTTTTTACAATTAGTGATGGCAAGCAACTGTTCCACTGCACTATTTTACACTAAACACTACACTATTCCATAATGCTCCAGATTGCATCATTCTAAATAGGTATCGGCGAGTACAAAAATACATGTACTAGTACTCGGTTGGGAAAAAATGGTATCGATGCATCCCTAGTGAAAACACACTCACTTCGTGTAGAAACGTCCATCAAACCATCGTCACGATACAACCACAGAAAAGTCTGTTACAATAACTACGCATCTGACATATATACGAAGTCAAGGTTCTCTGCTGGATTGTATTACTGCCTAATATGTGAGTGAATAAAACTCCCTTACAGTTTTCTCTTGTCCCAGCAGTTTTTAACATCAGTACATTTAGCATAAATGTGTTCACCATTTTAATTGTAACATTTCACTTAAAATCCTTGTTTTCTATAACATTTACACAGATTTTTTTTAATGCGATTAATCGCGATTAACTATGTAAAATTCTGAGATTAATCGCGATTAAAAAATTTAATCGTTTAACAGCCCTAATATATATATATATATATATATATATATATATATATATATATATATATATATATATATATATACACATACATATATACACATACACACACACTTAACATACATATTGATACATACATACATAGACGTATTGATATATATAGATACACACACACACACAGACATATTGATATACACATGCATAGACATATTGATATATATAGATACACACACACAGACATATTGATATACACACACAAGCTTCAGTACTCACAACCTCCTGGTGTTTCCTGTAGAGCAGTGGTTCTCAAACTGTGGTACGCGTACCACTGGTGGTACGTGAAGCAGCACGAGGTGGTACGCCAGATAATCTCGGAAAAGTAATTACATGCACCGAAAAAATAAATAATTTAATAATTATTAAAAAAAAAAAAAAAAATGAAACAAATGTGGAAATTACTAATAAAATCTGTTTCAAAGTTCTTATAATTCTGTTTTAATAAAATCAGTTTAATTAAAACGAATGTGTTTTTAAAAATATTCGGGGCTACGCAGACACCGTACTTCATTACGTCTATACTTCACGTTCGCGGTTTCCATCTCGAAATTTCAGAAAAGTTATCAGTAAAGTTATCAGTAAAGTTATCAGTAAAGTTATCAGTAGCTCTCTCGCTTTTATCAGAGCAGATCTGCGTTTGAATCTCACTGATCTCGTTCCTGACATCACGAGGCTGCTCCGCTAAACAGGCGCACTCACTGTAATGCTCAGTGCTAACTGCAGATATACTAGTGATGAGTTGTTCGCGAACGATCCGATTCTATTGAACGGATCTTTGAAATGAACGAAAGGAACCGAGTCTTTTATTTCTGCGCAGTTCTAGACTGTAATCCACCCATTCAGCTTCACATCAGTAGAGGGAATTAATCGTAAATTGTAATAAGAGCTGTTTATTGTCGATATTCAAATCCGAAACACTTTCAGTATCACGGAGAGCGACACACACACACACACACACACAGAGAGAGAGAGAGCTAGTAGTATAATGGCAAATAATTGAGAAATAAACTATAAACTTGTTTAATTGTGTTAAATCTGATTATTTCATGGCGCTTATGTTTTAAAGCAGAAACAAACACAGTCACATCTCTGCACAAGAGAGGATTGTTCTGAAACTTAATGCGATGCAACCACAGTACGTCTCTTCTCTGTAGTTTTTTTCCTTTTGAAGTAACTTTTTTTTCTCGTTTAAGTGTTGTTTGAATTAGGAATTCATTTAAGGCAAGGTAGCAAAATTTGATATTAATATCGGGGGTGTCTTATAGTTTACCCAGTAGCGCCTCCCGAAGAACGAAGAGCCATTTCTTTGAACGGCTCTTTAAAAGGAACCGAGCCAAAAGATCCGGCTCCCTTCAAGAAGCCATCATTCCCACCACTAATATATACACACACACCTAATTAATGTGTGCCATATGTGGTTCTGTGATGAGAAACATAGGTGGTACTTGGAAGTTTTGGTTTGATAATGGGTGGTACTTGGTCTAAAAAGTTTGAGAACCACTGCTGTAGAGAATCGAATCACTGTAGTCATGAATCAAAGTAGCGGAGATTAGGAATCGGTTTTAGGAGTTCATTCCCAAACATCCACATTGTCGAAAAACAGTTTGTAGAACAATTCTGGCAGTAAAATGTCCAGATGTTTTGACGAACATGAAAATATTCCGAGTTACAAGCAGATTTAAATCAGTTTGAAGCGTTTTATCCAACACGTGCAGTCTTCATCACAAACAATAACCGACTCGAAGAGTACCTGAACCGAACTGCGCTTTATTATTATTATTATTATTAGTAGTAGTAGTAGTAGTAGTACTGAGCTTTAACCTGGTCAAGGTCTCCCAGTTACACGCTCCATATCACTTCATAAAGTAAGTTTTACACAGAACAACACACAAAATTGCTCCATGTGTAGCCGCCCTCACTCCACGTGTTTTCTCTCACCTGTACCGAGCTCACTGTGACCGCTGTTTCAACCAGTAGCGGCTCAGGTGCGCAGGAAGCCGCTTTATGTGGGTGGGGCTAAAAACTGCACCTGACAGTGTGACGCAATACAGCAGAACTTTCTAGACCCTGTTCCAGGTGCTGAGTAAGGAGTACTGGAGCCTAGTGGTGTGCGATGCTGCAAAATTCGGTATCGATCCGATACCAAGTAAATACAGGGCCAGATCGCCGATATAAATCAGATACTGATACTTTTTAATAATTAAGGTAGATGCATCTTTAAATTGCTAAGTCTGAATGAATTTTCATGATCTTTAAGTGTATTATTGTAGGGTTGTAAATAAATTCAGCTGTTTAAAGCGCTCAGATTTCTTGTTTTTGGTGCTTTACTTTCTCACAATGTTACCATCATGGCATATTACCAAAAAGCGGCTAACTCATACCACATAGTTGTGTTTGCTGGGTGAATAAATATGTACATTTACATTTTCAGCATTTAGCAGACGCCTTTATCCAAAGCGACTTACACAATGAGCAATTTAGGGTTAAGGGTCTTGCTCAGGGACCCAACAGTGGCAACTTGGTGGTGGCGGGGCTTGAACCGGCAACCTTCTGTTTACTAGTCCAGTACCTTAACCACTGAGCTATCACTGCCCTTTTGTACATTTTTAATAGTGACCGAATACGTGTGTCCTTGTTTATTTAAAATAAAAGATCAATGCTATTCTGTTTACATTTATAAGCACAAAGTCAAAAGAAAGGCGCTCTTATTTACCAAAACACACGTAATAACAGCCTCACTACATGCTCCCATTCATGTGTGTAGGCTGCGCAATGGTGCGTCCGTACTTTACATACGTGCACTGTCGCCTCACAGCAAGAAGGACCTGGGTTCGATCCCCAGATGGGGCGGTCTGGGTCCTTTCTGTGTGGAGTTTGCATGTTCTCCCCATGTCTGCGTGGGTTTACTCCGGGTGCTCCGGTTTCCTCACAGTCCAAAGACGTGAAAGTGAGGTGAATTGGAGATACTAAACTGTCCATGACTGTGTTTGATATAACCTTGTGAACTGATGAATCTTGTGTAATGAGTAACTACCGTTCCTGTCATGAATGTAACCAAAAGTGTAAAACATGACATTAAAACCCTAATAATCAAACTTTACATATAGTTTACACTATTATTTTCATAAAATTGCCCCAATTTCTGTATCTGCAAAACAAAGTATTCAAAAACTTATAATCTTCCTATGCCTACCAATGTACTGATGCCTGTTAGGATTTTAACAACATAACAGCGTGACATACCACAGGCAGAGCAGGAGGGGAGGAGTGAGGTGAGTCAAAAGTAAAAAAGTAAAACTAAAGTATCGATCCCATCACACTAGTATCGATCCGATACCAATACCAACATGGGTATCAATAATATCAATATTTGGATCGATCCTCCCACCACTACTGGAGCCCTCACTGAGATGAAGCATCTAAAAAATAAATGCTGAATCCAATTGTTTGGTGTAAAAGACCATTATTGGTGTAAATTCATTAAATAAGAGATGTGAAGAGAGTACAAGTAAATGTTTGATACTGTCTGAAAACCTAGTGATCTCTCTACATAGACAGCATTTATTACATCATCCTACATGCTCCAGAGAAGAAGGCATGTCTAAATTCTTAGATGTCTTAAAATGCTACTCAGACGCCTCTTTCTGACCGATATACAGACCGAATAACAAGTGTGACCCTCATCAAGTGTCTGATGTAACAACCACAAATTCTGTTTACCAGAACATCAAGTATTCCTTAATAAGGCACACAGAAACTGATTAAGGCTGATACAGTAAAACAAAGTTTATTTTTTCCCCATGATTTTAAGTCATTATACAAAGAATAGTCATTACAACATGATCATTTGCTTTAAAATAACAAGGTAAGAGTACAACACGTTTCCTTCTTTAATAAATAAGTACGTATCAGACACTTAATCCACAAAAATACTTAAAAGGATTGTTCATAAGATGGCTAAACAGAGTGTCTCAAAACAACTCGGTCATGGACACTGAGGCAACTGTTCCCACTCAACCAGGATTCACAGGACACAATCTATACCATGGGACACCGGCTGAAAGCCTTCAATAGCTTACCACCCACTATAAATCAAATGCACACAAAATACAAAGAAACTAAATAATAAGTACATTCAAGCACAAAAACAAAAGAAACACAAACCTTACACGCAACCCAAAAACACCACAAAAATGGATCACACAAACTAATGTAAATTAGTGGGGGCCTATTCAAGGCCTATGATCCACAGTACTAGTGTGACCTGAGATAACCTAGGGTCGCAGCATACTGAAACTAGTCGAACGTGTTACTGATCAAACCTCTAACAAGATTTGGCACCCAGCTCCGCCATGTCTAATAAGACATCAAACTCATAATCAGATTATTTCGACACTCTACTCAGGGTGTGTTCGAAAACCTAGTGATCTCTCTACATAGACACATTTTACGTCATCCTATGTGCGCTCCTAAGAAGAAGGCTGTTCAAATTCTTAGATGCCTTAAAATGCTGCCTAATAGTTGGGTATTATAGAGCCACAACCTGCAGATTGGTTGTCTCAGATTTTAAATGTATACGGTAAGGGTCATGAAGCATCCAAATATTATTTAATTTTAATAAATTGATCAAGGGGAGGATATATGGAGGCCCACAGGGTAATATGGGCACGGGATCTAAACACAGATGTTAGTGAAGATGAGTGGGTCAAAATATGTCGGAATTTGAAAAAACAGTCAAGGGACCTTATAGTTAGACTGATGCAATTTAAAATTTTACATAGATTTTACTGGACACCACAAAGACTTAAAAAGCCTGGGTTAAAACAAACAGCAGAATGTTGGAAATGCCAAGGGGAGGAAGGTACACTGATTCATGCCCTGTGGGAATGCCTCAAAGTTCAAGACTTCTGGCTGAAAATACTTGGTCAAGATTATGAGAACACAATTTCCCTTTTTCCCTTTTAAAGTGGCCAAAATCTCTGGCCAACTGGATCCATATGTGTAATATGATTGGAAGACAAATCATTCTTAGGAAATGGAAATTACCAGGTATCCCATCTACGCATGAATGGCAAAATGAACTGGCAAAAGTGGCATCTTATGAGAGTTTATGATACATGCTGTATTGTGTTTTTCGTTTGGGTTTTTTATAAAAAATTAAAATATATATAATTAAAATAATTATTTCATTTTTACTCTTTCTATGTTGACAGTTTTTTTGTTGTGTTTTTTTTTAACTTAAATTTTCACTCTTCGGTATATATGTCATGTATCTGCAGAAGAAGATCAATAAAGTATAAATCTTAAAAAAAAAATGCTGCCTAACATGGCAGACAAATGCGGAGCAACCAACAGAGTTCTTTTCAAATGTAGATAAATTCTCATTAATGTTTAATTTGTATAAAGGTGCACGAGTGTCGTTTATTTGTGAATTCAGGCTCTTCAGGGACACTCACTCACTCTCTCACTCACTTTCTTAACCGCTTATCCAATTAGGTTCGCAGGGGGGTGCTGCAAACTATCCCAGCTTTTCAATGGGCGCAAGGCACACAGTAACACCCTGGACGGGGCGCCAGTCCATTGCAGGGCAGACACACATACACACACACACACACCCATTCACCTATAGGGCAATTCAGTGTCTCCAGTTAACTTGACTGCATGTTTTTGGACTGTGGGAGGAAACCGGAGCTTCCGGAGGAAACCCACGCAGACATGGGGAGAACATACAAACTCCACACAGAAAGGACCCGGACCGTCCCGCCTGGGGATCGAACCCAGGACCTTCTTGCTGTGAGGCGACAGTGCTACCCACTTAGCCACCTGCTTAGTAAGCTAAAACTGTGGTGATGTAATCGGTGTATTTCTGTCTAAGTCGTGTGTCTAAATAATCTGCCTTATGGGTGCCATGTCTTATTAGAATCTGCTCTACTGAATCAGCTGATCAGGTAGGAGCAGGAGGGAGCAGGGCAGCTCAGTAGGTTTTCGAACAGACCCTTATACAGAGATTACACCAATTACGTCACTGCAGTTTTAGCTTACTAAGCTAACACAGTTAGCCTCAGGACGTTCAACCCGTTAGCACGCCAGCTAACGTCTCCCTCCGTGTACCAAAAACAGTTCAACTGTCCCTGACGAGCCCGAATTTACAAATAAACGACACTCGTATAATTACACCTTTATACAAATTAAACATTAACGAGAATTTATTTACATGTGAAAAGAACTCCGTTGGTTGCCCCTCATTATATTCGTCCGCCACGTTTGTCATTTATTGTAAGAAAAGCTGTGCTGCACTGAATTCTGGGATTGCCTTCAGCGCTGAGGAAGTGTCAGACGCTCCCTCGTTATTCAGTCAGATCATCACTCAGAATTAAGGCACCTCAGTAGGAGCATTTTAAGGGATCGAAGAATTTTGACACGCCCTCTTCTCAAGACTGTAGGGTGATGTGAAATGCGTCTGTGTAGAGAGAGAGAGCTCGGTTTTCACACAGAACCAATGGAGTGTGTGATCTGAGCACAGTATCCCACCCTAAATTAAGAAACACCCTGACGAGGTACAGACTGAGCGCACACGACCTGGCCATAGAGACGGGGCGACACACCCGGTCCTGGCTGCCCCGGGAGGAGAGGTTGTGTCAGCACTGCACTCTCAGTACAGTAGAGACGGAGCTGCACTTCCTCACCCGGTGTACCAAGTACCACCACGTCCGCTCCCAATTCTTCCCTAAATTTAACATCATCATCCCCGAGTTTAACTCCCTCCCAGACCCCGACAAACTGCCCCACCTACTGGTGGAGCACAGAGAGAGCTGCACACGAGCAGCATTCTATATTCACACCTGCCACCAAGTGAGGGACAGTGGGTGACCATGTCTCATACACACACACACACACACACACACCACACTTTGACTTTTATTTGAACAGGACAAACAGGATGAAGCTGAGATATTTCATGTTTTATCTGCTCAACTTCATTTCATTTATTAATAAACATCCATTCCTGCATTTCAGGCCTGCAACACATTCCAAAAAAAGTTGGGACAGTAAAGCATTTACGACTTTGTAATGTTGTCGTTCCTTTTCACCACTTAAAAGAGGTTTTGGCACCGAGAAGACCAAGTGATTTAGTGTTTCAGCTTTTATTTTGTCTCGTTCATCCTGCAAACACGTCTTAAGATGTGTAACAGTACGGGGTCGTCATGTTTAAAAATTCTCCACACATTCTCTATTGAGGACAGATCAGGACTGCAGGCAGGCCGGTTCAGTACCCGTACCCTCTTCTTCTGCAGACACACCTTTGTAATGTGTGCAGCAGGCGGTTTTGCATCGTCTTGTTGAAAAATGTTGGACGTCCCTGGAAAAGACAACGTCTTGAAGGCAGCACATGTTGCTTTTCTGTATTAATGCTGCATCACAGAAGAGTAAATGACTTTTACCAAGGGCACTGACACACCCACATATCATGACAGACCCTGGTACTGACACACCCACATATCATGACAGACCCTGGTACTGACACACCCCCATACCATGACAGACCCTGGAACTGACACACCCCCACACTATGACAGACCCTGGTACTAACACACCCCCATACCATGACAGACCCTGGAACTGACACACCCCCACACTATGACAGACCCTGGTACTGACACACCCCCACACTATGACAGACCCTGGTACTAACACACCCCCATACCATGACAGACCCTGGTACTGATACACCCCCATACCATGACAGACCCTGGAACTGACACACCCCCACACTATGACAGACCCTGGTACTAACACACACCCATACAATGACAGACCCTGGTACTGACACACCCCCACACTATGACAGACCCTGGTACTAACACACCACCATACCATGACAGACCCTGGTACTAACACACCCCCATACCATGACAGACCCTGGTACTGACACACCCCCATACCATGACAGACCCTGGTACTGACACACCCCCATACCATGACAGACCCTGGTACTGACACACCCCCACACTATGACAGACCCTGGTACTAACACACCCCCATACCATGAAAGACCCTGGTACTGACACACCCCCATACCATGACAGACCCTGGTACTGACAGACCCCATACCATGACAGACCCTGTTACTGACACACTCCCATACCATGACAGACCCTGGTACTGACACACCCCCATACCATGACAGACCCTGGTACTGACACACCCCCAAACCATGACAGACCCTGGTACTGACACACCCCATACCATGACAGACCCTGTTACTGACACCCCCCCATACCATGACAGACCCTGGTACTAACACACCCCCATACCATGACAGACCCTGGTACTGACACACCCCCATACCATGACAGACCCTGGTACTGACACACCCCCATACCATGACAGACCCTGGTACTGACACACCCCATACAATGACAGACCCTGGTACTGACACACCCCCATACCATGACAGACCGTGGCACTGACACACCCCCATACCATGACAGACCCTGGTACTGACACACCCCCATACCATGACAGACCCTGGTACTGACACGCCCCCATACCATGACAGACCCTGGTACTGACACACCCCCATACCATGACAGAACCTGGTACTGACACACCCCCATACCATGACAGACCGTGGCACTGACACACCCCCATACCATGACAGACTCTGGCTTTTGGACTTTTTGCTGATAACAGTCTGGATGGTCTGTTTTGTTTTCAATCCGTAGCACATGGCGTTCATTTTTCCAAAAAAAGACCTGGAATGCTGATTCATCTGACCACAATACACATTTCCACTGTGTGATGGTCCATCCTAGATGCTTCCGAGCCCAGAGAAGTTGACGTTGCTTCTGGACATGGTTAACATAAGGCTTTTTTTTGTACAGTAAAGGTTTAAGTATCATTTGTGCAGTAACTCTGTATTGTAGAGCTTGATAAAGGTGTGATAAACTAATCCCTCACCCATGTGGTTATATCAGCTATTGCTGAGTGCTGGTTCTTGATGTGGTGTCGTGTGAGGGATGGAAGATCACGAGCGTTCAGCTTAAGCTTGCGCGTTTGGCCTTTTCACATTGAAATTCATTCAAGATCTAAGAATCTATCATTACTGAGTGGATGAGGAATGGTAGAACATGATGGTACTGTATCTGAAACACAAAATAAAACATAAAATCAAAACACACTAGTTCAGATCTATGCTATGTAAGGATACCTCCACTGAGGCTTGTCTTTAGTTTGATTTGTCTGAACACCAAATATTCATGTAACTGCTGTAGTTAAATGCTCTTTATCTGAAGTTTGTTCTGCAGTTATTTTATTTAAATATAGAATAATGATACTTTGATGGTAAGCGCTATGCTACTGGTAACAGCAGTACTGGAGTCGCAGGGCTTTGAATCCTGGGCTGGGATTACAAATACCGAAGGTACATGGCTGTCTGTAAACCCAGTTATTGTGGGAACACACATAAGTGCACACCTTAATGCTGGTCTTCAGCCCAGATGAATAATAATGTTGCTTTGAGCAAAATAAGAAGGTCATCAACAGTAAATACTATGCCAAATCAAATGAAGACAAATGATCTACTGTGACAACCTGTAATAGGAGCAGCTAAAAGGCTTATTCATCAGTGTCAAAGGTGTGACCAAACATGTTGATTTGATTTAGCCAGTTAAGTCACCCTGCCACTCGCATATCATTATTGGTTAATAAAACTTCAAATTCAAACGAAACAAGCTAATCATAAAAGGACAGTTGAAATCGAGTGCAGCCACACCCAAAGTTTTTTTTGTAAAACCCACTCAACACATAACTTCACTTGTAAGTGAATGTTGTAGAAATAGACTTAGCTATTTGATTCAGTTTAATGCACTGTTGAACTGGTTTCCATATTTTTTCCATATTCTCCATCCTGTGTAGAGGTTTTCCTGAGAGTTTCCAATGGTTCATTGTAAAAAAAAATGTTTAAACCCTTCTAACAATTATGTAAATTTATTAATTAATGTATTCAGATGTATTTATTTGTAAAACAAATAAGATCATTACATTATCTGAGCTTCCCTTTCTTGGACAGTCATATACAGTAATCCTCCTAGAGCATATATCTGATTCTGTATGCTTTATGTTGGCTGTGGCCAGAAGAAAGTATCTTGTTGCCACACCTTACCTTACTTAGTTGTGGCCACAACCTTATCATCTCGTTCCCACGCCATGCATTTAGTTCTTTGGATTTAATTAGGTGGTAAAGTTTGTGTTAATAAGAATTTGCATTACATTTACGTTGTGAATAGAATACAGTATATTGTAGTGGTTATATGTGAGTGACGCTGTATGGCCCCAGCATTGAACCCAATAGGTAGTTCGGGTGCTGGAGCTAGGCAGTCTAAAGTGTTGTATTGTTCATTGAAGTGTTGTATTGTTCACAGTTAAAATGGCTCTACCTAGTCGTGTGCCTTTATTCCCACACCTCTATACTATACCCGCCAGATGAGCAGCACTCAGTGGCTAACGAAAGTAAAAATGACGATATTTTAGAGAGCAAGTGTAAGTGTGTATGTGCAGCCACAAGAGGACGCTGTAGCCAAATATTTTCAAGTCAGCCTTATGGAGGTAAATATGTAGTAAAACTTTGCACCTCTAAAAAAAAAAAAAATATGTACCTGCAAAAAAATAGTAAAAATAAATTTGTACTTGTATTTTCGATGTGAGGATAAAAACATTACAGTGCAGTTTCAAATCTTATTATCTCCAAAAACATTTTATTCATCTGACAGGAAGGATTATATTCATCACTGTACACACAGCACCAGTCACACTTAGTTATATTCTTTCTCTCACAGTGATTATGAGCATTTTTTGGATGATTAGCTTTTCTTGTAAAGCCATTAACTGATTTATTAAATCACATTTTCACCTCATATTTATACCACACCAAAATATAAAGTCACTGCAACCGCTGAAGTGTTCCTAAATGCTCTGCTAAGAACATAAAATAAAAAACGAACATATCTGAGTTACATTTTGTTCATGAGTGTCTCTAGAGGTGTCTATAAATGTGTACATTTTGCTTAGCATACAAACAAAACCACTATATTAGATTGTTCACTAAATACAGTACATTGAATAAAAAAGTGCAAGTACAGTGTAAATGTCAGTGGCGATTTCTCTAAGACTGCAAGGGAAGCTCAGCTTCCCCTAAAATGTCAAAAATTAAATGGTGAAATATGTACAGTTGTGTTAACATTTCATTGACTACAAATGCGTTAGAACACGTTCATCTCGAAGACGAGTTTGTTCAGAATCAGCTACTTATCACAAATCGCTTCAGTCCCATTGCGGATTTTGCGAGTGAAGTCGAAAGACAAAACTGCAACCCATTTATTTTATTTGCTTGGTGAAATTACTCGACCATTTCCATTGTTTATTGTGTAAATAAAACACACTCATAGTATTTGTTTCAGTTTAACATAATTACAACATTTTCTTGTTCGAGTTTAATATTGTTTCATTAATTCGTTCAATCAATCATTCATACTGTTGGCTAGGTCAGCGTGAACTAGCCAGCTAGCAAGGTGCACACGATGGCAGACAATGCTAATATTGTCGACCTGATTTTGGCAAAGCCATTTGATAGTCTTCCTTACGAGGAGAACGTTAGAATTAAACAGCAGGGCAGATCAACACCTAAGATTGATTTGGTGCAAAAAGTAGGGAAAGGTAACAGGTCTTTTCAGCTCTCCTGGTATGACAAAGTGATACCTTGATGAAATCATCTCAGGGATCATGTCATGGGTTTTGGGGATCTGTCTAACTTTGAACATGTGAGTGCATGTGCAAGGTTAAGTTGCCTGGGCAGGGTCAGGGCTGAACATGCAATTAATGAAGGCGCTCGCATTCAAGTGGCAAAACATAATGAAACAGTCAAACAAAACAGGACCTTCCAGGACCGCTTTATTGATGTGACTTCCTTGCTTGACCGGCAGAAGCTATCATTTAGGGGGCATGATGAGAGTAGTGAATCATCCAACAAGGGGAATTACAGGGAGTTCACAGAAACATTATCTAAATATGACTCTGTCCTGGCCACACAATTCCAGTCATCATCTGTGTTTTCTCGTATGTCTCATTCTAGCCAAAATGACTTGATCTCTGCTCTTGCAGCCACTGTTTCTGATGAGATCAGAGATGAAATTCAGGCTGCTCCCTTTTTTGGATGGCAGGTGGATGAAACAACTGATATTGCTTGCCGTGCTCAACTTTCTGTCATTGTTCGCTATGTTGATAGTGCAGGTAAAATTCAGGAGCGCTTTATTGGTTTTTTTGATGTTTCAGAGGGGCGAGATGCTCAGTCTGTTTTTGAAGTATTAAATGAAAACATGCAGGGCTATAATTTTAGGGATAAACTTGTGGCACAGACATACGATGGGGCTGCTGTTATGGCTTCAGCCCCCAATGGTCTGCAGGCCAAAGTGAAGGCAATTGCCCCCAGTGCAAAGTTTGTGCATTGCTATGCACATAGACTTAATCTGGTGCTGTCACAGGGGGCTAAATGCTTGTCTGAGTGCAGAATATTTTTTGCATCACTCTCTGGGTTTGCCACATTTTTCTCCAAATCCACAAAGAGGACATCTTTTCTTGAGTCTGCAGGCTGTTCAAGGTTGCCCAGAAACGCCCCTACTTGATAGAATTTCACATCATGGATAATGAGCACTGTGGCAAACAACTATGATGGTCTCCTGCAGACTTTTTATAACATCATTGCAGATAAGACTGGATGATGACACATTGGATTGTGCCAAGGGTTTTGTAATGAAACTGGAGGATTTTGAATTTGTGTTCATGTTGTACACATATGAACAAATCATCTCAGAGACTGATGTGGTCTTTGATATCGTCCAGCAGAGGGCCATGGATGTTCTCTACTGCAAGAAAAGAATTGAGTCTCTTCTTGCTTTTGTCAAAGAGAAGAGTTCAGAAAGGGCTTTTCAAGCTGTTTATGCCAAAGCAGCAGGTCTCACATCAGACCCACAAGATGAGCCCATGAGAAAGCGCCGTCTCTCCCAATTCCAGGATCCCCAGGAGCGCTACAGAAATCTGTACATGGCCATCCTTGATAATCTCATGGAGCAGATTCCTCTGTTTTTTTCAAATTTGGAAAGTTTGCACTTCTTAGAATTAGTCAATCCAGGGAAGTTTGATGACATGATAGAAGTGTTTCCAGAGGAGACATTCCAGTGTGTCTTGAAAAGTTATGGCCAATACTTTGATTCAGGGAGACTGAGGTCTGAACTTCAAGTCCTGTATTCAAATCACAACAACAAGGGAACAATGGAAAACTGTGTGATTTCTTGTTTTTTCTGAAAGACATGGAGTTGGACAGTGCAATGCCTCAGCTGTACAAGCTGTTATCGTTAGTGGCAACAATTGGAGCTATATCTGCAGGTGTAGAAAGGAGCTTCTCCTGTTTAAAAAGGCTTAAGTCTTACACCCGCAACACAATGGGCCAAGGCCGTCTAAGCAGCCTAGTTCTGCTGGCCATTGAGAGGACACTGGTCAAGTCCCTGGAAAAGTATTCGCTCGCCTGCTTTCACACGCATATGAACTTGATTCCCATTCTTAATCTATAGTGTTTAACATGATGTCGGCCACCCTTTGCAGCTATAACAGCTACAACTCTTCTGGGAAGGCTTTCCACAAGGTTTAGGAGTGTGTTTATGGGAATTTTTGACCATTCTACCAGAATTGCATTTGTGAGGTCAGACACTGATGTTGGACAAGAAGACCTGGCTCACAGTCTCCGCTCTAATTCATCCCAAAGGTGTTCTATCGGGTTGAGGTCAGAACTCTGTAGGCCATGAAGTTCTTCCACACCAAACTCGCTCATCCACGTCTTTATGGATCCTGCTCTGTGCACTGGTGTGCAGTCATGTTGGAACAGGAAGGGGCCATCCCCAAACTGTTCCCACAAAGTTGGGAGCATGAAATTGTCCAAAATCTCTTGGTACGCTGAAGCATTAAGAGTTCCTTTCACTGGAACTAAGGGGCCGAGTCCAGCTCCTGAAAGACACCCCCACACCATGATCAACCCGCCAAACCCAGACTCATCCATCACATTGCCAGATGGAGAAACGTGATTCATCACTTCAGAGAACACGTCTCCACTGCTCTAGAGTCCAGTGCCGGGTTGCTTTACACCACTTCATCCGACGCTTTGCATTGTGCTTGGTGATGTAAGGCTTGGATGCAGCTGCTCGGCCATGGAAACCCATTCCCAGTCGACTGTGTAGCATTTAGTAGAGAAGAAATGTCCCGACTGGTCTTGCTGCACAGGTGGCATCACGGTGCCATGCTGGAGTTCACTGAGCTCCTGAGAGTGACTCGTTCTTTCAGAAATATTTGTAGAAGCAGTCTGCATGTCTGTGTTCTTGGTTTTATACACCTGTGGCCATGGAAGTGATTGGAACACCTGAATTCAATTGGATGGGTGAGTGAATACTTTTGGCAATATAACTGAACTGTTTTTCAGGAGCTGGACTCGGCCCCTTAGTTCCAGTGAAAGGAACTCTTAATGCTTCAGCATACCAAGAGATTTTGGACAATTTCATGCTCCCAACTTTGTGGGAACAGTTTGGGGATGGCCCCTTCCTGTTCCAACATGACTGCGCACCAGTGCACAAAGTAGGTCCATAAAGACGTGAATGAGCCAGTTTGGTGTGGAAGAACTTGACTGAACTGCACAGAATCCTGACCTCAACCTGATAGAACAACTTTGGGATGAATTAGAGCGGAGACTGTGAGCCAGGCCTTCTCGTCCAACGTCAGTGTCTGACCTCACAAATGCGCTTCTAGAAGAATGGTCAAAAATTCCCATAAACACACTCCTAAACCTTGTGGAAAGCCTTCCCAGAAGAGTTGAAGCTGTTATAGCTGCAAAGGGTGGCCGACATCATAATAAACCCTATAGATTAAGAATGGGAGTCACTCAAGTTCATTTGAGTGTGAAGGCAGACGAGCGAATACTTTTGGCATTATAGTGTATGTGTACATTTTGCTTAGCATACAAACAAAACCGCTATATTAGATTGTTCACTAAATACAGAACACTGAACAAAAAAGTGCAAGAACAGTGTAAATATTTGTTACATTCTTTATCAGCACAGAGATTGGCAGGGGGCACGAGTTACAGAATCATGACTAATGGTTTTCATTTTAATTTCTTTCCCTAATTTTCTGTGTGGTTGTGCATTGGGGGTATATCACTGATGTTCCTGCAAGGTAAGTGCATGGTCATCTGAGTTTACTCATGTTTGCTGGTAGAAGTGTGGACTTTTGCCTCTGTGAGGTGACCCACTTTCTCTGCTGTGGGCTGCAGATTTTGTTTTGTTTTATTTCCTGTTTCCATTATTTTGGCCATTTGTTTTTGATAATAGTTTGGCCCTTTTTTGTGGCTCTTTAGCCAAAGTATTGTGCTGTCTTGGTTAAGCATCCTGTATATTGGGTTCATTATCTTACAACCTCACAGATGAGGGGTTTCACCTGGCACCTCTGCAGTGAGGCAGGACCCGTTCCATAACCTCATCTAGCTGTACAAAGAACTTACTTTATGATGATTCAGTCTTTTGATAAAGAGTAACTTAAGTCTGGATCCCTTGGAATTTTATTTGAACACTTCTGGAATGAACTCTGTCATGTTAGTTGACTAAACCACCTCTAGGTGATAGTAGTGTTCCAGCATTAGTGGTGTCCTGCTTTGCAGCGATTGCAGTCTCCACTCTTCTGTAAAGGCTTTTAACATGATTGTGGGGTTTTGTTGACAGTAAAGATTTCCATTGTTTTTATTGATCAACTTAATTTGACAGATATTTTGTAAACAGAAACACATTTAGAATAAATGTGTAATAAGAGTAAAAAGTGGACAGTGGAAGACTAGTGGATAGAATTAAGTCACCAACTAGAAGTCTTTAGGTCTCTCAGAGTCTATTATTTAAAGAGAAAGGTGTACATTAATTCTACTGATCCCAGCTCATCTTAGATGGACAGAAGGATGATACAATTTAATGCTGTTATCAGATGAGTTCATGTTTCAGCATGTTTCAAACAATCACTGAATTCTTGCTGCCAGAGACGATAAGAACCATCACAAGGACAATAAGGACTGCTGTCAGTGCAAAGTGTGGAATCCAGTGGTGGTGCATTAGTGCCCATACTTGTTTAGAGTATTCTACAACAGTGTGGTTCCTAAACACATAGTGTGTGTGCTTGACTGGCTTGACTGCATTCCAGATTCTGAAAATGTATAGCTCATTATCAAGAGGAGAACGGTGCGTACACACCCGTGTAGCAGAATGCGTCACCCGGGAAGGTGTGGTGTTTTTTCTGATGCCACGGACGCTCGATCAGCCTCCGTGGCACGGTTCCATATGAGCGGACTGGCAAGTGGGACGTGATGCCAACAAATGCCCTCATGAATAAAAAATTGTGTACATGTAGGACCTTGTGCCCAAGGTTGCTGGTTCAAACTGGTTCAAACCCCACCAGGTTGCCTTTGTTAGGCCCTTGAGCAAGGCCCTTAACCCTCAATTGCTTAGACAGTGTACAGTCACAGTACTGTAAGTCGCTTTGGATAAAAGTGTCTGATAAATGCTGAAAATGTAAATGAGAATCAGATGACGGAGACCACGTTGTTTAGGATCAGTTAAATAAAAAATAAAGAGAATGAACACATCACTTTATATAAAATGTACTTAAGTATTTTGTTTGTAATTTCCTCATGACATTTTCAGGTTATTAGTTATTTGTTTTGTTTTTAAAGATCCTCAACCTCATGCAGTGTGAATGCAGTTCAGGCTGGTTTAGCTGGTCAGACTAAAAAAAACCTCTTGACAAAATAAATAAAAACTTAAAACTCCCTTTTATGTTCTTTACCTTCCTTTATTGTTATAACCAACAATGCATTCCAAACTTAGCCATGTGAAACATTTATTACACCCCATGAGAACCTTTGTCTTTTTGAACATACATTATATTAAAGGATTGGCTCGCCTGCCTTCACACGCATATGAACTTGAGTGATGTCCCATTATTAATCTATAGGGTTTAATATGATGTCGGCCACCCTTTGCAGCTATAACAGCTTCAACTCTTCTGGGAAGGCTTTCCACAAGGTTTAGGGAATTTTTGACCATTCTTCCAGAAGCGCATTTGTGAGGTCAGACACTGATGTTGGACGAGAAGGCCTGGCTCACACTCTCCGCTCTAATTCATCCCAAAGGTGATCTATTGGGTTGAGATCAGGACTCTGTGCAGGCCATGAAGTTCTTCCACACCAAACTCACTCATCCACGTCTTTATGGACCTTGCTTTGTACACTGGTGCGCAGTCATATTGAAACAGAAAGGGGCCATCCCCAAACTGTTCCCACAAAGTTGGGAGCATGAAATTGTCCAAAATCTCTTGGTATGCTAAAGCATTAAGAGTTCCTTTCACTGGAACTAAGGGGCCGAGCCCAACTCCTGAAAAACACCCCCACACCATAATCCCCCCTCCACCAAACTTTACACTTGGCACAATGCAGTCTGACAAGTACCGTTCTCCTGGTAACCACCAAACCCAGACTCGTCCATCGCATTGCCAGATGTGTCCACCCCTCGCGGGAGGGTGCTGCTCGTATTTCTTGCAGCATAGGTGACAGGCTGTACCACCACGTTAGTGTAGAGCCAAGACCAGGCAGCAGACAAACAGGCCTAACCGACTGTCTGCGAGTCACAATCAGACGTCACCTGAAATCCTTAGGTCCCAAACCATTGAGACTGTGTCTGTTTACCGTGGCAGGTGTAAGCAAAAACAAAATGATAGCCAAACCAAATGATACTGACACAATCAGTAAGATAGAAGATTGTGTAAATGACATAAAAAACTGGATGTGGTGTAATTTTCTTTTACTTAATTCAGATAAAACTGAGGTTTTACTTGTTGGATCTAAAGCTGCAGGAGACAAGTTGTGTAACCTGGTGCTAAACCTAAACACTTTCTCTGTTACTCCTAGCTCACATGTAAAAAACTTGGGTGTCACAATAGATTCAGATCTTTCCTTTGATACACACGTCAATAATATTACTAGAGTTGCTTTCTATCATTTGCATAATATTTCTAAAATAAGAAATATACTATCTGTTAATAACTTTTCGGTTAGATTATTGTAATGCTCTTCTAACTGGATGCTCTGGTAGATCCATAAACAAACTCCAGTTCAAAATGCAGCAGCTCGAGTGCTAACTAGAACTCAAAAGTTTGATCATATTACTCCTGTTCTATCATCTCTTCACTGGCTGCCAATTAAATTCCGCATTGATTACAAAATACTTTTACTAACTTATAAAGCCCTACATGGTCTGGCTCCACAGTATCTGAGTGAACTTATTAATTACTACAACCCAGCGCGTCCACTTCACTCACAAGATGCAGGGTTACTTATAGTTCCTAGAATTAAAATGATCATGGCTGGTGGAAGAGCATTTTCTTACAAAGCTCCACAACTTTGGAATAATCTTCCTGCCTCTGTTCGGGATTCAGACACAGTCTCAATGTTTAAGTCTAGACTGAAAACATATTTATTTTCTCAGGCTTTGGATTAGTATAGACCAGGGGTGTCAAACTCAAGGCCCGTGGGCCAGATCCGGACTGCCACGTCATTTTATGTGGCCCGCGAGAGCTTAAACAATGTATGATTGTTGTGATGGTTCAAGTCGTTACAGAGACGCACTTATAATTTAATAGGACACCTGCGCCTTTAAGCGGCAACCGGTGACATTGTAGTCATAGCAACTAACTTTGACCTTCGCTGAGAAGCCATGTGACTTTTATGGCAAAAGAACGCGGGGTAGCATAGTCTGTAACGTAAACAATAATCAATAAATACAGATAATTATCTTGCAATATAATACCAAAGCATGGTCTGTAAGTAGTGGTGTTTATATTCTCAGTTGTTTGTTAGCACTATTTTACGTTTGGTCAAATTTCATATTGTACCAGATGTAACACTTGACTACAGCTGTGTGCTTTTACTGTATTAAGTTCTTTATTGTTTTTATTGTTTGTATTTTTACTTCATTTTGATGCACACAGTGTATCACACAGCTGGGAAGCAAATAAAACCGGCTGTATTCTGAAGGGAGCTGTCTGTCTGTCTAGCTGAGAAAGGGGGATAAACTATTAGTGAGGGCAGAAGAATTGTCTTAAAACACACTGTAAAATCCTACATAAACTGCATCTCTCAAAATGCATGCTGATTTTGTGACCTGCAAAGTGACACATCCCGCCAGTAGATGATGTTAAGAAATATTTACACATAATACCAAAATGTACAAGAAGATAAGTAAGAAAATTAAGCAGAAGGTGGCAATTTAATGAAAGTGAAAACAAGTTTGTGCTTCAGGAAGAGAAAACGGTACGTCTCTTGTGTTTTGAGGCTGTGTCTATGGTAAAGGAGGACAATATAAATGCAGAATTCAGCCTCCAAGAAAAACAACAGACTGCAATCACAGCACGATACGTTACAATCGGCCCTTTGAGGGCCACCATAATGCTGATGTGGCCCTCGGTGAAAATGAGTTTGACACCTCTGGTATAGACAAAGGAGCAGAGCTTGGGGGTACTTTGTCATAGAAACTTGTGGTGATCAGGGATGTTGGGTTGCTGTCGTTCTGCCTCTCT
Source organism: Trichomycterus rosablanca (assembly GCF_030014385.1). Lineage (NCBI taxonomy): Eukaryota > Metazoa > Chordata > Actinopteri > Siluriformes > Trichomycteridae > Trichomycterus > Trichomycterus rosablanca. The sequence goes on from NC_085989.1 coordinate 49,987,794, forward strand.
TGTCCGATCACTTAGGTTTGATGATGGTGGGGAGATGGGCGCTGATGTCCTGTGAAAGCCTTCATGACCTTGTTACGTGCTCGCTCTCCCTTTTAGTTATGCTGTAATAATTAGGGCTGCCGGAGTCTAAAACTTTCAAATTTGCATTATGGAATAATAACAGTTTTGTTAGCAGTTTTACTCATTAGCAGTTTGGAATATCATGCTGGGTTGAAGGATAAACTGGAGAATTCATAGTCAGCAGTGCATTGTAGTGTCACTGTGTGCCATGCTCCAATTAGTAAAAGAAGCTGGATTTTGATGTGTTAATATGTACTTTGGCAAATTTACTGCATTGCAATGTACCTGTGTGTGTGCGCGTGCTTGTGCATTACAGGGTCAGAGCTGACCAAGCGGTCGAAAATGTTGAAATTGCCAGATTCATGTTAGTGTTCGTGGAACAGACAGGGGAAGCTTTATGTCTGGAAAAAGCATTCATAATCAAAGGTTTGTGTTACTAGGCCTATTTTGTGCAAAACCACGTACTTTTTTTCATTTCTGTCTTGTTTTAAACACTGACACCCATGCTTTAACTACAGATGTAGACATTTCTGACATGACTGTGCTTAGTGGTTGTCATTCACTAATGGGTGTCAGCATTAAAGTGATTCTGATTAAAACTATTTTACAAAATCCTAGGATTGAATGTTTGTGGCGTGATGTCAAAACCTGTGTAACCTCAAAGTACTACAACATGCTTCAGAGTCTGGAGAGGGATCAGCTTCTCAGTGTTTCCTCCACAGGTTGGGAATGGCAATCGCTCTAACTTGTAAGAAAAAAGTTTGGTTATGAGATACTTACACTGATCAGCCATACAATTAACACCACCTCTTTGATTCTACACTATTTTATCAGCTCCACTGACCATATAGAAGCACTTTGTAGTTCTATAATTACAGACTGTAGTCCATCTGTTTCTCTGCATGCTTTGTTACCCCCTTTCATGCTGTTCTGCAATGTTCAGGACCACCCCAGAGCAGGTATTATCTGGGTGGTGGATCATTCTCAGCACTGCAGTGACACTGATGTGTTAGTGTGTGTTGAGCTGGTACGAGTGGATCAGACATAGCAGTGCTGCTGGAGTGTTTAAACACTGTGTCCACTCTGTTAGACACTCCTACCTAGTTGGTCCACCTTGTAGATGTAAAGTCAGCGATAGAAGCTCATCTGTTGCTGCACAGTTTGTGTTGGTCATCATCTAGTCCATCAGTGCTCACAGGACGCTACTGACAGGACGCTGCCCACAGGACACTGTTGGCTGGAAGTTTTTGGTTGGTGGACTATTCTCAGTCCAGCAGTGACACTGGTGTTTAAACACTCCAGCAGCACTGCTGTGTCTGATCCACTCATATCAGCGCAACACACACTAACACACCACCACCATGTCAGTTTCACGGCAGTACTGAGAATGATCCACCTAAATAATACCTGCTCTGTGGGGGTCCTGGCCATTGATGAACAGGGTGAAGGAAGGCTAACAAAGTATGCAGAGAAACAGTTGGACTACAGTCTGGAATTATAGAACTACAAAGTGCTCCTATATGGTCAGTGGAGCTGATAAAATGGTGTAGAAACAAGGAGGTGGTGTTAGTTATGGCAGATCAGTGTATATTAGCCTATCAAGGAACATGAACATGCATTTTTGTGAAATACTTTGACTACCTATAGTGGCTAAAACCTGAGCAATGACTTGTTTTGCTTAAATTAAAAATCAGTAAATTGGTAAGCATTACTTGTGAATATTTAACCCCTACCTCTTATGTACTCAACAGAAGACCTTTTTGCTGTCCACGCTGTGTTCCTCCCAAAACTGAAGAAAGACCTTGAGAGTTTTGTAGAAGGTTGGAACAATCATCCAATCCGGACTGAAAACAACCTGACTCCTGAGCAGTTATGGTACATGGGTATGAGGGAAACCAATATTGACCAACCAGAGAATGTTGAGGTACTTTTTTTCTCTTTTAAAACTCCTATTGGTCCAGTTTAAACCTTTGTAATTTTTAAGTACTGACACTAGCTTGTGGCCAACTGTGTAGTATGTAAGTTCATACATAGTTTGGTGGAATATTGCCTTTAAATCACCCACAGGCATGTATACAATTAGTGATTTAACCAGAAATGAAGGAGATAAACCATAATTAGGTTGCAGCAACATGAAACTATGGTATTAGGGAAAAATTGTTTTATGAAAACAAAACATCATTACTCAACCATCCATGACACAAAAACAATACTCCTCCATTTGATTGCAACCAAACCAGCAGACAAAATAATGTATCCCTATTGCAGTCAGTCTCCTGAATGTTTTAGAGGTAACCTCACACATTTAAAATTTGTCATTATATTATACAAGTTTTATGTGTGTTATTTTTGTCATCCAATGTAGTGTGTATGTTTAGGAAAAACCAGTGACAAGTGCCATTGCTACCATACTCTGTTTTGCTGTGCTAGGATATTGAGGAGCCAGACATTGACTGGGACATTGCCACAAACCATGATGGTGAGATGGAAGGGGAGATTGTGGTTCCTCAAATTGAGTCGCATTTGAATGAAGAACAAAGACAAATAGTTCAGTCCCTCATTGAACAGGGTGATCCAGACATGCCAGCAAGGGACCTGTATTTAACATGTCGTGAATATATTTTTGCCACTGGCTGAGAATTGTATGTTTTTAAATAAAGATAGCTCTGGATTTATCAAAGTTTGTTTATTGTGTACTGGGGAAAATATTAAAATACTGTAAGAAGTTATTTATTAAAAAAAAAAAAAAACTGTTGCTGGGCAGTTCCAAAAAACTGTTGCTGGGCAGGCCTAGCGTAAGACACACAGAAGCAAAAGGGGGGGGACAGAAGCAAAAAATTGTGCTTTTAGTAATACTGGAAATGGTGAGGACTACTAGGTTAGTTGAATACAGTAACTGTTTGAAAACTTACCTGTTTAGACTAGGCCAAACCCAGTCTCCACAGATAGAAGACAGACCATAAGATCAGCCTTGAGCTCTTCAAACCTTTTGTAGTGGTTTGGCAAACGCAGACGTTCCGAACACGTTGCTGCAGTTGGAAGGTGTTTGGGTCCTCTGGACTGAACGACTTCCAGCCTCAGGTGTCGAGGTGGCACCTCCCAGCCGAACCAGAACCTCATAAGCATCTTTAAACTGTGAGAGGATGCTAAACCAAACAAGGTAGCAATACATTGTCAGCAAATTATTTGCTATGTAACTATCAATTAAGGTCATTTTTCACAAAACGTAACACATTTGAACCGAGTACCCTGTTCGACAAATCTTCTGAAAAATGCAGAGAGAAGAGTAAGTGTCTCTTCAGGCATGTCATCGTCTTCACTATCATCGTGAGCAGATCTTGCATCAGGCCATATGATGGATTGCAGAACCAGCTTCAGTGTTGTGTAGAGAAAGACATAGATTGGAAAGGTTCACATATGCCAGAATAATAAACCCATACACCATGAACATATTTCGGGTGGGGGGGTGGAACCTACCTGTGTAGTTAACTGAACATCTGTTTCTGTGGGGAACAGCAAGGGTACTACATCAGGTCTGTGTTCGATTAGTGGCCAAATGCCTGTGTCTTTTATCCCTTTTCTGAGCTGCTTAATCTGGGCAGTCACTCTACCAAGCACCTGTGGAGGGAGGGGGTAGCACAGACAAGGTAGTTTCAAGTGTTGTTTAGAGCTTCACAAACATTTCTCAGAGACATATCAAATCATGTATGTACAGTGGAATAAGAAACTTGTGATTAAATTGACCTCTTGACCTTGGTTATTGCTTATTTAGGACAAGGACAACAACTAGCAGATAGCTAGTGAGGGGGACCTAACCATACATTTTTCTTGCTATTTCTATAACTCTTATGGCTGCTCTTGCCACATCCATTCATGTTAAAATAACAAAAAGGTAATTACGCACTGTCATGTATCATATACATTGCTAGAAAAGTAACAGCAATCATTTTAATTATATGACATGACTAATGTGGCAGCAAATATTAAGAAATATACATACAGCATGGGAGAGGAGCTGCTGAAATATCAGCAGCTTGTTTGTGTCTTTTGTAGGCACTGTGCAGCACCAATCCAAGCAGAGATGAGTTATTCTTGAGGATTCTTCCTCAGTCCACTCTTCTTTTAGCAGCTTTAAAACATTAAGATATCATTGTCAAATGATAATTCCTTATGAATATCCCAAGAAAGCACAATTCAAAATCCACGGGTTAGACATAAAAGGTCTGTGTTTAATGCATGTCTATGTTTAGTGGTACTCACAAGACCAATGGTGTTCCTTTGCTCTATATCAGAGCAGTCTTCTAGGCAGAGCTTTGATTTTGTCATTTCATTTTGGCCACTTGTTAAGGCACTGACCACAGCCTGACTCAACCCAGGCAGGGTAGGACCACCATTAATCACTGTGTGACCAAGGATCCTACCCGCCATGCGGAAAAGATCGCTCTCCAGTAGCACTGGAGATGCAGCAGGGACCAGGTGCTCAGGTTCTCCTTCAAACAAGAGTGTCTCTGCTGCATTGCCTGGATTAAGATCAATTTAGGTAGTCAAAGGGAAGGCAACAATGCCTTCGCATGGCTAGTTAAACCATAAAAGAAGTGGCTAAAATACACTTGCATGCAGCATGCAACAGGTTAACAAATCAACACATGATTAGGTATTATGTTTGTTTTCAATGCTCAGTGCTTTGAAATTGAGAAGAGGCATTTAACAGTACACATACCAAAATTTAGGTTAAAACCATGTTTTAACCTGGCAATGGCTAAGGATAGCACATGTCTTGTCACACCCACTCCAATTGCAGCATCCCCTACAATGACACAATGTACATATTAAAACTAGGGCTGTCAAACGATTAAAAATTTTAATCGCGATTAATCTCAGAATTTCATATAGTTAATCGCGATTAATCGCATTAAAAAACAAATATAAAACAAGGATTTTTAAGTGAAATGTTACAATTAAAATGGTGAACACATTTTATGCTAAATGTACTTATGTCAAAAACTGCTGGGACAAGAGAAAACTGTAATTCACTGACATACTAGGCAGTAACACTATCCAGCAGAGACCCTTGACTTCGTATAAATGTCAGATTGTAGGTTAGAATTTCTCCAAACATTGTAGATCAGCTGTGCTTTAGGTGGGATAAGGCGTAGTTATTGTAACAGACTTTTCTGTGGTTGTATCGTGATATTTGATGGACGTTTCTACACGAAGTGAGTGTGTTTTGACCCTTTGGGGCTTCCATAGTTCATGGACTAGCATGCTTGGCTAACGCGATGACTCCAGCTATTCGGTACCGTAACAGAAGGAGTTAATAAAAGTGTTCTGCTCCCGACAACTTGTGAATATACCGTGTATTTATTTCTTTATTAAGCGAGTGCATCACTACCACGCTCGGTTACATTATGTTAACAAACCGCAAATGAAAAACGGTGGCAAGTGTCAACATGAACTACGGATGACTCGCAGAGCCAAATAGAATTTGCGTTAACGGCACTATTTTTTTAAATCGCGTTAAATTGAGATTGCGTTAATGTGTTATTATCGCGTTAACTTCGACAGCCCCAATTAAAACGGATCATTCTTGGAGAGAAATTCTGTTTCGGGTTTGTACAGTACAACAGGTTAACAAGTACAATGTATTTCTGTATTAATGAATTCTATAATGTCAAGTCAAAACTGCTTAAAGGGAAATGTATGGGAAATTACATAAAGCAGTTACAAGTTACTTGTTTTGTGTTAGTACACTGCATCATTTTAAACATCATTGCATGGTTTACATAATGTATTTCATTAATTTGTCACTACATACCTTTAATGCTGCAGCGGAAAGGAGCTGCCCATTGCCTTTTTTCACGGTCTTCTTTGTAAAATTTGATGAGAGAACCATCCCTTTGTTCGTCATTATCTGTTGAATCCAGGGACAGAATTAGTGATGGTTGACTTCCCCCCTCTTGCTTAAGTTGCTCCAGGAAGAGTCGCAAAGCCTTTTGTGGATCTTGTACTGATTTCCATTCTTAATGAAAGACAAAAAAGCAAAAAAAAAAAAAGCTGTTAATATTTAAACTGCAGGAAATAGGGGGAAAAGGCTTACAATTACAACTGGACACAAATGTACAGCAAACAAAAATACAAATGCCTAACGTAAGATGACAATGTTGCTAAATGAACAAATGTTTTCACTACTTTGTCAACTGTCTACCTGTGTTTTCCCCCTGACAAATGTGTAGATTTCATCCCCAAAGAGAGCCCCCAATCTCTCCCAGGGTGTTTTATTACTGTCTATTCCTGGTGCTAATGGGGAAGCAACTGGAAGCACTGACTGAACTGCTGAAGCTGCAGCGGATGTGCTGGGTTCCATGCCAGAATAAAGGGGATGGCTGCTAAATGGGAAACAGTAAAAGAAAATGTAATTTAGAGGTTTTCCCAATTGTACACATGTGTACAAACCAAAATTTTTATGAATTCGAGTTGGGAGTAAAGCACTTGAAAAAAAAATTATATTAGTGCACTGCACATGCACTAGTCCTTACATGAATTGGTAGTAGTACTTTGCAAAAACATTACAGCTGGATCTATTGCGCTCACCTTTCACCACAAAAGCTTGCATGTAAAGGCAGATCTTTAACAGGGTATGGCACCTCACAGATGGGGCAAATCTGCAAAACACAGAAACTGTAATACCTTTCAACTAGGTGAAATCCCAGGCTGAAACTATCAGTAATTTTTTAATTACCTCAGATGGATCATTGGTAATTTCACAATCTGAGCCAGTGTCCTGGTGGGGCGGGAAAACAGGCCAACACCACCACAATTACAAACAGCTTTAAACCATTAAATACTCTTAACAAGTATGTAATTACAGTAACAAAGGTACTGCATTTAGTACATACGTACATTGACAGTTTGCTGACAATCTTGAATGTGAAGTGACAGCAGCTGTACAGGTACATGGATGTGGCAGTTGATGCAATTTGCCTTAGGCATCCTAGAAAACTCTTTGGCTGAGAAGGGCAGAGGGCTTGTGTCCAAGCTATCCTGGATGGGCATTATATAATAGCAGCCCTTTCCTGTATAACCGGTAATCAGGTGGGCTCCAGAATAGCCCTCCGCCTCAGGTGATACAACATTAAGATTTCGCTGTCCTGAGCCCCCTGTTTCATTGAAAAAGAAGTAATTATATTTTTATAGTTGTTCATACAAGTGTTTTGTGCAAACAAAAACTGCCTCTGCTGTGACCCTTGTAGTATATCTTTTTTTGTGCTTTTGGTATGCATTAGACAACGAACTTAAGTATTAGCATTATTCTTGATCTCAGCACTGCACAGAAACGCTTTATGATTCATTCCTATTTATGTGTACTGTAGTGTGTTGTACATTTGCACATAGAAATCCCTTGTGAAATTTGTCACTGCATATTCAGTTTCTTACCAGCTGCTTTGTACAGCAACCAGGCCCCATCCAAAGTAGCCATTTTTGGGAAGGATTCTATGAGGAGTGCTGAAATCTATGGAACGTGAAGACAAGTTAAGTTTAATGATAGAGCATGTGGATGGAGCACTTCTGGGGTCTATGGTTAAAATTCTACAGTAAATAGGTACATGATGATGACGCATTAAAACATGGCAAGGCACTGCGGATTTGCATGGTTTTGATCAGGGCATCAGGCCATGCGTTACCCTTTTTAATACATACCTTGTCATGTGTATAACATTTAACTTTCAACTGTGTGCCAGGATTTTTCATCATGGGGATGCATCTAAAATTTGTAACTTTTTTTGGGTAGAGATGAACTCACTTCCCCTTGTCAACAAATTCAAATGTTATGTATCTTTTTAAGATATTTTTCACACTCAGTTAAGTAAAACAAGGAAACAAAATGGTTCAAATTCTAGAGTTAATGACAACAAGAATACATACTAAGGGAAATTCTAGCAATACTAACAGTGAAGCATATCTCTGAAATCCAAATTTTAGACTTAGCTCAGAGTGGTCAGCATCCTCAGGAATATCAATGGTCCTATGGCCCAGCCCAGCCCGGAGAAGTACCATCTCTTCACTAGTCTTGGGAGTACGCTCAGTCACTTTGTCCAACAGAAAAAACTGAATACGTTTAGACTTCACTGCCCTTTTTCAAGGTCTGGCATAGTTTGTTTTCCTCTTAAACAGACCAGGAAAAGGTCTGGAAAAGGGGGAAACATATGGCTTCTGGAGGACAAAATGTCACACGCACTTCCTGCACAGCGGGTTCTGTGCCGGAGAGTGAGGACTACGATTCCCAGGATCCTTCTGGAACGCACGTGACCCGATCACCTGACTACTCCGTGAATCCTGAATCTCTTCAAGGAATCGGTTCCCCGGAATACTAATGATCGCAGCTGCTTCTAATCATGGACCATATATATACTGTGTGGTTATTCGGGCTCGTTGCGAAGTATTGCCAGTGTATTTTTCCTGAGCTTACCGAGCGTTTATTCTTCTATTAGCTTTTCCTGTGTACCGATTTCTGCCTGATATATATTACTACGCTTTTTGCCTTTTCCTAGTCTGTGTTGTTTGCTTCCGTGTTCCGGGTTTTGTTTTGTGCCTTTTTTTTGTTCCACGCATTATTAAAGTGTTCTTTTTACAATCCGCGAGCGTCCATTCTTGATCCGTCGCGTCACAGAATACTTCGCCGACGTCGTTTGGATGGCGGATCCCGAGGCGTTTCAGAAGGCCATAACCAGCCAAGGCATACTTCTTGGACAACACCAACAGGCTATGGAGGAGCTTTCCCAGTCTCTGAACCGTCTGGCTCGACAACAGGGTGAGCAACAAACTCAGATTTCTCAGGTTATCGAGGGTATTGGTAAACTGTCTGCTCAATTTCAAAATTATCCTGTAGAGGTACCACAGCCATCACACAGTGAACCCTCACAAGGACCCGCTGTGGGGAATATGATTTTTCCTGTGAGCAAACCGGACAAGTTTGATGGCTCACCAAATTTATGTCGGGGTTTTTTGCTACAATGCTCTGTTTATTTCAATAACTCTCCTGTAAGTTCGTACCAATCCAAAATATCGTTTGTAATTTCACGCTTGACCTTCACCTTGGAGTGGGCCACAGCCATGTGGTCACAGATCAACACCATGACTTATGAACTTTTTTTGGAGCAATTCCAGGCTGTCTTTGACCACCCTCATGAGGGGAGATCCAGTGGGGACCTACTCGTGAAACTTCGTCAAGGTAAACGATCTGTGTCTGAGTATGCTATAGAATTCCGCACCCTTGCGGCTGGTAGCGGATGGAATGATCCAGCCTTGATAGTGATGTTTCGCCAGGGACTCAATGGTGACATATTGTCAGAACTAGCTTGTAAGGATGAGAATCTGTCTCTTAACAAACTCATCACATTAGCCATTCGCCTGGATCATTTACTTCAACCCAGGAGAACCATCTCAGCTCACCCACGTGTGTCTCGTGTTTATCCTGTCAATGATTTCATCGAGGAGACCCCGGTACCCATGCAGCTCGACACCACTCGTCTCACCACTGAGGAGAGGCAGCGCAGATTTGCTAGTGGCTTGTGCTTGTATTGTGGCAGGGCGGGTCATGTTCTGCGTGACTGTGGGGCTCGTCCTCAAAGGTCAAGGTCTTCAACCCCTGGAAAGCACGTGGAGAGTACTTCACGTGCTAATGTGGTGAGTATTTCCACAAAGAGGTTAATTTCAAGGTCATTTCTTTTGCACGTAAAGGTTTACTACCAACAAAGAGTTTCTGTTGTTTCAGCCCTGATTGACTCCGGTGCAGAGGGGAATTTCATCCATGCTGAGCTAGTCTCCAAGCTACAGATTCCAGTGAAGACCTTGAAAACTCCCCTCCGTGTCACCGCCCTGGATGGAGAGCCTGTTGGAGAGGCTCCCATTTCTTCTACTACCTATCCTTTGTCAATTCAAGCTAGCGCTTTACATGTGGAACAGCTCTCTCTTTTTGTAATTTCTATGTCTTCTTATCAGATTATTCTTGGTCTCCCCTGGTTAGAACTCCACAATCCCAACATTTCTTGGTCGAACCGTGAGTTAGTAGCCTGGTCCCCATTTTGTCATAGCAATTGTTTACTGTATCCCTCTGTACCTCTAAGATGCACGTCTGTTGTAGACCATCAGTCCGAAAAGTCGTATGTTATTCCCTCCGAGTACTCTGACCTGCTGGAGGTTTTTAGCAAGGGCAATGCTACAAAATTACCTCCACACCGTTTGTATGATTGTGCTATAGACCTTGAGGAGAATGCAGATTTACCTAAATCAAGGGTCTATCCCCTCACTCAACAGGAGGAGAGTGCTATGGAGGATTATATACAGGAGGCGTTAGCCCAGGGTTTTATTAGACCTTCCACGTCGCCTGCGGCCTCCGGCTTCTTCTTTGTGGATAAGAAGGATGGTACTCTTAGACCATGTATCGACTATCGGAAACTTAATCTAGTCACTAAGAAATACCCTTATCCTTTGCCTCTCATTCCTATAGCTTTAGAACAACTCAGGGAAGCCAAGTACTTTACCAAATTAGACCTCCGTAGCACCTATAATTTGGTAAGAATGAGAGAGGGGGATGAATGGAAGACAGCTTTTGTCACCACTAGGGGGCACTACGAATACTGTGTAATGCCCTTTGGGCTTAGCAACGCCCCCTCTGTGTTCCAAGCTTTCATCAATGATGTCCTAAGGGACATGATTGGGAGATTTGTAATCGCTTATTTAGATGATATTCTAGTGTATTCCCCTGACTTAGATACCCATGTTGCTCATGTCCGTTCAGTGTTGAGTAGGCTTTTACAAAACCTCTTGTACATCAAAGTAGAAAAATGTGAATTTCATGCTCAGACCATTTCCTTTCTCGGTTACGTTATTAGTCATAACGGGATAGTTATGGATGACCATAAGGTTCAAGCCGTGGTTCAGTGGCCGCGTCCATGTTCCATTATCCGTTTTATACGCCATTTTAGTTCTATCGCTGCGCCCCTTACTACCCTCTTAAAGGGAGCCACCAAACAGCTTGCTTGGAGCTTACAGGCAGAGTCAGCCTTTGAGTTGTTAAAAAAGGCGTTTACCTCAGCTCCCATACTCAGACACCCTAATCCGGCCGAACCTTTTGTGGTGGAGGTAGATGCTTCAGAATCGGGAGTAGGAGCTGTTCTCTCGCAACATGCTGGTAATCCTCGCAAGCTCTACCCAGTGGCTTTTTACTCTCATAAACTTAGTCCCGCTGAGAGTAATTACGGCATAGGAGATAGAGAATTATTGGCAGTCAAACTAGCTTTAGAGGAATGGAGACATTGGTTGGAGGGGGCCAATCACCCTTTCATTGTTCTTACAGACCATAAGAACTTAGAATATCTCAAAAATGCCAAGCGCATGAATGCACGTCAGGCCAGGTGGTCTTTGTTCTTCTCAAGGTTTCGTTTCAGCATTTCTTTCCGCCCTGGTACCCGGAACACGAAGGCTGATGCGCTGTCCAGAGTCGCTGTATCCCAGTGTCAGGAGGTCTCTGAGAAAGACAGAGAACCCAAACCTATCCTTCCAGATGAGGTCAGTATTGCAGCCATTAGATGGGAGATAGATGAAGACATTAAAAAGGCTAGAGTGCACCCACCAGACCAATGCCCTGTAGACCAGATCTATGTTCCCAAAGAATTCAGGGATCGTTTACTCACTTGGGCTCATTCCTCGCTGTCGTCTGGTCACCCAGGGGAAGGTAGAACACGGCAACTGGTAGCTAGCAAATACTGGTGGGAGACTCTTTCTGCTGATGTTCACCGCTTTGTCTCCTCTTGTTCTGTTTGTGCCCAATGCAAGACACCGAAAACGTTGCCTGCAGGGAAGTTAATGCCTTTGCCTATACCCGCTCGCCCTTGGTCTCACATTGCCATTGACTTTGTTACAGATCTTCCCGAATCCCTTACTTACACTACTGTACTTACAGTCTTGGACAGATTTTCTCGCGGTGTTCGTTTTATACCATTTTCAGTTCTCCCTTCTGCATTCAAGACTGCGGAGGCCTTGTTTACTCAAGTTTTTCGTTTATTTGGTATCCCTGAAGACATTGTGTCTGATAGGGGTCCCCAGTTCACGTCCCAAGTCTGGTCTGCCTTCTTCGAACAAATCGGAGTGTCTGTTAGTCTGACCTCAGGGTATCACCCACAATCTAATGGACAATGTGAACGGGTGAACCAAGAATTAGGAAAGTTTCTTAGACTGTATTGCCATAATAACCCTAATGACTGGGCACGATATCTGGGTTGGGCGGAGATGGCGCAAAACTCGCTTGTAAGTTCTTCTACTGGCCTGACCCCGTTTCAGTGCATTCTAGGATATCAACCACCTTTGGCGCCTTGGCATGCTCTCACAACCAATGTACCAGCTGTTGATGAGTGGATGCGGAGGAGTGAGGAGGTCTGGGAGAGTACTCACCAACGCATTGATTCTGCTCTTCAGCGTTATAAGGAGTGTTCCGACAGGCATCGCAGTGAAACACCTCTCTTCCAACCAGGTGATCGAGTGTGGTTATCGACCAGAGACTTCAGGTTTGCCGAGGGGTGCAAGAAACTTACCCCTAAGTACATTGGTCCATATAGAATTCTTAAGAGAATCAATAACGTCACATATCGGTTGGACTTACCTGCTCAGTTCCGGGTATCAAGTTCTTTTCATGTATCCCTTCTTAAACCTGTCATTCCAGGTCCATTGGACGAGGTCTCGCCTGATTCGATGCCACCACCACCGACAGTTGTCGACGGGTCTCCTGCTTACGCTGTCAGTCAGTTGTTAAACTCAAGGAGACGTGGAGGCAAGCTCCAGTATCTGGTCGACTGGGAGGGCTATGGTCCCGAGGAACAGTGCTGGGTGCCAGCTGAGGAGGTCCTCGATCCCATACTTAAAGCAGAATTTCATCAGCGCTTCCCAGCCAAGCCTGGTCCCCGTCCCAGAGGTCGGCCTAGAAGACGTCCCTCTGAACCTCAGTCCAGATCGGACGGTGGTCTCACTAGTGGTCCCACCAGGAAGTCCTCGTCGCGTCCAGATGTCTCCTCAGTCGGTTCCTTCGGTCGCGTGGTTGGTGGTCGTCGCGGGCGTCCTCGTCCCGTGGCCGTCCCGGACTCATCGGGGGTGGGTAATGTCACACGCACTTCCTGCACAGCGGGTTCTGTGCCGGAGAGTGAGGACTACGATTCCCAGGATCCTTCTGGAACGCACGTGACCCGATCACCTGACTACTCCGTGAATCCTGAATCTCTTCAAGGAATCGGTTCCCCGGAATACTAATGATCGCAGCTGCTTCTAATCATGGACCATATATATACTGTGTGGTTATTCGGGCTCGTTGCGAAGTATTGCCAGTGTATTTTTCCTGAGCTTACCGAGCGTTTATTCTTCTATTAGCTTTTCCTGTGTACCGATTTCTGCCTGATATATATTACTACGCTTTTTGCCTTTTCCTAGTCTGTGTTGTTTGCTTCCGTGTTCCGGGTTTTGTTTTGTGCCTTTTTTTTGTTCCACGCATTATTAAAGTGTTCTTTTTACAATCCGCGAGCGTCCATTCTTGATCCGTCGCGTCACACAATCACTATAGATACACTTTTGAATATAATTTAAAATTATTAAGACAACATTAACAACTTGTCCGTGACTTTCAGTTTTCTTTAAAAGATTCAGACCTGGCCGTATTCTCATCCAGCTTGTTGCGTGAGCTGCCTGAAGCAGCAGACACGGTTGGTTGGACCTGCCTCGTGACTGCTTCTGTTCTTTGGCCTGTCTGCTGCCTTGACCCTAGGGGTGCCTACTCCCCTGATGCCTGGCCTCTCTGAACCGGAGCTCCATCTACATTATCAGCTTAACAAGTCATTCATCCTAATATGTAAACGATTAGCTTAAACGATTAGCTTGGGACAGTGGTAGCCTAGTGGGTAGAGCTTTGGTCTATCAACCGGAAGATTGGGGGTTCAAATCCAGGCTCTGCTATGCAGCCACTGTTGGGTCCTTGAGCAAGACCCTTAACCCTGTCTGCTCCAGGGGCGCCGTAAGGTGGCTGACCCTGCGCTCTGACCCCAGCTTCCAAACAAGCTGGGATATGCGAAGAAAGAATTTAATTGTACTGTACAACTGTATATGTATATGTGACAAATAAAGTATATCTTCTAAACTAACTGGTTGACGTTAGCACTACCTGACCTGATGTATCTGTAATACCTGACACCGTGAAGACAACTTCATCTGTCCTGAGTGAACTTTAACTAAATTGAAAAATGAATTCCCAAAAGCTCATCACATTGCAGGTTTAGGTACCATAGCAGAGGCTATAGGCTAACTAAATTAGTTTACTAGCTGACCCATAGCGACAAAATAACCACTAAAAGCTTTAATACAAAAAGCAATATACAAGACAGACAAAAAAAGAAACTAGTAACACAAGGTAACATTATTTTACCGTTTTGAGACGGCGACTCTAAGGCCTGCCTCAGCATTCCGATGATGCGCCTCGCTGCATTCTGTAATTGCGTCTATTTTAAGTTGATAGAGGAAAAATGCCAGAAATCAGTGAATGCGTCCTCATAAAAAGTGTTCAGCTTCACTGTTAAATTATTATTTCGATAATAATAATTATGATTTCGATAAACTCAAGGTTTGGCTTTTAGCCTAACTCACCTGTCGGCGTTCTTCTTCGTCCTCCATCTTTGTTTTCCGGAGAAGGCTTTTCGTTGTAGGCGGTCAGTGCCAAAACCAGGAGACACATCAGCCAATAGCATTCGCTGATAGAGCCGGCCCTGACTCCGCCCCCAAACTGTCAAAACCACCCCTTTGAAAACTCGAGCGCAAAAATTTCTCTTGCACAGAAAGAGCAGCCGAGCGCAATTTGCTTTTGCGCGCGCACACAACAATGAAATCGAGCAGAAAAACAACATTCGAGAGTGAAAAAGACAGTTTGAGAGCAAGTTTATGATCAGTGCGCACGCAATTCCTCTTTTTGTGCTCGCGAGTTTCACATTTGCACTCGCGAGAGGGATATTTACACACGCAAAATGTTAAAAGTTGCGCCCTCTAGTTTTGACATTGATGTGGCGCCATACAGCGTGCCTTGCCCGGACGTCTCGCACCGGATCGCCACCACTTGCCAGCCACTGCACCAGAACTCCGAAAGGACAATTGCGCACACCCACATGAACACTTGTAAACACGTGTAAATAAACTGCACTTTTGAACTGTATTCCGGCTCTGCTCTCTTTTGTGTACCGTTGCACATTGGTTCTAAAAAACCCCGAGGTTCCACCTCACGCCGCCGTAACAGTTGGTGCTTTGCCCTACGACTATGTCGCCGAGACGTCAACCAGTCGCCCAGCTGTGGGGGGTCTAATGCCGGAGTCTGGGGTTCTACACCTAAACTGCTGGCATTCGGGACTGCTACAGCTAAATCTAAGCACTCACTAGCAGTAGTCTGTTCTAAAGCCCGAATGCGCCCCTCTAACACTGAGATCTTCTCCGTCAGACTAACAACTAATCTACACTTATCACATATAAAGTTATCAGTAACAACGGAGAAAGAATAACTGAACATTGCACACTCAACACAGGGATATAAAGCTCCTGCTGGGGCCATTATAACAGAGAAATGTACTTAGCTTTAGATGATGAGTTGAAGTTGCTGTTTAAGTTGGATTCACCGGCGCTTCTGCTGGTAGTCACAGAAAAGCGGCTTTATTTCCAGACGAAACAGGCGTTGATAAGCTGGAATACAAAAAACAAACACACACAAACACGCTACGTCGGACAAAAAATGGCTGTAATTCTGGACAAAAATGCGTTTATGTGCTGGTGTACAAAACAAACAAACACGCTTCGTACAGACAGAAAAACTGTTTTAATTCTCCAGAAAACAAAGGTGTTCATGCGCTGGATTACAAATTGAACGAAAACAAGCTAAAACGAGCTTCGTTCGGATGCAGATAGCAGAAGTTTCCTAGTAACAGACTTCGAAAACAAGCAGGGATTTATGTTAGGAAACACAAGCGTTATTTTAGAATAACCACAATAAAACAGTATAAGTCTAGATACTCTGTATTAACTACAAGTGCAAGATTAACTTTAAAATTATACGTTTAAATTATACGTATATAAAAGCTATTTGGCTAACAGCTACAAACAACTAGCTACAGTTTTAGTGTGCGTGCGTACCACCAAAGTGTCATGTGGCTAATCTCTGGTGGCCTGGATGAAGTCATGACGTCAATCCCATTATACCTATTGCAGCAGGTGGATTGTGGATGGTGAGACAGGCCTTCCTTTTGCCTACAGATGCTTTTGTTTTAAATCCTATGGAAAGCTTTCCTACAGCAGATGAAAATGTATGTAAACATTCAAAGCACGCTGAAGCTGTTGTCTCCGAATTTGAGCTTGGATGTTGTGTTTCTATCCAGCATCAAGGGTTAAAGTCTTGATCTTAATACTTTAATAATCCAGTATTAGTTCATACAGCTGCACAGTTCCTTTTTAAAAGATGTTCAGTTTAATAAAACCAAGTTTTTATAAAAAAAGATAAAATATTCTGGAACATTTAAAAGCTTCCCGTGTTTTTCAGGCATTATATTCTAAATGTGTTTATATTTACAAAACTAAATGAAGTTGGTGAGTAAAATATTAGAAATCTTTTCTCTGATAAATAAAAGTTCAAGAGAATGAACAAATCACAGGTGCTTTACGTCATATATACAAAAAACATTAAAAATGTTGACGTTGCTTTGGTTTTGAATGTTCCTTCATTAAGCTCCACACAATAACAAATGTACAACCCCAATTCAGAAAAGTTGGGACAGTATGGAAAATGTTAATAAAATAAAAACACAGAGTTTCTTACATTTACTTTGACTTTTATTTGATGTCAGACAGGATGAACCTGATATATTTCATGTTTTATCTGCTCAACTTCATTTCATTTATTAATAACATCCATTCCTGCATTTCAGGCCTGCAACACATTTAAAAAAAAGTTGGGACGGGGGCAATTTAGGGCTAGTAATGAGGTGAAAAACTAAATAATGATGTGATTATAAGCAGGTGATTGTGATCATGGTTTGGTACAAAAGCAGCATCCAGGAAAGGCTGAGAGTCTCTGAAGAGTAAAGATGATCAGAGGATCCAGTTTGTCCACAAATGTGTGAGAAAATGATTGAAATATTTAAAAACAATGAACCTCAAAGAAAGATTGGAAGCGATTTGCATATTTCTCCCTCTAAAGTGCAGAATATCATTAAACCATTCAAGGAATCAAGAGGAATTTCAGTTTGTAAAGGCCAACAGCGCAGGCTTAAGCTGAACCTCCATGATCTTCCATCCCTCAGACGGTGCTACATCAAGAACTGCCACTCAACAATAGCTGATATAACCACATGGGTGAGGGATTAGTTTATCAAACCTTTATCAAGCTCTACAATACAGAGTTACTGCACCAATGATACTTCATACTTTAAGCCTTATGTTAACCATGTCCAGAAGCAGCGTCAACTTTTCTGGGCTTGGAGGCATCTAGGATGGACCATCACACAGTGGAAACATGAACTGTGGTCAGATGAATCAGTCTATTGGAAAGAATGGACGCCGTGTCTGTGTCAGTGCCAGGGTCTGTCATGGTATGGGGGTGTGTCAGTATCAAGGTCTGTCATGGTATGGGGGCGTGTCAGTGCCCTCGGTAAAGGTAATTTACACTTCTGTTATGGCAGCATTAATGCAGAAAAGTACATTGAGATTGTAGAGCAACATGTGCTGCCTTCAAGACGTCGTCTTTTCCAGGGACGTCCAGCATTTTTCAACAAGACGATGCAAAACCACCTGCTGCACACATTACAAAGGCGTGGCTGACCCACCTGCAGTCCTGACCTGTCCCCAATAGAGAACATGTGGAGAATTTTGAAAGGAAAAATGAAACGACGACCCCATACTGTTGCACATCTTAAGACGTGTTTGCAGGAAGAACGAGACAAAATAAAAGCTGAAACACTAAATCACTTGGTCTCCTCAGTGCCAAAGTGGTGAAAAGGAACGACAGCATTACAAAGTGGTAAACGCTTTACTGTCCCAACTTCTTTTGGAATGTGTTGCAGGTCTGAAATGCAGGAATGGATGTTTATTAATAAATGAAATGAAGTTGAGCAGATAAAACATGAAATTTCCATACTGTCCCAACTTTTTTTGAGTGATTTGTATTTTTAGAATACATTAGGTCCTCTCTGAGGTCACAGATGGCCCTGACAGTTCCCCTCTGCATGTACAGTGCCATCAGAAAGTATTCACACCCCTTCACTTTTTTCATCATTTTGTTACGTTACAGACATATTTGAAATCCGATTTAAGTTTAGTTTTCTTCTACATCTACATGAAATAGCCCATAATGACAAAGTGAAAACATGTTTTCAGACATTTTTGTAAATTTATTACAAATGTAAACATTTAAACATAATAGGTACATAAGTATTCACACCCATGGCTTAATATTTTGTTGAAGCACCTTTGGCAGCAATCACAGCCTGTCTGTGAGTCAAGCCTGTTTTTGGGCATTTTCTCCCATTCTTCTCTGCAGATCCTCTCAAGCTCAGTCAGGTTGGATGGGCAGCATCTGTAGACAGCCATTTTTAGGTCTTTCCAGAGATGTTCAATTGGATTCAAGTCCAGGCCACTCAAGGACATTCACAGACTGCTCCTGAAGCCACTCCTTTGTTATCTTGGCTGTGTGCTTTGGGTTATTGTCGTGTTGGACGATGAATCGTCGCCCTAGTCTGAGTTCCAGAGCACTCTGGAGCAGGTTTTCTTGAAGAATCTCTCTATATTTGGCTGCTGTCATTTTACCCTCTTGTGTGGACTAGTCGCCCAGTTCCTGCCACAGAAAAACATCCCCACAGCATGATGCTGCCACCACCATGCTTGACAGTAGGGATGGTGTTAGCCAGGTGATGAGCAGTGCCCGTTTTTCTCCAGACATGACGCTTCTCCAGACGTGACAAGAGAATTTTGATTCCTCTGGTCTGAGAATCCTTAAGGTGCTTTTTGGCAAACTCCAAGCGGGTTGCCATGTGCCTTTTAGTGAGGAGTGACGTCCATCTGGCCACTCTACCATAAAGACCTGATTGGTGAAGTGTGTTAGCAATGGTTGACCTACTGGATGGTTGTCCTATCTCCACAAGGGAACAGTGGAGCTCTGCCTTAGTGACCATTGGGTTCTTGGTCACCTCTCTGACCAAGGCCCTTTTTCCCCGATTACTAAGTTTGGTCGGGTGGCCAGATCTAGGGAGGGTTCTGGGGGTTCCAAATTTCTTCCATTTCCGAATAATGGAGACCACAGTGCTTTTCGGGACCTTCAATGCTGCCGAAATATTTTCGTATCCTTCCCCAGATTTGTGCCTTGACACAATCCGGTCTCGGAGGTCTAAAGACAATTCCTTTGACTTCATTGCTTGGTTTCTGCTCTGATATGCACTGTGAACTGTGAGACCTTTTATAGACAAGTGTGTGCCATTCCAAATTATGTTCAATCAACTGAATTTACCACAGGTGGTCTCCAATCAAGTTGTAGAAGCATCTCAAGGATGATCAGTGTAAACTGGACGCACCTGAGCTCAATTTTGAACGTCATAGAAATGGGTGTGAATACTTACAGTGTATCACAAAAGTGAGTACACCCCTCACATTTCTGCAGATATTTAAGTATATCTTTTCATGGGACAACACTGACAAAATGACACTTTGACACAATGAAAAGTAGTCTGTGTGCAGCTTATATAACAGTGTAAATTTATTCTTCCCTCAAAATAACTCAATATACAGCCATTAATGTCTAAACCACCGGCAACAAAAGTGAGTACACCCCTAAGAGACTACACCCCTAAATGTCCAAATTGAGCACTGCTTGTCATTTTCCATCCAAAATGTCATGTGATTTGTTAGTGTTACTAGGTCTCAGGTGTGCATAGGGAGCAGGTGTGTTCAATGTAGTAGTACAGCTCTCACACTCTCTCATACTGGTCACTGAAAGTTCCAACATGGCACCTCATGGCAAAGAACTCTCTGAGGATCTTAAAAGACGAATTGTTGCGCTACATGAAGATGGCCAAGGCTACAAGAAGATTGCCAACACCCTGAAACTGAGCTGCAGCACAGTGGCCAAGATCATCCAGCGTTTTAAAAGAGCAGGGTCCACTCAGAACAGACCTCGCGTTGGTCGTCCAAAGAAGCTGAGTGCACGTGCTCAGCGTCACATCCAACTGCTGTCTTTGAAAGATAGGTGCAGGAGTGCTGTCAGCATTGCTGCAGAGATTGAAAAGGTGGGGGGTCAGCCTGTCAGTGCTCAGACCATACGCCGCACACTACATCAAATTGGTCTGCATGGCTGTCACCCCAGAAGGAAGCCTCTTCTGAAGTCTCTACACAAGAAAGCCCGCAAACAGTTTGCTGAAGACATGTCAACAAAGGACATGGATTACTGGAACCATGTCCTATGGTCTGATGAGACCAAGATTAATTTGTTTGGTTCAGATGGTCTCAAGCATGTGTGGCGGCAATCAGGTGAGGAGTACAAAGATAAGTGTGTCATGCCTACAGTCAAGCATGGTGGTGGGAATGCCATGGTCTGGGGCTGCATGAGTGCAGCAGGTGTTGGGGAGTTACATTTCATTGAGGGACACATGAACTCCAATATGTACTGTGAAATACTGAAGCAGAGCATGATCCCCTCCCTCCGGAAACTGGGTCGCAGGGCAGTGTTCCAGCATGATAATGACCCCAAACACACCTCTAAGACGACCACTGCTTTATTGAAGAGGCTGAGGGTAAAGGTGATGGACTGGCCAAGCATGTCTCCAGACCTAAACCCAATAGAACATCTTTGGGGCATCCTCAAGCGGAAGGTGGAGGAGCGCAAAGTCTCGAATATCCGCCAGCTCCGTGATGTCGTCATGGAGGAGTGGAAAAGCATTCCAGTGGCAACCTGTGAAGCTCTGGTAAACTCCATGCCCAGGAGAGTTAAGGCAGTTCTGGGAAATAATGGTGGCCACACAAAATATTGACACTTCAGGAACTTTCACTAAGGGGTGTACTCACTTTTGTTGCCGGTGGTTTAGACATTAATGGCTGTATATTGAGTTATTTTGAGGGAAGAATAAATTTACACTGTTATATAAGCTGCACACAGACTACTTTTCATTGTGTCAAAGTGTCATTTTGTCAGTGTTGTCCCATGAAAAGATATACTTAAATATCTGCAGAAATGTGAGGGGTGTACTCACTTTTGTGATACACTGTATGTACCTATTATGTTTAAATGTTTACATTTTTTAAAAAATTTACGAAAATGTCTGAAAACATGTTTTCACTTTGTCATTATGGGCTATTTCAAGTAGATTTTTTAAAAGAAAACTATACTCAAATCGGATTTCGAATATGTCTGTAACGTAACAAAATGTGGAAAAAGTGAAGGAGTGTGAATACTTTCTGATGGCACTGTATATGATCACAGACTGCACTCACAAAGCATCTGAAATTAACATCCACCATATTAAAGCTGTAAGTAATAAAAACTTCACCTGGAATCACCTATTAACTGTGATCTGATTTAGTTTAGTGAAAGATTTATTTTAATTATTGTAATTATTTTTATTTAATTATATTTTTTGGATCTCAACCAAAATAAATTAATTTTTAATTTCAATCCATATTGGTTTGAACTTTTGCTGAGAAGTAACTAAAAGATATGTAAACCTTTTTTTATTTGAATGTTCTGGAGTGGATTTGCTAGTTGACTGAATCAAACTACATCTGACAGTAGTGTATTAGCATTAGTGAAACTTGCATATTTCATTCGAGCAAGCCACATAGAAAAGAGCAAAATATAAATTTTCTCTACGGGTGGTAGAGAGAGCGAACAATCAAAACCCGACAACGCCACTCCTTGGTTTATACCCAGAACAAAGGGGAGCTCTGTACACAAAGAAGTTCACCAACACAGGGTTTAGGCAAAATGCTATTTTTATTAAATATTCTTGCTGTTGATAGTTAAAAGAAGAAAAAAAAAATCACAGAATCATCAGCTTATGCCTAGATCACACTACACGATTTTTGCCCTGATTTTCTCTCAGCGACTGGTCACCGCTAGATTTGCAGGCTCGTGAGCAACTCGGCGTTCGCTCGGTGATCGAAACTTGGCTTTCAATTGCTATGTGTGAACTACTCAACAACCCAATCCCTGAGCGTTTAGCGACTGAAAAATTACCTAGCATGTCAAATATCTGGATATGAGTTGGCTGACAAGCTATGAGTGCTATGTCAAACAGCCAATGAGGACGCAAGATACGGGGTGAGGTAAAATGCAGGGGAGGAGTGTAAAAAAGTGGGACAGGGGTGTAATATAGTTTATATCAGAATACATCAGCACACACCCAATTTTACAGTATTTCTGACCTTATCATTCTCTACAAAACATAACACCAACAATGCATTGCAAAAAATATTTATTAACCTCCAACTCACTATAGAACAATCCAAACCAAATCCACTCAGATTCATTTATTTTTCCTCTTAGATTTTATGCTGCACATCAGCGCACAAATTTTGATCGCTCGCTACTTGTTGACGTGCATGTTGGACGTGGTATCATTAAACCCCTCATCACTTCTCACGTTTGTTTTATTGACAAAACATAATTTGGGAGACCAGAAAAGCTCACCTGTGATTCCAGCTGGTAATAGATCGTGTAGTGTAAAAACAACCTATCACAGACTTGAAAGACTCCCGATAACAAGAGAGCCAGTCATGTAGTGTGAACTCTACAGTGACCTGACAACTTGGAAAGTCGTGTAGTGTGAACTTGGCATTAGCTGGTGTTGATCAGGTATTTGGGGGGCCAACTAGACATGCTCTTACTGCAACATGTAAACAATTAAATAGAGAGAGAAAGTAAACAAACCATCTGATACCACACAGGCACTGCACTGCACATCTCTGTCTCTCTAGTGAACACTACACAATCATCTCAACCCAACACAACTTGGGGGGCATGTTTTATAGCTAATACACATTTGTGTGTCTTTTAATGAGATTAGCAATGACAGCTTGGTTTTGCTTAAATACGTGCACCTACAGGTGCTGCAAATTATCGCTGATTAGCACTATGGCTTTTGGGAATAGTAGTTCCTTTGGAGCGGGCCAAGCTACTCTTTCTGCTGTGTGAAACGCTGCATGAAGGTAATCTACCCGTTACAGAGGCCCCTCCCTCTAAGGACAGCTGCTGATGTTCCAATGTTGCTGTTTGGTTGCGGCGGAACTCACGGATGAGCTTTGGGTCCAGAATGTCTCGAGCAGGGACCCATGAGTGCTTTTCAGGTCCGTACCCTTCCCAATCAACGAGGTACTGGTTGCCGCGTTTCACTCAACGCACCTCAAGGATACGCTTTTTCCGTGTAAGCGGGGGCTCCAGCAATCATTCTAGGTGGTGGAGGATTGGGAGTGGAGGGGGGGGGGGGTTCAGGGAACTACATAAAACTGGTTTGAGACATGCTGTGTAGAATGTGGGATTGATCTTCATGGTGAGTGGGAGTTGAAGGGTATACGCCACAGGGTTCACTCTCCAGAGTATCTTAAGGTCCCACGTATCTGGGTCCTAGCTCGACTCCAGAGCGAGAGGGAGGTCTTTGGTGGACAACCAAACTCTCTGCCCTATGCGAGGGCCCCAAGCATCTCTTTTGGTTTGCAGCAGCTGTTATGGATGCTGTGGTGGTCCTGATTATATTTCGGGCCTTTTGCCAGACTCCCTTGCAGTGCTGCACAAAGTGCTGCGCAGAGGGGACCCCAATGTCTGCCTCTTGCACTGGGAACAAGGAAGGCTTGTACCCAAATTGGCACTCAAACAGAGACTTTCCAATGGAGGAGAGCCATAATGTGTTGTGGGCAACCTTTGCCAGGAGCAGGTGACTCGACCAAGATGTAGGATTAGATAATGCTAAACACCGGAGGGTACATTCAAGGTCTTGGTTTACCCTCTCCACCTGTCCATTGGATTTGGGATAATAACCTGAGGACAGGCTGGCCGGGGCACCAAGGAGTTGGCAGAAGGCTTTCCAAAACTGGCTGGTGAATTGAGGACCCTGGTCAGAAACCAAGTCACTTGGAAGTCCGTGGATCCGGACCACCTTCTCCAGAATGATCTCAGCTGCCCCTTTGGCTGAGGGAAGTTTTGGCAGAGTGATAAACTTGCTTTGAGAATCTGTCCACAATGACTAAGATGACAGTGTTACCCTGAGAAGGGGGCAACCCAGACACAAGTCAAGGGACAGATGGGACCAGGGGTGGGGTGGGATGGAATGGGAAGGGGGAGCAAAAGACTCGCAGGACGAGTCCTAGGGCCTTTATTGTGGGCACAGACATTGCATGCCCCAACATACTCCCGTATGTCCCGTTCCATTGCAGTCCACCAGAATCATCTGCGCAGAAACTCACAAGTTCATATAACTCCAGGATGGAGTGCCCCCATTGCAGAGCCATTCCCAGGAGCTGGCTCCTGCTGCTGAGCCTCACGTATAGCCTCCTCAATCCCCCATCGGAGAGGGGTTAAGATACGGGATTCTGGGATGATAGGCTTGCTTGTTTGAAGAAGATATGGCTGGAGACTTCCACTGGCGGGATAAAGCATCCAGTTTGGTATTCTTAGAACTGGGTCGATATGTTAGCATAAAATCAAATCGTTTAAAAAACAAGGCCCATCTGGTCTGTTGGATGTAGGACAGATTTTTATGGTCTGTCCACACCAAGAAGGGGTGTTTAGCGCCCTCAAGCCAGTGTCTCCATTCTTCCAACACAAGCTTAACAGCTATTAGTTCTCTGTTACCAATGTCATAATTTCTCTCAGAAGGAGTTAGTCTCAGAGAGAAATAAGCACAGGGATGTGGGGTATTGTTTGGACCCACACGTTGTGAGAGAACTGCCCCGACCCCTACATCAGAGGCATCAACCTTCACAATAAATGGGACCTCAGGGTCAGGTAATTTTAAAACTGGGGCATAGAGTAGACATTTCTTGATTTCATCAAAAACCTCCTGGGCCTCGGGCATCCACCGAAATGTACCGGCTGTTTTCTTAGTGAGGGCCATAAGGGTACAGCCTTAGTACTAAAATTTTAAATGAAACACCAAAAGAAATTGGCAAAACCCAAGAAGCATTGGACCAGCTTAGGGGAGGTAGGAGGAGGCCATTTGGTGATGGCCTCAGTTCGGGCTGGATCTATTTCTAAGCTGCCTCTAGAAACAACAAAGCTGAGAATGGTAACAGAGGTGGTGTGAAACTCTGACTTCTCCAGCTTAACGTAGAGGTGGTTATTTAGAAGCAGTTGCAAGACACACCTCATGTGAGATACATGTTCATCTCTGGTCTGACTATAAATCAAAATATCGTCAAGATGGACGAACACATAATGCCCCAGGGCCTCTCTAAGGACCTCGTTAATGAATCGCTGGAAGACAGCGGGGGCATTCATGAGCCCAAAGGGCATCACTTGATATTCATAGTGACCCGAGGGCGTAATAAAGGCTGTCTTCCATTCATCCCTTCCCAAACTCAACAGCACCTGGGAGCAGATTAATGGTGCAGTCAAAAGGACAGTGAGGTGGAAGCGATTGTGACTGGTGGATTTTGGTTTCTTTGGAGGAGGCTGAGCTACTCTTCCTGCTGTGTGAAACGCTGCGTGAAAGTAATTGACTCGTTACAACTACTTAGGGTGGCACGGTGGCTAAGTGGGTAGCACTGTCGCCTCACAGCAAGAAGGTCCTGGGTTCGATCCCCAGGTGGGGGCGGTCTGGGTTTTTTCTGTGTGGAGTTTGCATGTTCTCCCCGTGTCTGCGTGGGTTTACTCCGGGAGCTCCGGTTTCCTCCCACAGTCCAAAGACGTGCAAGTGAGGTGAATTGGAGACACTAAATTGTTCATGACTGTGTTCGATATAACCTTGTGAACTGATGAATCTTTTGTAATGAGTAACTACCGTTCCTGTCATGAATGTAACCACAGTGTAAAACATGACATTAAAATCCCAATAAATAAACAAACAAACTACTTTAGGGTGCAGTAGTATTTGTAATGTGGCCACTTCTCTTAATTATCCAAGTTCAGTGATTCCAGCCACATAATTTATGTGCGAATAAAGCTCCTTTTCTGTAGCATGACCGTGCCCCTGTGCACAATGTGAGGTCCATAAATACATGGCTTCCTAAGTTTCATGTAGGTAAACATTGTCCTGCACAGAACCATGACCCCAACCCCACCAAACACTTACTGGAGGACGTGAATTGTTGATTATCAACATTCAACACCATTACCTGGCTTCACAAATGCACTTTTCCCCAAAATCCTGTGGAAAGTTAAAGTAGCAGAAGGGGGACTACACAATGTTAACCATGGTTTTGGTGTGTGAGGTCAAATAAGCTAATTATAAGGTGTCCACATGCTTTTTACCATGTAGGTGATTTTTCCTAGATGAACCTGGGTCTCTTTAAGTGGTGTATAGTAACGAAGTAATAACTTTTACTTTTACTCCACTGCATTTTCTAAAAAAATTGCGTACTTTTACTCCGACACATTTGACGTATGCATATTTGTTACTCAGTACTACAAAATAATAATAATAAATAAGCTAAATGATGTGAGATGTGTGACAGACTGCAGCAGGTTTGGCGAATCTGCGCTTGAAAGTTAGATCGGTGGTTACACACATGTGCACGCATGTGCAAACAAAGTGAAGCGCGTCGTTCACTTAAAGACACTAAAATATTGGCATATCAGAAGCTCCCCGTTTAACACGCTGATGTAAGTTAATGATTAACACAGTAAATTATATCTAGCTTACATTTTTTATTACATTCGAACCACAGATAAAACATTTCACTACATTTGTTTGGAATTAATTCAGTGCAAAACTCATGAAGAAATGTCGATTTATAAAAACTCACCTGCTGACTAATATTTCTTCATCTAATTTCTGTATTACACTGGCAGAGGAAACATTCATGGTGTTTAGGAAAATGCACGTCTTTAACTCTTTAATGGTCTAAACAAGAAAATAATGTTTAAAAAATGTATTTCTTTGCTTTTCCTAGTTTTTAACTTTTCCAACTTTTCATAGATGATTTTTCAGCTGCTGCTTAAAGTTAGAAACTTTGTTTTCTTAAAGTAAGAATACCAATATTTTTGGAGTTTATCACATGCCAATCAGGGAGTATATACGACCCAAACTAATAGTTGAGCAGAACATTAAAGGGTTAAAAATGCCACACATTTTGTTAAACTCTCTTAAGTTGATATATATCTATGACTTGAATGTACTACTCAAATAAAAAAATTGTGACAGTATAGAAAATGCAAATGAAATGAATGCAGTGTTTCTTACATTTACATCGATTCTTATTCCATCATAACCCAAAATAGCTGTGTGAAATATTTTGTCTGGTTAACTTCATTTAAACTCAACATACATAAACATACATTTTAAGCTACTGGCAAGCAAGCATGTTCATATTGCCTTCTTACAAGAAACGCACTTGAAAATTCATGATCATAAAGTAATTACTGCTGGCTGGGTGGGGCAGGTGTTTCATTCCAAATATAACTGCACGGCTAGAGGGGTCGCAATATTAATTAATAAAAACACCCAATTTTGTCCTTCTGCTATAATGTCAGATTTGTTTGGTAGGTATGTTATTGTATCAGGGGTTTTATTTAACACTCCTGTTATTTTAGCTAATATCTATGCGCCAAATTACGATAATCCAGAGTTCATGAACAAAATAATATCTCTTCTCATCGATCTAAATTCTTACTCTCTAATTATGGGCAGGGACTTTAATTGTGTCCTCCAACCTAACGTAGATCGCTCCAGTAATAGGGCTTCACCCCACTCATCTTTCTCACAGGCTCTCAAGACATTTCTGAAGTCATATGGCCAAATGGATATTTGGTGCGCTCTCCACCCTAATACCGGACAATACTCCTTTTTCTCACCTGTACACCACTCATATTCCCGTATTGACTATTTTTTTTGTTGATGAGGCTTTGCTACCTAGTGTGTGCGACTGCTCCTATGAAGGTATTGTTATTTAGACCATGCCATTATCTCCTTATCTCGTCGGTTTCCTGAGAAGCCCGCTGTCTTAAAAACCTGGCGATTTAATTCCCTTCTTCTGTCAAGTACTGAATTCACTCAGACATTTTCGCTTAAGATAAAGGTTTTTTTAGACATTAATGTAACCCCCGACATATCTCCAACTGTAGTTTGGGAGTCGCTGAAGGTCTATGTGTGTGGCCAGATAATTGTATGTACATCCTTTCAATGTTGCCAATGAAGGGCTAGATTCTCTGAAATTCAATCTGAACTTTTACATCTAGATGCACTTTACGCCACTGTAGATGACCCAATGGTCTATAAAAAGATAGTCGAGCTTCAATCTGAATTCAATCTACTTTCCACTAGACAAGCTGAACAGATGCTTAAATCTCGCTCCAAATTTTTTAAACATGGCGACAAACCATCTAAAGCTCTGGCTCTTCAATTGAAACAACAATGTTCCCAAAACTTTATTCCTAGAATCCGTTCATCCAGTGGGACTACCGTGGTAGATCCTAAAGAAATTAATGATTGCTTTAAAGATTTCTATTCGACCCTCTATACCTCAATAGTGTTGATTTTGAAAAAAGGAAAGGACCCACTTGAGTGCGGTTCTTACCGTCCCATCAGTCTGTTAAATGCTGATGTGAAAATTCTCTCAAAAGTCCTGGCCCTACGTCTGGAAGCAGTTTTGCCCAAAATAGTTCACTCTGATCAAACTGGTTTTATTAAAGGTTGAATATGATAGACCGTGATCTGCCACCAGATGCAGGGAAATTTCAGCCGGCACGCCATAATTTTAAATATCTAGGAGTCACCTTGTCTCGTAAATACTCGGATCTAATGAAACTGAATTTTTTTTCCTGATGCTAGACCAAACTAAGCACGGTCTCTCTAGATGGGATTCACTCCCCTTGTCATTAACAGGCCGAGTAAATGCTATAAAAATGAATGTCCTACCCAAAATTTTGTATCTATTTCAAAGTATTCCCTTTTTTCTGCCCAAATCATTTTTCAAAAATTTAGACCAAAATATCTCTAGTTTCATTTGGAACAAAAAATCACCAAGGATTCGTAAAATGATTTTGCAGAAACCCAGACTCCTGGGGGGCCTTGCACTACCAAACTTCCAATTCTACTACTGGGCAACTAATATCCAACGAGTGCTCTATTGGCGTGAGGGTCATTATGGGCTCAGTGATTGGGTCCCACCATGGGTTGCAATGGAAATTGACTCTTGTAGACCCATCTCCCTTATGGCTATGCTTTCTTTACCCCTCCCTCTGCTGAAAGGTTGTCTTAAAGGTAACATTGTAGTCAAAACCACACTACGTATTTGGCGTCAATTTAGAGCCCACTTTGGCCTACAATCTCCTTCTTGTTCAATCCCAATCAACGGCAACCCACTGTTTCCCCCATCTCTGTTAGACTCAGCTTTTCATAGTTGGCGTCGAGCTGGCATCAGGAGCCTTCAAGATTTATATGAGGATGAAATTTTCGTTTCCTTTTCCCAAATAAGCTCAAAATTTGCATTTTTGAGCAAATGCGAATGTTACCCCCCTGTTATCTACAGATCCGAAGCTATGTTAAAAAAGTGTTCCCACAATTTCCCAATCTTCCCTCTAAAACAATGCTGGATTCGGTCCTTGGTGTAGAAATAACTGGAAAAGGCATCATCGCTCGTCTGTATTCTATGATTCTGGCCAATACCTCTTCCTCTCCACTATCTGTGAGACACCAGTGGGAAACTGACCTGCAACTTACTTTTGACGAGGAAGATTGGAGTGAAATTCTCTGCAGAATTTACTTCTCTTCAGTTTCTTCCAGACACAGTCTAATTCAGCTTAAACTAGTACATTGGGTATACTGGACCAAAACTAAACTAGCCAAAATTCATCCAAACTACACTACTACATCATGTTTATCAGTAATAAAACAACTTGGACTTTTACGCCGGCGCCGCTACATTCATAGGAGCTCCCGGAGAAAGTTTGTTTATTCCCAGTCCGATTGCAGTACCAGCACGATTCCATCTATCTGGTCAGCTGTGCGCTCCGTCGCAACACTACATGCGGAGCAGGATAGAAAACGTGGAGTGGACTTCAATACTCTTCGACCAATTCTCTCAACTAATGAAATCTCATTGGCTCCCCCAGTCAAAATGTGCTTATTTAATGCATGCTCAGTGGGGAATAAGGCTCACGTATTCAATGACTAAATCCTATTTATTAGGACCAATTTGGCCTTTTTGTTTGTAACTGAAACGTGGCAATAAAATATGGATTTTGTTCACCTAAATGAACTTTGCCCGCTGGACTGTTCTTTTATTGGAACCCTACGATTGTCTGGTTGCGGGGGAGGTCTTGCGGTGTTTTGGAAAAATCTATATAATTGTCAGTTAGTAAATATTGAAGAGTTTACTACTTTTGAACTGCAATTCATAAAAGTTGGAGGGCTAAAGCCATTTTACTGTGCTTTAATATATCGACCTCCTGGTCCAGCTGGTGAGTTTTTAATCTGAGTTTACTGCTTTAACCTCTGTTATTAAGCTAAACAATGTTCTACTGGTTGGAGATTTTAATCTGCATATTGATGATGCCTCAGATTGCGTAGCTACAGAATTTATTAATATTACAGAGTCTCTTCATTTTAAACAGTTTGTTTCGGGTCCCACTCATTTAGGTGGTCATACTTTAGACCTTGTTTTCTCTCTGGGGTTAGATATTGATCATATCTGGTGTGAAGATCTTTTGATTAGTGATCATACATGTGTCTTTTTTAGCATGTCTGGAAATGTTGAAAATTTTTGTCCTAAAAAAATGACATATTCTCGCATTATAACTCAGAAATTGATTGATCACTTTTTAACTCATTATGGTTGTAATTTCGAGATAGATTGCAGTAATGCTGAGTTTTTAATGCAGTCTTTTAATGAACATTGTTCTTCAATAAAGTAGCTCCGGTAAAGGCCAGGTCTAAAGCCATCCATAACAGTGTCCCGTGGATGACTGATGAGGTCCGCTCCTTAAGACGGAAGTGCCGTAGTTATGAACGGTTATGGAAGTCTACTGGGTTGAAAGTACACCGCCTTTATTTAAAAGATCTTCGTCTTTCTTTTAATGATTTAGTAAAAGATGCTCGTTCTGCTTATTTTGCAAATTTAATTTTATCATCTAAGAAAAATCCTAAGATTTTGTTTGATACAATTAATAGCATTGTTTCGCCACCAGTTACAACATTGTCATGTGTTTCTGTTGAGGACTGCAACAGGTTTCTTTCATTTTTTGTTGATAGGGTAATGGCTATTAGATCTAATATTCAGACAAGGCCGTATCTGTCTAATATTGGTTCTCTAGGTCTTTTTACTGTTTTGGATTCTTTCCAACCTATCGATTTAGATGAGTTGTTGGTTGTTGCTGGGAAACTAAAGCCATCAACAAGCACCTTGTATGTGATGCCTTTTTTATTATTTTTAAGAGTTTTACCAAGTATAGGCCCCGCATTGTTAAATATAATCAATTCTTCACTGGTGACAGGGTGTGTACCTTCTTATTTTAAACATGCTAACCAGCTCACTGCTTTTCTGGAGAAATATAATATTTTTGTATCAGTCAGGATTCGAAAGGGACACTCAACGAAGACCGCTCTTTTGAGGGTTTCCAATGATTTGTTAATGTCTTCTGATGCAGGTGAATGTTCTGTTTTGGTTTGCTTGACCTTAGCTCTGCGTTTGATACTATAGATCATCAAATTTTGCTAGATAGGTTACGTGACTGGGTGGGCTTATCGGGCATAGCGCTAGACTGGTTTAAATCATATTTGACTGAGAGAAGTTTTGCTGTATCTATTGGAGATGTTGGGTCAGTTTCTGTTCCACTACTTTGTGGTGTTCCACAAGGATCAGTTTTGGGGCCACTGTTATTTTCTTTGTATATATTGCCTCTGGGACAGATTATTCATAGTTTTAATATTGCTTATCACTTATTTGCTGATGATATTTAATTATATTTTTCATTTAAACCTAATGAGTTGCATAATATAAGTAGACTCATAGACTGTGTGGGTGCTATTAGGGACTGGACAGCAAATAATTTTCTACAGCTCAATGCAGAAAAGACTGAGGTCATGATTATTGCCCCTGATAAGGTGACTCCCTTGATTGAAAATGGTCTTGGATCTCTCTCCTCTGCTGTCCATTCAGATTTAGTCTTTGTTATTTGACACACATGTTAAACAGCTGACTAGATCTTGCTTTTTTCATTTAAGAAATATAAGCAAATTAAGATCTATAGTTTCAAGTGCTGACCTAGAGATGATTATACATGCTTTTATTTCATCTCGTATTGACTACTGCAATGCCCTGTTTTCTGTTCTTAGTATGTCTGCTTGTGATTGGTTGTAGACAATACAGAATGCCGCTGCTAGATTACTTACTAGCTCAAATAGACGGTGTCACACAACCCCACTGTTAAGATCTCTACACTGGCTTTCTGTGCAGTATAGGATCCAGTTAAAATTTTTTAAGACTTTTACCTATAGAGCATTGCATGGTCAGGCTCCCATCTATATATCAGAGCTACTTCACCCATATGTATCGGGGCGCTCTCTTAGGTCTAGCAAGCTGAACTTGCTGTCTGTCCCACGCTCCCGTTTAAAGACTCGTGGGGATCATGCGTTTGAGGTCAACGCTGCAAAATTATGGAATGCACTACCCAACTTTTGAAGATCTGCAGATTCTGTAGATTCTTTTAAAAAACAAAGACTTACCTTTTCAAGCAGGCATTTGTACAACCCCAATTCCAATGAAGTTGGGACGTTGTGTTAAACATAAATAAAAACAGAATACGATGATTTGCAAATCCTTTTCAACCCATATTCAATTGAATACACTACAAAGAAAAGATATTTCATGTTCAAACGGATAAACTTTATTGTTTTTTGCAAACATTCACTCATTTTGAATTTGATGCCTGCAACACGTTCCAAAGAAGTTGGGACAGGGGCATGTTTACCACTGTGTTACATCACTTTTCCTTTTAACAACACTCAATAAGCGTTTGGGAACTGAGGACACTAATTGTTGAAGCTTTGTAGGTGGAATTCTTTCCCATTCTTGCTTGATGTACAACTTCAGTTGCTCAACAGTCCGGGGTCTCCGTTGTCGTAATTTGTGCTTCATAATGCGCCACACATTTTCAATGGGAGACAGGTCTGGACTGCAGGCAGGCCAGTCTAGTACCCGCACTCTTTTACTACGAAGCCACGCTGTTGTACCACGTGCAGAAGGTGGCTTGGCATTGTCTTGCTGAAATAAGCAGGGACGTCCCTGAAAAAGACGTTGCTTGGATGGCAGCATATGTTGCTCCAAAACCTGTATGTACCTTTCAGCATTAATGGTGCCTTCACAGATGTGCAAGTTACCCATGCCATGGGCACTAACACACCCCCATACCCTCAGAGATGCTGGCTTTTGAACTTTGAGCTGATAACAATCCGGACAGTCCTTTTCCTCTTTGGCCCAGAGGACACGACGTCCATGATTTCCAAAAACAATTTGAAATGTGGACTCGTCAGACCACAGGACACTTTTCCACTTTGCGTCGGTCCATCTCAGATGAGCTCGGGCCCAGAGAAGCCGGCGGCGTTTCTGGGTGTTGTTGATATATGGCTTTCGCTTTGCATGCTAGAGTTTTAACTTGCACTTGTAGATGGAGTGATGAACTGTGTTCACTGACAATGGTTTTCTGAAGTGTTCCTGAGCCCATGTGGTAATATCCGTTACAGAATGATGTTGGGTTTTAATGCAGTGCCGCCTGAGGGATCGAAGGTCACGGGCATTTAATGTTGGTTTTCGGCCTTGCCGCTTACTTGCACAGATTTCTCCAGATTCTCTGAATCTTTTGATGATATTATGGACTGTAGATGATGAAATCCTTAAATTCCTTGCAATTGCACGTTGAGAAACGTTGCTCTATTGTCTAAACTGTTGGACTATTTGCTCACGCAGTTATTCACAAAGTGGTGAACCTCGCCCCATCCTTGCTTGTGAATGACTGAGCCTTTTGGGGATGCTCCCTTTATACCCAATCATGACATTTACCTGTTTCCAATTAACCTGTTCACCTGTGGAATGTTCCAAAAAGGTGTTTTTTGAGCATTCCTCAACTTTCCCAGTCTTTTGTTGCCCCTGTCCCAACTTCTTTGGAACGTGTTGCTGGCATCAAATTCAAAATGAGTGAATATTTGCAAAAAAACAATAAAATTTATTCGTTTGAACATTAAATATCTTGTCTTTGTAGTGTATTCAATGGAATATGGGTTGAAAGGGATTTGCAAATCATCGTATTCTGTTTTTATTTATGTTTTACACAACGTCCCAACTTCATTGGAATTGGGGTTGTATAATGTTGAATGAATTATTTATTTATTTATTTTTATTTATTTATTCATTTATTTGTTTTTATTTATTATTATTATTGTTTAATTTATTTTATGTTGTGTTTTATTATGTAGATGTGTATGTATATTTTGTCATGTAATGTTTTTGTAAAGCACTTTGTGATTCTTATCTGTGAAAAGTTCTATATAAATAAATTTTACTTACTTACTTACTTATTCTGGACAAACCCATCAGACACTGCTTCTGCCCCTTGCATGGAAGAATGTCTTTCCGCCTACATATAATCATTGGCTAGACGTCGCACAATTCCTTTATTTAGAGAAGATCCGTTGCACAATGAAGGGCACACATAGGGTTTCTCTTATGCTTGGGGAACATTCCTGGAGTTTTTCTCTGATATTACTTCCCTTGACATTCCAGACACTCCTTGAATTGTTTTTACTGTTATAGGGTTGTGGCTAGCTCATGTACTAACAATTGTTGTGTACTAACAAATGCTGTGATTTATTGTATATATATACACGTGTGCTTATACTACTATTATGAATACATATATATTATTAGCAGTATTATTATTTGATTTTAGTACTATTATTACCTATTTTAATTATTATTTTTTTATTTTTTTATTTTTTTATTATTATTATTTTATTATTATTTTTAATTTATTTTACTTTAATTTATTTATCTATTTCTATTATCTATTATTTCTACTCTCTCTTAAGTCCACTTTTTGTGAACAGAGGGTTCAACTTTTTGTTGAAGTAGGTCCAACTGGGAATCAGGGAGGGGGGATGGGTTCTTGTGATGTGGCAACTTATAATAATTTTGTAATAATATGTAAATGCTACACTGTGGTTGTTTAATTTTTGTCCTGTCTGTCACATGTACTGCAAAACCTTAATAAAAAGAATGTTAAAAAAACAAGTTACACACTGATCCAACTAGTTACACACTAGTTGTTGTTTTTACAGATCTGTGATAATAACTGCAATTAAATCACAGCTGTGATGTTTTTCACATAAACACTCCCTCTTTTGTTTGTTTTATTGCTTCATAGTAAAATACAATAGATGTCAAGTATTCCAAGAGGGTGGTACGGTTGGTGCCTCAAAGCAAGAAGGTCCTTGGTTTGATTCTCTGCCCAGGTGTCCTAGATACGTTATGTGTGGAGTTTGCATGTTCTTCCTGTGTCTGGGTAGGTTTTCACCAGGTGCTCCAGTTTCATCCCACAAAACGAAAGACATGCAGCCAGGATTTGGAATTGGAGATACTTAAATTGAACTTGGTGTGGGTGTGTGTGTGTGTGTGTCCAGGATAAAGTGCTGGTAAAACAGACAATACATTATTTATTTATCTTTTAACACCACTCTACACTGGTTTGGATCACAGTTTGTCTGAACCATTTCATGAGATCTTGGGTAAAAGGTTTACAGTTAATAACATTGATGGCAGTTAAGACAAATCAATCCACCTACTGTTTTTTTTTATTTTATTTGAGACAATCTGGAAGTAAAAACATATTCTGATGACTGGTAACATATAAATCCAACAAGTCATTACAATATCCCTCATCCATTTTTATTTATATAGCACATAGATACACAAGGTCATTTAAGGTTCATAAAACAAGAACAACAATTAAGATAAACAACATATATTTCTTACAACTAAAAACAAGTTTAAATGAAAAACTAATTCTTTAAACGATCTAAAACTCCTGAGCAGAAGTGGCTACATTTATTATGTAGGTTCAGTTTCTCATGCAGTTCTGAAGACTCATGGGATAAACATATTTAACGGTGGTTTACAGCCCAGGCCCTACACAGGCTGTGATTTTTTTTTTTTTTTTTTTTTACATTATGTACAGTATATGTTAAAAGACCAAATGTATTTTATCTTCTGTTGATAAATGTTATTTTTGATCTTATTGATTCTGTTACAGTTATTACATTTTACGTGTTTATATGTACAAAATATAATGAAGTTTATTAAGATTTCCAACATTTCTACTGATCCTTGTATACCATAAATAAAAACACATAGAGAATTTGATGACTGCAACACACTATAAAAAACTGAGATAGAGGCAAAATAAGAGTGAAATGTTTATATAAATATTCTACAATAAGCAGGTGAGGAAATCATGATCAGGTACAAAAAGAGAATCCACCGAAGAACCTGTACAACTACAAACTACAGACTTCATATGAAAAGTTAGATCAAAAAAACATTTCCCAATAAAATGCAAATAATTTAGTCTTGTACCATCTACTGTTCATACTATTGTGAAAAGATTTAGGTAACAAACGTTGATGTTCTACTTTTATCAGCTCAAGTTCAAGAGACTTAAACTGTGGGTTTATACTGTATATACTGTTTTTACATTATACTATGTATATATATATATATATATATATATACACTGTATGTATATGTGTGTGTGTGTATATATATATATATATATATATATATATATTAGGGCTGTCGAAGTTAACGCGATAATAACGCATTAACGCGACCTCAATTTAACGCGATTAAAAAAAATAGTGCCGTTAACGCAGATTCTAGTTCATGTTGACACTTGACTGGTAGAACAAACATTTTAATGTCGGACTTGCCACCGTTTTTCATTTGCGGTTTGTTAACATAATGTAACCGATCGTCGTAGTGATGTAGGGGAGACCGGGTATGGTTGTAACACATTTTGCTTCAGCACCTGTAACTCACTGAATTTTTGAGCTAGAGTTCACAAACTTTTATACAAAGTACACACATATGTTCACTACAAATGGCGCTAATTCAAACCTCTCTGTGATTACCACAGACCTTGTGAGTTGATGTCAAATACATGGTGTTCCTTTGTTACAACCTACCCCACTACCGGGTAGGTTGTAACACATGCTGGGGTAAGTTGTAACAATTAGACAAAAGAAACAAAAACAGAGGCCACATCATGCAATATGCTTCAAAAAGAGCTTTATTGAAATAAAAGAACAATCCAGAACAATGTCTCTCTCTCTGTGACTAACCATAAATCAAATCCACTTTCTGTTTGGCTCAGGACTGTGTGCATGTGTATGTAAATTAGTGTACTAGAACAAACTTCCTTAATGATATGTATGCTTAATGAACACTCTACTACAATGCACCTGTGTAAAGAACATGTAGGCTACATGTAGGTCAAATTAAAAACGACGTCAGTGTGTGAGTGTGTGTCTATCTATGTGTGTGTATTCTTAATCAGAGTCACAATGGTGACAAATTAATGTTGGTAACCCTGGAGTGCAGGCTTGGTGGGCCCAGAGACTGCATAGGGCACATTTTACCCACACTTCCTTTGGCTTTGAGTTGCCAAATGGCTCCATACAGACAACACAAAAGTTTTCATCGTCTGAGGTCTCAGAATCCTCAGTATTGGCTTTCAACATTTTCCTGGTGGGCTTTCTCATCTTTTTCTTTTGCTTGCCTTTATGCTTCCCCAAGATACTCTTTCTTGCATTTTTGCTTCCTCTTCTTTGTTCTTCTTCCATCAGTGCTTGTTTCACTGGTGTATCGGTGAGTATTTCAGACTTCCTCTTCTTCCTGACACTGCCAGTTGTTTTCCTTGGCCCTGCTTTTGGAAATGGCTGTATAGCCGAAGGACTGAATGCTTGACCTCGAGACAACCCAGATGTGCATGGCTCATCTGGAGCACAGGACATGGTGACATGAATTGCAGAGGAGCCAGAAGTAACCAGGTAGGATGAAGGAGAGGAGGCAGTCTCCAGGTGAGCTGGATGAGAGGAAGCAGTCGCCAGGTGAGTTGGAGAAGAGGAGGAAGTACCCAGTTGAGGAGAAGAGGCAGTCGTCAGGTCAGTTGGAGGAGAGGAGGCAGTTGCCAGGTGAGTTGGATGAGAGGAGGCACTCCCCAGGTGAGTTGGTGGAGACTGTGGCTGGAAAGCTTCAGATGTCAATGGTATACCAGGGTCTGGACGGTCAGTGACTTGTGAGGGTG
This sequence comes from Trichomycterus rosablanca, assembly GCF_030014385.1. Lineage (NCBI taxonomy): Eukaryota > Metazoa > Chordata > Actinopteri > Siluriformes > Trichomycteridae > Trichomycterus > Trichomycterus rosablanca. Next base: position 50,026,405 of record NC_085989.1, read on the forward strand.
CATAGTCACACTCCTCAAAAATGTCAGGATTGAAGGGCCAAATACCTGTGGATTGGAAACCGGCTTGAATGTTTTTGGGTGTTGCAGCTGCAGGCAGAGCAGTCTTCACAATACTTGGAATATCATATATCGTCATCGTCTTGGCAGGATTCATCTTCATCCAGGCATCACTGGCAGTATTAACCATTTTCTTGAATGGCCCGTAGACACTGCGATCCAATGGCTGAAGTTTATGGCTGCAGTGGGGGGGGGGGGGGGGGGGGGGGGGTAAGTAGCACAATCCCCTTTTCTTTGCAGAAGTCAATAGCTTTCACAGATATATGTGAACAGTGGTTATCCAGCAAAAGCAAAACCTTGTTCTCTGGGCTGACCTTTGTGTGTTTTGCAAAGTGAAGAAGGAATAAGAGAAAGTCTTCCACTTGCATCCATCCCGAGGCGTTACCGCTTCCGGCACTCCCTGCTGGCCCACTCTGAATAAAGTATTCCCTGTAACGTTTACGGGGGAATACGAAGAAGGGAGGAATTGTATTTCCCAGTGCTTGCACAGCACATGCTACAGATACGAGCACACCTCTCTCACCTGATGTCATCGCACCCACCTGTTTGACTCCGCGACGTGCAACAACACGGTCTGGTGACTGTACTGTTGTTACACCAGTTTCGTCTACATTCCACATATCGCTCCCATCAAAGCTGTATCTCTCAATGACCTGTCCAAGGCTGTTGAAGAAACGTTCCACATTTGTGCGGTTAAAACTTGTGGCCCGAGTAAGGCTGGTTGCCTCTGGACTCCTCATTGACAGGCTGGGGTTCCGCTTCATAAAGAATGTGAACCAGTCAGGCCCTGCCATCTGCTTCTCATCCCATGTTTGTGGGTGTTTGATGTTATATACTACTGCCAGTTGATATGCAAACTTTCTGACCTAAAATAAAGTGGAATAGAAAACCTGAGTACATAGACACAAAAAGTTTTTCAATTTGTCTGACACCTACACTAGTATTCAATTCTTCTCTGCTCTCCAGTGACTAAACTGTCATATGCTTACCTCACATGGAGTGAGTCCATAATACAGGTCTGCTGCCTGAGTCAAATAGTCAACCAGCACTTCCTCCTGCACCTCAGAGAAAACTTTGTTGCTGCTCCTGTAACCTACACTGGGAAGATCACTGGACCCCTGGTCTCTCAGCTTTTGCAGTGATTTGCAGTATCTGCTGAGTGTTACATGGCATATCCCATTTCCCATGTCCCATATACATTTGCAGGCACACCTCTGTCAGTCTTTCTTTTCCACTGCCGAGGCATTCTGCAAGGTTATTAAAATCAAGAAAGTGTTCTTAGTTGTATGTAAGGGGATGGTTGTAACACTTTTTAAAGATGTGTTACAACCCACCCCACCCCTGTTAGCCATTGTTTAGCTAGCTATATTAGCATAGTGGTTTGAAATTAGCAGGGGAAAAATGCATCACATTTTGACTGAAAAACAACAATTTAATGTAATATAATTTACATGGTTTTATCTGCAATACTATAAGTACTAAACAAAATATAGTCTTGGTTGAAAAATTTACTTTCTTACCTCAAAATCAGTGTTTTCTTTATAGAATCTGCATGCGCCTATTTCCAGCCTTGACAACCACCATGTGGGATTGGGGAGGAAATGGGTAAACACTGGAATGATCATATGACTCCTATCTTATCTGTAATTGGTGGAATTGGTGGTGTTACAACTCTCCCCATGTTACAACCATACCCAGTCTCCCCTACTTGCTTAATAAATAAATAAATACACAAGTTGTCGGGAGCAGAACACTTTATTACACTTAATTAACTTCTTCTTCTGTACCGAATACCGGAAAGCTGAGTCGAGCACGTTAGTTCATGAACTATGGAAGCCCCAAAGGGTCAAAACACACTCACTTCGTGTAGAAACGTCCATCAAACCATTGTCACGATACAACCACAGAAAAGTCTGTTACAATAACTACGCCTTATCCCATCTAAAGCACCGCTGATCTACAGTGTTTGCTGATGGAGAAATTCTAACCTACAATCTGACATTTACTGCCTAGTATGTGAGTGAATAAACTCCCTTACAGTTTTCTCTTGTCCCAGCAGTTTTTAACATCAGTACATTTAGCATAAAATGTGTTCACCATTTTAATTGTAACATTTCACTTAAAAATCCTTGTTTTCTATAACATTTACACAGATTTTTTTTAATGCGATTAATCGCGATTAACTATATGAAATTCTGAGATTAATCGCGATTAAAATTTTTAATCGTTTGACAGCCCTAATATATATATATATATACTGTATGTATATGTGTGTGTGTGTGTATATACTGTATATATATATATATATATATATATATATATATATATATCAAATAAACTTTAACTACACATTCTCTAAATACCATTGAGTTTTCTACGGCTACATACAACTGATTTCAGTAACAGACATTTTTACTTTCCTTGTCATAATATTTTTCTGCTAATAGTTTTACATAACATCTAACCATAGTTGCAAATTGGATTAACAATAATGGCAGTTTCTGTAATTCAGAAGCATGTTGTTATCTTACTTGTTTAAAATCTAAAGGTGTGAATTCATTTACCATTTAGCTGTAAGTTCTTATCTGCCAATTCTTTTGTAATTATTTTAGGGAAGCATTTTATTTAGACTAGAAATTGTATCCCCAAATATTAAAAACTGGGTAGAAAAATGGGATTGTTTTAAAAAGATCCTGCAGTACTGTGTTTAAAATAACTGCAAAAAATTACCACATTAATTCCTCAACTTGGTAGAAGTTGGATATGGAATATGTTTATCAAGCTATAACAGTCTCGGTTTTGCTGTTTCCTTTTTTCCATCACACTTTTTATACATTCATCAAAGTAACTTGTCATTTTTTGCCTTTCATCATTCAGATTAAAATTACTTGTTGGGAGCAATGTAAGCTCAATATTTTCATTCTGAAGTAAGTTGCTTATTGCCTCTGTCTCAGCACAGTTACCAGCAGGATGGAAATCTTCATATTTCTGTATACAAGCAAAAGGCAGAGAGTAAAGCTGATTGCAGCGCCCACAAGGTTGTTTTTTTTTTTTAGAGTCATTCACTACATAAGCCTTACACTTCACAGAACTTGGAAGTTTCAGACTACGTGGTTCTCTTGTGTCTTTAGGAAAGACAGAAGTTACAGCAGATGAAACACGGTCATGCCAAACATGTACACAAGACACAGCAGTCATGATCTTTTTCCCCTCATCACTTCCACAGGCCAAAGACACTCCATAGTAGCTTCTCTTAGAGTTTTTATTCATGCAGATGCATATGGTTGCTGAAATCAGGGGATTTTGTTTTTGATTTGTTTGTTTTACTATTTCAAAAAGCTTCTTTCTCACATTTGTTTCACTGTTTTTGCGATAGCATCTCCAAACCTGAAAATAAGTTTAAATATGCTTAAACTAAAAGAAAAAAAAACTGCAATACATTTTAATATTACATTGTATTACTTGAATTTACTTATAGACTTGTACTAACCACTTCCAGGAAGTAGGAGAATGGTGTCCGTTCAGGCACATGTGTTCGATACTCGTCAAATGGTCCTGGGTATCTGCTCTTAATGCTGGTGTATATTTCATAATCAGAAAAGATGCTCTCTGGGCTGTGTCGTGCTGGATGAATGTTTCCCATGAACAGAATGCTGTGGAGCATCTTCAGAAGAAAAAAAAAATCAAAGAGTAAACAAGTGCAGCTTTTTATAATGCAGTCAGCTCCAGAATTATTTGCAACTTCACCAAGGGAAAATGTAAAAAAAAAACACAGAATAATTGGCAAAAGGGTTTAGAAATATAAGTCATTGTTTCAGAGCAGTTACTCATACCATTGTAAAGAACTGATGTTATTACCCAATGTGAGAAGTAATAAGTGAAAAATAGAAAAAATTGAGTTTGCATTGTACAGCTCTAATATCATTGTTTTACTGTAATTACAGTCTGTAACCTCAGACATATAGGGTTATAATCCTATCAATGTAAAAAATTAGGTAAATAACTGACATTGATTAGTACTACTCAATTACTCACTTTTAAATGTTTTTCCCCATTATTTGTCTATTTATATTATACCTGCTGCTACAATTACTAACATTATTTATTTAAACTTACTAAGAATGTACAAGAACATTTTATGACATTGCTTTTTTTAGTACTACTTGTTACTATCAGTTTTATTTTTAAATGTTATTTTGTTACAGCTACAATGTGTATTATTCATTAGAATATGAAAATTTGAAAAATAAATGAAAATATGGATACCAAATTTAACAACCCTGCTCCCCATTCACACCTGGAACCTTGACACATGACACCAGGGAGGAACAACGACACAACTGGGCACAATTTGGACGTTCACTGTGGGGTGTACTCACTTATGTTGCCAGCTATTTAGACATTAAGTGTCGTCCCATGAAAAAAAAAAAATTATAAAAAAAATAAAATAAATAATAATAATAATATATATATATATATATATATATATATATATATATATATATATATATATATATATATATATATATATATATATATATATATATATATATATATATATATATATATACAGTGTATCACAAAAGTGAGTACACCCCTCACATTTCTGCAGATATTTAAGTATATCTTTTCATGGGACAACACTGACAAAATGACACTTTGACACAATGAAAAGTAGTCTGTGTGCAGCTTATATAACAGTGTAAATTTATTCTTCCCTCAAAATAACTCAATATACAGCCATTAATGTCTAAACCACCGGCAACAAAAGTGAGTACACCCCTTAGTGAAAGTTCCTGAAGTGTCAATATTTTGTGTGGCCACCATTATTTCCCAGAACTGCCTTAACTTTCCTGGGCATGGAGTTTACCAGAGCTTCACAGGTTGCCACTGGAATGCTTTTCCACTCCTCCATGACGACATCACGGAGCTGGCGGATATTCGAGACTTTGCGCTCCTCCACCTTCCGCTTGAGGATGCCCCAAAGATGTTCTTTTGGGTTTAGGTCTGGAGACATGCTTGGCCAGTCCATCACCTTTACCCTCAGCCTCTTCAGTAAAGCAGTGGTCGTCTTAGAGGTGTGTTTGGGGTCATTATCATGCTGGAACACTGCCCTGCGACCCAGTTTCCGGAGGGAGGGGATCATGCTCTGCTTCAGTATTTCACAGTACATATTGGAGTTCATGTGTCCCTCAATGAAATGTAACTCCCCAACACCTGCTGCACTCATGCAGCCCCAGACCATGGCATTCCCACCACAATGCTTGACTGTAGGCATGACGCACTTATCTTTGTACTCCTCACCTGATTGCCGCCACACATGCTTGAGACCATCTGAACCAAACAAATTAATCTTGGTCTCATCAGACCATAGGACATGGTTCCAGTAATCCATGTCCTTTGTTGACATGTCTTCAGCAAACTGTTTGCAGGCTTTCTTGTGTAGAGACTTCAGAAGAGGCTTCCTTCTGGGGTGACAGCCATGCAGACCAATTTGATGTAGTATGCGGCGTATGGTCTGAGCACTGACAGGCTGACCCCCCACCTTTTCAATCTCTGCAGCAATGCTGACAGCACTCCTGCACCTATCTTTCAAAGACAGCAGTTGGATGTGACGCTGAGCACGTGCACTCAGCTTCTTTGGACGACCAACGCGAGGTCTGTTCTGAGTGGACCCTGCTCTTTTAAAACGCTGGATAATCTTGGCCACTGTGCTGCAGCTCAGTTTCAGGGTGTTGGCAATCTTCTTGTAGCCTTGGCCATCTTCATGTAGCGCAACAATTCGTCTTTTAAGATCCTCAGAGAGTTCTTTGCCATGAGGTGCCATTTTGGAACTTTCAGTGACCAGTATGAGAGAGTGTGAGAGCTGTACTACTAAATTGAACACACCTGCTCCCTATGCACACCTGAGACCTAGTAACACTAACAAATCACATGACATTTTGGAGGGAAAATGACAAGCAGTGCTCAATTTGGACATTTAGGGGTGTAGTCTCTTAGGGGTGTACTCACTTTTGTTGCCGGTGGTTTAGACATTAATGGCTGTATATTGAGTTATTTTGAGGGAAGAGTAAATTTACACTGTTATATAAGCTGCACACAGACTACTTTTCATTGTGTCAAAGTGTCATTTTGTCAGTGTTGTCCCATGAAAAGATATACTTAAATATCTGCAGAAATGTGAGGGGTGTACTCACTTTTGTGATACACTGTATATACAGTGGTGCTTGAATACGGAGCCCCTTAGGGGTCACTAAGGAAAAAAAAATATGAACAGCAAAATCCGTACCCTCGGTTTAGTAATCCGTACACACGGTTTAGTAATCCGTACCCTCGGTTTAGTAATCCGTACCCTCGGTTTAGTAATCCGTACGCACGGTTTAGTAATCCGTACCCTCGGTTTAGTAATCCGTACCCTCGGTTTAGTAATCCGTACCCTCGGTTTAGTAATCCGTACGCACGGTTTAGTAATCCGTACCCTCGGTTTAGTAATCCGTACCCTCGGTTTAGTAATCCGTACGCACGGATTAGTAATCCGTACCCTCGGTTTAGTAATCCGTACGCACGGTTTAGTAATCCGTACCCTCGGTTTAGTAATCCGTACGCACGGTTTAGTAATCCGTACCCTCGGTTTAGTAATCCGTACCCTCGGTTTAGTAATCCGTACCCTCGGTTTAGTAATCCGTACGCACGGTTTAGTAAACCGTACCCTCGGTTTAGTAATCCGTACCCTCGGTTTAGTAATCCGTACGCACGGATTTGTAAATTGTACTCTTAGTTTAAAGTCCGTCCGCGGTCACGCTAACTGCGCTACAAGTTTTACTGTGCGCCTAAAACCCGTTTTACGGTAATACAGTTGCGAAGCATTGAAGAGGATAAAGCATCTTTTTGCAGCTTAATATACTATATATTAGATATAATAACACACACACACATATATATATATGTGTGTGTGTGTGTGTGTTATATCTAATATATAGTATATTAAGCTGCAAAAAGATGCTTTATCTTCAATGCTTCGCAACTATAAATATACAGTGTATCACAAAAGTGAGTACACTCCTCACATTTCTGCAAATATTTCATTATATCTTTTCATGGGACAACACTATAGACATGAAACTTGGATATAACTTAGAGTAGTCAGTGTACAGCTTGTATAGCAGTGTAGATTTACTGTCTTCTGAAAATAACTCAACACACAGCCATTAATGTCTAAATAGCTGGCAACATAAGTGAGTACACCCCACAGTGAACATGTCCAAATTGTGCCCAAATGTGTCGTTGTCCCTCCCTGGTGTCATGTGTCAAGGTCCCAGGTGTAAATGGGGAGCAGGGCTGTTAAATTTGGTGTTTAGGGTACAATTCTCTCATACTGGCCACTGGATATTCAACATGGCACCTCGTGGCAAAGAACTCTCTGAGGATGTGAGAAATAGAATTGTTGCTCTCCACAAAGATGGCCTGGGCTATAAGAAGATTGCCAACACCCTGAAACTGAGCTACAGCATGGTGGCCAAGGTCATACAGCGGTTTTCCAGGACAGGTTCCACTCGGAACAGGCTTCGCCAGGGTCGACCAAAGAAGTTGAGTCCACGTGTTCGGCGTCATATCCAGAGGTTGGCTTTAAAAAATAGACACATGAGTGCTGCCAGCATTGCTGCAGAGGTTGAAGACATGGGAGGTCAGCCTGTCAGTGCTCAGACCATACGCAACATACTGCAGCAACTCGGTCTGCATGGTCGTCATCCCAGAAGGAAGCTGACGCACAAGAAAGCCAGCAAACAGTTTGCTGAAGACAAGCAGTCCAAGAACATGGATTACTGGAATGCCCTGTGGTCTGACGAGACCAAGATAAACTTGTTTGGCTCAGATGGTGTCCAGCATGTGTGGCGGCACCCTGGTGAGAAGTACCAAGACAACTGTATCTTGCCTACAGTCAAGCATGGTGGTGGTAGCATCATGGTCTTGGGCTGCATGAGTGTTGCTGGCACTGAAGAGCTGCAATTCATTGAGGGAAACATGAATTCCAACATGTACTGTGACATTCTGAAACAGAGCATGATCCACTCCCTTTGAAAACTGGGCCTCATGGCAGTTTTCCAACAGGATAACGACCCCAAACACAACCTCCAAGATGACAACTGCCTTGCTGAGGAAGCTGAAGGTAAAGGTGATGGACTAAACCCAATTGAGCACCTGTGGCGCATCCTCAAGTGGAAGGTGGAGGAGTTCAAGGTGTCTAACATCCACCAGCTCCGTGATGTCATCATGGAGGAGTGGAAGAGGATTCCAGTAGCAACCTGTGCAGCTCTGGTGAATTCCATGCCCAGGAGGGTTAAGGCAGTGCTGGATAATAATGGTGGTCACACAAAATATTGACACATTTGGGCACAATTTGGACATGTTCACTGTGGGGTGTACTCACTTATGTTGCCAGCCATTTAGACATTAATGGCTGTGTGTTGAGTTATTTTCAGAAGACAGTAAATCTACACTGCTATACAAGTTGTACACTGACTACTCTAAGTTATATCCAAGTTTTATTTCTATAGTGTTGTCCCATGAAAAGATATAATAAAATATTTGCAGAAATGTGAGGGGTGTACTCACTTTTGTGATACACTGTATATATATATATATATATATATATATATATATATATATATATATATATATATATATATATATATATATAGGCAACAAAAGCACATAACATGGTAAAATTATGCTAATGTATAATTTTAAAATTCCATTAAAACAAGTGGAATTCTTACAGACCAATTTGAAAGGTCTAAAATAAGCAAATCAAATTACTCCACTTTTTTCTTTAAGAGCATTAACTCTTTTATTAATGGAATACATTTCATACATCTTTACTGTAGTAATCTGGGGTGATGGGATAGCAAACTTATTAAAAAGTCAAATCAATAACAATAAATAAACAATAAATAAATCAATAAATAACACTAGTACTCATCTTGTGATTTTGAGACTATTTTACCCTAGGAATTTAGAATAATAGGATTGCAAACCAACGTAAAGTGAAATGCAAATCAAATTATTATCAAATCACCCCATCAGACTCTTAAAGAACACTTCTACTTGTACTTACTGACTTTATGAGTCTCAGACATTTATACTGTACATTTCACTTTACGTTAGTTTGCAATCCTATTATTCTAAATTCCTAAGGTAAAATACTCTCAAATCACAAGATGAGTACTCGTGTTATTTATGATTGTGGGGTGGCATTTGATAAGATTTTGATTTGACTTTTTAATAAGTTTGCTATCCCATCACCCCAGCTGTAAAAAGATGCTTTATTCTCTTCAATGCTTCGCAACTGTATTACCGTAAAACGGGGTGTGGGCGCACAGTAAAACTTGTAGCGCAGACAATCCGTGCGTACGGTTTACTAAACCGAGGGTACGGTTTACTAAACCGAGGGTACGGATTACACTCTTCACATATTTTTTTTCCTTAGTGACCCCTAAGGGGCTCCGTACTTGAAAGTTTGTGAACCCTTTAGAATTTTCTATATTTCTGCATAAATATGACCTAAAACATCAGATTTTCACACAAGTCCTAAAAGTAGATAAAGAGAACCCAGTTAAACAAATGAGACAAAAATATTGTACTTGGTCATTTATTTATTGAGGAAAATGATCCAATATTACATATTTGAGTGGCAAAAGTATGTGAACCTCTAGGATTCACCGTTAATTTGAAGGTAAAATTAGAGTCAGGTGTTTTCAATCAATGGGATGACAATCAGGTGTGAGTGGGCACCCTGTTTTATTTAAAGAACAGGGATCTAGCAAAGTCTGCTCTTCACAACACATGTTTGTGGTAGTGTATCATGGCACGAACAAAGGAGATTTCTGAGGACCTCAGAAAAAGAGTTGTTGATGCTCATCAGGCTGGAAAAGGTTACAAAACATCTCTAAAGAGTTTGGACTCCACCAATCCACAGTCAGACAGATTGAGTACAAATGGAGGAAATTCAAGACCATTGTTACCCTCCCCAGGAGTGGTCGACCAACAAAGATCACTCCAAGAGCAAGGCGTGTAATAGTCGGCGAGGTCACATAGGACCCCAGGGTAACTTCTAAGCAACTGAAGGCCTCTCTCACATTGGCTAATGTTAATGTTCATGAGTCCACCATCAGGAGAACACTGAACAACAATGGTGTACATGGCAGGGTTGCAAGGAGAAAGCCACTGCTCTCCAAAAAGAACATTGCTGCTCGTCTGCAGTTTGCTACAGATCACGTGGACGAGCCAGAAGGCTATTGGAAGAATGTTTTGTGGACGGATGAGACCAAAATAGAACTTTTTGGTTTAAATGAAAAGCGTTATGTTTGGAGAAAGGAAAACACTGCATTCCAGCATAAGAACCTTATCCCATCTGTGAAACATGGTGGTGGTAGTATCATGGTTTGGGCCTGTTTTGCTGCATCTGGGCCAGGACGGCTTGCCATCATTGATGGAACAATGAATTCTGAATTATATCAAAGAATTCTTAAGGAAAATGTCAGGACATCTGTCCATGAACTGAATCTCAAGAGAAGGTAGGTCATGCAGCAAGACAACGACCCTAAGCACACAAGTCGTTCTACAAAGAATGGTTAAAGAAGAATAAAGTTAATGTTTTGAAATGGCCAAGTCAAAGTCCTGACCTTAATCCAATCGAAATGTTGTGGAAGGACCTGAAGTGAGCAGTTAATGTGAGGAAACCCACCAACATCCCAGAGTTGAAGCTGTTCTGTACAGAGGAATGGGCTAAAATTCCTCCAAGCCGGTGTGCAGGACTGATCAACAGTTACCGGAAATGTTTAGTTGCAGTTATTGCTGCAAAGGGGGGTCACACCAGATACTGAAAGCAAAGGTTCACATACTTTTGCCACTCACAAATATGTAATATTGGATCATTTTTCTCAATAAATAAATGACCAAGTGCAATATTTTTGTCTCATTTATTTAACTGGGTTTTCTTTATCTACTTTTAGGACTTTTAGAAAACCTGATGATGTTTTAGGTCATATTTATGAAGAAATATAGAAAATTCTAAAGGGTTCACAAACTTTCATGCACCACTGTATGTATATATATATATATATATATATATATATATATATATATATATATATATATATATATATATATACTAGTAACTAATATCATTTTATTATCGATTTGAACTCCTTCAATTACTGTAATCTGTAATCTATAATCTATAATCTGCACTTACATTGTGTCTCACATAATTCACTACTATAGCATCATGCAAGATGCACATATACCACAATTAATCTCTGCTAGAGTAGGTAAGCTGCTGTAAAACAGGTCACCAGAGAGATGGAAAATCTTCTGGACTTCAGAAACTAAGAAATAAATTAATGAATATTTAAATAATTAACATTCTACATAATCAGAATCAACAACATTTTAACATCTGTTGTTTAGATTACACCCACCTTCTCCAGTATCTTTCTCAAAAGTATTAGGTCATCTTTTCCAGGTTTTGTTTTTTTAATTAAAATTGTAGCTCTCATCATCAGAAACCTTGCATTTTTCAAAAAATTATCCTCCTTTTTAGATGCTATTTTACTTTTAAAAGATAAAAGAAAAGAACAGATAAGTATGCAACATGACATCAGCTTAACATTCTGACTGTATTTGGCTATTAAATGTAGGACAGCTTCATGGTCTTTAGTCTAGGTCTCTACAAATGGTTTAAATGATAAGTGAAATACATGTAGCTTACCTTTGTTGTTTAGTTTTTTTTCCTTCTTTTATCTGTGTGAGAAATTACAATGAAGCACGTTACTGATGTGCATTATAAAAATCAATCTAAAAAGAAAAGTTAGAGCATTGTTACCTCCTCCATGTTGAAAGTAATTGTGACAGCTTAGCAATGCTTATAGTTTTGTTTTACATCAGAGCGTAAAAAGGAGTGCCCTGTTGTGTTAAATCTGCCAGGATAGACCAGTACACTCAACTAGATTCATACTGCATGTGAAATTAAACTTTTAAATTTGGATTTAAACATTTTTAAATCTGATCTGGCCACTTGCAGCCATATTACACCAGCCTAACTAGCATTATGTTAAAGTTTACAGTTTAGTTTTTAAAAGCATTACAATATTAAATGTTTGTAATTCTACTAATTATGTGTGTTATGTGTACTAAACTGTACTAAATTGAGACTATTATAAGTACATTTAATTTAACTTAAGTATGCTACTGCATGTGAATTCAACTCCATGTTTCATATTCACTTAAAGTGAAATGAAAGCACATTTAAGAGTACATTAGAGATGTTTTAAAAATAGACATCAAATATATTTTAGACTTGAGAGTAAACACATATTGTTAGTTGTGATTCTTTGTCGTCCATAGCGATATACAGTATTTACCATTTACTCACTGATCTCCAATTCTTGTCTGTGTGCAGGTGCCATCAATCAGCCAGCAGAGGTTGAATTCTCTTGTCTGCCGTTAGCTGAGCTGAGATTCGAACTCACAAGTTTGAGATGTCAGCTGTGGTATAAAATTGTGTTTCACAGCTGCACCACCTGAGTGCTGCCATCATGTTTAAATTAATTCCTACTTTTACAGGTTAAGATTTCTTTTCAGATGGAAAGGGAAGGCCGAAAGATTTATACCAGCTTGTTGTTGAAGTGAATGTTTTACATGTTATTAAAAATACATAAGATGTTATTAAAAAGTACCTGAATGTGTTCTTTAATATGATTATTTATTTGTGTTACATTAGAATTAAAGCACATTGAAATATATTTAAAATGATAATAGTTTAATGTAACAAAAGTTGTAAAAAGTTTTACTACTGTACCAATGAAAGACGTTCTGATACACTCAAGTAAACCTTTGTATAATGTGCTAAAAGTGTTCTTTAAGTGAATTACTATAGCAGTTGTTAAAACATACTTAGCAAAAATCTATTTGAAAACAAGTTTTTGAGAAGTATATTAAATTAAATGAAACTTAATTCTAACTAAAGGTATCATTCATGGTAATGCATTTATTGAATGTTTACTAATATATTTGTAACATGTTTGAAATATGTACATACATATGCATTTTTGCACTAGGCACTAGGGATTTTTTTTACATTTACTTAGATTTTGTGTAATTGCAGACAGGATGAACCTGAGATATTTCATATGTTTTGTCTGGTCAACTTTATTTCATTTATTAATAAACATCCATTCCTGCATTTCAGGCCTGCAACACATTCCAAAAAAAGTAGAACTTTATGCGGCTTCTGGACATGGTTGACAAAAGGCTTCTTTTTTACACAGTACAGTTTTTAGTATCATTTGTGCAGTAACTCTGGATTGTAGAGCTTGATAAAGGTTTGATAAACTAATCCCTCACCTATGTGGTTATATCAGCTATTGTTGAGTGGAGGTTCTTGATGTCGTCTGAGGGATGGAAGATCACGAGAGTTCAGCTTAAGCCTGCACCCTTGTCCTTTACACACTGAAATTCATCTTGATTCCTTGAATGGTTTAATGATATTCTGCACTGTAGAGGGAGAAATATGCAAATCCCTTCCAATCTTTCTTTGAGGTTCATTGTTTTTAAAGATTTCAATCATTTTCTCACACATTTGTTGATAAACTGGATCCTCTGATCATCTATACTCATCAGAGACTCAGCCTTTAAGGGATACTGTTTTTGTTCTAGATGACATCACCTGTTTGAAATAATCCTTATTCATACCTTATTTATATTTTTACCTTTCCACTGTCCAACTTTTTCTGGAATGTGTTACAGGCCTGAAATGCAGGAATTAATGTGTATTAACAAATAAAATAAAATTACCCAGACAAAACATGAAAAAAATATATTGGGTTCAAACTGTCTGCAATCAAATAAAAGTCAATAATCTGCATTTTCCATACTGTAACAACTTTTTTCTTGGTAATTTAAAGCAAACTAGAAAAGAAAGGAATAAATGCTTTATTTTGTATGTCTACTATACATAACAGAGTTATATACAGTGTATCACAAAAGTGAGTACACCTCTCACATTTCTGCAAATATTTTATTATATCTTTTCATGGGACGACACTGTAGACATGAAACTTGGATATAACTTAGAGTAGTCAGTGTACAACTTGTATAGCAGTGTAGATTTACTGTCTTCTGAAAATAACTCAACACACAGCCATTAATGTCTAAATGGCTGGCAACATAAGTGAGTACACCCCACAGTGAACATGTCCAAATTGTGCCCAAAGTGTCAATATTTTGTGTGACCACCATTATTATCAGTGCCTTAACCCTCCTGGGCATGGAATTCACCAGAGCTGCACAGTTTGCTACTGGAATCCTCTTCCACTCCTCCATGATGACATCACGGAGCTGGTGGATGTTAGACACCTTGAACTCCTCCACCTTCCACTTGAGGATGCGCCACAGGTGCTCAATTGGGTTTAGTCCATCACCTTTACCTTCAGCTTCCTCAGCAAGGCAGTTGTCATCTTGGAGGTTGTGTTTGGGGTCGTTATCCTGTTGGAAAACTGCCATGAGGCCCAGTTTTCGAAGGGAGGGGATCATGCTCTGTTTCAGAATGTCACAGTACATGTTGGAATTCATGTTTCCCTCAATGAACTGCAGTTCCCCAGTGCCAGCAACACTCATGCAGCCCAAGACCATGATGCTACCACCACCATGCTTGACTGTAGGCAAGATACAGTTGTCTTGGTACTTCTCACCAGGGCGCCACCACACATGCTGGACACCATCTGAGCCAAACAAGTTTATCTTGGTCTCGTCAGACCACAGGGCATTCCAGTAATCCATGTTCTTGGACTGCTTGTCTTCAGCAAACTGTTTGCTGGCTTTCTTGTGCGTCAGCTTCCTTCTGGGATGACGACCATGCAGACCGAGTTGATGCAGTGTGCGGCGTATGGTCTGAGCACTGACAGGCTGACCTCCCACGTCTTCAACCTCTGCAGCAATGCTGGCAGCACTCATGTGTCTATTTTTTAAAGCCAACCTCTGGATATGACGCCGAACACGTGGACTCAACTTCTTTGGTCGACCCTGGCGAAGCCTGTTCCGAGTGGAACCTGTCCTGGATAACCGCTGTATGACCTTGGCCACCATGCTGTAGCTCAGTTTCAGGGTGTTAGCAATCTTCTTATAGCCCAGGCCATCTTTGTGGAGAGCAACAATTCTATTTCTCACATCCTCAGAGAGTTCTTTGCCATGAGGTGCCATGTTGAATATCCAGTGGCCAGTATGAGAGAATTGTACCCCAAACACCAAATTTAACAGCCCTGCTCCCCATTTACACCTGGGACCTTGACACATGACACCAGGGAGGGACAACGACACATTTGGGCACAATTTGGACATGTTCACTGTGGGGTGTACTCACTTATGTTGCCAGCTATTTAGACATTAATGGCTGTGTGTTAAGTTATTTTCAGAAGACAGTAAATCTACACTGCTATACAAGCTGTACACTGACTACTCTAAGTTATATCCAAGTTTCATGTCTATAGTGTTGTCCCATGAAAAGATATAATGAAATATTTGCAGAAATGTGAGAGGTGTACTCACTTTTGTGATACACTGTATGTTTTACTGTTATAATTACACAAAATTCTTCTCTTTAATATAGCCTGTATTGGTGCTGGGCATGTTCCTGGGTTCATTATCAGCAATTGTGCTGTATTATATTTGCTGATGGTCAGTTTTAGAGTGAATTATACTTCTGCACATGTTTCTAGCATTACACAGCATGGTCCATGCAGTATACCAGTTAGCTAAGTTTATTCTTTTATATTGTTTGTATATGAGGAGGTGAGGAGAGCAGAGAGAAAGCAGGGGTTCGCTAACCAATACTAAAAGTTATTTCTGTTATCAGGTATGCATACGTTTCTGTATAAAGTTGTTAAAACATGAGATATTCTCTTAAGCACTTATGTGTTAATGTTATGTTAATGTAGCATTGCACAGTAGTGACGTCATCACTGTATGCACCCGTCTAGTCTGTCAATGAATCCAAGTTACTATTGTTAATAAGCTGTTGTTATTTTTTATAATTTTAATACATTATATTGTTATCTATACTATAAGCCCTGCTTTCGTGGCCTTTGATTTTTATCATGTATGAGCAGCTGAGGAGAGTAGAGAGAAAGCAGGGGCTTGCTAATCAATACTAAAGGCTGTATTATTTCTGTTATCAGAATAAAACCAATGAAAACACAAGAGTTCATTTGTTTATTGGTGGTCACAGTATCTACACTGTAAAAAAATATTACCCTATATCTACTCAAAATTGAGGCAACAGATTACACGCAATACTATTAAGTAAATACTACTAGGCTTCATCTTCATTTTGATTCAAAAGTAATCAATTATAACACTTTAAAAAATGCATTTAATTTGAGTAGAGTTAATACAATATATTAAATATTTAATTTTAATCTATACAAAAGTATTAAGTAGATTCAAAGTTCAAACTTGAATTAGTACTAATAAAATTGAGTTGACTATAGAGGACTCAATTAGCCATATTTACTCAGTAAAATTAAGCCAACAGAACAATAATATTAATGACATGAATAACTGTAAATGGAAAACATGAAAAAGAACCAATTCAGAGGTTAATACTCGATTTGAATACTTAAAAATAAAGTTATCCCAGCTGAAATTTTAATTCTTTAACTGCTTAAACAAAAATGTCCTTTAATTTTTAAACAGAAAAGAGTAAAGCAGTTTTGATCATTTAACATACAACAATTGGGACAGTACGAAAAATACGAAATGCAGAGTTTCTTACATTTCCTTTGACTTTTATTGAATTGCAGACAGAATAATCCCAAGATATTTCAGTTTTTGCCTGGTCAGCTTTATTTCATGTGTTAGTAAACATCCATTCTTGCATTTCAGGGCTGCAGCACCTTCCAAAAAAGCTGGGATGGTAAAGCATTTACCACTTTGTAATGTTGCCATTCCGTCTCAACACAAAGATGTTTTGGCACCTTGAATACCTAGCAATGAAGTGTTCTGGTGTATTTTGTGCCATTGTTCCTGAAAACATGTCTTAAGGTGTGCAACAGTACACGGTTGTTGTCATAGTCACTTCTTACAAAATTCTCCACACATTCTCTCTAGTAGGCCAGTCCAATACTTGGCCCTCTTCTTCCACAGCCATGCCTTTGTAATGTCTGCCGGCTGGGATAACTGAGGTTTAGCACATAGGTCAAGCCAAGGAAGTCAGCACAAGCCATAGCATTATCTTTTAGTCCTGTGATGACATGCGCTCCCTTAATAATAATCATGATGTCCTTTAATGTGTCACCTGCAGAAGCTCTCACGTTCATCATCACAACTACTGCCAATGAGGGCTGGTCCACTTCTAAACCTTCCGGGTCCTGCAACATCAATTATTATAGTATGAAAAGTGTCAAAAGTAATTTGTTAATACTTTAATTTGTCTTGTCAAAACATGCAGTTAATAAACATTAAATTTTTGGACTAATTGTCACATTAACAAGTTTCATTTTAATTACATTTTTATAGTTTTATCTTTATTAGAATGAAATGTACCAAATTGGAATAATTAAAATATGTCTCACAAATGACTGAATATTAAGATAATTGAGGTTTGCACAAAAAAAAAAGACTCGTTATGTTGTGGTTAACCAAGTTAACTAACCTGACATGAGGTTTAAATTAAGTTAACTATGTTTTCTCTAACAAGCTTAGCATGTTTACAAATGAATGCAAAACTTTACCAGCCTCAGATAAAACTTCATTCAGCTAGCCATCTGTGTGTTATCGAGTTTTAACTTTGCTCTCGACACTGGGTTAAAGTTGTTTCCTCAATGCATTAAAATGAGAAAAGTTTTTATTAGCTAGGTTACTTACCTCAGCCAACAGAGATATTTGCCAAGTTACAAAAAAAAGCTGAAAAATGAACCACCTAACTACCTCAGTTAACAAAATGGCAAGCCTGAAGAACAGGTCCAACAGACCCGGAAGTGCTTGTAAATTGAAAGCAACTTATTTATATAACTTATTATTTTTATATTCACACAAATAAAATAAGTAGATTATTGTATTTTGCTTCTGAAATAGTTCCATTCCAGTCAGGTTTTCCCAAGAAAGGAAGTCAAGGAATATCTCGATATTTTTTTCTGAATGGCGATATACGATATATATCTCGATATTTTTTTATTCCATAAGGTAATAACAAAAAGACACTTCTGAGACAAAGCTACATGTTCCAATTTTTTTACAGGCACTTTTATTAATATTAAAAAGAGCTATTCTAAGAAAAAAAAAAGTTGTTTTCTAAGGCATCTCCTGTTGTCTAACGTGAATTACAAATATATTGTCTGGCCCTTTAAGAATGTTAAGTGTACTATAGGGCGCAGGGAGCGAGTGTGTAGGGAAGATGTTGGAATGACACGGTTTCCGGCTGAGCTTGTGTGACATTAAAAGTAAAACCCCGTTAAAGTAAACCCCTCGTTAACCCCCCACCCCCCCATGTTTGGACCTTATACATTATTTTATGTATATGTCGCCACAACATAAACATTTACATTAATATTTTCTTTTACTGTATAGAACTCAGTTCTGTAATACAGGCAGAACTAATCGTTCATGTTACTGTGTAACTATTACAACATTTAATGCATTTTAATCAGCGTTCTGCTTCATGCACTGTATTATTATTTAACAGCTTTATTTGTTGTTTAATTGCTGTTTGCTCCTTGTTTACTGCAGAGTTAGTTCATGCAATTTAATAATGTTTGGTTGTTTATTGGCCGACAACAAGAAATACTATAATAGAAGATAAATAAATAAATGACGTGTCGGACGTCGGGCGATCGTCCAGTATAAACTAACACGACCACGTACAACATCCAGTACAGAAATCCCCATAATGTTTGATTTTTACAGATAGAGAAAATATATGCACATCACATATACAAACACAAGAGTCAGAACAACAGGAGACGCACCGTTACGTTATTATTACTTTCTCAACACTTAATGTGAAGTAAATACGTGCATGTCAGCGCGTGCATGCGCTTGTGTTGGTTTTTGAAACGAATAACGACTCGTTTTCTTGTTTTTTAACTTTGGGATTTGAAGTGAAAAACGAATGAAGGTACACAGAGCTGGAACCTTTTATCTGGACTTGTTTTCGGCATTCTCTACAGAATACATTATTCTGCTGCTCATCTGACACTTTGAATTCGAACCATCTCCAAAAAATTACAAAATTAGTCATTATTTTTATTTTTAGTAAGCAGCTCCTCTTCCATAGCTTCTGTCACGTCTTTATCCGTCTCCATGCTATCGCTGCCTGCAGGACTTACTGGTGAAGCGGTGGGGAGGGGCGAGTTGTGTTCAGTGAGGGAGAGGGGCGGGGCAGTGAGGGAGAGGGGCGGGGCAGGTGAACATGTGCAGAGACAAACTGGGAGAAGAGAAAGACGAACTGTCGGATCTAACTGGAACGCAACATTTATATCGATATACGCGATATTGTCTTATCTTATATCGCGTATGAAAATATATCGATATTTTTAAAATATTCATATATCGCCCAGCCCTAGAAGTCATACATGTCGGTTATTGTCAATGTTATCCAAGCACCCATCCTGCTGGTAGCAGAGCTGAGATTTAAACTTTTGAGTTCGAAAGGTCAGCTTGAGATGTCGAGGTGTGCTGGAGGGGGACATCTCTCACCGAGCCATCTCCTTCTATGAACTTCAACATAGCTGGACATTAATGATTTATGTGATGTCTCTATGGTGTCCTTTTTTATTGTTGAACAACAGATAGCTGGCTGCTGTATTTAAACAAAGTAAGAAAAAACAAAGAAAATATAATTAATTTACTACAATCTATTAGCTATTAGGAAGATGGTATGTTCATAACAGTTACATGTTATTTTATTACATAAGACAAAAAAAAAACCACTCACCTCATTTGACAGTATCTGATCAACATATTCCAAACTTTTTAAAAATTCTATCTTCATGTTCTCAAACATGTCCTGGTTTTTCTTGCTTGTCTCTGTAACTCTCTGTGATCTCTCCTTTTCATTACATTCATCATCTTCCTGACATTAAAATATTATATAATAATATATTTTTCATACAACACTTCTTACAACACTTTATATGGATGATGATCCTTTGCAGATGGTTAGTAGAGATTTATTTACTAGTGGATAATACTTTCACAATATCTCAACATAAGTATTTTCACTTAAAGCAGTTACTCTATCAATTCATTTTTTGCTGTCTGCTGTATTAAAAATATAAATACAGCAAATGTTTAACTTTTGTGCCATCTATCTATGTGGTGTGTTCCAATTCATTGTTGATTTTTATGATTAAGTAAAGCTGGTAACTTATCTGTGCCCATGTAAATAGGCATGGTTTGACGGCACTTTGACACAAACATTATGGTAGGACTTTACATTACAGTGGTGTTCTTTACAGTGGTGTTCAAAAAAATAGCAGTCCAACACCATTAACCTGATAAATCACTGTTTTTAGTAGAAGTGATATTTCTACATAGCAAAAAAAATACTTGAAAGTGTAGTAGAGTAATGAAAACAAAACAAACCCAACAATTAGGACATGCATGCCGTTCATTCTGAGTAATCAAAGCATTGATTGAAAGGGGCTTGTTCAAAATAATAGCAGTGAGGAGTTCAATTGGTGAAGTTCTGTAAAGGATTAACACAAACTGGCTAAATGATGTTAATGTTTTGATTTAGAATTGAAAGTGTAGTATTTTCAGTGCATTTGCATTTATGGAAATGAAAGTTATTATAATGATTTTGTGCTTTATTCACTTTTTTAAAATCACTATTTTTTTATCACTACTGTAAGTGGGCAATGAAATGGAAGTTGGAATATCATTTACGATAAAAAAACAATTTTTTGCCCCAACTGCAGAAAGCAATCATAGATTTTCAGTCTGGCATGTCATTTGGAGCTACTTCACAAAATTTCACAAACATCTACAAACAACAATTAAAGTACATGTAATCATGGTCTCCTAACCAAAGACAGGATGTATGATTTTAGTTTAACTAGTTGTTTGTCATATACTTATGTAGGACTTTTACACAAAAGCTTTATTTAACCATTAGTCTATTTAACTATTTTTTTTCTAATAAATTTGGATGTACATACCATGTCCTGAAATCTTTGGCCAGAGTAGTATTGTTTGATGCCCGGAAACTGGACCCCACACTCAAAAAGCTCTGTTAGGTTATTGGCAACTAGATGCAGGTGTTCATCTTCATAAGCATATACGTTTCCATCCTCACACACCATCAACACCAACTCATTACTGAGTTCATCATGATAGAAGTTTTCTAGTACTCCTATCACCTCCATAAACATGTGATCAGGTAGATAGAACTGCTCCCACTTTTTCAATAAGTCAGGTTCATCTTTAAACCATGTGTTTTTGAAAGACCCAACTCTGAAAGTGAATTTTTCAACTTTATTTAGTCTCAGCTTTTTCCCACGATGTTTTGACACAATCTGACTGATCTTTTGAAGATAATTTTCTGCAACATTCAAACAAGTCAAGTGATTATCAAGCCATGACAGATCCAGACTTTTTTATTTATATATGTTTTGTCTTTGTGCTTTAAAATCTTACCATTTTTACAGTCAGGAAGGAGGAAGTCCTTCTTGATTTTACCCTGTTTACTAAATAGTGAACAGCAAAAAAAGCAATAACATCAGAGTTATTTAATAGACCACTGACCTCTAATAAAACAACATAATTTGAGAACTTGAGAAAGAGAAATTATTGTGAACAAAATAAACGAATGATAATAAATAATTCTAGTTTGTAGATGTAGTTTAACAACGTATTATGGAGATCAGCAAAGATAAAACATCATAATTATGTAACAATTGATAAACATGTTATAACACTAACAGCTCCTGAAGATTTTCCAGAAATATTAAATGTAACTTACCTCATTGTACAAGAGTACTAGAAGTGCCGATAATTCAGTACAAGCACAATAAATCTGTGCTTATGTTCTGTGGGTGGTGACTATAAGGCAGGTCTATACAGGTGTGTTGTTTGGTTACACAGGATTTGTTTTCAGCTCTACTTTGTTGTAGTTCCAGGGGTGTTGTAGTGGGGTGAAAAGTGGGACTGAGTTACCAGGGCCCCAAGTCGGGGGAGGGCCCTTGAGGAGTCTAGAAGGAGTCTGGACTGGGGTGCCCATGGGCACTGCTTGTGCATAGGGCCCAGAATTTGGTGCTACGCCCCTGTGTAGTTCTATAGGATTTGGTTCAGGTGACAGACTTCTAGATGCCATTCTAAAGCCTCTTTAACTGACAAAAATTGTACCTTTATGTGTGAGCTTTGTGATTACAAAGACATTTGTAATGAAAAGCAATTTTTCAGCCACTTTTCAGCCAGTACATCTATGAATACATACAATTCAGTTAGCTGCTCTTGGCAAGAGTGAAGACGTAAAACTTTGAGTTTGACAAATTTCTTGAGCCTTAACTTAAGGACATTGCTGTTCTAGAGGAGGAGGGAGCATTTTTTGATCCACCAAATCGTCGAGTAAAAGGAACAATTTTCTGTGTTTGTGCAGACAACCTTGCAGCACACGCACTTACAGGAGAGTTTCTTGGTCAAACATTTTTGTAGGTTCTGTTTAGTTAGCCGAGAAACATTAGCAGATTCAGTGTACCCACATTTTCAGTTGAGATCTCCAGCTCAGCACAATGCAGTTTTAAATGAGCCCCAGTGATAAAGCCTCTGTTGATGGCATTAAGAGTGAGTGTGTGATCAGCAAGTACTTAATAGATTTCCACCCAGTCACCAGCTTTCCTCCAGATATTTTGCATGATCTCTTGGAGGGAATTGTCCCTACTGAATTAGCTTTATGTTTTTAAAAAAAACTGACAGTGAATGGTTTCTTTTCATTGGATGCTGTCCAAAACATCATTTTCTTATAAAGGCACAGATAAAATCAACAAACCTCACACAGTCCCCAAGTCTAGTTTTTTAAAAAGGAACAATTGGGGGCAATTGCCACGAAAATTAGACATTGTTAAGGTTGTTACCTCTTATGATCGGTGGCCTTGTGCCTGAAAATGAACCTGCTTGGGAGATCCTAATGGATCTTAAAGATATTACTGAGATTCTTGTTTCTTCGAAATTCTCAGATGAATCATTGAATTACTTGCAATGTAAAATATCTGACTTATTTCTTCAGACCTTTCCTGATGTGCATCTGTGTGGAAGCTACTTTTTGGAAGTTACTTTTATTGCACTGTTGCCTATTGTGTGAAGCACTTAGTTGTGTGGATCCAAGGCTAAATTTATTGCACTGATTAATTCCTGTTTAAATTTATTGCAGTGTTGCATTTATTGCACAGATACACTGATCAGGCATAACATTAAAACCACCTTCTTGTTTCTACACTCACTGTCCATTTTATCAGCTCCACTTACCATATAGAAGCATTTTGTAGTTCTACAATTACTGACTGTAGTCCATCTGTTTCTCTGCATGCTTTGTTACCCCCCTTTCATGCTGTTCTTCAATGGTCAGGACTCTCCTAGGACCACTACAGAGCAGGTATTATTTAGGTGGTGGATCATTCTCAGCACTGCAGTGACACTGACATGGTGGTGGTGTGTTAGTGTGTGTTGTGCTGGTATGAGTGGATTAGACACAGCAGTGCTGCTGGAGTTTTTAAATACCGTGTCTGCTCTATTACACACTCCTACCTAGTTGGTCCACCTTGTAGATGTAAAGTCAGAGACGATCACTCATCTATTGCTGCTGTTTGAGTTTGTCATCTTCTAGAACATGAGTGGTCACAGGTTGCTGCCCACAGGGCGCTGTTGGCTGGATATTTTGGTTGGTGGACTATTCTCAGTCCAGCAGTGACAGTGAGGTGTATAAAAACTCCAGCAGCGCTGCTGTGTCTGATCCACTCATACCAGCACAACACTAACACACTAACACACCACCACCATGTCAGTGTCACTGCAGTGCTGA
Source organism: Trichomycterus rosablanca (assembly GCF_030014385.1). Taxonomy (NCBI): domain Eukaryota; kingdom Metazoa; phylum Chordata; class Actinopteri; order Siluriformes; family Trichomycteridae; genus Trichomycterus; species Trichomycterus rosablanca. The sequence continues at coordinate 50,050,532 of NC_085989.1, forward strand.
GAATGATCCACCATCTAAATAATACCTGCTCTGTGGGGGTCCTGACCATTGAAGAACAGGGTGAAAGGGGGGTAACAAAGCATGTAGAGAAACAGATGGACTACAGTCAGTAATTGTAGAACTACAAAGTGCTTCTATATGGTAAGTGGAGCTGATAAAATGGACAGTGAGTGTAGAAACAAGGAGGTCGTTTTAATGTTATGGCTGATCTGTGTAGGTTACCACCTGTTGATTGCTTTTTGATTCATGTGTGGATGAAACGTTGTTCCACCTCATTATTTACTTGAAATATTTACTTTTTAAAAATAAAAACAATGTTAATCTTACTGTTGATTTTGGCTTTGTGTACTATTTTGTATGTCAGTAACTATAAGGGCTAATTCAAATTCATTTTATATGTACACAACTTTATTACTTGAATTAATAAGTCATGCCAATTTAAATTGACATTTGAAAATGAATACAGATTACTTTTTAATATGATTTGATGCAACATAAAATAAGTTTGGTGCACTTAAGTTGTACTTGATGAGTTCATTCAACTTTGCACAAACAGGGTCTGCTTACTTAAAAAAAAATGATTGCAAAATGTTGACTTATTTTTTTGTTAAAGTTTGACCTTTTTTACAGTGAAGCTGACTGACTGCCTAATAAAACTCAACAACACTATGTGACAGAAACCCATAGAAAACCAAGACCTGGGAGTATGCTATAGTTCCTCTTGTATATGAATGTAAATCCATTAAAACCATTAAAATCTGGGTGTTCAAAATTCTCCAGAATATGTTAAACAGAAGTTAAACAGTGTTAAACTTGCTGTGACTGTTCTGGACAGTCTGTATTGCCTCTAAATATTGTAGTCCAATCAGCGTGGAGTTGTGTTCAGTACAGTACCACCCCTTTTAGGTTTGAAAACCCCCCAAGCAACGCAGTCCAGAACCGGGGCTGCATGTCAGTGTGAAGATAGATTATGTAAAATGTTGTTTGCCCTTTTGAAAAAAAAATGTTACATGATGTTCTTTATGTTGTTTTGCCTAAATTATGGTTTTGATTTATTATTCTAAAGAATAAAAATAATGAATATTAAACAACCCTAACTGCCTACCCCCCGCTCCCGATCAGCTAAACACCCAACATCCCAGCCCCCACCCTATGCCTTCCGTCAGCCCAGGGTGTTCCTTATTTCTAGTTCTGAAAGTTGGCAACCCTAATTGGAGCAGCTAGCGATCTCGTCAACATACCATTAGCTCAGGATCTGCTGCACCTAAAATAAAATGCTGATGATGAAGACTGAATTAAATTGTTAGTGTGAAGCTTTACTTCATTTTATGATTAATGGTAAAGCTGCTCTCTCTCTCTTCATGTTCAAAGTTATTTGTGAGGGCAAACTGACAGATGAATTAAGATGTTAATTATTTAAGCTTTAATTTACCCATTGAACGGGTCACCTTGGCCATCATCGCAACAATTGCCCCCCCCTGTGAGATTTGGCAGAAGCCGCCACTGATTCTGGCTTGTTTTTTTTGTTTTTTTTATTTTAACAGCAATCATAACAGCATTCATTTTAAGGTGTCATTAAAGTAGCAAAAGTTTATATTTACAATAAATTATGTCTAGAATTTTATGAAACATTCATCATGAGTGCTAATTAAACATGCTAATTATTTTTTAAATTCTGTAGTTATGAAGAGATTTGTTTAAGGATTGAAATGTGATTAAGACATTATTAAAGTTATCAAGTATAAAGACGTGTCTTGGGTAGAATTGTTTAAGGTTATAGCAGAATTATAAGATTGTACAGTGAAAACAAATCAAAGCCACATGTCAAAAAAGAAGCATTAACATTCATATATACATTCATACAGCAATAATTTCATTTAGTCATTCCGAGTGCAAAGCTTTTAATTAATTGTGTTATAAACGTTTAAAAAACAAGTTGCTTTGTTTTAGTGGTAAATGTTGCCCCTAATGTCCATGTCTAATTTGTTTCCTACTCGTTCACAGGCTCATATTGCCATCTAGTGGAGGGTTCAGTCAATATCCAGGCATCCCTGGTTTAGATCATGAAGGGTTAATTAATTAAGCTTTTCGTAAATTTAATTAATCTCACATTAAAAAGAGGGAAAAGTAACTTCGCATCACTCACTCACTGTCTCTTTTACCACTGCTTTATTCTCTTCAAGGCTGTGGTGAGTCCAATTTACTGGGCATAAGATAAGATAAGATTAGATTAGATAAGATGCCTTTATTGTCATTGCACAGTGTACAACAAAATTGAGTAGCAATCCAACGGTGCTTACACATACAATAAGTAAAAAATTGAAGCAAAAATTATATACATATACACAACACACACACGTGTAAGGTAGGAAACAGCCTGGATAGGTGACCAGTCCATCACATGGCAAAGACGCAATGATACTCACACACTCTCATACCTAGATCAACATTTAGTCTGACTGCATGTCTTTGTATTGCGGAAGGAAACCGGAGCTCCTGAAGGAAATCCACACAGACACTGGGAGAACATGCAAACTCCACACAGAAAGGAACCAAACCTAGGACCTTCTTGCTGTGAGGTGACAGTGCTACCCACCGAGCCACTGTGGTTCAGATGGGATCGGACTGTATTATCATTTTAAAGTAAATATTTCAATCAGCAGAATCGCATCGCATGTATGATGTGCACAACGTTAATTACGTGCGTTTATTAATGAACGTTTACGTTAGCTTGTCAGAATCTCTCAATGAGGTCTGTTCCACTGCACTATTTTACACTAAAAACTACACTATTCCATAATGCTCCAGATTGCATCATTCTAAATAGGTATCGGTGAGTAAAAAAATACATGTACTTGTACTCGGTTGGGAAAAAATGGTATCGATATGCAGACACGGGAGCAGCTAAAGCAAACTAAGGTTTTAGAAAAGCTTCAGTACTCACAACCTCCTGATGTTTCCTGTAGAGAATCGATTCAGTGAATCACTGTAGAGTCATGAATCAAAGTAGCGGAGATTAGGAATCGGTTCATTTAGAAGTTCATTCCCAAACATCCACATTGTCGAAAAACAGTTTGTAGAACAATTCTGGCAGTAAAATGTCCAGATGTTTGACGAACATGAAAATATTCCGAGTTATAAGCAGATTTAAATCAGTTTGAAGCGTTTTCGGAGCGTTTTATCCAACACGTGAAGTCTTCATCACAAACAATAACCGACTCCAAGATTTCTGAACCGAACTGCGCTTTTATTATTATTATTATTATTATCATTAGTAGTAGTACTGAGCTTCAACCTGGTCCAGGTCTCCCAGTTACACGCTCCGTATCTCCTAATAAAGTAAGTTTTACCCGGAGCGACACACAACACTGCAGCATGTTTCCTCCCACCTGTACCGAGCTCACTGACAGCGGTTTCAACCAGTAGCGGCTCAGGTGCGCAGGAAGCCGCTTTATGTGGGTGGGGCTATAACTGCACCTGACAGTGTGACGCAATACAGCCGAACTTTCTAGACCCTGTTCCAGGTGCTGGGTAATGAGTACTGGAGCCTAGTGGTGTGCGATACTGTAAACTTTGTTATCGATCCGATACCAAGTAAATACAGGGCCAGTATCGCCGATATCAATCCGATACTGATACCTTTTAATAATTAAGGTAGATGCATCATCAAATTGTTAAATCTGAATAAATTTTCATGATCTTTATGTGTATTTTTGTAAGACGTTTTTTGTAAGTAGCTGCTTGTCAATAAATTCAGTAGTTTAAAGCGGTCTGATTTCTTGTTTCTGGTGCTTTACTTTCTCACAATGTTACCATCATGGCGTATCACCACAAAGCAGCTAACTCATACCATATAGTTGTGTTTGCTGGGTGAATAAATATGTACATTTTTAATAGTGACCGAACACATGTGTCCTTGTTAATTTAAAATAAAAGGTCTATGCTATTCTGTTTATTCTGTTTACATTTATAAGCACAAAGTCAAAGAAAGCTTATTTACCAAAACACACGGAATAACAGCCTCACTACATGCTCCCATTCAGTCGCGTAGGCTGCGCAAAGTGCGTCCGTACTTTATGTACGTGTGCATTATGGTAGCACTGTCGCCTCACAGCAAGAAGGTCCTGGGTTAGTTCCCCTGGTGTGGCGATCCGGGTCCTTTCTGTGTGGAGTTTGCATGTTCTCCCCGTGTCTGCGTGGGTTTCCTCCAGGTGCTTCAGTTTCCTCCCACAGTCCAAAGACGTGCAAGTGAGGTGAATTGGAGAAACAAAATTGTCCATGACTGTGTTTAATATAACCTTGTGTGAACTGATGAATCTTGTGTGATGAGTAACTACCGTTCCTGTCATAAATGTAACCAAAGTGTAAAATGTTTTGACATTAAAACCCTAATACAGACATCCAAGTTGCAAAAACTCATTTCAGGGAGGTACCCCCGGACACCGAAATCCCCCCCTGAGCTGCTAACTGAGCTACATTGCCAACTGTTCGCGTCACAAACACATTAATGTGTACTACATAGTGCACTAGATAGTGTGCAAGATAAAATATTTATGTTTCTTACATAATGCTTTAGGTAGCATATTATTTAACGGATTTAGGTTTCCTACATAGTGCACTAGATTGTATATCTGATAACGGATTTATTTTTCCTACATAGTGCACTAGATAGTATTTTAGATATGAATTTATGTTCCCTACGTAGTGCACTAGATAATGAATTAGACAATTGGTTTATGTTCCCTACACAGTGCACTAGATTGTATATCAGATCACGGATTTATGTTCCCTACATAGTGCACTAGATAGTGTATTAGATAACGGATTTAATACGCGATGGAGAATAAAGTCTGTGTCCGTGCGTGCGCATGTGTGTCGCTCTTGGCCGCTCGTTCGAGATTTTATCTGACTTGCGGGTATCAGGGAGCCGCTATGTGTATGCGGGAGACTCCCAGAACTTCCGGGAGACTTGGGATGTCTGCTAATAAACAAACTTTACATACGTATAGTTTACACTATTATTTCCATAAAATCGCCCCAATTTCTGTATCTGCAAAGCAAAGTATTCAAAAACTTACAATCTTCCAATGCTTACCAATGCACTGATGTCTGTTAGGATTATAACCACGTAACAGCGTGACGTATTGCAGGCAGAGCAGGAGGGGAGACGTGAGGTGAGCATGTAAGATGTGAGAGGAGTCACGTCTGTACACACATGATCTTTACTTTCTGATGAAATAGGAGAAACGTGCGGAGAAAAAGTAAAACTAAAGTATCGATTCCATCACACTAGTATCAATCCAATACAAATACCAACATTGTTATCGTTAATATCAATATTTGGATCAATCGCCCCACCACTACTGGGGCCCTCACTGAGATGAAGCATCTAAAAATGAAAGCTGTATCCAATTGTTTTGGTGTAAAAGACAATTATTGGTGTAAATTCATTAAATAAGAGATGTGAAGAGAGTACAAGTAAATGTTTGGCACTGTCTGAAAACCTAGTGATCTCTCTACATAGACAGCATTTATTACATCATCCTACATGCTCCAGAGAAGAAGGCATGTCTAAATTCTTAGATGCCTTAAAATGCTCCTACTGAGACGTGCTCTTTCTGAGCAATATACGGACCGAAGAACAAGGAGCTCAGTGTAATAAACACGCAGCAATTATATTTTTCGAAAACCCTTTACAACTAAAATATCTTGCATTTATGATCATTTATTCCACTAAATGTACCTTAAATATTTGCAGAGATCACCGGAGTACAAATACAGTCGCTACAGGTCCAGTAAACCTTTGACTTTAACAGTAAATGATAAGCAATAGGGTGACGCAGTGGCTCATGAGACATTCCCGGTTTCCTTCCACAGTCCAAAGACGTCGGGTCTGTCTAAAAACCTAGTGACCCGCCCTGCTCCCACCACCTACCTGATCAGCTGCCTCGGTAGAGAGGATCCTAATAAGACATCAAACTCATAATCAGATTATTTAGACACTCTACTCAGGGTGTGTTCGAAAACCTAGTGATCTCTCTACATAGACACATTTTACGTCATCCTATGTGCGCTCCGGAGAAGAAGGCTGTTCAAATTCTTAGATGCCTTAAAATGCTGCCTAACATGGCAGACAAATGCGGAGCAACCAACAGAGTTCTTTTCAAATGTAGATAAATTCTCATTGATGTTTAATTTGTATAAAGGTGCACAAGTGTCGTTTATTTGTGAATTCAGGCTCTTCAGGGACACTCACTCACTCTCTCACTCATTTTCTTAACCGCTTATCCAGTCAGGGTTGCGTGGGGTGCTGGAGCCTATCCCAGCTTTTCAATGGGTGCAAGGCACACAGTAACACCCTGGACAGGGTGCCAGTCCGTCTCAGGGCAGACACACACACACCCATTCTCCTATAGGGCAATTCAGTGTCTCCAATTAACCTGACTATGTTTTTGGACTGTGGGGGGAAACCGGAGCTCCCGGAGGAAACCCATGCAGACATGGGGAGAACATGCAAACTCTGCAGAGAAAGAACCCGGACCGCCCCGCCTGGGGATTGAACCCAGGACCTTCTTGCTGTGAGGCGACAGTGCTACCCACCAAGCCACCATGTCGCCCCTCTTCAGCTACAGTTTAACCATTTTTAGTACATGAAGGGAGACGTTAGCTGGCATGCTAATGTCGGTTTGAACAGCCTGAGGCTATCTGTGTTAGCTTGGTAAGCTAAAACTGGGGTGATGTAATTGGTGTATTTCTGTCTAAGTCGTGTGTCTAAATAATCTGTAGTATGAGCACTATGTCCTATTAGAACCCTCTCCACTGAGTCAGCTGATCAGGTAGGCAGGAGAACAGCTCAGTAGGTTTTCGAACAGACCCTTGGACAGAGATTACACCAATTAGGTCACTGCAGTTTTAGCTTACTAAGCTAACACAGTTAGCCTCAGGACGTTCAACCCCCTAGCACGCCAGCTAACGTCTCCCTCCGTGTACCGAAAACGATTAAACTGTCCCCGACGAGCCCGAATTTACAAATAAACCACACTTGTATAATTACACCTTTATACAAATTAAACATTAACGAGAATTTATTTATATTTGAAAAGAACTCTGTTGGTTGCCTTTTATTATATTCGTCCACCACGTTTGTCATTTATTGTAAGAAAAGCTGTGCTGCACTGAATGCTGGGATTGCCTTCAGCGCTGAGGAAGTGTCAGACGCTCCCTCGTTATTCAGTCAGATCATCACTCAGAATTAAGGCGCCTCAGTAGGAGCATTTTAAGGGATCTAGGAATATATACACGCCCTCTTCTCAGGAGTGTAGCGTGATGTGAAATGTGTAGAAAGAGAGGTCGGTTTTCACACAGAACCAATGGAGTGTGTGTGATCTAAGCACAGTATCCCACCCTAAATTAAGAAACACCCTGACGAGGTACAGTCTGAGCGCACACGACCTGGCCGTGGAGACGGGGTGACACACCCGGTCCTGGCTGCCCCAAGAGGAGAGGTTGTGCCAGCACTGCACTCTCAGTACAGTAGAGACGGAGCTGCACTTCCTCACCCGGTGTACCAAGTACCACCACATCAGGGTCCAATTCTTCCCCAAATTTAATAACATCAACCCCGACTTTACCTCCCTCCCAGACCCCGACAAACTGCCCCACCTACTGGGGCACACTAGCAGCACTCTATACACACACCTGCCACCAGGTGAGGGACAGTGGGTGACCTTGTCACACACACACGCACACAACAAAGGTTTATTAATACCTAATTAATGTAAATGTCACCATTTTTATTGTTATTTGCACTGTTTATATTATTATTTTATTCTATTTTATTTTCTGTCCTTATTTGTCATGCCAATAAAGCTTCTTTTGAGTTTGAGTTTGACCTGTGATGGACTGGTGACCTGTGCAGGGTGCTTCCTACCTTTTACCTGGTGAGCTGTACCCACCGTGGTGGTAAAACGGACAATGCAAGAATGAGCGATGAGCAATACGCAGAGTCAGAGGCACGCAGGTGAGTGTTGAGGATTGGCTGTATTGATGAAGCATATACATATCAACAAGTCTGTAGTACAACATACACGTTCATACAGTCGCTCTTTATCATGTCACTTTTTACAGGAATACAAAATGAGCAGGTGGAAATGAGATGTACCTTCCATCTTCATCTCTATGGCAACAAACGCTTCGTTTCCGACGGGCGAGGCCGTCGCGCTCGCTCGCTCGTTTTTTTTTTTTTTTACTTATATTTATAATAGCAAAACGATGTCCTGGCCCACTCCCTTTCACACCGCAGTGCATTGTGGGTACTCTGCAGTCATCATCTAGATTAATCAACGGACTGCCGGAACTCGTGAGCGCACCAGTTGTCATTAACTGTGTATCAGACACCGTAGAGTGGGGTGCGACTTCGGAGAGTTGGTTCTTATGAAAAATAACACAGGCACATAATAGGCTTCTCACACACACGCACACCTTCGAAGGCAATAAACGTCCGTTCTCCACGGCAACGACGTCTCCGTGGCAACAGGCTCCCGTCGGCGTGAAGAGATGACGTCGCGACCGACGCATAAAGGAATCTCGTTCTCACGGTGGAGAGTAAAATACTGCTTCAAATCAAACTGGGATAGAAAAATAATGAGAATAATAATAATAATAATATGATAATGAAGAGCGGAACCCTGTGTAAAGTAAAAGAATGGAATACTCAAACGTACTGAAAATAAAACGTCTCAGTCCAGCTTCCTCCACTTTTCATCCGTGTAGTGTTGATACTTTTCCCATAATACACATAATAAACCAAAAAAAAAAAAATTTCCTTTGACACGTCAGTTTTTTCTCATCAGTTTTTAGTGTTTCCTTACACACAAAGTCTTGTATTTTTTACATTCCGATCGCTGTATCCAAAATCAGTGACTCCTGTAAAATTGCTGGTCTCCATTCCTCTGTGCTGCCACGTCGAACATCTGCAGAGAAAACACACACACAGATATTAGTGCGGTGCCCACCGAGGGTCAGCGTCCATGTTCACAACATGTTGAACTAAATTACCCAGGTAAGAACTACAGTAGATCGTTGAGTTACGAACCGTTTACCAGACAAACATTTCGAGCGATCTTTTTCAACTTAACGTATGAACAAATTTCAGATTACGAACTGAGATTCGTGAAACACGTGACGTCACGAACAAGTTCACTCCGACCGTCTCTCTCTCTATATATATACACAGTGAGCAAACATTCGGCCAGTGGACGGTGTTTTTTTCTGTGTTTCCTTTATATTTTGCAAAATTCAATATTAAAATGTCCCCAAAGAATGTGCAGAGGAAGCAGAGTGGTGTGTATCAGACAGAGGGGACAGTGAGTGAGAGAGAAGAAGGAAATCGACGGAGTAAAGTATTCTTTCTTTCGTGCAGTTACACCTACACAATACAACACTACTGTAATAAAGGAAATAATAGAGAGATATGAGAGTTATTGTTGTTTCTGGTAGATACATTTTATATAAAAAGAAGGAAATGTATTATGGTGTATGGTACAGCACACGTACTGTACTGAAATGTAAAGTGTTGTTTTATGTACAGTACTACTGTGTATTGTTGTTTATTATTGTTTATTACAGGAATGTCTATTCTATAATTTAAGATGAAGGGAAAATATACTTATTATTATGTATTTATAACAAAAAAGAGCATTTAAGATATTAGAGAGGTTGGGTAAGGGGGGGTTTGGGAGGTCTGGCACGGATTAATTCTATTTACATTATTTCTTATGGGAAAAATAGGTTTAACTAACAAAAATTTTGACTTAAGAACAGCCCTTCAGAACCAATTACATTCGTAAGTCAAGCGTCTACTGTACCATGACTTTCTACTTGATATTTTAGCTTGCTGGTGGTTACACAAGAAAACACATATGGATTTAGTGAAAAGAATACAATTCTGATAAAGTGAAGTGTATAGCTGACTTATTAAAGTAAAGCCCAACAAAAACCCAAGCGAAAAAATGGGTGTGTTCGAAAACCTAGTGATCTCTCTACATAGACGCATTTTACATTATCCTACGCACTCCCGAGAATGAGGCTGTTCGAAATCCTAGATGCTTTAATATCCTCAATACTAAGGCATCTTAAAATGTCAACGCTATTTTGACTCAGGAACGAGTGAGAATGCGATGCTGCCTCAGTGGCGAAGGATATCCCAGCATTCAGTGCAGCACGACTTTTCTCACAGAAAAATAAAAAACATGGCAGACGGTGTGGAGAAACAAACGTTCTTTTCAAACTTAAATAAATTATTATTGATTTCTAATTTGTATAAACGTGTACGAGTGTGTCAGCAAATGGAAGGAAGATGTTAGTTGACATGCTAGCGCGCTGTGCCACCTCATCACATTGGTTTGAATGGCATGATGCTAACTGTGTTAGCTTAGTAAGCGAAACCCGATGTTATCGCCAAGTGACTTATTAGAATCCTCTCCGCCTGCAAAGGGCTGAGGAATAATGCTGATGGGGGTGTGGCCCTCCGTACACAGTGCCCGTCTGTGTATGAACTCGACTCGTGCAGTCTGTACTGACTGTATGTGCCGGAGTGAGTATGTGAGTTGAAAGGCAATCAGTATAGAGGACGCAATCAGGGTAATTGGACACGACGAGGTTAGGGGAGAAAATTGGGGGGAGAAAGTGGGAAAAATTATAAATTAGAATCCTCTCTACTGAGGCAGCTGCCTGTGTAGGCAGTAAGACAGCAAGGCAGCTCCCTAGGTTTTCCAACACACCCAGTGTAAACCTCAAAAGGTAAAACATGGGTAAAATCCAGGCTCTGCTATGCAGCCACTGTTGGGTCCTTGAGCAAGGCCCTTAACCCTGCCTGCTCCAGGGGCGCCATACGATGGCTGACCCTGCACTCTGACCACAGCTTCCAAACAAACTGGTATATGCGAAGAAAGAATTTCATTGTACTGTACAACTGTATATGTATATATGACAAATAAAGTATATCTTCTTCATAAGCTAGAAAATGTAACATTTACAGTCATGGTTTCTAAGCAGGTGCTTCTATCCAAAATAAATGACATTTGTTAAAATAACACAACAAAACGCTCAGGTTATAGAGGACATGTAAAGAGTAAGTAAATAAATGCAGCCATACAGATGCTCTTCGTAATGAACAGGCACAAATTCCTACAGACATACTTTAAAGTCGTTCCCAGAAGAGCGGTTGTTGTTCTAGCTGAAAAGCACACACTCTTTTAAATACTATATGTTTTTGAACAGGAATGTCCAACAAGCTCATGGTCCAGTGTCCAAATACTTATGGCCATAATGGGTGTGTTCGAAAACCTAGTGAGCTGCCTTGCTGTCTTACTGCCTACACAGGCAGCTGCCTCAGTAGAGAGGATTCTGATAAGTCAGTGACTTATAAGGCAGGTTATTCGAACGCAATACTTAGACAGCGATAACATCGGGTTTCGCTTACTAAGCTAACACAGTTAGCATCATGCCATTTAAATCAATAGGATGAGGTGGCACAGCGCGCTAGCATGTCAATATAACATCTCCCTTCGTGTACCGAAAACGGTTAAATTCGTTGATGAGTCCGAACTTGCAAATAAAAACACTTGTGCAAGATAATACAAGTTAAAAATTAATAATCATTTAATTACGTTTGAAAATAATTCTGTTCGTCTTCGCACCGTCCGTCCGCCATGTTTTTTTTTTTTTTCTGTGAGAAAAGTTGTGCCACATTGAATGCTGGGATATCCTTCGCCACTAAGGCAGCATCTGATGCTCACTCATTCGTGAGTTAAAATAACATTGAAATTTTAAGATACCTAACTAGTGAGCATATTAAGGCATCTAGGATTTCAAACAGCCTCATTCTCGAGAGCGCGTAGGATGACATATAATGCGTCTATGTAGCGAGATCACTAGCTTTCCGAACCCACCCATAGTGTAATTTGTGCAACCTCTCTTAGCTAACAGCACACAGTCTTCTCCTATAATAGTTTATAAGACCAGCAAACACAAAGCAAAGAATCTATTTATTTTTTACAGATGTTCTCCAGCTCCTTCAGATTCTGAGGTTCACGCTTGTGGACTTGCCTCTCCTGCTCTTTTTACTGACCATGGGGTTTGGCTCAGGGGACTGGAAAGGCCAAGGCAGAACCTTAAATGTGTGGTCAGTGAACGTGTGTTATGAAAGCTTCAACCACAGCTGCTCAGTTCAAGCTTCTAGACTGAGGCAGTCAGGATGGCATCTGCCCTGATGGCAGAAATGGCAAGCCGTAGCCTAGCGGTTAAGGCACAGGACTAGTAATCCAAAGGTCGCTGGTTCAAGCCCCACCACTGCCAGGTTGCTGCTGTTGGGCACTTGAGCAAGGCCCTTAACCCTCCGTTGCTCAGACTGTATACTGTAACTGTAATGCAAGTCGATTTGGATAAAGGCGTCTGCTAAATGCTGAAAATGTAAATGTAATTGGGTATTAACAAATTTTCAGTCTTGTAGCTACTTCCTGATTTCTGAGGCTCATCAACTTGTTGCCTCCTTGCAGTCAAGATGAACACACGAACATGTTTTTTTATAGTGTAGATTTGTGAATGGGCTCACAATACACAAACACAATAACACTGTTACTAACGTTTGACGATGATCTTGAGTGTCTTCAGCTTCTGTCCGGCTGCTCCAGATGTGTGGCTGCAGGTTTGGCTGGTCTATTGTTTACAGGAAACTACAGGACAGAAAAAATAACATAAATATATAAATAACTTACATAACAATAATGAGAATAATGAAATCTATATAGGAATGTTCTTACCTTGTGCTTTGGACACCTCATTGAGAAATTGTCTTCATTTAGACAGCATTCTTAAAAAGAAAACAAACACCTCATGTTCAGATGATTAGCTGTGATTGGCTTGCCTGTTAGTCCACTAAATCTGCTGAAGGAGCCGATCTGTATGGACCGTCTCAACAAGGAATGTCTCCAACACCTTGTGGAAGTCATGCCACAACAAAAATGTTCCTAGTGTAACACCAGTATCAGGCATAACATTATGACCACCTTCCTAATATTGTGTTGGTCCCCCTTTTGCTGCCAAAACAGCCCTGACCCATCGCTAGACCCCCTGAAGGTGTGCTGTGGTATCTGGCACCAGGATGTCAGCAGGAGATCCTGTTTTAACTCCTGTAAGTTGTGAGGTTCAGGCCTCCATGGATCAGACTTGTTCATCCAGCACATCCCATAGATGCTTGATTGGATTGAGATCCGAGGAATTTGGAGGCCAAATGAACACCTCAAACCGGTTGTTGTGCTCCTCAAACCGTTCCTGAAGCATTTTTGCTTTGTGGCAGGAGGCATCAGCCACACCCATCAGTGAATAGCGTTTCCATCAAAGAGTGAACATGGTCTGTAACAATGCTTAGGTAGGTGGTATGTGTCAAAGTAACATCCACATGGATGGCAGGACCCAAGGTTTACCAGCAGAACGTTTCCCAAAAGATCACACTGCCTCCGCCGGCTTGCCTTCTTCCCATAATGCATCCTGGTGCCGTGTGTTCCCCAGGTAAGCGACACACACGCACCCGACCATCCACGTGATGTAAAAGGAAATGTGATTCATCAGACCAGGCCACCTTCTTCCATTGCTCCGTGGTCCAGTTCTGATGCTCATGTGCCCATTTGTTGGTGCTTTCGGCAGTGGACAGGAGTCAGCATGGGTATACTGACTGGTCAGCGGCTATGCAGCCCCATACACACCTTTCTATCAGAACCAGCATGAACTTCTTCAGCAGTCTGAGCTACAGTAGCTCGTTTGTTGGATCGGACCACACGTGCATCAATGAGCCTTGGTCGCCCATGACCCTGTCGCCGGTTTACCACTGTTCCTTCCTTGGAGCACTTTTAATAGATACTGACCACTGCAGACCGGGAACACCCCCCACAAGAGCTGCAGTTTTGGAGATGCTCTGACCCAGTCATCTAGCCATCACAATTTGGCCGCAGATCCTCACGCTCCCCCATTTTTCCTGCTTCTAACATCAGCTTTGAGGATAAAATGTTCACTTGCTGCCTAATATATCCCCCCCACTAACAGGTGCCGTGATGAAGAGATAGTCAGTGTTATTCACTTCACCTCTCAGTGGTCAGAATGTTATGCCTGGTTGGTGTATACAGTGTATCACAAAAGTGAGTACACCCCTCACATTTCTGCAGATATTTAAGTAAATCTTTTCATGGGACAACACTGACAAAATGACACTTTGACACAATGAAAAGTAGTCTGTGTGCAGCTTATATAACAGTGTAAATTTATTCTTCCCTCAAAATAACTCAATATACAGCCATTAATGTCTAAACCACCGGCAACAAAAGTGAGTACACCCCTAAGAGACTACACCCCTAAATGTCCAAATTGAGCACTGCTTGTCATTTTCCCTCCAAAATGTCATGTGATTTGTTAGTGTTACTAGGTCTCAGGTGTGCATAGGGAGCAGGTGTGTTCAATTTAGTAGTACAGCTCTCACACTCTCTCATACTGGTCACTGAAAGTTCCAACATGGCACCTCATGGCAAAGAACTCTCTGAGGATCTTAAAAGACGAATTGTTGCGCTACATGAAGATGGCCAAGGCTACAAGAAGATTGCCAACACCCTGAAACTGAGCTGCAGCACAGTGGCCAAGATCATCCAGCGTTTTAAAAGAGCAGGGTCCACTCAGAACAGACCTCGCGTTGGTCGTCCAAAGAAGCTGAGTGCACGTGCTCAGCGTCACATCCAACTGCTGTCTTTGAAAGATAGGCGCAGGAGTGCTGTCAGCATTGCTGCAGAGACTGAAAAGGTGGGGGGTCAGCCTGTCAGTGCTCAGACCATACGCCGCACACTACATCAAATTGGTCTGCATGGCTGTCACCCCAGAAGGAAGCCTCTTCTGAAGTCTCTACACAAGAAAGCCCGCAAACAGTTTGCTGAAGACATGTCAACAAAGGACATGGATTACTGGAACCATGTCCTATGGTCTGATGAGACCAAGATTAATTTGTTTGGTTCAGATGGTCTCAAGCATGTGTGGTGGCAATCAGGTGAGGAGTACAAAGATAAGTGTGTCATGCCTACAGTCAAGCATGGTGGGAATGCCATGGTCTGGTGCTGCATGAGTGCAGCAGGTGTTGGGGAGTTACATTTCATTGAGGGACACATGAACTCCAATATGTACTGTGAAATACTGAAGCAGAGCATGATCCCCTCCCTCCGGAAACTGGGTCGCAGGGCAGTGTTCCAGCATGATAATGACCCCAAACACACCTCTAAGACGACCACTGCTTTATTGAAGAGGCTGAGGGTAAAGGTGATGGACTGGCCAAGCATGTCTCCAGACCTAAACCCAATAGAACATCTTTGGGGCATCCTCAAGCGGAAGGTGGAGGAGCGCAAAGTCTCGAATATCCGCCAGCTCCGTGATGTCGTCATGGAGGAGTGGAAAAGCATTCCAGTGGCAACCTGTGAAGCTCTGGTAAACTCCATGCCCAGGAGAGTTAAGGCAGTTCTGGGAAATAATGGTGGCCACACAAAATATTGACACTTCAGGAACTTTCACTAAGGGGTGTACTCACTTTTGTTGCCGGTGGTTTAGACATTAATGGCTGTATATTGAGTTATTTTGAGGGAAGAATAAATTTACACTGTTATATAAGCTGCACACAGACTACTTTTCATTGTGTCAAAGTGTCATTTTGTCAGTGTTGTCCCATGAAAAGATATACTTAAATATCTGCAGAAATGTGAGGGGTGTACTCACTTTTGTGATACACTGTATATACATAATGTAAAACATTAAATATCCTGTTAATGTACTGACTTTATAGCTTTCAATTTTAATCTGCATTTTACTTTTGTGCGTTTTTGTGCACTTGACTGTGTTTCTGCTTTTGCTGGAAAATCTAACTGGTACATGAAATGTTACCGGGATTGTAATCCTTCATCATCTAAAAATGCATGTTGAAATCCTGATTTCTTACCTGCCTCCACAGCACACAGGTAATGATACCTCAATGTGCAGCCTTTGCTATAGCAACCCAGAGTGGAACCAGCCATTTCACAATGAGAGCAGCTCTGAGGAATAGAAGGAATAAAAGGTGTAGGTCAACTGTGCAGGAGGACTTTAAAACAAATATATAAAAATATTAGGGCTGTCGAAGTTAACGCGATAATAACGCATTAACGCAATCTCAATTTAACGCGATTAAAAAGAATAGTGCCATTAACGCAAGTTCTATTTGACCCTGCGAGTCATCCGTAGTTCATGTTGAGCAGACCTGGGCATTGTACGGGACATCCCCAACCGGCCCGCATGAGATTCGTGGCAATTAAAAATTTGATGTAAATAAATGTACATCACACATGCAATATAACAGGACTGTTTTGACGGGAGCGCTGTGTCTTTAAATATCCGCAAGTTTGGATTTACGTGTGAGCGAGTGTATCAGCTTCACTGTAATGCGAACAGAACTGAGTGTGACTGACGGTGGAGTTTTTAACAAGACATGAACTTCTGAATTATTTATTTACTGAAGTCAGATGTAAAGCTGGTTAACGATCACAATTTAGGGTTTAAATCGCTGTTACGGTACTAAACAGAAATATAAGAACATGAACGATGCGGGGGTCACACCTGAAGCTTCACTAACTAAACTGCAAAAGCAACACGGTACTTTTTATAAAGTTTAACACATCCAGAACTGAAGCAGTCAGGACCAGATTTGTGATTTTAAAAAGAATATCCAACAGTAACAAAGGACTGAAAAACAAATGAGGTAATTAGACTCAAAACAAAATAGTGTAAAGTTTAAAAACCTGCACATTTTGTTCACATTTGTTTTTGTTTTTTTGCATTTGTTTGTTTAAATAGTGAAAATGTTGATGTTAATGTTGATGTTTTTACTCTGCCTACTTCTAATTTTCTGATTGTAACAACTAAACATGAACAGCTTATTAGAACTGTACAATTTACTGCTTTTTATAAAGAGTGGGCAGTTGTAGCCTAGTGGTTAAGGTACTGGACTAGTAATTAGAAGGTCGCTGGTTCAAGCCACACCACTGCCAGGTTGCTGCTGTTGGGCCCTTGAGCAAGGCCCTTAACCCTCAATTGCTCAGACTGTAAACTGTAACTGTAATGTAAATTGCTGTGGATAAAGGCGTCTGCTAAATGCTGAAAATGTAAATAAAGAGATAAAATTAATATTGAGCAGAATTAAGTTCACCTTATTGGTCCGGCCCTCCACAACAGTCCCAGTTTCTTATGTGGCCCCTTGGAAAATTTAATTGCCCACCGCTGTATTACTGCCTAGTATGTGAGTGAATAAAACTCCCTTACAGTTTTCTCTTGTCCCAGCAGTTTTTAACATCAGTACATTTAGCATAAAATGTGTTCACCATTTTAATGGTAACATTTCACTTAAAAATCCTTGTTTTCTTCTTTTTAAAAAATATGCGATTAATCGCGATTAACTATAGGAAATTCTGAGATTAATCGCGATTAAAAATTTTAATCGTTTGACAGCCCTAAAAAATATCCTTAATTACTATCATTATTTTTGGTTTACTGCCATATTTGGCCATTATGGGATATTTTATTTACAGTGTATTTACAGTATAAGTGCTTTACATTAATGGTTTCAAGAGGGGGTTATCAAAGACGACCTCTTATGGGGTTATTTGTAGGGCAGTCGATTAGGATACGCTTTATAGCAGGGGTGCCCAATACGTCGATCACGATCTACCAGTCGATCGCACAGTGCACAATGCTGGTAGATTACGCCTCATTCAAGCAGGTCAACGTCATTGACATGAAATGTGGCCACTCTTTCTTTAAGTTGTGCTTTGTTACCATAGCTATGCCTCAGTTTTCATTCATCAGTAGCCAGTTTGCGCCATTTTTGCATTTTTCCTTTTGTAACCTGCACTGTTTGTGAAGACGAGTGCACAACCAAGCATAACGAAACCAAAAACGATTCAGGCAAGAACGCTGCAAAGACGCTGTTTCTTTCATACGTTTTAACCTACGATCTGACGTTCATATGAAGCGCCTCTGCTGGACAAATTTGGAACTTACTGGCTGAGGAAAAAATATCCAAATACAGTAGACCCTTGACTTACGAACTTAATTGGTTCTGAAGGGCTGTTCTCAAGTCAAAATGTTCGTTAGTTAAAGCTATTTTTCCCATAAGAAATAATGTAAATAGAATTAATCTGTGCCAGACCTTCCAAACCCCCCCCTTACCTAACCTCTCTAATGTCTTAAATGCTCTTTTTTGTTATAAATGCAAGTAAATTTTCCCTTAATCTTAAATGATAGAATAGACATTCCTGTAAAAAACAATAATAAACAACAATACACAGTAGTACTGTACATAAACACACATCACATTTCAGTACAGTACGTGTGCTGTATCATACACCATAATACACCATCACATACACCATTTTTTTTATAAAATGTATCTACCAGAAACGACAATAACTCTCATATTTCTCTATTATTTCCTTCTTTATTTCAATAGTGTTGTATTTTGTAGGTGTAACTGCACGAAAGAAAGAATACTTTACTAAACCGAATTCCTTCTTCTCTCTCACTCACTGTCCCCTCTGTCTGATACACAGTGACACCTACTGGCAGGAGTAATTATACAACAACAAACACCACTGCACTTCCTCTGCACCTTCTCTGGGGACATTTTAATATAGAATTTTACAAAATATAAAGAAAACACCGTCTGCTCTCCGAATGTTCACTCACTGTATATATACAGGGGTTGGACAATGAAACTGAAACACCTGGTTTTAGACCACAATAATTTATTAGTATGGTGTAGGGCCTCCTTTTGCGGCCAATACAGCGTCAATTCGTCTTGGAAATGACATATACAAGTCCTGCACAGTGGTCAGAGGGATTTTAAGCCATTCTTCTTGCAGGATAGTGGCCAGGTCACTACGTGATGCTGGTGGAGGAAAACGTTTCCTGACTCGCTTCTCCAAAACACCCCAAAGTGGCTCAATAATATTTAGATCTGGTGACTGTGCAGGCCATGGGAGATGTTCAACTTCACTTTCATGTTCATCAAACCAATCTTTCACCAGTCTTGCTGTGTGTATTGGTGCATTGTCATCCTGATACACGGCACCGCCATTGGATGCACATGGTCCTCCAGAATGGTTCGGTAGTCCTTGGCAGTGACGCGCCCATCTAGCACAAGTATTGGGCCAAGGGAATGCCATGATATGGCAGCCCAAACCATCACTGATCCACCCCCATGCTTCACTCTGGGCATGCAACAGTCTGGGTGGTACGCTTCTTTGGGGCTTCTCCACACCGTAACTCTCCCGGATGTGGGGAAAACAGTAAAGGTGGACTCATCAGAGAACAATACATGTTTCACATTGTCCACAGCCCAAGATTTGCGCTCCTTGCACCATTGAAACCGACATTTGGCATTGGCACGAGTGACCAAAGGTTTGGCTATAGCAGCCCGGCCGTGTATATTGACCCTGTGGAGCTCCCGACGGACAGTTCTGGTGGAAACAGGAGAGTCGAGGTGCACATTTAATTCTGCCGTGATTTGGGCAGCCGTGGTTTTATGTTTTTTGGATACAATCCGGGTTAGCACCCGAACATCCCTTTCAGACAGCTTCCTCTTGCGTCCACAGTTAATCCTGTTGGATGTGGTTTGTCCTTCTTGGTGGTATGCTGACATTACCCTGGATACCGTGGCTCTTGATACATCACAAAGACTTGCTGTCTTGGTCACAGATGCGCCAGCAAGTCGTGCACCAACAATTTGTCCTCTTTTGAACTCTGGTATGTCACCCATAATGTTGTGTGCATTGCAATATTTTGAGCAAAACTGTGCTCTTACCCTGCTAATTGAACCTTCACACTCTGCTCTTACTGGTGCAATGTGCAATTAATGAAGATTGGCCACCAGACTGGTCCAATTTAGCCATGAAACCTCCCACACTAAAATCACAGGTGTTTCAGTTATTTTGTCCAACCCCTGTATATAGAGAGAGAGAGATGGTTGGAGTCAACTTGTTCGTGATGTCACGTGTTTCGCAAATTTCGGTCCGTAATCCGAAATTTGTTCGTACGTTAAGTCAAAAAACATCGTTCGTAACGCAAAATGTTCCTATGGTAAACGGTTCGTAAGGCAAGAGTCTACTCTATAAGTAAATGTGCCACATATTTACAGCATTTTTAGATGAACCTACTTGTATAAATCAGCCTTTTCCCACATGAAAATAATAAAGCCTAAATATGGGTCCAGCCTTACTGATGAACACTTGGAAGCTGCTTGAGAATCAGTATCAGCAGCTACTGTCCAGACTACATGAACCTGACCAACACCATTTAGTAAAAATCATCAGAATAAGGTCATTGTGATTTTTCAATCGCTTACCCTGTAAAGCTGAATATCATTATAGGAACTGAAGCGCATTTTAAACACTATGAAGCTTTTTTGGAAAATGATGAGGTGAACCTTTTTAAAAAGTAGATGGTGATGACCTGTAGACTGAAATAATAAATCTCAAGCCACGAAAGTGTGGGCACCCCTGATATATAGTAAGTGGCCTGTTGTATGTTTGGCAGGTTGGTGCATCGTTTTCTGTTTGTGTGGCCAATACAACATCTGGTGTAAATGGACTGGTCCTTTCAGTTAAGAGGGTAAAGCATTTTTCCCCATTTATAGTTTGAGAGACTTTGTGTAGTTTGTTATGTCATTGGCTGTTCTATTCTTTAATTGTTTTTTTATAAAGTACAGAAATTAACAAAGCCATATTATAGTTTGCAAGCTCTCAGAACACACCATACACCAATCAGCCATAACATTAAAACCACCTCCTTGTTTCTACACTCACTGTCCATTTTATCAGCTCCACTTACCATATAGAAGCACTTTGTATTACTGCAATTACTGCCTGTTGTCCATTTGTTTCTCTGCATGCTTTGTTAGCCCCCTTTCACCCTGTTCTTCAATGGTCAGGACCACCACAGGACCACCACAGAGCAGGTATTATTTGGGTGGTGGATCATTCTCAGCACTGCAGTGACACTGACATAGTGGTGGTGTGTTAGTGTGTGGTGTGCTGGTATGAGTGGATCAGACACAGCAGCGCTGCTGGAGTTTTTATACACCTCACTGTCACTGCTGGACTGAGAATAGTCCACCAACCAAAAATATCCAGCCAAGTGCGCACCATGGGCAGCATCCTGTGACCACTGATGAAGGTCTAGAAGATGACCAACTCAAACAGCAGCAATAGATGAGCGATCGTCTCTGACTTTACATCTACAAGGTGGACCGACTAGGTAGGAGTGTCTAATAGAGTGGACAGTGAGTGGACACGGTATTTAAAAACTCCAGCAGCGCTGCTGTGTCTGATCCACTCATACCAGCACAACACACACTAACACACCACCACCATGTCAGTGTCACTGCAGTGCTGAGAATGATCCACCACCTAAATAATACCTGCTTTGTGGTGGTCCTGACCATTGAAGAACAGGGTGAAAGGAGCTAACAAAGCATGCAGAGAAACGGACTACAGTCAGTAATTGTAGAACTACAAAGTGGAGCTGATAAAATGGACAGTGAGTGTAGAAACAAGGAGGTGGTTATGGTTGATCAGTATATATTATTAATAATTTTCTCATGAACATTTAAACTGTTACAATACAATCTTAACTATCAGCAGAATTCCTGCCCATCATGAAATCTTTGAACTAACTCACCATTTCTCTGGCACCATCAAGCGCCTCCTGCAGACCATACAGTCTCCCATTAACCAGGTAAACACCGCTAGTCCAGACAAGGCAGCTCTCGTGCACCCAAAGCTCACTCGGGTCTAACGGCACCACCGGTAGCTGAGCAAGTTGAGCCAAAGGTCCCAGAGAATCAAGGGTGGGTGGTGGAGGTTGAAACGGCAGCGAAGCTTTACTGTTGATCGGAATGGTCCGGGGCAACTCCTCCCCAGATTTGTATCTCCTCTTGAAACGGGGGTGAGAGGTCAATTTTCGATGCTGTGGTCTCTGCTGCAGATCCTCGACCTGCTGCTGGTTTCTTTGGATGATCTCATTTGTCAGGTCAGACAGTTCCGATACAGTTGGTGCAGGTTCCCCTTCTGGCATCGTATCCCAGTTTTGAGCTGGTGTCGTAGTGGTGGTGCTACAAATCTGAGCACTAAGACATGACAAGTTTTCACTAGGTGCAGGAGATACTGGGTTTGAGGTTTGACTTGCTGTACAATCTGCTGATCTCACGTCTGGAGTACTTGTTGACTGCGTATCAGGGACGGTTAATTCTGTTGACGAAGAAGACGGATTCGACCCCGTGTTGGTGACCCCAGAGTTTGATGGGGTTTGTCGAATTTGGGGTTGGTTCTTCGGGAACTTGGGGGCGTAATCAGCTGGGTAGAAGGGGCCATAGAGGTCCCCGAGATTCTTGTAATTTGCCCATTTCTGACAAAGACAACATAACAAGCGACCAGCGTGTCTTGTGTCAGATATCACAGGACCTGGGAGGACATATCCAGAGGTAGGAAGGGACTTCCCTGACTGTATGACTGAATCAACCTGCTCGGCTTCCTGTATCTTCTCAGTTTCCCTTTCCTTCCTGACCATTTGAGAAATGAGAGAAACATTTGAAAGGCCTTCAACCCCAGAACCATTTTTGCCTCCTCCTTTTGATTTCTCCCCTTCAGAATTAACTATAGTACAAACAGCCCCAATCTCAGTTATTTTATTTTCTATGTGTATGTAGGGTGAGAACACATCCTTCTTGCTTTCTGGTAAAACACCAGTCTGAGGATCTAGCTCATCTTTAGGAGTAATTACTCTCCTCTTCCTCCATGGTGGACCTTTTGGGTCAGTGCCTTCATTGGCGTCTTTACCCTTCCTCTGCTTCGTTTTCACCGGCTTTATATCCTCCTCTGGCTGGTTGTCCTCGAACTCCATCTCTACTTTTGCTGGTTGAGTCTGGACGGCCAGATCCAGAGAGGGACACGGTTTCTGTTCGGGTAGTGCCGATGTGGTGACTGCTTCTTCTCCAGGGCTGGAGTTAGATTCAGGCTGGGGAGTAACAGCATCTGAACCAACGGCAGGAGGAGTGTGAGGCGCAGAAGGAACGTTACTTGTAGAAGTCTGGGCTTGACCTTGAGCTCGTTTTTGTTTGTTTACACTCCCTACTGGTCTCCCTTTCTTTTTGCCTGAAGCAAAATAACCTTTGGGAACAAGGTTTTCAGACAGTTTTGAGTCGGTTGCGTTTCTAGCTGAAGCTAACTCGTGCTGTGGAGTTCTGGAAAGAAGACTTTGTCCGTGGATTGGGGTTGCTCCGTAGAAATTCCCTCCAGGATAATCGTCGAAACCCATGCTGGTCTCCTGAAGTTTTTGCCTCAGTAAGTTAGCAGCAGACTGTTCCCCTCGTCTGGTCTCTAGCTGCTGGTAAGTATTGGTAAACTGTTGTATATCAGACAACACAGATGAGGATGGAGGAGGGGAACCTTGTACAGGACGTGGCAATGGAGGTGGTGGCGGCAAAGGTCCTAAAAGTGTAAACTCATCCTTATCCCCTTCAGCTGCCCCAGAGCCTGAAGAGCCAGCAGCGCCTAACCCAAAGTCAAAGTCTGTTGGTATTTTTCTTACAGTATTACTAGTCGAGCCTGTTCTTAGACTTTGTTTGAGGTCTTGAGAATCACAAGAATATGAATCTTCTGCTCTGTATGGCAAAATAGCATCTAAAGAATGAGCTTCTTCAAGGTAAGGTAAACAACTTTCCTCCCTGTTGGGTTCAGCAGAGTAAGGTGCTCTGGTCTCTGAGTCAGGTGTATCAGAGCTGTAATGTGATACATCTGGATAATCAGCATCTCCGTGGCTGTTAGTATAATTGGCATTCTTATTTGGAGTAATTTTTTGAACTATTGCTTCTAATTTCAATCCCCGTCCCTTTCTTGGGGGTAGAATCTTTGTTTTTTCTGGTGGTGGTGAGTTAGCACTGGGCAACTGATATGCTGTGTGGGGTGAAGCTAGTTTGGCACGGGGGTCTGCACCACCTGAAGCAGGGTCATTACCTGGAGAATATGACGATCCACTCTTCTGACCTGACACATCCTGATGCTGCCTCTTTGCAGGTATTGGGGAAATAAAAGAACGAACTCGTCG
The DNA here is from genome assembly GCF_030014385.1 of Trichomycterus rosablanca. Taxonomy (NCBI): domain Eukaryota; kingdom Metazoa; phylum Chordata; class Actinopteri; order Siluriformes; family Trichomycteridae; genus Trichomycterus; species Trichomycterus rosablanca. The sequence continues at coordinate 50,074,745 of NC_085989.1, forward strand.
TCTCAATATTAATGGGTTTGTTTCTGCTGACCCTCCAGATTTGGTCTGTCGAGGACCACCGGGGGTTACACTACTGTTCCCTATACCGCCTGATCCAACAACCACAGCTGGGTTTAATTTTTTGGTTGATTCCTCTTGGATCCCCTGAGAGACTTCTACTTTTACAGGTTTGGGAGCACTGGTTGGTACTGACTGTGAGTCAACAGCCTTGTGAGAAGTGAGTGCTGGTTGTAGCTCATGATTTCCAGCTCCTTCCCTTTCAGAAAATGATTCCCACATTTTCATTTCATAGTGAGAGCCAGGATGTAGGTGTTGCCTCGTCAGGGGATGCTGACTGGGCAAAGCATCAGCAGGGGGTTGAATCTTACACTTTTGGTCAAGGCTGTGAGGGGTGGGAGTATCCTTAGGTCTATTACTGTTAGATGACCAATCAAATCGATTCTCCATGCCATGTGGGTGTTGAAGAGAGAGATGGTGTGGATATGCTTGTAATTTATTAGCCGATGGGGAGATGTGACTTGATATTGCATGGAAATGATTGTGAGAGGGTTTAAGCCGGTCCGATCCATCAACAAAACCATACAGGGATAAACCTGCAGAAGATCCTTCTACAGGCTTGTAATAGGGATTGGATCTGGGTGGTGATGAAAGAGGATTAGCGTGCATATGATGAGCGTTATATGAAGTGTTGCTCGGAGGTTCAGTAACCTCTTTTCCAGCACTGTGTCTATGTAAGTCAGAAACGCTGTGTCCATCTGGACACGGTCTTGCAAGATCACTAGGGTGTACTTTGGACAGTTCTTCTTCTTCTTGCTCTCCTTTAATTTTTACAGCATCCTTACCACATCCTTGCTCACTTGAAGCAAAAGATGAGTGAGACTGCTGAATGACTGACGATCCAGAGGGTGCAAACTGACCCCTGTCCTTCTCTGGAGTGGTCCGTCGAGATGGAGACACATCACAGATTACTGAGCGCCTTCCCGAGGATGAGGAAACATGAGACTGGGTCTGACTTGTGAGTTCGGCATTACCTACCAATGGGCCAGTTTCTTGTAAAAGCAACTGCTGGACAGCAGAAGGTGGGGAGGCTAGGTTTGGGGGCTTCCTGTGAGGCAAGGAATAGTCAGCCAAGTTAATGTGCTTAGGCGGAGTTCCTTTAGAAGATTCTACAGAAGGTGGTATTTGGGTGGAATGGCTGGGAGACATATTTATTGTGATCTTTTCTGATGAGCCTCCATGACTCCCTTTAAGCTTTTGTGTTTCAGAATCCCATGAGGGATGAGAAAGGCCCAGGCCTATTTCATGATCTGGTCCCTGATTTTGGATTTGAGGCTTTTTTGTGGCTATCTGTTGGTGAACGCTGGCACCACCGACTACTGACGGACTCATTCCAAGAGGCCTCATGTCTTCAGCCATACGATACGGAAGTCTAGTATGGTAATGGTGCTGGGACATATTCTGATTATGAAGACCACCAGATGCTTGTTCAGGGCGACTATAGCGTCGATCTAAATGATAACCCTGCAGTACTTCTTGTAATAGACTGGGATATGGTTGCTGTAACTGTAAATTACTATCCTGACCCCTTGATCCAACTCCGAGACCACTTCTTCCCATCGCTTCCACAACACCGACATCCTTTCTGGACACGGAACCAAAATTAGACAGTGACTGATGGTAGTCTTGGTACGCGGAAGCACCTAATTCACTTCCTGGCACCGCCCTTCCTTTGTTCTTTGAACCCATGCAGGCATTGTAAGCCATTTCAGATCTGTTATATTTGTAAGGACCTGTCTGGCAGTGATTTGAGGGCATGTTGTGCCCAAATTCAGTCTTAGGGGAGACATAGCGTGTAGGGTAGGTTTCCATACTCATGTCCCCGTCTCCGTTGTGACTTGCAGAATCTTTAAACATACTTACGGAATGTTTATCCTCTGAATAGTTGAGCCTGCCAACATGAGGCAAAGTGCCATAGTGAGATGTAGTCTCTGTTTGCTTGGGTCCCTCAGAGTTCTGCTCAGAACGTGCAGAAACGATAACACCGACTGCAGCATTGGTTTGTTCCGGAGTGTTTATATTCTTATTGGGACAATGCTCTGTGGTGTTCTTCATATCATTCGAAGTGTCCGTTTGTTCACTTAGGCCTGAATCTTCCACTTTTACACTGGTCAGGATTGGAAGAGTTTTTTCTTTATCTAGATCATCTTGGTAAGAAGGCTCTTCATGTTTAACAGGGTTTCGTTCATCTTTCACGGCTGAAGATTTTTTCTCCTTCAGTCCAGTCTTATCATCACAATGACTGAGATTAGGCTCAATCACACAGTTCGATTGTGTAGAACGAGCAGGGGATGATGCAGCTGAGAGAGCAGGTGGGCAGGAAGGTTGAAGGGGTTCTTCATAGGGAGAAACCGCTGATGGAGAGGAGGATCGACTTTCTTGTTCTTTAGTCTGAGAAAAAGGTTTTGCAACATGATTATTTGTCTGTTTACCAGGCGTCTCTGTACTTCTGCTGTCTAGCTGTGGATGCAGTTCGGGGCAATTTAGAGATTTGGTCTGACTTTGAGATGCTGGATAATAGTTGTCTTGATTGGATTCGGTGCTAGATCCACTTTTCTGTCTCACTTTGTCGTGTTCTGCCTGCTCAATTTGATTCCTTTTCTCCTCCTCTGGCTCGGATCCCAAAACGTCACTTCCTTCATTTGATAAGGCCTGGACAGCAGCAATAGCATTCTGAGGTGTTTGCTGATTGGTAACGGTCTGCTGTATGTGAGGTTGATGTACGCTCTCTCGACCTTTCCTCTGAGACAGCACGGTGTCTGTTAGCATCATGTGTTGCACTGTGTTGGGTAAATTAGCCACTTGGGATGTTAAAGCGTTTAGACTGTTCAGACCAGCGTCCTGAGAGAGCTTGACCTGTGGATACAAGGAAGATGGGGTGTCGTCCCGTTTGCCAGCTCTTGAAGCCATTCTACCGATGCTACCACAACTACTAATACTGCTATTAGAACTGGGGGTTGGGCTAAGCTGTGCCACGCTATGTTGAGGTCGGGCATGACCGTGAGCACTGCGAGGATTTATAATTGAGGAGTGCAAGGATGAGGAGTTACCCAGAATCTCTGTAACACCCATCGGAGAAGAGGACGAGCTGCAGCTTGGAGAGTGGACAGCAGATGGAGCCGGGGAAGGGTTCGATATTGGGCTGAAGTTCTGATTCATGTTAGTCTGCTGGTTTTGGGAATGCATGGGAGATTTGGAAATGTCTTGAGTGTGGTGAGGTGCGGCTGGACTCAAAGAGACAGACGACTGATTATTTTTCGGCTGCGCGTGGCCCGGAGACGGATGCTGCATCTTCAAAGAGGCGTCGTAGGCCGCCCCGAGATTGTGCTGGGGAGTGCAGCGGGAGGCGTGTTTCGAAAGAGGGTGAGACTGAGGCGAATAAGGTGAATGGTTGGAGGACGGGTAACCCTGTCCCACGCTCTCTTGATGCCCGGAGCTGTTTGAAGCCGAGGAACCTGACATGGCGTTTGGATTGGAGTGTGTGGGCGAGTTGGTGATCTTTAGGTCCACGCCTCCACCGCTGCTGGTCTCGTACCTTTGTGGTGAAGAGTTATACATTCCTGCTGACGCAGTGGGTGCACTAAGAGGAGGGTATTGACCAAACTGAGAAGGTATTCTGTGTCCAGACATAGAAAAGACTCGATGTCCTTGATTTAAACCCTGATGCGACAGGTATTTCTGGCTGTGTTGCCGCTGGAGCATTTCAGCACCTGAAACCGGCTGCACTGAAGCATTCTGGGCCATGGTAAATTGCTGTGAAGGTGAGAAAGATCCGCCCCCACTGTTAGCACTGCCACCGGCATTGGTGCTGTAGTCCATGGGGTAGGCGGACATAATGCTGGAGGATGGTACAGACCCCGGGACATGTCTGTACTGATGAGGTATGTGTCCATCCATGTTTGGGTATCCAAACCCTGCCCCGTATTCCCCTCCTCCACCTCTTCTGTTCCTATCTCGCCCACTCAAAGAAAAATAATAATCCATAGCCTCTTTTCGGTAAGAGTTGCTGCCGCTTCCAGCGAGCACACTAGCCTGTGGTATCTCTCCAGCACCTCGTCTAGGTCCATAGCCATGGATGAGGGACGCCTGTCCCGTGTGCTGCTGCGCACGTAGGTGTAGGTGCTGGTTGTGACTCTGAAGAAGGGGTTGGTGATGCTGCATGGCAGCGTAGTCTTCAATAGTCCTCGGTGATATCTGAGGGTCCGATATGTGAGGCTGGTACGGCGAACCAACCATATTTCCACCTCGACTTGAGAATCCCGGGGGTGGAGGGGCAGCGCTGTTGGGAAAGTTCTGCATGTTTGTGTTTTTAGGGTTTTTAGTGTTTTGACTGACCGAGCAGCTGCTTGAGAGTAAGAAAGACCTCACGAACTAGAACATACAGGAATGATTTTTTAGAAAGGTTGTAGCTAATAAATCACAAAATAATCACAGTTGAAGCAGCAACAGATGGAGCCGAAAGCTGCTAAAGCAAAAGAAAGGTTTGTGTTTTTTAAACTTCACGACTAAATACAAGAATAGAATGTGATGGTGACAAAACTAGCAGCTGTCACATCCCTCTAGGCAAACTGGTGTCATACTTTCCACTGTGTGGTCATAGCAGTTTGGCACTAGATTGAAGATGAATTAAAGAGTTCCCGTGCAAAAAAACATGAGTGACGAGCCAGTTCTTAGCCAGGAAACAGGCTACGTGCTTAAAAAAATAATAGAACCAAAAGTGCAGTTCCTTTTTTCTTCATTAAGCTGAAGTAAAAGTCAATTGCGAATCAATTAAACCCTTTTATCTCTCGATGTTACTGAAGCTGTACCTCATGTAAAAAATAAGTACAGTTTTTAAGCGAGTGTGTAGCAGCCAGGCAGTGGAATTACAGGCGCAAGCTTTAAATCACCGTCAGGGTGACTTCACAAAGATCTCCGAGGGTTTAATACTTTAAGCTTCTGCTTTCCACCGTTCATCTCCTCTGTTTCACAGTGACTAAAGGAAACTGCTGGTCCCAGGTCATCTTCCTCTTCAGACTGCTGGACATGTTTTCCCGTTAGATTCTCTTCCAGGCATGGTTTTGTTCCTCACACCCCGTGGTCCATGCGGTGGCATCATGAACATTTCGTCCTCATGCCCGTTTTATCCCCGGCGTCGTCCATTTCCAGGAAAAGAAACCTGCAGGAGAAGAAAAAGTGAATTACATTCATGTGAAAATTATTCATTGTAAATAATAAGAAGAATCTCTTGATTTCCAACACTTCCAACAATTATCGGTATTCTGGAGATGTTAGAAATTTAAAATATGATGCCTGCAACACAAAAAAAAAAATTGGAAGCTGCGGCTAAAAAACTCACACACGAGCATCAAGCACGTGTGGAAGTGTTTTTGACAGAAAACCATCAATGTGGTGCTCTGTAAACGTCACAAAGTGCAGCAAAGTGAAGATGGTTTCTGACAGCAGTACGAGCACATGAAGCACAAGCATCCCGGAGTGCATTTTCATATGTACAGATATACTTTATTTGTCAGTACAATGAAATTCTTTCTTCGCATATCCCAGCTTGTTTGGAAGCTGGGGTCAGAGCGCAGGGTCAGCCATCGTACGACGCCCCTGGAGCAGACAGGGTTAAGGGCCTTGCTCAAGGACCCAACAGTGGCTGCATAGCAGAGCCTGGATTTGAACCGCCAATCTTCCAGTTGATAGTCCAAAGCTCTACCTACTAGGCTGTGTATGTAAGTTCTGTTTACATTTACTTCATTATATATTAGGGTTATTAACACATGTAGCTAAGATGCTTGTTAGTAGTAGTCGCTATAAAGTAGGGATGTCCCGATCCAATCTCAAAGATCGGGAATCGGGCCTGATCAAGGCATTTTTTAACTGATCGGTATTGGCTTTACTAAGCCCGATCCTAATCCCGATTCTTCGTTTTACGTCAGCGGTCTAGCAGGTGTTGTAGAATTGTACTGTTTATACGGTGTGTGAGTCGAGGATCACTCCGGTTTACAAAACAATAACTTTTAATCCCAGTATGAAAACTTCAGGACCATAACATACAGCAAGAGTTATCAAGCACTCTGATTGGCTTAGTTACAACACGCCTACAAGTACGGTGGCTCATAAACAAACCAGATATCATTTAACCAAACGATCTACCAATTTGATACGGCACCTAAAAAATAAACACTCAGTCGAATACAGCGAGTTTATTATTATATGATGAGAAGAGGAACCGGCCGTCCGTTAACACGGCAGAGATGCTGATTTTCCTTAAAAAGAACCTTCACTTCATGTTGAGTGTTCTAGTGTTACTGCTACAATGCTGCACTAAGTTTGTTTACTTTAATTTTGTAAAAATAAAAGAACATTAAGCAATAGCTTGGATGCAGGCAATTTTTTTTCCTACAGCACTGCAGAGCTATTCAGTTGTTAAACATGTACACTGGATTAATCTGAATAACTGTAATGTACTTGAAGTGTGCACTGTGTGAACAGTATTATCCAGTTCTTATCTAGACAATATCTAGAAAATACAAGTATCGGTTTGAGACTCGGTATCGGATCGGGATCAAAAAAACGTGATCGGGACATCCCTACTATAAAGTTGATTTGTGTTTCCATCGCTTCATGTTAGTAAAATAAATGTAACAATTAAGAAAGTAAGTTCTGCACCGTTGCTGTTGTGGTAACGTAACATAGTACCAAGCATTATATTTCTCTGTTTACTTTAATGTCGTGTTGGAGGAAGGGAATCGTTTAAACTAACATTACAGCCTGTCGCTACAGCCTGTACATCGTTTTATTTGTTTTCTTTGCACTTCATTGACGTAAAAATACATTTACCAGTGATTTCCGTAACTACATGTTCCACCAGAATGAAGTAATTCTCAGTTATAACCTGTTTAAGTTTTAAGTTTAGTTTATGAGTAGAATATTGATTCTATATTTCAGGTAAATAGTTGATGTGGTATACAATAATAAAATAAATCTGTCACAGCAATGTAAATTTGACGTCTAGTGTTTTTCTGATAGGATCTGATAACATAGTAGTGATGATGCACCTATCATTGTTATTCATATATGCTTTATGTATTATATATTGAAGTGTGGAGGACTTTTCAAACAAGCTGGAATATGTAAAGAAAGAATTCCTGTTGTACTGTACATCTGTATATGACAAATAAAGACATTCTATACTCCTTTACTTGAACTTTACAAGCTCTTGCTTCAAGTTTAGAGAGATTTTATGTTTGACATTACAATAAATACGTTTAGACTAATCGATTAATCGGAAAAATAATCGCTAGATTAATCGATAAAAAAATAATCATTAGGTGCAGCCCTAGTCTCGTTAATAATGAAGCTGATGAAACACAGAGGTAAACACGCCTCCGTCCCAACTTTTTTTATGTGTTTCGTAGGGGTGGGCGATATGGCCTTTAAATAATATCACGATATTTTGGGATATTTTTGCGATAATGATATTCACTCGCGATATACAAGAACACTTTTTTAAAAAGTTTATTTTAAAAACACCTTTGTTTTGCAGACAGTCAGGAAATCTGAGGTACAAATGTTACTAAATGTACAGGGGTTGGACAAAATAACTGAAACACCTGTCATTTTAGTGTGGGAGGTTTCATGGCTAAATTGGACCAGTCTGGTGGCCAATCTTCATTAATTGCACATTGCACCAGTAAGAGCAGAGTGTGAAGGTTCAATTAGCAGGGTAAGAGCACAGTTTTGCTCAAAATATTGCAATGCACACAACATTATGGGTGACATACCAGAGTTCAAAAGAGGACAAATTGTTGGTGCACGTCTTGCTGGCGCATCTGTGACCAAGACAGCAAGTCTTTGTGATGTATCAAGAGCCACGGTATCCAGGGTAATGTCAGCATACCACCAAGAAGGACAAACCACATCCAACAGGATTAACTGTGGACGCAAGAGGAAGCTGTCTGAAAGGGATGTTCGGGTGCTAACCCGGATTGTATCCAAAAAACATAAAACCACGGCTGCCCAAATCACGGCAGAATTAAATGTGCACCTCAACTCTCCTGTTTCCACCAGAACTGTCCGTCGGGAGCTCCACAGGGTCAATATACACGGCCGGGCTGCTATAGCCAAACCTTTGGTCACTCGTGCCGATGCCAAACGTCGGTTTCAATGGTGCAAGGAGCGCAAATCTTGGGCTGTGGACAATGTGAAACATGTATTGTTCTCTGATGAGTCCACCTTTACTGTTTTCCCCACATCCGGGAGAGTTACGGTGTGGAGAAGCCCCAAAGAAGCGTACCACCCAGACTGTTGCATGCCCAGAGTGAAGCATGGGGGTGGATCAGTGATGGTTTGGGCTGCCATATCATGGCATTCCCTTGGCCCAATACTTGTGCTAGATGGGCGCGTCACTGCCAAGGACTACCGAACCATTCTGGAGGACCATGTGCATCCAATGGTTCAAACATTGTATCCTGAAGGCGGTGCCGTGTATCAGGATGACAATGCACCAATACACACAGCAAGACTGGTGAAAGATTGGTTTGATGAACATGAAAGTGAAGTTGAACATCTCCCATGGCCTGCACAGTCACCAGATCTAAATATTATTGAGCCACTTTGGGGTGTTTTGGAGAAGCGAGTCAGGAAACGTTTTCCTCCACCAGCATCACGTAGTGACCTGGCCACTATCCTGCAAGAAGAATGGCTTAAAATCCCTCTGACCACTGTGCAGGACTTGTATATGTCATTTCCAAGACGAATTGACGCTGTATTGGCCGCAAAAGGAGGCCCTACACCATACTAATAAATTATTGTGGTCTAAAACCAGGTGTTTCAGTTATTTTGTCCAACCCCTGTACATTAAATTAAGCATCACTTCCAGTAGGGCTGGGCGATATGGCAAAAAACTCAGATCTCCATATGCTTTTGAGAAGTGGCTATATACGATACAATATAATGTAAACTTTAAGTACAATGGCAGACCACTGCCTGTATTTTACCTTATAATGTTCATAAGTTCTCTTAAAAACACAAAATATTGTAGTTCTGATAAATTCTGACTAATTACAGTGTTTTTTGTATTATTACAGGCTGTATTTGTATTCATATCGACAACATTTATATTAAACAAACCACCAAATCTCACAATCACGTTTATACTGTCCGTTTTACTTTAAATAAATGAGCATCAAAAAATCCTGATTAATATTTGATCATGCTTTGCGATCATTGCAAAATTAATATCTGTCCATTATACAGCGACCAATGAAAAGAGAGCTTGAAATTCCGCCCAGAATCTGAATTCGAAGCTCTGATTGGTTTATACATCTGAATCTCTTGAACCGGAGTTGTTTTGCCTACAGAGTGAGCAAAACGAATGAATATTTACTACAGATAAGAGCACATTTTTTTTATTCGATTCCAATGAATAATTCTTCTGAAATGAGTCGTTTCGGACTCACGCAGTGACCGACACTCCTCGTACTCACGCCGGTGCTTTTGCTTTAGGTGCTGAAATAAATCTGATGTTTTGCCACCTTTTGTGGTTACAGTATTTTTGCACGTTTTGTCCGACGTCCTTTATCTGAAGCGCTGTTTTTGAAATTGGAAATGAGACCAGCTCATGGTCAGGTGTCCAAATACTTTCGGCTTCATAGTGTATTTTGCAATGCAAAAGTGTGGAAATTTCCCCTCTGAATCACAATTTCAACTAAACTGAAACACTTGGGTTGACACCGTGGGGGGGGTGTTAGGGGTTGTTCAGGTAAGACTGCAGCGACATGGCTGAAATCCTGTAGCGTTGTAAATGTCACGTCCAAAGGTACCTACGACGAGAGTGTAAATGGGTATTTAATTAGCACCCGCCCTAACGAGCGGCTCTGGCACTTAAATGAGGGTCATTAGTCAGGAACCTGCCCTGTGACACGTGTCCATTGTTTCTCCAACAATACAAATGACTTTATGGCTGCTGCCTCACAGCCTCACTAATTCTGTACTGGAATAACAATAACCCGTGCCTTTCACTGAAAATCACCTCGTGCTCCAATGTGGGCTCCAAAATCACAGTTAAATATTAAAGGCTGCTGCTATTTTATTATTTAATTCTAATGATTACTCTTCTAAACCATTATGTCTATGATTAAAAGTTTATTGTACCGTTTCCTATTTTGGTAACATTTCAGTCTAATATACACCGATCAGGCATAACATTAAAACCACCTCCTTGTTTCTACACTCACTGTTCATTTTATCAGCTCCACTTACCATATAGAAGCACTTTGTAGTTCTACAATTACTGACTGTAGTCTATCTGTTTCTCTACATACTTTGTTAGCCCCCTTTCATGCTGTTCTTCAATGGTCAGGACTCTCCCAGGACCCCCATGGTGGTGGTGTGTTAGTGTGTGTTGTGCTGGTATGAGTGGATCAGACACAGCAGCGCTGCTGGAGTTTTTAAACACCTCACTGTCACTGCTGGACTGAGAATAGTCCACCAACCAAAAATAGCCAACAGCGCCCCGTGTGCAGCGTCCTGTGACCACTGATGAAGGTCTAGAAGATGAGCGACTCAAACAGCAGCAATAGATGAGCGATCGTCTCTGACTTTACATCTACAAGGTGGACCAACTAGGTAGGAGTGTCTAATAGAGTGGACAGTGAGTGGACACGGTATTTTAAAAACTCCAGCAGCGCTGCTGTGTCTGACCCACTCATACCAGCACAACACACACTAACACACCACCACCATGTCAGTGTCACTGCAGTGCTGAGAATGATCCACCACCTAAATAATACCTGCTCTGTGGTGGTCCTGTGGAGGTCCTGACCATTGAAGAACAGGGTGAAAGCAGGTTAAAAAGGTATGTAGAAAAACAGATGGACTACAGTCAGTGATTGTAGAACTACAAAATGCTTCTATATGGTAAGTGGAGCTGATAAAATGGACAGTGAGTGTAGAAACAAGGAGGTGGTTTTAATGTTATGGCTGATCAGTGTATATAAATCTGAGTAAACATTGATGATGATTCCCTTCACTGGCTCTTGTTAGACGCCCTTCCTAACACGTCCCTCTTACTTATCCAGGCTTGGGACCGGCACTAAGGATACACTAATACAGTAAGTGCCCTCCACTCCCACCGTGAACCTTCCGTATTTGTGAGCCTAGCCTGGAATGCGAACCCCCGGAACGTAGGCACTGGTGGCTCTTAGCATTACACCACACAGACACAGTTAGTTTTCTGTAGAGGATGTGCAGAACATGGCATTTATCCAGGGGTGTACAAACTTTTACACAAGACAATATCATCATTAAGTACATTAAGTGTGTCATTCAAAATCTTATCATGTTTTATTAGAAGAAACGTATAAACTCTCGAATCTTTCTTATCTGCTACCTGCACAGCTAAGACCTACAGCCCAGTCTGAGCTCTAATGGTTGGTAGATCAATGGAGCCAAATCTATACTGGTTTATGTTTTTACATCTGCAGATAATATACGGGTCAAAGACGAGACGTAACTTTTTAGTGTCCCCACTTGATAAATAATGTACAATTATATTAATATAAGTGGATATACCTTCAATCTACTCCATTTGTACATGTTTACTGAAACCTAAAGTAATTTTTACAGAAAATTTATGATTTTTGAAAAAATAACCCTTGAAACCCCCAAAATGTCATTCAGTGCAACGGTCCCCCTACCTCTTTAATTAATAAAACATTAAGAAAACTAATTAATCTTAAGTAAAACTTAAAATTTACTGCTTTGGCATAATTGTACAAATGTCATGTGTGACATATTAAATAATATTCAATCAGATGTGTTTTTTAATATTAATAATATTCAGGATACTTTCAGTCCCCATTTTCCCAATCTTCAGTTGTCATTCAGTACAACGTTAATAAAAAGCCTTATTTTAATATTTGATCAAGCTACTGCAGTCATGTGACCAATTATAACAACAAAAGACTCCTGGGGACCCTTCAGCACACACACGAGGTCAATGCATTTTAACATTATTTGATAAAAATGTCTTCTTACTGACACAGTACATTAAAGAACAAAACTGAGTGTCATTCAGTTCAGCACAGAAAACCTAATATTACGGTTAATCTTGTAAACAAACAAGGTTATTAATAGAGATGGGACGATCGATCGGCTATGAATCGGTATCGGCCGATTTTTAATCAAAATATGCTATCGGCGATCGGCGATATTTCCTAAAAGTAGCCGATCCGATCGTGTGATATATAAAGACCATGTTAAGTTAACAGCTCAGTGGATTGATCCAGACTTTGAGCTACAAAGCACCAACCATCACATCACCATTCATCAACCATCGTACAGAAACCACAGTGAAAGCTCTTCATGACCTAAAATAACATCATTAACGTTGTGCATCATACATACGATGTAATTTTGCTGATTGAAATATTTACTTTAAAAAGATAATTCAACCCGGTCACATCTGAGTGGATTCTATCAGCACGTTATATAAACTCCTGGTTCACTTTGGTAAATCGTGAGCGGTTCTTACTTGTGATGTAGATGAGAACAGAAAACGTTACAGAGCCAAGCAGAGGCAAAAGTTTATTCATTACCAAATTCGTTAGTTCAGGATCATCTGCTGAACTTTTAGCTCCTTAGACGGAACGAGTCTGACTCGGTTACAGATCTGTGGTAATAGCAGTTTAATGAAGCTTTTTAATGTAAGAGAGTCACACAAAATGTTCTGTAGTAGTTGGTGTTTATTTAAAACCACGACATTTAATTAATAACAGTAAACACGGAGAGATAACTGAGAAGAGAAACTTACGCTTCGCGAAAAATGACTCGTGAATCAATGAATCACTTATAGCGATACAGTGAACAAAGCGTCTCTTCTAAAGGCACACACACACACACACACGCGCGCGCTGCTCCGGTTTATCTTCACTGTGAGGCTCTTTTTAAGTTTATTTATTTTATTTACTGCAGCAACTTTTTCATGTGTTATGACACAAATTCCACAGTTCCACACTGTTCTGGTGCCTTACAAGTTGTTATGATGGCTTCATTAGCTATGTTTTTCATTGCCTTACTTTTTTCATGATGTAGTAATATTATAACCCATACTTGCCACTGGTGTGGCATATTTTCATTCTACTACTGCTACTTTAATCAATAAAGAACTTAAAAACAAATTAAGTCATGAATATTCTGATGTAACAGGATCATTTGGAGTATGTCATTCAGTGCAGCATAAAATCATCATACAGTGCAACAAAAACATTTGCTTAAAATAACTGTAATAAGTAATTATTATATATTTTTTTCATGTGAATGTAAGAGAATCCAGGCCTGCTTCATAGAAAACAGAGTTTGATTAGGTTTCAAATAGAATAGAATGTGTAGCAAAAACATCTTATATACAAATAAACAAAATCCCAAAACGCATTAAAGGACAAACAATGCACAGAAAATTCAAAACAGAGTAAGTACAGTTTCTTCTGAGGTTTTAAATCTGATTGGCTGAGCCGCGTTCGAAGCCGTTGTAAAATCCCCGATAAACTCACACCTATGACCATCTCACATCATTCCATATTAATACGCCACTGAATAGAAAAATTTAATGTTATTTTCGCCATGTTGCCTAGCAACACTGTTAATCGAACTATTTTGCGTCGCGGAAGAATGCTTTATTGTAAGTTTATACACAATAAATACATTTATGAATTAAACATTGTTGTATTTATTATATTTTATGTTGACCGCCGTTTTATAAAAGCAATAAGCCACTCGAGACCGTGCATTACTGTTACGATTTTAGCACGGGGAAAGAAGTTTTAGGCGTCAAAAACGTCATCCCGTGCTAAAATCACAGTAACGTACGGCCTCTCGTGGCTTATTGCTTTAGTAAGAGATATACTAAACTTAATCAATTTGAAATGGCTAAGATTGTTTCTTGTGTGTGTATTTTGTCATAAATTAGTCGTTGCACTGAATGACATTTTTGTGCCCTTGTTGTGTGTCAACAACACTAAAATTATTAAATAAGCAAAATGCTGAGAAAAAATAATACATATTTACATAGGTGACACATTTGTGCACAATATTAAATGAAAAAATTATACAATTTAACCATTTTATTTTTTTGGTACTTGGAACACCCTATTCGTCTTTCACCCATACTCACAGGCACTTTATTAGGTACATCTATATGGTACATCCAACGATAATACAGATTAACTCTGTGGGTATACGATTACTGACTGTGGACCATCATGCTTTTGTAGGGCTGCCACTAACGACTATTTTTCTATCAATTAATCTGTAGACTTATCGATTAGTCGATTAATCTAAACAATTAATTTTCCTTTAAAAATTGTAATTCAGAATCTCTTTTATTTTAACAACAGACTGTATGGCATAGTAATCTAACACAGAACTAAATGTAAACAGGGTTTATGTCCATATTATCACATTCTCAAGCGCTCCATATTAAACAGAGTGCAGCACGTGTTTATGGTGTTCCGTACACAAAGCAAAGTGCTTCAGCTTACAGCAGAAATAAAATAGTTAGATGTAGCCACGTCTCATTAAGTCCAACGTACAGTAACGACAGAATGAGCCCAGATTCTAACCTCCACATTCACTCAACACTTACTTCACATTCTAAGCCATGTAAACACAGTGTTAAGATTCACATGAGAAGCTTTTTGCGCTTTGAGCGCCGCAGCAACCACAAAAATCGCATGTAAATGCGCCCTAACTGAACTTGCTAGGAAATATTCCAAGATCTCCACGAATAAGAAGCGTAATGAAACAATCTAGATGTGTAACATCGCAACAGCCAATGAGAACGCAAGATACGGTGTGAGGGAAAATGCAGGGGAGGAGTGTAAACAGGTGGGACAGGGGCTTAATATAGTTTATATCAGAATACATCGGCACACACACACACATTTTGATCACAACTTTTATCGCTCGCTACTTGTTGACGTGCATTTTAGGACGTGGTATCATTAAACCCCTCGTCACTTCTCGTGTTTGTTTTTATGACAGAACGTAGTTTGGGAGACCAGAGAAGCTCGTCTGTGATTCCAGTTGGTGATAGATGGTGTAGTGTAAAACCCCCTATCGCCGATCAGTCCTGTAGTGTGAAATAAGTTTTTAATTATAAGCACATTTACAAAATAACTGATTATATTCCTAATGGGACACACAGCTTCAATGTGCGCGACAAGGCGGGCGAAGCTTCTGCGCTACGTCCGTGGTTGTTCGCTTTCTCCACAATTAATTAATTAATTGCCATAAGAGACAATATAGAGAGAAAAAAGAGGGATTTTACTCCACTACTGACCCCAGGCATATGTGGCAATGTCTGGAACAGATTACAGATTATAGGTCTAGGCCCAACAACACCATAAGCGCCTCAAACAGCCTTCCAGACGACCTCAATGCATTCTACACCCGCTTTGAGACGTCGATCCCCACTAGCCCCACAGAGAATACACACACCTCCATTACGCAACCCTCCTCCCCTCCACCAGTTGTCTTACCAGCCCAGGTACACAAAGCCCTGAAGAGGATCAACCCCCGCAAAGCTGCAGGACCTGACAACATTCCTGGGCGGGCCCTCAGAGCATGTGCTAACGAGCTGGCTGATGTTTTTACTTCTATCTTCAACCTTTCCCTCAGACAATGCACAGTTCCCACCTGTTACAAGACCACCACCATCGTCCCTCTCCCCAAGAAGAACCCCCCATCCTGTCTGAATGACTACAGGCCAGTAGCACTCACTCCAATCATTATGAAGTGCTTCGAGAGAGTGGTGCTGGCCCACATTCAGAGCAATATACCAGGCACTACAGACCCCCTACAATATGCATACAGGGCCAACAGGTCTACCTCGGATGCCATCGCCACAGCCCTTCATATCTCTCTCTCACACCTGGAATATAAAGACTCCTACGTCAGGATACTCTTTATTGACTACAGCTCCGCCTTTAACACGGTTATACCTCACAAACTTACACATAAACTGTCATCTCTTGGACTACACCCCACCATCTGTGACTGGCTTTTAAACTTCCTGACTGGCAGGCCTCAGTCTGTTAGGATTGGAAACAGGACATCAGCCAGCATAATCACCAATATTGGTACCCCGCAGGGCTGTGTCCTCAGCCCTATCCTCTACACCCTGTTTACCCACGACTGTGTCGCCTCCCACCCCGACAACATCATCCTGAAGTTTGCTGACAAGACAAGACTAAAGATCTCTTTCTTTCCCACAGCTATCAGACTCTTAAACAGCTGAGCTGATTATTCATAGACACGATCACACTTGCACACAATACTTGCACTATACCACATATGACTGTTTACAGGTCTACATACAGCTGCACATGTATGTTTACACTACTGTCTTTACATTTTGCACATGTAACTATATTGTCTGATTGCAATATATCTGCTCTTTTCTTGCACAATGTACATAACTTATACTCAGCGTGTTTTTTTTTTACTATATCTAACTTTTATTTCTTAATTTGATTTGATTTTATTATTATCTTTGTACCTTGTTACATCATGTGTGGACAGCAAAATAAGAATTTCATTGTACAGGGAAACACGTTTCCTACTGTACATATGACAATAAAGCTTTGAAATATTGAAATATTGAAATATTAAGTCAAATTGGTCGCCAAAGCCAGGCAAATGTCGTTAGGCCTTTAGTTATGCTGTAATAATTAAAGGTGCCGGAGTCTCAAGCTACTCTCTGCACAACTGATATTTTACTTTTAACAATTTCACATTGTAACTAGGGCTGTCGCGGTGACAGAATTTCCCCTTGCGGTATTCAGCCTGTCTCAATATCGCGGTATGCGGTTATATCGCCATTTTTTTTGTTGTTTTTGAAAATTACTTAATTGATCTGGATTTTAGAGCTATATAAACAAGCTTTATTGTTAGGCTATGATTCGGTATATTATTGCTTTATAATGACAAAGATGAGACGGCTTTAAGACCAATGAAATGCGTGTTTAGGCTATTGTTAAATACAGAACAGAGCAGGGATGCGCGTCTTTTCTCTATTAAAAAAAGGTTTAAATAAGCTTCTAGCCTAGGTTAGATATACACTGTGAAACAAAAAAAAAGTGTTTAGACTAAATATTTTAAATGCACATCTAATCAAAATATGGTAAAAAAATAGAATAAAGAATAAAGTCTGTAAGAGTTTAAACCTGCGTTATCATGCGCGCTAGACGAACCAACATGTTCACCTGATGTGTTTTAGAGAGGATCTGAGTGGGGTAGTGATGTTCCCCTCGGTACTAAAACCCTCTCTGATGGTGCTCGTTGCATTAATACACTGTAGATGTACTGAACCTGCATGCGACTTTAGAGATCAGAGAAAGTCTAGCCTGGTTATCGCGCCACTATTAACCATCTATTTAGTAGATATAATTAACATAACAATATATACTACATTTCAAGTTATTATTCGTTTCAATACATTTTTATTCAACGAAAAAATGCATTTAAATCATTCCAGCAAGCCAGCAAGAGAGAATCTGCAGGCTGCAATGCCATATTAACCGTCATTAAGTCTTTTAGTTCGCCAAGGCTGTTTAAATATAGTCTAAATTACAAGTATTTATTGAGTGTGAACTCAATTTAATCATTAATAAACTTGCCTATAATTCCTGTTGCGATTGTTTACATTTTAAAACACAAAGCCTGACACTCAGCAGCAACGCATGAGAACAGGTTGCGGGAAAATGTCGCTCCTAGCTCATTTTCATTATGAATTTATTTAACATTTATTACGCACGAATGTAAGCGTATAAAACAAGATGGACCTGCAACAATAAAAAAAAAGGAGAAGAAAGAAAGAAAAAACGTGAATATCGCGGTGTTGCGGTTGTCCAGCATGCCCTGCGGTTGGCTGGTCTATACCGCGATATTTCAAAATTGCGGTTAGCGCGACAGCCCTAATTGTACCTACATCTTCTGCTGTTTTACCCCGAGGTGGTTCTGACGGAAACCTGTGTACCCACCCGAGGTTGGAGCCTGCAAGTCCAGACTGCTGTGCCAACAATGCTGCTCCTGCTAGATGTGACACGTCCCTGGGTGTTTGCACCAAAAATGTCCAGAACTCACTACAGACTTTATCAAAGGTTGGACTGAATAATGGCCAGAGTCTGGTTCCTCTCATGGTTCTTCCTGTAATATTCCAGGAGTTTTTCGTCGCCACTGTCGCCCTCGGCTCGCTCAACAGGAGTTTTTCGTCTGTCGGTCCTAGATTCTGTAAAGCTGCTTTGAGTCAATGTCTATAGTAAAAAGCGCTTTATAAATAAATCGGACTTGACGTCCTGCAGCAAATATCAGTCTTCTCATCCATGTGTTGAGCACCAAATGTAGCACAAATAAAACAAGGCAGAAACACTGCAGATGTAAAAGTATCTTGGTTCTCCAGATGTGTTACTGTATGTTTAATTCAAGTTTACACTTTAGAAAAGGTTAAAGAAATAACATGTTTTTTTAATGAATAAATAACAGATAAATCAGATCAAGTTTGGTATGTACGAACATGGCTGAATCATGCTGGTAGCTTAGCAATCAAATAGCTGTTTATGGAAATCACTGCTGTTATTTCCTCTGTCAGACCATTCGAGGTAACAGTCAGTGGTAGTGAATGTCTGAGTGGCAGTTTAGAGGCACAAATGGGGCAAACACTTCATATTAATTATTTATAATCTAACTCATTAAAATCAATAATGTTACTTAGTAGGGGTGTAACCACATAACGGTTAAAAATTGGTTTACATGCATAATGAAATGATATTCACTTTAATCAGTAGAGGGCGCTGGCGCAATTAACCTCACCTGGTTGACGTCACTACAGGGTTGCCAGGTTCGGAATTTTCCAGCCAGATTTATTTATGTAAGGATACTTTCTTTATTTGTATTATTTATTTATTTATTTATTTATTTATTTATTTATTTATTTATTCATTTAATGTGGGATTTATTTCATTTCATTTTTTTTACACAATAAGTGAAATGTGCAGCAGTTTTGCATAGTTTGTACCTACCTCAGAAATAAAAGTACATTCATTATTTAGATAAATAAAAGATTTTATTTTATTATTTTAAAGAGAAATAATAAAAGGAAACTTTGTCATAAATTGTCTTCAATTTCATTTTGTTTAAAAAAATCGGGGGAAAATCGTATCATGAACCCAGTATTGTAAATCATATCGCATCGTGGGTAGAGTGTATCGTTACATCCCTATTAATTAGGGTATAATTTGCATTTAGAATACACAACCTCAGCCATAATGTTTTTAATATATGGCCTTTCCTAAACTAACATTTTAATGCTGCCCCAGACCCATTAATTCCCTCACTAATATTCTCATTTGTAATGCTGTCTTATTCCCAATAATGGCCAAGTAAATCCAACAATTTATCAATACTGACCAATTCCTATTAACGGCCCTCTTTAAACGAACAATTTTTCACTACTGTCTCGTCCCCAATAATGTCCTTCCCAAAAAATCCATTACTGTCCGCTGCTGCCGCAGTCCTATTAATGTCTTTATCCTAATGCTACCCTATACTAGAGATGGGGATTCGGACTCGTTTCAAATTACTAGGACTCGACTCATGACATTTTTTTTCGCACAAAAATTACTCATGAACAACAAGAGTCGCTAGTGTCAGCATTAGTTACATGTGACAAATATATATATATATATACAGTACCAGTCAAAAGTTTGGACACGCTTTCTCATTCCTGTGTTTCTTCTTGAATTTTCTACATTGTAGATTAATACTGAAGACATCCAAACTATGAAGGAACACATATGGAATCATGTAGTAAACAAAAAAGTGTTAATATGTTTTATATTTTAGATTCTTCAAAGTAGCCATCTTTTGCTCTGATGACAGCTTTGCACACTTTTGGCATTTTCTCAACCATCTTCATGAGGTTTCCACCTGGAATGGTTTTCAATTAATGTGTGTGCCTTGTCAGGAGTTAATTTCTGGAATTTCTTGCTTTTTTAATGTGTTTGAGACCATCAGTTGTGCTGTGCAGAGGTAGAGTTGCTAAAATATAAAACATATTCTGGTTTGTTTAACACTTTTTTGTTCATTACATAATTCCATATGTGTTCCTTCATAGTTTGGATGTCTTCAGTATTAATCTACAATGTAGAAAATAAAAATAATCAAGAAAAACCATTGAAGGGAAGGTGTGTATAAACTTTTGACTGGTACTGTATATATATAACCGCAACGCACGCAATGGGTACAGCGTAGTGATGAAGTGTCGCTCCCTACTCCCTACACAGTTTGAAGTTCACTTCATTTGAACATTCTCGTTACCTTTGGATTGGAATCTCACTTAAAATGGTGGAGTACCCTACTTAGTGCACTTCACAGGAACAACTTGTGTGAATGGATCGCTCCTATAGAATTGGCGCTAATGGTTGTAAGAGCCGCTTTCTGAACCAATCAGACCTCCTGACTGTAATTTTGAGTAAGAAATGCTGTTACTTGTATTTATTTAGTTTGCGTCACACAGGTGACGTGGTAATGAAACGCTTGATCGGCTTTCTAACGAGTTCGTGTTTGAATTTACAACCGGGAAAAGTTTGGAGGTTTTTAATTATAAGCACATTTACAAAATAACGGATTCTATTCCTAATGGGACACACGCTTATACATTTAATAGCATCTGGAAGAACAGAAGCTAAGGTAAGCAGTGGTTATGATGTTTTTGCTGTGTTTTGGATTTTGGCGGCTGTGCCGTGATTTATCGTTTTGAAAACAAAACGTATCAGTTGAAGCTTTTAACTGGAACCTTCTTGTTACGGAAATTACATTCATTTACACAATGAGTAGGAAAGTAAAGGCACGAAGTAAAATGGCTAAATACACTCGCTAATCTGTTGTTGTTTTTTTAACTTACAGATTATTTGTTCATTTCTACTCTACATTTCCAATATATGTTTTGTGTTTATTATGTTGACTCGTGACTTGACTCGGACTCTAGCCTAAAGACTCGTGACTCGACTCGGACTCTAGCCTAAAGACTCGTGACTCGACTCGGACTCTAGCCTAAAGACTCGTGACTCGACTCGGACTCTAGCCTAAAGACTCGTGACTCGACTCGGACTCTAGCCTAAAGACTCGTGACTCGACTCGGACTCTAGCCTAAAGACTCGTGACTCGACTCGGACTCTAGCCTAAAGACTCGTGACTCGACTCGGACTCTAGCCTAAAGACTCGTGACTCGACTCGGACTCTAGCCTAAAGACTCGTGACTCGACTTGGACTCTAGCCTAAAGACTCGGGACTGCACACAACATTTTTCCAATGCCACCAGATTGCTAATTCTGTCCCATTCCTAATAGTACCTTGTAACTCGACATCCGCTGAACTCTTTGAAATTTTTGAAATTTTGAAATTCGACGACCTTCGTCAAGAAATTTGTACCCTTAAACTCTCCGTTTACCTTAAACTTGACGTGTGTGTGACTGACGTTTTGTTCGGCGCTCGGCTTGAGCAGTAAAGTGTAAATATGAGACGAATCTGTGTTTGTGTTGAATAAGCGTCAGATCCAGGGTTACAGCTCCACATGTATCTGTGTTTATCTGGATTCTCCTCCCTGTTTCACTTTTAAACTTGTGTTACAGCTCGAGGTTCTGAGAACACTGAGTTCTCAGCTTCTCCTGAGTGAATCAGCTTCTCCTTATCATTAATAATAAAGCTTAACGTGGTTTAATGTAGTAAAAGGAGGAGACAGGAGCACTAAACTTCTCTTCATTATTACTGCTCATAAGTTCCTACACTAATCAAATTCCTCACTCACTGTTTTAGTACAATAAGTCACGTTAAGTTTTGTGCACCGCCGTCACACTTCATAGGAAATAACGGCACATCGACACAAAAGCAGTTCTGTCACTTGTCATGAGAATGCGCCGGTACTGAACAGAATACGGTATTCCAAGATCAAGCATCTCCACCATTAAGAAGCATAAGTAAACAATAAAGAAGTAAAGCTAAAGTGCAGCTTTTATTGTATTTCAAATTATATTGTGTTTATATTATATTTGTGTTATTTTCAGTGTTTACGTGTCAAAAACAACCTCATTATTTTACATCAGACTAAAATATATGCAGTTCCACAGAACCATGGAACACATTACCAGGTTTCCCAAACATCCTTATGGGAAAAAATACCTTAAAACTCAACGTCTTTTTAAACTCAACGCCACTCCCAGAACCAATTATGGTTGCATTTCAATATACCACTATACCGCCTTCACAAAACTGTCCTGTTTACCCCGTACACAGTATTAGACCCTATAATGTTTCCCTTTCACATTTTTACCACTTGTACTGTTGCACCTCTTCTATCAATGTCCCATTCATAATACGTACAGTTTGCTAGTGTCGACTTGTTTAATGTCAGTGTGTTTATCAATGCCCTTTTATTTTACCTCGTCCAATAACGTTCACCTTGTAACTTCAGTACTGGTTCTTTCCCACAACCTTTTACTGCTCCTTACTGCAATATTGTGCTAGACTATAACATCACTGCTTTTACACCTTAGTACACCTTTAAACTAACAACCACCCCAGCACTGCTTTTTAAATCAGGCCCTCATTACTCATACTGCCACTTTGATGAAACTGTAGTCGTAACATTGCCCATGCCCAAAACTGCCCTTTCCAAATATCATCCCATACCAATATTGCTCTTTCTATTACTGCCCATTAAACAATAGTACCCCCTATTGTACATAATTTCCCTGCTAAATCTACACCCTTTACACCAGCGTTTCCCAACCTTTTCTGCACCACGGACCAGTTTCATATAAGATATCATTTCACGGACCGGCGGGGGAGGGAGGATTTTATAATATCGCTCACAAACGGTGTAAAATGAGCTTTTTTTTGCTGCAACAAGATGCTGCTCCCACCTAGGGGTGACGATAAGACAATAACACCCAAAATAGAAGCAGTGAAAACTTTTATAGCGATCTCTAATTATTAATTCTTTCTGTGCGGCCCGGTTATTAATTACCCACGGACCGGTACCGGTCCGCAGCCCGGCGGTTAGGGATCACTGCATTACACAGTAGCTAGGGCTGGGCGATTTTGCAAAAAAAAAAAAAAAAATCTTGATTATTATATTGATATTATTACCGATTGTCGATTACGATTTCGGTTTTTTTGTTCTTGTATAATGCAATTGAAAAAAAGACTCAAATTTCTTTTTCTTTTTTTGCATTTTAATTTAAAAGATGCCAGAAGTGAAAAATAGTAACAGCACCACCTATAATTATCATTTCAAGAGACTCAAACTTTATAACGATAACGATATAACAATAATTAAAACAAAATAGAAATCTTAATTAGCTATATCCTTTATAAGAATAGCTCACAAACAACCCTTACTTTAAATATTGTGCAGCAGAACCTCCTTACATTAGGAAAAGTGCAAAACTACAAAAAGTTCTTTACAGGTTTCTTAAAAGCACATGTTAGTTTTCACTGGTTTTGGACTCTACCTGAATTTGTAGACTGTTTTTGCCCTTTTGATATTAAACTTTCCCTGATTTATATTCCGCGAGCGTCTGGTCAGTTTCTGGCTCGGGACATGTTAGTATTTTAATTAAAAGATAAAGTATGTAATCAATCGCGATTGTCACATTTCTAACATCGGGTGAAAACGTTCACGCGAATTAACCGAATTAATCGTGAAAATCGCCCAGCCCTAACAGTAGCTATTAAAAACTAAATAATCCCCTCTGTGTGGAAACCTCTTTTTAACATACTTTTTCTGGCGTGTTTTTATCTGTGTGCAGTTTGGGTGGATGGAAGATTGAGGTGGAGTGAAGGGCTCTTGAGTGCATGTCTATTACATGATTAGTAGAAGGAATGTAAACATGCCCGGCTTTTTTTTTTTTAGATGAAGCTTCAACAATTATGTTTAATTCTTTATGTGTTTTCAAAATTTTAATCACAACTGCAGCAGTGCAAGCATTTAAAAATTCACCGGTTCATTGTTTATACCACATTCTCAATCATACCGCATTCATAATAATCCACCTTTTTAAAATCTGCTTTCCCATTCCTACTAGTCGCAGTTCTACTACTGACCATACGTCTTGTTTTCCATCGGCCTGCCCGGAGGAAAAGACTCGTATTTCGCTGGTTTAAAGCCGCCACTTTCCATGAGGACGTCCACCACTTTATTGTAGAACGTCGGCCCTGAATGCAGTCAAACTCAATGCCTGGACAGACGCGTATTTGCCCTCTTTTGGAAGCTGATCGGACGCTTGTAACGATCAGAATTACACTTTCCATGGGAACGTCCAGCCCTAAAATGCTGGTTAATTACCAAGTTTTAATAACCGTTCATGTTGTTAACACACCAAAATGAACAACACTGTCCAGCTCTGAGTGGTCGCCCACTATCCGGTCATTTAGAAGAGCAGGAAAGATACAAATTCAGGCTTTTTGTACTGAAGTATCACAAGTCGACTCTAAATGTAGTCAGTAGAACCTTCATTAATGTGCTGATTTACAATTATATACATTAAGAGAGAGAACCCTGACTACCCACTGTCATGCCCTCCTTTGGGGTCCATATTTCCAGTTTTAGGACCGGAAGACTGGTTTTTCATCCGCCTGTCTGTCCACAGTCATATACAATGCCTGGACGGACGCGTATTTGCCCTATTTTGGAAGCTGATCGGACGCTTGTAACGATCATAATTAAACTGCCCGTACAAGTCGACTCTGAATGTAGTAGAACCTTCATTCATGTGCTGATTTACAATTACATCAATTAAGAGAGACTACCCTGACTACCCACTGTCATGCCCTCCTTTTTGGGGTGTGATGCCCTCCTTTTGGGGTTATGAAAGTGGCCACACATTACTAATGATGCAAGTCCTTAAACTAACCATTCTGAATAATGCCAGGTAAAACATGTAAAAAAAATGACTCGTTGGTTTAAAGCCACCACTTTCTGTGAGGACGTCCACCACTTTATTGTAGTATGTCCAGCCCTGAATGCAGTCATAGGCAATGCCTGGACGGACGCGTATTTACCCTCTTTTGGAAGCTGATCGGACGCTTGTAACGATCAGAATTAAATTGCCCGGCATTGGCTTACAAACTTGTCAAAAGAAACGACTCGTATTTTGTTGTTATGAAGCCGCCACTTTTCATGGGAACATCCGGCCCTGAAATGCTGGTTAATTACTAAGTTTTAATAACCGTTCATGTTGTTAACATGCCAAAATGAACAACACTGTCCAGCTCTGAGTGGTCGCCCACTATCCGACTATGGATACTATAAGAGCAGGAAAGATGAAATTCAGGCTTTTTGTACTGAAGTATCACAAGTCGACTCTAAATGTAGTCAGTAGAACCTTCATTAACGTGCTGATTTACAATTATATACATGATGAGACTACCCTGACTACCCACTGTCATGCCCTCCTTCTTGGGGTGTGATGCCCTCCTTTTGGGGTTATGGGAGATGCCACACATTACTAATGATGCACGTCCTAAAACTAACCGCTCTGAATGATGCCTGGTGCCTAATAGGGTGTCCATATATATTAATGCATCATAAATAGGTTTTAGGGCAGACAGACCGGTTTCACAGTCGGGACCAATGCCTGGACGGACACATTTTAGCCGTCCTTTGGAATCTTGTAACAATCATAATTAATTCGCCTGTCGTTGGCTTACAAACACGTCAAAAGAAATGACTCGTCTTGCGTTGGTTTAAAGCCGCCACTTCCTGTGAGGACGTCCACCGCTTCATTGTAGAACGTCCAGCCCTGAAATGCTGGTTAATCACTCAATTTTAATAATAATCACGGTTTTATGGTGGACAGACGGGTTTTTCATCCGCCTGTCCACAGTCATATGCATATTTAACCTCTTTTAGAAGCGAACCGGACTCTTATAACGTGCCATTGGCTTACGAATACGTCAACAGAGACGACTCGTATTTTGTTGGTATAAAGCCGCCACTTTATTGTGGAACATCCAGCCCAGCTACTAAAGTATCACAAGTCGACTCTAAATGTAGTCAGTAGAACCTTCATTCATGTCCTTATTTACAATTACATCAATTAAGAGAGAGAACCCTGACTACCCACTGTCATGCCCTCCTTTTGGGGTGTGATGCCCTCCTTTTGGGGTTATGGAAGTGGCTTTTTGTACTAAAGTATCACAAGTCGACTCTAAATGTAGTCAGTAGAACCTTCATTAACGTGCTGATTTACAATTATATAAATTAAGAGACTACCCTGACTACCCACTGTCATGCCCTCCTTCTTGGAGTGTGATGCCTTTATTGTATCCTTTTGGGGTTATGGAAGTGGCCACACATTACTAATGATGCACATTTTTACACTAAGCATTCTGAATGATACCAGGTACCTAAAGTTAGCCAGTCTGCCAGTCTGTACCAGTGCCATGTTGTTCCATAATATCATCCCTGCTGCCCATCTGAAGTTAGCATCGGCTAATTAGCTGGTTAGCATCAGTGTGCTCATTGTGCGGACGGTAAATACAATGCAGCCCGTCTGTTATCCGTCCACAACGGCACCGAATCCACCGTTTGTGCCACAACGTGTGCCATATGGAGGGGCATCCAGGCGGGGAGGACGGAAACCCCCCGAATAGCGACGTGCTTTCGGGTGTTCATGAGCGAATGCTGATGTGGAAACGACATTGTTGTGAGGCAGGAGAGAGAGATGATGATGAAAAATACAGCAGCCGCTGATGATGCAGCTAAGCTAACGTGAACGAAAGGGCTGATTAATATAAAACAGGGACGTTTTAGCGGTCCGAACGCACCTGTTAATGAAAGATCCGCGTCTAAACGGCGTGTGTGTGAGTGAAAGTGGCGTTGGTGAGACGCATACCTGAAGGCCCGGATCAGTGAAAGCGGGTTTTGTGTGAAATCCCCGGACTCGAGTTCAAAGCTCCGCCGCGCTCGCGTCTCCGTTTCCCCGCGCACGGCGGCCGTCAGAGTCGGTGAAGCAGCTCACAATCTCGGGCCTGTTGTTATTCCCGAAATAAATCCGGATTTTCTTTTGTTCTAAAATAAACAAGAAGAGTATCGGGGTGCCTGTAGGTCCCGTAGGCAGTGAGGTACACGCACCCCCGCCCCCTATACACAATCTCTCTCTTTCTTTCTTTCTCTCTCCCTCCCTCCCTCTCTCTCTATGTCTCTCTCTCTCTCTCTCTCTTTAGGTGAACCAACCTATACATCTGGTTAAAATTACAATCATTCTGCTTTCCCCCTAAACACCAAGTTCCCTACGTTTATCCGTCTCACCATGAACAAACCTCGGCTCCAAAACCCAACCAAACCCTTCACTGCTGCTCGATCTGGTCCCCGGTTTTCACCCCCACCGTCATTTTCTATCCCTTTATGCAAGTCATATACCGCCTTGAACTTGCGTTCACGCTCCTGTTCCTTCACCTCCCATCTGCTTCTCGTTAGAGCTCTTCCAAACCCATTAAGATCAGTGCAGCACAGAGTGCGCTAGAACATCAACACTGGTGTAAAGGACATAACACGTGGACCACTCGAGCAGTGAAGAAAGAAACGTCTGCTCTCAGCACTCTATCATAGCCAGATTGTGTATGGTGGGTCCCATCCAAAAACTATATATATATATATATATATATATATATATATATATATATATATATTTATATTTATATATATTTATACACTGATCAGCCATAACATTAAAACCACCTCCTTGTTTCTACACTCAATTACTGATCCCCAGAGGACCACCACAGAGCAGGTATTATTTAGGTGGTGGATGATTCTCAGCACTGCAGTGACACTGACATGGTGGTGTTGTGTTAGTGTGTGTTGTGCTGGTATGAGTGGATCAGACACAGCAGCGCTGCTGGAGTTTTGAAACAGCTCACTGTCACTGCTGGACTGAGAATCGTCCACCAACCAAAAACATCCAGCCAACAGCGTCCTGTGACCACTGATGAAGGTCTAGAACAGTGGTCCCCAACCACCGGGCGGTCCGTGGGTTATTTATTACCAGGCTACACAATAAGAATGAATGAAGCAGTGTCTCGTTGCAGCGAAAAAAGCTCGTTTTACATCGTTTGTGAGCAATATTATTAAATCTTCCCTTCCCCGCCGGTCTGTGAAATTATATCTTATATGAAACCATTCCGTGGCGCAAAAAAGGTTGGGAAACGCTTGTCTAGAAGATGACCGACTCAAACAGCAGCAATAGATGAGCGATCGTCTCTGACTTTACATCTACAAGGTGGACCGACTAGGTAGGAGTGTCTAATAGAGTGGACAGTGAGTGGACACGGTGTTTAAAAACTCCAGCAGTGCTGCTGTGTCTGATCCACTCATACCAGCACAACACACACTAACACACCACCACCATGTCAGTGTCACTGCAGTGCTGAGAATGATCCACCACCTAAATAATACCTGCTCTGTGGTGGTCCTGTGGGGGTCCTGATCATTGAAGAACAGGGTGAAAGCAGGGTAAAAAAGTATGTAGAGAAACGGATGGACTACAGTCAGTAATTGTAGAACTACAAAGTGTTTCTATATGGTAAGTGGAGCTGATAACATGGACAGTGAGTGTAAAAACAAGGAGGTGGTTTTAATGTTATGTCTAGATGACTCTTAAAATTAACCAAATTTATCAAGTGATCCTTTGCCCTAAAAGACAAGTGGACCAAAACTTGCCAAACTTGACCCTGACCTAAAGCACATGACTCTCTCACTGTAGAGCCAGACCCACTATCTCAGTGAAGCAAGTCATAATCAGAATGTTGAGAACTCAATGGATGACAATGCCAAGAGAAGGAAAGCAAAAGTGAGGGTTAGTGTTTTGGGATACAGGCCTTTACAAGGTCTTTTTGATCATTACCAAACAAAATGGATGATTTACAGCTAAGACTGAACTTGCAAAGGTTGCTTAAAGGTTGTGCTGAATAGTCTGTTTACCATGGTGACTGAACAGAGATCTCACCGTACCTGGGACAGTCTGACCATGTCTAATTTTATAACCCTGTTTTATAGTTCACTTACACTTAAGGCCAACCGATGACAAAAACAGTAACAGTCTGCAAACAAAGATCTCATCATGTGAACTTACTGTTTCACAGTTACATTTTATCCATTTTATCAGCTCCACTTACCATATAGAAACACTTTGTAGTTCTACAATTACTGACTGTAGTCCATCTGTTTCTTTACATACCTTTTAAACCTGCTTTCACCCTGTTCTTCAATGATCAAGACCCCCACAGGACCACCACAGAGCAGGTATTATTTAGGTGGTGGATCATTCTCAGCACTGCAGTGACACTGA
Source organism: Trichomycterus rosablanca (assembly GCF_030014385.1). Lineage (NCBI taxonomy): Eukaryota > Metazoa > Chordata > Actinopteri > Siluriformes > Trichomycteridae > Trichomycterus > Trichomycterus rosablanca. Next base: position 50,104,198 of record NC_085989.1, read on the forward strand.
CATGGTGGTGGTGTGTTAGTGTGTGTTGTGCTGGTATGAGTGGATCAGACACAGCAGCACTGCTGGAGTTTTTAAATACCGTGTCCACTCACTGTCCACTCTATTAGACACTCCTACCTAGTTGGTCCACCTTGTAGATGTAAAGTCAGAGACGATCGCTCATCTATTGCTGCTGTTTGAGTTGGTCATCTTTGAGACCTTTATCAGTGGTCACAGGACGCTGCCCGCGGTGCGCTGTTGGCTGGATATTTTTGATTGGTGGACTATTGAAGAACAGCATGAAAGGGGGCTAACAAAGCATGTAGAGAAACAGATGGACTACAGTCAGTAATTGTAGAACTACAAAGTGCTTCTATATGGTAAGTGGAGCTGATAAAATGTTCAGTGAGTGTAGAAACAAGGAGGCCCAACAGTGGCAACTTGGTGGTCAGTGGGATTGCACTGCCAACCCTCTGATCACCGGTCCAGTACCTTAACCCGTGGTCTACCAGTGATATTGATAATAATACTGTACTGTATTACAAAATATTAATTATTAATATTCTCCATTCCTGTGGGGGGCAGCATGTGGTCCAGCAAGTAGTGGAGGTTCCACACAGCTTCTGGTCATTGTCTTTAAGGAGTTTTGCATACTCTCCACACATATGTGTACAAATACACACATTTTCTCTGGGTATTTTGGTTTACTGCCAAATCTCCAAAACATGCCTGTAGGTGGCATGAAAAAAGAACCTGCTAAATTGCTTTAAGGGGAAAGTAAAGTCAACATTTTATACTGATGAATCCAGGATGTACTTATGCCTTGCAACTAATGATTTCAGGTAGGTACTGTTGGTCCCTGGTGGTGGAACTGCTTGAGGAAAAATGCAGGCAGAATGTAAATGAGGACAAATAAAAAGGTGTAAAGACCTAAATGGCTTGATGGAAAGGGCAAACTGTACTGTCCAATAGTACTTCTTTGTAGTCTGGAGTTTGGGACACAGGTCCAGCAACATAGGTCCTGGGAACCTTAGACATCTGCCAGCTGCTTTTCTCTGGAATCGTAATGTCTGGCTTGGTCCAGTCCGGTTTTCTGCTGGTGTATGAAGCCAACACACTCTTTCTGTGAGCTCAGTCAGTGGTCAGTTTTTGGGCATCACGAAGAGCAAATGCCCCAGGGGCAGGTTGTTTATTGCCACAGCTAGTTTTGAGGCTTCCCTATCTTTTTTCTTTTTTGGGGGAACTGGAGCAGCCCATCATATCATATCATGAGAACGTTCAGTTCTCAATTCTGCACTGTCCCTCTTCTGTCGACTATCTTTGTTGCGGGCTGCTGATGTTTTTGTGGCTTTGTTTCTGTTATTTTGGCCACCTTTATTAAAGTAATAAGCCACGAGAGACCGTGCGTTACTGCGATTTTATCACGGGGAAGGTAAAACATCTTTCCCCGTCTCGAGTGGCTTATTGCTTTTATAAAACGGTGGTCAACATAAAGTATAATAAAATACAACAACGTTCCGCGACCCCAGGTAGTCCGTTAACAGTGTTGCTAGGCAACATGAGGGCAAACATAACATTCACTTTTTCTTTTCAGTGGCGGTGAGGTGGTCCTAGGTGTGCGTTTATCAGGGATTTTACAACGGCTTCGAACACGGCTCAGCCAATCAGATTTTAGGACCGGAACTATTCATTTTATAATTGTCATGTATACAGATACAAGTGAGCAGTACAACAAAATTATTGCTTTGCATATCTCAGCTTGTTTGGGGGTTGAGGTCAGAGCGCAGGTTCAACCATTGTACGACGCCCCAGGAGCTGAGAGGTTTAGGGGCCTTGCTCAAGGACCCAACAGTGGTTCGATCCTTGTCTTCGGTCACTTTTTGGATGCCACTGGACCCATTTTGGCAAAAATAAAAACAAACAACAATAACCTGTGTTATCTAATGATGTGAGCAGCTTGTTTATTTGGTCTCCCTGACTTGTTTTGAGGGTTCCCTATCTTTTTTCTTTTTTGGGGGAACTGGAGCAGCCCATCATATTGTGACAACCAGTTCTCAGTTCTGCGCTGTCCCTGTTCTGTCGACTATCTTTGTTGGGAGCTGCTGATGTTTTTGTGGCTTTGTTTCTGTTATTTTGGCCACCTTTATTTGTCATGTACACATATACAAGTGAGCAGTACAACAAAATTCTTTCTTTGCACATCTCAGCTTGTTTGGGGGTTGAGGTCAGAGCGCAGGTTCAGCCATTGTACGATGCCCCAGGAGCTGAGAGGTTTAGGGGCCTTGCTCAAGGACCCAACAGTGGTTCGATCCTTGTCTTCGGTCACTTTTTGGATGCCACTGGACCCATTTTGGCAAAAATAAAAACAAACAACAATAAGCTGTGTTATCTAATGATGTGAGCAGCTTGTTTATTTGGTCTCCCTGACTTGTTTTGAGGCTTCCCTATCTTTTTTCTTTTCTGGGGAACTGGAGCAGCCCATCATATTGTGACAACCAGTTCTCAGTTCTGCGCTGTCCCTGTTCTGTCCACTCTCTGTGTTGCGGGCTGCTGATGTTTTTGTGGCTTTGTTTCTGTTATTTTGGCCACCTTATTTATAGAATACATACCTTTATTTGTCAGGTACACATATACAAGTGAGCAGTACAACGAAATTCTTTCTTTGCACATCTCAGCTTGTTTGGGGGTTGGGGTCAGAGCGCAGGTTCAGCCATTGTACGACGCCCCAGGAGCTGAGAGGGTTAAGGGCCTAGCTCAAGGACCCAACAGTGGTTCGATCCTTGTCTTCAGTCACTTTTTGGATGCCACTGGACCCACTTTGGCAAGAATAAAAACAAACAACAATAACCTGTGTTGTCTAATGATGTGAGCTCTTTCTGTTTTTCCATGTTTTACTCTACTGGTCCTATGCAGATACACGTCATTTCTACAATGGTTACCAAGGCAACTGCATCAGAAGCCTAACAGTGGATAATTTATAGACCTCATATTTACACACACATACACACCATCCACTACCAGTTAACCACCTTCTTCAGATCAGGGCTGCAATGGATTTAGAGCACATCCTAAAAAAAATCCTGGGCACAAGATATGGAATGCACCTCACATACTTACTCATTCACACTTACTCATACCTAGAGGGAGTCTGACCATTTTACAGGTGCGAGACGTAACCTAAAAAGACAGTAACTGGGGGTGGGGAGGGAACCTGGGGCACCATCACAACCTGCTGTTTCACCAAGATACTTATAATGCTTAGCTGCACAGTAGGCGTGGTTGGTGCTGTATAGCGACAGGGTTGTGGAGACCAGGCTTTGAACCCATAAGTGGGTGTGTGGAGAGGTGATCGACTGGCTTTTTACATAAAGTGTTCTCCAGCCTTCATCCAGTGTCTAACCATGTCTGCTGAATGAGATGCAAGAGAGCAAGTCTATTAGTACCTACATATACACCAATCAGCCATAACATTAAAACCACCTCCTTGTTTCTACACTCACTGTCCATTTTATCAGCTCCACTTACCATATAGAAGCACTATGTAGTTCTACAATTTGTAGTTTTACAATTACTGACTCTCCCAGGACCATCATTCTCAGCACTGCAGTGACACTGACATGGTGGTGGTGTGTTAGTGTGTGTTTTGCTGGTATGAGTGGATCAGACACAGCAGCACTGCTGGAGTTCTTAAACACCTCACTGTCACTGCTGGACTGTGAATAGTCCACCAACCAATAATATCCAGCCAACAGCGCCCCGTGAGCAGCGTTCTGTGAGCACTGATGAAGGTCTAGAAGATGACCGACTCAAACAGTAGCAATAGATGTGCGATCGTCTCTGACTTTACATCTACAAGGTGGACCAACTAGGTAGGAGTGTCTAATAGAGTGGACAGTGAGTGGACACGGTGTTTAAAAACTCCAGCAGCGCTGCTGTGTCTGATCCACTCATACCAGCACAACACACACTAACACACCAGCACCATGTCAGTGTCACTGCAGTGCTGAGAATGATTCACCACTTAAATAATACCTGCTCTATGGTGGTCCTGTGGGGGTCCTGACCATTGAAGAACAGGGTGAAAGGGGGCTAACAAAGCATGGAGAGAAACAGATGGACTACAGTCAGTAATTGTAGAACTACAAAGTGCTTCTATATGGTAAGTGGAGCTGATAATGGAGCTGAGGACAGCGAGTGTAGAAACAAGGAGGTGGGTTTAATGTTATGGCTGATTGGTGTAGATGTTCTGTGAACTTCACATCTGTACAAACCTTTGATGACTTACTAAACAGAATTCAGAAGATGCACATCAGCTCATTAATCAAACCGACTGCTTGGCTGCTCTCGGTGGAAATTCTTGTTCAGCACAACATGCTGCTCCAAGAAGACAATAAAAAGCATTTATCCTTATTAAGGCTAACAAGCTGTATGAGTACAGTTACACTCCTCAAGGTCATTGTTACAGTGCTGCTAGACTTGTGATGTCAATTATAACAGCATTTTTCAAATAACCATTTACATTTTACATTTAGCCGACACCTTTATTCAAAGCGACTTACATTACATTGCAGTATACAGTCTGAGCAATTGAGGGTTAAGCGCCCAACACTAGCAACCTGGCAGTGGTGGGGCTTGAACTGATTACTAGTCCAGTACCTTAACCGCTAGGCTACAGCTTGCCCATATAAGTACAGGTAGATCCCTCAAATTAGGCAAGCGTCTGCTTTCCTAACACGACAATGAACAAGCTGCTCAGGAAAAGGACGTCACACAACCTCTATGACAATTTGGTCTCGCAGGGTGGTTCCATCATGATGCCTGAAAAAGGCTGTGTTGGCTTCATACACCAGCAGAAAACCAGACTAGACCAAGAGAAAAGTAAGCTTTCTTAACACCTCAGATGGGACTTGAACCCACAATCCCTGGCTTAGGAGGCCAGTGCCTTATCCATTAGGCCACTGGGGCTTTAGAGGGACATTAACATTTACACATTTTACACTCTTACCTAGTGTGACTAACAGGAGTGCTTCCTCAGTCGATGGCACAGCCTTTTCCGGGCAACACGGTCAGAACCACCACACTAGAGCGAACTGCCCCAGAGGTGGTGTGACGTCCTTTTTCTGGAGCAGCTTGTTTATTGCCATCTCCGGCTTGTTTTCAGGGTCCCTTATCTTTTTTCTTTTTTTCAGAGAACTGGGTTGTTGCAGACGGACAGAGTCATATTGTGACATCCAGTTTTGAGTCCTGCTCTGTCACTCTTCTGTCCACTCTCTGTTGCAGGCTGCAACTTTGTTATTCTACTTTGGTTAATCTTCTTTCACTTAGGCTCATTTATAATACATGCAGGTGTGGGGCTTCACCTCATGCTTTGGTAGACTTGTTATCTTGTATTAAAGTCTGAAGCACTCCTGAACAATAGAAAAAGTTCATCATTCACTACTTTCTTCTTTTCTTGAACAGAACAAGAACATTCAGAGAAGAACTTAATCTGTTCTGGAGCTGAAGCGTAACTTTACTACTTATTAGCTTGTAAATAATAAATGTGGTATTATGGGCTGCCATTTTCACAATTGATGACGAATATTCTTAATCACAAGTGATCACCAAACACCTGATATTCACTGAGCTGATCCCACACATGTGATTATCAGTACATCTGCACATATTAAAACAGGATTTTTAATTGCACAGCATTAAAAATAGCATGTTTGGATTTGTTTTCTATTGTTGTTTGCCTTTTTTTTTTACCAGGCCTGTAGTGTTTTGTATTTAACAACGCTGGGTCCCATTGCTGTAGGCTGTACTGGCAGATCTTACTGTTCTCAACGCTTCTTATAATTTATAGCCATGACAACACTCACAAATAATTGTGTAGGTTAGGTTATAAGTGTATAAAGGTCACGCAGTGTGCAAACTGAGACCTTTAATTATCCAAAAAGGAATGAATTTTTGACTGCAGTTCATGGAACATTTAACCAACCATTTAACATCTTAAACTACTTCTTTATTTACCTCAGAAAGTCAAATTAAATCACTTTATTGTCACGTCACATTAACACAGGTATGAAAGGTGAGTGAAAATCCTAAGTGCATAGTCCCTCACAGCCGCAATACACATGAATTACAAAAAATACACACATTAACTTACATAACCTAGCACCATCTGTTCAATATATACAGGTATTGATTAAGGACTATTTATGTACAGATGTACAAAAATTATGAAAAAGGAATGAGAAATATAAATATATAAAATTTGGAATAATAATTATAAGTCTGAGATGTACGGGTATTGTACAAGATATGAATTATACATGGTCTGTGTGTGCCGGTGTGGTGGATATACTGTAGTATAAAGTGTGCATTATGTCAAATCAAAGGAAGAAAGGAGGAAATCTTTTAAAAATAAAATAATAATTGTAAACATAGCTTAAATAGAACCTTTCTGTCAGTGTAAAACAGGTTAGAAGGTCTCAAAATCTATCACATGACGCGGAAATCCACAGAAATTCAAATACCAATGTGAAACAAAGTCATTAAAATGATAGCTGCCACTGCTAGGGCTCTGGGACTCCAGCAAACCACAGTGAGAGCCATTATTCACAAATGGAGAGAACTTACATTTTTGGCCTTTAGCAGACACTTTTTTCCAAAGCAAATACAGTCTGAGCAATTGAGGGTTAAGGGCCTTGCTCAAGGGGCCAACAGCAGTAACCTGGCAGTGGTGGGGCTTGAACCAGTGACCTTCTGATTATTAGTCCAGTACCTTAACCACTAAGCTATGGTTTCCTCTTGGAACTTGGAACAGCAGTGAAAGAGTACATCAACAAACCATCCAGGAGGTCACAAAGAATTGCTGTCCTCACTTACCTCAGTTAAGGTCAATGTCCACGGTTTAACAATAAGACAGAACAAATGCAAAAGCACAAACCACCACTGACCAAAAACAACATAAAGACTTCTCTTGCATTTGTCAAAAACATCTAGATGACCCTAGAGGACTGACATGGGTCCTGTTACATCTCGTGTAAATGCTACTTTCCACTACACAAACATCATACCGACAGTAAAACATGGTGGTGGTGGTGGTGTGATGATCTGGGGCTGCTTTGTTTCCACAGGACCTGGACGACGTGTCATTGATGGAACCATCACAAATGATGGAAAGTCCTGACAGAGAATATCAGCCCATCAGTTCGTGTCCTAAAGCTGAAGCGCTGTTGGGTTATACAGCAGGACGATGATCAGAAGCACATAAGCAAGTCCATTACTGAATGGCTCAATAGAAATGAAATAAAGGTTTTGAATCAGCCAATTGAAAGTCCTGACTTCCTTAAACAAACTGTTCCTGCTGGAGAAGAGGAACACAATTCCTCTGCAATGATGTAAAAGACTCATCACAAGTATCACAAATGTTAGATTGCAGTTACTGCCAAGTGTGACTCAAGGTTTAGGGGGCAATTACTTACTCACCTGGGTGAAAACGGTTTTGGATCATTCTTTATCTTCAGTCAGTGGAAGAATGATTTATGAGCTTCACTTTGTGTTACTCATGTTGTCTGTTACACGGTGGAGGATCTATAAAGCGCTCATGTTTTGTGCTTGTTCTTGTTGTTCTCTTTTGTACCTCCAGAGGTCAGTGTGAGACCACAAACCAGAGGATTTAAACTTTTGGTCAGAAGCTTTGAGATGTGTGTGAACAGGTAAATGAGTGATGAATATGTGCATGTCCAGGGTGTCCAGTGTGATGGTAGGTAGGTGTTGCTGACCTAGCACCTGGGCAGCACATTAATTAAGGAGATCAGAGGTTCCAGTCTCTATTCAGAAAGTCCTGAGGAGAATGTACCAACCACATTCCCTGAACGATTGGGACATTTTGTTTAGTGTCCCAAGCCATAGCCTAGCGGTTAAGGTACTGGACTAGTAATCAGAAGGTCACTGATTCGAACCCCACCGCTGCCAGGTTGCTGCTGTTGGACCCTTAAGCAAAGTCCTTGGACTCATAACATTAAAACCACCTCCTTGTTTCTACACTCACTGTCCATTTTATCAGCTCCACTTACCATATAGAAGCACTTTGTAGATCTACAATTACTGCCTGTAGTCCATCTGTTTCTTTGCATGCTTTCACACTGTTCTTCAATGGTCAGGACCCCCACAGGACCACCACAGAGCAGGTATTATTTAGGTGGTGGGTCATTCTCAGCACTGCAGTGACACTGACATGGTGGTGGTGTGTTAGTGTGTGTTGTGCTGGTATGAGTGGATCAGACACAGCAGCGCTGCTGGAGTTTTTAAACACCTCACTGTCACTGCTGGACTGAGAATAGTCCACCAACCAAATATATCCAACCAACAGCACCATGTAGGCAGCGTCCTGTGGCCACTGATGAAGGTTCAGAAGATGACCGACTCAAACAGCAGCAATAGATGAGCGATCGTCTCTGACTTTACATCTACAAGGTGGACCAACTAGGTAGAAGTGTCTAATAGAGTGGACAGTGAGTGGACACAGTATTTAAAAACTCCAGCAGCGCTGCTGTGTCTGATCAACTCATACCAGCACAACACACACTAACACACCACCACCATGTCAGTGTCACTGCAGTGCTGAGAATGATCCACCACCTAAAAAATACCTGTGTCCTGTGGGGGGTCCTGACCATTGAAGAACAGGGTGAAAGGGGGCTAACAAAGCATGCAGAGAAACAGATGGACTACAGTCAGTAATTGTAGAACTACAAAGTGCTTCTATATGGTAAGTGGAGCTGATAACATGGACAGTGAGTGTAGAAATAAGGAGGTGGTTTTAATGTTATGGTTGATCAGTGTATACTGTAACTGTAAAGTAAATAAATGTGTCTGCTAAATGCTGAAAACACCCAGACCCAAAGTTAACAGCTGTATAAAATTAATGATATAAATTATACGCGTTCGACTTAATTTGATTTAATTAAATAGAATTTTCCATCATTACTGTGATCCTTTACACAAAGTGAGGACCGTAAAATGGTTTAACGACTTAATGTAATGAAACTCTGGTGATCTGAATCGAACCCTGACCCTAACCCCATTAAACACCTTTGGGATTAATTAGAAGGACAATTTGAGTCAGGCCTCACATTCAAAATCACATGATCTTTCAACTGAATGGGCACAAGTTCTCACAATCATTCTCATTCTCTCTCACACACACACACACACACACACACTCATCTTTAGTATCAATTTTAGTATCTCCACTTAACCTGACTGTACGTCTTTGGACTGTTGGAGGAAACCCTTGTGGACACTGGGAGAACATGCAAACTCCACACAGAGAGAACCCGGACCGCTCCACCTGGGAATCAAACCCATGTTCTTCATGCTGTGAGGCGACAGTGCTACCCACTGAGCCACCGTGCCTCTCCCAAATTCCTTTCCAATAATAGTAGAGGCTGATGTAGCTGCGAAGGGGAATGAGATTATATTAATCCTTACGGTTTTATTATTGAAAAGAGTGTCCAACTTGCTCATGGTCAGGTGTCCACATACTTTTGGCCATATAGTGTACGTGGGCCTTGACACAGTACTACTTTTCCACCTTCACTTTCCGGGAATGGCTTATATGTTACTTTGATTATGTGTTTCAGACACCACTTCTAATGACAGAATATGTGTGTTTGCTAGTAGGTGTAATAAATCAATTCTATAAAGGAAATGACATGCTTCCAATGTTGCAGCAACAGTTTAGGGAAGGACCTTTCCTGTTCCAGCTTGGCCTCAGCCCCACTCGGCAGCTCTGGTTTTCTCCCACAGTCCAAAAACATGCAGTCAGGTTAATTGGAGACACTGAATTGCCCTGTGTGTGTGTGTGTGTGTGTGTGTATGTCTGTGTGTGTATGTGTATGTGTATGTGTGTGTGTGTATGTGTGTGTGTGTGTGTATGTCTGTGTGTGTGTATGTCTGTGTGTGTGTGTATGTGTATGTCTGTGTGTGTGTGTATGTGTATGTCTGTGTGTGTGTGTATGTGTATGTATGTGTGTGTATGTGTGTGTATGTGTGTGTGTGTGTGTGTATGTGTGTGTGTGTGTGTGTGTGTGTCTGTGTGTGATGGACTGGCGCCCTGTCCAGGGTGTTACTGTGTCCCTTGCGCCCATTGAAAAGCTGGTATGGGCTCCAGCACCCCTCGTGCAACCCTGATTGGATAAGCAGTAAAGACAGTGAGTGAATGAGTGAGTGTTTTTGAACTGGGATGTCCAACAAGCTCATGGTCGGGTGTCCACATACTTTTGGCTACTTACTGTTGGATCAGCGGTTAAAGCCGGTGGAATATTTGGAGAGTTTGGAGAGTTCTGCTCTATTCTGCCTTGATCAAACATGGTTCAAACCATCAGATCACTAATACAGTCCGTGTGTGGGTGTACATGGTTTGGTTGTGCGTGCTTGTGTGTATACTGCAGCAGGATGGGCGAGAGATCCCGAATATTAAAACCACTGAAGGAACTCGGTGTTACTTAAACATAAGATCACAGTCAAGCTCAGTTCTGATGTGATGTAGCGGTAGGTAGCACAGTGTGTGTGTGTGTGTGTGTGTGTGTGTGTGTGGGCGTTTTGGGTCAGAGAGAGCGAGGAGAAAAAATGTAAACCTAAGTGCTGGGTTATATTTTCTAAAAATAAAGGACAGCTGTTCTCCAGCCTGAGGACACATTGTGGACCTGGTTCAGCGACAATCAGCTCGCTAGCTCTGCGCTTCTGTATCAGCTGCAAACATGCAACAAGCTAAGTGGAACAGTGGTGCTTGTGTCAAGGGTTTCCTGATGGGTTCCAAACATAGTAACACCCTGGACGGGATGCCAGTCCATTGCAGGGCAGACACACACACACACACACATACACACACACATACAGACATTTACTTACAGGGCAATTTAGTGTCTCCAATTAACCTGATTGCATGTTTATGTACTTTGGGTGAGGAAACCGGAGCTCCCGGAGGAAACCCACGCAGACACGGGGAGAACATGCAAACTCCACACAGAAAGGACCCGGACCGCCCCACCTGGGAATCAAACCCAGGACCTTCTTGCTGTGAGGCTTATTTCACTTTAATTCTAGCCATTAGTTTGTTTGTGCTGTAGCGTGGGCTGTGGAATTATTTGTGGTCATTTTTGTGGGTCGCAAAAGTTTTCTGTGGTTTACTTGTCAACAAATGGGATCTGTGGAAACATCTGGAGTTGATTGTGGTGGCCGTGAGAGCTTTTAAGAACAATCCTGTGGGCTACAAAAGCTTAAAAACCGCTGTTAGCTTTGATTGCTGTATTGATATTGATGCAGTACCTAATATGTCCGACAGGCGTCAGAATTTATCCAGAGAACTGCAGAACTCCACATGGGTCTTCTGCACGTAACTAAATGTCACACACACACACACACACACACACACATTGCCTAGCAACCGCATCCCCCCTTCACACTCCGGATGTCAGGAAGGGGTGAGCATCGGCATCTCAATAGAGAACAAGAGGGTGAATGTTAGACTCTCAGTGTATGATGGACCTGCACCCCGGCCAGTGTTTCTGGGTGGCACTGGACCCATGACCCGTGAGCCTAAACAAACAGAAGCGGGTACTGAGGATACATGAATGAATGAACGGGCAGCAGACCCAGCATGCGTCCGTTCGAGCATCTGCTCTCCATGTTCAGGCGATGAAAGAACTTCATCCAGAGAGACGAGTGGGAGGGAGATGTTATGCCGTGTTGCCACGGAAACGACTCTCACTACTCTCCTCCCGTTCACCTTCCTGTAGTGTAGCGCACTGTACCCTCCTCACCGCTCATCTGCACCATCAACCGCTCCATTATTTGACATTTTATGGCGGTACAAGTGTATCGTTTATAGTCCTCCTCCTCCCGACTGCTCATACTAGCGCCATATGTACGCTAATAACACTCTATCCAGCAACCTACGTGCTACGCTGTGTACCTTTCAGCGAAAAGCTTACATACACTAGTAAGGGCAGTTGTAGCCTAGCGGTTAATGCCAAGTTCACACTACACGACTTTTCAAGTGGTCAGGTCGCTGTACAGTTCACACTACACGACTGGATCTCTTGTAATCGGGAGTCTTTCAAGTCGGTGTGGCTTTCACACTACACGACTGATCAGTGATAGGGGGGTTTCACACTACACCTTCAATCACCAACTGGAATCGCAGGCGAGCTTCTCTGGTCTCCCAAACTACGTTTTGTCACGAAAACAAACGCGAGAAGTGACGAGGGGTTTAATGATACCACGTCCAAAAATGCACGTCAACAAGTAGCGAGTGATCAAAGTTGTTTGTGCGCTGATGTGCAGCGTTAAATTAAAGAGGAAAAATAAATGAATCTGAGTGGATTTGGCTACACGAGCAGTATGGATTGTTCTATAGTGAGTTGGAGGTTAATAAATATTTTTTGCAATGCAGCGTGGGTGTTTTGTAGAGAACGATAAGATCAGAAATACTGTAAAACTTGTGTGTGCTGATGTATTCTGATATAAACTATATTATGCCCCTGTACCACCTGTTTACACTCTTCTCCTGCGTTTCCCCTAACATCGTATCTTGCGTTCTCATTGGCTGTTCGACATAGAACCCATTGCCAGTCGGCCAACTAAGATCAGATATTTGACAAGCTAGAGATCTCGATTCGGTCGCCGAGCGCCTCGGATCGAGTTGTTGAGTAGTTCACACGTAGCGATTGAGAGCCGAGTTTAGATCCCAGAGCAAACGCCGAGTTTCTCCCGAGTCGGCAAATCTAGCGCCGACCAGTCGCCGAGCGAAAATCAGGGCAAAAATCGTGTAGTGTGAACCAGGCATAAGGTAATGGACTAGTAAGCAAAAGGTGGCTGGTTTACACCCCACCACTGCCAGGTTGCTGCTCTTGGGCCCTTGAGCAAGGCCATTACTGTCTACTGTCACCTTTGGCACCAAAAATGTAAATGTAGGGGTGTAAATGGTTTCTGTAACTGTCCCTTTTTCTGAATAAAGTTGGACGAAGTTCTTTCATGGGTCATTCCTGGGATTTGGTGCCTTTTGGACCTTAAAACTTTTTGAAAATGAAACACTGTTTTAATTTGTTGTTCATGTTTTATTATAAAAGGACGTGTTCTACTCTTCCAGACTAATATTGGTCAAGCTCAAGCACACAGACTGCAGGTTTTATTAAAACATTTTTATGCAGTCTCTGAGCCAGGATGTTCACCCTGTTAGAGACAAATGCAGAACTGTTGTGTTTCTGTCTTTCAGCTGCACTTAAGGCCGTTCTTTAAAGGATGCAATATAATGTCAATATTTCTGTTATTATTATAACCAAACTGAATAATAAAGCTATATAAATCACACATGCACCTCATATATACACTGTGACGTTCACCCTGTTACATATTAGGTTGTAACAGGGTGGACCATAACAGGGTAGACATTCTGACATAAAATTAGCCATTAGCTAGCGAGTGAGCAAAACCATGCTAGCATAAAAGTGAATTCAGACACAGAATTCTCTGCTTTTTAGTGTGATTATTGTTAAAATGATCAAATCGTTTTGCTTTATCTCATATATCCCATAACAGGGTGGACATGTTATCATTATGTTATGGTTGACCATATTAAGACTTTTAGGATAAAATGTGGAAAAAACAACATTAAAATGAGGAGTTTAATAAGCCGCTCATCTTCTACAGTTGTTTTCCCTCCAAAAAGATCATGTGAGCTCCAGGAAATGATGTCAGTATGTAAAACAGCTCTTCATTTTTAGAGACAGCAGTAAGAAATAACAGGGTGGACAGTAACTTGAGGGACGAGTGAAAAACCCTCATAATCAGCAATAAAATCAAACTCATAAAGAAACAAAAATCAAAGGTTTAGAGGGACTAAAGCAAAACCTTTAAACAGTATTGAAAGACTGAGATGTTTTCATGATTAAACCTCATGTATCCATCACTAAATCAGAAAGTACAGCACTGGGGATCATGGGAAAACCTCTGCTATCTGAGAGATAAAAACTGTGTAAAATGTATACAGTAATTTTGGGGGGGGGGGGGTTGTTTAGTATTTGAAAGTGTTCATTATTTCAGTAAGATGTTTAGAAATTATATTGTTTAAAATTTACTTAATAAATACAATGATCAGTACTGGGGACACAAAAGGCACCGAATTGTAGGAATGATCCTCATACATTTATTTTGGATAAGAATACACACACAACAGCTTGAATTATTATTTACTGTTGGTTTAATTTTATGGCATGGCCTTCTTTTCAATAGAAGACTGATCTGGACCGTAGGCAGGCCAGTCAAGCACACGCACCCTGTGTTTACAAAGCAGGATGAGGCCTGTCCTTGTCTGGCTGGAATAATCATGGACTTTCCGGGACATTTTACATTTACAACATATTTCCCAAAGTGACTTACAGTACTGTGACAGTATACTGTCTAAGCAATTGAGGGTTGAGGGCCTTACTCAAGGGCCCAACAGTGACAACCTGCCAGAGGTGGGGCTTGAACTAGTCCAGTACATTAACCACTAGGCTACAACTGCCCTAAAAGAAGTCGCATTGATGACAGAATGCGTCTCTCTTTAGGGACAGTATTAACAAGTGGGTAGAGCTTTGGTCGATCAATCGAAAGGCTGTGGGTTCCACTGTTTGACCCCTTCAGCTCCAGGGACGCCGTACAATATGTTTCCAAACACGCTGGGGCACGTGGAGAATAAATGTCATCATACTGGACACGTGTAGACGCATATATGACAAATAAAGGCGTCCTTCTTCTTCTTTAATCTTAATTCATGTCAATGGTACCTTCAAACACATGGAAGTCAACTATGCCATGGGTACTGATGCACCACCATGCCATGACAGATGCTGGCTCCTGCACCTTTCACTGGTAACATTCTGGATTCTTTCTATTGTTACTTAAAAGTAAGCGGAAATGTGGACTCATCTGACCACAACACTGTCATTGGTCCATCTATAGAATTGATGTTTCTCTTAGGGAATAGAGTTTCAGGATGCATTTTTCAGTATTAAAGGGTAGCTCAGGTACTTGACTAGTAATCAGAAGGTCGCTAATTTAAGACCTGTAACCATCGAGTTGCCCTCAGTTGCTTGCTATGTAAAGGTTTTTGGATAAATGTGTCTTCTAAATGACATGAATGTAAATGTGACAGTTGGGATTCCAGCAGCTGTTGTATCGACCATCGTTTCAGGTTTCGTCGTTCAGTATCAAACGATGCAGAAGAAGAAAGTGTTAAAATGGAAATGAGGAGGTAAACATGACACATTTCTGTAGGTGGGGTTTGAATCCCACATCATAACACAAATATAGGAAATAAAACATGTTCAAGTCCTGTTTCCGGCAAAACTGAGACGTTTACCTGAACAGCACGATTAGCTTAAAATCCCAGAGACATGGTTTCTAGTTCATTCATTCATTTAATTTTAATCAAACATTTTTTAAATTTATTTTTTCTTTATATTCTTTTATTTACATGGTTGTATTTGTGCCATTTTCTGTCCTGTAACACACTGAACTGCTGTTGTAAGAAAGGTGGTATTTACATTTAAAAAAATTATTATTTATTATTATTTTACAAAAGTACTATTATTATTATTATTATTATTAACAAACGTATTATTATTATTATTATTATTTAAAAAGTATTATTATTATTATTAACATTATTCTTATTATTATTATTTTAAAAGTATCATTATTATTATTATTATTATTATTATTATTATGAACAAAAGTATTATTATTATTTTTATTATTAACAAAATTATTATTATTATTTTAAAAGTGTTATTATTATTATTATTATTATTATTATTATAAACAAAAGTATTATTATTTTTTTATTATTACCAAAATTATTATTATTATTATTATTTTTTTTTTTTTAACAAAGGAATAATAATAATTATTATTATTAATAAGTATTATCATTATTATTTTTATTATTATTAACATATTATTATTATTAAGTTTATTATTAACATTATTATTATTATTAACATTATTATTATAATATTAATATAATAATAATTATTATTATTTAGAAGTGTTATCATTATTATTTTTATTTTTATTAACATTATTATTATTTTTATTATTATTATTAACATTATTGTTTTTTTAATTATTATTATTAACAAAAGTATTATTATTACTATTATTTAAAAAGTATTATTATTATTAACATTATCATTATTATTATTAACATTATTATTATTAACATTATTATTATTATTAACATTATTATTATTATTACTATTAATAAAAGTATAATTATTGAACAAAAATATTATTATTATTATGAACAAAAATATTATTATTATTATTTTTAACAAAAGTATCATTATTATTATTATTAATAATAATAATAACAAAATTATTATTATTATTATTTTAAAAGTATTATTATTATTATTATTGTCATTATTATTATTATGAACAAAAGTATTATTATTAACAAAAATGTTGCATAGCAACATCCAATCACTAACAAGAACAGACTAATCAGAGACAGTATCAGATTTTAACCCCTAATTCAGTTTGATGGAGTCAGTTGTTTTCTGTAGAGACGGACTTTATTTTGGGTAAACACACGTCCTTGTCTCCTTGTGGCTTGACCCCCACAAATGACTGCAGCCGTCGGTTCCCCATTTAAATGATAATGACTTTAGAATGGACTGCAGTCGGTGTAATTCAGTCCACGTTAATGTGTGCACACTGCACATAATTCTGCTCTGTGGAGAACAGAAGAGACGCATTATTTAGGTATTCAGTCGACCAGAGGCTATGAGATAATGTATGTGGACAAAATATTTAGACGGAGCGCCAGAGGAAAGGTTTTATTTCCATCTTACCATTAATATAAGGAGATTACTATAGGCGACTTAAACAAAAGAAATGAAAGAAAGATCATTCTGTGGATCTGAGAGGGTCATTGAGCTGTTTTCCATCTAAAAACCTACACGGCATCATGGACTCCATGAAGTACCAGGAGATTTTAAGTGAAAATCTGGATGCCTCCACCAAAAAGGCAGAGACGTGGTTGGATTTTTTGACGTACAAAAGGCACACAAACTAATTTATCTAGTGTAATAGCCCACCAACGCTTAGATCTCTAGCTCTGGGGTTCGAATCTCAGCTGTGCTATAGACGGACTAGTCACCCACACAGACACAACTGGCTGTGTCTGAGAGAGGGATTGGTCAAATTGGTTTCCTTACTGTGAGGTCTAAGTCGGTGCACTTCTCTTTTACTCAGATCCAGGTTTAAATCTTAGAAATGCCCTCAGATACAGTAGAAAATGAAAAGGTGGAGGCTGTTATAGCCACAAGGATCATAATTAACGTCTATGTCTTTAATAGAAGACGTCCATCAAGCTTAGATAAGGCGTCCTCATACGTCTCGTGCTGCAGACAGAACAGACATCCTAACCCATTTGCTGTTCCATCACTTCCTGTCTTCCTGCTCTTAGCGTCTCTGCACTCATTAACACTCCTCCTCCTCCGTTTCTGCTCCACAAACATCTCCTTCTGCATTCTGCCATATTTCCACGAATTCCCCATCGATTCTTTCCTTAATTTCACCCTCCATTACTCCATAATCAATCCATTCATTACTCCACATTGCTCTATTTCTCCTTGTATTCCTCTCTGCATCCCACCATTCCCTCATCTATTCCTCTCTGGGTTCATCTATTTCGACTTTCATTCGCCTCTCTGTGTTTTCCTTGCACCAACTCTTCATCTCTATATCAATTCCGCTCCACATTCCATCTTCTATTATCTTCATCTTTCTCCATACTTCCATTCCCCTCTCTATTATTCCCTTTCTTTATCGCTCCACTGTCCCGGTCCTTCTTCTGTTCCGTTCTCTCCTTCATTTCTCCTCACCCATTCTCATCCAAATCTCCTTCCCCCCAAACCAGACATAACTAGGAGCTCATGGGTCCCAGTGCAAAAAAAATGTGGGCCCCTTCAACATATACAGTATATTGGTCTAGTAGTAACGTTAAGCAGGCTACACAGATTCCCAAAACCCCTTGCTGTACACTCACTGTATATTTTGATTACAAAAATATTGTCATGTTTTTACTTTCATTCATTTACTCTGTATCCCTTTATCATTTCTTTATTAATTTCCCTAATTTCTCTCTCTACCCAGTGGCGGTTCTAGACCATGTGAGGTGGGGGGGCAGGCAGAGGCCAGAGGCTATGTTAGAGGGGCCAATTACTTTCTGCCCAAATCTGCATTGTGGGCATTAAGAGGAAACAGTCAATATTCAATAGAATTCAACATTTTATTTATACAGTTTTCATCTACATTTTCTTGTGTTTGATGTAAACAGATCAAAAAAGAATCACCGTTTAGGGCATTTGCTTTGTTTAAATGTCATTTATTCAGTCCTTTTCTTTTTCATATTCAATTTGAGTTACATATACCATATTCCTAGGGGGGGCCCCCATAGAACTATTAATTTACTCCATTTCTCCCACCACCCCGCCACTCCTCCCATTTCTGAATCTCTCCACCCATGTATATTTCCTTCAATCCTTCTTCATACCAGTTCCTTCTGTTCTCATTCAGTTCCTCATCTATTACTCCATCATCCATTAATTCCTCTTTTCATCTTACTATTCTTTTAGTCGTTCCTTCTTATCCATCTTTTTATGTATTTGATGCCTCTGTTCCTCCTTCAATCGTTTCTTTCCTAAACTTTTTATTTCTTCTCTATTGGTCCCTGTCTTTCTTAGTGTTTTTTCTTTTTGTGTTTATGCATTGCTTCATCCATTATACCTTTTATCCCTTCATTGTTTCTCTATTAATGTCCCCAATTTCTCTCTTTAGTTCTCTATTAATTTACTCAATTTCTCCCGATCCGGAATTTCTCCACCAATGTATCCTTCCATCTACTGCTTCCGTTTCCTTTTTTATCAATCTTTCTATTACTCTGATCTCTTTGTTCCTTTTATCCAACATTCATCCAATCATTTCTTTATTAACAGTTTTATTTCCCTCCAGTTGTTCCTGTATTCCTTAATTTATTTACTCTTTATCTCTTTATTGTTTCTTTATTAATTTCCCCCCCATTTCTCTCTCTAGTCCTCTATTAATTTACTCCATTTATCCCACCTCCATTCCTCCCATTCCCACATGTCTTTACCAATTTACCTTTCAGCCCTTCAATTCTTTTTCATCCATCCACTGCTCCTCAATTTAAACACTGATATTTTCTCATTCAATTTCTCATCTATTACCTTCATCCCAATATTAATTCCTCTTTCCTCTTTCTATTCCTTGTTATTAATCTTTCTGTTTATCTGATCACTTTGTTCACTTTATCCAACATTCCTACAATCATGTCTTTATGAAATTGTTATCTCTCCTCCATGTGTTGCTGTATTTCTTAGTCTAGTTGTTTATGCATTCCTTCATTAGTTTACTCTTTATCCCTTTATCATTTCTTTATTCATTTCCCCAATTTCTCTCTCTAATCTTCTATTAATTTACTCCATTTATCTCACCAACCCTTTATTCTTCTCCTTATCCCACCGCCATTTCTCCCATTCCTGAATTTCTTCACCATTTCCATTTATTTTTCCATTTCTTCTAATCTTTTTCATCTATCTACTGCTCCTGGTTTTAAGCACCGGCTGATATTTTCTCATCCAGTTCCTCATCTATTACTCCATCAACCCAACTTTAATTCCTCTTTCCATCATACTATTTGTGTAGCTGATCCTTTTCTGTTCTTTTTTAATCCATATTTTTATGTCTCTGATCCTCTTTTCATCCAACATTCCTCCAATCATGTCTTTATTAAATTGTTATTTCTCCTCCAGTTGTTCCTGTATTTCTTACTTTATTTGTTTATGCATTTCTTCATTAATTTCTCTCTCTAGTCCTTTCTTAATTTTCTCCCCTTATCCAACCTCCATTCCTCCCATTCCTGAATTTCTCCACCATTTCCATTTATCGTTCCATTCCTTCAATCCTTTTTCGTCCATCCTCTGCTCCTTGATTTAAGCACTGGCTGATATATGTCTCTGATCCCTCTGTTCATTTAACATTCCTCCAATCATGTCTTTATTAACCATTTTATCTCTCCTCCAGTTGTCTTATTTGTTATTTGTTTATGCATTACTTTATTCATTTTACTTTTTATCCTTTCACTGTTTCTTTATTCATTTCCCCAATTTATTTTTCTAGTCCTTTATTTTACTTGATTCCACCCACTATTACTCTATTCCTCCTATATCCCATCTTCCATTCCTTCTTCAGCAATGTTTACATCCCTCTGTCCATTTTTTTAATAATCCCTCTATTTTTTTGGTTTATTCCTTTTTCCATCCATTTCTCTTTGTATTGCACTGTTCATTTTTTTATTTCTTTACCTCTGTGCTATTACGTTCTATATCCCTGATTTCTTGACCTAATCTCTCTTCATTCCTCCTAAATTTCTCCCTTCAACCCTATGTTTCACCACTTGTTCCAATTCTCCCCATCCCTTAATGTATTTTTGTATGTATCAGTATGTAATGTATGTATGTACTGTACTATTCCTTCTTTAATTTCCCATCCTTCCCCTCAGTTTATCCATCCATTTCTCAGTGGTTCATACCTTTCTACCTCCTGTCTCTCCTCTAGTTGTGTACCTCATCCATCCATTACTTTATTCACTTCTCTTTCATTACTAAAATTTTCATTTCATTTCTTTCATTTTAGCTTCCATCCTTTTATCTCCAGCTGTTCCTCATTGAATCCATCGATATCTCCCTCCTTCCATTCATTTTCATGTTTTTTTTATTTATTCCTCCTCTAGTCGATCTCTCCATTAATCAATCCCTCCATCTCTCCCTTTTTACCTTCTACCATCCATCCATCCACATCTCCCACCATCCCTCACTTCCATCCCATTACTCCCTCCCAGGCTCCGGTTACATTGATTCGGCCCTCTGGTTTTTTCTTCGATTCAACCCATTTTCCATAAATTTCACTTTCCTACTTTCATCTCTCCATCCTCATTTCTTCTCCCCTCTCTGCACTCTCATCCTTCATAACTCACAACTCATCTCTCTCTCTTCCTCTTTCTCTCACACTCTTTCTCCATTATTACAGCACTCCCTCCCTCCATCCAATAACTCACACCGACATGCAATACACCAGGCCTTGAAAAGAGAGAACAACTTCCTCTCTCTCTCTCTCTCTCTCTCTCTCTCTCTCTCTCTCTCTCTCTCTCTCACACACACACACACACACACAGTGTATGGCTTTATGGGAGTGAAAAATGCTCGAACAGAAGACAAGACGGCAGCGAAGCGCTGATAGATTAGACAGAAGACAAGAGGAGAAAGGGATGAATGGTGGCAGAGAGATCTGGTAAATAAAAGACAAAGATGGGCGAGACTTATTGCTGGAGGAGTTTGGAAGGCCTAGTAGTATATATGCGGTTGTGTAGTACAGTAGTGTTGTAGTGTAGTGTAGTGTACTGTATAAATACTATGTAGTGTTATGGATGGTGTAGTACTGTAGAAATACTATGAGATAGTGTAGCACAGTAGTGTTATGGATGGTGTAGTACTGTATAAATACTATGTAGTGTTATGGATGGTGTAGTACTGTAGAAATACTATGAGATAGTGTAGCACAGTAGTGTTATGGATGGTGTAGTACTGTATAAATACTATGAGATAGTGCAGTAGTGTTATGGATGGTGTAGTACTGTATAAATACTATGTAGTGTTATGGATGGTGTAGTACTGTAGAAATACTATGAGATAGTGTAGCACAGTAATGTTATGGATGGTGTAGTACTGTATAAATACTATGAGATAGTGCAGTAGTGTTATGGATGGTGTAGTACTGTATAAATACTATGTAGTGTTATGGATGGTGTAGTACTGTAGAAATACTATGAGATAGTGTAGCACAGTAATGTTATGGATGGTGTAGTACTGTATAAATACTATGAGATAGTGCAGTAGTGTTATGGATGGTGTAGTACTGTATAAATACTATGTAGTGTTATGGATGGTGTAGTACTGTAGAAATACTATGAGATAGTGTAGCACAGTAATGTTATGGATGGTGTAGTACTGTATAAATACTATGAGATAGTGCAGTAGTGTTATGGATGGTGTAGTACTGTATAAATACTATGTAGTGTTATGGATGGTGTAGTACTGTAGAAATACTATGAGATAGTGTAGCACAGTAGTAGTAGTAGTAGAACTTTATTGTCACTATAAATTGCAATAAGTACAATTTCAGCGAAAATAGCCATCCACCCGTCCAAACATTCAATATGACAAAGGGGGGGAGGGGGGGGGGGGGGGGGAAGGACGGGAAGACAGGATAAGAAACAAGAAATAATAAACACATTGGGAGGATAGGAGATAAAAAAAAAAACAGCAACCAGATTGTGCTCCCTGAGGAGCCCACTATGGTAACATGAAAAAAAGCTCCTTACAGCACACAAGCACATGTAAACAAAACATAACATAGTCACACGACCAGCCACTAGTAGGGATGAGGGGATGAAGAGTAACCAGCTGCGACAAGCAGCCATCTGGTGATTCGCAGCCAAACCAGCGCGCACTACAGACCTGTCCTGCCGTGTTGGTGGAATTAAGCTAAGAGTGGAAAACGTTGGGTTGGGGGTTGGGGAAATAAAGTTCTGACAGTCATTTCGTGCAGCAAGAAAAAGTCTGTATAAAGTTCACGATGACATGGTTGTTGACAGCTCTCTTACTGCCCCGAATGAACCAGCCAGTGGAGGAGGGTAGGGTGCTTCGCAGCAGATTCTCTGGAGGAATTTTCTTATCACCAAGGTCGTTGATGATAACAGTGGGAGCCAAGTGCAGAAATGACATGTTGTTTTGTCTGAGCAGTAATACAAATTTAACAAGAACTCACAGAATTAATGCGTCTCTGATCCATCTCATTTCGCAAAGCCGTTAGTATCTCCAAAATGGAATCCATGTTGCGATTAATAACCACAGTCTGAGTTCCAACAGCTCTACCCACCATATCAATCAAATTGGGCAGTTCCTTGGGACCGTTGACAACTGACCCAACTTTTGTAATTTCCCGATACAGCAGGGCTAAGCCTAAACCAATCAGCAGAAACCCCACAATTAAAGTTCCGAATAGGTAAACATCCTCTATGTCCTCCAACGAAAGAGGTGCCAGGCACACGACTCTCCACTTCCCCCACGAGTCCGTCGCGTATCCTGCCATCTGCGTTCCATCGGGGCATGTGGGTTCCCCCGAACCCGAACTTCTCGATGAGAAGATGGTGTCAATAGCATTCAGAGACCATTTAACCAATTCCATAATTTGTTCTTTGAGGAGCTGTGCTGAGAAAATCTCTGTAGAGTAGAGTAGACGAGACAGTACGATACAGGAGAGGCCAAGCAGGACAGATAAGGGAGGAGGGAGAGTGCGACTGCCTTCCACGAGAGCAAGAGTAAGAGTAGTGTTATGGATGGTGTAGTACTGTAGAAATACTATGAGATAGTGTAGCACAGTAGTGTTATGGATGGTGTAGTACTGTAGAAATACTATGAGATAGTGTAGCACAGTAGTGTTATGGATGGTGTAGTACTGTAGAAATACTATGTTGTGTTATGGATGGTGTAGTACTGTAGAAATACTATGAGATAGTGTAGCACAGTAGTGTTATGGATGGTGTAGTACTGTAGAAATACTATGTTGTGTTATGGATGGTGTAGTACTGTAGAAATACTATGAGATAGTGTAGCACAGTAGTGTTATGGATGGTGTAGTACTGTAGAAATACTATAAGATAGTGTAGCACAGTAGTGTTACTTGTTGGCTCTAAAGCTGCAAGAGACAAGTTGTCTAACCTGGTGCTAAACTTAAACACGTTCTCTGTTACTCCCAGCCCAGATGTAAAAAACTTGGGTGTCACAATAGATTCAGATCTCTCATTTGATACACACGTTAATAATATTACTAGAGTTGCTTTCTATCATTTGCGTAACATTTCTAAAATAAGAAATATACTATCTGTTAATGACGCTGAAAAACTGATCCATGCGTTTATAACTTCTCGGTTAGATTATTGTAATGCTCTTCTAACAGGATGCTCTGGTAGATCCATAAACAAACTCCAGTTAGTTCAAAATGCAGCAGCTCGAGTGCTAACTAGAACTAAAAAATTTGATCATATCAGTCCTGTTCTATCATCTCTACACTGGCTGCCAGTTAAATTTCGCATTGATTACAAAATACTTTTACTAACTTATAAAGCGCTACATGGTCTGGCTCCACAGTATCTGAGTGAGTTTATTAATTACTACAACCCAGCACGTCCACTTCGTTCACAAGATGCAAGGTTACTTATAGTTCCTAAAATGAAAAAGATCACGGCTGGTGGAAGAGCGTTTTCTTACAAAGCTCCACAACTTTGGAATAATCTTCCTGCCTCTGTTCGGGATTCGGACACAGTCTCAATGTTTAAGTCTAGACTGAAAACATATTAATTTTCTCAGGCTTTTGATTAGTATAGACAAAGGCGCAGAGCTTGGGGGTTCTTGGTCATAGAAACTTGTGGTGATCAGGGATGTTGGGTTGCTGTCGTCCTGCCTCTCTTGTCCGATCACTCAGGTTTGATGACGGTGGGGAGATGGGCGCTGATGTCCTGTGAAAGCCTTCATGACCTTGTTACCTGCTCGCTCTCCCTTTTAGTTATGCTGTAATAATTAGGGCTGCCGGAGTCTAAAACTCTCTGTAAAACTGTTTGTCAACTAGCATTGTACATTATTAACTACATTCTCTGTTGTTTTAGCCCGAGGGCATTCTGATGGAAACCTGTTTACCCGCCGAGGTTAAGGATTAAAGTCGAGACTGCCGGGACAACGATGCTGCTCCTGTCAGATGTGACTGGTCTGGAGTAATTGCAACGACAAGAAATCACTACAGACTTTATTGAAGACTAGAGCGGATAACAACTCTATTATTATTTAATTGTTTATTTATCTATTTATTACCAGTTATGACTTTTAGATCATTTAATTCTGTGTTTGTATGATTTGTGTAAATCGTGTATTTATTTAAAGTATCCTCCAGGCCACCCAAGAAGGATGGGCCCTGCTGAGTCTGGTTCCTCTCAAGGTTTCTTCCTGTAATTTTCAGGGAGTTTTTCCTTGCCACAGTCGCCCTCGGCTTGCTCAACAGGGGTTTTTGTATCTGTTGGTCCTGGATTTTGTAAAGTTGCTTTGAGACAATGTATATTGTAAAAAGCGCTATATAAATAAAGTTGACTTGACTTGACTAGTGTTATGGATGGTGTAGTACTGTAGAAATACTATGAGATAGTGTAGCATAGTAGTGTTATGGATGGTGTAGTACTGTAGAAATACTATGAGATAGTGTAGCACAGTAGTTATGGATGGTGTAGTACTGTAGAAATACTATGAGATAGTGTAGCACAGTAGTGTTATGGTCAAATTACCCTCAAGTTCTTTTATTTCACATGGCTCAGATGTTTCTGCAGTACACAATGATGCCCTTTGGCATGTAGAATTTACCTGAAACTTTTTAGCGGCTGATTAACCAGGTTTCTACAATTTTATTGATGCATTTTTCCCATTTTCTCCCAGTTAATCGTAGCCAGCTACTCTTCCACGGCTGGAGACCCCAATGGTGTTATGCTCTGATCTCCACGTTCCTCCACTTCTGTACAGATGCCTCAGGCTAAGGGTCTTTACACAGTGACGAAGTCTTTTCACTCAGCAGACTAGTGTTGCCTGTACTGCTAATTAGGCCTGTTAGAGGGCGCCCAGCAAACTGGTAGCAGAGCTGAGATTGAAACTCCCACTGGTGTCCTATCGGAACCTGTGTACCTTTTGGTATTTGGGTAAAGAAGTAGGACAATGTCAGGACAGACTCATGGAGGAAAAAGTGATTTCTAAATTTCCTGTTCTAACTACACAGGGCAGTGGTAGTTCATTGGTTAAAATACTACGGTAATAAAGTGCACTAGTAATCAAGAGGTTGCCAGTTTATGCCCCACCACTGACAAGTTGCCACTGTTAGACCCCTGAGCAGTTACCTTAACCCTTACTTGCTCAAACTGAAATTGGTCACAATTGTAAGTCACGTTGGATAAAAGCATCTGCTAAATGTTGTAAATGATGTAAACTACACACCACTTGTAAGTTTTGTGGTTGCACCCCTTACGAAATTATTTGGCCTGTCTTGTAACTTCTTGTAAGTGCCAATGCTTCTTCAAAAATATACATGCAATGCCGTGTATTATTCGGGCCCAGGCACTTAAGCAGTTGTTGTATTTACTGACCATGAACCATTAGTTTTCCTCCAGCGTATGTACAGCTGTAATCAATAATGAACCGAGCTCCTCTGCTACAGACGTTTCCTCTAGAAATAAATTATGCTGAATTGTGTTTCTTTAAGGGGGGGGGGGTGTTTCTTCTCCCCTCCTATCTGTCTTCTAGAAAGATAATGCCCTGGATGTCATGTTGGATACTGATTGGTGGACCAACGATGGGGTCACCATAAAGAAAGGCATAAATATAAAGTATATTACTCTGTTGATTTCCTTCTTGCATTACTGTTTGCCAACTTAATTTGTACAGCAGTGTTTGTGTGTGTGTGTGTGTGTGTGTGTGTTGTAGTAGTACAGTAGTATGGATAGTGTATTGTAGATATGGTAGTATGGATGGTGAAGTACAGTACAGTTGTATGGGTAATGTAGTACAGTAAATTCGAATATATAGTGTAGTACAGTACAGTTGTATCTATAGTGTAGTACAGTACAGTTGTATCTATAGTCTAGTACAGTACAGTTGTATCTATAGTGTAGTACAGTACAGTTGTATGGGTAATGTAGTACAGTAAATTCGAATATATAGTGTAGTGCTGCAGATATTGTACTATAAATAGTGTAGTACAGTACAGTTGTATCTATAGTGTAGTACAGTACAGTTGTATCTATAGTGTAGTACAGTTGTATCTATAGTGTAGTACTGCAGATATTGTACTATAAATAGTGTAGTACAGTACAGTTGTATGGATAGTGTAGTACAGTACAGTTGTATCTATAGTGTAGTACAGTACAGTTGTATGGATAATGTAGTAAAGTAAAGTAGAATATATAGTGTAGTACTGCAGATATTGTACTATAAATAGTGTAGTACAGTACAGTTGTATCTATAGTGTAGTACAGTACAGTTGTATCTATAGTGTAGTACAGTACAGTTGTATCTATAGTGTAGTACGGTACAGTTGTATGGATAATGTAGTAAAGTAAAGTACAATATATAGTGTAGTACTGCAGATATTGTAGTATGGATAGTGTAGTACAGTACAGTTGTATCTATAGTGTAGTACAGTAAAGTAGAATATATAGTGTAGTACTGCAGATATTGTAGTATGGATAGTGTAGTACAGTACAGTTGTATCTATAGTGTAGTACAGTACAGTTGTATGGATAATGTAGTAAAGTAAAG
The DNA here is from genome assembly GCF_030014385.1 of Trichomycterus rosablanca. Classification (NCBI taxonomy): domain Eukaryota; kingdom Metazoa; phylum Chordata; class Actinopteri; order Siluriformes; family Trichomycteridae; genus Trichomycterus; species Trichomycterus rosablanca. The sequence goes on from NC_085989.1 coordinate 50,131,704, forward strand.
TACAATATATAGTGTAGTACTGCAGATATTGTAGTATGGATAGTGTAGTACAGTACAGTTGTATCTATAGTGTAGTACAGTACAGTTGTATGGATAGTGTAGTACTGTACAGTTGTATGGATAGTGTAGTACGGTACAGTTGTATCTATAGTGTAGTACAGTACAGTTGTATGGATAGTGTAGTACTGTACAGTTGTATGGATAGTGTAGTACAGTACAGTTGTATCTATAGTGTAGTACAGTACAGTTGTATGGATAATGTAGTAAAGTAAAGTACAATATATAGTGTAGTACTGCAGATATTGTAGTATGGATAGTGTAGTACAGTACAGTTGTATCTATAGTGTAGTACAGTACAGTTGTATGGATAGTGTAGTACTGTACAGTTGTATGGATAGTGTAGTACAGTACAGTTGTATCTATAGTGTAGTACAGTACAGTTGTATGGATAGTGTAGTACTGTACAGTTGTATGGATAGTGTAGTACAGTACAGTTGTATCTATAGTGTAGTACAGTACAGTTGTATGGATAATGTAGTAAAGTAAAGTACAATATATAGTGTAGTACTGCAGATATTGTAGTATGGATAGTGTAGTACAGTACAGTTGTATCTATAGTGTAGTACAGTACAGTTGTATGGATAGTGTAGTACTGTACAGTTGTATGGATAGTGTAGTACGGTACAGTTGTATCTATAGTGTAGTACAGCACAGTTGTATCAGTAGCACTGATGGTCGGTAATAACTGATGGTTACTCTAATCTGACCACATTTTTCAGTAACGAGTAATCTAACGCGTTACTATTTCCAATCCAGTAATCAGATTAAAGTTACTTATCCAAGTTACTGTGCGTTACTATTTTTGTCATTTTCCTTAGTAAAAAGATATATTTTTGCTTTCTTCTTGCGTCTCGGGGAGTGACGTCTGTCCTATGCGACAACTAAGTCACGGGCTGCGTCCAGAATCGCATACTTACAGAGTATGCACTAGATTGGAGGAAGTATGCACTACTCGGCTGGTAAAGAAGTACATCTTACCAACGTCAAGTGATGACGTGAGGACGTGATGACGTAATATCACCATAGTTACAGACTCATTACAAACCCCACTCGCCAAAATTTAGGATATTTATCGTCTTTTTGTTATTTATTTGTCTTTAAAAAATGTTCTTTTATTTATCTTACTTACACTTGTGAACAGAGGACTCCGTTTTCCGCGTCTTTCTTGTTTCTTATTCCGCTTCAATCGCCTATGCAGCTCCAGTTGCATTATGGGATACATTAGCGGACCGCATTATATAACTAATAAAGTAACTTGTAATCTAACTTAGTTACTTTTAAAATCAAGTAATCCATAAAGTAACTAAGTTACTTTTTAAAGGAGTAATCAGTAATCAGATTACTTTTTCAAGGTAACTATGACATCACTGATCAGTAGTGTAGTACAGTACAGTTGTATGGATAGTGTAGTACTGTACAGTAGTATTGATATGGAAAAGAGGTTAGCAATTAATTATTTAATTATATATTTAATAGCTAATAATCAAATTCGGGGCACCACTGGCATTTTTAAGGAGAAATTACAAGGAAAACTGAATTTATAACGTATCAGTCACTTTTTATTGGAGTAAAGTTTGTTAGTAAATTATTTCTCTCACCCAGGTAATCAAACTCACAGCATTACATTTTGAATCATTATAATGTTTATTGAACTTACAAAACATAACACATACAATAACAGTTAATAAGTAAATGGCATGACTAAAATGGTAAATCTGTAGGTGAAACTATTACTGGGAAAAACATGTGATTATCTATAATGGATTGAATGGTGGGTGGAACCAGGAGGTTTAGAGCCTGAGTGAAGTGTATGCTATCTATTAATAGTGGAAACAAATAAAAAGGTATTGAAACCAAGCACTTCATATATGAGCACATGAGGCGTGTGTACCTGTCGGCTGATGAAGGAAGGCTTTGAAGGGTGAGACCTGTAGTTGAATCACCTTGCATCTGATGGTTCTTTGCTCTGGCCCTGTTCAGCGGAGAAGCGGCTGAACCAGCGACGGTTGATTCTGAGGTGTTTAACTCAGACTGAAGCGCTCTCCTTTTCTTCGTCTCCGAAGATGTACAGATGCGGAGCACAAAGGTCAGCACACGCATTGTGCAGTTCAATGAAGAGGTTGGATTCTCTACACACAGCTGAAAAGGAAGTTTACCTTGACCGGTGGTAGAGTTCAGAAGCGGACAATTCAAGTCAAATCCAAACTTTCAAAAACACGAACAGTGAACTGAATCAACTGAGCTGACTCGTTTGGCGTCGGATGATCGAACTCTTTCATTCTTCTGAGTGAACTGCAAGCTCAGGAGGAGATCTAAAACTCTTCCAAAACCTAAAACTGCTGAAACTGATTAAAACTCTTGAGAACTCAAAAGTTCTAAAAAAAAAGCCCTCTGAACTTACTGAATCACTGTGTTGCCTCTTTTAAACTCACGTAGAGAGGTGTGGCAAGATGTAGATTAGATTAGATTAGATTAGATTCAACTTTATTGTCATTACACATGTACAAGTACAAGGCAACGAAATGCAGTAAATGTAGCGAATGTAGCCAATGGGAGATGAACGTTCCTTAAGATCAAGTGACGAAACAGGTGCCGCCCACCATGCAAGTTCAGCAGTTGTGGTCATTTTTTCTCTTAAAATTCTCCACACATTCTCTACTAGGGACAGGTCAGGGCTGCAGGCAGCCTAGTCCAGTACTCGTACCCTCTTCTTCCACAGCCACGCCTTTGTAATGTGTGCAGCAGGTGGTTTTGCATCATCTTGCATGGACGTGCCTGAAAAAGATTCATGAACGTCCATGGAAAAGATGACGTCCTGAAGGCAGCATATGTTGCTCTAAAATTTCAATGTACTTATCTGCATTAATTCTGCCATCACAGAAGTGAAAGTGACCTTTGCCAAGGGCACTGACACACACCATACCATGACAGACCCTGGTTTTTGGACTTGTTGCTGATGGTCCAGAGCCCACTGCATCCATTTTTTACAAAAGAAAGACCTGGAATGCTGATTCATCTGACCACAATACACATTTCCACTGTGTGATGGTCCATCCTAGATGCCTCTGAGCCCAGAGAAGTCGACGCTGCTTTTGGACATGGTTAACATAAGACTTCTTTTTTGCACAGTAAAGTTTGAAGTATCATTTGTGCAGTAACTCTGTATTGTAGAACTTGATAAAGGTTTAATAAACTAATCCCTCACCCATGTGGTTATATCAGCTATTGTTGAGTGGAGGTTCTTGATGCAGCACCATCTGAGGGATGGAAGATCACAAGCGTTCAGCTTAAGTTTGTGTCCTTGGCCGTTACACACTGAAATTCCTCCTAATTCCTTAAATGGTTTAATGATATTCTGCACTGTAGAGGGAGAACATGCAAATCCCTTCAAATCTTTCTTTGAGGTTCATTGTTTTTAAACAATTTCAATCATTTTCTCACACATTTGTTGATAAACTGGATCCTCTGATCATCTTTACTCATCAGAGACTCTCAGCCTTTCCTGGATGCTGCTTTTGTACCAAACCATGATTATAATCACCTGTTTAAAATCACATCATTATTTAGTTTTTTTACCTCATTACTAGCCCTAAATAACCCCTATTCCAACTTTTTTGGAATGTGTTGCAGGCCTGAAATGCAGGAATGGATGTTTATTAATAAATGAAATGAAGTTGAGCAGATAAAACATGAAATATCTTGGGTTTAATCTGTCTGAATAAAGACAGAGATAAAGAGATAAAAGAGATCAAAACAGAATAAATAAAAGTGAAAGCAGAAATATTAGAACTGAGCGTTTTTATTAATAAGGTTTATTAATATTCACATTGTTTCAGTTTTATTGATCCTGACTGATCTGAGTGAAAACGTCCTAAATCATTCCAGCGCCCGTCTCATTTTATACCGTTATTCTCATACAAATAAAAAACAACAGAGGAGGAGTACTCATTTGTATGAATTATTATTATTATAATCATTAACTTTAGTATAATAATTAATATATACACATTCTGTACAACGTCCAAAGGTTTTGGTAAGATTTAAAAGTAAAGGCTGAGGGGTAAAAGATTATTACAGTGATAAGCACTCACTCACACTCACACACACCTGTAATCCTCTTGGTACCTTGTAATAATGACAAACCACATGTAGAAATATTATAGAAAAAACAAACAATCGCTTCGTTTAAGAACTGAACTCGTATTTACACACATTCGCTTAAGCATTTGTTATTAGTGATGATTAAAACTGAATCAGAAAATCTTATCTCCTATTTTATCTTCCTACCTAGATTACTGTAAAACTAAGTCAAATGTTCATGATATACAGAAGTTAAAACACTCAAGAACGATAAGAGGAGATGAGAGAAAACTCAAACCTACCGACCCGACCGAGAGTCAATTCATTTATCCTATAAACATACAACAAACACAACGTTATACAGCAGAGGAATAAGTGATTCATTTAAACGATTCATTGTGTCGATTTATTAAACACATTCATTCAACTGATTCACTGTGTCAATTCATTCAACCGATTCATTCAACTGATTCATTCAGTTGATTCAACTGTACATTAGAGAGCAAACACACACACACACACACACACACACACTCCAGTTAACCTGACTGCAGGCGGCACGGTGGCTAAGTGGGTAGCACTGTTCGATCCCCACGTGGGGCGGTCCGGGTCCTTTCTGTGTGGAGTTTGCATGTTCTCGCCGTGTCCACGTGGGTTTCCTCCGGGTGCTCCGGTTTCCTCCCACAATCCAAAGACATGTGAGGTTAATTGGAGACACTAGATTGTCCATGACTGTGTTTGATAGAAACTTGTGAACTGATGAATCTTGTGTAAAACCAAAGTGTAAAACATGAGGTTAAAATTCTAATAAACAAACAAATATAACCTGACTGCACGTTTTTGGACTGTGGGAGGAAACTGGAGCACCCGGAGGAAACCCACACAGACACAGGGAGAACATGCAAACTCCACACAGAAGGGACCTGGACCGCTCCATTTGGGAATCAAACCCAGGACCTTCTTTCTGTGAAGTAACAGTGCTACCCACAGAGCCAGCGTATCCCGCAGTTTATTTATTGACATACCAGTGCAATAGCAGCCAGTCCACCTACTAACCTCCTTGTAAGGACTGAACCTAGGATGCTGGAGCTGTGAGGCCAATGTGACACACACACACACACACACACTGCTTATTGCAAACCAGAACAGAGTTCATATGTACAGCAGTGAAACACACAAAATGAAACAGAAAGAATGAAACAGGTGCTGATTAATACTTACTAATATTAAAATATTTAAGAATTAAAAGAGGAATAAAATCATTCATAAGTCTTCACTAGTTCATCCAGTGTGAACAGTGATTGCTGAATCATACACAGGCTAAAACACAGTGAATAGAAGTGTGTGTGTGTGTGTGTGTGTGTGTGTGTGTGTGTGTGTGTGTGTGTGTTTATACAGTACACGTTTAGCGCGATAATAAAACTAAAGTTCAAGTAAAAAGTGAAGCCGAAGTCCTGCAGCTCAGTTCAGTGTCCTAACAGGTCTGACAGCAAGAAGATCCTGAGTTTGATCCCCAGGCAGGGTGGTCCAGGTCCTTTCTGTGTGGAGTTTGCATGTTCTCCCCGTGTCTGCGTGGGTTTTCTCCGGGAGCTCCGGTTTCCTCTCACAGTCCAAAAACATGCAATCAGGTTAATTGGAGACACTGAAATGCCCTATAGGTGAATGGGTGTGTGTCTGTGTGTGTCTGCCCTGCGATGGACTGGCACCCCATCCAGGGTGTTACTGTGTGCCTTGCGCTCATTGAAAAGCTGGGATAGGCTCCAGCACCCCCCGTGCAACCCTGATTGGAAAAGCGGCTAAGAAAATGAGTGAGTGAGTGAATATAATTGATATATTAACAATAATAATAATTATAATATTTATTATTATCATTATTATTATTAATAATATAATTATAATATAGTAGAATTAATAATAAATACAACAATAATAATATTAATAATAATAATAATAATAAATATAATACTACTCCTAATAATAAAAAATAATAACAAAAAATAATGAATATAATAATAATAATAATAATAAATATAATACTAATACAATTAATTAAATAAAAAATAATGAATATAATAATAATAATAAATATATAATATATTTATGTATTTAATAAATATATTATATATAATAAATATTAAATAATAAAATAAATAGATAATAATAATATAATAATAAAAAATAAAATAATAAATATTAAAATTCTTTGCTAGTTCATCAGGTAAACATTCTGAAACCCAGTGTATCAAGAAGTGTAAAGAAATTAACTTGCTTTTAATAATAAGGTTAAAAAGGTTCTAATAAAGGTTAAAAAATTAAAAAGGTTCTACTACAGTTACAGTAGAAGTCAGGGTTTTTGTTTGCACCTATATGGAATTATTCTTCACTAAGACTGTAAATATTTCACGTGTCCATGCTGGCAGATAATTAACACTATTAATACTATACTACTTTCATTAAGATGAGAAGTCATGGACTGATTCTGTCTGTCTGTGTGATTGTTGAAGGTGTAGTTGATGTAGAGTAATTGTGAGGGTTTGGTGTAGAACAGATCACATCGTCTGTAGGCTGCACTTCATAACCACTGGTGTTTGGGACGCGGCCTGGGAGGTGAACACTGAACTGAGCTGAGCTGAGCTGAAGCGGTTACGTCTCGTGTGTGTGTGTGTGTGTGTGTGTGTGTGTAGACACTCTAAAGCGTGTCTTGTTTAAAAGCACGTCAAACACGAGGTGAGAGAAACTTATAAGCGAGTCTAAAGAGGCGAAACACTCACTCCTAAAGCGGCAGCGTCCTAAATCAGCGAGTCTTATCTCTACGCTGTAATAAGCATGAATCTAAACGCAAATCAACTACACGAGACCTCATTATTATCACTTATCATCTCTTATATCTGCCTTAACTACACTTGCATAATTAGAATGAAGATTTTTTTTTACTTTTTTTACTTTTATACTGACTTATTAGAGTACAAACTGTAATAAAAATCCTCTCTCAAACCCAGTAGGCATGTGCCGATATAAAAACGATTATCCTGTGATCATCTCTTGTTTTTTTATGATACTGATTGTAAAAATATTGTACGTTTAGTAAAATTGTTTCTCACAGTTTTAGACGTTTTCTTCAGTCAGGGAATCATGGGATTGTTCTGTAAAATGACTTTTTACTTTTATACAAATCCTAAATCTTACTCTCTTAGACCCCCCCTGTGTGGTTTTGTGTTCTAGCTCATCAGAAATTCAACAAATCCATGATGAAGGTATAATTCTTTAATTATACTCTACAAACCCATACAAAAGTCTGGGTTCTGTATTCTGTGTTCCTTTTAGATGAGATGAAATGTATTGTGTCCTGGAATTCTTTCTGAAGTTGATTGATGTTTTGGGTTTATTTCTACTAAACGGATGGTAGGAGGTCTAGACCTAGTCTGGATGACCTGGATGGCACCACACACAACCCTCATCTTTTTATTTCCCGTGGTCATGATGTGGGCGATGAGTAAAAGTATAACATCCAGGAATCCTTACCCCTTGTGGCTGAGCTTACTCCTGGTCTGTCAGGAGAACCTGAGCACAGCTTCAGAAATCAAGAGTGGACAGTTGAAGTGGTCTGGACTACTGTATAACAGTTGGCATGGGAATGCCTGGGGGAACCCTAGGAGAAGCTGGAATCCAGAGCCAGGGATACAAAAGTCTGGGTTGTGTATTCTGTATTCCTCCTAGATGAGATGAAATGTATTGGGTCCTGGAATTCTTTCTGATGTTGGTTGATGTTTTGGGTTTATTTCTGGTGAACGGATGGTAGGAGCTTCCTCACCTGGGTCTGCATCAACAACTGAACTGGAACCATTCATAGTCGCCATCCATTGACGTTTGCACTTTTGTGGTGGGTGAATCAAACCTGTGTCCATTCTCATAGACCTGATGTAGGCTATAGGCAGTTTAAAACAAATATTATGACATCACAAGATCTCCCATGGCAAAAGTCCACAAAGTTGAATCAGTTCATCTGGACACAAGTTTGTTGTAGAGGTACATTTCGTCACTCATCCAAGTGACTTCTTCAGTCTGAGCTGGTGGTGAATAACCCCAACCTTATATGCAGCCGATTTTCATAACGACTGATCACCACCATTACATAACAATATAACCAGTGATCAGGTCCATATGCAAACCACAATGATCATTAATTACAATGGTCATGTGTGCCTCTCACACATGATTGGGGTATAGCTCCTAATACGGCGTTGTAAGATGGTGAGAGATGTACTCTCAGGCCCCCCCTCGGTTCAGGGATGGTCGTTCCCTTTTCACATAGATGGCCTCTTTGACTCCCTGCTCAAACCAGCGTTCTTCCTTGTAAGGATCTGCACATCTTCATCATTAAATGAGTGGCCGCTGGCTTCCGGAGTCCTGGCCAGAAGAGGTCGATCTTCTATGCTGGACCATCCGTTTCACCAGTGGCTGTTTAGTTTCCCCAATGTACAGTGCCAAACCCCAATCATATGTGAAAGACACACATGACCATTGTAATTAATGGTCATTGTGGTCTGCATATGGATCTGATTACCGGTTCCATTATTATGCAATGGGCGGTGATCAGTCGTTATTCTCAATCAAATGCAACGAGACCCCATCTAGGCTCGCTAAGGCCCCCTGGGGACAGTTAATATCAGACAGGCTACGAGTGTCATCACACACACTTGTTTTGCAGTCATTTGATTACATTTGAAACCTGAATGAGGTCACACACCAGAAAACGTTGATCGATGGGTTTTGGAATTGATTTGTGATGCACCTGAAAAGACAGATCCTAAACCTGTTTCTGAACCTAGATGGGCTCCACCTGAAAAAGCCAACCTGACCTCTGCTTCAACCAAACCTCAGTATGATTCAAACCATCGAGGACAGATGTAAACTGGACCAAGAGGAGGACTGAATCAGCCAGTCTTAATGATCACACAGTAATTGAATACATGTTGGTGCTCAGACCTTGTGCTCTGAAGTAAGGGAGATATCCAAGCACTGGTGTAAATATTGAGAGTTTGTGTCTTTGAGGACTGTTGGACAGGAGTTAAGCTGGAGGGGGTTAAACCTCCCCACCCCCCAGACTTACATTCAAACTCAGCAGCGTTTAGTGTTTAGATTACTCACAAAGCATCCAATGACGTCAATGACTGGAGAGTGAGAGAGTTCCATATCATTTCTGACTTGGATTATGGCTTAAAGGTCTAGACCTAGTCTGGATGACCTGGATGGCACCACACACGACCCTCATCTTTTTATTTCCTGTGATCATGATGTGGGCGATAAGTAAAAGTATAACATTGAGGAATCCTTATCCCGGGTGGCTGAGCTTACTCCTGGCCTGTCAGGAGAACCTGAGCAGAGCTTCAGAAATCAAGAGTGGATGGTTGAAGTGGTCTGGACTTCTCACAGGGAATGTTCCTTGGACCCCATTTCAGGCCTATCCTACAGGGCGGGGACTACTGTATAACAGTTGGCTTGGGAATGCCTGGGGGAACCCTAGGAGGAGCTGGAATCCAGAGCCAGGGATACACAAGTCTGGGTTCTGTATTCCTCCTAGATAAATACAGGACCTAGGCCACAATGCTTAACTTATAGATATTAACGGTGACTATTACTGACCACTGGTTAGGGAAGGACCGCCAATCAAGCAACACATCAATCATTTAAATGGACACACGAGAGTTTGGTCCAACTTATACGTACTGGTGCAGTGTCCACATCAATATAAACAGTTTTGAAATGTCCATGATAGCAGTGATGAATATTGCGATATACTGTGCACCTGATTATCGGCACATGCCTAATATAAAGTGTGTGAAGAGTGTGTGAGTGATATTTACAACCGAGCCTGGCGAGTCCACTCGATTCAAGCCCTTCTGAGTGTGTCGAGCCCCAGTCACACCAGATTCCTGAGAGCCAAATGATGCTCAATTCAGATAATGTAGGGTGCCAACTTCCGTAACCCCAAAAAGAGGGCATCAGACCCCAAACAGAACATCCGACCCCAAACAGGAGGACATCAGACCCCAAACAAGAGGGCATCAGACCCCAGACAGAACATCCGACCCCAAACAGGAGGACATCAGACCCCAAACAATAGAACATTAGACACCAATCAAAAGGACATCAGACCCCAAACAAGAGGACATCAGACCCCAAACAAGAGGACATCAGACCCCAAACAATAGAACATTAGACACCAATCAAGAGGACATCAGACCCCAAACAAGAGGACATCAGATGCCAAACGATAGAACATCAGACACCAATCAAGAGGACATCAGACCCCAAACAAGAGGACATCAGATCTCAAACAATAGAACATTAGACCCAAAACAAGAGGAAATCAGACCCCAAACAAGAGACATCAGACCCCAAACAAGAGGACATCAGACCCCAAACAATAAACCATGAAACATCAATCAAGAGGACATCAGATCCCAAACAATAGAACATCAGACACCAAACAAGAGGACATCAGACCCCAAACAAGAGGACATCAGATGCCAAACGATAGAACATCAGACACCAATCAAGAGGACATCAGACCCCAAACAAGAGGACATCAGATCTCAAACAATAGAACATTAGACCCAAAACAAGAGGAAATCAGACCCCAAACAAGAGACATCAGACCCCAAACAAGAGGACATCAGACCCCAAACAATAGACCATGAAACACCAATCAAGAGGACATCAGATCCCAAACAATAGAACATCAGACACCAAACAATAGAACATCAGACACCAAACAATAGAACATTAGACATCAATCAAGAGCACATCAGATCCCAAACAATAGAACATTAGACATCAATCAAGAGGACATCAGATCCCAAACAATAGAACATTAGACATCAATCAAGAGGACATCAGATCCCAAACAATAGAACATCAGACACCAAACAATAGAACATTAGACATCAATCAAGAGGACATCAGATCCCAAACAATAGAACATTAGACATCAATCAAGAGGACATCAGATCCCAAACAATAAAACATTAGACATCAATCAAGAGGACATCAGACCCCAAACAATAGAACATCAGACACCAATCAAGAGGACATCAGACCCCAAACAGAACATCAGACCCCAAACAGAACATCAGACCCCAAAAAGGAGAACATCAGACCCCAAACAAGAGGACATCAGACCCCAAACAGGAGAACATTAGACCCCAAACAGGAGGGCAACAGACCCCAAACAGGAGACATCAGACCCCAAACAGGAGGACATCAGACCCCAAACAAGAGATCAGACCCCAAACAAGGGGACATTAGACCCCCAAAGAAGACAACAGGCCTCATAAAGGAAGACCTCAGACCCCAAAAAGGAGAAGCTCAATGCTAAGTCATGGCTACATTACTAACTGAAGCACATTGGCAAACGATTTCAACAAGGTTCTGGTGTGACTGAGCCCTTAGTGTGTGTGTGTGTGTGTGTGTGTGTGTGTGTGTGTGTGATGCCCTATGTATCCACACTCATCACACACTCATGGTGGTTCAGCCTCTCCAGCGCTGTAGATTAAATCAGTAGCCTAAGTGGTGAAAACGACTAAACGAATTAGCCTAAACAAACGAACCGATAAGTAAACGAACGCGAAACCTCTACATGTCTTTAGCTTTAGCGTTAGCAACATCGTCTCCAGCTTGACTAATCACAATGTTATTGGTAATATTACTAATATTATTATTGTTGCTGTTACTGTTTTTTGTACCCTGTAATAAAAACCTCTCTCGCTGTTCGTTCTTTCATCGTAGTGAACAGGGCAACAGGAGCGAGAGGAGCGAGAGGAGAGGAGGAGGAACAGCGTCACGTCTGTTCGTCTGCTCTTCACACGTCTCCAGATGGCTGTTCCTCTCTCCTCGTTAGCGCTAAAAGCCACGGAATCCGCCCGCCTTCGCGCTCCACGCTCACACGTCCGACTCGATGCTGGAGAGTTTCTCGTAAACGTGGCCGTTGGCGCCGTTGAAGGGTCGGGGCGGGCCGAGCGCCGAGTGCTGCCCGGCGAAGCGAGACGACGGGAGGAACGAGGGCATCCCGGACGCGGCCCTGGCGTCGGAGCCCTGCGACTGCTGCTTTTTGCCGTAGTAGGTTTTGGCGCTGTGCAGCAGGCACTGGTCGTCCCCAAAGGTGGGGGCGAACGGGTTGTGACTGGGGTTGTCCGGATACAGAGACCTGGACAGGAAGTAGGGGTCCCTCTCCACTCGGAATCCGCTGAGAGAGTGAGGGGCGGGGCTTATTGCGCGATGGGTGGGGCTGTAGATGGGCGACGCGAACAGGTGAGGGTACGAGCCCTCGTAGCCGCGCTCCTTCTCCTTCAGGCTGACGCTGCGAGGGGGGAGGTATGCCCCCGCCGCGGCGTCCACCGCTTCTCGTCCCGCCGGCGTGTTCGACTCCTCCTCATCCCGGTGCAGGTCCATGAAGGCGTCGTAGGAGTGCTGCCTGCGCAGGGGTCTTGCGCTGAAGGCGCGGCGCCGCTGGGACGGTGTCTGGCCCCGCCCACTTATCTGTACTAGCTGACTGCTGTCCTCGCTGATGTTGTACAGGTCGCCCGATCGCTTGCAGGCCTCGCAGCGCATGCAGGTGGCCGACGTGGGCCGACTGGCGCCGCCCCCGAGTCCCGACGCCCCACAGCTGGCGCCGCCGTAAGGGCCGCCCATTCGCGAATTTCCCGCTGCGCTGGCATGACAGGTCCGACACTCCCGCTCCACTCCTCCTACTTTAGGCTCCGCCTTCGCCGGCTTGCTCTTCAGGAAGTCGTCCACGGGGACCAGACTGGTGCAGTTAGCGCCTCCCCCGATCACTCCCGTGCTCGGAGAGTCCGTCAGGTCCACGTGCTCCCACTGGGGCACGCCCTCTTTGGGGCGGAACTGGTCCAGGTAGAAGTCTCGAAGACTTTCTCTGTCCTGGTACAGGAAGGGCTTGGATCCACTCGCCCCTCTGGATTTGTGTTCCGACAGGGGCGGGGAGGCTGAGCGCTGCCTGTGGTACCGGTGGTGGCCGTGATGCTGCCGACGCCGGTAACCATACTGGGCGTGGTCCATCTCTCTGCGCGACTTGGCGGAAGCCGGGCGCTTCTTCAGACTGTCGCCGTGCTGCTTCCTCTTCCTGCTGTCGCTCTCCAGGTTGCCGTAGGTGACGGTGTGCGTGGAGATGTCGGACATGTCGTCCCCGTCGCCGTAGCGCTCGTAGCCGGGGACGTAGCCCGAGATCCCGCTCTTGAAGGAGAACCTCTGGTAGGGCTCAGGCAGCGGGAGCGGGGCGTGTCCCTGCAGCAGGTCGAAGCTGCTCATGTTCCGGTGCGTCAGGGCGGGGCAGTCGAACATGGTGCCGTCCAGCGAGCTGCTGGAGCCCAGGCTGGGGGCGTGGCCGGGGATGGAGCCCGAGCGGCGGTGCAGGTTTCCGAAGGTGCGCTCCACCTGGTCGATGTAATCGCCGAAGCCGACGTTGTCGGCGCTCTCGGGGAGGTACCTGCACTCGGAGTGACGCCGCTGCTCGCTGATGTCGTAGACGGACGAGTCGCAGCGCAGGAAGTCCAGCGCGCTGTGGGGCGAGCCGTTCGCCCCGGACATGGTGGCCATGTTTTTGGCTGTGCGCAGCAGACGCATGATGTTGGAGTGTGTGTTGTTCATGGTGGTGGACGGTGAGTTCAGCGCCGAACTCTTGTCCTCGATCTCCACGCCGTGGATGCAGCTGTACACTTCCTAAAGAAATCAATAAAGAGAGACAGAGTCAGACCACTACATTAACCACAACACCACCCCTTGTCACGGGTCTTTAGGCTAGAGTCTGAGTCGAGTCACGACTTTTAAGGCTAGAGTCTGAGTCAAGTCATGAGCCGTTAGGCTAGAGTCCAAGTCGAGTCACGAGTCTTTAGGCTAGAGTCCAAGTTGAGTCACGAGTCTTTAGGCTAGAGTCTGAGTCGAGTCACGAGTCTTTAGGCTAGAGTCCGAGTCGAGTCACGAGTCTTTAGGCTAGAGTCCGAGTCGAGTCACGAGTCTTTAGGCTAGAGTCCGAGTCGAGTCACGAGTCTTTAGGCTAGAGTCCGAATCCAGTCACGAGTCTTTAGGCTAGAGTCCGAGTCGAGTCACGAGTCTTTAGTCTAGAGTCAGAGTCAAGTCACGAGTCTTTAGGCTAGAGTCCGAGTCAAGTCACGAGTCTTTAGGCTAAAGTCCGAGTCCAGTCACGAGTCTTTAGGCTAAAGTCCGAGTCCAGTCACGAGTCTTTAGGCTAGAGTCCGAATCCAGTCACGAGTCTTTAGGCTAAAGTCCGAGTCCAGTCACGAGTCTTTAGGCTAAAGTCCGAGTACAGTCACGAGTCTTTAGGCTAGAGTCCGAATCCAGTCACGAGTCTTTAGGCTAGAGTCCGAGTAAGTGAGTATTTAAAGTGGACACGGTATTTAAAAATCCAGCAGCACTGCTGTGTCTGATCCACTCATACCAGCACAACACACACTAACATACCACCACCACGTCAGTGTCACTGCAGTGCTGAGAATGATCCACCACTTAAATAATACCTGCTCTGTGGGGGTCCTGAACATTGAAGAACAGGGTGAAAGCAGGTTAAAAAGTATGTAGAGAAATAGATGGACTACAGTCATTAATTGTAGAACTACAAAGTGCTTTTCATATGGTAAGTGGAGCTGATAAAATGGACTGTGAGTGTAGCAACAAGAAGGTGGTTTTAATGTTATGCCTGATCAGTGTATATGCACATACTTTTTATAGCCAAAAGTATTTGGACACCTGGCCTTGAGCTTGTCGGACGTCCCATTTACAAAAACAAACACTAATAAAACAGAGTGACCTCTGTGTGATCTTTTTAGCTAGAAGGCTTCTCACAAGACATGTCTGTATGACCTCGTTTGGATGGCTGGGCGATAAAGCCTCAGTTGACGTTCCAGTTCATTCCAAAGCTAATGAGTTGGGCTGAGGTCAGAGCTCTGGAGGCACAGTCATGCTGGATTAGGAAAGGTCCTTCCCTAAATGCAGTTTCCTTTATATAATTGATTTATTACACCTGTTAGCAACACATGAATTCTGTCATTAGATGTGGCGTCCCAATACTTTTGTCCGTGTAGTGTTTTCGTTAGCACACTCACACCGTGTTTATCCTCCTGAACAGAAACGTGTTTGTTCTATAGTGTTGAAAAACAATCACACCTACACGCCCACGTCTCTTCATCGCTCTGCACATTCACTGTGGGGCTTTACTGGCACTGGTGGCACCAACATACACCCCTTTACTGGCAGTGTTAATGAAATAAAACAATAAAACATATTCTTTACCTAACTACAGTGTGTAGTGAGCGTGTTTAGTGCTCTAGAGAGTCAGTAAGTGCTCTATATACTTCCGATTTGAATGGGTTCGCATTCAGTTCATGAGCCTCCAACACCGGTCTGGCTTACCGTTAAGGAGCTAGCCTACGTATCGGTCGTCTGCACCGTCCATTAGTGTCAGCGCAGATGGACGTGATTCTGTGATATGAGCCCAGTGCCGATCTCCACCTCTGCCTGGAAGCTAAGGTCAGGGAGCAGGGTCAGCCATTATTCGAGGCACTGGAAGCTGCCAGGGTTTAAGAGCTTTGCTCAGGGGTCCAACAGGGGTGGCTTGACAGGGCATTGTTCAGGGGTCCAACAGGGGTGGCTTGACAGGGCATTGCTCATGGGTCCAACAGGGGTGGCTTGACAGGGCATTGCTCATGGGTCCAACAGGGGTGGCTTAAAAGGGCATTGCTCATGGGTCCAACAGGGGTGGCTTGACAGGGCATTGCTCATGGGTCCAACAGGGGTGGCTTGACAGGGCATTGTTCAGGGGTCCAACAGGGGTGGCTTGACAGGGCATTGCTCATGGGTCCAACAGGGGTGGCTTGACAGGGCATTGCTCATGGGTCCAACAGGGGTGGCTTAAAAGGGCATTGCTCATGGGTCCAACAGGGGTGGCTTGACAGGGCATTGCTCATGGGTCCAACAGGGGTGGCTTGACAGGGCGTTGCTCAAGGGTCCAACATGGGCCACTATATGGCCAAAGGTATTTGAACACCTGACCATGAGCTTGTCGGACGTCCCATTACAAACCAGAATGACCTCTGTTTGACATTGTCAGCTAGAACAACAGCCGCTCTTCTGAGAAACTTCTCACAAGACTTTGAAGTATGTCTGTGGGAATTTGTGCCCATTCTGTGCACTCAACACAGTGCGTCTGTGTTAGCTGGAAGATCCGAAACAACTGAAGTGTGTGTGTGTGTGTGTGTGTGTGTGTGTGAATATTAGTAAGTGAAGCTAATTCCGAACGAGCTTCCTACTCGTTACTTGAGCAGGACGTACGTGTAGATGTTAATGAATTTGGCTTGAGGGTCAGAAGCCGACACACACACACACACACACACACACACATTCATTCATTACAAAAATCCATTATCAAGGCGTGATGACCGCACCGCCACGGGCCTTGTCTCATTACACACTACACACTTCAGTCCCACAGAGAAGCTCCCTCAGGGTTCTTGATATTAAAGTCATCAGATAACGAATGTAAACACACACACACACACACACACACACACACACTGAAAACCGTTCCTTCTTCACTTCTTATTGATTTGGATGTTAAGGATTACTCATAGACCCACCGTAACCGGCCGTTTTTACCCCTCGGCTAACCAAACGTCCATGTGGATGGACGTGACTCATTTTTTATCGGCTCAGTATACGTAACGGCAGGAGTTTCGTAAGGAACCGCTGAGCTCTGACGAGGACGTTTCAGAACTCTGGCAGAAGAAGAATGGCAGATAATAAAAGCAGTTCGAGCATGAAGGAACAGACGAACGTACGCGTCCAGGAGATAAATGTTAGGAGCTCGACAAACGCATCGTCCGGAAAGATTCCAGAAGATCCCTGTCTGTGGGAATTTGTGCCTGTTCGGTCGAAATAGCACTAGTGATCAGTGAGATTGAGGTCTTGGCTCTGCACTGGCCTGGGCCTTCCCCAAACTGTTCCCTTACAGTCTAAACCAAAGTGTACTCTGGGAGAACGTGCCAAACAGAGGGCAAGATTTGAACCCAGGACCCTGGTGCTGCTGGAAGTATTTTACCTACACTGTATAGCCAAAAGTATCTGGACACCTGACCATCAGCTTGTCGGACGTCCTATTCCAAAAACAAATTGTATTAAAATAGAGTGACCTTTAAGTGCCACTGTTTTGAAGCTTGTCTGTGGGAATTTGTGTCCATTCAGGCAAAAGATGACTCTGATGTTGGATGAGAAAGCCTCGCTCTGTGTTCCGGTTCATTCCAGAGAAGTTGAGGGGGGCTGAGGTCAGGGTCTCTGTGCAGGACACTGGAGTCATACTGGAAGAGAAAGGTCCTTCCCTAAACTGTTCTCTAACAATCAAAACCAAGTGCACTCAGGGAGAACATGCCAAACAGAGGGCAAGATTTGAACCCTGGTGCTGCTGGGTGTATTTTACCTACACTGTATGGCCAAAAATATTCAAACACCTGACCGTCAGCTTGGTGACCTCTAAGTGTCGCTCTTTTAAAGTGTGTCTGTGGGAATTTGTGCCCGTTCGGTCAAAAGATCAAACTGATTTTAGTCGAGAAAGCCTCTGTCAATGTTCCAATTCATTCCAGAGCTTCTGCGTGTGGCTTAAACATGTACATTTGTATAGTGTGTGTGTGTGTGTGTGTGTGTGTCTCACCCTGCTGATGGTGTAGGTGAAACCAGGTTTCCCCGAGCACACGCCCATGAAGCAGAAGCGCAGGTGTGTGTAGAAGACGTTCTCGGCGATGAAGGTGATGAGCGAGAGCGCCATGGCGGCTCCCAGCATGTAGAAGACGCCGGCCATGTTGTCCACGTCCAGCTGGCTGCTCATCACCTCGTTCTTCTCGTGGTGGCAGATCCCCGTCAGCCAGAGCGACTCCAGCTCCTCCATCTCGCCTGCACACACACACACACACACAGTGAAGAGGACGTTAGTGTACGGCGCCCTCGAGAGTGTGTGTGCGTGTTAGTGAGTGTGTGTGTGTGTGTACCGTCTCCGAAGAGCTGCAGGATGGCCAGGTCCACGTGTCTCTTCCAGCCCGAGTCCTTCTGGATGGCGATGCCGTAGCCGGTGGAGGCGAAGACCTTCCCCGAACCGATGGTCACCAGCTTACAGCCCTCGTCTCGACCCGCCATGTAGTTCAGCACGGCCGCGTCGTAGATGAAGGCGTCCAGCTTCCTAACGCACACACACACACACACACACACACACACACACACACACACACACTAAAGCTCAGGCGGTATGAGACGTCTGTGGATGTGTCTCCACTGGCCCACTTCAAAAGTGAGTGGACACACGACCACAAGCTTGTCTGTACCCAGAAGTTGGCTACATGTTTTTGGGACTGTTGGGGTGTTCCTGTACCCAGTACTTACCCACATGTTTTGGGGGCTGTTGGGGTGTTCCTGTACCTAGTAGTTATCCACATGGTTTTGGGACTGTTGGGGTGTTCCTGTACCTAGTAGTTATCCACATGGTTTTGGGACTGTTGGGGTGTTTCTGTACCCAGTAGTTATCCACATGGTTTTGGGACTGTTGGTGTGTTCCTGTACCTAGTAGTTACCCACATGTTTTTGGGACTGTTGGGGTGTTCCTGTACCCAGTAGTTACCCACATGTTTGGGACTGTTGGGGTGTTCCTGTACCTAGTAGTTACCCACATGTTTTTGGGACTGTTGGGGTGTTCCTGTACCTAGTAGTTACCCACATGTTTTTGGGACTGTTGGGGTGTTCCTGTACCCAGTAGTTACCCACATGTTTGGGACTGTTGTTGTGTTCCTGTACCCAGTAGTTACCCACATGTTTTGGGACTGTTGGGGTGTTCCTGTACCCAGTAGTTATCCACATGTTTTGGGACTATTGGGGTGTTCCTGTACCCAGTAGTTACCCACATGTTTTGTTTTTGGGTCTGCTGGGGTGTTCCTGTACCCAGTAGTTAGTCACATGTTTTGGGGGCTGTTGGGGTGTTCCTGTACCCAGTAGCTATCCACATGTTTTTGGGACTATTGGGGTGTTCCTGTACCCAGTAGTTATCCACATGTTTTGGGACTATTGGGGTGTTCCTGTACCCAGTATTTACCCACATGTTTTGTTTTTGGGTCTGCTGGAACACCCCAACAGACCAAAAACATGTGGATAACTACTGGGTACAGGAACACTCCAACAGTCCCAAAAACATGTGGGTAACTACTGGGTACAGGAACACTCCAACAGTCCCAAAAACATGTTGGTAACTACTGGGAACAGGAACACATCAACAGTCCCAAAAACATGTGGATAACTACTGGGTACAGGAACACCCCGACAGACCAAAAACATGTGGATAACTACTGGGAACAGGAACACATCAACAGTCCCAAATATTTGTATGTAGATATTATTCAGTGAACTGTTTATGTCTTGTTCATGAGCAGTTCCTGATCAGTCCCCCCCCCCCCCCCCCTAAAAAAAAAACCAAAACCAAAACTGCAGCGACTTATAAAAATATGAACGATTTGAGTAAGTGATTAATTCCTAAAATATTTCAACCTCTATTGTTACATAATAGGTGTGGGAGTACGAGTGGGAGTGATTCTGACTCTGTGTGTGTGTGTGTGTTCTGACCCGGCCTTCAGGCTCTGCAGAGCTTCGTCCACGTTGCGCTGGTGAAACTTCACCATGTACGAGTGCATCTCCTTGTAGTTGTTACGGATGTTCCGCTCCGTGCTGCCGTTGGGCACCGTCCCGAACCGAA
The DNA here is from genome assembly GCF_030014385.1 of Trichomycterus rosablanca. Taxonomy (NCBI): domain Eukaryota; kingdom Metazoa; phylum Chordata; class Actinopteri; order Siluriformes; family Trichomycteridae; genus Trichomycterus; species Trichomycterus rosablanca. The sequence goes on from NC_085989.1 coordinate 50,151,655, forward strand.
AGGGAGGGGAGAAGTCGTTCGGCCTCTGGAACTGAATGAGACACGGAGAGAGTTCATTCGTTCGCTCGTCATTAGTGACCATTCACTCACTTACAGTACTTATTCACTCACTGTTAGCTGTGTTGGTATGCAACTCACACAGACTACGAGACAGGGACTAGAGACGAGGTTCAAACCCAGATCCTCAGGAGCACTATTCAGCCCTTTTTAATGTTTGTTTGATCCCATTTTACATACGGAGTATTAACCAGTTCATATCTTTAGGGTGATGTCTAACATGTGCTTCCTTCAAGACTAGTTATGGCTTCTTTTTGAATTTGCAGCATGTACGTAGGGCACAAAGATACACAGATTGGCTGAGGAGGGATACCAACCCAAAGAGCAGGTCCAAATACAGTTAACTATTTGGTCATGTGACCTAATGATGACGAATAAAGGACGCCTTTATTTGCCATCTTCCGATTGATAGCCCAAAGCTCTACCCACTAGGCTACCACTGTCCACTGATTGGACAAATGCTTTACTCCTGTGCCACCACATGTTCCCATACAACTCCAGCAGTTCCAGTTGCCTGTGTAGTAATGATACCTTCTTGTCGCTGAGGCCTGAGACCTGGTCGACGTACTCCTCCTGGATCATGAAGGCTGCGAGGTTGGCAGTGTAGCTGGCGAGGAAGATGACAGCGAAGAAAGCCCACACAGACACCATGATCTTACTGGTGGTTCCTTTGGGGTTTTGTACAGGAACTGAATTATTAAACACCAAACCCCAGAGCAACCAAATGGCCTTTCCGATGGTGAACGAGGGCCCGCCGGGCTCTGAAAAGCAAAATTAATTGAGAGTGATTGACGTGATTCTACACCCAGACTAGGATTAATAATGCAGGCGGCGCTGGCGCTCGGAGCCGTCCGGAAGCAAAGCAACCGAAGAACGTCAGCTCACCTCGACCGTCGGCCAGGCAGCGGTTGTAGCCCACGGGGCTGAAATACTCAAACACGAACACAGCGATGGCGCAGACCAGCAGCAGCATGACGAACATCATCACCCATACGTCTGCACTGAAGGGCTCTGAACACACACACACGTGAACTTTAACATTACAGACACTGAAACATTAATAATCACATTAAAATGTACCACAAGCGGCTGAACCATCAAGAACAGTTTGTTAGGATGATAAAATGACATTTATCCATTCCTGCTTTACTTAAACTGATTAACCAAAACATTAAAACCACCCTCTATTTGGTACAACTGGTGCATGTGAGGGTGAGGGATCTATTAGATGCTAGACTTATAGAGGTTCCTCATAGATCTGATCAGCATAAAGACCTGAGGGACTTGGCCAGACGACTGGGTTGAAGTATCTCTAGCAGCAGACGTGGTGAGTCTACCACAGACAGATTGTTGGGCGACCAAGACTCATTGAGGACACGAAGGCTGTGGCGTCTGGTCTGGACCAACAGAAGGTCAACTTCAAATCCCTCTGCGTATGGAGTTGCTCAGTCACAGAGCAGCCTGAGTGCCCATGCTGAGTCCTGTCCACGATCAAAAGCACCTACGATGGACTCAGAGGCACCAGAACTGGACGACTGGTCAGGCGAATCTAGATCTTCCCAGAGTGATCAGTCATAACATTATGACCACCTTCCTAATATTGTGTTGGTCCCCGTTTTGCTGCCAAAACAGCCCTGACCCATCGAGGCATGGAGTCTGACACCATTCTATCAGAACCAGCATTAACTTCTTCATCAATTTGAGCTACCGCAGCTCGTCTGTTGGATCGGACCACACGGGCCAGCTTTCCCGCCCATGACCCTGTCGCCGGTTTACCGCTGTTCCTTTCTTGGACCACTTTTGATAGATACTGACCACTGCAGACTGGGACACACCCCACAAGAGCTGCAGTTTTGGAGATGCTCTGACCCAGTCGTCTAGCCATCACAATTTGGCCCTCAGATCCTCACGCTCACCCATTTTTCCTGCTTCTAACATCAACTTTGACGATGAAATGTTCACCTGCTGCCTAATATATCCCACCCACTAACAGGTGTCATGATGAAGAGATAATCAGTGTTATTCACATAATGTTATGCCTGGTCATTGTAAATACATGAGAATCTGAGTCATTTAGCAGGACTGAAAAGTTCCTTAAATCTCTTAGAAACTCGACTCTCCCTGTGAGCATTAACGAGACCAGGAAAGACCTTGTAAAAGTTTACAGAGATCCTGCAGCTACGTCCGCCTCCTCTCGGTGATAACTCTCGCTCTTTTTAAAAGCATGAAGTGTGTGGGGGGTTTGTTAGGGGTTGACAAAATTTACAACCTTATGTTTGGGCAGCAGGTGTAATAAAATTAATCTTCCCTCAAGCTCTCAATCAGGTCATTTCACAGCTTGTTATTCTGTGTTATTCAGGCTCGTTCTTTCTTCAAACGTAAATACTGTTATGCGGTAAATAAAGCAGGTGAGCCAGAGGAGGGCATTTACCCCTCTAGCCGGGTAAACAAGCGCTTTCCAGAGACGTACAGGCTGAACACGGCTTCAGAAGGTCAAACGTGTTCTAATTAGTAACACCTGAAAGCCGCTGAGCAACTGGAGGCAGTTTGAAATAAATACAATCCGGTCTCACGCACCCAAATCTGCACCCTTCTTGAAATGGGTGTTATTATTCATCCCATGTGAGGTCAGGTAGTAATAAACTGGAAAGGTTGAGAAGCCTGTTAGTGCCCAGTGAAGCAGAAATGTCATGTAACCCTTTGTAGAGGTTTTTATGTAATTGAAATATCAATGGGCACAGTTCAGTCCGTTCACTCCATGGGGAGTGGAGTCTTCCCATGGTTTAGAGGTACACTATGTTGTCAAATCATTGAATTCAGGTGTTCCAATCACTTCCATGGCCACATGTGTATAAAACCAAGCACCTAGGCATGCAGACTGCTTCTACACACATTAGTGAAAGAATGGGTCGCTCTCAGGAACTCAGTGAATTCCAGCGTGGTACCGTGATGCCACCTGTGCAACAAGTCCAGTCGTGACATTTCCTCACTACTAAATATTCCACAGTCAACTGTCAGTGCTATTATAACAAAGTGGAAGCGATTGGGAATGACAGCAACTCAGCCACAAAGTGGTAGCCACGTAAAATGACAGAGCGGGTCAGCGGATGCTGAGGCACATAGTGCGCAGAGGTCACCAACTTTCTGCAGAGTCAATCACTACAGACCTCCAAACTTCATGTGGCCTTCAGATTAGCTCAAGAACAGTGTGTAGAGAGCTTTATGGAATGGGTTTCCATGGCCGAGCAGCTGCATCCAAGCCTTACATCACCAAGCGCAATGCAAAGCGTCGGATGCAGTGGTGTAAAGCACGCCGCCACTGGACTCTAGAGCAGTGGAGACGTGTACTCGGTGGTAATGAATTACGCTTCTCCGTCTGGCAATCCGATGGACGAGTCTGAGTTTGGCGGTTGCCAGGAGAACGGTACTTGTCTGACTGTATTGTGCCGAGTATAAAGTTTGGTGGAGGGGGGATTATGGTGTGGGGGTGTTTTTCAGGAGTTGGGCTCGGTCCCTTAGTTCCAGTGAAAGGAACTCTTAATGCTTCAGCACACCAAAAGATTTTGGACAATTTCATGCTCCCAACTTCGTGGGAACAGTTTGGGGATGGCCCCTTCCTGTTCTAACATGACTGCACACCAGTGCACACAGCAAGGTCCATAAAGACATGGTGAGTGAGTTTGGTGTGGAAGAACTTGACTGGTCCTGACCTCAACCCGATAGAACACCTTTGGGATGAATTAGAGTGGAGACTGCGAGCAACGCTGCTGTGTCTGATCCACTCATACCAGCACAACACACACTAACACACCACCACCATGTCAGTGTCACTGCAGTGCTGAGAATCATCCACCACCTGAATAATACCTGCTCTGTGGTGGTCCTGTGGGGGTCCTGACCATTGAAGAACAGCATTAAAGGGGGCTAACAAAGCATGTAGAGAAACAGATGGACTGCAGTCAGTAATTGTAGAACTACAAAGTGCTTCTATGTGGTATGTGGAGCTGATAAAGAAACAGGGAGGTGGTTTTAATGTTATGGCTGATCAGTGTAGATGCCGCTGAGCACTTGCGAGTACTTTGTAAGTGTTTATTCACTCTAATGGAGGTGACCTTTCAGTAAGACCTTCTGTGAGCCAGTGTTGCCGGGTCTTTGTAATCCATCCAGCAGCGCTGCAGAATCCTTTTGTGTTTTGCATTACTAAGCTGGCCACATCGAACCTGCCAAAGTAAGCAATGGTCTGGCATATAAATCAGCGCCCAAGCCAGCGAGAATGACACTCGACTTGTGCCGTCTCTTCAACGTATCTGTAGTGTTGGTGACGATGAGGATGTCAGGTTTGGTCGAGATGGTTGTCCAAGGACAACAACTCTTTGCTAACCATATTTATAAGTTTGTAAGTAGTTTTTTTGATGTGTTGCCAGTATGTTGTCTGTTTCTCTTTACCCAAAGGCTACAGAAGATCTGTTGGTGAAGTAATTTATTCTGAGGTCAGTCTGAGGAGAATCAGATCAGTTTTAGGTTTGAATGCTAATTTTAAAGCCAAGTGCTTGTTACCTGGCCAAGGGCGTTTGATCATTCAGTCGCCACAAAGCCTGTTGTGAGCTGTGAGTTGTGTGTTCTTCATGCAACAGTCCTCATTCTTCTTGACCTCTCTGCAGCCTCTGACACAGTAAACCACAGCATTCTCTTGTCCACTCTCTTCAACCTTGGAGTAACCGGTTCGGCATGCCAATGGATGGCCTCCTATCTGGAAGGGCGCTCCTACCAAGTGTCATGGAGTGGAGCTATGTCCCCTCCACGTACTCTCTCAACCGGTGTTCCTCAGGGCTCTGTACTTGGCCCACTTCTTTTCTCTATCTACACCCGCTCTCTGGGTGAGGTCATAGCCTCCCATGGCTTCTCTTACCACTCCTATGCAGATGATACTCAGCTCATTCTGTCATTTCCTCAAGTCTCAGCTCACATCTCAGCATGTCTGCGAGATATCTCACAATGGATGTCAGCTCATCGTCTAAAACTCAATCCCAGCAAGACAGAGATGTTGCTCATTCCTGGAGATCAGTCTCCAACCCAGAACCTAGTCATCTCTCTTGATGACCCCAGATCAGACCATCTGATAATGTAAGAAGTCTTGGTGTCGTCCTGGATAACCAGCAGACCTTCTCTTCTTAAGTAGCCAACATGACAAGATGACAAGAACATCAGGAAGATTCGACCATTTCTCTCCATAGAAGCTACTCAGATTCTGGTCCAGTCACTTGTAATCTCACGGTTGGACTACTGCAACTCCCTCCTGGCAGGTGCTCCAATGTCCACTATTAAACCCTTGCAGCTCATTCAAAATGTTGCTACATCACCCCACTGCTGCGTTCTCTTCACTGGCTTCCTGTAGCTGCATGCATTCAGTTTAAAACACTGATGCTTACCTACAAAGCCAAAAATGGACCAGCCCCAAGCTACCTTTGTGATCTAATCAAACCCAACTCTGTACCACGCAACCTCCGAGCCACTAGTCTCACTCGACTTGATCCTCCACCCAGGACTCGAGGAAGACAAGCATCAAGGCTCTTCTCTTGTGGTGGAACAAACTTCCTCTGTCTGTCCGAACATCTGAGTCGCTCAGTGTCTTCAAAAAACTATAAAACACCTTCATCACCTCTTTACTGAGCACTTTGCTAAACTCTGCTAAATGCCGAAAATGTAAATGTAATGCAACACTTGGGCAGTCCGAGTTATACAAGGTGGAGGATTCAGGCAGCCTCATTGAAGCAACAGATCCATCAGAGGCGACACTCTCAAGGTGTTAAAACCATCCAAAACTACCCACTGTTTCCTGTTCTACAGGATGTTGGCACTGCCAGAGAAAACACTCCATGAAAACAGCCAGACCGTTGGCTCAGCTTCCTCTTTGAACTGCTGCCAAAATGAGCTACATGCTGGTGTTATAAGACATTTACACAAGATGAGGTTTGCACTGTCCTTCCATGGTTGGCCTTCTGCACCTAGGGAGGGCTACTGACATCTTTGTGCTGCCTTCATTTTAAATGACTGTTCATCTGGCCCATCTACATCCAACTGACAGTCACACATGGCTTAAAGCACCATCACTGTCCATCACTGCCCCACCTTCCATCTACCACCAACTTCTTAAGGACCTTCCTGATCATTAAGAACTCCTGGAGTCCCCTTGGAGACCTCAGCTTGGGTCTAGTCAGGTCATAGTCATGTTAATGCCTGGGGCACACATATATGGAACAAGAAGATGGCCTAAGATCTCAGGCTGAGAAAACCCTCACAAGTCTCAGTTGATGGCACAGCTGTAGCTTCTTCCTGGCTGACCCCACATGAACCAATGTCATATCCAAACCCTTTTTGAATCCATGAACATGGGAGCGCCTGCCAGAAGGGAGTTGCAGTAGTCCAGCCGTGAGATTACAAGTGACTGGACCAGAATCTGAGTGGCTTCCATGGAGAGAAATGGACGAATCTTCCTGATGTTGTAGATGAGGAACCGGCACCATCTTGTCATGTTGGCTACATGAGGAGAGAAGGTCAGCTGGTTATCCAGGACAACACCAAGTCTGATCTGGGAGTCGTCAAGAGAGATGAGTAGGTCCTGGGTTGAAGATTGATCTCCAGTAATGAGTAACAGCTCTGTCTTGCTGGGATTGCAGTGGGCCAGAGGGTTTCCAAGGTTTCCAAGAGGCGTCAGGTTTTGAGACCTTCACCCCTACACCCCTACTGCATAAGCTGGTTGAGTTTTTAGAGCTTAAGAGGTGCAGGGGACAGTTTGGGGGGTAGAGGGCGGTTTCTTACCCAAAAATGCTGATGGCGACACAGTGCCATTGCTACGTGAGACCATGACGCTGATTCCGGTCTCGATGAAGGGCACAGAGAAGTCGATGACCTCTGACCTTTCTTCATTTATAGTGAGAGATCCCACGGCCATGTGAGCATTTTTGGTGACCACCTGAAAAGAAAGAAGGACAAAGGGATTTTTGGTTTGGCACTCGGTACCCAAACACACCTTCCACTTTCAACCCTGTGTACCACAGTGCCACAGAAAGTATCTGCCCCCTTCTGGTTTTCTCTATTTTTAAATATTTGGCAAACTAGATGATACAGTAGTATGCAATCATCCAAAACCCAAACCTAAATTATAAAACCTAAATCCCACCCTAAAAGCCTAAAACCTACACTCCAAACTATAAGCCTGAACCCTAATCTAAATCCTGGCTTAAAACTGACCATAGGTTCTACATTCTAACCTAAACTCTAAACCCCTTCTCTATACTCTTAACCTTAACCAAAATCCCAACATATAACCCTGGGCCGCTCAGGTGGCACAGCGATAAAAACACACGCTGGAATAGAGCTGGGATCTCTAATACATCATATCGAATCTCAGCTCTGCCTGCCGGCTGAGACTGAGCGGCCACGTGAACAAAGACAGGCCTGTTGTTCAGATATGGGCGGGACTAAGCCGGATGACTGGTGCAGTTGCTGGCTGATTGATGGCGCCTGCATAGAGATGAGAAAAGAGTGCACTCAGGGTGTGTCTCTCCGTACACAGTGCTGAGCTGCACTGCACTCATCAAAGTGTAGGTGATAAGATGCATATAGCTGCTGCCCACGTGTCGGACGGGCATGGGTTAGCTTCATTCTCCTCAATCAGAGTGGGGATCAGCATTGGTGGAGAGGAAGCATGACACAATCGGGCAATTGGACGCTTTCTTAACCTTAACCAAAATCCCTAAACTTAAACCCTCCTCACAAACGTTTAACCCTAAATATATAACACTACCCTCAAACTGGAACCCTAACCGAACTTTTCTGAACCAGTAGAAATGGAGATGTTTTAAATATAATTGTTATAGATCTAAACCTAACCATCAGTTATCAGTCTTAACCTTAGTACTTAAACCTAATCCTAGCTTTATCATTACCACAACATTTAAGCCACAACCCATAACCCCCAGTATTACATTGAATTCCAGGCCACCCAAGAAGGCTGGAGGTCCCTGCTGAGTCTGGTTCCTCTCAAGGTTTCTTCCTGTAATTTTAAGTGGGTTTTTCTTTGCCACTGTTGCCCTTGGCTTGCTCAGTAGGGGTTTTTGGTCTGTTGGTCCTGGATTCTGTAAAGTTGCTTTGAGACAATGACTTGACTTGACATTTCCTTCTAGGCCAAACCAGATCTGAATGAGAGTCTAAACCCTCTGACTGAATCTCTCTCAGGTGTTTACAGAGTGTGGTGATGATGCTACACCTTCATCGTCACCTTCATCATCATGTTTAATGTAGAAAAACAGCACAATTACAGAGCACACACACACTCACACACACATACACACACACACACACACACACAGACTGATGACAAACACTTGAGCTGAGAGAGTGTAATAATAAGTCTGGTGTTCAGTAGGTGTTCAGAATGAGTTCCTATCAAACCTGAAAATAAAACATGAGTGGAGCTCATCAGAGCAGCAGGAAGTGAAACTGGGCCACGCCGAGTGGGTTTAACATTAAACTTTAATCAGGAACATCATGAGGAGACGTCATTACACTGTCTGATCATCTGCTGAAGATCTGAACCTCCACGAGTGCTCGAGTCTGATACCGATCATCACGGAATGATCAAACATCTCATCATCAACCACCTACAGAATCATCCACTCACCATAGATCTACAGAACTGATCTACTCACCCCAGATCTACAGAACTGATCTACTCACCACAGATCTACAGAACTGATCTACTCACCCCAGATCTACAGAACTGATCTACTCACCCCAGATCTACAGAACTGATCTACTCACCACAGATCTACATAACTGATCTACTCACCATAGATCTACAGAACTGATCTACTCACCCCAGATCTACAGAACTGATCTATTTATCATAAATCAACATAAGCAATCTAATCATCATATATATACATAACTTATCAAGTATCTACATAACTGATATACTAATCTTAGATCTACTTAGCATGAATCTACACAAGTGATCTACTCATTATAGACCTACTTATCAAGATCTACTCATCATAGATCTACTTAGCATGAATCTACATATGAAGAGTCTACATAAGTGATCTACTCATCATAAATCTACATATCAAGAGTCTACATAAGTGATCTACCTTTCATAAATCTACACCTCAAAAGTCTACATAAGTGATCTACTTATCATAAATCTACATATTAAGAGTCTACATAAGTGATCTACTTATCATAAATCTACATATTAAGAGTCTACATAAGTGATCTACTTATCATAAATCTACATATTAAGAGTCTACATAAGTGATCTAGTTATCATAAATCTACATATCAAAAGTCTACATAAGTGATCTACTCATCATAAATCTACATATCAAGAGTCTACATTAGTGATCTACTTATCATAAATCTACGTATCAAAAGTCTACATAAGTGATCTACTCATCATAAATCTACATATCAAGAGTCTACATAAGTGATCTACTTATCATAAATCTACACATCAAAAGTCTGCATAAGTGATCTACTCATCATAAATCTACATATCAAGAGTCTACATAAGTGATCTACTTATCATAAATCTACATATCAAAAGTCTACATAAGTGATCTACTCATCATAAATCTACATATCAAAAGTCTACATAAGTGATCTACTTATCATAAATATACATATTAAGAGTCTACATAAGTGATCTACTTATCATAAATCTACATATCAAGAGTCTACATAAGTGATCTACTTATCATGAATCTACATATCAAGAGTACATAAGTGATCTACTCATCATAAATCTACATATCAAAAGTCTACATAAGTGATCTACTCATCATAAATCTACATATCAAAAGTCTACATAAGTGATCTACTTATCATAAATCTACATATTAAGAGTCTACATAAGTGATCTACTTATCATAAATCTACATATTAAGAGTCTACATAAGTGATCTACTTATCATAAATCTACATATCAAAAGTCTACATAAGTGATCTACTCATCATAAATCTACATATCAAAAGTCTACATAAGTGATCTACTTATCATAAATCTACATATCAAGAGTCTACATAAGTGATCTACTCATCATAAATCTACATATCAAGAGTCTACATAAGTGATCTACCTTTCATAAATCTACACCTCAAAAGTCTACATAAGTGATCTACTTATCATAAATCTACATATTAAGAGTCTACATAAGTGATCTACTTATCATAAATCTACATATCAAGAGTCTACATAAGTGATCTACTTATCATAAATCTACATATTAAGAGTCTACATAAGTGATCTAGTTATCATAAATCTACATATCAAAAGTCTACATAAGTGATCTACTCATCATAAATCTACATATCAAGAGTCTACATTAGTGATCTACTTATCATAAATCTACGTATCAAAAGTCTACATAAGTGATCTACTCATCATAAATCTACATATCAAGAGTCTACATAAGTGATCTACTTATCATAAATCTACACATCAAAAGTCTGCATAAGTGATCTACTCATCATAAATCTACATATCAAGAGTCTACATAAGTGATCTACTCATCATAAATCTACATATCAAAAGTCTACATAAGTGATCTACTAATCATAAATCTACATATCAAAAGTCTACATAAGTGATCTACTTATCATAAATCTACATATCAAAAGTCTACATAAGTGATCTACTTATCATAAATCTACATATCAAGAGTCTACATAAGTGATCTACTTATCATAAATCTACATATTAAGAGTCTACATAAGTGATCTACTTATCATAAATCTACATATTAAGAGTCTACATAAGTGATCTACTTATCATAAATCTACATATCAAAAGTCTACATAAGTGATCTACTCATCATAAATCTACATATCAAAAGTCTACATAAGTGATCTACTTATCATAAATATACATATTAAGAGTCTACATAAGTGATCTACTTATCATAAATCTAAATATCAAGAGTCTACATAAGTGATCTACTTACCATAAATCTACATATCAAGAGTACATAAGTGATCTACTCATCAGAAATCTACATATCAAAAGTCTACATAAGTGATCTACTTATAAATCCACATAGCAAGAGTCTACATAAGTGATCTACTCATCATAAATCTACATATCAAGAGTCTACATAAGTGATCTACTTATAATAAATCTACATATTAAGAGTCTACATAAGTGATCTACTTATCATAAATCTACATAATAAGAGTCTACATAAGTGATCTACTTATCATAAATCTACATATCAAAAGTCTACATAAGTGATCTACTTATCATAAATCTACATATCAAAAGTCTACATAAGTGATCTACTCATCATAAATCTACATATCAAGAGTCTACATAAGTGATCTACTCATCATAAATCTACATATCAAGAGTCTACATGAGTGATCTTTAATGTACTTTTTTAAGAATCTACTATATAACTGATCTATAATGTGTTTTTAAGATTCTATGTGAACTGATCTGTTACTTATTAAGACTACATAACATTTTCTTATAGCTGATCTACATAACTGATCTACCTATGAAGAGTGGATATAGTTTGGAAAGACACACCAGGGTCTTCACGGGGCCACAATTTAAACTGTGGATCTCTATTATCAGATGATGACAAGACACAAATCAGGTTAAGGATATAAAACAATATCTAAGGGTTTAGTGTTTCCAGGACCACAGTGGCCTTCATAAATTTGAAATGAAAGACGCTTGGCACAACCTTGAACCCTTCTAGATTTGGGCATTCAGTCAAACTAGGCATCCTAGCAAGAAGGCTTCGGTCCAGGAGGTAAGAATAAAGCCTACAGTCAGTCTGAAATCACTCCACATCAGGAACACCTTCACAACTGATGAAAGAGTGAATAATCAGTGCTCTCACCTCTCCCACCATGCCGTTCCAGGTACCATTGATCTTCTTGCCATGTTTGCCGTTGGTGACCAGGTAGAGGTCGTAGGTGAACTTCACAGACTTGGCGATCTTCTTCAGGATGTCGATGCAGAAGCCTTTACAGCAGCGTTTTATATAGAGACCGGAATCACCCGTCTGATTACTGAGCGAGAGAGACAGAACGAATCAGAGTGGTGTAGTGGTTTATTTTTATATATATATATATATATATATATATATATATATATACAGTGTATCACAAAAGTGAGTACACCCCTCACATTTCTGCAAATATTTTATTATATCTTTTCATGGGACAACACTATAGAAATAAAACTTGGATATAACTTAGAGTAGTCAGTGTTCAGCTTGTATAGCAGTGTAGATTTACTGTCTTCTGAAAATAACTCAACACACAGCCATTAATGTCTAAATGGCTGGCAACATAAGTGAGTACACCCCACAGTGAACATGTCCAAATTGTGCCCAAAGTGTCAATATTTGGTGTGACCACCATTATTATCCAGCACTGCCTTAACCCTCCTGGGCATGGAATTCACCAGAGCTGCACAGGTTGCTACTGGAATCCTCTTCCACTCCTCCATGATGACATCATGGAGCTGGTGGATGTTAGACACCTTGAACTCCTCCACCTTCCACTTGAGGATGCGCCACAGGTGCTCAATTGGGTTTAGTCCATCACCTTTACCTTCAGCTTCCTCAGCAAGGCAGTTGTCATCTTGGAGGTTGTGTTTGGGGTCGTTATCCTGTTGGAAAACTGCCATGAGGCCCAGTTTTCGAAGGGAGGGGATCATGCTCTGTTTCAGAATGTCACAGTACATGTTGGAATTCATGTTTTCCTCAATGAACTGCAGCTCCCCAGTGCCAGCAACACTCATGCAGCCCAAGACCATGATGCTACCACCACCATGCTTGACTGTAGGCAAGATACAGTTGTCTTGGTACTTCTCACCAGGGCGCCGCCACACATGCTGGACACCATCTGAGCCAAACAAGTTTATCTTGGTCTCGTCAGACCACAGGTCATTCCAGTAATCCATGTTCTTGGACTGCTTGTCTTCAGCAAACTGTTTGCAGGCTTTCTTGTGCGTCAGCTTCCTTCTGGGATGACGACCATGCAGACCGAGTTGATGCAGTGTGCGGCGTATGGTCTGAGCACTGACAGGCTGACCTCCCACGTCTTCATCCTCTGCAGCAATGCTGGCAGCACTCATGTGTCTATTTTTTAAAGCCAACCTCTGGATATGATGCCGAACACGTGGACTCAACTTCTTTGGTCGACCCTGGCGAAGCCTGTTCCAAGTGGAACCTGTCCTGGAAAACCGCTGTATGACCTTGGCCACCATGCTGTAGCTCAGTTTCAGGGTGTTAGCAATCTTCTTATAGCCCAGGCCATCTTTGTGGAGAGCAACAATTCTATTTCTTACATCCTCAGAGAGTTCTTTGCCATGAGGTGCCATGTTGAATATCCAGTGGCCAGTATGAGAGAATTGTACCCAAAACACCAAATTTAACAGCCCTGCTCCCCATTTACACCTGGGACCTTGACACATGACACCAGGGAGGGCCAACGACACATTTGGGCACAATTTGGACATGTTCACTGTGGGGTGTACTCACTTATGTTGCCAGCTATTTAGACATTAATGGCTGTGTGTTGAGTTATTTTCAGAAGACAGTAAATCTACACTGCTATACAAGCTGTACACTGACTACTCTAAGTTATATTCAAGTTTCATGTCTATAGTGTTGTCCCATGAAAAGATATAATGAAATATTTGCAGAAATGTGAGGGGTGTACTCACTTTTGTGATACACTGTATATATATATATATATATATATATATATATATATATATATACTGTATATATATATATATTTAATGCATTTTTTATGCGTTGCCTCCTCCTACCCCTGCGCAGCCCTTAATGGAACCCTTTTCCACCCATGCGCTCTGCACAGGTGCCTCTATCCACCAACCATTCTTACAGCGTTTGAAGACCCCACCCATATATTCCGGTCATTCCCTACATGCAGGCACTGCATTATGCCCGCTAGATGGCGCCCAGCCGGTGCCAACGCCGAGTTTTGAACAATGGCACTGTGTCCTAGCAATGGCTAGGTTCACATAACCCTTTAGTCAAGCCCGGGATACAATTACCATCACACCACACCAGCTCACAGTATAACTATTGTTACTGCTGTTACTACTGTGGACCCACAGTGTCTCCAGTCATCTCCATCCCCATAACCCCAGTGCTGGGGTGTGCTCTCTGTGTTCCCCACTTCTCTCAAGCTTTTATGGTCCAGAGCATCTCATCAAGGGTTCGACCGGAATGTTTCAGACTTCTCAAATACCAGACACCAAAACAGAACTGATATCGCCCAAGGTGGCATCCCTATTCATCCCTGTATGGGGACCGAGCATCTCTGGGGTCACATAAATACAGAACAGTTTTGATACAATAGAAAAGCCTACAAACATTCAGCTCAGTGTGTTGGTGTGTTTATGCGTGTGTGTGTTTGTGTTTATGTGTGTGTGTATGTTTGTGTGTTTATGTGTGTGTGTGTGCGTGCGTTTGTGTGTGTGTGTGTGTGTGTGTGTTTATGTGTGTGTGTGTGTACCGTATTTTCAGCTGCTTCCGGCAGGGCACAGTGTTCCTCATGCAGGTACCGCTCAGCGGGTCGACGTCCTCCACGATGACGAACGGCGCCTCCTCCAGTGTGACGATTGACAAGTGGTCGTCATGGCGACTTTCCATGGAGTATAGGTCGAACCGCGGCCACACGTGGTACTTCATCGCCAGAGAGCCGTTCTCCCACTTCCCCACCTGCACGCGGACGCATACCAGTTATCAAAAATCAGCGGTTATATAACACTAACGGATCCACAGAGAGACATATAGGTATATATGTATATACATACAGACTGACAGACAGACAGATAGACTGATAAAAAGAGAGACAGACAGGTAAACAGACAGATAAAAATACAAGAAGGCAGACAGATAAGAGACAGATAAAAGGACAAAAAGCACACAAGTAGACAGATAGGCAGACAGGCAGATAAAGGGACACAAAGGCAGACAAACAGACAGAAAGACAGATAGTTAAACAGGCAGACAATAAGACAAAAAGGCAGACAGACAGACAGACAAATAAAAGGACAAAAGAGCAGACAGACAGACATATAAAAGGACAAAAGGGCAGGCAGACAGACAGACAGACAGACAGACAGACAGACAGACAGACAGATAAAAGGACAAAAAGACAGACAGACACAGATAAAAGGACAAAATGTTGACAGAGATAAAAGGACAAAAAGGCAGGCAGACAGGCAGATAAAAGAACAAAATGCAGACAGGTAGACAGACAGATAAAAGGACAAAAGAGCAGACAGACAGATAAAAGGACAAAAGAGCAGACAGACAGACATATAAAAGGACAAAAGAGCAGACAGACATACAGACAGACAGACAGACAGACAGACAGACAGACAGACAGACAGACAGATAAAAGGACAAAAAGACAGACAGACACAGATAAAAGGACAAAAGGTTAACAGAGATAAAAGGACAAAAAAGCAGGCAGACAGGCAGATAAAAGAACAAAATGCAGACAGGTAGACAGACAGATAAAAGGACAAAAGAGCAGACAGACAGATAAAAGGACAAAAGAGCAGACAGACAGATAAAATGACAAAAAGACAGACAGACACAGATAAAAGGACAAAAAGACAGATAAAAGGACAATAAGGCAGACAGACTGACAGACAGATAAAAGGACAAAAAGAAAGACAGACAGATAAAATGACAAAAAGACACACTGACCAACAGACAGACAGACAGACAGATGACTGCAGAAACACAGAATGACAGAGGCAGAGGTAGACTGTGAGCTAGACAGACCAGTAGGTAGAGTGTTATACGGGTTAGCGAGACAGACAGACAGACAGACATAGTGATAAAGGTAGACTGTGAGGTAGACAGACCAGTAGGTAGAGTGTTAGACAGGTCAGAGAGACAGAGTGATAGAGGTAGACTGTGAGGTAGACAGACCAGTATGTAGAGTGTTATAAAGGTTGGCGAGACAGACAGACAGACATAGTGATAAAGGTAAACTGTGAGGTAGACAGACCAGTATGTAGAGTGTTATAAAGGTTGGCGAGACAGACAGACAGACATAGTGATAAAGGTAAACTGTGAGGTAGACAGACCAGTAGGTAGAGTGTTAGACAGGTCAGAGAGACAGACAGAGTGATAGAGGTAGACTTTGAGGTAGACTGACCCTGTCCCACTGTCTGTTTTTGTCCAGTAGGATGATGACCAGTTTGGGGTGCATCTGATAGCCGTCCTCACTAAACGAGAGGTTACGTCCTTCAAACGTCACGTTCATGAGATACCTGCAACACACACACACACACACACACACACACACACACACACACACACACACACACACACACACAGTATTATTCTCTCATGCCCTGTTATGTGTAAAGCTATCAGTATCTGACCAGTCCGTGAAACTACACACACACTGACTCGCTCAGTGAATCCAAACACAAATGCTCGCTGGTGATCCACACGCTCCACCATCATGTTACTCTTTACTTTGTTGTGTAACGCCAACCGTTGATGACGCAGGCTCGGTTCCCAAAAACTGGTGGAAACGGGTCGGTTTTCTACAAAACACCAAGGTTCGAAGGAACCTGAACAGAACCGGTTCAAGAACCAGAGTTCTTTTGGTGTTCCTTTGGAGGAAAAGCGTTATGTACGTCTATTTTTTTTTTTTTGGCTGCTCTCAGCTTGGGGCCTCACAGTTCATTATTAAAATCACGTTCAACACACACAAGTGTTTTTTACTGCACACACACACACACACTTGGTTGGACAAAAGGTTGACGGGCGGCCACACTCTCACCGGCCTTTATGTAACCGGTACAGGAAGCGATAGTGCTGTCATATGTAATAAAAAGCACTGAATAATTGATCTTGGTCATGTCCGCTGTCCTTGGTATGTAGACACGTTTGCTCATACACACACACACACACACACACACACGATACAGTAAAGGGCCAGTGAGGGGCACCTAAATGGGACCTGATAACCTGGCATCGGGTTATAAACATACACAAGGCTTAACATTATATACAGTATATATATGGGTATAACTGTGTGTGTGTGCACGTTTAGTACAGTAAATCGGCCGCTCTCATTTCCTCTCTCTGCGTTTCGCTGTTTCCATAGCAACCCTTCACATCATAATCGTATGTGAACACAAAGAGAGAGGCATCCGCTCGCAACGCCATCATCGAAATATAAGTACAGTGTGTGTGTGTGTGTGTGTGTGTGTCCTTCTCTGACAGTAGGGAGACAATCAAAGCCTAACCCTAACCCTAACCCTAACCCTAACCCATCGCCCTGGCAACCACTACTACAGCGATGCCCGAGCCAACCCGGTCGGCTTCCGTGGCGTGTTGCTATGGAAACCATGACCTGAGCGGGCGGGCCGACCTCCGCGTCTCTCGGGCTGAGTTCCAATCGTACCGCCTGTAGCGTGCGCCAGCCAGAACTATAGCGGCTCTGTACACCATCCATTCATGTGCCTAGTCCTGGTCAGGGTCGCAGTGGGTCTGGCGCAGACTCAACATGAGGCAGCAATACATCCTGAGCAAATCACTAATCAGGTGCAGGATGGCGAACTTGGACGTGTATTCATTTACTCTGGTGGACAAGTTAGACTTGCCAATCCACCTTCTGCATTGAACCAAGGTATCCTGAACTCTTTTGCTGAGTGGCACCCACTCTTCCAGCACTTTTTCATATATCCATGGTGTTTAAGTCAGTTTAGCATAAGTGATGGGTGGTGGTTGCAGGTTCAAGCCCCATTAATAACTTTAAAACCACCTCCTTGTTTCTACACTCACTGTTCCACTTACCATATAGAAGCACTTTGTAGTTCTACAATTACTGACTGTAGTCCATCTGTTTCTCTACATGCTTTGTTACCCTCCTTTCATGCTGTTCTTCAATGGTCAGGACCCCCACAGGACCCCCACAGAGCAGGTATTATTTAGGTGGTGGATCATTCTCAGCACTGCAGTGACACTGACATGGTGGTGGTGTGTTAGTGTGTGTTGTGCTGGTATGAGTGGATCAGACACAGCAGCGCTGCTGGAGTTTTTAAATACTGTGTCCACTCACTGTCCACTCTATTAGACACTCCTACCTAGTTGGTCCACCTTGTAGATGTAAAGTCAGAGACGATCGCTCATCTATTGCTGCTGTTTGAGTCGGTCATCTTCTAGACCTTCATCAGTGGTCACAGGACGCTGCCCACGGGGCGCTGTTGGCTGGATGCTTTTGGTTGGTGGACTATTCCCAGTCCAGCAGTGACAGTGAGGTGTTTAAAAACTCCAGCAGCGCTGCTGTGTCTGTGGATCAGCACAACACACACTAACACACCACCACCATGTCAGTGTCACTGCAGTGCTGAGAATCATTCACAACCTAAATAATACCTGCTCTGTGGTGGTCCTGTGGGGGTCCTGACCATTGAAGAACATTAAAAACAGGTTTAAAAAGTATGTAGAGAAACAGATGGACTACAGTCAGTAATTGTAGAACTACAAAGTGCTTCTATATGGTAAGTGGAGCTGATGATGTTTTAATGTTATGGCTGATCAGTGTAGGTGCAATAGGAATATCGCAGCGTGGTTAACTGGTAGCAGTGGTGTAAAAAAGGAGTTTAAAACAAGCGCACGACAGTAAGTCTGGGTTATAAAGTGATAAATGTTAATTAAAATACTTCTTCTTATAAAACACACACTCACACACACACATGCGGGGTTGAATACATTGCAGATTACATGCGGAGCGGCACTGGGATTAATTACTGATCGTGTGTATTGATTGCAGTTTTCCTGGAAATGCAGGCGCAGAACAGCAAAGATCCAGATGCAGCAGTTCATGACTTTCAATTAGATGTACACACACGCACACACACACACACGCGCACACACACACGCACACACACACACACACACACACACACACACACACACACATATATATACAGTGTATCACAAAAGTGAGTACACCCCTCACATTTCTGCAAATATTTCATTATATCTTTTCATGGGACAACACTATAGACATGAAACTTGGATATAACTTAGAGTAGTCAGTGTACAACTTGTATAGCAGTGTAGACTTACTGTCTTCTGAAAATAACTCAACACACAGCCATTAATGTCTAAATAGCTGACAACATAAGTGAGTACACCCCACAGTGAACATGTCCAAATTGTGCCCAAATGTGTCATTGTCCCTCCCTGGTGTCATGTGTCAAGGTCCCAGGTGTAAATGGGGAGCAGGGCTGTTAAATTTGGTGTTTTGGGTACAATTCTCTCATACTGGCCACTGGATATTCAACATGGCACCTCATGGCAAAGAACTCTCTGAGGTTGTGAGAAATAGAATTGTTGCTCTCCACAAAGATGGCCTGGGCTATAAAAAGATTGCTAACACCCTGAAACTGACCTACAGCATGGTGGCCAAGGTCATACAGCGGTTTTCCAGGACAGGTTCCACTCGGAACAGGCTTCGCCAGGGTCGACCAAAGAAGTTGAGTCCACGTGTTCGGCGTCATATCCAGAGGTTGGCTTTAAAAAATAGACACATGAGTGCTGCCAGCATTGCTGCAGAGGTTGAAGACGTGGGAGGTCAGCCTGTCAGTGCTCAGACCATACGCCGCACACTGCATCAACTCGGTCTGCATGGTCGTCATCCCAGAAGGAAGCTGACACACAAGAAAGCCCGCAAACAGTTTGCTGAAGACAAGCAGTCCAAGAACATGGATTACTGGAATGCCCTGTGGTCTGACGAGACCAAGATAAACTTGTTTGGCTCAGATGGTGTCCAGCATGTGTGGCGGCGCCCTGGTGAGAAGTACCAAGACAACTGTATCTTGCCTACAGTCAAGCATGGTGGTGGTAGCATCATGGTCTTGGGCTGCATGAGTGTTGCTGGCACTGGGGAGCTGTGGTTCATTGAGGGAAACTTGAATTCCAACATGTACTGTGACATTCTGAAACAGAGCATGATCCCCTCCCTTCGAAAACTGGGCCTCATGGCAGTTTTCCAACAGGATAACGACCCCAAACACAACCTCCAAGATGACAACTGCCTTGCTGAGGAAGCTGAAGGTAAAGGTGATGGACTAAACCCAATTGAGCACCTGTGGCGCATCCTCAAGTGGAAGGTGGAGGAGTTCAAGGTGTCTAACATCCACCAGCTCCATGATGTCATCATAGAGGAGTGGAAGAGGATTCCAGTAGCAACCTGTGCAGCTCTGGTGAATTCCATGCCCAGGAGGGTTAAGGCAGTGCTGGATAATAATGGTGGTCACACCAAATATTGACACTTTGGGCACAATTTGGACATGTTCACTGTGGGGTGTACTCACTTATGTTGCCAGCTATTTAGACATTAATGGCTGTGTGTTGAGTTATTTTCAGAAGACAGTAAATCTACACTGCTATACAAGCTGTACACTGACTACTCTAAGTTATATCCAAGTTTCATGTCTATAGTGTTGTCCCATGAAAAGATATAATGAAATATTTGCAGAAATGTGAGGGGTGTACTCACTTTTGTGATACACTGTACATACACACACACACATACACAAAAGTACACACACACACATACATACACATACACACACAAAAGTACACATACACATACATACACACACACAAGTACACACAAACAAAAGCACACACACATACATACACACAAGTACACACACAAAAGCACACACACATACATACATACACACACACACACATTCACACACACACACACACAAAAGCACACACACATACATTCTCACACACACACACACACACACACACATACATTCACACACATACATACTGTACAAACACATACAGTACATACACACACATACATACACACACATACATACACACACAGTACATACACACACACACATACACAAAAGTACACACACATACATACACACACATACACAAAAGTACACACACACATACATACACACAAGTACACACAAACAAAAGCACACACACATACATACACACAAGTACACACACAAAAGCACACACACACATACATGCACACACACACATTCACACACACACACAAACAACAGCACACACACATACACACATACACACACACACACATTCACACACACACACACACACACACAAAAGCACACACACATACATTCTCTCACACACACACACACACACACACACACACACACATACATTCACACACATACTTACAAACACACACAGCACAGATCTAGGACTAGTACAAGTAGCAGTTACTCATTTATTCACACTAACGAATCTAATTTGAGCATCCAATCCACCTACTGCATGTTTTTGGAAGGTTGGACCCAATTAAGCAGATCCGTTACCTGCTGCAGCATCGTGCCACCCTATTTACTACTATATAACACAGCTTTAGATTTGTGCCCTCATTCCTCACACACAAACACAAACACACACACCAGCAAATGTGTAATGTACCTCTCTCTTCACGTCCATATCAGAGTAAAAGTCATGTTATTAAAAAGTAAGTGTGTGTGTGTGTGTGTGTGTGTGTGTGTGTGTGTGTGTGTGAGGAATGAGGGCACAGACCTAAAATAGGCTCCTCTAATGGGAAAAGTAGCGGTATGGGGAGGGGATGCAAAAAAAATTAAAGCATTAATAACCCTCTTCTGACGAAAAGGAATGAAGGTGTGTGTGTGTGTGTGTGTACAGTACATCTACAGTGTCATCCAGATCTCTGAACTACATTTCAAATGAACCAGATAGAACTGATCAATAACTGGGTGACCCCTGATGGACCACTGGAGGTCCAGCAAGAGCACTTCAGTCCGGTTCAGGTCAGTTCAGCACTGACCCTGTTTTGTCCACTTTCTCCACTGTGGGCTGCAAATGTTTCCGTTATTTTGGCCACCTTATTTATATGGGACTCATACAACCCTAATCCTAACACCCCTACCCCCCCCCCCCCCCAAATGTATCAATACGTAATGCTAAAATAATCAATATCAAAACTTCATCATGAGAGAGGGTTTGCACCATAGGGTGCGCAGGGTCCTAAACAGTTGCAGCAGACATTGTGACTGGATGATAGAGGTGCTCATTCTGTTCTATGGGTACTTTCTTTGGGGGGGGAAGGGGGTAACGACCCTGTCAGTGAGCTTTCTCTCACGTCCACTATTCACCGCCATCACTGTTTCTACATACATACATACTTACACACACACACACACACAAAAGCACACACACACACATACTTACATACTTACACGCACACAAAAGTACACACACACACACAAAAGTACACACATACTTACACACACACAAGTACACACACACACGTAAGTACACACACACATACTTACACACACAAAAGTACACACACACATAAAAGTACACACACACACATACATACATACTTACACACATACATACATACTTACACACACACACAAAAGTACACATACACATATGCACACACACACAAAAGTACACATACACATACACACAAGTACACACACACACACATACAAAAGCACACATACATACATACATACACACAAGTACACACACACACACAAAAGTGCACACAAAAGTACACACACATACACACACACAAAAGTACACACACACATACATATACACACACACACACACACACAAGTACACACACACACACACAAAAGTACACACACACTCACAAATGGACTGATAGACATAAACTGACCGCTGGAAGTCCAGTCACAGACCGCCTCACATATTGTAACGGTCAGTTCTCCGTTCTGCACTGACCCTGTTTTGTCCACTTTCTCCACTGTGGGCTGCGAATGTTTCCATTATTTTGGCCACCTTATTTATATGGGACTGATACAACCGTAAACCCTACCCCTTGACCCTGTCAGTGAGCTTCCTCTCACGTCCACTATTTAATGCCATCGCTGCTTCCACATCAGCTGTCACTAAGGGAACTCGTTTAGTTGCCTCGTGTTGAGAACGTGTACCTGAGCACTTCGTTAGTGTTCCCTGGACTTTTTTTCTCCGGCGCTCCGTGACACTCGGACTTCAGCAGCGTGTGGGGGCCTCGATCCATCATCATGGCCGACGTCGCCGTGGCGATAACGGCCACCGCGTCGCGTACGCGCGCCTCCAGCCCGTAGTCCCACTCGTCGTACGACACGCTGATCATACCTGAGGAGGAAGGAACACAGGAACACATAGAGTAAACACAGGAACATTAGTACAGACATGCTGAGCCTTCCATGAGATTTTGTACCGTTACTGTGGGAATTTGTGACAATTCTGTAGAGAAAAAACCTTGTTGAGGTCGTGCACTGATCTAGGACAGCATTTAACCAGATTTTGGAACATTACTGTGGGAATTTGTGACAATTCTGTAAGGAAATAAATCCTTTGTGAGGTCGGGCGCTGATCTATAAAAGCCTTCCATGAGATTTTGGAACGTTACTGTGGGAATTAGTGCCAATTCTGTAAGGAAAAAACCTTTGTGAGGGCGGGCGCTGATCTGGGAAAGCCTTTAACGAGATTTTGGAACATTACTGTGGGAATTTGTGCCAATTTTGTAAGGAGAAAAACCGTTGTGAGGTCAGGCGCTGATCTATAAAAGCCTTCCATGAGATTTTGGAACGTTACTGTGGGAATTTGTGCCAATTCTGTAAGGAAAAAACCTTTGTGAGGGCGGGCGCTGATCTATAAAAGCCTTCCATGAGATTTTGGAACGTTACTGTGGGAATTTGTGCCAATTCTGTAAGGAAAAAACCTTTGTGAGGGCGGGCGCTGATCTATAAAAGCCTTCCATGAGATTTTGGAACGTTACTGTGGGAATTTGTACCAATTATGTAAGGAAAAAAAAACCTTGGTGAGGTTGGGCGCTGATCTGGGAAAGCCTTTAACGAGATTTTGGAACATTACTGTGGGAATTTGTGCCAATTTTGTAAGGAGAAAAACCATTGTGAGGTCAGGCGCTGATCTATAAAAGCCTTCCATGAGATTTTGGAACGTTACTGTGGGAATTTGTGCCAATTCTGTAAGGAGAAAACCTTTGTAAGGTCAGGCGCTGATCTATAAAAGCCTTCCACAAGATTTTGGAACGTTACTGTGGGAATTTGTACCAATTCTGTAAGGGAAAAAAAACCTTGGTGAGGTCGGGCACTGATCTGGAACAGCATTTAACCAGATTTTGGAACGTTACTGTGGGAATTTGTGCCAATTCTGTAAGGAGAAAAACCTTTGTGAGGTCGGGCGCTGATCTGGGAAAACCTTCCATGAGATTTTGGAATGTTACTGTGGGAATTTGAGCCAAGTTGTGAACTAATAATTTATTGGACATCATTGATTTTATGCACCTGTGACAGGGGGTGTCCACACACTTTTGGCTGACCACTGTATGTGGATAATTAACTGCCCTAATGTTATGGCTCACCAAGGTCAAGGTGTCAGTTCTCAATTCTATTGGCCGTGCCGCTTGGGAGGGCGCCAGCGTGGGAGGGGAATGGCTAACACGTGCTTCCTCCGAGTCATGAGAGGCCATTGTTTCTTCGCAGACTGATGCTCATGCAACACACTTAAAGGGCACAAAATATTCCGTTTGATGTCTGAGAGAGGCTCACATTGCTTATGCTAATGGGAAAAAAGATCTGACAGCTGGACCTAGCGACAGAGTGAAGAGCTAATCACGCTCGCTGGACTTCTGACCATTAATATTTATGGCGTCATCATCATGTCCCAACCAGAGAGACGTTAAAATACAACTCTAAAGCGATCGTTTATCAATTAAAGCTACATAAAGGCTAACCCTCGTTATGCTAATCACCTGTGGGGAACTCCGGAGGGATGTGGTCGGCGTCCCCCGCCACCAGAGATGGCACGATCCAGGTGTAGCCGTATCCGGTGAGGCCGACGGAGTGCGCCACCTCGAAGATGACGTTGGCCTCCTCCTTGGTGGAGTAGAGCAGGATGACGGGGCTCTGCAGCTTCTTCAGCTGGTTCTGGATCTTCGAGTCTCCGTCGTCCACGGACATGTCCAGCAGCAGAACCTCCTCCAGCTCCCAGCCCACGAAGCTGTTCTCGATGGTGCTGCGGATCTGGAACGCAGAGACAAGATGAAGGGATGATGGGTAAAAAACTACGGAGCAGGATAGTAGCTGGAGAGTCCATGGAGTGTCGTGAGAACCTCCTGAGAACCTCAGGTTCTCTTGTTCTGGTGCTGAGATATTTATAATGAAGGACGCCCTTATTTGTCATATAAACAGATACACAGGTACAGTAAACAAAATTCTTCACAGCTTGTTTGGATGCAGGCATCAGAGCTGGCGTCAGCCAGGGTTAAGGGCCTTGCTCAAGGGCCCAACAGTGGCTGCATAGCAGAGTGTGGATTGGGCCGACAATCTTCCGACTGAGAGCCCAAAGCTCTACCCACTAGGCTATCACTGTCCTTTATACGTTCTTTGTTCTGCAGTGGTTCTCAACATGGACTGGTGACCCTACTTGAAGCCACCTGAGATGCAGATGGGGTCACAGATTAATCCAACCTATAAAATATTAAATATAATATTTTTAGCATTATTTATTTATTGGGGTCAGGGGTATCACCAGGCACGGTGCAGTAACACTCCCCGGAAAGAACGCCAATCCACCTCAGAACCTCGGCCACTCACAGACACGGGCACTCGTGTCTGTCTGTAGAGCACCGCTGGGGATTCGAACCCTGGATCCCAGTGCTAGTGTGCTAGCACAGTTTACAGCTACCAACATGGCATCAGGCTGGGAAAAAAATATACACTATATTGACAAAAGTATTCACTCGTCTGCCTTCACATGTATGTGAACTTGAGTGACTCCCATGCCTAATCCACAGGATTGAATATGATGTCGGCTCCACCCTTTGCAGCTATAACAGCTTCAACTCTTCTGGGAAGGCTTTCCACAAGGTTTAGGAGTGTGTTTATGGGAATTTTTGACCATTCTTCCAAAAGCGCATTTGTGAGGTCAGACACTGAAGTTGGACGAGAGGTCAGGACTATTCCACACCAAACTCGCTCATCCACGTCTTTATGGACCTTGCTTTGAGCACTGGTGTGCAGTCATGTTGGAACAGGAAGGGGCCATCCCCAAACTGTTCCCACAAAGTTGGGAGCATCAAATTGTCCAAAATCTCTTGGAATGCTGAAGCATTAAGAGTTCCTTTCACTGGAACTAAGGGGTCGAGCCCAACTCCTGAAAATCCACCAAACTTTACACTCGGTACAATGCAGTCAGACAAGTACCGTTCTCCTGGCAACCGTCAAACCCAGACTCGTCCATCGGATCGCCAGACGGAGAAGCGTGATTCGTCACTCCAGAGAACACGTCTCCACTGCTCTAGAGTCCAGTGGCGGCGTGCTTTACACCACTGCATCCGACGCTTTGTATTGTGCTTGGTGATGTAAGGCTTGGATGCAGCTGCTCGGCCATGGAAACCCATTCCATAAAGCTCTCTACACACTGTTCTTCAGCTAATCTGAAGGCCACATGAAGTTTGGAGGTCTGTAGTGATCGACTCTGCAGAAAGTTGGTGACCTCTGCGCACTATGTGCCTCAGCATCCGCTGACCCGCTCTGTCATTTTACGTGGTACCACTTCATGGCTGAGTTGCTGTCGTTCCCAATCGCTTCCACTTTGTTATAATAGCACTGACAGTCGACTGTGGAATATTTAGTAGTGAGGAAATTTCACGACTGGACTTGACCACACTGGAATTCACTGAGCTCCTGAGAGCGACCCATTCTTTCACTAATGTGTGTAGAAGCAGTCTGCATGTCTAGGTCTTGGCTTTATACACACGTGGACATGGAAGTAATTGGAACTCCTGAATTCAATGATTTGGGTGGGTGAGTGAATACTTTTGACAATACAGTGTATATACAACATGCCTACTACTGAGTTTTTTTTCCTCTAATGTTCTTTACTCTACAGCATCCTTGGGTATGTGAAAGGTGCACTACTACTACTGTGCCTAACAGTAGGTACAGGGTTGTTGGGTTTGGATGCCTTTGGTCCTTCAAATGCTTCCGGCTACTGTGACCAAATGACTCATCCGTGATTCCTGTGTCAAATTTCAGCCGAGCATTATGGCGCCAATTATGGAACAGAAGCTTCGTTCTTAAATGGCTGCTTCTCGTCTGGGCCTCCAGGACTAGAGCTGAAATCAGTAGGTTGCAGGTTCAAGCCTCACATCCACCAGCCTGCCACTGTAGGACCCTTGAGCAAGGCTTTTAAACCTCACTGTAAGTCACTTTGGATGAAAGCCTCAGCTAAATGCTGTAAATGTAAATGGTTAAGTGATGTGATAATAATAATAATAATAATAAAGCTAATGAAACATTTCATGTTCTGTCCAGAACCTGTAGAAACCTTCTTTTACCTATTATGATGTTAATGGGCGTGCCACCATTAAACACTTCCACTGATGCTTTAACCTCTGTCCAGTCTTTATCTGACCGACCTCATTGCAGTCTGCTCGCTCAGTTCTCTCAGATTTAATAGTTCTGCTTTTCCGGCTCGTGTGTTCGGTAACAATCCGTATCGTTGTTCATTTTAAACCTCTGACCAGGTCACGTACCCGGCCTGCATGTGTCACGGACCATGACAGATCACATTTGTGAAATGATCCGTCATCCCGGTGGAGATCATTTAAACCAAGTAGATGGAGATGAATCGCTCTGTAGCTCTGCTGACGGCTCAGCAGCTGTGCATGGAGGTGCGGCGTAAAAAAAACATCATCGTCATATCTGAAGATCTCAGGTTCGACCTCGGAAGATTCGATTTTGGCCACTTTAACCGTGCGGTCTCGTTGCTTTTGGATATCTGACCTGTATTTCCGACCAGCTTGTGACTCCCGCTGATATAGTGCATCTGCAGCCATTAATTTGAGTTGGTCATTATTGACGTTTGAGTGGCAGCTAACGACCAGGACCAGAAGTTAGAACCGGTCATGTCCTCCATCCGTCTGCCAACCTTTAAGCTCTCAGTAGGCAGCTCTCTCCACCAGCCTCAGCAGCTCCAGTGATTCCTGCAGGACTTGCCCCCATTCTTTAGCAATTACGCTAATGATCCCAGCGGTCCAGAGGAGTCGCTCTTTCAGTGCTTACTTTACTTAAAAGTAGTAAAAATTAATTATAATTTGCTGCCTTCCTAAACCAAAGCTCTGATTGTAATCTCATCTCATGTAATTGCAACTGATGTGAATACCATGTAAACAGTCAGGCTTAATAGACGTACCACCATTAAACACTTCCACTGATGTTCTAACCTCTGGTCTTCAAAGACCGCTGTTAATCATCAGCAAGAAGAGAGCTCGCTGAGAGACCTACTGTCAGTGGAACATCCAGGTAAGGCAGTTCCATAACCCCTGTTTCAAACTGACCCTTCAAGTGGCCGCTGTTTTGTTACTGTCCTCTTCAGTCTGACAACCTTCAAGCTCTTAGAACCAGTGACTGAGCTAGTCTGCACAGACCAACTCCTACAGGACTCGCCCCCATTCTTAAGCAATTACGCTAACGATCCCAGGGGTCCAGAGGAGTAATTTATTCAGTGCTTACTTTACTTAAAAAGTAGTAAAAATTTGTACTAAATTCGTACCTAAACCAAGGCTCTATTGTAATCTCACAGATTATATAGATAGCATTTCAATGGTCAGGCTTGAAGTAGAGACCGCTGTAAATCATCAGCAAGAAGAGAGCTTGCTGAAAGACCTACTGTCAGGGGGACATCCAGGTAAGGCAGTTCCATAACCCTTGTGCCAAACTGACCCTTCACCTGGTTGACCCCTTTTAACTGGCCCCATGTCGACTTCAGTCTGCCAATCTTCAAGGCTCCATTGTAATATTACAGCTTATATGGATTCCATGTGAACGGTCAGACTTAAAGTAGAGACCGCTGTAAATCATCAGCAAGAAGAGAGCTCGCTGAAAGACATACTGTCAGAAGGACATCCAGGTAAGGCAGTTCCATAACCCCTGACCCTTCAAGTGGCCTCTGTTTTGTTACTGTCCTCTTCAGTCTGCCAACCTTCAAGCTTTTAGTATCAATGACTGAGCTAGTCTGCACAGACCGACTCCTGCAGTGTTTATGCTAACGATCCCAGAGGTCCAGATGAGTCACTTGTTCAGTGCTTGTATTATAATTTGCCTTCCTAAACCAAGGCTCCGAAGAGACCAAAGAGAGCTTGCTGAAAGGTCTACCCTCAAGGGGTCATCCGGGTAAAGTAGTTCACCTGGTTGACCCGTGTTAACTGGCCCCTGTTCTGTTACCACCCTATGCAGTCTGCCAGGGTTGACTACTCCCAAGCCAGGTCCTAAACCCCACCCAGTTTTCTTCTCAAGCTCTCTGGATATCATTCAGCTCCAGTTCGAGCCACCAGTCCTGATTCTTCTGTTCAGTCAGTCACTTTAACCTTCATCCTGATGTGTTTTGAAGCTCAGAACCTGATTTTCATGTGCCAGCAGGTAATCTAAAGTCTGTCACCGTCTGGTTCTGGCCTCAGTCCACGACTCTTTCCTTCCATAAATCTCTAGCGCTCGTTCTGTTCCAGTCCAAGTCTCTGACACTGGATCTAACTACGGTCAAGACCAGGTCACTTTCCTTCACTCTTCCTAGGTTTTAGCACTAGGCCTTGACTCTTTATCCATACTAGTTCTTAAATCTAATTCTGTCCTAGTCTTGGGCTCAGTCCCAAACCCAATTCCTCATCTTTTAATGTTATTTATGCATTTTCTCTCAATTTATTGCAGCCAATTAGTCTTCCGCTTTTGAGGACCCTGATCGCATCCGAGGAGTGTTGAAGACCCCACCCACTTTTTTAGTCCTGTCTTTTCCCACACTGCAGACTAGTGACCAATTTTGTCTGCTGCAGGCACTGCCAATTGTGCCAGCTAGGGGGCGCCCAGCCGGAGGGTTCAGACTCGGACACATTTCAAATGACTCGGACTCGACATCCGAAAAAAAACATCATCGTCATATCTGAAGATCTCAGGTTCGACCTCGGAAGATTCGATTTTGGCCACTTTAACCGTGCGGTCTCGTTGCTTTTGGATATCTGACCTGTATTTCCGACCAGCTTGTGACTCCCGCTGATATAGTGCATCTGCAGCCATTAATTTGAGTTGGTCATTATTGACGTTTGAGTGGCAGCTAACGACCAGGACCAGAAGTTAGAACCGGTCATGTCCTCCATCCGACTGCCAACCTTTAAGCTCTCAGTAGGCAGCTCTCTCCACCAGCCTCAGCAGCTCCAGTGACTCCTGCAGGACTTGCCCCCATTCGGCAGGACTTGCCCCCATTGCCCCCATAGTCTTGGGCTCAGTCCCAAACCCAATTCCTCATCTTTTAATGTTATTTATGCATTTTCTCTCAATTTATTGCAGCCAATTAGTCTTCCGCTTTTGAGGACCCTGATCGCATCCAAGACGTGTTGAAGACCCCACCCACTTTTTTAGTCCTGTCTTTTCCCACACTGCAGACTAGTGACCAATTTTGTCTGCTGCAGGCACTGCCAATTGTGCCAGCTAGGGGGCGCCCAGCCGGAGGGTTCAGACTCGGACACATTTCAAATGACTCGGACTCGACTCATGACTCGCAAAAAAATGACTCGTACACAACAAGAGTCCCTAGCGTCAGCATGTGTTAACATTAGTTACGTGCGACAATTATTTATATACAGTGTATCACAAAAGTGAGTACACCCCTCACATTTCTGCAAATATTTCATTATATCTTTTCATGGGACAACACTATAGACATGAAACTTGGATATAAGTTAGAGTAGTCAGTGTACAGCTTGTATAGCAGTGTAGATTTACTGTCTTCTGAAAATAACTCAACACACAGCCATTAATGTCTAAATAGCTGGCAACATAAGTGAGTACACCCCACAGTGAACATGTCCAAATTGTGCCCAAATGTGTCGTTGTCCCTCCCTGGTGTCATGTGTCAAGGTCCCAGGTGTAAATGGGGAGCAGGGCTGTTAAATTTGGTGTTTTGGGTACAATTCTCTCATACTGGCCACTGGATATTCAACATGGCACCTCATGGCAAAGAACTCTCTGAGGATGTGAGAAATAGAATTGTTGCTCTCCACAAAGATGGCCTGGGCTATAAGAAGATTGCTAACACCCTGAAACTGAGCTACAGCATGGTGGCCAAGGTCATACAGTGGTTTTCCAGGACAGGTTCCACTCGGAACAGGCTTCGCCAGGGTCGACCAAAGAAGTCGAGTCCACGTGTTCGGCGTCATATCCAGAGGTTGGCTTTAAAAAATAGACACATGAGTGCTGCCAGCATTGCTGCAGAGGTTGAAGACGTGGGAGGTCAGCCTGTCAGTGCTCAGACCATACGCCGCACACTGCATCAACTCGGTCTGCATGGTCGTCATCCCAGAAGGAAGCTGACGCACAAGAAAGCCAGCAAACAGTTTGCTGAAGACAAGCAGTCCAAGAACATGGATTACTGGAATGCCCTGTGGTCTGACGAGACCAAGATAAACTTGTTTGGCTCAGATGGTGTCCAGCATGTGTGGCGGCGCCCTGGTGAGAAGTACCAAGACAACTGTATCTTGCCTACAGTCAAGCATGGTGGTGGTAGCATCATGGTCTTGGGCTGCATGAGTGTTGCTGGCACTGGGGAGCTGCAGTTCATTGAGGGAAACATGAATTCCAACATGTACTGTGACATTCTGAAACAGAGCATGATCCCCTCCCTTCGAAAACTGGGCCTCATGGCAGTTTTCCAACAGGATAACGACCCCAAACACAACCTCCAAGATGACAACTGCCTTGCTGAGGAAGCTGAAGGTAAAGGTGATGGACTAAACCCAATTGAGCACCTGTGGCGCATCCTCAAGTGGAAGGTGGAGGAGTTCAAGGTGTCTAACATCCACCAGCTCTGTGATGTCATCATGGAGGAGTGGAAGAGGATTCCAGTAGCAACCTGTGCAGCTCTGGTGAATTCCATGCCCAGGAGGGTTAAGGCAGTGCTGGATAATAATGGTGGTCACACAAAATATTGACACTTTGGGCACAATTTGGACATGTTCACTGTGGGGTGTACTCACTTATGTTGCAGCTATTTAGACATTAATGGCTGTGTGTTGAGTTATTTTCAGAAGACAGTAAATCTACACTGCTATACAAGTTGTACACTGACTACTCTAAGTTATATCCAAGTTTCATGTCTATAGTGTTGTCCCATGAAAAGATATAATAAAATATTTGCAGAAATGTGAGGGGTGTACTCACTTTTGTGATACACTGTATATATATATATATATATATATATATATATATTATATATATGAATATCATTATATATAAATATTCTGCTCTCTAATAACTCCAGCTTCCAGCGTAGTGATGAAGTGTCGCTCCCTACTCTCTACACAGTTTAAAGTTCACTTCATTTGAACATTTTCGTTACCTTTGGATTGGAATCTCACTTAAAATGGTGGAATACCATACATAGTGGACTACACAGGAACAGCTTGTGTGAATGGAACGCTCCTACAGAATTGGCGCTAATGATTGTAAGAACCGCTTTCTGAACCAATCAGAGCTTCTGATTGTAATTTTTAGTAAGAAATGCTGTTACTTGTATTTATTTAGTTTGCAGCGTCACACAGGTGACGTGGTAATGAAACGCTTGATCGGCTTTCTAATGAGTTCGTGTTTTACTTCACAACCGGGAAAAGTTTGGAGGTTTTTAATTATAAGCACATTTACAAAATAACGGATTCTATTCCTAATGGGACACACTTATAAATTTAATAGCATCTTGAAGAACATAAGCTAAGGTAAGCATTGGTTATGATTTTATTGCTGTGTTTTGGATTTTGGCCGCTGTGCCATAATTTATCGTGTGCTTTTGTTTTGTAATGAAAAAAAAAATGTAATAGTTTAAACTTTTAACTGGAACCTTCTTGTTACGGAAATTACATTCATTTGCACAATAACGAGGAAAGTAAAGGCACGAAGTAAAATGGCTAAATACACTCGCTAATCTGTTGTTGATTTTTATCTGAACTTACAGATTATTTCTTTATTTCTACGCTAAATTTCCAATATATGTTTTGTGTTTATTATGTTGACTCGTGACTTGACTCGAACTCTAGCCTAAAGACTTGTGACTTGGAATCTAGTCTAAAGACTTGTGACTTGACTTGGACTCTAGCCTTAAGACTTGTGACCTGACTTGGACTCTAGCCTTAAGATTCATGACTTGACTTGGACTCTAGCCTTAAGACTTGTGACTTAAATTGGACTCTAGCCTTAAGACTTGTGACCTTACTTGGACTCTAGTCTAAAGACTCATGACTTGACTTGGACTCTAGCCTTAAGACTTGTGACTTGACTTGGACTCTAGCCTTAAGATTCATGACTTGACTTGGACTCTAGCCTTAAGACTTGTGACTTAAATTGGACTCTAGCCTTAAGACTTGTGACTTAAATTGGACTCTAGCCTTAAGACTTGTGACCTTACTTGGACTCTAGTCTAAAGACTCATGACCTGACTTGGACTCTAGCCTAAAGACTCGTGACTTGACTCGGACTCTAGCCTAAAGACTTGTGACTTGACTTGGACTCTAGCCTAAAGACTTGTGACCTGACTTGGACTCTAGCCTAAAGACTCGTGACCTGACTTGGACTCTAGCCTAAAGACTCGTGACTTGACTCGGACTCTAGCCTATTGTGACTTGTGACCTGACTTGGACTCTAGCCTAAAGACTCGAGACTTGACTTAAACTCTAGCCTAAAGACTCGTGACTCAACTCAGACTCTAGCCTAAAGACTTGTGACTTGGAATCTAGTCTAAAGACTCATGACTTGACTCGGACTCTAGCCTAAAGACTTGTGACCTGACTTGGACTCTAGCCTTAAGACTTGTGACCTTACTTGGACTCTAGCCTAAAGACTCGTGACTTGACTTGGACTCTAGCCTTAAGACTCGTGACCTGACTTGGACTCTAGCCTAAAGACTCGTGACTTGACTTTGACTCTAGCCTAAAGACTCGTGACTCGACTCGGACTCTAGCCTAAAGACTTGTGAGTTGACTTGGACTCTAGCCTAAAGACCCGTGACTCGACTCGGACTCTAGCCTAAAGACTCGTGACTCGACTCGGACTCTAGCCTAAAGACTCGTGACTCGACTCGGACTCTGGCCTAAAGACTCGTGACTTGACTTGGACTCCAGCCTAAAGACTCGTGACTTGACTAAGACTCTAGCCTTAAGACTCGTGACTTGACTCGGACTTGTATTTTGTGACTTGTGAACATCTCTGTAGTGTGCTAGCAGAATATCCCGCTGCATCACCTGGGTGTCCAATTCCTCATTTTTTAAGTCACTTGTTTATCGTTCTGATGATTCCAGTGCCTCGTCCTCGACCGGTTCCAGGCTCTACCACAGACCCTGACTATTTTTCTCTATTAGTCTCAAACTCTAATCCTGTCACAGACTCCGGGTCTCTGGGGCTCATTCGGCCTTGGTTCAAACCATAAATCTTCATTCATCCCCTATAACAGTCTATGGCCTTGATCTACCCTGCATCAGCCACGGGCCTAAACACTTTAGCTCTGACCATCCATGGCCTTTATGTGCTGTGTCCAAGGCACTTGGTCCTTAGGCCTCGGGAACTGTCCCTCTGTCATATTCTTGTTAAATTCTGTTCTTCTATACGTCACTGCTACTGGTCAAGCCACACCAGACCAAACTGTAGCTTCTGCTGTTGATTGATTCCTGATTAAGTGTTGATGCCGATGTAAACAGCTAAATCAAAGCTTTTTATTTACACCCAGCCACCAATATTATGTTATAAAAATAATAATACACTGATCAGCCATAACATTAAAACCACCTCCTTCTTTCTACACTCACTGTCCATTTTATCAGCTCCACTTACTGTATAGAAGCACTTTGTAGTTCTACAATTACTGACTGTAGTCCATCTGTTTCTCCACATACTTTTTAGCCTGCTTTCACCCTGTCCTTCAATGGTCAGGACCCCCACAGGACCACCACAGGACCCCCACAGAGCAGGTATTATTTGGGTGGTGGATTATTCTCAGCACTGCAGTGACACTGACATGGTGGTGGTGTGTTAGTGTGTGTTGTGCTGGTATGAGTAGATCAGACACAGCAGCGCTGCTGGAGTTTTTAAATACTGTGTCCACTCACTATTAGCTCTATTAGACACTCCTACCTAGTTGGTCCACCTTGTAGATGTAAGTCAGAGGCGATCGCTCATCTATTGCTGCTGTTTGAGTTGGTCATCTTCTACACCTTCATCAGTGGTCACAGGTCGCTGCCCACAGGGTGCTGTTGGCTTGATGTTTTAGGTTGGTGGACTATTCTCAGTCCAGCAGTGACAGTGAGCGCTGCTGTGTCTGATCCACTCATACCAGCACAACACACATTAACACACCACCACCATGTCAGTGTCACTGCAGTGCTGAGAATGATCCACCATCCAAATAATACCTGCTCTGTAGTGGTCCTGTGTGGGTCCTGACCATTGAAGAACAGCATGAAAGGTGGCTAACAAAGCATGTAGAGAAACAGATGGACTACAGTCAGTATTTGTAGAACTACAAAGTGCTTCTATATGGTAAGTGGAGCTGATAAAATGGACAGTAAGTGTAAAAACAAGGAGGTAGTCATGATGTTATGCCTGATAGGTGTATAATTACACCTTATTTTCTCATCGTCCGTTTTACCTTGGTGACAAAGTCCTGGTATCCGGGGTAGTATGTGGTGACGATGGAGAAGATGTACCAGTCGTATTCCTCCATGATGTTCAGCATTACCGAGGCCTGCTGCTCAATAGAGGGACCGAACTGGAAAAACAGCGAGTGATCATCCTAGAGGAGACAAAGAGGAACAAAGCTCTGTGTTAATTAGTCTGTCTGGACTGGACGAGAGCGTATTAAAGTCTCTATTTCCCCCCCCCCCAACCCCCCGCTCCCCGTGGGACTGAGTCCATTACATTGTTTCAGCGTTAATGTGAACAGGAGCTACTACTGTACAGGGAGAAGAAATGTGTTCATTACCAGATTGGATTAATTTACAGTCCCTCGCTCTGATCCCTCCAAACGACAGCGACAGTTCACACAGAACGCTGCTCCGCTAGTATTAAACAAGACAAAGGGACGCGACCACAGCACCTTCATTACTCAGGTACTTATAATAGTATTAGTGTTCAGCACCTTCATTACTCAGGTACTTATAATAGTATTAGTGTTCAGCACCTTCATTACTCAAGTATTTATAATAGTACCAGTGTTCAGCACCTTCATTACTCAGGTACTTATATTGGTACCAGTGTTCAGCACCTTCATTACTCAGGTGCTTATAATGGTACCAGTGTTCAGCACCTTCATTACTCAGGT
This sequence comes from Trichomycterus rosablanca, assembly GCF_030014385.1. Taxonomy (NCBI): domain Eukaryota; kingdom Metazoa; phylum Chordata; class Actinopteri; order Siluriformes; family Trichomycteridae; genus Trichomycterus; species Trichomycterus rosablanca. The sequence continues at coordinate 50,188,185 of NC_085989.1, forward strand.
ACTTATATTGGTACCAGTGTTCAGCACCTTCATTACTCAGGTACTTACTGTATAATGGTACCAGTGTTCAGCACCTTCATTACTCAGGTACTTACAGTATATTGGTACCAGTGTTCAGCACCTTCATTACTCAGGTACTTATATTGGTACCAGTGTTCAGCACCTTCATTACTCAGATACTTATAATAATACCAGTGTTCAGCACCTTCATTACTCAGGTACTTATAATGGTACCAGTGTTCAGCACCTTCATTACTCAGGTACTTATATTGGTACCAGTGTTCAGCACCTTCATTACTCAGGTACTTATATTGGTACCAGTGTTCAGCACCTTCATTACTCTGGTACTTATAATAGTACCAGTGTTCAGCACCTTCATTAATCAGGTACTTATAATGGTACCAGTGTTCAGCACCTTCATTACTCAGGTACTTATAATAGTACCAGTGTTCAGCACCTTCATTACTCAGGTACTTATATTGGTACCAGTGTTCAGCACCTTCATTACTCAGGTACTTATATTGGTACCAGTGTTCAGCACCTTCATTACTCAGGTACTTATAATGGTACCAGTGTTCAGCACCTTCATTACTCAGGTACTTATATTGGTACCAGTGTTCAGCACCTTCATTACTCAGGTACTTATAATGGTACCAGTGTTCAGCACCTTCATTACTCAGGTACTTATAATGGTACCAGTGTTCAGCACCTTCATTACTCAGGTACTTATAATGGTACCAGTGTTCAGCACCTTCATAACTCAGGTACTTATAATGGTACCAGTGTTCAGCACCTTCATTACTCAGGTACTTATAATGGTACCAGTGTTCAGCACCTTCATTACTCAGGTACTTACATTGATACCAGTGTTCAGCACCTTCATTAATCAGGTACTTATAATGGTACCAGTGTTCAGCACCTTCATTACTCAGGTACTTATATTGGTACCAGTGTTCAGCACCTTTATTACTCAGGTACTTATAATGGTACCAGGGTTCAGCACCTTCATTACTCAGGTACTTATATTGGTACCAGTGTTCAGCACCATTATTACTCAGGTACTTATAATGGTACCAGTGTTCAGCACCTTCACCTTCAGGTCTTATAATGGTACCAGTGTTCAGCACCTTCATTACTCAGGTACTTATAATAATACCAGTGTTCAGCACCTTCATTACTCAGGTACTTATAATGGTACCAGTGTTCAGCACCTTCATTACTCAGGTACTTATAATAATACCAGTGTTCAGCACCTTCATTACTCAGGTACTTATAATAATACCAGTGTTCAGCACCTTCATTACTCAGGTACTTATAATAGTACAATTGTTCAGCACCTTCATTACTCAGGTACTTATAATGGTACCAGTGTTCAGCACCTTCATTACTCAGGTACTTATAATAGTACCAGTGTTCAGCACCTTCATTATTCAGGTACTTATAATAATACCAGTGTTCAGCACCTTCATTACTCAGGTACTTATAATGGTACCAGTGTTCAGCACCTTCATTACTCAGGTACTTATAATGGTACCAGTGTTCAGCACCTTCATTACTCAGGTACTTATATTGGTACCAGTGTTCAGCACCTTCATTACTCAGGTACTTATATTGGTACCAGTGTTCAGCACCTTCATTACTCAGGTACTTATTTTGGTACCAGTGTTCAGCACCTTCATTACTCAGGTACTTATAATGGTACCAGTGTTCAGCACCTTCATTACTCAGGTACTTATAATAGTACCAGTGTTCAGCACCTTCATTACTCAGGTACTTATAATAATACCAGTGTTCAGCACCTTCATTACTCAAGTACTTATAATTGTACCAGTGTTCAGCACCTTCATTACTCAGGTACTTATATTGGTACCAGTGTTCAGCACCTTCATTACTCAGGTACTTATAATAGTACAATTGTTCAGCACCTTCATTACTCAGGTACTTATAATGGTACCAGTGTTCAGCACCTTCATTACTCAGGTACTTATAATAGTACAATTGTTCAGCACCTTCATTACTCAGGTACTTATAATGGTACCAGTGTTCAGCACCTTCATTACTCAGGTACTTATAATGGTACCAGGGTTCAGCACCTTCATTACTCAGGTACTTATATTGGTACCAGTGTTCAGCACCTTCATTACTCAGGTACTTATAATGGTACCAGGGTTCAGCACCTTCATTACTCAGGTACTTATAATGGTACCAGTGTTCAGCACCTTCATTACTCAGGTACTTATAATAGTACAATTGTTCAGCACCTTCATTACTCAGGTACTTATAATGGTACCAGTGTTCAGCACCTTCATTACTCAGGTACTTATATTGGTACCAGTGTTCAGCACCTTCATTACTCAGGTACTTATATTGGTACCAGTGTTCAGCACCTTCATTACTCAGGTACTTATAATAGTACAATTGTTCAGCACCTTCATTACTCAGGTACTTATAATGGTACCAGTGTTCAGCACCTTCATTACTCAGGTACTTATAATGGTACCAGGGTTCAGCACCTTCATTACTCAGGTACTTATATTGGTACCAGTGTTCAGCACCTTCATTACTCAGGTACTTATAATGGTACCAGGGTTCAGCACCTTCATTACTCAGGTACTTATAATGGTACCAGTGTTCAGCACCTTCATTACTCAGGTACTTATAATAGTACAATTGTTCAGCACCTTCATTACTCAGGTACTTATAATGGTACCAGTGTTCAGCACCTTCATTACTCAGGTACTTATATTGGTACCAGTGTTCAGCACCTTCATTACTCAGGTACTTATATTGGTACCAGTGTTCAGCACCTTCATTACTCAGGTACTTATTTTGGTACCAGTGTTCAGCACCTTCATTACTCAGGTACTTATAATGGTACCAGTGTTCAGCACCTTCATTACTCAGGTACTTATAATAGTACCAGTGTTCAGCACCTTCATTACTCAGGTACTTATAATAATACCAGTGTTCAGCACCTTCATTACTCAGGTACTTATAATAATAACAGTGTTCAGCACCTTCATTACTCAAGTACTTATAATTGTACCAGTGTTCAGCACCTTCATTACTCAGGTACTTATATTGGTACCAGTGTTCAGCACCTTCATTACTCAGGTACTTATAATAGTACAATTGTTCAGCACCTTCATTACTCAGGTACTTATAATGGTACCAGTGTTCAGTTCCTTTCACTGTCTGTGGGTACATACATCATTGTACAGGCCACCAGTACTCAGATTCCCACACTGGTTCCAGTACTCAACTCCTACACTGGTTCCAGTACTTTGATTCGTACACTGGTTCCAGTACTCAGATCCATATGTAAGTCACCAGTACTTAGTTCCTACACTGGTTCCAGTACTCAGTTCCTACACTGGTTCCAGTACTCAGTTTCTACACTGGTTCCAGTACTCTGATTTGTACACTGGTTCCAGTACTCAGATCCTGCACTGGTTCCAGTACTCAGTTCCTACACTGGTTCCAGTACTCTGATTCGTACACTGGTTCCAGTACTCAGATCCTGCACTGCTTCCAGTACTCAGTTCCTACATTGGTTCCAGTGCTCTGATTCGTACACTGGTTCCAGTACTCAGATCCTGCACTGCTTCCAGTAATCAGTTCCTACACTGGTTCCAGTAATCAGTTCCTACACTGGTTCCAGTATTTAGATCCTACACTGGTTCCAGTATTCAGATCCTTATGTAATCTACCAGTACTTAGTTCTTAGACTGGTTCCATTACTCAGTTCCTACACTGGTTCCATGACTCAGTTCCTACACTGGTTCTAGTACTCAGTTCCTACACTGGTTCCAGTAATCAGTTCTTATACTGGTTCCAGTACTCAGATCCTTATGTAATCCACCAGTACTTAGTTCTTATACTGGTTCCAATACTCAGTTCCTACACTGGTTCCAGTACTCTGTTTCTACACTGGTTCCAGTACTCAGTTCCTACACTGGTTCCAGTACTCTGTTTCTACACTGGTTCCAGTACTCAGTTCCTACACTGGTTCCAGTACTCTGTTTCTACACTGGTTCCAGTACTCTGATTCGTACACTGGTTTCAGTACTCAGATCCTGCACTGCTTCCAGTACTCAGATCCTGCACTGCTTCCAGTACTCAGTTTCTACACTGGTCCCAGTACTCAGATCCTTATGTAATCCACCAGTACTTAGTTCTTACACTGGTTCCAGTACTCAGTTCCTACAGTGGTCCCAGTACTCAGTTCCTACAGTGGTCCCAGTACTCAGTTCTTACACTGGTTCCAGTACTCAGACTCGTACATTGGTTCCAGTACTCAGTTCCTTCACTGGTTCCAGTACTCAGACTCGTACATTGGTTCCAGTACTCAGTTCCTAAACTGGTTCCATGTCTCAGTCATTATACAATTTACCAGTTCTCAGTTCCTACACTGGTCCCAGTACTCAGTTCCTACACTGGTCCCAGTACTCAGATCCTTATGTAATCTACCAGTCCTCAGATTCTACACTGGTTCCAGTACTCAGACTCGTACATTGGTTCCAGTATTCAGTTTCTTTACTGGTTCCAGTTCTCAGACTCGTATATTGGTTCCAGTACTCAGTTCCTTCACTGATTCCAGTTCTCAGTTTCGTATATTGGTTCCAGTACTCAGTTCCTTCACAGTTTCCAGTTCTCAGACTTCTACATTGGTTCCAGTGCTCAGTTCCTAAACTGGTTTCAGTACTTAGATTTTTACACTGGTTCCAGTACTTAATCATTATACAATCTACCAGTACTCAGTTCCTACACTGGTTCCAGTACTTGTTAGCAGTACTTGTGCAATGTGGCTGTCATTTTTTTTCAATCTGAGCTGGAGGTTTCTGATATACTGGATGTAGAAATCAAACCCTGTTAGGAATCTCTAATTATTGTATTATTATTAGGGCTGTCGAAGTTAGCGCGATAATAACGCATTAACGCAATCTCAATTTAACGCGATTAAAAAAAATAGTGCCGTTAACGCAAATTCTATTTGGCTCTGCGAGTCATCCGTAGTTCATGTTGAGACTTGACCGTGCACGGCATCTCTCATTAAGACAGCGTTTCTCAAATGTAACCGAGCGTCGTAGCGTCGTAGCACTTTCTTAATAAAGAAATAAATACTCGGAAGCAGAACACTTTTATTACTTTTTCTGTTACGGTACCGAATAGCGGACAGCTAGAGTCGTTAGCCAAGCATGCTATTCCATGAACTATGGAAGCCCCAAAGGGTCAAAACACACTCACTTCGTGTAGAAACGTCCATCAAACCATTGTCACGATACAACCACAGAAAAGTCTGTTACAATAACTACGTCTTATCCCACCTAAAGCACCGCTGATCTACAATGTTTGCTGATGGAGAAATTTTAACCTACAATCTGACATATATATGAAGTCAAGGGTCTCTGCTGGATAGTATTACTGCCTAGTATGTGAGTGAATAAAACTCCCTTACAGTTTTCTCTTGTCCCAGCAGTTTTTAACATAAGTACATTTAGCATAAAATGTGTTCACCATTTTAATTGTAGAATTTCACTTAAAAATCCTTGTTTTCTATAACATTTACACAGATTTTTTTTAATGTGATTAATCGCGATTAACTATATGAAATTCCCTAATTATTATTAATATTGTGGTCTGATTATAAAGGCGTCGTGAGAGATAAGCGGGCACCAGCGGGCAGCATTTGCCAGTCTGGCCCTTGTCCTTGCCTGGTGCAGCTGTATTAACTGAGGCTGTAACATAGAGCAACAGTGGAAACATCACAAGACCCAAAACACCAGTGAATATGTCCCCTCAACCTAGTTTAGAGGAGCGGGGAGGGGGGGGTGGACTAGATACAGGAGAGGTGCATGAAAAAGCCAAAGTCTGGCAGCCTGAAAAGATCCAGCTGATCCATCCTGCTGTTACACACCCACACACACACACTAATACACTGCGCAAGGTGAGAGTTGGTCACCCTGTTGCCAGGATACGTAGGGCAGAGGGTTTTACCTGTCTGGCAAGTGATGCCATTTTAAAAGTTTCACCTCAACTTCACCTCCAAACACTTCCAGCAGACAAAAAGAGGGCAAAAGTGGAAGGGGCAAACTCAATCAAACGTAAATGAGCACTACTTCAGTTTGGGCAAATAGACACTGGCTCGATAAAAATAAGACTTTTGATTAGCATAGACCACGTTAAGAGTCGTGTCCTTCTGCATTGCCATTTTGGCTAACAGAGGGGGCACGGAGGCACCTCATAAGCATTCATTTGCTCCAGGTGGAAGTTTCTCTCTATATATTATGGTTTCTTTCTAGCCAGCTTCTTGGTTGGTTTGATAAAAATAAGACTTTTGATTAGCACAGACCACGTTAAGAGTCGTGTCCTTGTGCACTGCCATTTTGGCCAGCAGAGGGGGCACGGAGGCGCCTCATAAGCCTTATATTGCTCCAGGTGGATGTTTCTCTCTATATATCACGGTTTCTTTCTCACCAGCTCCTTTGTTGGCTTGATAAAAATAAGACTTTTGATTAGCAGTGAGTCACGTTAAGAGTCGTGTCCCTCTGTGTTGCCATTCTGGTTGACAGAGGGGCACGGAGGCACCTCATAAGTGTTGATTGGCGTCCCGATAGTTTTGTCCATCTAGTGTATATATTTGGGCTGTGTATACATTAGTGCACATAGTATAATGTATGAACAGCTAATAATATATAGCAACTGAAAAAGGGGCGTCCCAATACTTTTGATCACTCAGGTGTTCAGTCCAGTGTTTATTATATGTCAGTGTTTTTACTTTTAATTCTCTATCTCGTCTTGCTCGTGTCCGTCCGTCCCTGCACCAGCGTCGATCCTCACTCCGTAATTAAATGGACAAGGACGTGTCTAAATGAAGCGCTTTGTACCGGTGACGTTAACGTAGCGCGCTACACGGCCATCTCGTTAATCAAAGGCAGCAGAAAATGAAAGAAGGTCCAGCCTGATGCCATTAGCGCTGTAGCGTTAGAGCTCGTGGCTGAATTAGCCTTCATGGATTTCCGTTCTGCTTTTGTTGGTGAATTTTTGGCCCGGTTCAAGTTTCCTGCAGCTCTGCGCCAACGTTGCTTATCTGTGTTAGCGCCGTTCATCGTGTGCTCGGCAGTCGTGTAGCAACGCTGGTCCGACTGTTCACCCCGCGCAGGGGGACGTCGTTCAGTCACAAGGGGTTCAGACACCGTTCGTAGGGGCAAGTAGCTACAGTCTCTTCAGTTTATACACACACACACAACTACACACACATACACACACACACAACTACACACACATACACACACCTACACACACACCTAGCTACAATCTCTTCAGTTTACACACACACACACACACACACACAACTACACACACCTACACAAACACACACACACAACTACACACACACACACAACTACACACACATACACACACACATACAACTACACACACCTACACAAACACACACACACAACTACACACACACACACAACTACACACACATACACACACACATACCTACGAACACGTACACACAACCACACATCTGCACACACCTACACACAACCACACACCTACACACACACACATACACACATACACACAACCCCAACACATACACACACCTACACACACAACTACACACACATACACACACCTACACACACACATACACACAACCACACACCTACACACACAACTACATACACATACACACACCCACACACACACACACATACACAACTACACACACAACTACACACACATACACACAACCCCAACACATACACACACCTACACACACAACTACACACACATACACACACCTACACACACACATACACACAACCACACACCTACACACACATACACACACAACTACACACACTTACACACAACCACACATCTACACACAACCACACACCTACACACACAACCCCAACACATACACAAAACTACACACGTACACACAACCACACACCTACACACACAACTACACACCTACACACACATACACACAACCACACACCTACACACAACCACACACCTACACAAACAACCACACAACTACACACACCTACACACAACTATACACACCTACACACAACCACACACACCTACACACACACAACTACACACACATACACACACCTACACACACACATACACACAACCACACACCTACACACACGTACACACAACCACACATCTACACACAACCACACACCTACACACACAACCCCAACACAAACACACAACTACACACGTACACACAACCACACACCTACACACACCTACACACACAACTACACACCTACACAACTACACACACACATACACACAACTACACACACATACACACAAATACACACACACAACTACACACACATACACACATCTACACACACACATACACACACAACCCCAACACATACACACAACTACACACGTACACACAACCACACACCTACACACAACCACACACCTACACACACAACTACACACCTACACACACATACACACACATACACACACCTACACACACATACACACACCTACACACACAACCCCAACACATACACACAACTACACACAACCACACATCTACACACAACCACACACCTACACACACAACTACACAACTACACACACCTACACACAACTATACACACCTTCCCACAACCACACACACCTACACACAAACACACACAACCACACACCTACTCACACAACTACACACCTACACACACATACACACAACCACACACCTACACACACAACCACACACCTACACACACAACTACACACCTACACACACATACACACACCTACACACAACCCCAACACATACACACAACTACACACAACCACACATCTACACACAACCACACACCTACACACAACTACACAACTACACACACCTACACACAACTATACACACCTTCCCACAACCACACACACCTACACACATACACACACAACCACACACCTACACACACAACTACACACACATACACACACAACCCCAACACATACACACACCTACACACACAACCACACCTACACACAACTACACACACACATACACACACCTACACACCTACACACACATACACACAACTACACACCCACACACACATACACAATCACACACCTACACACACAATCACACACAACCACATACACACGCCACTCTCTCTGCTTTATCAGCTCTTACTGTAGTTACCATTTTATATTTAATCTCTCTCACCCACACACACACACTCACACACACACACACACACACAGATGTGTTTAATCCGTTGTAGATTAATTAGCTCTGGCCTCGTTGTCTTAATGAATTGGTTTAAAAATCTTCCTCTCACAAACCTGATACACGTCTGATTATTCTCAATCAGTCCAAAGACACACACACACACACACACACACCTCGCTGCACTCATAACATCCCACAATGCACTGAGTCAAATACGCCTAGTGCAGAGTAGCCGTAACACACAGGGGTGCAATAACAGTGTCTGTGGCATCACATCAACACACCAGCTGTGCCAGTCTCTAGCATCTACAACACACACACACACACACAGTCTTTAAGGAGTCTGTGTGAAAACTTTTCTCTCTCTCTACACAGACGCATTTCCCATCATCCTACACTCTCGAGAAGAGGGCATGTCTAAATTCTTAGATCCCTTAAAATGCTCCTACTGAGATCCAGCAGTGTGGGCAGCTTTACACCGATGGTCCTCTCTGCAGACTTGATAATGCGCTGAAGTCTCTTGGTGTCGTGTTTTGTGGCTGAGCTGCCCCACACTGTGATGGATGTGGTGATGATGGACTCTATGATGGCTGTGTAGAACTGCACCATCAGCTCTTGGGGAAGGTTGAACTTCCTCAGTTGGTACAGGAAGTACATCCTCTGCTGAGCCCTCTTGACTTCACTTCAGGTCCTTGGAGATCGTTGTACCCAGGAACTTGTAGGACTCCACAGCATCACAGTTCTGTCTAAGTTGGTGAGTGCTGGCAGGGTTGGGGGGTTCCTCCTGAAGTCCACGGTCATCTCCACTGTTTTTGATGTGTTCAGCTCCAGGTTGTTCTGACTGCTCCAGAGGACGACCTGATAGTTTTGAGTTTTGCTGCTAGCTCTTCTTTACACCAACACACACACACACACAACAACACACACATGGTGTGACCTTCATGCTTTTGGACTTTGATAAAGAGGTGTGAAAATGATTAACCTCTTCAAATAGTCTCGCTATATCTTACTGCACTTCCCTCTCTCATCCATTCTCTCTCTCTCTTTCTCTCTCGCTCTGGTTCTTCTCTCCTCTCGCTCTCTCATCTCTCTCTCCGTTTCTGAGCTGAATTCTTCATTAAAATACATCGATTTCTGTAGCGAAAATAAAAAGTCGGTAACATCTCGGTAACATGTTTACTTAGACCATCAGAGCTGGTGTAAAGGGTTCAGTCCAAAATATTCAGTTGCTAACAAGTGTAATAAATCAATTCTATAAAGGAAATCATATGCTTCTGACTTTGCAGCAGCAGTTTAGGGAAGGCCCTTTCCTGTTCCAGCATGACTGTCCTGCACAGAGCCCTGACCTCAGCCCCACTCAACAGCTCTGGGATGAACCGGAACCTCAACTGATCGATCAGTGCCCAGCCGTACACCCTCTCTTTTGACTAAACAGGCATGAATTTCCACTTTTTCAGAAGTATAGCTGAAAAGATCACACAGCGGTCACTCTGTTTTAATAACATTGATTGTTAAAATGGGACGTCCGACAAGCTCATGGTCAGTGTCCGAATACTTTTGGCCATACAGTGTAGTACAGCCAGCTCTCACATTAATGTGAACAAACCGAACACAGTCATGGACAATTTTGTATCTCCAAGTCACCTCACTTGCACGTCTTTGGACTGCGGGAGGGAACCCACGCAGACACGGGGAGAACATGCAAATTTCACACAGAAAGGACCCGGACCGCTCCACCTGGGGATCGAACCCAGGACCTTCAGTGCTACCCACTTAGCCACCGTGCCGACCCTTTTAAGATTTTACACTTTTTGTGCCTGATTGATTCCACTTTGTTTTAAAGAAAAATATGATTATTGATAATAAGCACAGCTGGTGACGTCTCTGTGCCCATATAAACAGGGCTGCACCTAATAAAAAGTCCTCTGTGATTGAAGCAACACCACAAAACAGGTAAGGCATAAAGTACAAGCTGCTGAACGTTTGCTGACACTGTCCACGGTAAGGTGAGCTTTATGTTGCACAGGCCTTTATGTTTCTCTCTACTGATGTTGATCTCCACCCTGGTTGAGAAGAGCCATGACTTACACACGCCCCCTCCGACACGTGTGCGACTGCATCTTTTCACCTGCATGAGACAAGTTCTTATGTGAACCAGCTTTGTGTACGAAGAGCCACACCCTGATCAACATTATTCCTTGATTGCAGGCATCTTTTCACCTGCACGAGGCGAGTTCATATGCGGATCAGCTTTGTGTACGGAGAGCCACACCCTGATCACCATTATTCCTTGATCGCAAGCGTCTTTTCACCTGCACAAGGCGAGATCATATGCGGATCAGCTTTGTGTACGGAGAGCCACACCCTGATCAGCATTATTCCGTGATCGCAGACGTCTTTTCACCTGCACGAGGTGAGTTCATATGCGGATCAGCTTTGTGTACGGAGAGCCACACCCTGATCAGCATTATTCCTTGATCGCAAGCGTCTTTTAACCTGGACAAGGCGAGTTCATGTTTGGATCAGCTTTGTGTACGGAGAGCCACACCCTGATCAGCGATATTCCTTGATCGCAAGCGTCTTTTCACCTGGACAAGGCGAGTTCATATGCGGATCAGCTTTGTGTACGGAGAGCCACACCCTGATCAGCATTATTCCGTGATCGCAGGCGTCTTTTCACCTGCACGAGGCGAGTTCATATGCGGATCAGCTTTGTGTACGGAGAGCCACACCCTGATCAGCATTAGTCCTTGATCACAGGCGCCATCGATCAGCCAGCAGAGGTCATAATTGCACCAGTTATGAGGAGTCCCTACCCGGCTTCAACAGCCAATCGTTGTTCATGTAGTCGCCCAGCCTAGCCGGATGGCAGAGCTAAGTTCGAACCAGACGAGTTCGAAATGTCAGCTCTGGTGTGCTGTGTTTTACCACAGTAGTGCTATTCCTCCCCCACCCCCAATTTAGTAATTTCCTAAACCCAGCTGCTCTTGTGACCTTCAGCGCATGCTGTATACCCACACTGGTTGATGAGACATTATGGTAGCTGCTTCTATGTTTCTCAGCAAGCGTTGGATTTACTCACTCTGAACTGCACTTCCGTTAATACTGGCTTTATAAATATTCATGTGGGATCAGAGTCTGATACCCGCTGAAGTGCCCTCAGATGTTTTAGACCAGGTGTAGCAACAGCGTTTGCTTTCAGAACGATTTGCTGCTTAGAACAAGAACGACGTGAGAACTTCTGCTCTTGTCCAGAACATTGAAACACCAAGTGCACCCTGAGAAACCAACTCATGCTCATCTGTTACACCAGGGATTGATTTGGAGCAGACAGTCCCTCTACTTCATGTCTTTAGATGCCAAAAACATGCCAGTAGGGGGGTTGGCTGCTCTAAATTTCCTCCAAGGTATGAGTGAATTTTTTAAAATGTGATGTCCTAAATGTGGCTAGCTACACCTACCTTCTCCCTCCACACAAAAACATGCCAGTAGGGGGGCTGGCGATCCCAACGCTTCCTAGGGTGTGAGTGAGTGTGTGAACTGGTAAGTTTTTGTCCTGTCCAGGATGTTTTCCTGCCTGGCGCTCAGTATTTACCTCCTATACCCACGGTGGCCCGTGATCATATGTATGTGTGTGTGTGTGTGTGTGTGTGTCTGTTAGCGTAACAGCTTGTGGTGTCTCCGAGTGCTGCCAGGTTGGCACACTGCTCATGTGTAATTGACTAAGCACGTCTTGTGTTCCACACTCACACTTTCACACTTCCTCTCTCTCTCTCTCTCTCTCTCAGGAACAAGTGACTGTGAGTGAATGTACTCTCAACAAGGACAGAGGAACAGAAAGTGTGTCTAAACCCTTAGGGCTGCCTCAGGGATCACACAGAGTACGAGATACTTACCTGTTTCAGTCTGTGTGTCTTTCTACCTTACAAATCATGCCAGTGGGGAGATTGGCTGTGCTCTATAACCACTCAGTGGGTGAAAGGGTGAAGACCGGCAATAAACTGGTGCCCGGCAGAGTGTGTATTTCACCAGAGAGAGCAACAGATTCACCATTACCAACCAGAGAGGGTACAAGATTACTGATCCACTACCAACCAGAAAGGGTACAAGATCACTGACCCTGTTACCAACCTACAAGGGTACAAGATTACTGACCCTGTTACCAACCTGAAAGTGTACAAGATTACTGATCCAGTTACCAACCAGAGAGGGTACAAGATTACTGACCCATTACCAACCAGAGAGGGTACAAGATCACTGACCCTGTTACCAACCTATAAGGGTACAAGATTACTGACCCAGTTGCCAACCTGAAAGTGTACAAGATTACTGATCCAGTTACCAACCAGAGAAGGTACAAGATTACTGATCCAGTTACCAACCAGAGAGGGTACAAGATTACTGACCCATTACCAACCAGAGGGGGTATGAGATCACTGACCCTGTTACCAACCTGAAAGTGTACAAGATTACTGATCCAGTTACCAACCAGAGAAGGTACAAGATTACTGACCCATTACCAACCAAAGTGGGTACAAGATTACTGACCCCCTTACCGGCCAGAGAGGATACAAGATTACTGACCCCATTACCTACCAGAAAGAGTACAAGATTACTGACACATTACCAACCAGAAAGGGTACAAGATTACTGACTCATTACCAACCAAAAAGGGTACAATATTACTGACCCCATTACCAACCAGAAAGTGTACAGTATTACTGACCCCATTACCAACAAGAGAAGGTACAATATTACTGACCCATTACCAACCAGAAAGTGTACAATATTACTGACCCCATTACCAACAAGAAAAGGTACAAGATTACTGACCCATTACCAACAAGAGAAGGTACAAGATTACTGACCCATTACCAACCAGAAAGTGTACAATATTACTGACCCCATTACCAACAAGAGAAAGTACAAGATTACTGACCCATTACCAACCAGAAAGTGTACAATATTACTGACCCCATTACCAACCAGAAAGAGTACAAGATTACTGACCCATTACCAACCAGAAAGTGTACAATATTACTGACCCCATTACCAACAAGAGAAGGTACAAGATTACTGACCCATTACCAACCAGAAAGGGTACAAGATTACTGACCCATTACCAACCAGAAAGGGTACAAGATTACTGACCCATTACCAACTAGAAAGAGTACAAGATTACTGACCCATTACCAACAAGAGAAATACAAGATTACTGATTTTGTGACCAAACCAGAGAGGATACAAGATTACTGACATTGTGACCAAACCAGAGAGGATACAAGATTACTGACCTTGTGACCAAACCAGAGAGGATACAAGATTACTGACCTTGTGACCAAACCAGAGAGGATACAAGATTCCTGACCTTGTGACCAAACCAGAGAGGATACAAGATTACTGACCTTGTGACCAAACCAGAGAGGATACAAGACTGCTGATCCCATTACCAACCAGAAGTTCTTATGCTTATGGTTTTACAGTGGGATGTCATTCAAGGCTCTGGTCAGGTGTCCACTTATGTTTTGTCTATATAGTGTAGATGCAATTTACACAGCACCTAAAATCCCTTCATCCAATGAGAGCAAAGCCAAGGGCATTTACCATGGTACAACAGAGAAAGAGAGAGAGAGAGAAAGCGAGACAGGTGAGAGAGGAGAGAGAACGGTAAATGAGAGAGAGAAAAGTTTTAGCTTCTAGCGGAGTTTAAAAATGTCTCCGTCTGTAACTGGACAGATAGAGAAAGAAATGAGGACACAAATTTAGGGCTCTCTCTCTCCCTCTTTCTGTATCTCTTTCTGTATCTCTCTCTCTCTCTCTCTCTCTCGCTCTCTCTCTTGTGGTTGTTATAAAGGAGAGCACACATGTCACTGCCACCACTTCTTCAAAACCAGGCCAAAACGCAAAGAGGAAAGAGGTGTGAGGTTGAAGACGCGAAGATCAAAATAAAAAT
The DNA here is from genome assembly GCF_030014385.1 of Trichomycterus rosablanca. Lineage (NCBI taxonomy): Eukaryota > Metazoa > Chordata > Actinopteri > Siluriformes > Trichomycteridae > Trichomycterus > Trichomycterus rosablanca. The sequence continues at coordinate 50,203,385 of NC_085989.1, forward strand.
AATTTTCACACACGTTATATTGTACGCATGTGGCTCACAGCTTCAGGGTCCTGGGTTCAAGCCTGGGCTCTCTGTGTCTCCTGGTACATCCAGGAAATACATGTAGGTGATCTAGGATCTGCGTATGTGATGCACTGGCATTGGTGTCCCATTCACAGTTCTGTGACAGTATACTGTCTGAGCAATTGAAGGTTAAGGGCCTTGCTCAAGGGCCCAACAGTGGCAACCTGGCAGTGGTTGGGCTTGAACCAGTCACCTTATGATTACTAGTTCAGTATCTATTTAACTAAATTTAAATACAGTAATACAATATTTGGTGCATCGAACACTGTGTCTCATGTGGACTTCTCCCTAAACCAAAGGCTCCGTCCCAAATCACATACATGATTATAGCCCTGATTTTCCCCTCTTTGAAAGGTTTTGGAGGTCTTAGCTGCGTCCGAAATCGCATACTTACAGAGTACGTACTAGATTGGAGGAAGTACGCACCACTCGGCCGGTAAAGAAGTATGTGCTTTCAGTACAGAGGTGTGCAGTATGCACGCAACACACCTACGTACTACGTCCGCCATCTTACCAACGTCAAGTGATGACGTGAGGACGTGATGGAGTAATATCAGCATAGTTACAGACCCTGTGCTCATTACAAGCCCCACTCGGCAAAATGTAGGATATTTATCGCAAATCATAACGTTATTTAGTCGTATTCGAAGTCGTAAACTTGTAAACAGAGGACTCTCCGTTTTCCGCCATCTTTCTTGTTTCTTCTTCCGCTTCGAACGCCTACACAGCTCCAGTTGAATTATGGGATACATTAGCGGACCGAAAGTGTGCATCATTTGCATACTCATCCGAGTACTTGTCGCGTACCTTTTTATGTAAAGTGGGGTCAAAAAGTATTTAGTCAGCCACTGATTGTGCAGGTTCTCCTACTTAGAAAGATGAGAGAGGTCTGTAATTTTCATCATAGGTACACTTCAACTATGAGAGACAAAATGAGAAAAAATAATCCAGGAAATCACATTGTAGGATTTTTAAAGAATTTATTTGTAAATTATGGTGGAAAATAAGTATTTGGTCAATAACAAAAGTTCAACTCAATACTTTGTAACATGACCTTTGTTGGCAATGACAGAGGTCAAACGTTTCCTGTAAGTCTTCACCAGGTTTGCACACACTGTAGCTGGTATTTTGGCCCGTTCCTCCATGCAGATCTCCTCTAGAGCAGTGATGTTTTGGGGCTGTCGCTGGGCAACACGGACTCCACAAATTTTCTATGGGATTCTTACAGATAATATTCTTATGGAGCCGCTCCTTCGTTGCCCGAGCGGTGTGTTTGGGATCATTGTCATGCTGGAAGACCAGCCACGTTCCATCTTCAATGCTCTCACTGATGGAAGGAGGTTTTGGCTTAAAATCTCACGATACATGGCCCTGTTCATTCTTCCCTTAACACGGATCAGTCGTCCTGTCCTCTTTGCAGAAAAACAGCCCCAAAGCATGATGTTTCCACCCCCATGCTTCACAGTAGGTATGGTGTGCAACTCAGCATTCTTCTTCCTCCAAACACGACGAGTTGAGTTTTTACCAAAAAGTTCCATTTTGGTTTCATCTGACCACATGATATTCTCCCAGTCCTCTTCTGGATCATCCATATGCTCTCTGGCAAACTTCGGACGGGCCTGGACATGTACTGGCTTAAGCAGGGGGACACGCCTGGCACTGCAGGATTTGAGTCTCTCTCGGCGTAGTGTGTTACTGATGGTAGCCTTTGTTACTTTGGTCCCAGCTCTCTGCAGGTCATTCATCAGGTCCCTCCGTGTAGTTCTGGGATTTTTGCTCACCGTTCTCATGATCATTTTGACCCCACGGGATCGAGGGAGATTATCAATGGTCTTGTATGTCTTCCATTTTCTTACAATTGCTCCCACAGTTGATTTATTCACACCAACCTGCTTGCCTATTGTAGATTCACTCTTCCCAGCCTGGTGCAGGTCTACAATTTTCTTCCTGGTGTCCTTCGACAGCTCTTTGGTCTTGGCCATGGTTGAGTTTGGAGTCTGACTGTTTGAGGCTGTGGACAGGTGTCTTTTATACAGATAACGAGGTCAAACAGGTGCCATTAATACAGGTAACGAGTGGAGGACAGAAGAGCTTCTTAAAGAATAAGTTACAGGTCTGTGAGAGCCAGAAATCTTGCTTGTTTGTTATTGACCAAATACTTATTTTCCACCATAATTTACAAATAAATTCTTTAAAAATCCTACAATGTGATTTCCTGGATTTTTTTTTCTTATTTTGTCTCTCATAGTTGAAGTGTACCTATGATGAAAATTACAGACCTCTCTCATCTTTCTAAGTAGGAGAACTTGCACAATCAGTGGCTGACTAAATACTTTTTGACCCCACTGTATACTGTGTATTCGGACATACTAACCGCTCTCACGTACTGCCTTTGAGTACTATTGAGTATGGAAGTATGCGATTTCGGACGCAGCTCTTGACTTAAAAATCGATCGCTCACCATCTTAAGAAAGATTTCTAGACATGTCGGCAAATCCAAATCTTGTAGCGTGAAAAGCGTTGCGATCAGGTTATAACTGGCAGTGAGTGTGGAGTCAAGCTCCAGCCAATCAGAATACGGAGTGAAGGGAAGGAGCTTATAAATGTCAACAAGCTTTACTTCATTTGTAACCTTCTCATCCCCGCCAAACCAACCAGCTCTCTCTGCAGAACAGAACAGACAAATCCACTCAAGGTAAAAACCCAGTCTTACATCGTCACTTCTCGTGTTTTCGTGACAAAACGTGGTTTGGGAGACCAGACAGGCTGGTCAGCGATTCCTCCTGATGAAGGATGGTGTAATCCGTGACCCCCCCGACCCTCATCACCACAACGACTTCCTATTACAAGAGATCATGGTGTCTAGTATTTAATAGTGGGTGGCACGGTTGCTCGGTGGGTAGCACTGTCGCCTCACAGCAAGAAGGTCCTGGGTTCAATCCCCAGGCGGGGTGGTCCGGGTCCTTTCTGTGCGGAGTTTGCATGTTCTCCTCGTGTCTGTGTGGGTTTTCTTCGACAGTCCAAAAACATGCAGTCAGGTAAAATAGAGACACTGAATTGCCCTATAGGTGAATGTGTGTGTGTGTTTGTGTGTGTGTGTGTGTGTGTGTCTGCCCTGCAATATACTGGTGTCCCGTACAGGGTGTTACTGTGTGCCTCGCACATGCATTAAAAATCTGGGATAGGCTCCAGCGACACTAATTGGATAAGCGGTTAAGACAGTGAGTAAGTGAGTGAGTAGTATTGAATATAGATACGCTACTGAGTATTAATCGTGTTTATAGGGGTGGCACAGTCACAGGGTAGCACTGTCGCCTCACAGCAAGAAGGTCCTGGGTTTGATTCCCAGGTGGAGCAGTCCGGGTCCTTTCTGTGTGGAGTTTGCATGTTCTTCCCGTGTTTTCTCTGGGAGCTTTGATTTCCTTCCAAAGACATGCAGTCAGGTTAACTGGAGACACTAAAGGCCCCCTAGGTACAGGTGTGTGTGTGTGTGTGTGTGTGTGTGTGTGTGTGTGTGTGTGTGTGTGTGTGTGTGTGTGTGTGTGTTTGCACTGTGATGGCCTGGCGACCTTTTCAGGGTGTGTGGACGGCCAGATCTGTCTCTGATCCATAGGTAAAAAGAGATGAGACAGTCTTTGCATGAGAGTGCTGGAAGCAGATACAGCTATTTAAAATTCATACAGCCAAACTCCATCCACACCCGTTCATACATCTTTACTGACCAATCACTGCAAAGGTACAAGCTACCCAGATCCTTCGTTTCACTGATACCCCTTTTCCACTGACGTGGATCCAGCTCTGGCACCACAGAATACTGGGTTTTTCAGCGCGAACCGTGACGTCGTCTGTGGGCGTGTCACAGTGTAGAGGTTTGGGTGCTTTCACAAGAGAAGCTGTAAAACCGCTGTGCTGATGTCTGGTATGGAGCTTTACGCAACACTTCCATTTTTTAAAGTTCACCTGACTGAACTTTGACCCGGTCTACCGCTGATATTTTCAAAGCGTCTCAAATGAGATGAACTGTGTGATATGACGTGGTAAAAGTGACCCGGACAGAACGAACACCGCTTAACGTGAAAAATAAAGCATAACAATGACATTGTACTTAAACAATGAGCGATACATTTGGGCAGTACAGAGCACTTATAACCAGTATAGAGCACTTATAACCAGTACAGAGCGCTTATAACCAGTACAGAACACCAGTACAGAGCTCTTATAACCAGTACAGAGTGCTTATAACCACTATACAGCTCTTATAATCAGTACAGAGCTCTTATAACCACTACAGAGCTCTTATAACCAGTTTATAACCAGTACAGAGCACTTATAACCAGTATAGAGCACTTTTAACCAGTACAGAGCGCTTATAACCAGTACAGAGTGCTTATAACCACTACAGAGCTCTTATAACCAGTACAGAGTGCTTATAACCAGTACAGACCACTTATAACCAGTACAGAGCTCTTATAACCAGTACAGAGTGCTTATAACCACTACAAAGCTCTTACAACCAGTACAGAGCGCTTATAACCAGTACAGAGTGCTTATAACCACTACAGAGCTCTTATAACCTGTACAGAGTGCTTATAACCACTACAGAGCTCTTACAACCAGTACAGAGCGCTTATAACCAGTACAGAGTGCTTATAACCACTACAGAGCTCTTATAACCAGTACAGAGTGCTTATAACCACTACAAAGCTCTTACAACCAGTACAGAGCGCTTATAACCAGTACAGAGTGCTTATAACCACTACAGAGCTCTTATAATCAGTACAGAGCTCTTATAACCACTACAGAGCTCTTATAACCAGTTTATAACCAGTACAGAGCACTTATAACCAGTATAGAGCACTTGTAACCAGTACAGAGCGCTTATAACCAGTACAGAACATCAGTACAGAGCTCTTATAACCAGTACTGAGTGCTTATAACCACTACAGAGCTCTTATAACCAGTACAGAGTGCTTATAACTACTACAGAGCTCTTATAACCAGTACAGAGTGCTTATAACCAGTACAGACCACTTATAACCAGTACAGAGCTCTTATAACCAGTACAGAGTGCTTATAACCACGACAAAGCTCTTACAACCAGTACAGAGCGCTTATAACCAGTACAGAGTGCTTATAACCACTACAGAGTGCTTATAACCAGTACAGAGTGCTTATAACCACAACAGAGCTCTTATAACCAGTACAGAGCGCTTATAACCAGTACAGAACAATTATAATCAGTACAGAGCGCTTATAACCAGTACAGAGCGCTTATAACCAGTACAGAGTTGTACTTTTAGTACATTCAGACACTTTATTTAGTTGAAGCTTTTTGCAGATTCAGAACCTGGAGCTGCATAAACACACGTGAAGTAAATCCAGTTAAACACAGATACATGTGGAGCTGTTAGACTGGATTTGATGGTTATTTCACACAGATGTTTGTTCGTGTCGTGGAACTTTAGTGATGTTTTATCGCTCGAGTCGAGCTCTGAGCAAATCGTCTATTTGCGCCGAGAGTCGCGGTGAGAACAAAGCACAAAACGCTTCTCACGTGAAGGCACTAAATAAAACAACAATGGTGACAAACACGTCACGTCTTCTTATCACCAACAGCTCAGATCGATGCTTTTTACATAAAAACAAACATCTGTAACAACAGCACAAATGCTCGCACATAATCTACACACTCCACTATCATGTCACTTCTCTGTACTATGACGCAGGCTTGGTTCCCAAAATCTGGTGGAAACACGGGTCGGTTCTCTAAAAAACACCAAGGTTAGAAGAAATCTAAACAGAACCGGTTCAAGAACCAGAGTTCTTTGGGTGGAAATGTGCTATGAGTGCCTTTCTGACCAATTGGAAGCATCAGACACCAGTACAATCGATCACATAGAGCAGCCTTTGTGAAAATCTAGCAGCTTTGGATGAAAATGACCAAACATCAAAAAGTTCCAGCCAGTTGGTGAGTCCATGAAGTTCTCTAACTGCTGAAGTTTTGAAGGACAGCGCAGAGGTGAGAGGGACAGATTATGTGTGTACGTGTCATGTCTCGGTGTGAGGACAGTCCGTGATGGTTGGCCATGTGAGCCGGTCCTCACCTCCTACGCCCCCTGATGTATCTTACACCTCCCGCTGAGTACACACTCTCACAAACACACACAAACACACACAAACACACACAGGGGTGTATGGAGGCAGCACTGCATGAACCTGTGAGGAACATCTTACTGACTTTACTGTGTTTGGTGGTCAGCAGTGGCTTTGTACACATAATTAGGGTTGTGAGTTCAAATCCCAGCTCAGAAACTGCTTGGTCCTTAAGCACGGCTCTCAACTCTCAAATGTAGGTGAAACTAAATTGGAAACTGAACAAAAGAAACCAACAATGCCCTCTGTCTCATGTCGCTTGGAGCAGACTAGCCCTGTCATAACACCACCTTCGATGTTGTCATGTGGACGCCTCATCACACGCCCAAAGTAACGTAACTTGAGGGACTTAATGTGGTTCAGTAGCTCCTTTTCTGTTCTGGCCATCTCATACACTTGCTCAGTGGTGATCATCTTCCTCTATGTTGTTCTCAAAAGCCTGAATATGTGTTCAGGCTTTACATCCATATGTGGCTACTGGCCAGACCAAGGCTTTTATTAATAGTATTGGACCATCACCGCCATGTCCATCACCGTTCCTGACTTCACTTCACCAGTACATTCTGCAGTATCTGATACTTCCCAAGTACATCACCAGTCCAGTCCAGCGTATGACCATACCTAATGGCCAGTGGAACGCTCTCACACGTCGCCTTGCAGGGTCTGAAACAGTTCATCAAAGCCTCAGATGATTTAAAATCCCAGATTAAAGTATGAAGCCACTCAGAGACTCGTCTACCTCCGATGTCTCCGGATGAACTGCGAGCGAAGTCGGATGTAACGCCACTTCTCATGAGTGATGTCGAAGCAGCGGCACTTTTTAGATGAGAAATCTTGATCTTTGCTCCGAGGGCAGCGATTTTATCAGTGAAGGAAGCTGCGAGCTCATTGAACGTGTCAGCACGGAGGAGCCGGGTGAGGTATGAGCTGGTGCTTTAATCTGCCTGGCACGGCCGCTAATAATGAACTCGGTGGTGGAGCTGAGTTTCTCAATCATGCTGGAGATTTAAGATCCTTAAAAACAAGCTGCGTTTTTATCTGTCTCTGTGTGCTACATTCGGACTGTGGCTGCTGACACCTCTGTTGCTGTGTATTGAACTGTGTGTGAGTGGTGCTGCTAACACTCCTGCTGCTAATTTATTCTACCTTGTTTTTATTCATGATGGTCCATATGATGCTCTTTACACTAATCAGATTGAACAGTGATGGTTGTAATGTTATCAGATTACTCAGATCAGTAACAGATGATGTATGTGAACATGACAGAGACCTGGATTCATTACCAGGATTCTTGGTCTCCCCTCACATTTATACCCTGTTATCTTTATTATCATGTTTTATCATGACGCAGCTTTTTTTGATCAACAAAATTGTTGCCTCGACCAGGCGGTTATTGTAAATAAGACCCTGGTTTTAATGTCTTGTCTGGTTAAATAAGGATAAATCAATAAATAAACGTAAAGAAATAAAATTAGGTAAACAAATAAAGGTAAATACATAAATAAAAGTAAGTAACAGTAAGTTAATAAATTAATTAAAAAAAATTAATAAAATAAAGTAAATAAATAAATAAAAGTAAATAAAGAAAGATAAGTAAATAAATAAAGGTAAATAAGTAAAAAAAAAGGTAAGTAAATAAATAAATAAAAATAAAGGTAAATAAATAAAAGTAAATAAATAAATAAAAATAAGTAAATAAAAAAGGTAAATATATAAATAAAAGTAAGTAAGTAAATAAATAACGGTAAGTTCATAAATAAATAAAAATAAATTAATAAAAATAAATTAATAAAAGTAAGTAAATAAATAAATAAAAATAAGGGTAAATAAAGAAAGAAAATGAAGTAAGTAAATAAATAACGGTAAGGTAATAAATAAAAATAAATTAATAAAAATAAATAAATGAATGTAAGTAAATAAATAAAAATAAGTAAATAAATAAAAGAAAGTAAGTAAGTAAATAAACAAAAGTAAATTAATAAATAAAGGTAAATAAATAAAAGTAAATAAATAAATAAAAGTAAATAAGTAATTAAATAAAGGTAAATAAATAAATAAAATTAAGTATATAAATAAAAAAGAGTTAATAAATAAAGTTAAGTAAATAAACAAAGGTAAAATAACAAATAAAGGGAAATAAATAAATAAAGGGAAATAAAAAAGGGAAATAAATAAACAAAGGTAAGTAAGTAAATAAATGTAAAAATAAAATAAAGAAATAAAGTAAATAAACAAAAAAGCTAAATAAATGTATAGTTTTGCTTGTGGCTGGTAGAAAAAAAAGTTTGAACGGGTTGAATTATTAGTGAGTAGGTTTGAGTTACATAGTTTGAGGTATATAGTTTGAGTTATATAGTAAGTAGGGTGTGTAACTGGATCTCTAGACCTGACTAAAGCTTTATACAATGCTAGCTTTGATTATAAATTATTCAGTAAAATGTATCTGAATTGGATTTGATTATTAAAAGATCTTTTATGTTTGTGTTTTCTTTATTGCCGGTTCTCGGGTGCCACACTGATCTATTTCAATCTGGGTTCAGATCTCAGTGGCGATGTCAGCTGGCGGGCATCTACACAGACATGGTTAAATACTGTATGTCTGAAGGAGGGGTGCTTAAAGCCCTGTGATGAATTGGTACCCTGTTCAGGGAATTCCTGCCGTGCACCCATGTTTCAAGGTGGACCTGAACCCGCCGCAGCAGGATAAATCAGTCATCTTCATTTCTCTGTTAATTACTGTTTGTTTAAAGGTTCACTGGTCAATGTTTGTTTGACTGGTTACAAATAACACAAGCCCACTACCTCTGGGGTCCAGGGTTTAAATCCCTAAGGGGCCCACTGCAACCCTGACCAGGATAAAGCGAGAGTGAAACATGAAAATGAAATGATAGAACATGGAGAACTGAACAATGTCAGCAAGTGCATAACACACATCCGGCTACAGCAGCTGTATATCATACTGCTAGTGTGTGTGTGTGTGTGTGTGTAAGTGTGTGTGTGTGTAAGTGTGTAAGTGTGTATTTATGCTAGTGTGTGTGTATTTATGCTAGTGTGAATGTAGAGTAGGTGGGTGTCTAAGGGTGAAGGGTTGTGTGTGTGTGTGTGTGTGTGTGTGTGTTTATGCAAGCGTGTGTGTGCAAAGTATGTGGGTGTATAAAGGTGAAGGGTTGTCTCTGTGTGTGTGTGTGTGTGTGTGTGTGTGTGTGTGTGTGTTTCAGAAAGGCCACCTGAGGAGCATTTAGCAGCACAAACAGAATGAGTCACACACACACACACACACACACACACACACACCACCCACAGTCTGCTCCTGCTTCCACCAGCTTCTAGTTTTGCTCTCTCACTGTCCATTCATTTGTCCAGCTTCATTCTATAGAAATGCTCTCTCAGTCTCTCTCTCAGTCTCTCTCTCTCTCTCTCTCTCTCTCTCTCTCTCTCTCTCATATACAGTGCCTTGCAAAAGTATTCAGCCCCCTTAAACTTTTCAACCTTTTGCCACATTTCAGGCTTCAAACATAACGATATGAAATTGTAATTTTTTGTGAAGAATCAACAACAAGTGGGACACAATCGTGAAGTGGAACGAAATTTATTGGATATTTTAAACTTTTTTTAGAAATAAAAAACTGAAAAGTGGGGCGTGCAATATTATTCAGCCCCCTTGCGTTAATACTTTGTAGCGCCACCTTTTGCTGCGATTACAGCTGCAAGTCGCTTGGGGTATGTCTCTATCAGTTTTGCACATCGAGAGACAGAAATTTTTGCCCATTCTTCCTTGCAAAACAGCTCGAGCTCAGTGAGGTTGGATGGAGAGCGTTTGTGAACAGCAGTTTTCAGCTCTTTCCACAGATTCTCGATGGGATTCAGGTCTGGACTTTGACTTGGCCATTCTAACACCTGGATACGTTTATTTGTGAACCATTCCATTGTAGATTTTGCTTTATGTTTTGGATCATTGTCTTGTTGGAAGATAAATCTCCGTCCCAGTCTCAGGTCTTTTGCAGACTGCAACAGGTTTTCTTCCAGAATGGTCCTGTATTTGGCTCCATCCATCTTCCCATTAATTTTAACCATCTTCCCTGTCCCTGCTGAAGAAAAGCAGGCCCAAACCATGATGCTGCCACCACCATGTTTGACAGTGGGGATGGTGTGTTCAGGGTGATGAGCTGTGTTGCTTTTACGCCAAACATAACGTTTTGCGTTGTGGCCAAAAAGTTCGATTTTGGTTTCATCTGACCAGAGCACCTTCTTCCACATGTTTGGTGTGTCTCCCAGGTGACTTTTTATAGATATCTTTGAGAAATGGCTTTCTTCTTGCCACTCTTCCATAAAGGCCAGATTTGTGCAGTGTACGACTGATTGTGTCCTATGAACAGAGTCTCCCACCTCAGCTGTAGATCTCTGCAGTTCATTCAGAGTGATCATGGGCCTCTTGGCTGCATCTCTGATCAGTCTTCTCCTTGTTTGAGCTGAAAGTTTAGAGGGACGGCCGGGTCTTGGTAGATTTGCAGTGGTCTGATACTCCTTCCATTTCAATATGATCGCTTGCACAGTGCTCCTTGAGATGTTTAAAGCTTGGGAAATCTTTTTGTATCCAAATCCGGCTTTAAACTTCTCCACAACAGTATCTCGGACCTGCCTGGTGTGTTCCTTGGTCTTCATGATGCTCTCTGCGCTTTAAACAGAACTCTGAGACTATCACAGAGCAGGTGCATTTATACGGAGACTTGATTACACACAGGTGGATTCTATTTATCACCATCAG